>NC_064615.1:731025449-733425449 GCF_023898315.1 Schistocerca nitens
CTCGTTGTATTTCAAATAAGTTGAAGCAAGAGTCCGCTGCCTTCGTAAGTTATTACTCTCAAGAAGCAACGTAGAGGGCACTTAAAATCAGGCAACAGAGAAATACAAATTCGTGACATAATAGGAAAAGAAGAGGCTGCAGTTTGTTAGGCGAAATTTGCTCACTTTGACGTGCGCTAGGAGAGGTCGTTACGCAGACGTCGCTAGTAATTGACGACTAAAGGTCGACACTGCCTCTACGGCGCCGTCGCCGTCTTTCCGTACTTCAGTGCGTGGGAGGCGCTCCTTTGAACTTGGTGTATTTTCCTGAATGTCATAACTGAGATGAAACTTTTCCCACCAATAATTTGGCTGCAGTAGGTTGCCAGCTGCCGTATCCGAGGGGAAAAATCGAAATATGACAATAACGATATCCCTGGCGCATTTTTCGACTTCATGCTGTCCGTGTATGTGGCTTGTATGAAAGTTTGCTGGACTGGTACAACAGATAATAAGTTGGATCTTGAAAGCACCTTCCTGCACAGCGTTAGGAATATTTACAATTTAGACACTCAAGTGAAAAAACAACAGTTCTTCAAACAAAAACTGACTACCAAAGTACAAGAAAGAGTGAATAGACGAAACCCTATGTGCGTGTGAGCGTGTGTCAGTACTAGTATTCTGAGAGTGCCGTGGCAAGTAAACGATTGGGGTTCAACATTTTGGCCGTTTTTATAGTGAAACCAAGGCATCTAGGTTTCGAACAATCACAGTCCAGGGAACGAACGTCGATAGTGGTTTTGAGGATGTTGGTAGGCTTGTTTGGTGTCGCATGCGGTAGCACTGGTAATATATGTCGTGGATGTTCTTTCGTTTCTGTCGGTCGGTGCTTATCCCCTTTTAGAGTGTAGTGTGTATCCTGTTGAGTACTTGTTAATGCGTTTGTCTATGTCTATGTTGATGTACATCAACGTGTAAATGCAACGACGATTTCAGGGTACTGCCTTCCGAAAGAACCCAGAGAACCACTGATTGTAAAAAAAAATTTTTACTGCTCAAATAGCAGCGACACTTTTATAACAGTTGCTCTTTTCTTAGTTTCACTACTCGTTTCAGTAGGCATTCACACTGTGCATATGGAATAGCATCTGTGGTACGTGCATGTTGTATGTGTTTGACAGCCAATGATGAGATGAGAAGGAAAATATGGAATAACGTACCGAGATTTACGACGTCTTTACAAGCGTAGCACATACTTGGTTGGGCCAAATACACTCCTGGAAATGGAAAAAAGAACACATTGACACCGGTGTGTCAGACCCACCATACTTGCTCCGGACACTGCGAGAGGGCTGTACAAGCAATGATCACACGCACGGCACAGCGGACACACCAGGAACCGCGGTGTTGGCCGTCGAATGGCGCTAGCTGCGCAGCATTTGTGCACCGCCGCCGTCAGTGTCAGCCAGTTTGCCGTGGCATACGGAGCTCCATCGCAGTCTTTAACACTGGTAGCATGCCGCGACAGCGTGGACGTGAACCGTATGTGCAGTTGACGGACTTTGAGCGAGGGCGTATAGTGGGCATGCGGGAGGCCGGGTGGACGTACCGCCGAATTGCTCAACACGTGGGACGTGAGGTCTTCACAGTACATCAATGTTGTCGCCAGTGGTCGGCGGAAGGTGCACGTGCCCGTCGACCTGGGACCGGACCGCAGCGACGCACGGATGCATGCCAAGACCGTAGGATCCTACGCAGTGCCGTAGGGGACTGCACCGCCACTTCCCAGCAAATTAGGGACACTGTTGCTCCTGGGGTATCGGCGAGGACCATTCGCAACCGTCTCCATGAAGCTGGGCTACGGTCCCGCACACCGTTAGGTCGTCTTCCGCTCACGCCCCAACATCATGCAGCCCGCCTCCAGTGGTGTCGCGACAGGCGTGAATGGAGGGACGAATGGAGACGTGTCGTCTTCAGCGATGAGAGTCGCTTCTGCCTTGGTGCCAATGATGGTCGTATGCGTGTTTGGCGCCGTGCAGGTGAGCGCCACAATCAGGACTGCATACGACCGAGGCACACAGGGCCAACACCCGGCATCATGGTGTGGGGAGCGATCTTCTACACTGGCCGTACACCACTGGTGATCGTCGAGGGGACACTGAATAGTGCACGGTACATCCAAACCGTCATCGAACCCATCGTTCTACCATTCCTAGACCGGCAAGGGAACTTGCTGTTCCAACAGGACAATGCACGTCCGCATGTATCCCGTGCCACCCAACGTGCTCTAGAAGGTGTAAGTCAACTACCCTGGCCAGCAAGATCTCCGGATCTGTCCCCCATTGAGCATGTTTGGGACTGGATGAAGCGTCGTCTCACGCGCTCTGCACGTCCAGCACGAACGCTGGTCCAACTGAGGCGCCAGGTGGAAATGGCATGGCAAGCCGTTCCACAGGACTACATCCAGCATCTCTACGATCGTCTCCATGGGAGAATAGCAGCCTGCATTGCTGCGAAAGGTGGATATACACTGTACTAGTGCCGACATTGTGCATGCTCTGTTGCGTGTGTCTATGTGCCTTTGGTTCTGTCAGTGTGATCATGTGATGTATCTGACCCCAGGAATGTGTCAATAAAGTTTCCCCTTCCTGGGACAATGAATTCACGGTGTTCTTATTTCAATTTCCAGGAGTGTAGAACCGTCCTGGCACTTACTTCAGGCGATTAGGAAAATAATGGGAAACGTGCATTTGGATGGCTGACGATGGTTTGAACTTCCACCCTTCTGAAAAGGGTAATAACATTTTTCAGTGCTGTATTTAACGTTAGCATTTCAGAACTAATCCAAGACGACAGCTAAATACCCCACCGCTGACTGCCAGAAAACACCTCATAGCCTTACAATAAATTCTATTCCGGAAATAAAACAGAGCACATAGCAGATGGTGATAATATTACGATTAAAACGAGTTGTGGTGTAAGTAAACAGCGATATTTTCTTGCGCATTGTGTGATTAGATACAGTTCTCAAAAACAGATCATTATGCATGAAATAATGTGGAAGAATATTGTAATGTATCCCTCGAAAAGAACAGTTATTATGAAAGAAAATGATTGAGATTCAGTCCTCGAGAAGCTAATTGTTCGGAGTCGGGATGCATCACAGTGACCACAGCAGGAGTACAATAAAGAAATAAGGTTTACTAAAGTTTCAATGTTCATTAATGTCAACCACCTATTTGGTCAAAACAACCACCTATTTGGTCAAAATGCCACTGTTACCCGCTATTCCAGAGGTGCAGAGTCGTCATTGAAGAGCGGGAAAGTTGGTGACTGCGGACCATGATACAATGATATATACTGCAACAGAATGTTTTGCAATGCATAAAAGCAACAATCGGACTTCGTGGAAAGAAATGTAGATTGCAAGATTCGACTTATAAAGAGTGCAAATATGCATATAATGGCACGACGATGGCGCATAATCGACACGCCGTCAAACCAATCGCTTCCCCAACATTAGTGGAAAGCTGAAATATAGACAAAGTCTTTATAAGTAGAGGATATTGGTACGTTTCCTAAGAAATGAAACATATCTCAGCGTAATTGATCTTATTATACTAAGATAACAGAACGCAAGAAAAATGGCGTGCTTACATGAGGCAAGACGTAAGAAAAAGGGTGAAGAGCACGAGATGTTTCGTGTGTCAGTTACTTAAAAGAAATAAAAAGCCAAATTAGTTAAACGATGATATAGAGTAGTAGTAGTAGTATAGGGGACAGTTTGATGCCTGATTTTGAGAAAGATTAATTTGTTACAATGCCCCTTTGTATTGCTGTGACAAAGTTTGTTAATAATCGTGGAAAAGCCATTCAGCCTCATTATTCAGGGCTTTTTTATTTTTTTTTATTTATTCAGTGTCGATGCATAACATTAGTTGTTACATTTAATCAATTCTATTCTCTCTCTCTCTCTCTCTCTCTCTATCTCTCCTCCCATCCCTTCCCCTCCTTTCCTTCCTCCCTCCGCTCTTTGTATTGAGAGATATTTTTACCGGGTCCTGAGACCTCTGTTACCATACCATGACGAATACTGTTCAAGTCCATCAGTCGAAACGGGTAAATCTGGTGCGAGCGTTGCAGTACTCCACATACAAACGAATCTGGCCGCTGAGGCCTGACTGGTTGGGGCTGCACCAGAGGAGCGACTTGCTACTCTGCGTGCAAAATATGAATCATCTGATGTGTTATTCAGCCGACAGATGTTAGACGGGCCATAAAGCTTTGAGAAGGCGCGGCCCGGCCGCGTGCTGGCTTTGGGTCCTTCTCAGATGACCTTTCGGGACGGTTGGCCGGGGGTGTTTTATTGCCGCTGGCGGGACCGGGCGGCATTTCGCCAGCGGCGCCGCGCTTCAGGAATACGCCGGCTGTGCGCCTAGTGCGACACTCCAGGACCCGCCGTCCTCGCCAGCAGCACCACTGGAAAAGTCCCACACGCCAAAGTATTCCTCTCTCAGAAGACGATTTCGTGTAGGGGAAGTTCTGCCGAATCGAGGACCACTAACAAACTTCTGAGTTGCGTTAAGTGTTCCGTTCCTTTTACAGACCCGGAAACTATGTATTTTTCACGATTCTGTGTGGGAGCTGAAAAAAATTTCGCTGTCATATTCAGTTGGTTGATCATTGAAATCTGACGTCTAAAATTTACCGTGGCATACGGCACGTGTATTTGTGCTGAAGATTCTTACCGTGTGACGCAAAAACTCTAAAAAACGGAGGCCACATAATGCTTAAGACGAGCGTAGGCTTACACAGTTTTCGCGATTTTCGGACACATCTGCTGCAGTCGCGCCACCTTGTCCTGCGTCCACAGTGCGGGCGGATTGATTTTGATGTCGATGTCAGAGGCAGTTGCCACATTCCGCCGTAGCCACTGTCACCTCCAACACTGCATATTTCGGACGGTCGGTTGTGAAGCACTGTATAGGGCGCCTACTTCTCCATGATGGGTTACGTGGTTTCCGTGGATCACTCTTTTTAATCGTTGTTTGTATTTTACTTTTGACTGTGACAAGGTGTTTTACAAGGGCACAGTACGGACTTCCGCTCCTCGCTTTAATTCATAATGGCAGGGTGTGTAGGGCACGACCAGGACTTCAACATATGTAAACAGCAAGGCGCAACTCACTACCCTTTTAGAGAAAAGTGAGTCTGAAAATTTTCGAAGTGCTTATGTACTTCGTGTGGTCGCTAGCATTCAAGTAGTCCTCAGCCGAGCGAATAATCGCTTATTTTCATAAGCACGAGGTCTATGATGAATCGAATGTCGCCGCCGGTATATTATTTTTCATTCCTATGTAATTCTAAGAACAGATGTCTGCGGTAAGCCATGAAAGTGCGTGACGTCCGAGAACCGTTTATGAATGTAAACTAAGATAGTTTTTCAATAAGCACATTGGAAAAGCCAAGCACATGGAAAAATTCGGCGTTCATAACTAGTGCTGTATGTCGCAATAATTGCCTTCAATGTTTCACGATCAGTATAATCTTGATTCGTGCTGTGCTCTATAGATTACACAGTATACTTGTCACAGATGTGAATGCAATAATACAATTAAAATGACTGTACTGATTTTGTTGAAAATTCTTGTGTATCCTTGTTTATTTCCAATCTCCTTGTGATAATATTTTCTCCTTTTTTGAGAATAAACATTATGAAAATAAAGAATGTATAATTAATTATTGATAATTTCTGCAGTCATAATAAATATGTTGTAATTAATTTGGAGTAGAAAAAGAGTAGTACCGGCAGGGAGAATCGATCCAGAGACCTTGCACTTTTGAAACTAAGTGCTTACTCGCTCGGCTACGGACTACTTGAATGCTAGCGACCGTAGGAAGTATATAAGCACTCCTAATATTTTCAAACTCAATTTTCTCGAAAAGAGTTGAGAACTGCGTCTTTCTGGTTACATATAATGAAGTCCTAGTCGTGCACTACACGTCTTGTCGCTATGAATCAAGTTAGCGAGGGGACGTTCATAGGGTCCCCTTTGTAGCTTAATTTATGACTTGCTACGCTGTCCAGAGTTGCTAGTGAAAATTACTGTTTCTGGGTTATCGCGTAATTGCCTCCTGAGCACATGGGGCATTGATCTCAAGTGCTTAGTGTTTCTCTTTTGTTGTATAATACAGATGAGAAATTTAACTGTGCTGACAACATGACATTTTATTGGAAGTTACAGGCTGACGAATGATCGACGGAAGAGAGTTTCTCATTTGCAATGTGATGGCTCAGTAAAGAAATCTCTCTTATAAGTGGTCATTGAGCGATTCCAGTCTAACTGAGAGAAATTGTGGACTGTACTGTCCAAGGTAAAAATAAAAATATTAAACTTCTGTTGTTGCCAGCATCATCCGAATAGGAAAATATAAATAGTGGTATTGAAGTTTGGCGGATTCTCCTTGGCGAAACACTATATTTCCACCATCAGTAGTCGCTAGGCACATTCGGGACACATTCAAGGAGATAAAAATTTAATACGCTTCCATAAACAAACGCTTTTCACTTACAGATGGTGACGCAGCATTGAATATGTGAGAGCCTAAATATCTCTCATTCCCTTCCTTCGTAGAGTCTAAACGTCAGAGAACACAGATAAATAAATAAATGTGCTTGTTAAGTGACTATCGGCGGTAGCTTCATTTTTATTGGACACTCTATATTACAGGGTTGCAACAGCTCCGCGTAACGAACCCGTCAGTATTTAAGTAAACGAAGCCGCGAAAACGTATCTGCTGCATTATTGTGATCATTATCTGTGTGAAACGTCTACATTACGTAGATCGCGATGTATGTCATAACGAGTTAGTTAGAAAATTCGGTAAATATCCGGGGCGAGAGGAGACAGTTAGTCGTGTTACGCTTTGCTCAGCTCATCGTGCTTACTGGGAAGGCCTGTAGGCCCACATGCTACCACTCTATTGGTCGACGTCGGAGCCAACGTATTGCTGCATCAACAACCTTCCCATTCAGCCACGTACTGCTTCCCACAGAGTGCATCCTTCACTGGGCCAGGCTGATGGAAGTCGTAAGGTGCGAGATCCGGGCTGTAGTGTGGATGAGGAAAAACAGTCCAATGACGCTGTTTTCGGGTGCGCGGACGCCTTGTGTTGTCATGGAGTATGAGCAGTTCGTTTGCCTTTTTGTTGCGACGAACACGCGAAGTTATTGAATGTAGTACAATACATTTAAGAGTTGATCGTTGCATCATGAGGAAGGACATCAGACAGAATAATTTCTTCAGAGTCCCAGAAGACCGTCGCCATGACTTTACTGGCTCAGGGTGCGGCTTTGAACTTTTCCTTCGGAGGAGAGTTGGTGTGACGCCATCTCATGGATTGTTTCCGGTACGAAGTGATGAACGAGTGTTTCATCCCCTTTTGTGATTGTGTCCGACAAAAAATGGCACGATCAGTCTTGTAACGTGCAAGCGATTCCATGCAGATGGTCCTTCGTTGCTCTTTATGGTGTTGTGTTAGGTGGCAAGGAACCGGCGGGCACACGCCTTTGAGCACCTCAACTGGTGGACGAGTTTGTCAGCACGAACAACAGAGACGTTCATTTGAGGGTGTTTGTGATCCACCGATCAACTCGAATGAGAGGGTCCGCACGTTTCAACATCACAGGAGTCACAGCTGTGTTCGGCCGACCGGCGCACGGGAAATACGACAGGTGTGCGCGACCTTGTTGCGATGATAACAGACCCCTCGCCCAACGACTCATCGTGTTTTTTTTCACTGCTAGGTTTTCGTAGATATTCTGCAAACGCCTATGAATATCTGCGATGCTTTGGTTTTCCAGCAAAAGAAACTCAATGACAGCTCTCCGCTTGAAGTGCACCTCCGTTACAAAACTCATTTTGAAGGCTATTTATAGCGCCGCGATGTATCGAAACAGCATGAGACTGTGGCGGCTCAAGCGGGAATATTCCACAATTTCCCAAAACTAATTCTGCATTTTTAACCGAAATTTGTCGATAAAAAAGTGTTGTATTGGTTACTGAACGGCCCTCCTATGTGTGATTTCAGATGGGTGTGACGTCTCTGCAGAAACATGTGGATCTTTGCATGCCCAGCTGAGGTCATTATCAAAGCTAGAGGGGGTGTTGCACGGTATTAGCATGAGGCCTCGTGAGTGCGAAGAATTTTTTGTCCGAACTGGCTAGTTTACCTGTTGAGTGAATGTTTCAGCGGATCCATCACTGTGGCTATACGCACGCAGTGAGGTGACAAAAGTCGTGGAATACCTCCTAATATCGTGTCGGACTTCATTTTGTACTGTGTAATGGAACAGTTCGACGTGGTATGAACTGGATAAGTCGCTGGAAGTTCCCAGTAGAAATACTGAGCCATGCTGACTCTATAGCAATCCATAGCTGCGAAAGTGTTGCCGGTGTAGGATTTTGTACACGAACTGATCTCTCTATTATGTTCCCTAAATGTTAGATTGGATTTATGTTGGGCGATCTGGGTCACCAAATCATTCGCTCGAACTGTCCAGAATGTTCTTCAAACCAAACGCGAACAGTTGTGGCGCGCTCACGTAGCCCATTTTCATCCATAAAAAGTCCATAATTGTTTGGGTTCAAATGGCTCTGAGCACTATGGGACTTAACATCTGAGGTCATCAGTCCCCTAGAACTTAGAACTACTTAAACCTAACCAACCTAAGGACATCACAGACACCCATGCCCGAGGCAGGATTCGAACCTGCGACCGTAGCAGCAGCGCGGTTCCGGAATGAAGCGCCTAGAACCGCTTGGCCACCGCGGCCGGCAATTGTTTGGGAACATGCAGTACATGAAGGGCTGCAAATGTTCTCCAAGTAGCCGAACATACCATTTCCAGTCAATGATCTGTTCATTTGGACCAGCGGATCTAGTATAGTCCAATCCACACCAAATAAATGCAGCCCACACCACAATGGCGCCACCACCAACTTGCAAAGTGCCGTGCTGACAATTTGGGTCTGTGGCTTTGTGCTGTCTGCGTCAGACTCGAACCCAACCATCAGCTCTTACCATAGGAAATCGGGACTCATCTGACCAGGCCACGGATTTAAAGTCGCCTCGGGTCCAACTGATGTGACGAGCCCAAGAGAGGCGCTGCAGACGATGTCGCTCTGTTAGCAAAGGCACTCTCGTCGGTCGTTTGCTGCCATAGCCCATTAACGCCAAATTTCGCAGCACTGTTGTAACGGATACGTTCGTCGTACGTCCTACATTGATTTCTGCGTTTATTCAACGCATCGTTGCTTGTCTGTTAGCACTGACAACGGTATGAAAATGCTGCTGCTCTCGGTCGTTAGGTGAAGGCCGTCGGCCACTTCGTTGCCCGTGGCGCGAGGTAATGCCTGAGATGTGCTATTCTCGACATACTCTTGACGCAGGGGGTCTGGGAATACTGACTTCCTTTCCAACATCCGAAATGGAATGCGTCTAACCCCAGCTACCGTTTAGCGTTCAGAGTCTGTTAATTGCCATTGTGCGGACAGAAACACGTCGGCAACCTTTTCATACGACGCACCTGTGCACAAAATGACAGCTCCGCCAATGTACTGCCTTGCGTATATGTGCATAGCGTTATTCCATGACTTCTGTCAGCGACTGTGTGCGTGGCTGCCTGCCCCCCTACCTTTCGTCGCCGACGACATGTAGGCAGCACGACAGTATTGGCAGGCTGTCAGGCAGGATAACTTTGGCAGGCCTCTCCTTGGCCAGACTTGGACAGTTCCATTTCCCCGCAGCCTGGGCGGCGCGCCCCAGGTGCCGGCGCGCTGTTTGCACGCCGGCTTATCTCCCTTGCCGTGCCGGCGCAGCGCCGCAGCTACAGGTGCAGCACAGCTACAGCGGCTGGCGCCGCTCGCAGATAAGGCGCTGTTCTGGCCGCGCTTTGTGCTCACCGCGCCGCCACAGATGCTGGCGTTTTTCGCTGCCACCTGTCATCTCGTCTCGTGACACTTCCGAAAGCCTTTCACCCTGCAGCGCGTCGCACAGACCAGATAACCGTCGTCCAGAAGGGCCAAGTTTTTTTGTAAATACTCCGAGAGGGAAAATAATGCAACAAGTGCACAGTGAGGTGAAGCAACTGAACATAGCAGCAACCCAACACGTTTGCGTAAAAGCTGACGAATATCTGAGAGTCTCTCATGCGTAAATGCGCGACAGAGTTGTTGGATATTTACTATTGGGTTGAAAGTGTGTGCCAAACTGAGACTCGAACTTGTAACCGTTGTCTTTCATGGAAAAGTGCTCTTTCGATTGAGCTATCCAAACACGACTGGACCCACAGTATTTCTCTCCTATCTTCCAAGCGTAACACAAGTTCTCCTGCGAACCTGCGAGACAAGCACTCGTGCATGAGATGATATAGCGGAGAAATGGCTCAGCCACCGCCTAGCCGTAGGGGAAGGTTTCTGAAACCAATTTTCAGTCTGTTGCGGAATGTGCGCTGGTTTGAAACTTACTGGTAGATTAAAACAAGTTAGGAAGTTAGGGGGAAGAGTTAATGGTGAACGTAAAGCTGTGAAGCGCGTCATGTGTACAGCTTGGGTGGTCCATTCGGTAGGGCACCTTTCGATTTGTCGATAATTGTTAGTAAGTACGGTAAATAGCTTTTTCTAATACTAAAAGAACGTAAGTGCCGTCAGGGTTTAACTTGTCGATGATGTCAAAAAAAAAAAAAAAATGGCTCTGAGCACTATGGGACTTAACATCTATGGTCATCAGTCCCCTAGAACTTAGAACTACTTAAACCCAACTAACCTAAGGACAGCACACAACACCCAGTCATCACGAGGCAGAGAAAATCCCTGACCCCGCCGGGAATCGAACCCGGGAACCCGGGTGTGGGAAGCGAGAACGCTACCGCACGACGCTGATGTCATTAACGACAAAGAACCAGTACACTTGAAACAGAATTCCAGCGGCTGTCTTATCAAACCGCCATGGCATTCGCTTGAAAAGACTTAAAGAACACAAGAGAAACACGTATCAGGATGATTGTACGGAGACTTGAACCGTGCTTCTCCCGAATGTGAGTCCAGTGTCAATTACTGTGCAGCCGATCTTGGTAACAATCACTCTATATTATGCATAGAACTGTAGTATAATTTCTTTGGACCTTATATTGCATAACAAAAATAACGTATGCTCTTCGCATCAAGGAAATGAGTCAGTAAACAATTATTGTTTTATAACAGCTGAAGTCTACATCTCTTCGACAGTTAATTTGTCACAGAGTTGTTTTAAGAACGGGATCAAAGTCAAGCTATTTGTCGTTACGGTTAACAGGAAATATTTCGTAGGTTGATACTAATGCTTTTAATTCGTGTATTTTCTCATGCGAACGTACTAAACCGACCAACAATTGGTCTTTTTCTTGCGACAACTATTTGCTTAAAAGAAATGTGTGATGATTCATTGACTTTAACTATTAATGACTGTGGATAAACATTTGGTGCCAGAAGTTCGGAAGACACACTACGCTAGCAAGCTTGTTGCAAGAGTGTTTTACACAAACCCGCAGTTCGCTGTGATTGGTAAAGGTTTTAATATACGAGGGTTGGAACTTTAATAGTCCCAACTGTTTATTTACAGCTCGTACAAAGTAGACACGTGTTTCAAAGTTTTACTGACCTTCAAAGTAATCACCAGAATTGTGTATAACCCGTTGCCAGCGATGTGGAAGTCGTGGGATACTATTAGCAGTGGCAGTTGTGTTGACAGTTCGAGCGGCGCCGTCTATTGCCCGACGAATTTGTAACAATTCATTTTTGGTACACAACCCACGACCAGCGTAGAGACAGAACTGATGACACAGGACCTGACCATCATTTTGCAGGACAATGCTCAAGCACATACAGTGGAATCTGTTACTGCTTTGTTTGACTGATGGGGCTGCTAAGTGCTATACCACCTAGTGCACTCCCCTGACTTAAGCCCTCGGGAGTTCATCTCGGCCGACCGGGATGGCCGAGCGGTTCTAGGCGCTACAGTCTGGAACCGCGCGACCGCTAGTGTCGCAGGTTCGAATCCTGTCTCTGGCATGGATGTGTGTGATGTCTTTAGGTTAGTTAGGTTTAAGTAGTTCTAAGTTCTAGGGGACTGATGACCTCAGAAGTTGAGTCCCATAGTGCTCAGAGCCATTTGAACCAGTTCATCTCGATTTCTAAACTGAAGGAAACACTTCACGGCATTCGCTTCAGAACTGCTACAAATTCGTTGGGCAATAGACCGCGCCGCTCGAACTGTTAACACAACTGGCACTGCTAAGAGTATCCTACGACTTCCACATCGCTGGCAACGGTTCATACACAATGCTGGTGACTACTGTGAAGGTCAGTAAAACTTTGGAACACGCATCTATTTTGTACGAGCTGTAAATAAATAGTTGCCACTATTAAAGTTACAACCCTCATATTTAAATGACTCCTCATAATATTTCACACTGCTGCTGCGCTAGGTAACTAGATGGCTGCTTAATATCCTAAGAAGTAATATACGCACATATCCCTGCATAGCAAAACCTTTTATTACTAATGTAACCGTAGCCTTGTGCCTTATCAGATATTACCATTATTTACAAGTGCAGCCCCATTCGTTCGGCAACACAGTGGGTAAAGCCTGGAAGAGAAACACAATAATGTGTTCACTTGCAAAATCCCCCGACACCGCAGTTCAGCAAAAACAAACATCAGATGTAAACTAAAGCTCCAATAAGTTCGAAAACGTTTCTCTCCATCGCAACTGGCGATTTGAAGACCGTTCTACGATTGTTTACGAGTTACAAGCACACCACAATCTCCTTGACAGCACGTGTAAGCAAATAATGGAACTCAAAACGTACAATCCCAGTCTCAATTTGTGCAACGTCACTTACGACTGAATTTCGTATCAAACAGTGTCCGGTTCAAGAAAGATGTTTGCGAAAAGAAAGGCATTAAGCCTGCCTCGAATCTGAATTTGAGGACACGTCCGTTACCATTTCATTCCTGTGCATCTAGTAAAGTCCAAGTACCGCCGTTACGACGCTTATCAACCCTGACCAGCTTCTGAGCTTTGATCGAGCAGAGGTTAAGTAACATGCGCAAAGGAGGCCACGTCTATATTCGGATGATACGACAGCCAGTGCGAGACCTCCAAAATCCTTCACAAACATTTGCATTTTTTATCAACACTGAGCGGAGGCATCGCCAATAGTTTACAAGAGCCCTCGACATTCACTTAGCGTAATGGACAGAGGCATATTGTACGTATACTCTTTAACAATATAAAGAGAAATAGAAACGAAATGTGTACAAAATAATAAGGTGCTTAAGCTGTTTTACAACTAGAACGAGTGAAAAATTGTTCCATATGTATCACAGATAATTTTATTTAATTTTCCTGTCAACTAACCATTAGCTGGTCTTTCGTTGCAAAAAATGGTTCAAATGGCTCTGAGCACTATGGGACTTAACATCTATGGTCATCAGTCCCCTAGAACTTCGAACTACTTAAACCTAACTAACCTAAAGGACATCACACACATCCATGCCCGAGGCAGGATTCGAACCTGCGACCGTAGCTGTCGCGCGGCTCCGAACTGAGCGCCTAGAACCGCTAGACCACCGCGGCCGGCCTTTCGTTGCGAATACATTCACACCTATCTAAGCATTCGGTTTTTAATTGACTGAAATCAAGTTCACCTGCTAAGTTCGAATATATAAGTAAATAAAGCTGCCATCAACCTAAAGGTTGTTTTGAACACCATAGTGCTGTAACAGGCACAGTCCTATTTCCTGTGGTCCTTGCCCTCCTCCGACATTGAATTAATTTTCCCCAGCCAGTTATAGGAGAGCGTACCTACACATGAATGTGAATTCCGAATCACGCAGCTACTCGGCATTTTTCCCCGCTAACGAACCGTGCCACAGGTGAAAGAAGTGATAAGCGACGGAAAAAAATCCTATGACTGACCTGTGCTGGAACCCCAGATGTTTGGATTCGTTGTCTGGTACTTTACCATTGAGCCACCATACTGCTTTTATTAGTTCTTGTTTTTTATGCAAAACCAAATTTTCAGACACTAAGTTAGGTGCAGTTAAAAGTATATAGCAGGACGAACTTCTAAAAATGTAATCAAGCGATTTAGACCTTGACAGCTGACAGGTAACCACTTCCTTACTGAATTCGTCGATTTCCAAGAACGGGAGATTGGTTATTGATAATACTAGCAATTGCGAGGCAGGCACTGGAACAGATAACGAGTATTTATGGAGAAGCATTGGCATTCCTCTGACGGATAATGTGTGTAACGTTACGTTATGAAACTAAGTGGGAGGAAAGTGGACAACGCTTGTTACAAGAAAAGCTAAACTTATATTTTTAGTGCGAACATCTCGACGATGAATGAAAATTGATGGTCGAAAATGGTACGAATTATTGTTGTCAGAGAGAAATTATTGGAGATGCCCACCTAGACGGTGGTTTGAAGGCGTTCGTTATGCTATGACCACAAAAAGACTCCAGGTAGGGAACTGGCATGCAAGGATGAAGTAGTGGTTGAAAACCGAGAAACAGCCGTAGACCATTCGTATTTACGCATGCGCCATGTTATTAAAATACACAAGGGTAAGAGCCTAGCAGTCCAAAATTTCTTAATTTGAGTGAAACAACCATAGAGAACAACTTTTTACCTACATCGTTTTCTTAAGTTTCCTTAATAGCATTTCATACGAATCGTTAGCATCCGCTTCGTGTATACTTAGTATAGTGTATACTTAGACTGGAGGAAACCAAGCTGTTTTTAGAACTTCTCAGTACCACAGTATTGCAGGTGTTGCCATACTTACAACAAAACCATCCATTTCTGTCCTCCAGATACTACTGCCGTTCGCGTGTTCTGTAGCTGCGTGTGCACAAAAACCACTAATAAGACGGGAGGAGTTCAGCAGTATCGTCCGCCCATATATAGACTGATTTAGTTAAGTTAGCTTTGCGTGGATAGCACCAGCTACGTCAAGCTTTACTGTGCCTGAGAGAAAAAAAGAAACTGTTTGACGATTTAATATGTTCGTATAAAAATTACACCAAATAAAAACATTGGTATCTATCTGTTTCCTGGTATTAGCGACGACAAATAGCTCGATTTTGACCTTAAAACAATTCTGTCAGGAATTAACTGTCGAATAGATGTAAGAGATCAGGTGTTACAAAAGAATAGTTGCTCAGTAAATTACTTATTTGATGCAAAGAGCAGACAATTTTGTTACGCAATACAAGGTCCAAGGAAATTGCACTAGGATTTTATGCATAATTTTCTGTGGTTGTTACCAAGATCGGCAGCACAGTGAGTGACACTGGGCTTCCATTCGGGAGGAGGGTCTCCGTACAGTCATGTTGATACGTATTTGTCTCCTTTAAGTCATTTCAGGCGAATGCCGTAGCGGTTTGATAAGACAGCCACTGGACTTCTGTTTTAAGTGTACTAGTTCTTCGTCGTTAATGACATTATCGAGAAGCTAAACTCTGGTCGTATTTACTTTCTTTTAATGTTAGAAAAAAGCTGTTTAGGTAGTTACTAACCACACTCAACAAGTCGAAATTGAGTAAATGTGCCTGTGGGGTCACACCCTTCAACATAATGTTGTATAGTTTCGAGACATAATTAGAGCAAGAAAATAGGTCAATTATCCAAAAAAATCAGTGCAGTGTTGTTTGTGGTATGTTTGTGGTACTCCTGCTTTTCGAACGTTGTTGTCTTTCATGGGTACAAGTTCTCTTCTTGCCAGAGAAAATGTGCTGCGTAATTGTGTCGCGGTTGTGGTCTTCAGTCCAAAGAGGGGTTTGGTGCACTCCACGCAAGTCTATCCCGTGCATGCCTCTTCATCTCTGCATGACTACTGCAACACTCATCCATTTGAACTTGCATGCAGTATTCAAGCCTTGGTCTCCATCTAAAATATTTTTCTCCTTACACTTCCTTGACTTGATGATACGCTGTGTGTCCTACCTAGCAATCCCTTCACTTAAGTTAAACCAAAACTTTATTTCTACCACTTTGGATTCAGTACATCATCATTGGTTTTTTGATCTACCCATCCAATCTTAAGCGTTCATCAGCATTACCACATTTCTGAAGCTGCTGCTGCCGGCCGAAGTGGCCGTGCGGTTAAAGGCGCTGCAGTCTGGAACCGCAAGACCGCTACGGTCGCAGGTTCGAATCCTGCCTCGGGCATGGATGTTTGTGATGTCCTTAGGTTAGTTAGGTTTAACAGGTTCTAAGTTCTAGGGGACTAATGACCTCAGCAGTTGAATCCCATAGTGCTCAGAGCCATTTTAAAGCTGCTGCTGTTTCCTTGCCTGAACTGTTTTTCGTCCACATTCCACTTCTATACAAGGCCGGACTCCACAGTTATACCTTCAGAAAAGACTTCTTAACACTTCATTTTATATTGCTCGTTAACATATCTCTCTTTTTGAGGAACTCAATTGCGTCTGCATTTTATATCATTTCTATTTCAGCTGTCGTCATTTATTTTGCTGCCCATATAGCAAAACTCTTCTACTACTTGTAGTGTATCATTTCCTAATCTTATTCCCTCAGTTTCGCTTGATTTCATTCGACTGTAATCCGTTACCCTTGTTTCAGTTTTGTTGATATTCGTCTTATAACCTTTTTCAAGACACTATCTACTCCGCACAGCTGATCTTTCAAGGCTTTTTCCATTTGACAGAATTAGAATGCCATCGGTAAAACTCAAAGTTTCAATTTCTTCGAATTAAACTGTAATTTTCTTTCCAAATTTCTTTTTACATCCCTTTGCATCTTGCTCAGTGTACGTCGTGGATAGGCTACAGCCCTGCCTCACTTCCCTCTCAGCTACTGATTGCCTTTCATGTCCGTTGACTATTACAAGTGCAGTCTCATTTATGTAAAATTTGTAGATAAAATATTCCTCTCTGTGTATTCCAGTCATCACAGTCGAAAGCTTTCTCCAAATCAACGTAGGATCGCTTATGTCAGCCTGTCTTCTAAGATGCGTAGCGTGTGCCAGTGTTTCTTTGGAACTCAAACTGATCTTTACCGATGTTGTCTTCTACTAGTTTTTCCATTCTTCTCTAAGTTATCCGTGTTTGAGTATATTGAACAATAAACAAAATATCGCACAGTTTTATATATTTGTTGATAGAGGGAGCGGGATTGTTTTGCCCGAGCTGGTTAATGGAGATTACAGGTTGACTGTGCTGTTTAGGGGTGTATTGGCGATGCGATTGAGGCGCGAACTGAGCAGGGCACTCTGGTGACTTTTGCAGCCCAAAGCTCTTATAAACTACTTCTGTTCCTCCTCAAAGCCTTGTGGCGGCGCGCGTGCTCAACGACCTCGGTCTGTTCTGCTGACGCCTGCATCCTTGGACTTCACCTGAACAAGCACCTGCGCTTGTTTCGGAATGCTTTGTATTACACCTGTGCGCATTAGGTGACGCTTAACGATAGCTCTCGTATCTTCAAATGCTTCGAACTCGCTAATGCCTGCATGTTTTTCTGTAGTCACACAAAGAACCAACTAATAATGCAAAAAAAACAACTTGTTTTGGAAATTTCTTTCTTTTTTCCCCTCCTTTCTCGCATCCTCAGTAAAGTGATCATCGGTTTCAGTTGCAAGTTTATGCGGACTTGGGCAGCTATTCTGTTATGCAGTGTTTATGGGCTATCATCTAGAATATGTAACATACTTACGTGCCTAAACTCTTGAACACTAAACCTTCTTGTTCGTCATTCTTGTGGCCTTCAGACATTCCCAGGTATCACGACGTTATCTTGAATTAGCAGCCCAGTTCGTGGCGTATTATGATCATGATGTCTGGTGCAATGGGTTTAAGAGTCTCAATGTTGTGTTTCGAAAGCGTGATACAGTTTTTGGCAGAAGTTACAAAGTGATTCTGTTTTATTTGTGGTAGCACAGGAAGAAATTGCTTGTAAAGGTGCCAATACTCCCTGAAGAGGTTGTCAGCAGTTACGGACATCTAATGGGAAAGGACTGCGCGCAGCATCGTGCAACTTACGTGCGTTCTCTGGTGGCATCCGTCTGTGAAGACCAGAGACAAACGATAGAACTTCCTGTAACAGTACCATTCTTTCATTCACAATCCACAGTAATAATTAAATTTTGAGAGTAAAGTCTTGAAACGCGTGCTGGTTCGATTTTGGGAGCAGAATTCGAGTATTGGACAAACTATACTGTAGCAGCTGTCCAATAGTTATGTGATCCGTTGGTGCCTTCGCTCTTTCCACGCTGTCCATGGACGCCGTATTAATTCTCGCCTGACAGATTGTCTGTCTGTCTGTTTTCTTGAGACGCCCGCACACTTTTGACACGCTTGTTTGATACACACAGTCTCCCTGTTCTCTCCCCAGAAAGAAAACAACCCGTCGTTCTGCTCTGATTTAGCCACCCACTAGTGTTGTTGGACGACTGGGGTACTACTCCGAATATACGGCTGAGCACATTTTGAGCTGTGCAGAGTAAGTGTGTGCCTCTAAAATATCAGAACACAAGAAACTTTCTCCTCTGAAATTCTCGTATTACGTAGTGGATCCAACGTTCGGTGCACCAAGAAAAACATCTTCCAGCAATCATCATTTTATGAAAGTACCGGTAAAGCTCGTTATACGCGATGATTACGTTCCGCTGAATCGCCGCGTATAGCGAAGTCGTGTAAATCGTAGTCATTTTATATGTAAAATATAGGGTTAGGTTTCGTTTACTCACACATTAAGTTTAAAATAGAGTTTCTTAGTATTTTACCAACAATAACCATTGTCATATTTGTGAAACGCATTTTATGTAAAATTTATACACTTAAAAATTTAACACTGAAACACACAAGAATTTATTAAATTAATTTTTCCGTCTCCAGTGGACTCCCAGCCTACTCTTGTCACAACCCTTTCGTGCCCCAGGATATTGAGGGTGGTAGATCATAAGGAGTTCTAACCTGCAGCACCCTGCAGCATTCCCTCCAGAAAAAAGAGTGCATCGGGCCTTGGCAGTCCTAAATCCAGGTGCTCCTTTTTTCCTCAGTAGAAATGAACGTGGGTAGACATTCGTCTCCAAAATAAGCCCGTGTCATCAAGGTTGAAAACCTGCTTCTCGGTACATCCTTTTCGCTTCACAATTTCTTTAAACCTATTTTTAAATTCATCTGCACCAACTTCGTCTACCACAGCTCTCTCTCATGACATTTTAACGTTGTGAAACTCAAAACAATGCCTGAAGTGATCAAACCAACCCGAGCTGGCCGAGAAAGATGATGGATCGTCCTCGTCTTTCGGTAAATCAGCTTGCAAATTCTTAGCTTTACCTT
The DNA here is from genome assembly GCF_023898315.1 of Schistocerca nitens. Taxonomy (NCBI): domain Eukaryota; kingdom Metazoa; phylum Arthropoda; class Insecta; order Orthoptera; family Acrididae; genus Schistocerca; species Schistocerca nitens. Next base: position 731,044,841 of record NC_064615.1, read on the forward strand.
GAATAGCAGGTCGAGAGAGAGGCGTGTGCTGTTGGTTGTGGAGCTCAGTCCAGTATCTTAGCATTTCTTTCCATCGCTTCCGAGCGAGTTTCGGTCACTCAGTTCACATTTAAGTTAGTTGAACTATGATCAGTTTCTCGCATTGTCACGATTAATTCTCTCAGTGGATTCACGAAGTTCCAAAGCACGCCGAATGCCAACAATAAGATCGCCATTCTCATAGCGATTCAAAATTTCCATCGTTATTTCTAATGAATAAGACCTTCGTACGTGCTTCTCTCCCTGGACAGGCACGCTTTCTTCCCATTTACTCGACACGTTAAACGCGGACCCTGTCACATGCAGCTTCGAAACTTCACTAGCGTTAACTGCCGATTCGCGTTAACGCTGTTTTCGTGTACTGGTGACAGATGGCAGCAGTGGACTTCAAATTAAAATCTCTTTAACGCGATACCGCGGATTACGAATCGACATACGAGGTCTAACTGTAATCAATGTCTTATGTATATCAGAAAAACAACCTCTCGACTAAAGTGAAAGATAACCATGATTGAATTGTTACAAAGTAGACGTTCCTCGCCGTGACGTGGTGGAAACAAATTTCGCTGCCTTGCACTGTTTGTGGATTGGCAGAGGTGCGGAATCGCGTTAGCTGGGCCACGGCGTTTAATCCTACGGGCCAGGCGTCGCCTTGCAAAGATTCTCCGGGTCGCAGATTTAGCACTGAGTGGGCCAGTGGAGAGCCACGGTGAGGCGGAGGCCGCTCGCCTGGCAGTTGGTGCCGACTGTGTCCTGTGGGGACGCGACGGCTAGCTTGCTAATCTAATTAGCGGCGCAAGGTGGCGGGAAGCTTCCCACTGCTCGTTAAACCGCCCGGCCTCGGGTTCTTGTGTGCAAACCCTCATTGACAAATTGCGACAGCGCACCATGTGCACTGCCTCGCTCTAATTGGATGTCCCTCCGTAATGGACTTCTTTATTGCCATTAACCTGCCAGATGGACTAAACTAGTACGAAATTCTCTGCGTGTACTGTGGTGCTAGCTCAGCAGCGTCGCATCATTAACCCTTAACTATATTGGTGAAAAATACGTACGCTTCTGTAGTCGTGGGTCCATTGGACTCGTGTATTATGAAATGGTCATAAAAGCAAATTATAGGGATTTTTTCAGGATATTTAAATTAAAATTAATATTTTAATCCATAAATAACACACAATTAACAAATTAACAATAGGAACTTACAAAATTGTGTATCTAAATGACACAAAATCAGTCGTTTTTAAAGGCAGAAAATATGTGACTTACAAGAATGTAAAGAAATTACGAAATAAACAAGTTTTCCCAGCCAATATTTGGTCCTCTAATTAATAAAAGCGTGTTGTATCAGAATATATATATATATATATATATATATATACATATATATATATATATATATATATATACATATATATATATATATATACATATACACTTGCCTAATTAGAGGCATGAATTGCGTACAATATTTCCACAAGTGTTGCATATGGGTTGCTAACATTTAGTGCAGAAGTGGTCAATCTTTGCTCTCTTCCCAGACAAACAGAATGAGCGTCGCTTCCTTTTGTTCCTGTACAATTTCAGGGCTCCCCAGAAGTCCACTCCCTTGCCAATGGAATTGAGAGAGCTGCTGCAATGCTCATCGGAGTTTCGCGGGCAGTCTCTGGTTGTGGCATCTCAATTTAGTATGTGGTTCACATGAAGAATTACCAAGGCCTTTCGAGAACATCATACGTGTCATTTTAGAAGCTCTTTCATGAATCTGTTGGATGATGTAAGCATTCAATGCACTCATGTCCAACAGTCTATAGCCATAGGTCAACGACGTGTTCTGCGACTGCTTGAATATACTGAACACATCTGACTTTCGCAGTCAAATATTTCAGAGCTTGTGTCATGTTCACTATCTATAGCGTCGTCCTCGTCATTATCTGTGTGCTCATTGTCTGAACGTGTTTCAGCATTACAAGCAGATAAGGAGTTTTCGTTAATTTCTTCATCACTTCTTGCTAATTCTTCCTTCAGTCACCGTTCTATTATGTCTTCCTCATTAGCACATACACGTTTACGATTTGCCACCGCGATAAACTGAAACAATAAACAAAAATAAAAAGATTAAAAAATAGAAAAAAGTTACCTATCAGTAGTCTTGGGTGCATCGGACACGTGCAAAAGCCGGTACGTGTCACAGGAATAGCAAGCTAAACGCGTTCGTCTCACAATATGCGCTCCTGCGAACTGAAGGAAGGCACTAAGAAGTGTGGGGAACTGTGTTGACCGACGCGGAATTTACCGGACCTCGGAAATTCAACCACGATTATAGTTAAGAGTCAAGTCCCAAGTGTGGCGAAATAGGTTTGCAAAGACCACTGATTGATTGAACACTTGCAGAGAGGAAAAAAAACCATTCTCGGCAACTTTCGTTTTTTAACCTGTGCAAAACACCTCTCATGCTCTCTGATTACGAAGTGTCTTCTCCGTTGTAGGAATCAACACGGCTTTTGCAAGCAACGGTCCTGTGAAACCCAGCTCACTCTGTTTTTTCCCTAGGGTCAGATGTCAATAAAGTTCCTCACTGTCGTCCAATGAACACAATAGAAATGTATGGAATACCACCCCGGCTTTGTAACTGAACTGACTAGTTCCTACCAAATAGAACGCAGGAGGTCATTTTTAACGGAGATGAATCTTCATACGTGAAAGAAGCATCGTGATAGCCCCAAGAGAGTATAACAGGCTTATTACTGTACGATTACACAACTGGCGAACAAACATTGGAAGCAGTCACATACATTAAATACCTGGGAGTATGCTTGTATGCGTAGGAAGCGCAGTCGTACAGAAGTGATCATGCGACCTTCGCAGAACTGACAAAGCTACTCCCCCCCCCCCCCTTAAACTACTTTTCTGCATTTTTTTCTATATATAGTTAGGAAATAGTGTAAGGTAGGTATAATAAAAATGAAGTGATATTGAAAACTTTTACTTAAATGAGCTATATAACCGACAAACATGACACAGCAAATTGCGTATCGTTGTAGTAAATAAATTACAAATTGTATTATCTTTTCTAAAAAGTATTGAAAGTGAAATAAAATCTAAGTCTCTTTTTTTTTTTTGACAGCTACTGTGCTAAAAGTATGATGTATAATAAACAACAGATTTTATTTGCTCCTCATACATTAGTAATTTGCAGAAATGATTACTTCTAAGTAAAAGAAAAGATCCATAATTAAATACTCAGAACACATTCTTTTTCTGGAACTGAGTTTTTAATATAATTTTACTGTTCCTTGCTTGGAGCAAAGTAAACTCATTTATTATGGCACTGAAATCAAATTTAGCAGTTGTGCCGTACTCCGTCGACAAGATAACCGAGTTTGATCGTCTGCTTCACCTGTACTCGACCGTAAGTAGTTAATTCATTGAAACTGCGTTGGCAAGATGATGCAGTCACTGGAACTGCCATAAATATCCTCAAAGTTATTTCGGTGTTTGGATAATCGTCTTGGAACCCATGACTGTTTCAGCCGTATCGATGAACCTGCTATCTTATCACCAAATTTGGTGTATATTTTGCAAAATAAGATACAGAGCTCTCATTTCAGGCGTCCCCGATTTCAAATGCTGTGTTACATGAGTTATGTTTGCCATTTTATTTAGTGTTTCATCAAATACTTTGAAGCACTCTAGTTTAAACAATTTCACTCCTTCCCTTGGTTGGCAGAAATCGGAAAAACTCGGAAGCCTTCGGTCAGATAGCATACTTCTTTGAGCACCTCTCCCCAACCTTTGATATTCTACAATACCGCAGCCAGTAATACGTTGTTGAACATGAGCTAACTGTATCAACCAAGCGCTGTGTTGACACACAACCCCTGTGACTTTTGTTCGGTAATAGTCATTTCTTCATGACGCCGCTTCGACGAAATGACACTGTTACAGCAGCGTGCGCTTACGGTCTTGGGCCGAGGGAACGGCTTATTCTCGCAGGCAGAAAACTAGCGGTAGCAGAACTCGCGTACATCTTCCAGGTAATTCTTAAGCCGTATTTTCTTTTGCCTGTTTTTTGCGCCCTTTCTTTACCTGCCCATTTGGCGGCGGCCTATCTCGCCATGGCCTCGGTACTGCCCTAGTACGGAAGAATTTAATGTGTAAGGACACACAGAACTAACAGTAGTAAAAACGCCATACTGAGATCCATTGGAAGAATCCGCAGGAAGTGTCCACCCACGGAGGAGGCAGCTTACTGAACCTTCTTTCGACATGCAGGTGAATATTACTGGGGTGCTCACCAGCAATGATTGGTAGAAGTATGCAGAAGATCCAAAGAAGAGCAGCGCTTTTCCTGACAGGTTCGTTTAGTAAGCGTCAAAGCTTCACAGAGATTCTCAGCGAACTCAATTGGCTGGCGCTGCAAGGAAGGCGTGTGTGTTCACTGTTGAAATTTCGAAAGCGTACATTGCCGGGAGAGTCAACCAGTTTAATGTTTCCCCCTGCGTATCTCACGCGAAAAGACCATGAAGGTAAAAGTGGAGAGATTCGAGCTCACGCAACGGTTGGTCTTCATACACATCATTCGCGGCTGGAATAGGAAAGTACCGTCCGCCATTCATCATAAGTTGGCTTGCGGGATGAAGATACAGGAACACTTCGTCTTACACGGAAAATTCTGGTGATATTACTGTGTTCAAATTCAGGGTGGTGATTCTTCTAGAAAACTTGTAATTCCCAGGAAATTACATTTTACTTGGAAAAATCAGGGTTCCCTCAGCGAATTTCAGGAATTTTATAAAATGTCAGGTAATTCTGTGTTTTTAACGTAGCATTGTAATTTAATTTCATTGAGTATTACAAATCACAAGTTTTGAAATACGTAATATTTCAAAGTTTGTTAATTATATGAATATTATTCCACGTAAATTATCTACACTCCTGGAAATGGAAAAAAGAACACATTGACACCGGTGTGTCAGACCCACCATACTTGCTCCGGACACTGCGACAGGGCTGTACAAGCAATGATCACACGCACGGCACAGCGGACACACCAGGAACCGCGGTGTTGGCCGTCGAATGGCGCTAGCTGCGCAGCATTTGTGCACCGCCGTCGTCAGTGTCAGCCAGTTTGCCGTGGCATACGGAGCTCCATCGCAGTCTTTAACACTGGTAGCATGCCGCGACAGCGTGGACGTGAACCGTATGTGCAGTTGACGGACTTTGAGCGAGGGCGTATAGTGGGCATGCGGGAGGCCGGGTGGACGTACCGCCGAATTGCTCAACACGTGGGGCGTGAGGTCTCCACAGTACATCGATGTTGTCGCCAGTGGTCGGCGGAAGGTGCACGTGCCCGTCGACCTGGGACCGGACCGCAGCGACGCACGGATGCACGCCAAGACCGTAGGATCCTACGCAGTGCCTTAGGGGACCGCACCGCCACTTCCCAGCAAATTAGGGACACTGTTGCTCCTGGGGTATCGGCGAGGACCATTCGCAACCGTCTCCATGAAGCTGGGCTACGGTCCCGCACACCGTTAGGCCGTCTTCCGCTCACGCCCCAACATCGTGCAGCCCGCCTCCAGTGGTGTCGCGACAGGCGTGAATGGAGGGACGAATGGAGACGTGTCGTCTTCAGCGATGAGAGTCGCTTCTGCCTTGGTGCCAATGATGGTCGTATGCGTGTTTGGCGCCGTGCAGGTGAGCGCCACAATCAGGACTGCATACGACCGAGGCACACAGGGCCAACACCCGGCATCATGGTGTGGGGAGCGATCTCCTACACTGGCCGTACACCACTGGTGATCGTCGAGGGGACACTGAATAGTGCACGGTACATCCAAACAGTCATCGAACCCATCGTTCTACCATTCCTAGACCGGCAAGGGAACTTGCTGTTCCAACAGGACAATGCACGTCCGCATGTATCCCGTGCCACCCAACGTGCTCTAGAAGGTGTAAGTCAACTACCCTGGCCAGCAAGATCTCCGGATCTGTCCCCCATTGAGCATGTTTGCGACTGGATGAAGCGTCGTCTCACGCGGTCTGCACGTCCAGCACGAACGCTGGTCCAACTGAGGCGCCAGGTGGAAATGGCATGGCAAGCCGTTCCACAGGACTACATCCAGCATCTCTACGATCGTCTCCATGGGAGAATAGCAGCCTGCATTGCTGCGAAAGGTGGATATACACTGTACTAGTGCCGACATTGTGCATGCTCTGTTGCGTGTGTCTATGTGCCTGTGGTTCTGTCAGTGTGATCATGTGATGTATCTGACCCCAGGAATGTGTCAATAAAGTTTCCCCTTCCTGGGACAATGAATTCACGGTGTTCTTATTTCAATTTCCAGGAGTGTATGTTTAAAAATTGCGGCCGAGCTAGTACTTACCCCGCTAGCATATCTAATTCGAGAGGAAGGAAAGTAGTTAATGTGAAATGTTCAAACCCCCCCCCCCCCCCCTCTCTCTCTCTCTCTCTCTCTCTCTCTCTCTCTCTCTCTCTCTCTCTCTCTCTCTGCGCCCCTTCAGTTTTGACTAACCAACATGAAATTGTGGTCTCACGGGGCCAAGGTTGGTACCTACCAGTCGGTCACGCCACCTGAGGCCAGAGTGTGACCACGTTATTTACTCTTTCGCTGAACGATGGAATATAGTATAGAAACTACAAAGCATTTCTTCATTTAGCAGAATGGCTGGCTCTGAGCACTATGGGACTTAACATCTATGGTCATCAGTCCCCTAGAACTTAGAACTACTTAAACCTAACTAACCTAAGGACATCACACAACATCCAGTCATCACGAGGCAGAGAAAATCCCTGACCCCGCCGGGAAACGAACCCGGGAACCCGGGCGCGGGAAGCGAGAACGCTACCGCACGACCACGAGCTGCGGACTCATTTAGCAGACTGGACATCTGAACTTAAACTGTGAAATTTTGTTCATGCCATATTGCCTTTCTCACCAACGACTAACCACTTCACAACCCTTACACCATCTCCGTTTTCTGCTTCCCTGATACATGGAGTAAAATGTTACCTAAAAGGATCCCTAGAAGTACTGTTTGGCACGATCGCCGTAAATGCGGTATATATTTGCAGTAAACACGTAAATAAAAACATGTCATTTACCTACAGGAAATCATCAAAGTTGGAACAGCTAACAGATGTCGGTCTTAATTATCCGTATATTCCGACAGAAGTACAACAGAAAACGGAGATGGTGTAAGGGTTGTGAAGTGGTTAGTCGTTAGTGAGGAAGACAATATGGCATGAACAAAATTTCACAGTTTAAGTTCAGATGTCCAGTCTGCTGTGATTAGAAAGATGACACAGCTCAAAATATGTTGCTTATTTGTGCGAAGCGCTGTCGCCAACGGCCGTCATATTGTGATGTTTATCAAAAATCGCACTATATACACTTGTTCATGTGATTTTGCTGCAGCATTTTGGAATTCGCAGCTGCGTTGCAACATTTGCCGTTTCCGGTTCCGACATATAAATAAATAAATAAGAAGTCGCAGTGTTCAGACATTGCCTGATTTTTTTTCTGCCTGTGGACTACAATGTTCGTACGTATTATGTATTCACTCTATATTTTTGACTCATTAATCTCATCTGCTTACATTGTAGATATAGAACTGCCAAGTACCTCCATTAAGTATCCCGCATAATAAAATGTGTTGACGATCCTATCCGGTTAAGATTTAAATGTATGTCTTAAGTTTAATACATGACAGTCAGAGGCTCTGGAATCAATGAGAAAGACGTGACATTTACCGCAGTGTGCATTAATTTAAAGTGCCTCGTTTAAGACGACGACAGCATTGGGCGAAGAATGTCGGAACGAAGTCTTTTTTTTTTTGTTGAAAATCTGGAGCAAGGAGGATCACTGTGTATAGTGTAGAAGAATTTTCATTTACGTTTTAAGCGGTCACATGAATGTAATGAGAATACCAAGTATGAAGAGACGAGAATAACAAATAATCGTTGCTCGTCACCAGAATTAAAAAACGGTGATTATTAAAACTCATGTCTGTATTCAAGAAATAGAGCTGTAAGGTAAGCTTAAGCGGCGAATGTTTTTCGATTTCCTTCGTCATAATATTCGACCCTTTCCTAGGCATATTGTAAAAAGGGCAATATTTTGTGATGAACGAAGTTCCTCTCCAAGTTCGATGAAAATTGGATAGGACGGTAAGCATTCAGCATTTGAGGCCCTTTACGTGATTTTACTACAGGGACAGTAATTTGTTTAGTCTACTCCTGATGAATTTCGCTTTCTGCTTATGTCGCGTTTAAGATCTGCTGCAAGGCATTGTTTTATTTTTTCGCAGTTTCTCTCACAGTTGCATTCAAACGTTTTTATTTTTGGCGACTAGTTTCAGACTACATTATTCTTTCACAAACCATAGCTCCTCGTTTTGCTGGAACTTCATCAAAAATGCATTCTTTTTTGCTCTCAGTAATTCGTTGGGTAATATATATTTTGATAAAATTCTGGCGCTGTGTTACTAGAATAAGTGAAGCATATTCTAGTTATTGGATTATAAATCGTTTAGTAAATAGTACTTCGGCAGTGCTATTTTCAAAATGTTACAGTTCGTTTTCTATGGAGTAATAACGTCCGTGAATTCTTCTGCCTAGTAACTTACAGGTTTTGGCGATAGAAATTTATTGTTGAACTTTTTATTATTATTGACTGGCGAGAGAGAAGAGTGTTTCATGTAATCTGAAATTTTACTAGTAATATTTCTTTTGAAATTGGAAGTATTGTTTGGTCTTCGCATCCTCCTCCTTACAGCTATAAAAAAATAAAGAAAGGCTCATGCTGTGGTGCTTGTACAGTGAGCGTTTTAATTTACGTTTAATGACACTTCGAGTTACACCAAGACAGACGCGGTTGGTCATTTCGGGTTTATCATCACATTTTCTGAAAGATGGAAGCCGACGCGGCTGACTTAAATCATGTTACCAAGTTTACTGTTTATATTATGGCACCGTCATGGCGTGTGGAATCTGTTACAGTTCATCTTAATAATCCATTGCTATTAAGCCCAGTACTGTCACACATATACCCACTGCATTCTGCCATCTCCTCCTAGGAATGGAAACTGGTTTATTTAACACGAGCGGCGAAGGAGTGGGTGTCTATATTTATTCGTTATTGATTTTTCTCTGTATTGAAACGTCACCGTATTCGGAATACCACGAAATCATTCAGTAGAATCGTAACAACTAAAATCAGTAGTTATGTGGATGCAATATGGCGTAGAATAGAAAATATCTTGCTGCAGACTAAAAAAAATCTGTTGGAAAAAAGTGAATTGTCTCTCTCTCTCTCTCTAACAAAATGTACCAGACGGATTATATTGCAGAATACAGGCTCGTCGCCAGTTTTGTTACTGTTCCCTCAAAAAGCTCCTGTGAAGTAATTGGGGTCTTTGGAACCATTAGATTTAAGATTGAAATATGCATCCCGTACGAGAGATAACGAAGAAAATATGATCTTAACAGAGGTCGGGTTCCGAAATCGTCTGAGTATCAGAGAAACGTTGGTGGCCTTTGCAAACAGCGGTGCAGATATATCTTCTCTGGTCTCGTTCACCGTTGGCGCTAAGTATATCTTTAAAAAATTACGTAGTGCGCATCCATCAGACTACCAAGATTATTGAGCTAACCCTCGGTAATATCCAAAAGGATGACTCTGTGCTACCAAAAAATTCTGTAGGTGATCTACAGACATTGACTCACTTGTTTTCAGCAGCAGGTGAAGAGTTTGGACAGAAGCTGAACACACACAACGCCCAACATCTTGGTTCACCTACTGCTTCAGTGTAAGAAACAACTAAAAGAAAGCACTTAATAGCTTTGGTGCATTCCACCTGATGATCGAAACCAACACATGAAAATTTAATGTTGGACCATTAAAACCAGTGCCTTGTTAATTACAACGTAAAAAAGAGACTGACCGTGACTTGCGTGAAAAAGTTACGTGAAACTCAGAGTAACACATTTCTTCCATTTCTTCCGTCATTTCACCTGTTTACAAAGACTTGCCTTCGGCATCTACTTCCGAAATGAAAACAGATATTGTGAGGGTATTAAATATGTAATAGATCAGTCATGAATGAACTGTAACAGTTGTTAATACGATCCGTTCCCAGTCATGTTACTTGGCACAAACAAGGAAAGAAGTTGCAGTAGTTGTCGAAAGGAAAGTTAGAGAATAAAAGAGGACCTGAAAAGAAAACAAGTGTACCAGCTGAATCAGGAAATTAATCGAAAAACTTTACTTCTTGCGGTTGCAAACTTGCAGCTCCCCTTTTCCCCCACTTTAAGCCCCCCCCCCCCCCCCACACACACACACAGAAATGTTAGGGACGGAAGACAGAGATTTTTGAAGACTGTAATAGACGTTGATGATCGTGAGTTGTTTCCAGAAGTGTTCATGGTTCAAATGGCTCTGTGCACTATGGGACTTAACTTCTGAGGTCATCAGTCCCCTAGAACTAGTTAGACCTAACTAACCTAAGGACAGCACACACATCCATGCCGAAGGCAGGATTCGAACCTGCTACCGCAACGGTCGCGCGGTTCCAGACTGCAGCGCCTAGAACCGCTCGGCCACAAAGTGTTTATAGACTCCAAAGAAATGCTCTTGTGAAAGAAAATCACTTAAGAATTTTTACTGTGTATGTGTGGTGGAACAGCAAGATACGAAAGTGTATAACTTCAGCAGGAAACTACAAATTGTTACAGCAAGTCTCTTATCAATATCGCGACCGACGTAACTTGCAACATCTGGCACGTAAAAGAGACCTTCAAAGTTTGTTTCAAATGTCCCGGAAAACGCGATGGATACTTATTTTAATAAGTGTCAGTTTTCACATTTGGATGAAACAGAACGTGTGCAGTCACCCACTCAGTGTTTGGTAGAAATCATGTAACTTCCGTGTAGAGTTGCTTTCTGTATTGGCAACGCCTGCTCGCTGGTGGCGACAGCGCCCGCACAGGGCTGTCGTCCCAGCGGACGCTCGTGTTACAGCGGCGTTGTGTTGTGTATGCTTGGCGCTATTCTCTTTGCGTTTGACGTACCTTCAGTCGTTTGTTATGTCTGTTCCTTGGCGCTGTGTAGCAGTCATTCTTTGGCTTTGACTTCCACTGGTGTGTGTAACGGTGTTTGTCGCTTATGTCAGTGAAACATGAAATTATGACTTTGAAGAATTTTGCGTGGAGTTTGTTAGTGGCCTACAGGGACGCAGGTAAGGTACCGCGTCACCCACTCATTTACGTTACGATCGCCTATTTACAGATTTTGAGGGCTGTGATGACTTAGTCTCTTAATAACTTATTCTCACAAGTACTTAAAGTCCTTATATTTCCCATTTTTAGGGGAGAGAAATTAGCTCACTGGACTCCCTTCACAACCAACAAATCCTTTACGGAAATAATCTCCCTTGCTACTAGAGGTTGTACATGTTTCCGATATGTTTAAGAAGGCAGCGTGACTTGTAGAGTCATAGGTTGGTAATGAGTGTTGCAAAAAAAATATGAGGCACCAACTATAGTGTGGAAAACTTGGTATATTAAAGACTCCGTGGATTAAAAATCGGCAAAATTAAGTTCGAATGTTCTGTGTAATAAAACGCTTTGTGAATTCAGCGGAGAGTATTCAAGAAGTACTGTACATTTGTGTCAAAATGTACGCTGTGCACACGTTTCAAAATGGCATGTTTGAAAGGCATTACTTGAAATTTTCTGACCCATCACTACAGACATCAGCATTTGGAAGGAAATTCCTGTGTGTAGTAACTGGTACATTTGAGCGACTTCATAGTTTCCAGAATAAATTTTCACTCTGGAACGGAGTTTGTGCTAATATAAAACTTCAGGCCGATGAAAAACGTGTTTGGAAGGTAGCTGAGGCACTGGCAGAAGTAAAACTATGAAGGCGAGTAGTGACCGGTAAAGCACTTACATACGAAAGATAAAGGTCCTAGGTTAGAGTCTCGGTAAGGTTCATTGTTTCAATTAGCCAGGAAGTTTCAAAACGTGGTTGTTGTAGGCATCATATTTTCTTGGATAGACTACATCGTACTTAGACATGCGCTCTATATTGTGGTGCTGTGTATTGGACTTAGTCGTTTACGTTGAGTGATATTAAAGCTGGCGATAATGTTGACATTTCTACGCAGGTAGCATTACAAACAGCAAGACTACTGTAACTCATCCGAGAAATGGTTTGTTCGTGCAGCCAACATAGTTTTCCATTGTTTTAGTGCCTTTAAATCTACAGTGTAAATAGTGGAGGGGGATACAGGGTCTATTACACGCATTTGAGCGTGTTACGCCACGGAAAATCGTTAGGTCATGTTGCTGACCTACGGCCATGAAGCGCAGAAGGAAGCAGTGCTGACGCGCCGTTCCCTCGCGGGTATCCACTAATTCTCCGTAGTGTAACGTACAAGTTAGCGACTACCGCACAACGTTAGAGCACGTAAACAATTGCATCGCTGAGCGACAGTATTGTACCAAAGTAAAGCTTGTCGGTACGTGGGTGTCTCCGAAATATTAGTCGCTAAGAGAGATGGATGAGAAAGGAAGTACGGAGATTCATACCAACTCAATTGAAAAGAGATGGAATACCTTATTGCCGGATTTATAAGAGAACAAAGTCTCGAAGACTAGCGATGTTGTAAAGAAGCTCGGAATTTACTGCAGGTGTTTTTGTTTCCTCAATGAAACTGTCTCGAAATCTGACAGAAAATCCAAAGATTTCGGTCATATATTAGTACATCAGTGGCAAAACACGCCACCTTCACTGCGTGATAGCATAGTGAAGTTAACGGTGATAGCAACACTCAAGTAAAACAGGGTTTTCTGGAATTATTTCCCTAGAGTAGATCCAGTAAATATTTAATAATTGAAATCAAGGACGGTTGTCAATATGAGTAAGCTACAAGCCGGTATCTGCGGTGTATGGGAGCACCTTAGCCACTAAATAAAGGCGAGTCTTCAGAGTCCATACTGTATACCAGTTGAATTCCTTTTGGAGTATAGTGAAGTGAGAGTTGCATATTTAACAATAAATCCAACCGCTCGTTCGATGAAAGATCTGTACCCAAGGACTGGAAAGCTGCACAGTTCACACCAAATCATAAAGGAAATAGAAGTAATCCACTGAATTATACACCTGTATCACTAACTTCAATTTACAGTAGGGGTTTGGAACACACACAGTATTCAAACATAATGAAAAACCGCGAAGAAAACGATCTAATGACACCACCAATATGGTTCAGAAAATATCCTTGTGAAACGCACCTAGCTCAATATTCACACGAAGTAATGGCTGCTATCGATAGGGCTCTCAAATTGATTCCATATTTTTTAATTTCCAGAAGGCTTTTGACGCAGTTCCTGACAAGCGACTTCTAATCAAATTGCGTGTCTGTGGAGTGTGGTCACAATTGTGCGAATGGGTTCGTGATTTCCTGTCAGAAAGGTCACTGTTCTCAGCAACTGAGTAGAAATCATGGAGTGAAATAGAAATGACATCTGGCGTTAGCCAAGGAAGTGTTAAAAGCCGTATGCTGTTTGTGATGTACACAAACGATTTGGGAGACGGTGTGAACAGACCTCTGTTTGGAGACGATGCTGTCGTTCACCATCTAGTGAAGTTACCATAGGGGCCAATACGAATTACAAACTGATTTAGAGACTATATCTTCATGGTGCGAAAAGTGTGTTGACCTTGAACAATAAAATGTGACGTCCTCCACGGGCACTGCTAAAAATACGTTGAATTTCGTTTACACTATAAATAAAATATTAAGGGGTAGCAATAATTGAAACAAAGGCGTTTTTCGTTGCGTCCAGGACCTTTCACAGAAAATCAGGTACCATCTTTATCCCCCGAACGCGAAAACATTTTGTTGAACCCTCCTACATAGGAAAGAAAGACATTCTTAATAAAATAAATCAGAGCTTGCGCGGAAAGTTTTAAGTGTTCATTTATCCCCACGTGCAATTAGAGATTAGAAAGGTCGAGAAATAGTGTGAAAGTGGTTAAGTGAGCCCTCTTCCAAGCACTTGGGTGTGAATTGCAGAGCAGTGGCGTGGATTTATATGTAGGGAGAGTCTTTTTTACTATCCTCATGAGCTATTGTCCGCCACAAAGGTGAAAAGCAATGGATGACTTATACAATCTGTGACTCCGGTTGCGCATTCGCGAATAGCGGAGTTCAAACCATCAGCCGACCATGCAGATTAAGGTTTCACCTGATTTTCATAAATTACTTGACGCGTATGTCAGTATGCTGGTTTATTTAGAAAAACCTCCTGAAACTCCAAAAATATAGCTGTAACACCATTGACATTTATGGGACGTTAAAAACTGAATTCTTCGCTGCAGCCGCCTCCTGCGTGTAGAGCCACCGAATTCTAGGCGCTTGCTAACGGCGATATACGCGCACGCTGTTTATACATTTCTGGTACGAGCCTTAATAGCTTAAACAGATTACAGCTAATCAGTTCCTGTTCAAAATATTTACGTCGCCCCTTGTGTGCCGCCATAAACAGACTTTCATCGTTGGCGAGAGGCGGCAGGCGTCTTCAGAAGGCGAGCCGAGCTGGACCGATCCTCGTATCTGACGCTTGACCGCGGTCAGGCTCCCCATCACAGCACCCGGCCCGCATTATGCCACATGTCACCTCCGCGCTGCTCATGGCGGAAGGAAGGCGCGTGACCTTCAATTGCCTTCCCCACACAGTACCTAAGTAGGCAAATGTTCCAGGTAATGGGCGAGTGTTGCATGTAGATTTGTTTGATTGGCGGCAGTAATTATACAGGGTGTTACAAAAAGGTACGGCCAGGCTTTCAGGAAACATTCCTCACACACAAAGAAAGAAAATGTTATGTGGACATTTGTCCGGAAACGCTTACTTTCCATGTTAGAGCTCATTTTATTACTTCTCTTCAAATCACATTAATCATGGAATGGAAACACACAGCAACAGAACGTACCAGCGTGACTTCAAACACTTTGTTACAGGAAATGTTCAAAATGTCCTCCGTTAGCGAGGATACATGCATCCAGCCTCCGTCGCATGGAATCCCTGATGCAGCCCTGGAGAATGGCGAGTTGTATCACAGCCGTCCACAATACGAGCACGAAGAGTCTCTACATTTGGTACCGGGGTTGCGTAGACAAGAGCTTTCAAATGCCCCCATAAATGAAAGTCAAGAGGGTTGAGGTCAGAAGAGCGTGGAGGCCATGGAATTGGTCCGCCTCTACCAATCCATCGGTCACCGAATCTGTTGTTGAGAAGCGTACGAACCCTTAGACTGAAATGTGCAGAAGCTCCATCGTGCATGAACCACATGTTGTGTCGTACTTGTAAAGGCACATGTTCTAGCAGCACAGGTAGAGTATCCCGTATGAAATCATGATAACGTGCTCCATTGAGCGTAGGTGGGAGAACATGGGGCCCAATCAAGACATCACCAACAATGCCTGCCCAAACGTTCACAGGAAATCTATGTTGATTGTGAAAATTTACAATCTGATCACGTTGGAATGAAACCTCATCCGTAAAGAGAACATTTGCACTGAAATGAGGATTGACACATTGTTGGATGAACCATTCGCGTAAGTGTACCCGTGGAGGCAAATCAGCTGCTGATAGTGCCTGCACACGCTGTACATGGTACGGAAATAACTGGTCCTCCCGGAGGACTCTCCATACAGTGACGTGGTCAAAGTTACCTTGTACAGCAGCAACTTCTGTGACGCTGACATTAGGATTATCGTCAACTGCACGAAGAATTGCCTCGTCCATTGCAGGTGTCCTCGTCGTTCTAGGTCTTCCCCAGTCGCGAGTCATAGGCTGGAATGTTCCGTGCTCCCTAAGACGCCGATCAATTGCTTCGAACGTCTTCCTGTCGGGACACCTTCGTTCTGGAAATCTGTCTCGATACAAACGTACCGCGTCACGGCTATTTCCCTGTGCTAATCCATACATCAAATGGGCATCTGCCAACTCCGCATTTGTAAACATTGCACTGACTGCAAAACCACGTTCGTGATGAACACTAACCTGTTGATGCTACGTACTGATGTGGTTGATGCTAGTACTGTAGGGCAATGATACGCATGTCAACACAAGCACCGAAGTCAACATTACCTTCCTTCAATTGTGCCAACTGGCGGTGAATCGAGGAAGTACAGTACATACTGACGAAACTAAAATGAGCTCTAACATGGAAATTAAGCGTTTCCGGACACATGTCCACATAACATCTTTTCTTTATTTGTGTGTGAGGAATGTTTCCTGAAAGTTTGGCCGTACCTTTTTGTAACACCCTGTATATGCAAGTACGCCGGCGTTTCTTTCCAGAAATGTTCGCATCCTCATTGCGATCTGTTTTCTTTATTCAGGCCATGTTTTTATTACCTCTTCGATTTGGGAATATTTATATACCTAAAGTGAATGTTATGCAACTTTGGTGTCTCTTCTGATAACGCACTATATCAGTAGTCGAGTTGTATATTAAGAAGTACGTATCTGATTCAATAAATTCCAGTAGGTTCTTCATATGTAAGAAGTGTCGCATCAAAACGCTTAATATAGAGTAACTGAACGACCGATACCTGACGTCGGTTTAGTCCCAACGTAACGTCGTACCTCACAGGCGTGCAACGGAAAGAAAGCGGAACATTGACTGTGTTTCTTTTCCGTCTGTATTAGTTTTTGGGGGTTCACTGGTTATGACCCCATACGAGGGATCAGGACGATCGAGCGGAGAGACGGTGTTGAGGGTGTGTGTCACGCCCAAGACGTCCGTCAGACAGGATTAAATTAACGTCCGTTTATTGCTGGGAGTTTTACAGCGATTTAGTCTCCTTTGCGCGGTCCGTTAGCAGCTGTGGTGCGCCCGTACCGCAGGACCGCGCCGAGTGGCATCGCAGTGGCCAGTAGTGGAATCTGCAGTCGTAGCCCGTGGTGTTGCCCGCGGTCAGTTCCGTAGCCTCGCGCAGGCCGGCTTGGCCCCACAGCCTTGGATGACTGTGGGCGTCAGCCGAAAGCTCAGCGCTCTCGCTGAGCGTAGGCTTCCGCGCAGAAATCTGCGTGCCACTGATGACGGACGTCGTGACTGTGAATATGCGGAGGTCCCAACAGCGACAGGAAGGACAACCTGCAGCACCAGGCGCCCTACTCCCAAGTCTAAGAGCTTGTAGTCGGACATACTAGTTCTTCACCCACGGAAGATCTGCCCGGCTCTCGTCTTCTGTCTTCCGTCAGTCAGTATTTTGTCCGACAGAAATGGCGTCTTTAAGTGTGATTGACCTATTCTTCTTTGAAGGCGCCGTAACTGGTGACGTGTACCTTCATATGCTGCAAACATCGATTTCACAAGCAATCTGCGAGGTGTTTGGAAATGGAAGATTTTACATGCAACAATATGGCGCTGCGCCTCACTGCCACAGTGGATAGATCGAAGAGAAGCTGTTGAGTATCCACCACGGTCTCCAGAGCTTACACCTCTTGACTTCTACCTACGGGGGAAAATGAAGTTTATCAACATAAGCTAGCTACACCAAACGAGCTACGAGAAACCGTCGAGGCGTCCAGTGCGGCTATCACATCGTGCGGCTATCACGGCTTAGACAGCCGTAGATCGGCCAACAGTTCAGCGGCATTGACGTTGTTTGGCTGCTAATGGGATCACTTTGACACAAAATAACCTTCTCCCCGTGCAAGAATTGTAGCGGTACGTCATTTTGTTCTATTAATATTGACTATCAAAGAGTTTCCAAATTTTTCTAGACTCCTCTGTGTATTTAGAGATCATTTCCTGTGACTCAGTGTCCTGGTGTGTGTGTGTGTGTGTGTGTGTGTGTGTGTGTTCCAATTGGATGTGACTTAGGCGTCTGTCCAGGGAGAAGGGAAGGGTTGGGGCTACACAGTCCATCCCAGAACTGCACCTGTTTCTTCTTAATCTCAAAAATAAATAAATCTTTGCAACATAGATTTCAGACTTGTCAATGTTGTTGGTACTTAACAGACATAGAAAACCCTTTCGTTTGCTCTAGTAATTCAGGAGATGGCACGATTATACATAATTTCTATTAGCTCAGCCTCTCCCCCACCCTCTCCTCTCCAACCCCAGACAAGAGTCATGAATTAGACACTAGTCTCCCTAGCCAGTTACCTAATTCAGAAAGGGCAACCTGCAGTTTAACGTGGAACCGGAAACCTGTTTCGCCAACGGTGAATCTGCATATCGTTGAGATATGATTGCTTAGTTAAAAATAAAAATCTGTTTTCACGTGTGATTCGATCCCATAACCTTTTCGCTCTCAAGCATGCACTGTACTACTAGACGATGAAGCCTGATTTTGAGTCTGGTGTCGAAACAGATACCTACAGTTTAACGGGGAATCCTATCTACTTTCCGCTTCTGGTGAATATCCAAATCATTGAGACATGAAAACAAGGTTAAAAACCAGTGGAAAATCCGTGACTCGAGCTGGTCTTATCTTGCGACCATTCGGTTTCCAGGCACTAGCTTCACCAGTAGACCACCATGCCAGATTCTAGTTTTGCTCAAACTGTGCTCTTTGGAGTTTTGGCAGTTGTACTGTTAACTGGCAATGGCACTGTTCTCACAGTAGCGGCGGACTTTTAGTTCATCATAGTTCAGCCAATTTTCACAAAATATTCATAAATTATTATACATGAACTTTCTCGTGACAGTCTGAAACAGGATCAGAATCTCTACTGAGATTAGCCCGAACATACAGACAGAAGGGAGCAGGTATTATCAGCTGTTTCTGAAGGGGTGCTGCGGCTGCCTGCATGGAGCAGCTGACGCAGCAGCTGTGGGTGACGACGCTGGCACACCCTGACCCCGACAGCGCAGTGTCGTCACGTGGCAGCGCTTTGTTTGTGGCCGGGAAGGACGGGGCATATTTACAGCCGGCCGCCGCTCCGCCTTCCTCCCAGATTTATGCCCACCGCCAGATTGCGCGCTCTCATCCGTGCCCGCTCGCGGGCTGCGCTTCCATACGTAGCCCGTAGTCTACGCGCGGCTTAACACTCTAATACCTGTGTTGCGCTTAGGAAATCGTCCATTGGAGACAACGTATACAAATCCTAAAAAACAGTTCTCGCAAATTCTGCTTTATACAATGACTGAGAAAATAGCAACATCCAAAAATATCGTATAGTAATGAAATCGCGGGAATACATTTGTATAGGCAACACACTTAAACGCTTCACTTTGCAAGAACACAGGTTCATGTCAGCGCGGGATACGCAGTTGGAAATGAGAAATGTTGGTACATTAATAATCTGTGTAACCGCCAGAATCTGGAGTTTTCGTCTGATGTCTCATACGTGCTCGACTGGAAACAGACCTGGTGATCAAGCAGGCCAAGGCAAAATGTCGACACTCTATAGAGCGTGTCAGGTTGCAATACCGGCATTTGCACGAGCGTTATCGTGTTGGAAAACACCCCGTGGAATGTTATTTATGAACGGCAACACAACAGGTTGAATCCTCAGATTGCAGTACAGATTTGCCGTCAGAGGGCGTGGGATAACCACGAGTGTGCTCCTGTTGTCATTCTAAAGCGCAGCCCAGGCCATAACTCTGGGTGCAGGTCCAGTGTGTCTAGCACGCACGCAGGTTGTTTGCATATTTGACATCGATTTTTTTCGAGAAACAGGAGTGCAGTGACATAATCTCAGTTCCATAACATATTTTTGAGAGCTGTACAGACTGGTGCCTTGAAGGTGATGGAAACCTTTGGGATACCTGATTTGGTCTGCCCTTGTAAACTTTGCGTATTAAAAATCGTTCACAGCGGAGCGAACGGAGGCGAACGTAAGCGAACGAGCATTCGCAATCAGTATTCGGGTGTTCAGTAGCGTTCGCCTGTACACCTGAACAAGCACTTAACCTGGAGGGAGCAGAAAGAACACGAGAAAGAGTATAGCGTGTCAATGCAAGGACCATTAATAATGGTCACACAGGCTTTACTTGATACGACACTGTGTAGTTACAGCCACACGGCAAGAGATCTGATATTCAGATAGTATTAATTTGCGTGGTGAGCGCGTTGTTCTTGACGCACAAGCAGACTGGCATGCGAGAAGATTACTTTAGATGTCTGAATTCATGGGTAAGCGTGGATTTTATGGATCACATAAACATATGTTACCTTCATTCCATCATCAAGATTAAATTCTCTCCAGAGTACGCCGTCGCTCATACAACTCGATAATACTTCATAATTACGTAACAAGTAACTTACTTCAAAAACGAAAGTAGTTCGCACGAAGAATAGCAGACGGATACGATCTGGTACAAGCGTCGAAGCGGAGAGGACGGGAGGACGGTTCGCCGAAAGACTGACAACCTGCGGAGCACGAGCGAATGCGAGCCGAACACGACCGAATGCGGTTGACTGGCGCTCGCCTACCGTTTGCATCGGGGAGGAGGATTCACGTTCGCTGGTGCTCGTTCACCCCAGTGTAAACCAGGCTTTATGCTGTGGACAGTAATTCCTTGCCCCGAGAATTGGCCCATGACCTGCGCGGCGATTGTGTGTGTGTGTGTGTGTGTGTGTGTGTGTGTGTGTGTGTGTGTGTGTGTGTTGCGGGGGCGTGGGTTTATATTTGAGTGGTGCGGTGCGGCGTGGCGGCTGCCGGCGCTGCCAGCTGGCAAGGCGAGGCGAGCGCCTGGCGCCGACCCGGCCCTACCCGCCTAGCGCAGACGCTGCGCCGTTTCTGGCCGCGGATGCCTGCGCCTGCCAGCCTGCGGCTGTGAATGACGGCCGGGCCCGCCGCGTGACGCACAGGTGACGCTGCCGCACCGCGCGCCGCCACCTGCTAGCCGTTGTGCACGTCGGCCTCCTCTGTTCTTTAAATAACGCGCACAACTCTATCTCTGCTAAGTTGTGGGCTAGTCTGGCCAAAAGTGACACCGGCGGGTTCAAGCAGTGTGGTTCGAAATGTTCCTGTGTGTGTGTGTGTGTGTGTGTTTGTGTTTGTGTTTGTGTTTGTGTTTGTGTGTGTGTGTGTGTTGGGGCTTATGGGCGCTCAACGTCGAGGTCATCAGCGCCCTGACACACATTAAAGGGAACGAATGTGCACAGGCCTAATAAAACTGAAACACACACGCAAAGAAAACAGGAAAAGAAGGAAAATGCTACATAAGAAAGTAGAACGTAAGGAAAGGGAATACATAGCAACAAGAATGCCACAGTAAATTGTCATTGGCTGGCCACTTACATAAAATATGGGCGAGCTTGTTACACAGTGAGCAAATTAAGATCCTCTCCCTAAAATCTGTGTTGCCTAAAAGAGATAGCAGGTCCGGTGGCAAGTCAGCCGCGGCCCACTGGTCAGAAAATAAAACTCAATCTAATAAAACGTGGCGCACAGTGACCTGGACGCCACAAGCACCACACATTGGAGGGTCCTCCCACCGGAGTAGGAAACCATGCGTCATAGGGCTGTCGCCTATCCGAAGCCGAGCGAGGAGAACCTCGTCCCGTCGACGGGGCTGAAAGGAAGAAATGTTCCTTTCGTCCGTCCTCGAAGTCGACGCGGCGTCGCCCGAGACAAGTGACAGGGTGTACTGCGCCACAGAATAGTTGGGAACTTTTTGGCGGCTCCAGATTGTCTACTGTCCCACATTCACCAATCACATTAAATAAGGGTCGCCACCGTACCATTGATTCGCGAAACAGGGCTATACACCTCTCAACTCCAGTCAATAAATAAAAGCCCTGTTGCTGCCAAACTACTTTCCGGTTAGATTCCTAGATCCTACCACTGGAATGAAAAGATCAACCACTAACAGTTCAGTTAACCGCCTTCGACTGCCTATTGGCAGTTGCGCTGGTAATTATTCTACCAAACAAATGGGACACTTCCTACGGTTCTACCAGGGACGCAGGTTCATCTCGGTACGGCTCTGGCCACAGCTCTGCTACCCTATCTTCGTCGAAGAGCAAAGATTTCACCTTCGAGTCTCGGTTCGTCACACTGTTTTGCTCTGAGAGGAAGTTTCAGAACAGCGCACACTCCGCTGGTGAGTGAAATTTTTGATCCTGGAAACAGTCCGCTACAATACTGCCAAATTGCCAAGTTACTTCTCCGTAATATCCTGTTTTTCACGAATGCTATACGCGTGTGGTATGCAAAAGAACTGTGGTAAAATTAATATATATAGCGATCACTGCTTTGACAAATCGTGCAGTCCGGCGCTTTCCTTAGCAAACTTGAAAAGACGACGCTACAGTACAGCTCTTAATGATAAACGTAGATATGCCAGCATGCATCGACCGCTAAGGCACAGATTCAGTTCATGCATATTTCTTTGTCGTCGATCAACGTCACTGGCTGTGTGTGTGTCTGGCCGCATGTCCTGTGACGCTGTCCGCGGGTTTAAAACTGACTCCAGTGGGTCGGCTCTCTCTGAAGGTGGCGGAAAAGTCTAAATATTATGAGAAGAAATAAAATTTATTTGGCTACACGCCTAATATGTAATGTATCATTGCGCCGCGAAAACATGAAGAGGAACTTTGTTGAAGTTTAAACAGTAGAAGATCCCTAGTGACTGAAATAAAACTTTGAGAACGGGTGGAGAGTCGTGCGTGGATAGCTCGGTCGATAACAATATTACCCGCCAGAGGGGAAACAGCTGGATTTGTCTTATGGTGCGGTACAGAGTTTGTCTGCTAGCGACTTTAAAAACAGCGCACAGGAGTGAATGATTCATTCTAATCAAAAATCATTTGATGAGAGTACTATTTGCGGATTTATTCATTAACTTAGTGAGCTGTTAAGTAATGTAGATATACCGCGACGATGTAAAATTCAAATAGAATGCGGGAATACCTACGGAGACTCGACTTGGTTTAGGGATTGGCAGTGGATCCTGAACGGAAATAAATGTAACTTATTGCCGCATTGTTTGATTACACGTTTCCGAACAATGACTGGACGCAGTCGCTCCCATTAGATAACTGGTATTTTATCTAAGGAGCGATATTAAGTCGAACGACTACATAAATCTAATCATAAGAAAGGCAGATGCCTGACTAAGATTCTCCAGAAGAATCATTAGGAAGTATAGCCCACCCACGGAGGAGGAAGCTTCCAAAAACCTTGTTGTTGACAGGTTGTTGGTTACTGCTCGTCAGCTGGGGATCCGTACCGCGTAGCGCAGACGCAGGAAACAGAAAAGATCCAAAGATGATGATCAGCTAGTTTCACCACATGTTCATTTAATAAGTGCGAAAGCGTCACAGAGATGTTCATCCAACTAGAGTCGCACACGCTATGAAAGAGGTGTGATTTGATTCTAAAATTTGGAGGGCGTGCGTTCCTAGAAGAGTCTAGCAATACGTTGCTTCTTCTTGCGTATCTCTCTCTCTCTCTCTCTCTCTCTCTCTCTCTCTCTCTCTCTCTCACTCAACCCAATAAGGTAAGTGTAAAGATGTACGATCTCATACCAAGGCTTAAGGGGCGGACTATCCTCAGCCTCACAAAGTAAGACGGCTTGCAGAGTATAGATTTAGATGTAGATTCATACTTCATAGCAGGAAATTTTATGAATATACATGACTTCGCAACCTTGGTGCTTGTAATGTTTTTGTTGTAACTTTCGAAGAGATAACGACTTATTGGTATTTGTTCACACCAGTGCTAACACATCGATGTGACAAATTTTACAGAAATAGTTAAAGACGAGTATCGTGTAGTGCTAAAATTTTATATTTAAGGAACGTTTATTGCAGCCTAGATACAAGTGGAGTCGTGTTGTAAGTTTCTACCTACAAAGGAGCTTAGTGCAAGATTGGTGTAGCGTGTGATGACTTCAAAACGAAACAGTCGAGGACGACGTTTCTGTATCATATTTGGGAGAACTGAAGCGTGT
Source organism: Schistocerca nitens (assembly GCF_023898315.1). NCBI lineage: Eukaryota > Metazoa > Arthropoda > Insecta > Orthoptera > Acrididae > Schistocerca > Schistocerca nitens. The sequence continues at coordinate 731,068,834 of NC_064615.1, forward strand.
TCCGAAATAATTGTTCATCAGCTTTTATTTTTAGGATACATACGTCTTCCTTCTCTTATTTGTGTACCCAAAGTGTGCGTTCTAAGCATCCATGACTATATGTCAGCTCAATAGGTGTGGACTGTCCTTGAGGTGAATGGTTTCAGCTGTTACTAATGCAATTACCTTCTTTTATTCTCGCATAGTTTCGTTAAATCACTGTCCCGTTATTGTTAGTAACTTCATTGGATACTTACCCTTAGTAAGGAAGTTGGGGCGTCCTCTGCTCTGAATCATGTGTATTTCATGTTGTGAGTTGTGTAACTGATCTAACCCAATCATTTTCTGTTTCTTGCAGGTGAGTCTGGCCGATGTTACTGATTATGTGGTGAGTAAAATGCGTATTATCATAGTAAAAACCTGAATGACGCTCACGCTTAGTTACACACACACTCTTACTTCTACTAAATAATACAGTTGTTCAGGACAGTAACCATCGCCACAAAGTGCAGTGTGAGATTATGCTTTGCAAATGCCTTTCTAAGTCTGTTAGTTACCAATCGTATGCTGTTGGCTGCTTGTTGAAGCACTTAATGGAGTAATTTTTAAAAATTTTCAGTTACCTTTTCGGTTGAAAAGGAGTATTTTCGTCTAACCAAATTTAAGCTATTGTTATTTCTGAAGCTTCGTTGATTCTACCCGTTAGAAAACTACGGATTCACTCACGTAATGGAACTGGTGCGTTCTGTATTAAAATCTCTGATCTCATGAACGGTTGCCAAATTTTCAGGTCCATGAACATGGTTGCCAGCGATAAAATATAGGCCAATTTGTAACGTTGCTGTACGCTAGTATTGTCATATCGAAGTTTATTAGTCGATCATTTGGTACAGCGACCACATGTACTTCATGCCATACTCCAAGAAGGTATGTGATGGCTCTTTTCTCGGCGTGATCTACTAATGATGTGCTTCCGGGTGTTCAGCCGTGTAGCTTATTTTATGCACAGTATTTCGACGACTTACCCAGTCGTCATCTTCGGGTGCTGCGAGCTGTCTTCTGTGTACTCACTGCCGGACAGAAACCAGACTGCAGTCCAGGCAGTAGGTACGCACAACACAGGTAGAAGCGCCTGAAGACAGCAACCTCACCGTTACCTTTCTTGTGGTAGAGGATGAGACACCGCGGATTACAAGAGAATCTTGCTGATGACCATGTACGGGATATACGTTCAGGAAGCCATAGCCAACACTGGGATTTGAGTAGTCCCGTAGATCTATGGTGCATTCAGGAATGGACTCCGTGAAAGGATTGCCTGTGACTCTCATGTTTTCCACACTATCGGTGCCTTCAGCGCAGTAACCTAACGGCTGTTTGGGTGAAAACGCCGGTACAGAGAATCGGAGACTTGGAGCGGCAGAACAGTCCTGCAGTTAGAAGGGGAGAGCTCTTGGAAAATCGATATTTACGGCGGGGTTGCATTGGCGGCCGAGGGAGGAGGGCTGCACTGAACACAGCGGTTGCCAGCCGCCGTGAAGCTCGTGCAATGGAGTTTGGAGGGAAGCAATGAGGAGCTACGTGCTCGTTATTTCGGCTGCGTATTAAAGCGCGACGCGAGTGGTGGGTGATTCTGAGGCTATTGCTTAAACGCGCAGTTTCTGATCCTGAAGAGTGTTAACCGGCGTACTAAAGATGAGATTGGAAGATATGGCCATTGCTGCTGGTGTAATAACCCACTAGAACTATTGCCTGAGATGGTACCAGCAGACAGGCTCAGTCACAGATAATTTCAAAAGCCCCAATGTTTATGCCTGATGCTGTCCAGAGGAGAAATCTGTAGACATGATATCACTTCTATATCTCTATTTTCTGCGTAGCTTTTTTATTAGGGAACCTATTTTAGAGGTAGCTTGCACGGTAATTATATACCAAATCTATTAACACAACCTAGAAAGGTTACTGTAACACACCATGAAAAATGCACTTGAAAATCTGAATCGTTTCCAGAAATGCTACCATGGTGATAAATAATTACAGATTAAGTCGAATACGTGTAATCTTGGTTTTTTTATGACTGCCTATTAACATTAGCTAAGCGCGATGGAACTGTAGTCTTTCCTCATATAAGATTATCTGCTGTAGTGCTAGAGCGCTGAGATAGCAGGATCTCACACAAATTAAAGTCGTGAACCAACCGATCACTTAACGCGATTTTTTCGCCAGTAATATCAATACATTTTCCCATTTAAAAGTGATTACGGGAAGTGACATTACCATGTGACCAGCTTCCATAAGATCGGTTTACTTTCCAGTAGGCAAATTGCAGAAGTACGTATATTTGATATATGCCTAAAATTTATAGTACGTAATGGCTTACGTTTTCTCGACAAGTTAGTTCCTTTAGCTATAAAGAAGACTAAATTGGTTCTATATATTCTCAGCAAGACAATCCGACTTCTCCTTTGTTAGCAAATACGTACAGTTACCCTCTACAATCTCAGATATAGTGTTAGTCAGGCAATAACTGACTAGATTTTTGTTTCCACACTATTAACACTAGCGAAAACCTCTTGCAAGGTTGAGCTTTTGCCAGCTGTAGTTGGGAGAGCATAACTCAGCATCATCTTACCCAGTCCTGGTTCTGTAGCAAGTATCCAAGCCTAGTAACCTGCACGGTGAATCTACTTCCACATGCATGAATAGCCAGTCATCCACTCCCTCCCACCATTAACAAAATATTCCGTTGAACTTAGTCTTGTAATGCATATGCATGCATACTGTTTTTCATATGCAGTTCGCTTATGACTCATAGACAGTCATCCAAATCTGCAACATACAATTTCACCGAGATACAGTCTACAATACAACTGTTAGCTCCGCTTTTTGGTAGTTCTTGCAATCTATTGCCATGTTATAATTAAAACTATAATTTCACAACTCGTTACTGGTCCTTAGCACTTGGAATGTGTGCAGTTATACACAATTCAACCATCAAGCCATATGTATTTACTGTTACTCCCCATGAGGTGCTGGTTTAGATCCCACACCAGTATTAGTACTTTTATCTGTCGCTTCTCTCAACTTAATTAACCTAAAAATGTTCGCATTTAAAGTTAATTATTTTCTTTGGTATGTGGGAACAAGCTCTGAAATTTGTTTAAGCGTAGCAGTACAACCAGAATGTGTACCAAATGGAAAAAGATTTTCGTTGGTTATTCATACAAGTGGGTTAAAGCCTCTGGATAAAGACGAAGGTTGGGCAACACTTCAGGATACGCAATCTTTCGGTCATACCTTATAAATCCGGTAGAACTTCCAATCCAGTTACATACTCCTGTCCCAGTTACCCTGCTTTGTTTGGGGTGGATACCTTGGCACAAGGGCTAGGGCGTGGGAGTGGATCCAGCACAAAAAGCAACATGAATGTGTTTTTTGAATATTTAGTGTTGTTTTACACACCAGTATGCATACCAAAGAAGGAATTTTAGCGACATAGATTCATTACGGTATCAGCCCTGTTGTCTTTAAATGTAGGAGATATCATTGTAAAGAAAAAAGTCTATACTAACCCTGACAGCTGTATGGGACACCGAGGTATTGTTAACGTTCGAAAACACCCTAGCTTGGGGGTCACCATAATGTATGGATGACTTTGGTATTTTAAGTAGAGCTAAGTATGTGCACAAAATAATATGGGCACTCTTGTCTTCGGTGCACGCGCACACGCACACAGTGCATTAAGATACATAAGCTGCAAAAATTGATAACACCACCTTGGTGGTCATAAAGCCATGGTACAAGACATAATTTTCTTGCCTAGCGTTTAGTCTTTCACTGCTGGAACCTTCATCAGCGGCTTTGACTCGGAAAGCTGTTACAGACGCAAACAAGAACACCATGCCGACGTGTTGATATGTATCCACGCAACGATCGGTTTGTGGCATCACTGCTGCCGAAGATGGTGTGTTCGTGTCGACGTATGCTATGTAGCTTGTAGTGAGGAAGAGTTCGCACTGCTCGTTTTCTTTAGCACGCAGTGGCCGATGGCCTTCTCTCAACGACCGAGAGCAGTGGCGTTTGCATACAGTTGTCAGTGCTAACAGACAAGCAACACTGCCTGCAATAACCGCAGAAATCATTGCGGGACGTACGATCGTATCCCTTTGGACAGTGCGGCGAAATTTAGAGTTAATGAGCTGTGGCAGTAGACAACCAACGCAAGTGGCTCAACTAACAGCAAATCGCCTGCAGCGCCTCTACTGGGTTCGTAACCATATCGGTTGGACCATAGACTACTGGAAAACCGGGCCTGGACACATGAGTCCCGATTTCAGTTGGTAAGAGCTGATAGTAGGTTTCGAGTGTGGCACAGACTCCACGAAGCCATGGACCCAAGTTGTCAATAAGGTACTGTGCAAGCTGATGGTTGCTCCATAGTGAAGTGGGCTGTGTTCACTGGAAATTGGTTTGTTCGAGTACTTGGAAGCCATCTGAAGCGATTCATGGACTTACTGTTTCCAAGCAACGATAAAATTTTTTAATGGATGACAATGCACCATGTCACCGAGCCACAGTTGTGAAGAACATTCTGGAAAACTCGAGCGAATGACTTGGCAACCCAGCTCGCCCGAGATTAATCCGATCGAACGTTTATGGCACATAACAGAAGCAGTTCTTGCACCGGCAACGCTTTCGCAAATATGGACGGCTATAGAGGCAGCATGGCTCAATATTTCTACAGGGGACTTCCAACGACTTGTTGAGTCCATGACACTTTGAGCTGCTTCACTACACCGGACAAAAGAAGCTCCAGCACGATATTAGGAGGTGTCCCATGGCTTCCGTCACTTCAGTGTGTGTAATTATATTAGTGACATGAAGGGAACACGAAGCTACTATATTCCTTTATAAGTGGAGCCTACTGCTGTCTCAATAGATATATCAGAAAAATTTTAGCATTGAAGTACTGGAAACCATTTGGAGGAAAATATAAACTCAGAATACTTTGGCTAAAGTTGAATGCCTGGAAACTATTACCTCAGGGGTGTGTGTAATATCCCAAAGACTGCTGGGATTTTGTATTTTTTCGATGCTTATGTGAACTGAACAAACTATATAGTTTTTACTTTGCGTTAGACATCCTTCTGGGGAGTTAGCAAATAATTTTGTACAATTATAGATACGTCCAGAGGATGTAGTTGTTTTTTGTCAAAATAAAACACACACACACACACACACACACACACACACACACACACACACACACACACTCACTCCCTTTTTCTGACGTGCCACGCCAACAAACTATGACCCAAAACACACGGATTTGAGAGTACATTCATTTATGTTCACTCCATCTTCAGATGTTTACATCCATTTACGCGCCTTGAGCATTGTTTCTTTACTTACGACGTTTTACAATAGCTGTCTTAAAAACTTTTGTTCCAAAATTCTGCAGTATTGTTTGCGAAGAAAGGCTATTCAGCACAAGTAAGTAAATGTGAACATCGGAAGATGTGATACCATACGTCTTGAAAACTCGTGGACACGCAAAAGGCTATAAAAGCAACTGGTTGCAGCTGATTAATTATAAATTGCTTCCTTTGCAAGGGTTGCGGTGTTCAGTACTACCACAACGGACAGAATATGATAGCCACGAATCATATGTTGTTCGCACTGCACGAAATGGCCGGAAATCCTCAAACCCCCTGACAAGAGCTTAATAAAACAGTCACAAAATATACAGTTGATAAGAAAGCAGCACTCACGTGACGAGATAGCGGTGCCTCTAACGCATAAGTTCTGAAGTGTTGTATACGTGATGCAAATGTTTATGAATAATACATTTCAATTTCGCGCTCAGCTTTCTGACATGCCACGACAATAAACTGTCCATTACAATACGTTTCGAGAGAACATGAGTGTAATCATGTACAGAAACCCTCAAAATTAAAACGGAAGAATATAGGACAGCAAAATTGTCTCGGCCGTGAAACAGGGTTATTATGTACGGTCATGCACTCGCAACTACATCTACATCTACGTGATTACTCTGCTGTTCACAATAAAGTGCCTGGCAGAGGGTTCAATGAACCACCTTCATGCTGTCTGTCTACCGTTCCACTCTCGAACGGCACGCGGGAAAAACGAGCACTTAAATTTTTCTGTGCTAGCCCTGATTTCTCTTATTTTATTGTAATGATCATTTCTCCCTATGTAGGTGGGTGCCAACAGAATGTTTTCGCAATCGGAGGAGAAAACTGGTGACTGAATTTTCATGAGAAGATCCCGTCTGAACGAAAAACTCCTTTGTTTTAATGATTGCCACTCCAAATCACGTTTCATGTCTGTGGCACTATCTCCCCCATTTCGCGATAATACAAAACGAGCTGCCCTTCTTTGTACTTTTTCGATGTCATCCGTAAGTCCCACATGATGCGGATCCCACACCGCACAACAATACTGTGCTGGGAAAAGCTCCCCTTCCCAGAGGTTGGTGCTAGTGTTAAGCATATAAAAGAAATCTAGTGAGTCATTGTGTCCATGGCAGTAAATGTAAGGAGGTGAATCTCTGTTAGCAAAGGAGACACCCAGCTTCCTAGCTGATGAGATAATCTCTGATGTTCGATGCTATCACTCTCAAAATGAAATTGGCAAACACCTGTGCTCACCTCCAACTATGTCTAACGAGCAAGTACCACGTTGGTTCGTCCACTTGACTTGGATAGGACGTAAGAGATGGATAAAAGACAGTGTTACACACAGGGAGTGTTAGTATAGTTAGACGTACAGGAGGCTTTGCTAGTACCGTATATATGTTAATAACACTTCATTTGTGGACATATATTCTTGGTAATTAGAGACATGTAATAGAAATATTTATATCCTTTTTAATGCTTGTCTTCTCCGCTGCTGGATGCTGTGACAAAATGCAACTTGCTATCATTACCACGTCCGCTTCCTGCCGGGAGCTACTGATATACCGTGTATAGGCCTGTCGTTCAGCGGGCAGGTACATAGAGGGCGGAATTTAGGACGTGAGCCAGAGCAGATCGGTGGTTGCCCGTCTCCTTACTATTAGTGTCTCATATGCAGCTGTCGACCGCTAGTGAAGTGTGTCGGTTCCATCGTCTTGGCGTATCGAGAGCTGGCGCGCAACGTGACGTGCAGACCTATAATGATGCATTCCATGCATTTCGTCTAGCTATAAATGGATGAGGAAGAGTTCGGGAGATTGAATGTTGGGAGATTGAATGTTATTGTTGCAGGGAGATAGGGGACGGCTGGTGGGAGGGGTGGTTGTGCTGGATGTGTACCTTATCGTCAAAGTCGTTCGTATCTCATATGCGCATCAGATAACAACTGCAGTATTACGTTCGCACGCTTTTCTTCGAATAAAGGTTCTGTAACTTTACCCAGAAAAAAATCTGTATAACAAAGTCTTGTTTCCAAGATTTCCCGTTAAAGTTTAACAGTGATTTCTCCTGCTCTTTCGTCTGGGCTGTACCGACCCGTCTCGATCATGGTAACGTGCCTCTGAATTCGTTAGATACCTGTTGTCATATGTACTACATAATGGCATCAAAAACTGGAACACTACTGTAGAATTAGCGCTTCAGTGTCTTGTTTGCGATTGCCTTTTAATGCACCGCACTTTCCCAGGAGCCTTCTACCAATTGTCTTCAGTCTGCTTTCCCTATTGCTAACTCTACATGATCGTCCCATCGTAAACTCCTAAATAATTACGTAATTTTGACGTACTCAGTATGTTTACCACTAATTTTGTGATCATGTACTACAAGGTTTTATTCCGTGTGTGTGCTGCGCGATTAGGCTTAAAGAAGCGTCTACCATGAATCTCGGTACTGTTGCTCAGGTCTTTGTTCGAGAATCGTCGAATATCCGTAGTCGTATTTGCTGCGTATAACTCTGAAGCTGAATGGCAGTGGCATTACCTTCACAAAAGGAGGATTTAAGACTATTAGATTCAACAGTACGCCAAACATGTGTTCATGACCAGTAGCTACATAATAATGCTTGTTGACCGGCCCACTGCTGTCCTCGCTTCATTCCAGTGAAACAAGAGCGGTGGGAGTTGTAATTACTTGCTTCCAGCTCGTTTCAGAAGCGGCAGTGGTACTTCACTGAAATACTACACAAGTGGTCGAGCGCTGTTGCCTCAGGCAGGCGAAACGAAATTTCATCGAGAGACCAAACTACGTCAGAGAATATCGAGAATTAAATTAAAAGGGAAACTGTCATTTGTTTTAAAAAACTCCAGTTTTGAATTTCTTTAAGTAGTTTTTGGATGCTTCGTTAAACTGTGACTTCCCCATCATTTTTTTTATTTCTAGCAGCACAGCTATTGGGATTGCTGAGGTGATTGTACTCTTCATACTCCGTTAATACCGGCACTCAGTTTTCAGGCAAGTCATTTTTACCTAGCGTTTGAAGCATATGGTGTTCGTAGCTTAAGACTAGATGGCGCTCTTTGTACACTTAAAATTTGACCGAAAAATGATAATCGGGGGAAAACGATGAAGTTGATACTTGAGTTGTCAAAATGCATCTCCTGTAGTCGCGTCCGCCCCCCTTTCACTCCCCTCCCCCACTCTGCCCAGATTCCCCCCCCCCCCCCCCCCCGCCCTTCCTCTCTGTCTCCATTGAAGTCGATGCTCAAAGTGATCGCCCACATCACTTCAAAAATAGAGAGGGAAACACAAATGAGCAAATTGAAACTGAAATCAATGTTTTTCGCTATAATCAAAACTGTGGTAAATATTGAATGAGTAGCTCAACTGATGTCTTGAAGAAACAGAAAGAGAAGTAATTCAATGGAGACAGAACTTCTGAAGAACAAATCGTGGATTCTGTGCCTTTAGAGTGAGCCAGCCCCTTATTGTGAAGCGTTCGTTGGTGGGGTAAACGCTTTTCTTTAATCCAGCATTCGACACGTTCCCCAGCTCTCTCCTTATGCTCTCTTTTTCCGCAGATTTGAAATTTCATTCATGAGAAAACTTCTCAGACCGTGAAAGCTATAGACCAATTACGTTGACCGATGAGATGAAACATTCCGTTAAACGGTGGAAGAAGGCACTTCAGCTGTAATCGAACGCCACGTTAAGGTGTTTAGATGAGACCACTTACTGTGCCACTGTTTTCGTGTTTCCCTGTTTCATTCGTGAGTGGAGCGTGGGAAGAATTAATGTCGGCAAAGATAAGTGTGAGCTTTCTCTCTGATTTTCTCGTCGTGATGATTTCGCAAGATGTATGGGGAAGGAAGTAATGTGTTGATTGTTTTCGGATGAAATTAAAACACGTTCAGTTTGTTACAAAGAAGGTGCTATTAATTTTTTCTCTGCTTTGCAGGAGAGGGAAAAATCAATTAATAGAAATAGCGTTTTAACGGTATAAAATTAATATTTAAATGAAATGGGGTAAGATCAAATATTAAAGTACCATGCCTAAAGGCAGTAGAGCCGTATTAAGGGATATACCGGTATTGAGTTTTGGGGTGTATCAGGATGGAAAGGGTGCGATGGTCGAGCGCAGAAACGCGAGGGAAGGTAGATCACGGGGTCGTGCTCGTGCACTTCCTTCATAGGTCTGCAGATTAAAGAGCGAGCAAATGATGCCCCACCCCACGTGCCCCACTACGACACAAAAAGCAAGTAAAGGGTATTTTACAAAGTTACGCGTACACTCTGTAGCGCGCTTTATGAATGAGTGGCAACGAAATGCGCGGACATGCCCAGGCTGTGCTTATTTTCCAGAACGTGTTTTTTTTTCACTAGCCGACATGTAATACAGCTAATGAGCTACTAATAACACTAACATAAGAAACTATATGGACAGAATCTAAGTAAATCTCTGCACACTGTACTAAACTTCTAGTGGAGAAATTGAGACCTAGTCATCCTGACGCCAGTAGTCGCTTCCGGAAGAAGGCTAGAACTTCCCCCACCACTAGCTCTGACTGATTTATAGTTCAGACTGGCTACCTCCCCAGCATTTCCTGTCCAGTTATGTGAGCAGCAAAATAAGTTCACTGAGCTTGTGGTTTTGTAGTGGAGTTACTTTTAGTTTGAGTACTTAATTGCACTTGTTAATTGAACTTGAATGTAAAATTCGTTCGTATAAACTGTGGCCGAGAAATGCACAATTTGTGTGTGTGATGTCAGTGGCCTATGTATAGTTGTTAGGAAAGGGATTGGAGTGTTAAAGATGGCACCTTGCTGATGTCTGTAGTTCACAACACATTACAAGGCCATGGAATTGTTTTAGTCCGTTGATAGTGGATTAACGACTAACCAGAAAGTTAGTGCACTTAACACCATTTGTTGTGTTATTGATAGACTGCATAAATTTTTTACATTCAGGAATTGCTGGCACTTGTGGAGTGGGCTGCAGAGAGTGAAACCATTTGCCACACATCGACAGTGTATCTTGCAAGGTGGGTGTCACTGTGTCTGATGGAACAGGACTGATCATATTTAAATCTAGAACGCTAATCTCTGTAATGCTTTGCTTGACTGGAGTTGAAATATCTCAAGTTCCATAATACGTATGTAACCTGTTTCTGTTACAGAGGGAGCCTCTGACCCTTTCCAGAGAGGTGACGCTGGGGTAATGCATTTGACACCCTGAAGCTGCGAAAAATATTCCAGCCAGTGATAGGAGAGACAATGAAATCGACATTGTCGAATATATATTGACAGTGCGTTACACTTGGGGGCAGGCTCTTCAGGGTGGCAGACAGTTGAACTTTTTCACATAACAGTCCTCCTAAGAACTGCAAATAAATACCCAATAAACTGAAAATAACTGCAGTACACAAACACGAACTCAGTGAAGTTACTTTTTCTACTCAGTTGCGAGAACTGGACAGGAAATGCCTGGAAGGTACAGTCTGTCTTAAACTGAACAGGACGCAGCGCTAGTGGTGGTGGTGTTTGTGGTGTTGGTGGAAGTTGCTGTTCGCAGGAGGCGGCTACAACTGCCGTCCAGGATGATCAAGAATCAATTTCGCATCTAGTCGTGTAGAACAATGTGCAGGGATTTGCGTGGAATCTGTCCAAATGCATTATTTGTTCGTAGTAATTCATGAGTGGATTCCATGTAGGATTAAGATTGTGTGGAAAGTAAACACCCTCCGGGGCATGTGCCTCTCCGTCGCCAGTGATTCATAAGGCGCTCTGCGGAGGGCCGGTATAACTGTGTGAAACACGCTGTAGTTGCTTCTTGCGATGTTTTAGGGCTGAGAATCTTCTGAATTGCGCTCTTCATTTTGCAGACCTGTGGGGGAGGGAAATGCATGACCAAAATCCGGCGACCTACATTCCCTCGGACTTCGACGTTCGACCTTCGCACCCTTTCCATCCTGCTCATCTCCAGAATTCAAAAATTTATTCCGTTATACGGTTCTAATGCTCTTACAGTGGTGTACGTATTTTATATTTGTTCTAAACTCGGTTTAACTAACATTAGTTTTATTACTTTGAAACACTTTTTTTAATAATTCGCGGTTATTCCATCCCCTGCAACACGGAAAATATTACTCTAGTGAGAAAACGAATAGGACCCTGTTTTTTTAGAAAATATAATGAACTTTGATTTTGTACTGGAAAACATTTTCGCTAGAAGTCGCTGTTTTCGAGTTCAAGAAAAACTTAACAGTGTGACAGTAACTCATGCAGATACGCGATCACGACGCTCCACCCACCGGTGGGGATTTTTAGTATGTTGCTCATGACCCTAACCCCCCCCCCCCCCCCACCACTGCACAAAAGTTTGCAGCTACGCGATCTCCTCCCTCCCCCCCCTCCCCCCTCTACTGGACCTTTTGGGGTCTCCATTGCGTGGGACATCTTCAGACTTAGCCTGTGCAGGTGTCATCACTGCTGCACGGCTGGCGCTGTCATATATTGATCAAAAGGCTCGTAAAATTCTGAGCCTCGGTTTTTCACAAAATGCCTGAGAAGCGCATCGTACTATGGCAGCATGTTTTTATATTTAGATAGGTAGGCTACTACAATCGTGTGAAAGGTGAGGAAAACCGTTGACGGTTTGAGTGCGTGCTCACCTCGCGAATTGCGCTACGCGCTGAGTTGGGTGTAACGTAGCGTGCACGTGGACACGTCGTTGTGAGGCAGATGGAGTGGCGAGGAGTGCGTCAGGCGCGATGACGCCCGCGCCGCTGCCACTGCCACCGGTTATTTATGGGCTGGGCTGCAGCCGCGTCTGCCCGCCCTGCAACCAGCCACCGGCCGCCGCACCGCGTCAGCAGGCGGTCCGCCGCCCCTGAACTTGCCGCCGTCTCCAGAGTCCGCCCTTGTGCAATAGTTACTAGAGCACTACCCGCGAAATGCGTGTACCAAATGTGACGTCGACTGCCGTACGTTATCGTACATTAATACTGAGTGATTACTGTGTCGAAACTACCCTCAAGCAATGGTTTGTTTGAATAACCTGTTTTTGGACCTATAGTTCAACTTGGTCTTCACACTAGAATACGTACGTAGCATTTTTTTACATACACAGATTATTGAATTGTGGTTTTCAAATATTAGTTGAACAGATACATGATTTTACGAATAAATGAAACTCCCAATAACAACAGGAAACATGTACAGTGGCTTGTGGTCTTGATAAACCAGGAGTCTGTCTTCTACCTCACTAAATCCACGAACAGGCGTGGCCAGTTTGTGAGAGTATACTTCGGCTGTTGCGTTGCATATCAATTCCGTGCTGCACATAGGATAAAAATTCGCAGTAGTTTAGGTATCATAACATTCACGCTGTTCCTAGACGCTCACTTTCGCTTAGTCTCATTTGAATAACTGATACGACGGGCTACGAACAGAGGTATTATGGCGACATTGGTAGATATAATTTGATAATTTCTTGCGAAACTGAATCTTGTGTGCAGTAGCTGTAATAAACGCCTCATATTCATTAATCGCAAACCATTTTGAGGTTCAGTCTGCAGTTAGTACTAAAAATTTTTTTTACCTATTGCCTCTTTCACCTAAGATTATCAGAAAGGAGGTTACATTGTACATGTAAGAAGACGGATGCGTGGTGCCCTCTGCACAGTGAGGTAGGAAGAACACTTCGCCGCGTCACAAGTATGGTCTCTGTCCACTTCTAAATGCTCCAGCCGTTGCTTGCCTGGGTAACTGGCAACGCTCGAGTGAATGCCACATTCGAACACTGTTTCTGCTCCTGACTCTGCCTAAAAAGAATATTTTGAGGAAGACTTTCGCTGTGGCTTCTAAAGAGTTCGTGACGTTTGAGCGAAGTGGCGCTTGGTCAGAGTTACACGTGTGGGGAGATGGCATCTGTTGTCATCTATGCCAATCACAAGACACTTAAGGTAGTTTTTTGCTTTCACATTAGTTGGCTTCGCGAACTAGGATGAATTACTACCCGCGAAAAGCCACGTTCCCAAGCAAGTGCTCCAGGCGCTGCAGAAATGTGTATCCACGGAAGTGTCACCTCACAAGTTTTGCCACCCCCTTACAAATGTCATTCTTCTTATCCTTTGCTTTGTACCATGCATAGCGAACACTGCAGTAACTTAAGTACGTGTAACAAACCGAAAATAACATTAACATAAACGTTGAATTGTTTACACGCCTCCCGAAGTCCACACCACAAACACGGCAAAATGATTCTCTTGGATGGAGTGTTAGGTGACACACTGTTCCTTACCACTGCGAATCGCCTCACCATCCACATTCTTACGTGCACGCCCCGGTAGCAGTCCTATTTAGACTCTTGCCTCCGCCGTATGAGAGTTTGGGGAAGTCGCTGTAGGGGCAGGGGGAAGGCAAGGCGTCCTATAGAACAGTGCCTGGGAAAGCACCGCGGTATTCAAACTAAAAATCGGTCCTGGTAGTCTAGTGCTGAATCACGTACGTGGAAATAGAGGGGTCGGGGATCGAATCTGTCCGACCGCAGAAGGTCCCGCTTTCAGTGTAGTCTTCACCTCTCAGCGATGTGAAGAGTAGACGAGAATGACACGTTGTTTCGATTCCACTTTGAACTTCCCCAGTTGGATAACTAGAGTAGGTTACGCTCATGCAAGTCACCGAGTGGGGTGGTGGTGGTGGTGGTGGTGGTGGTGGTGGTGGTGGTGGTGGTAGTAGTAGTAGTAGCATAATCATCCAACTTAACTTTGGGATTGAAGACAACGTTGCCTTATCTTCGAATCTTGCAAATGTGCTAAGTTGTGCTAAGAGTGATATCGACCATATGGAGTGATGGGGAAAATTCTGTTTGCATTGTTTAAGTCTTTACGATTGAGCGACCCAGATAATAGATTAGTATGCTAAATTTTCAGTGCTAAGTCAGTGAGTTAATTGTATCTCTTTCTTACGAATGGTTAATTCATTCTGCGTTTCTGTTACTTCCGCCTGCATAACAGTTTGATTCGACTCTGATTTAGATGGTAATAAAGCGAACCTTGTTTGCCGATGGCCTCTTCGTAATTAGTCTTTATGACTGGAAAATGTTTGAGTGCTATGTTGTGATGGGAAAGTTGATCAGACAAGAGTACTGTGGTCCGACAAGTGGAAGGTCGCCTTTCCCAGTTCATTTTGTTGCTGTATGTGGCGTGGGGTAGTACGTGCCTCACACGGTGCGCGAGCGCATAAAATTCGCGTTAGGGGCCGTCTGGGTGCATATTGGAGTCGCTGGCGTGCCTCGTCCCCACTATAAATCGCCCGATTCCAGCCTGGCGTCCCGGCTGCCTCGGGCTCCCTGCGTCGAGAGGCAATTCTGCACGCAGCGATCACTAAACCTTGAACCACAATATGGGCTGCTCTGCGGCGAATAAGTAGCGGTACGTTACGTGAATGTCACTGAAGACTTAGGGAAAATCTTACGCTATGGTCATTTAAGTTCCAGCTACTCATACCCAGTTCATTTTCCGGAAAAAACTTGCTTCAAGAAACAAGTATTGATGTGACTGTACATGTCATTCTGCGAGGGGTCGTTGGGAGGACACTTCCAGATCTCCGTCTGCCCTGAAATGATAAATTCCTGTATCGAGGTTCACACAAAAGGTGGCGAGCCAGTGTATCAAATATTTTTTATTGTTAAGCGTATGATGATATGGTGATAGTGCTTTCCAAAGTGCTGGTCGCAGATATGCTCGATAAGCGCATTTCAACAATGGTTATGCAGTATATTAGAATATTTGTTGCATTTCATAAACAAAAACGTAGGCTGAGAAGTCTTTCAACAGACGGAGGCTAGCAAGTAACGAGAGAGAATTTAGTCCTGAGTTATTTCACTGCACTGGAAAATGTGAAAAACGAATATAGAAATCGGACAGCAAATGACAACTCGCATTTTCTTTGACACAGCTATGTGGCCTTGGCACAGGTTAGCGCATCTTCGTCACCGGCTACCGGCTACCGGCTTTCGCAAGGAAAAACAATAAGAGCACCAGCACATGAGCCACCACAGCACCATTGCACCACCTTTTCTGTCCTGAAATTAAAGATTTTTCTGCAAGCTGCTATTTGTTATGAATCGAAAGACTCACTCGCGCGCCCACCAAATTAACTTATCTTTGAAACTTCACGATGTGTCATTAATCCACCCTTCCTTTACATCTGCGTTGGGTGTGTGGTGGAAGGTACTTTGTACTGTTGCCTCGTCATTTTCTTTTCTGGTACTCGTGGAAGTACGGAGAGGGGAAAAAGTTCGTCCGCATCTCGTGGTCGTGCGGTAGCGTTCTCGCTTCCCACGCCCGGGTTCCCGGGTTGGATTCCCGGCGGGGTCAGGGATTTTCTCTGCCTCGTGATGACTGGGTGTTGTGTGATGTCCTTAGGTTAGTTAGGTTTAATTAGTTCTAAGTTCTAGGGGACTCATGACCTCAGATGTTAAGTCCCATAGTGCTCAGAGCCATTTGAACCATTTTTTGAAAAAGTTCCCCTGTATGCCTCCGTGCAACTCCTAATTTCTGTTGTCTCTGTGGTCCTTGTACGACATGCACTTTCGCGGCAGTAGAACCGCTCCGCAGTCAGCTTCAAATGCCGGTCACCTCAATTGGGTGTCGCGGACCCAACGTCGTCTTTCCTCCAGAAATTCCTATTTGAATTCTCGAAGCATTTCCATAACATGCGTATTGGTCAAACCTACTGGTAACAAATCTAGCAGCACCCCTCTGAATTCCTTCGAAGTCTTCCTGTAATCTGACCTGGAGGGAATATCGAGCACTCGAGCAGTTCTCGAGAATTGGTCGCACTAGTTTTACATAAGCATTTTCTTTTACGGATGATCCATACTTTCCCAAAAATCTCCCAGTAAGCCGAAGTCGACCAATCGCCTTCTCTATTTCCTTCCTTAAGTGTTCGATCCATTTCATATCGCTTTGCAATGTTACGCGTAGATATTTAATCGACGTGACTGTGTCAAGCAGCATCGTACTAATGATTTATTCGAACGTTTCACCGCCCGTCAAATCGTTTGTGTGTAGGTCCTGTCGCACTTGACCTGGGGCACTCTTTACTAGACCCTTGTCGCTGGTTAACACTAGCCGTCGAGGGCAATGTATTGGGTTCCGTTACTTAATTCCTTCACTCTGGTAAATAGTACACAACTGGAAGTACCATGTATAATTGTTTTGTGAGTCTTTGGTATTAACATTTACCAGCGCATACCACATGATGCTTATAAATACGTACGTAATAAACTGACATTTATTCATTACTATTTCCGGGGATTACATGCTGACATATGTTTTAATGTTATGCTGGAGAAAATGCTTGTCACTTAAGGGTCCAGAAGACTCAAAGCCTCCGTCATATCTGGGAACGTATCTCGTACGCTCGTACCTTCGTTAACACCAGTGTGGCACAGTGTCACGTTGTTGTATGAAGTTTCTTTCACTGCACTTCTTTTTCGTCCCTCTTGATTAGTTACACAGTGTACCTCTCAGGATTGTTCTATTGCACCAATTTTAAGTCTCCTTTTTCGTGCTGTGTTTACTGTTCATTTAGGAAACAGCAATATTCAAAGTTTTTCGTGTTTAAAAGTTCGTAAAGCAATTAGAGCTTGGGTCATTTCAAACATCTGAGTGATGGTTACGTCAGTGATGTATTGTTTCTCCTAAGTAACCCTACATGACAGAAACGATGCTTAGTTCCCCAGAACCCGACGTCTCCCTCCGAACTTACTCGGAGCAGAATTAACTTCCAGTGCTCCATGCAGCTGCATCCGTAATCACATAAAGAAAGAGATGAAATAATTGAATCGGTTTTGCAAGGTTATAAACTAATCAAAACTGCCAGTATTTCAGTCTTAATCCGCTGATATTGACTAATGAGCGAAAACCAAAGGAAGTAATGACATTGTTATAACGAAGTAAGGCGCAGAAAAAACGAATTAAGTAAGAGGGTCAATTTTAAAGCTCTAATTATCACTCTGAAAAAATAGTTACATCATTGAAACTTCGAACTCCCTGTTAGAATAAAACTGAGTACTGGACTGAGACTCGAACTCGGGAGCCTTAGCTTTCGCGGGCAAATGCTCTACCGACAGAGCTACCTAAGCACGACTCACGACCCGTCCTCACAGCTATCCTTCCGCCAGTGCATCGTCTCCTAGCTTCCAAACTTCACACAAGCTCTGCTGCGAAACTTGGGACATTAGCAGTCGTCGGAGAAGGATAATGCGGAGACATGGCTTAGCCAATGCCTGGGTTATGTTTTCATAATGAAATTTTCTCTCTGCAGCGGATTGTGCGCTGATACGAAATTTCCTGGCAGGTTAAAACTGTCTGCCGAACCGAGTCGTGAATCGGTCTCGGGTAGCTCAGACGATATAGCTCTTTCCCGCGAAAGGGAAAGATCACGATTTCGAATCTCGGTCTGGCACCAGCTTTAATCTGACAGGAAGTTTCATATCAGCTGCACATTGCGCTGCAGAGTGAATTTTTTTCTGGAGTTCACGTCATTAATTGTTGGTCTACTCTTACGTGGCTGGAGTCCTGCCCTCGCCACGATACCATAGCATGCTGCCAGGGGGAGCGAAAACACTGGTGGAGCAGTCACCACCTCAACACTGGGATGCGCCATTTCGATTTAGTTCCTCCAACGAGGAACTATGGTGCACGCAATTCAGTCGTACCATGACTGGAGGCACGTGCGTCTAGATAGCAAAAAAGTTGTTACTTTACTTCTCCGGGGCGATGACGAAAATTTTGATTACACCTCGTATGCGTATGTCATCGTCTGCTGGCAGTGGCACTCCTTCAGTTTCTTTCCCGCCTCTGGTTTTCTGTTGCATCTGTCTCGTACCCAGATGAATGTGGGACTAAGAAGGTGCTCAGGTATGGAAACCACCAGAACTGGCGGCGCGCAGTGAAGTTCTATGACGAAGCTGGTGACCGCTGCGGAGGTCGGAGTTGGTGTCCGGCGCCGCCTCCGCTTCGGGGTCGGTACGTAAATCCGCCTGTGCAGACGCACGGGAACGGGCGACTGCAGCCCACGTGGTTCCGTGCCGGGCGGCCGTCTGCGCGCCTCTTGCGACGATGAATTTCAAAGAGCCGCCAGCCGGCCCGCGCGATAAATATCGAGCGGAGAGCACGCACGTGCCTCCCCTGCCTGGGACGTACACTAGTTACTCCGTATTGAGACGCGCCCCGAGGAAGCCGCACAGCGCCCGACTCGCCGCCTGCGTCCCTCTAATCAGCGTACGGGGTTCCCTTCACGCCGCCGTGAAAGCCCTTGCTGCTGTTTGTAATTTACAGCAATTGTCACCGTAATTGAGGAAAAGAAAATGAGTCGTCTCTTCGTAGACTTTTTTTAAACAAAATGTGTTCTAGTCTGCGTCTTGTCATAAAAGGGGACCTTACAGACTTAGATTTTTGTATTTTCTTCATGCTGAGTGTTCAGTTTCCGGCTGCGTTTCCTAAAGCAATGCTATACACTTGTGAAACAAAAAACATGAAGAAAACTATGCTGGAAGATTTGAAGATTGCCGAACGCTTTTTAACGTGAGACGTTTTGAGCATTTTTAGAGTCGGTGGTGGTAGAACGCGCAGCGTCTTGTACCCACGAAACCGTTGGTTCTATTCTCGCTACTAACAATTTTTTTAACCTTTCATTCGAATTCTATATTATCAGGTGGAATTAACAAATATTGAAATCACAGTATGTAATAAAAATTACAACCATCTATTTTCAGTTACGAAATACATGAAAATAATGTAAAATTTGATGAAACAGTCCAAAGGTGTATTGCCGGTTCACAATTTACGAGGGGCACAATATTCAGGCGATCAGGCGTACCTGATCGCCGACATACTTTGCCCGTTGCACACTATGAACCGGCAGTACAACCGTGGATTGTTCGATCAACAGATACTGCGGGAGAAACTGAAGAATCACATCAAATGAAAATTACACACAAAAATTCGAAATACTTCTTTGTTAAATGTGAATTTTTTTACGTCAATAATATCTTCAAATCTCTGCAAATAAAGTATTTTATTTGATACGTGATCTTCTGCAGTGCCATGCATTTAGTAATTAAACATAAAGATTATTTGTAATAAAAGTGATTCAGTATTTAATTAACATTTTAATTTAATAGATGAAGAAGTCAAGTGAAAGCAAAACGAAGTCGCTTCTTAGCGAGACTCTAACCGGCGACTTCGCATATCTGTATTATTAAGTCTTATGTAGTGTGTGGGCCTTTTTCAGTTCCTTTCGCTCACGCATTATCATTAGATTGCTTTGTTACTTCTTATAACGAAATTCCTAGGGTTGTTTTTCTTGTAATTTCGTTGCTAAATTTTACGTCCACTTCGTGCAACAGGAACTGTGAAGTACATGTGTGCCTCGTATCTACTTAGGTTCATCATACTATCGTGTAAACTGCTGCACGCTAGTGCTTCGGTTCATACAATGTGATGACGCACTTTCGTCTCCTTACAGCAGATGCTCGAATCACGCCTCCCTCGGCATCGTATCCGTCCTTCCGTAATTTGCACGCTATCGATATAATCGCTATGCAAGCGCGTTCCGTTTTAGTCTACGTTGTCATTTTCTTCTTCTTCTTCTTCTTCTTCTTCTTCTCCTTGACAAACTTTCTTATATCAGAGGCAAGTTATCGCGCCTAATCGCGAAGTCATTTCCGCGTCCACTACCTATACTCCCACGATCACTGTTTCAAACGGTAGCTGACTGTGCCTGATACCACGAGCAAGTTAGTTCCTGCCTGTACTGCAGTGTGATACGTTGGACGATAATCAATGATTATTTGGCGTCATGCAATGGCTTTCAGAAAATGAGGACGCGAAAGGGAATAATAGGTAGAAGGAACTGCGGAAATCTTTGTTGCGCGAAGCTCGATGAATTCAGTCTGTACATTGACACGTACAAACACATCGCCCTTTCTGTTATTATGACGTAGGCCTACATTAAGTGGTTACAACAGATGTTTCCCGCTTTCTTGGAAATCGATGACACAGTATCAATCCAAACAAAATGTTCCTTTCGCTTTCCTTGCTCTTCCTCCATTTCATGTTTGCGAAATGTGTGGCGCATTGTGCTTCAGACTGAAATAGCCATCGGCAGAGGAAAAAAGAAATGCACCACGAAGTAGATCACCTTCAGCAGTACGTAATAATAACCTTTCTGAAAAGAAAAGAACAAATACGCTCTGCATTTCACCCCTACAGTAGACATTAAGTTCACTGTTCCGTCTCGCTCTTCGCTTCTTCAGCTGTGTACTGATTCCTGTGGTTACGTCGTAACAATGAAGTGTAACGGACGTTCTGTAAACATTTCGAACGCATCCGTCACAAAAATCCGTTTAGTTCTCACTGTCGAACTCTGCTGAAAAATAATCTCAACACCGCCCCTAACGAAACGCGCTGTTCATGAGCACAGCAACATTTTCAGCAGAAAAGTTATTCTGTATCAACTGATTACCTTTTCTTTGTTGCAGCCTTGAGAATAGCTAAGAGAATTCGGAAGGCGAGCGCGTTCATCTTGTAAATACTACCAATAGTCAGAGGAAAACAGTTGTTTGTGCCGTTGAATTGCCTTTCTGGAAAGGTTCTGATAGTTACGGTTTGTCATGTCGATTGCTTGCAGTAAATTTTATTTACATACTTGTTTCTACGTGCTGAAGGTCACACAAATACAAAAAACAATCCCTGTTTAACAACTATTGTATAATAACGGGAAACCAGATAGTAAGGTCGTAATTTCGAAACTTTTAATGCCAATCGAGATAAACATAAAATAAGAAGACAATCACTTCACTGTTTAAATCTGACGATACACATACGAACACGGCAGTCCCCCTACACACAATGTGGAAAGTTGTAGTTAATCTGTTAGAATTTTGTAACTACGTTAGCTGCTTTGTTATCCAGTAAGGTTCTGTAGGTTTTCTTAACGTAACTACCCGTGGCTTAATGTGTCTTAAAAGAATGACTCACATTTATCGATGGTATATGGAATCTGACGGTTGGGACTGTTGTAATTCATGAAATAATTCCTACTCCTTCAGTCACTTTTTTAATAATATTTAATTAGCACTAAGCGTTTCGACAGCACGCTGCCATCGTGTGCATTACAGTTAAATTTACATTATATTATAATAGGTTTGTTTATAAATAAATAAATCTTCTGCTACCAGTCCTGTGGTCAACTCTATAAACAGCCCAGCATACAAACTGTCTCAAAAACTGAATAACATACTGGTGAAAAATTATACATATGAAACAACATATCCCATAAAAAACAGCATGATTCTAGCCAAAGAACTAAGAACCAGAAAGCTCCCACAAGATGCACAGTTTATATCACTTGACATGACCAACCTTTATTCAAACATACCCATACAAGAAGCTCTAACAGTAATACAAAAGAACCTTATGCAACACAAGAAACTTTCATACACAGAGATTGTCGAATTTATGGAACTCCTTCAGCTAACCCTAAGTTACAACTACTTTACCTTTAATGACAACATTTATAAGCAACCAGATGACCTAGCAATGGGATCATGTATATCGAGTACCATAGCTGACATATACATAAATCACTTAGAACAAATTATTTGACAGCCAAGAACCCTGCCTAAGGAAAATAGAATTTTGTAGGAGATATGTAGATGACACACTACTGTTAGTGAAAGGAGATACCAAAGACATCACAGACATTCCTAATCATTTCAATAATCTAAATGAGAAAATCAAATTTACAGTGGAACATGAGCAAAATAAAAGTATCAACTTTCTGGACCTAAATATTACAAGACACAACAACACATGCACATTCAAAATTTATAGGAAAAACACAATGACTGACACCACAATCCCTGCAACCCCATGTCACCCAAATATTCATAAACAGGCAGCTTACAGGTCAATGCTGCATAGGGCAACAAAAATACCATTGAACCAAGAAAATATGCCACAAGAAATAAACACAGTGAAGAAGATTGCAGTTGCCAATGGTTACAGTGCTTCCATGGCTGACACAATCTTAGACAAAATGAAGAGAAACCCAGGTACAAACTGCACCACAGAAGAAAAAGAGAAAAACAAATATATATCTAGCATTCCATACATAGGCAATGTATCACAGAAGATTGCAAATATTTTCAAAAATCACAGAGTAAAAATTGGGTTTTCTACATCCAATAAACTACACCAAAAACTAATACATAATATAAAGTGTAATCATGATCCATATTCAGACTCTGGAATATACAAGGTAACATGCCAGGAATGCTCCAAGTTCTACATAGGACAAACAGGTCGAAATATCAACACCAGGTACACAGAGCACATTAGAGCATACACCCACAACAAACACACTACATCAGCAATAGCAACACACATACATAATACAGGACACCCATTTGTAAAAATAGAGCAAAATTTCAAAGTACTCCACCGACTAGATAAAGGACATAAAATGGATTTGCTTGAAGAACTGGAGATATATTCACATTACAGAAAATATGAAGATAAAATATTAAATGAAAAACTTGAAAGTGAATCAGTGAATTTCTTCAGACGTTTCGATAATATACTTAAATAAAAATAGTAAAACATAGAAATAAGCACAATTGTAAAATCAGTATAAGTAATTCATGAGCCAAATTGTAAAGATAAATTAACCTCTGTACAAAAGCATATCATAATCTGTGGAAGACCTATAATGTTATCTCTGTGAACTACCTATAAGAAGATCTTTGTAACTGTTTTGTTTATATAAGATATTTTCTATGTGTAAAATGTACAAGTTGTGTGTGATGATAAGTGTGTGAGACTCTCTACACAAATGGACCATTAGAAAATTGTAAGTACAAATTGTTCTCAAACTTTAGCCACTAACCTCACAGAAAATATTGATACCCAACTAAAAATCGCGTTTCTTATGTATTACAGTAAAAGTCAACAAAATGAAGCAGACTCACACACACTGACAACATCAAAGGAAATGGCTTAACACACATCATAAAAACGCGCTTGAAAATGGGAATTATTTCTCGAAACGCGTCGTGCAAATAGTAAAATAAAGAAAATCGTGACTGGTAGCAGAAGATTTATTTATTTATAAACAAACCTATTGTATCTACAGTCGCAGGCTTTCAAAAACCATTTATAATGGATCAAATCAGATACATTATATTAGTCTGAAGTTTGACGAATTTCATTTGCTACGTGTACACCATTGAGGTTACGTGCCGAAACAGAAACTTCTACAGAACAATAAACATTCTAGTGTGCACATTGACAACGTACACACTAAAATATATTTGTCTTTCTCTACAGGAGTCTATTTAGACACTTGCCCTCCCTGGCACACACAGCAAATGAAACAGATCACACTTCAGACTAAACTGTAACGCTCCTGATGATCGAAGTATGCTACCGAAACGCATCGTGCTAATTAAATATTGTTAAAAGGCTGAACTAGTCAGTACGAACTAGAGTTCGGAGTCGTTACATGAGGTCATAAAATAGATGAGATAATTTTAGCCGAATGTCCTAATTATTTCTGTTGACACCTGCGTGTTTATTATTTCCATTTTCTCTCCCATTTGCGATTACATGAAGGTGTGCCATATTAATTTTGCTGTACTAAATCTATAAACTAGTCCTACGTTCCACCGTAAATAATTAAATAACTGTTTGCGTTCACTTTCGTGGCATTCACAGAATACTATGTTACTTCCTTATTTTCATTTTAGTGACGAATTGTGCTCGGATTAAGAAGGCAAATTTGTGAGAATTGAGGGAGAACCCGCGTGAATCACAAATGTCGTCCTTGTTCGCATGCTGGCTGCGACACTTGTACCTGTATCTTCAACGAAACCGAGGGGTCACATGGAGCGGCCTATTCTTGAGCTTCTCGACACTGTGTCAACTCAGCAGTAGTTAATAGAAAAAAATGTAATGAAGTTAACGATAAATTATCAAAGCACATAACCTTAAAGCTAAATAAATGTATGTAAATGCTGTAAGATAGGCAGCATACAAGTTAATCATCCATGGGATAAGAATAGCCACACACATCATCAGTATCTCGTTATGTAGGTACATTGATCTAGTTGAACTGATGGTAATGTTTTTCAGGTAATCGTCTCATCTTCGTACAAAAACTTCAACCCAGTTCAGCTGAGCCGCAAACTCTTTTTGTTGAACGTCAACTTAACTCAGCCTTAGGGCATTTGATAGGAATGGCGTATTTTTTACTCTGCTTTAGTTATTCTGTATTAACAAAGCACTGGACTCATATTTTCGAGTTTATCAGAGCAAGTACTTAGTCTTCAGAATTTCTTACATTTGTACCGCTAAATTTGGAGTGTGCTTTGTGGCTGCAAACCAACTTGTGGCTACTCGCTCCTTTTGAAAGCGTTTCCACTGTGCCGGCCGATATTGGCCTCAGTGGGCGTTGTTAACTCGTACCTGCCGCGATGGCTTTGAGGATTGCGCGGATGCCGTTTACTGGGCAGCGCTGTGCGCCGTAACGATGCTGGCAGTTTCACTGCTGGCCAGTCCTAAATTGAGCTAGCTGTGACACACAGTGTTTTACTGGCACACTTTTTCGCGCGTGGGATGGGATTCCATGTTTGCATTAGGAATACAAAATGAAGTGGGCTATTTCATTTTGCTGGTGTGTAGCTGTGATACTCTAGAGTATGATCCGAAACCGTGACGTAAGACGATTGTGGCAGTATAAATTACTCATTAGAGAGGTTGAACGGACACAGTGCATGTACTACAAAGATGATTGCTTTTGCTACACGAAACAATTTTGGTTTGCTGAAAATCTGTCCACATACTGTTCCAGAAACTATTTCGTGCTTCTGAAAATTAAAAAAGAAACCATTCGTAAGTGTTCTACTAATTTAGTCATAAATACTCTTTTAATGTTCCACTCTGGAGAAAGAACTGTACTTCATGCTTCAGATACTGCGGTTTCCTCGGTAACCTCTCACAGTCATCGTTCACACAATAGTGTATCGAGATAACTGAAATGCAACTTCCGTGCTGACAAACTACTTCCTTCCCCATTAAGATCGTGGAAGGTTGTTCATTCGATTACATTTTAGTCCACTCTGCAAAACCCAACATTTTATTTGCAGTCCTGTTCGCTGAGGACTTCTTATCAGTTACTTACAAAGGTATTTTTACTCCTAACGTATATATTTTTCATATGTGTAATTTTATACTTGATGATAATTGAAGCGGCGGATTGGTAACATTCCCCCCCCCCCCCCAATATTCTCTGCCAACTGACCCCACAGATGTGCCGTTGCGAAGAAAAAATTTCCCTGCCTTTGATTCACTATTATGAAGGACGCAGTTCCGTAATTGAAAGAGTACAGTTTCGTTCCATTCGTATTTGTTTAAACACGGAAACTGCGCAGCAGTTACTTATTATTCGCTCGCGTTTCGTGACACGCCGTATATAGACTTGTATACTCAAGCCACCGTACGGTGTGTTACGGAGGGTGCTACTTACACCATTGTACCGTTGTCTGTCCCCTCCCCATGCTCTTCCCCGGTTTCCTGTTCTAGTCGCAAGTGGTGCACGGGAAAGACGATTGTTGGTAAAGTCTCTGGGTGAGCTTGAATTTCGCCTTCGTAGTATTTTCGTTAGAGGTGCGTTGGCGGAGGAAACGTAATGGCTGACTCTTACAGAAAAATACATTCTCAGAATTCTGATAGTAAAGCACACGGTCGTGCAGAACGCTTCTCTTGTAGCGTCTAGCACTGGAGTTGGCTGAGCTTATGCGTGACGTCGCGTTTTCCAGGTGAACCTCTAACGAAATATACTGCTTTTTCTTAGATAACCTCTTTTTCGTCTCTAAATCTGTTCGGTATAGATCCCAGACTGACGATCGGTATCGAAGTATTGGTGGAACGATGATTTTGTAGGCTACCTACTTTGTTGTTAAAGTATACTAGACATGTCTGGGATTCCTCTAATAAATTTCTGTGGCATTTACCTTACAAGCGATTAGTTGTGTGTGGTCGTTCCACTTCAGAGCTGGTATTTCTGCATGTTCAAGCGCAGTACTTCACATTTGTTCGTATTGACGGTCAACTGCCAATCTCTGCTCCAAGCGTCAATCGTCTACACGTCTTCCGTATTTCGGTACAGTGCTCTGCCTGCACAGTACAGCATCATCTCCAAAAAGCCTCATGGAACGTCCGACGTTATCTACTAGATAGTATATATTGTGAAAAGTAACGGTCGTACTACACTCCCTTGGGTACGCCCGAAGTTACTTCGTCTGAAGGTTTCTTTCCATTGATCAAAACATGGAGTCTGTTTGCTAGGAACTACTCAAGGAAATCACACAGCTGGTCTGATATTCCGTACGTTCGTGTTGTGCTTATTAGGCGGCAGTGGGGAACTGTATGGAACGCATTCTGAAAGTCAAAAAACGCTACTGCAATTTGGGAGTCGCTATGTAGCGGACGAACAGAGCTCGCTGGGTTTTACACGATAGTTGTTTCCTAAATATATGTTGATTCCTACGGAGGACGTTTATGGTCTCCAGGAACATTTTAAAATGCGAGCGTAAAATAATTTTCATTCCGGTGTTTAACAACAGACAGACGTCACCGTTATCTGTAGTTTTGTGCGTTTTGTGTGTTCTTGAAATCATGAACCACCTGCGGTTTTTTCCAATCACGAGGAACACATCGCTCCTTGAGTTACTCACGGTACACTGCTGCTAGATGAAGGGCAAGTTTAGCATACACTATATAATATTTACATTCAACAAATTCCTCAAAACAGAATTCACGAAACATTTAGGCATAAAGGTTATCAGCACCAACTACTTCGTCTGAGGTATTTTTATGTAGAGTTCAGATGAAATTGCAGGGTTCAGTAGGTATAAGGAGTTGGAGCTGCGTCTTTGGAAACAGCACAAAGGGGAAGTAAGGTGCAAAGATAGAATTACGCCCTGGGGCAGCAGAGCTCGTAGCATTTGGCCGGCTTCGTGTTATCGGTGCAGCCGGGAGGGGACGATCTCAGGGAGAAACTCGACGCGCTGTTTGTTGGCCTCTACTGCACCGTGCACCCGTATTTATCGAGCACAGGCTCCTGTTGTTAATTCATCAAACCTACTGTTTTTTCTTTTCACATAACTACTTTCGAAGCTAAACCATAAGTATCCGCACTATGATCGTACGCAGCGAGAAACATGGCAGCGTAGCTGTCGCCGCCCATCCTACCCCTCTCCCCAACGTAGAGCGAAAGAAGTCTTCTCAAAGAGAACTCGTATCCTGCCGCACTTCACACAGCTGTATCAGTTCTGTATGAGTTCGAAGAAGCCCAGAACATCCGATGGATGTTGACTCTTGGCAAACATTTGCAAATGCAGTTTCCGCGAAATCTTAAAACTGTCACCTTTCCCCGTTATTGTTCTTGCAATTGAAAATGTCAGGTAGCACTTTTTTCTAAAAGCTTCCAGCAGGTATATATGTATGTAGTACTCCTTAGATCCAATATATCCCAGTGTGTGTGTGTGTGTGTGTGTGTGTGTGTGTGTGTGTGTGTGTGTGTGTGTGTTGTTCAGAAGTCGTCTTAGTAGTCTGGCGTCAAAGTTGGAAAAAATCTTCCTAGTAGTGTGTACACCAACGAAGTTCATGTACTTGAATGATGTCATTTTGCACTCAGACTGTAATATTTTGGCTTGATTTGAAAAATATCTTCCATGTAACAAACGTCGTGGTGGTGGTGGTGGTGGTGGTGGTGGTGGAAGTAGAGGATTGGAATGACAGATGGATGACAGCAACTTGTTTACGGGAGAGTTAACATAGCAACAATTAGTGAGAGAATGGGTTTCAACACACCTGTTGCACGCACAATTGCCATATCGCTCTGCTTCTTGAAATAGCAATTACCACACAGTGTTGCAGATGACTGTTGCGGCCGCTGTCGTGCCAGTTGCGAACAGTTTCTGTTCTTTTTATTTTATTTTATTTTTTTGCGGCGTTTTTATTTTACGCTAAAGAAGATCTGAAATCAAAGTGCGCGGAAAAACGAAGGCTAATATCTTCCTGTAAAGGATATCATACGTTACGAGAGATTGTGAACGTACCGGGAAGGAAACTCAGAGCAGTTACTGCTGCAGCAATATTGTGTACTCTGGCCAAGATGATCCGACATCATTCTGTTGCACGTGTGACAGTAGAAGATCGGGATTTCAGGCTACACACATCGCGTAAGACCGAACTTACAAAGTTTTCCCGTATACTGCGTGTCAAACACTCTTCACTTACTAGTGACAAGGCGTAGCTGAGGCTTCATAAATCGATGCTAACGTACATTGTTATAAAACATTGTTGGACAATAGTGGTGTTGTTCAATAAGACCGATAGTAGTTGATGCCAAACACTGAGACAGTGAACCTAAAAATAATTGCTCAGCTCCTTTGTAACCTCCGTGTTAACCAATGCAGCGGCGGCGGCGGCTCTGAGACGCTACCGCCAGAAGCAACCCGCAGAGCACGGCTGTCGCGCGCATAGCCGTTCGTCAGTAGTAGGCGCTACGCTTTGTCACTTGCGAAACTCCAGAACCCACCGTCCTAACATCATAGAAACACTCCCACAGCTTCGAAAGGCAAAGTACATGTGTTACAATATATCATAGCTACAAGAACTATTTACAGCACTACAATCAGCAAGGCTACGGCAGCTCATTTTGATTAATATTTCTTCGACAAAATAATCTTTCGAAAATAATGCACTTTCGTGCCATTGTGCTACCAGAACGTCTTGCCCACAGAAATTTTGCCGCCAAATAAACCTTTACAGAAGTAGTAGTGTTTGTTTTTCAGTGTTGATTAAGACATGTGAGAATTCTGCCAGGTTTCGAGTTGGGGGGGGGGGGGGGGGTGTCAATAATCAAATGGTCGATACTTGGTTATGTCGTAATGAAAAAACACTTAAATTGTCTGTGCGTGCTTTCCACCTAAATTCGGCATCTACAAGAGCCTGAAAACGATTTTTGCGGTCAGCCAGAAAGCAACGGAGGACATACTGTCAATTTCCAGTCTGCAACCACATAACTCTTTGTATTCAGTCAAAGAAAATGTTCCTACTTGGTATTTACTCAGCGGGATAAGGAACCACGACTATAAATCAAAATTTTGAGTTTTAACTAATAGTATGACAAAATGACCTAGTATTGTAACTAACATCCATGTAGAAAAACTAACTATTAACAGTTCAGAGGCGATCTGTACGGGAAGTTCCAAGGAAAATGGTCTATCGCCCTGACTTCTAATCACCAATAGTTAATTGCTCGCATTAAAAGTGGAAAATAATCTCGCCACTTGCCACGCGGTTTTGTCATTATTACGGGCGGCATACAGACAGTTACTTTCGTGAAATCTAAGCAGTTGAGGCCGACATATACTCCTCGCGAATTCACTTTCTACTTTTACCGAAAACGCAAACAAGTCTGCCCAAATGTGACGTCATCAGAGGTGCAACGTACACGGGCGTTTCACCGACGCGGACAGTTTGATTCGAAGTGTGACCTAGAACTGCGTCTCTGGCTGTATTTATATAGGGGCGCAGTGGCCCGCCAAACGGAACGCCTGCTATCAACCGCCCTAGACACAGGCAGCACTGTCTGAATGGCTCCTTTCTCAGACACGTATTTAATTGATAGCACCGTCGTTTAACAGTTTACAACACTCTTAATCTTTATATGAATAGTTAAGTTTGCTTTAGTTACTGAACAAGTTTTAGTTCGATTGCATTTAAACTTTGCCGGCTAGAATTTTTAGAACGGAGCCCACAGAGCAACATTACCTGAACTGCCTCTTAACCATTGTTATTTAAAATACAGTCTTGAATCTTAGTACAGTTCTATTATTTCATGAGTGTAATCGAGTGTTGTAATTGGAACTTTCTATTACAAATACAAATGATACTTAATATACCACGCATAACGACGTTTTCGTTCCAGATTTGACTTTTTCGTAAGTAACTTGAAAACTAATAGAGGTAGCTAATTGGTGTTACATACGAGGGGCGTTCAGAAAGTAAGCTCCGATCGGTCGCGAAATGGAAACGACTATGAAAATCCGATAAAGCTTTGCACAGATGTGTTGGGTAGTGTCTCTAGTATAACCCCAGTTAGCATCACGTCGCTCTTCTCATTTCTGAGCTCGCAGTGAGTGCGTAAAGATGTCTAGAAAATAGTGTCTGCAGCCAAGTACGAGGGCCTGGTGAGAAATTTCGCCTGAAGCTATGCAGCTAACATTACATAACTGTCGTGCTGTTTCTTCTTCAAGACAATTCTCAGCCGCATTCTGCAGGGGCAATGAAGATGCTCCTGCATCGTTTTCAAATGGAAATCTCAATTACCCACAATACAGTCCGCAATTGTCTCCCCCTGAGTTTCATCTGTGGTCACATGAACCGCTGTCTTTGAAGACAACATTTTGACAAAGACAACGAGGTGTAGGCCAGCGTGGAGAATTGGCGGAAAGCACTGGCGGCTGCCTTCTATGATGAGGCTATTGAAAAGTTGGTACAACGCTATGACAAAAGTCTAAGTCAGAACGGCGACTACGTAGAGAAGTAGCTGAAAGGTGTAGCTAATTGTTACAAGTAAAACATTTCTGATGTTCACTGTGGTTTCAATTTGGCAATCAATCGGAGCTTACTTTCTGAACAGGCCTCGTATTTGTTTTTGCATAACGCAGGGGCTACATACGAAATTCCTGCTTTCTGAGTCTAATACTTAGCGGCTTCAATTTTTCGTAAAAACGCCAATTTTAACCAAACTATTGCTGTGATAAAGTCGAGACTTGTAATTTTTAATTGTCCCATACATTTGCGTATTCCCACCAGGCGTGTTACGACGACGTGGTGCTGGCCGTAGTGAACTGGGGTAAGACACGGCACACTCGCTTGCCTCTGTACTTCTTACAACGATACAGCGCTTGTTCCGCCTCAGGTATAAGAAATTGTCGGTCGTTAGTACCTTTGACAGGAAAAAGATCACAAAATGTTTTATTTAGTGAGTACATTTTTGAAATAGATCTAGCAAATACTTCTGCTGAGCTGCAGGTTTACTGTGGTACCAGTGCTAGTAACTTCCTTTGGTCGTTCTTTCGCGAAAGTTGCCTGGCACGAATAAGCAATTGCGGATTTCCGTGCGTGTCCTGACACCTGTCTCCGTGGGACACGGTGGAATTGAATTGATTCGGTAACATGGTATTAATATAATACTTTGTTTATAATAATTACAAGTTAACATGTCTGTCATAAGTCATTTCCCTAATTTACTTCCTTTTTAAGAGAATTTATTGCGTCACTAAATTACTAAGGAAGGCTGCAGTAAATTTACTGAAAGCAACAAAACTAGTAAAACCACTTACTCAAGACTTTCCAGAGAAAATTATGCGCCTGGTACGTTTCCCCAACAATGCAAACCAACCTTTGATGAGTGGGTCAATGGTGAAGTGCCAGACCGCCAATCGAAAAGTTCGGGTTCGATCCCCAGTAACTTATCACATGTTTCGTCTCTAGCAATGTTGGTTGATGCTAGACATAAGAGTTCCACCGTGACTCAGAATCCAGTTTCCACTGTAGGTCGCCTAATAACTGACTGGTTAACACCAACTGGATGCTGAAACAATTTTCGGATTTATGATAGATTGACTTATACTGTTGTAACTGTGCCAAGATGCAGAATACTTCTGTTGAGTCTCATGTCAACACAGTTAAATATTAACTCTGAACTTGGTAGTGATGGTATTTTGATCCTGCTCGGGAGTTGGGTGCAGATTCATCTAATGAATGATCTTTTGTAATCCGTTACTTGCTATTGTATCCATCGCTTGACGCGATGGATAATACCATATTTTCAAATAAGGAAGTTTGTCCCAGAGACATAGTATTCTCAGCCACAAATTGCGGTCGCTTTCCGCGCCGCTTGGGGTGCATGGCTCGGTGTACATTGAATACTGGGTATGTGCAGCCTTACTCAGAGACTTCTATACTTGGTTGTCGTAGGAGCGTCCTGGGATTACTCGAGGGTTGGTGGCATTCGCATAATGGCAGTACCTACGTGGGAAGATCTTGGTAGTAAGCAGCACGTTCCGGCGTGACACCTCTTAGGGGGTTAACGAAACGAACAGTGAGAGCGCTTCCATTACTCCCCTGAGGCTCACGGGCTGAAAGTCCGGATTGCTTAATCGTGTTTTGGAGTTCTTCGTAGCTCACGGGATCGAGGAATCAGTCAGCACCACCCGGGAGTGTAGGCGGCGAGTGTAGCAGGAACAGTGCTTAAAAGTACCACATTTCTCCAATACGGAAACCTTACAAAGTGCGTTCCGGCGCGCGGACCTAGAAATTTAAAAGTACTTTCAAAGTTTCCTGCCAGAGTATTCGGGTTTTGAGATACTACTCGTGCTCGGTACGAAGTCGAGTTATTTCAGATCGTGGAGTCAGTAGTTAGCGGTGAGTGGTGTTTAATATTAGGGAGGGGGGAGAGAGCTTTATTTGAAGTCTGCAAGTTACCGTGCAAAATTGAAGTAACGCCTTTTGTGGGAGTTAAGACCTATCGACTTTGAAAAGTTATCCTGTTTACTTCTGTACTTCTGCATACATTCTGTGCAAGCGGTGCAAAGTGGAAGGTACCTTGTTCTATTAACGTCATTCCCTTTCATGTTTCACTCCCATATGGAAGGAAGGAAAAACGACTCTCCGTATGCTTCCATTCGAGCCCTAATTTCTCTTATCTTTTGTTTGCGGTCCTAGCACGAAATCTACGTTGGTTGCTGTAGCATACTTCTGGAATCAGTTTCAAATACCGGTTTTCTAAATTTTGTCAATAGTGTTTCGCGAAAAGGTCGCCTTTGCTACACGTATTCCCATATCTCAGCTCATATCGCGTGTTAATCGAATTCACAGGCAGACGACTGTAGCGGTTGCCTTCGCTAACAGCATAGTATCGCCTGCAACGCCTCGCCTGGGCTCGTGACCGCATCGGCTGGACACTTGACGTCTGTAAAACCGTGGCCTAGTCACATGAGTCCCGATTCACTTGGTAAGAGCTGATGGTAGAGTTGGTGTGGCGCAGTCCTTACGAAGCCTTGGACCCAAGTTGCCGACAAGGCACTGCACAAGATGGTGGTGGTTCTGCAATAGTGTGGCCTGTCTCTACATGGAATGGACTTTTCCCTCGGTAATGTTCGTCTGCTTGGAGGCCATTTGCAGCCGTTCGTGGACTTCATGGTCTCACACAACGAAGGAATTTTTATGGATGAGAATGTGTGCTGCCACTGGCTCACAGTTGTTCGTGATTAGTTCGAAGAACATTCTGGGCAATTCGAGGGACTGATTTGGCCATCCAGATAGCCCGACATGAATCCCATCGAACGTTTGTGGAACATAATCGAGAGGTCAGCTCATGCACAAAATCCTACGCCGGCAACACTTTCGCAATTACCGACTCCATAGATGCAGCATGGCCCAGTATTTCTGCAGGGGACTTCCAGACTGTTCTCGAGTCCACGCCGCGTCGAGTTGCTGCACTACGACAACAAATGGAGGTCCGATACGATATTAAGAGGTGTCCCATGACTTTTGTCATCTCAGTGCATTACAAGGTGGCAGTAAAGAGGAGATCATTGGTGCAGTTGGGGGAAGTCTCGGCATGCACTAAATGAGTCGGCAGTCTGCAGTCGGGACGTGGACATGGGTGTGCGATAGTGACTGGAAAAAGCGAGTGACCGGTTGGTAGGAAGCAGGGATCTGGCAGGCGCCTTAGCGTGTCGCGGCTGGGTCCGCACTAGGCGCCGTGCTGCGCGGCCTGTGAATTGGCCGCATCCTGCGCGTCGCCACTGCCATTTCCCCGCCAGCCGCGAATTACCGCCGCCCGGAGGCGCCGCCGGAGGTCGCGGCCTGCTTCCTGCCCTATTGGCTGGCAGGTGAAGGCGCCGCCCCCGTCACCGCCGTAATGCCGCACTTTACGGAGAGAAAACGCCAGGCGGCGCCAGCATCCTGCTGTGCGGGATAGAAGGAACTGCTAAACTACAGAAAAATATAAAAATTTACTTTGGAAAAATCAATATGGTGCTGAACAGATAACTTTCCACCAGATGGTGGGGGCGTTGAGTTCAGTCTTAGGATGTGTCCCGCCGCGTGCTGGGCGCGGGGGACCGTGGACCCTACCTCTTCCACCAACTGCCTCGGCCACCGTTTTTCTATTACATTTTAGTTGTTTTGGGATCCAGTTTTCCCTATTTTTCTGCTGTCTTTAAAGATGTAGCTCTCCGATAAAGTCAGTATCCTAAGGATTCTTAGTCATTGATACTAGCTGTTGACGAGAAAACAGTTGCACAGGTTTCTATTCCTACGTTTGTAACTCTGTAGTGCATAACGTGTCCGAATCGGGTGGATTGCGGAACTTGATTATTCTGCTACCTTACTTCACTGCTGTCGGCCCAACTGACGTTCATTATGTTTTTAGACTTCTCACTTGTCGTACTGCGAATCTTCCAGGTGAATGGCATTATTTGTGTCGCTATACTTAGATCAAATTTCTGAATGAGATGAGTAACTCCAGATGTACTCTCTCTTCACCGTGAGACTGACAACATCGTAGTTTAATATCTCAACACCCCCATTCTTCCCAACCCAACTAACCGCCCTTGTCACCAGTTAAAGATGTCAAAATAGTTGTATTACGTAAGTCGACACAAGCAACAACTGTTTGTTATATCAATGTAACAAGAACAGTAAGATTTTTGTGTGAGAATTCTAAGTTTCCACGTCGACTTCTACAACAATAGTTGAAAAAAAGTCACGCTATGTCTAAGCGTTGGCATTATTTTTGGCTTTAATGGGGTCAGTGTAACATAGAAACTGACAAAACGTCCGCGTTGGTTTTCGTCGAGGAAACTTTAACCGTCAATTTAACTACGAAATATCGAACAAAAAAATGGTTTAAATGGCTCTGAGCACTATGGGACTTAAAAGCTATGGTCATCAGTCCCCTAGAACTTAGAACTACTTAAACCTAACTAACCTAAGGACATCACACACATCCATGCCCGAGGCAGGATTCGAACCTGCGACCGTAGCGGTCGCGCGGTTCCAGACTGAAGCGCCTAGAACCGCTCGGCGACCTCGACCGGCGAAATATCGAACAATTTTAGACTCGCGAAAATTCCCTGTAAACATACATCGGATAGCGCAAAACATTTGAACTGTCTTGTAGATCAGTTTTTAAGAATAAATTAACATCGTTAGTAGTTCTCTCCTCCTTGTCCTTTCAAGGAGTGTTGGTCAAACAGTCTGGCCCAATGGATAGGAAAAAGCTTCTTAGAAACGACGAGGAGTCACACACAACCTGTTACATAAACATCAAATCTCAGGCAGTAGTGAGAGCAGTATCAACAGGTCCTTCTTGAGGGGGCCATTCACAACGGAGTACGAAAGTCTGGATTTCCTGGACTCCTTGACAGGAAACCCGAAAGATAACGCATTGCAATTTGTTGCCCTTGTTGTCTGCAAAGTGACGCAATTACACTAGCTAGCAGAGACTATAGCGGCGCCTACGATTCGTGTGCTGTGCGTATTTCACCTTTCATCGTCGTAGCATGAAGTGCACTGCTCTTAGATTATCGTAACACGTGGCGTATTCCTTCGGTCTTGCCGGAGAATACGGTGTCTCTTGACTGACGTCATCCATTTAGTGGGCTGCAAAAGGTAATTAGAGTAATGAGATGCTTATGTTGTCAGCCCCAGTATCGTGAACTGGCCGTAGTTGGACTTGAGATCGGTAGTCTAATAAAATTTTTCTTTTGCGCTAATATAAGGTGCGAAGTTATTAGATTTTATGAAGCGAAATAAAGTGATGATAGCGATGAAAATAAAGAAAATACAGTCACATTAAGTGATTAGCTATTCGGAAACTCTGAACGGAAATGTTTTTTTAACAGATTGTCGTGACCAGTAAAAATACGTGCTAATTTTCATAGATGACTTGTACCAAGATAAACGACAGTTCTCCAGCGACTCATATCCCCCTCTGGTGTTCGCAAATCATATCCGAGAACATGTAACAATTTATGTTCGAATCAGACCCGGAGACATGCTCGGGTGTCATGTTGGAAAATGCGACGGCATGCGGAAAGCAGGAAATCGGAGTTGTACTGGTATGGCACAAATTTTCGATCGGCACAACATATTCAGTATTTTTCCTGTTCGTCAATTGACTTTCCGATAAAAGGTATCTATTGAGAGCCTGTGTTGGATGCAGCAATGGGTTTGATATCCAGTACAGCGCCTTCTTGCTGTTAAGTCAGTATTCCATGTGTGGCTGAAGTGTACTTCCGATTTTCAGTAATTTTTTTACCGTCTCTTATTGGGAAAAAAATTCAAAAATAGCTGTCATTCGTAGTTCTGTTCTTGTCGTCCACCATATGATCTGTGCAATATCACAAGAAATCTTTACCGTGTACCACGACAAAATCGTACTGAATTTGTCTCATCCGCATTGTTAACAGGAGGGAGGGATTAAATTACGATTCTGAATTTTCACCCATAATGTCTGTCCGTTCCACGGTTTCCCAGCGTATTCGCTGGCTCCCATCTTCCGATTCGGCTCGCAGAGTGGCATTGTCACTGTTCGTGGACATGGGCAGCTCGACGCTGGGTGGTGCACCTACTCCCGCTATCAGCTACCTAAATAGAATATCCGATGTTGAACTTTCTTAGGAGAGGCTCCGTGTTTATCATGTGCTGAGAGATTTGGAAATAGAATACGTACAAATCTTTTAGTAAACCGTTCTTTCGGTGAGGGGTAGTCAGTCCTCCACTTCTCTACCTTCCCACTTTACGTAGCGTAAATGTTCGGGATTGCAATGCCGCTGGTTCCAGTCTCATTAGTAGCAACTTTTTTGTGCATTTATAAGCTTATTTATTAACAACAATATAGATCAACAAATATTGAATTATATATTGTAATAAGTAATATTTTTTGTTTGTTTTTTTATTATTGGCGATACGAAAAAATGAAAATTTGATTCCGAGATAAATATCTTATTGTTACATGGAAAATATGGGTGTTCATCAATAAACAGTTCAGTCCGTAGAAATAAAATGTACTTTTTTCTTCAGTTTTATCCAAATTTTGCAGTTGTTTACATGACTTTACACACAGAACGTGTGAACAGTAACATTGAGACAGGTGCTGTGGATAGTGTGTTCCTATCGTGAGTACGTTAGTTTTTGTGCTTCGTAATTCCTAAATCAAATGACGGAAAATACGACGAGAAACAGAAAAAAACTTACCGGATAATCCAGGAAGAAAATTTTTGGTCATAATGCCAGCAGACGTTTATCCATTCCGTAATCACACATCATACAACTCAAGCCTCACACTTATGTATACATTTCGAAACGCTTCGCAGCTGCAGTTTAATATGAGCTGATGAAATATAAAGTTTTTAATGTAGTGTCGTATCAGTTTTAAATAAATTTACATATGGAAGGATATTACTGTGAAGTAAAACTTTATAGTTATTAAAATAACTATAGCTACCGAAATGTGTTTATTTAACGTATTTATTTTATGAAAGCGTATTTCCAGCTGTAATAATTGTAGGGTCGTACCGTTGCCTTTTTTTTGTGTAGTACTAGGAAATTATCTGTCCTTTTGATAATGTTCAGTTTCCGCTGGTATTCGTAGAAACGGATTTTGAAATTTCTGCCTTTTTTTCCCAACGTTGTGAGGACAACTGCTGTGTTGTACTTGATATACTCTACCGTTAAATTTTTAGATATCAGTGTTTATGTTGTGGACTGCCAAGTGTCTTAATTTATTATTAGTCAAACATGCAATTGTTAAATTTTTTCGAATAGCGTATCAGTTTTTTGTGAAGTGGGGTTTAGATATGGAACGCTAGCAGATATTCTCTCTTCCGTCAGTGCCGCAATTCGTTCCTATTTTAGTGTATTTATGTGTGTAAATTATCATTTGTCTTGGCTGTATAGCCATTGTTTATGACAGTAGCTTTTACCGTATTCAGTTTTATCTTAAGGCTGTTTTCTTCTAAATTGAGTGAGTGTGGTATTTATAGCATGGTCCTAAATACTGCGTATTTTTGTATTGTGGCACAGTGTCAGATATTGCTTATGGTCACGTTCATGTATGTGTGTGTTCTATATCTGCGGAATTTGTTTTTGTTGGGGGGTGGTGATTCTAAGACACAGGAAGTTCATGCTTTTGTTGTTTTCATGCTTTTCTGTGAATTTTACATTTTTGTAGATAGAATGGAATGATGTGATATACTACTGCCCATGGCAAGACCCTCTTTCTGTCAGTAAACGCCTCCATTCAAGGTAAGATAACTCTGTGAGAATATTACGTAGTTGCAGCGTGTGACTTCGGATATTTCTGAAACTAACAACTTTTCGTGTTTTACTAAGATTCCAAAAATTATTTCTATTATTTCTTCAGTTGGTACATTCGTCAATAAATAAGTTACATCGATAGAAGAAAGACTGCAGGGACTCATATGTCATTAATTTCCGTTGCTACATCGTTTGTGTAGTTTATGGAGTATGAGTTACCAAAAGTATTGTACAGCTTTAGAATTTTATTCAGTGATGGAGAGGCTATAAAGATGATTAAAAAATTCTGCCAGAACAGGCCGTGAGGGCCCACCGGGGCCGACCGGTCGCCGTGTCATCACCAGTCAACAGGCGTCACTGGATGCTGGTATGGAGGGTGGAGCTTATAAGTCAAGAGTAAAAGGGTACAGATAGGTTTCGGTGGACTTTTTCTTGGTGCACCAGTCAACTGGAAAGATTCGCTAAACGCATAAAGCAATATTTTCCTTAAGATAGATACTTTCCTTATCATATTCACGCATCGAGCCTTGGGCGACAATTTTGTATATGCCTTTTGTGCGAAAATCCTCCATGGGGATCCTTGCTGCGAAGTCTGATTAAACCAGCACTGTGCTAGAACACGGAGGTTTACCGTATCTGTTCTTTGAAAAAGGTAAGTCGTTTTCCGAACTTCTAATAAGGTCTTGGGGATAGCACCTTGTTCGGATAGACTGTCGCTACCGTTTCACATTATCAGCCTAAGTGAAAGTGGGTCTTAGAACTAAGGTTATGAGCTGTTGGGTCGTGATGCCCAATCTCCGAACTGTCTTTCCGAAGGACAGCCGCTTTAGAATTTGGACTGCATATCCTACACCGAGACTCTTGATGTACGGCTGGTATACAGTCTTCCTTGGAAAAGAATCACATCCCTGCGCCCCAACCTTGTTTCACCAACAAAAAACATGCTGTGCCGATCCAGTTGTGTTCAGGGTACATAAACAAAGTGTAACCCAGTATGGCAGTATTGGTCCAGTTAGTACGTATCCATATGTTTCTTCTCCATTTACTAGTACTCTTTCCTCCGTGTAGCAATTGCCCTCGACTATGGTAGAGTGTCGCTGTTACTGCTCATTGTTTCTGTTCAGGCTAGTTACGCGCAGTACCGATTGCCAATGGTAGTATCTCGTGTTAGTTTCCTGGTTAACGTGATGCTAAATTAGGTGCCTGCGGTGCATCTGCCCGTTTTTCCATTGAACTACAAAGGCAAAAAGCTCGTCATAACTCATCTGTATAATTATTCCTGAAGCTAGAAGTGTTGTAAGAGGCATCCTTGTATTACGAATTTCAGTCTCTGTACGCAATTCTTGTTCTTCTGGCGGTGCGAGATTGAGTTGCACACGTTAAAAGCAGATTTGGCTTCGCTGCATTCCATAAAGCAAATGCTGCCATCTAGGCAAGCCGCCGCGGAGCTGGTAGTTCTGCCAGTTGTCGCTCGATGGCGTCAAGAGCGAATCTGTGAAGAGCATCGCGTAACTCCTTGAGAGGGCGTTGCTTATAATTCGTTTGACGATAATGATGATGATGCTGCGTTACTATCCTATTCGGTAGGATATGGTTATATCGAAAAACACTGATCTTACATTCCAGTGAAAAGTATAATATTCTCCTCTCTCATTTCGCCACGAAACATTTATCCATCGGTACTGCATTAAACCGTAATAAAACACTGGAATTTTAAGACTAAACTTTTTGGCGGATGTTTCATTAAAATGCACAGAAGGATTCTTAGCTGCCCTTAAAGCGGCTATCTGGTTCTGTGCGCAGCAACATAATGATGGTAAAATAGTCTTCGTGAAAATTATAACAGTATTGATAGTTCGCACGAAGCATGAAGCTGAGAGTGTGATGACACACAGAATCAGTGTAAAACCTCTGGCGAGTGACAGAGGTGAATCATGAAGTGTTGGGACTGCACCGGATGGTGAATAATTCTTCCGCAAAACAGTGATGAAACTTCTGCTGTAGAGTGCCAACAGAATACTGCCCTAAGTGTGCTGCTGTTGACTTCCACAATCCGAAGGCATCCACAGTATAGAGAAATGTGCGTGCTCGTAACATGTTCAGTATCGTTAACTGCTGAAGCCTGATCTCTTCTCCAGCTCACAGATACTAGATTGAATAACATGTTTCTTGCTTGGTATTATACGTCACAGTGCCCGAAAGTAATAGTCCATAGTCGGTGGGACCACCAACGTTTACACCAATTTTGGGTGTTAACAGCATAAGTGGGTACTGCAGTCGGCTGTCGGATCCTTACCGCAAACGTGTTACGGTGGCGATATATATTTTCCATACAATGTCTGTCCATATGTTAGAATGTACAAATATATTTTGCAGTCCAGCGGACAGTGTCTACCACAGATATGTCAGCGACTCAGTGTCTCGGTTTGAGCTGAGGGCTTTGTGATACACCAGAAACCAGGTTCATTTGTTTTGAAACTGGATATGAAATAACTTCGTTTAATGAAACTCTAATTTTTACCATTGAAGGGCAGTATGCTTCAGTACTTCAGTTGTTATTAGGTTATTTCCATGTTGTCAGCCTTCGCGAGCTTCCGCCCACCATTTTTCATTTTTGTCAAAGAGAACTGGTTCGTATCGACAGTGTACTCGTTTCTGTCGTTTCTCGCGTTATATCTTCACGGAAAAAGTCTCGAATATTAGGTTTATCAAGACATTCAGACGCACTTAACACGTTGATAATACTTAGTTTATTTCCTCCTGATCCAAATATTATTCGTAACATACTTCAAGAGACCGTTGTAGAACATGGAGGGTTCGTTCAGAAAACAAATGTAGAGCCATTAACTCGAAAGCTACTAAATACGCTACATATGATAGCATATGTGAACAATATTTTCGTTTCTGAATTCTGTGCCTTTATACCTTACATGTTAATCTCAAAGTCTTCGTTCGGACGTTATCGATCAGCTGAGACGCACGCAGATATCCTATATTAGTTCATATTCAACTTCTGCCCCCTTTGCACTCAAGTCACAGCAGCACTTTCAACCTCCAACGACCTTTCAAGAACTATTTCTTTTTAACATCAGATACAGTTCTTCTTCGTAAGCTAATATTCTAATAGGGCGTCTGTTCTTTCGAGCCTTTGATACGGAAAGCGATGGTGCGTCGCATTTGCGCACATTTCGTTGTGTGTTGTCGAAATATGACAATGTTCACACCTTCTTCCCGCGCGAGAATGCCTCTCCACGTGAAATTCCATGTTTAGATGACACAAAACTCTGGCTAGTCCACGCTCACTTCAGTTACCACGTTCCGTGTTTAGGTCACAGAAGTCTCCTACCTCCGTCTTCCGGTTGCTCTTACATTCTCACATACTCTTCTAATTGTATAATATAATTCTCTCACTACCACCTACATTCGTTCTTCCGCAGACAAACCTATCGTTATAATCCGTTTATGGTAGTATACCACATTATCGTCAAAGATATTAGACATTTATTGGCGCTGTACTGTGTAGTTGCTGAAAAATAGCCGTCATAACCGAC
Organism: Schistocerca nitens; assembly: GCF_023898315.1. Taxonomy (NCBI): domain Eukaryota; kingdom Metazoa; phylum Arthropoda; class Insecta; order Orthoptera; family Acrididae; genus Schistocerca; species Schistocerca nitens. The sequence goes on from NC_064615.1 coordinate 731,111,257, forward strand.
ATCAGTATATTCTTTCGGTACATTTTTTCCTCATTTTTTTACTGGGGTATTGATGGTATAACCTACTCACACGATGTCCTGTATTCGGGTCCGGTAAGACAGGCAAAATCGTCATGGGTGATCACGTATTAAATCTGTAAATCTTTGACTTGCGTTGTGCTGTCGTAGTCATTGCGAGTATTATTATGTTAATAATCATCACTTTGTATCCAGCTAATTGCTGTTGAATGAAACTAAGTTTTCGTGCCGTAAGTGTTTCGCCTTCATTGTTTGAAATACCTCGTCAGTGACAAACTTCATAGATAACTGCTCTACATGTGTTCTTTAAGTTTTATAGCTGTTTGGCAGCGTATTTGTATACGAAATTTAATTCTTTCAGCACTAAGAAATGGACACTCACTTTCTTAATGTTGCGTTTTGGATTTGCACACCTTTTATTTTCCGTCTAGAGCTACACTCTGCAGGCCGTCTTGTGGTCTGTGTTGGAGAATACTGTCACGTCCTCCAGTTTCTGTTCCAGTCGCAAATGGTGCTGGGAAGAAATATTGTTGGTTTACCTTCATCTACTTCTCAACAGAAGAGACACGAGTATGTTTTCCCTCACTCTTTTAGGAACACACAGTGACGGGTGACGGGCAAAGCCTCTTTTGCAGCGTAAATGCCGATGTGCTCCTCCGCGACTGTTTCGCCCTAATTGAGCAAACATATTACGAAACGCGCTGCTCTTCTTTGAATCTCTTCTGTTTTCTCTGTCAATCCTTTCTGGTACGGATCCCATACAATCGATATTAAAGTATCGGTCGAACTACTGTTTTGTACACTACCGCCTTCGGGGGTGAGTTGCACCTCCTGAGTTTGTGTTGTATGCGGCAGCGTTCATAGCGTAATTTGACTTGTGTGGTACAATGACGTACTGCAGGAATGCGCGCCAGATCGTGTCGCATCGTGTACTAATGAGCTGCCATTTCGAGTGTAACAGTGATGTGGAGCGGTGGAGTGCACAGCATCGTGCCTTTGCCGTTGAAAGTTATTTCAACAATAACGAATCTGTTATTGCTACCCAGCGTCTGTTTCGGCAACATGTCAACTTGGGACGTCATGGGAAAGTTCCAGGTGGAGGGACCATTGTGAGGTGTACGTGCATTTCGAACAACAGGTTCTGTTTGCAGTGGCAAACCGGCAAGAAGTGAAAGAACTGTGCGGACACCAGAAGCCGTGGAAAATTTTCGTGCTGCGCTATTGAGTAGCCCAAAAAGATCTGCTCGTCGTCATGCGCAAACTGTGCATACGCCCGATCGCTCATTCAGGAGAATATTGCACGAAGATCTCCATTTTTCACCCATATAAGCTGCAGATTGTTCAGGAAATTAGGCCTCGCGATTGGGTTTCACGCGAAACATTCTGCTTAACCATGCGTGATTTCCTTCGCCAAAATCCACAAATCTTGCACACCATCCTGATGTCAGATGAACTTCATTTCGAGTGATGTGGTTCAGTGAATAAACAGAATATGCGTTATTGGAGTGATACGAACACGCATGGCATGAGCTGCACATCAAGCCCTTGCACTGTTCTCGTGTCTCAGTGTGGTGTGGAGTTGATTCGTTTGGGATTATTGGCCCGTACTACTTCGAGGATGACAGCGGTGTGGCTGTAATGGTCGCCAGTGAACGCTACCTAAAGATGCTGCAAGACTTGGTTCTTCCCCAGTTAGGTAAGGTCGATGTGGATGTGGAACAGTTACAGTTTCAACAAGACGGATGGACTTCGCATACAGCCAGAATTTGCATGGATTTCTTGCGACAGACATTTCCCGGTAGAGTGAGTTCCCGTTTTGGTGACACTTCGTGGCCTCCTCGCTCACCTTACTTTTCATGTGAAGAATTTTTCCTTTGGGGCTACCTGAAGCAAGAAGTGTTCCGAACACGGTGTGCCACCATTCCTGAGTTGAAGGATTTCATCAGGTCTGCCGTCCGCAATGTCCCAGGGAATACGTTACGCCGAGTTGTGGAAAGCTTCCAACGCCGCCTAGATGAATGTGTTGTGCAGAGGGGACATCATTTGACAGGAGTCATACTTAAAAAGCAATCCACGCAATGGACAATGACTTACACATTAGTAAATGACATACCTTTAACTATTGACATAAGAGGTAATAAATGCAGTTCCTGCCTGATGGTCCGGTTTTAATATCCTACTATGAACGCTGTCGCACGCTGTATGATCGTTTCACATCAAATCGCTCTGTATGTCTTGCCTACTCTCAGATTCTTATGGACTGAATCCACTAGTTAAACATTCGTGTAATCATACATTAATGAGAATTTCCGCGAACTTAACGCGTAGTTCGTTACATTTGTTTATGTTTAGGTCCGTTGGCAATCGCAGCAGCAAGCGTCGATCTTCTGTAGGTCAACATTTCGTTAATGTTTCGTAGCGTTGCAACGTCTCTGTAAACAGCAGAATCATCCCAAACAGCCTTAGTGGAACTTTCGACGTTACCTAATTGGTCATCTGTATAGGTAAATAAAAGTAATGGCCCTATAAACGTACCTTGAAGCATGCTGCGAAGTTACTATTGTGTGAGAATATTTCTTCCATTTAGACTAGAGGCGCTGTGACTACGTTAACTTTATCTGCACATTAACTGATAATATTCTTGTCGAGTGTGCAGCCGTGACTGGAAGTTTGTCGTCAGTCTGGCAGCGGTCGCACCTGAAGATGTCAGCCAGATGGACCTATGAAGTATTGCGTGAACGTGACTGTGTGACCCTGTTGCAAGCCCGAAAAGAATGATGTGAATAACGTCCTGTGATCTATTCATTGGGAACTCTTCAATCGAATAACAAATTTTTCGTTAGATGACGTTAGAACGCCTTGTGGATGTAGAGGAACACTATAGATGTGTACTGCCTTCAGTCTCGTGGACGAAAAGAGCGAGCTGATTTTCACACGATCATTGTTTGCGCAGTACATGGAGTTTCCTACAGAGATTTTTCGGTCTCCAGAAATGTTACAATGCGCGAGAACAAAATGTGTTTTGTAAGTTTGATGTAGTTAGTGCATGTGCTCGGCAACCCTTTTTGAAAACTTAATTTCCGAATAGATCACTACGGGAGTCGGCAGGGAGCACCTTGCACAAATTGCGGAGAAGTGAGTTGTACCTTGGCGCTGTGGGCCATTTGCAAGGGCGCACAAATGAACTGGAACCGGAGCCAGCGCCGGACTGCGGCGCTGAGTGGATTGGAGGGCGGGGCCCAAACCCTCGCTCTCCGCAGCCCTCGATTTCCGCCGCAGAGGGCTCGTGCGCGCCAGCACTTGACCTTTGGGCGTTTGGGCGCGCAGAATAGGCTTTCATTTCCTGCTCACCGGCGCGTCCAACGCCGATTTGCCACGATAATTGCCTCTGTCTCTTCAGTACGCTTTTAATTCCCCACACACTAGAGCAGCTTTTTCATACTGGCAGTCCATGTTCGCCACCAGCTTCATAAGCTTCGGGCACGCAAACGGAAAGCCCTCCGTGTAAATATGGGATGACAGAATAGCAATCTCCATAGCTCACGTTCGTCTGCCAGTAATTTAAAAGTTCTAACTTATTATTCCGCATTTATTTTCGTATCAGTTGGCCCAGAGGTCCCTTGATTACATCGCTATTCGCTGACACTCGATGCCGATCGTGACTGTAACTAAATAGTTGGTAGGCAATGAACACCTCGTAACTCGATTTTTTAAATTTTGCAGCTGAAGCGATATTGTTTCTTAAAAAATAAAAGTGGCACAGAAAGTTGTTCTTGTTCTGAGGTGTGGGGTTGATCTGTTATTCTGCGCAACGGATTAATCTGAGATGTACCCTTTACACTGTGGCTCCTGCAAGATGCAATTTTCACCCCCACACTACTACAGAAGTCAGACACACGCTCCTAACGTTCTAAAGAGAAACGCCTGAAAAATTTTCAGCAATAAATATTTTCTGGAGTCGTCCGCTGTAAGGAAATGACACAAAAATTCAAAAAAATTTCTTACATAACTAGTGGGATACTTGAGTACTGGAGTAGTGCTAGTTAGTGTAAGAAAAACATGAAACTAACGAAAGCTATTATTTATTTTGCAAAAATTCTGAGAAATCACAATGGCACTTTTAGTTATAAACTGAAAAAGTTATATCCTGGTTCTTTTCGGAATGTGAAGTTACCTCTCAAGGATAGGATTCCCTAATGAAATTTCTATGCAAAGTTTAAGATTGTTGTTGACTTGGCAGAATGGCTGAGAGGCGCGCCTACTCAACTTGAATAATTATCCTTTAGAATGTTGCTAGGTACGGTCGAGGCTGTCACGTGTGAAATGCAGTGAAGTGAAGGAAATACGGAGCTTGCAATAGCTGTAGCGCACAATACCGTAAGCTGCGATGACTGCTGTCTGCGCCGCTCGCTGCTGACAAATAAGATAACTCTCGTTCTATCTGGATTGACCTTCACCAATCAAACTCTCCCTATGCCTTGATGAAGACAGGGATTCCTATTCGGCCCTAGTCTCTAACTATAGGCGTGGTACACCGGTCAGATAACGAGTCCACCGCGATGCCACTCAAAATTCGCTCGCAGGCGTTTAACTATAACTCTGTCCGTTCACACCGCACAATAAGTGTCAGCCAACACAGTGAACAATGCTTAATCGCAAGGACTCAATATAGAGTAGCACTTCGATTCGATCTCGACAGAGGTGCTCTCCCAGTGAAGTACTGAGGAGAGACTTGTTCCTCGCTCCAAGAGTGACAACGGAACGGCGCCTCTCCACGCCAGACATGAAGGGGTATATCTTTCGGTCTCTTCCATTACTCCTTCAGCTCAAGGTGTCAGAAATATCGTCTGCCAATCAGCGTTGCTCTTCTAAAACGGGAGAATGACGTTTCGTTTAAGGTGACCAATGGAAGCCTGTAGCATTGGCTTTTGCTGTCTCCCTGTGAAAATCTCTGAAACTGTGTGCTATGTGTAAAGAATGTGTAGGCTGGTCGCTCCCACACAATGTAGCGGAATTTGCTTTTAAGCCAAAGACGGGGTCATTTCCCCTTTTCACTCGGGCCCACGCTGTCTGCTACATGGGTGGTCACTGGCCGACATAGGCTGGGTCGTCCTCTGAAGGGACCGGCGTCCCGTTGTGCAGTTTCTCTCCCTAACTAAAAGCTTCTGTGACTGTCATATCTGGAATGTATGTGTGTACGCCAGCCTCGAGTGTTTCAACCATGGTGCGCTTAATTGTTAATTGCATATCGTTTACATGAATTCATACAACATTGACTTTATCTTATCGAGTTTGGGTTCGAATGAAGCGTCTTGATGAGCGGAATATGATTGTGAGTGTGGAATATGTAAGCAATGAGGGTCAGGAGACCACGACATCTTACATTGTGTAACTGTATAGGAGAAACGTAGTTACTGACAAATTAGAGAGATGCACACACTTGCAAATTTATCTTTAATATTGGACGCAATGGTTATTGGAGTTTGGAATTTTCACAAACAGACGGAGCCACGAGGTTTTTATTGCATACCACCGTAATACGTTCGTTATGTTTGGCAGTTCAACGAAGAGAGTAAAACAGTGGCACCCTGACACCTGTGACAGTTAGGTTTCACACAGACAGTAGCAGACCGGCTCGTTGTGTCATTAACAGTTCAGTGCAATTTCCGCTGCCATTTTCATATGCGTGGCGCCTTGTTCCAGGCCACTATACACTGAGGTGACAGAAACCATGGGTACAGCTCCTTATATCCTGTCGGACCACCTTTGTTTAGTCGTGCTGCCTGTATAGCGGTGCGAAAATGTTGCCGGTGCAGGATTTTCTGCACAAACTGACCTCTTGATTAAATTCCATAAATGTTCGATGGAGTTCATATCGGGCGATCTGGGTAGCCAAATCATTCCCATAAATTCTCCAGACTGTTCTTGAAACCAATCGCGAGCAACTGTGGCCCGATGACATGGCTCACTGTCGTCCGTAAAAGTTCCATCGTTGTTTGGAAACATGAAGTCAATGAAAGGCTGCAAATGATTTCCAAGTAGCCGAACATAACCATTTCCAGTCCATAGTCGGTTCAGTTGGACCAGAGAACCCATTCCATTCATGTAAACACAGCTCTCACGATTACGGAGCCGCGACCAGCTTGCACAGTGGCTTGTTGGGAATTTGGTCCATAGTTTCGTGGGATCTGCACCACACTCGACCCTGTTATCAGCTTTAATCAAGTGAAATCGGGAGTCGTCGGACCAGACCGCAGTTTTCCAGTCGCCTAGGACTCAAACCGATATGGTCATGAGCACAGGAGAGGGCTACAGGCGATGTCGTGCTGTTAGCAAAGGCACTCGAGTCGGTCGTTTGCTGTCATAACCCACTAACGTCAATTTTTGCCGCATTGTCCTAACGGATACGTTCGTCATATGTCCCATATTGATTTCTGTGGTATTTCACGCAGTAAGGAAGTAAAATTGGGTTTATCATCCCGTCGACATCGAGGGCATAAGAGACGGAGCACATGCGCGGATGCTGTCAAGGATGAGGAAGGAAATGGGCCGTGCCTTTCAAATGAAAAATCCCGTTATTTGCCTGGAGTGATTTAGATGGCCGGACGCGGGTTTGAACCACTACTAACCACTGCACCACCTCGCTAGGAATTACACACAATATTAATTGTCTGTTAGCACTGACAACTATACGCAAACGTTGCTGCTCTCGGGTGTTAAGTGAAGTCCATCGACCCTTGCGTGGTCCGTGGTGAGAGGTAATGATTGAAATTTGGTGTTCTCGGCACACTCTTGACACTGTGGATCTTGAAATACGGAATTCAATAACAATTTCCGAAATGGAATATCCCACACGCGTAGCTCCAACTACCATACCGCGTTCAGAGTCTGTTAATTCTCATCAGGCCATAATCGCGTCGGAAACCTTTCACATGAATTACCTGGGTCCAGATGACAGCCCCGTGTACGAGATACTATCGCCATCTGTACATGTTCATATCACTAACCCATGACTACTGTCACCTCGTTGTATTTTCGTCAAGTTGCGTCCACACCTCTGTTACCGTTTCGTGGTGGTTATATAGTGAACTTATAACCACTACATAATGGCTTACAGAACAGAAAGTAGTGGTGAAACGTAGTAGTCGTCGTCTACAGACAGGCTAAGTGTGGAAATGCCGACTGGAAAAATAAATGTCAAATAATTAAGAGTATCACATTCTAAAATTGTTCGAAGTTCGACCATAATTACATACTTTCTCGCCTTAGTGTTAAACCTGCGAGTGTTTCATTTATTGTAGTCTACGTCCTTGATGATGACAAAATGAACCGTTACATACAGAATTACATGTATGTGATTTTTCGTGATAATCTCTCGATGTTTTTCCCTTTATTTTTCTGTATTCCGAGCATTGAAATAAGTTTGGTGTGTCAGTAATATTATCTTTCCCTACCTTCATTTCTTTGGACTACTATAGTTTTAATAGTTCGATGGCTACCTATACGGTACTCTACCTGTAGTCTACCTGTGATTAGCACCGTTAAAACCTTTGGAAACCGTTAAAACAGTTTATGACAAACATCTGTGATGCTCCTCAATATTGCAGTTGACAACAACACAATACACAAAACAGATTCCTTTAAATACCTAGGAGAGTGGATTACATACAATGCCAAAGAAAAGATAGCTATAGAAACTAGAGTGCACAAAATGGAAAGAGTGTTTCATATGACCAAAAACGTTTATAATAAAAAATCCTTGTTCTGGAACACGAAATTAAGACACTACCAAACAGTGGCCAGACCTGAAGCTCTCTATGCGGCAGAAACACTTAAACTAACAAGAAATGGAGATCTTGAGAAACTAGAGAAGGTCGAAAGAAGAATTTTAAGGAAAATACTGGGAGCTAAAAGAAACGATAATGCTGAATACAGGTTAAGACCAAACAGAGAGCTATATCTGAAAACGGAGAAACTAACTGATGTAATGAGGAAGAGGAGACTACAGTTTTTTGGACATATATTCAGAATGGATAACAACAGACTAACCAAGCGGATATTCACATTACTCAATAGCTACAAATCCAAGCCAGCATGGTTCATAGAGACTGAAAAGGACATTGAAAATGCTGGAGTTACAATAGACACAATAGAAAACAGAACACATTTCAGAAAGGCAGTTCAAAAGGCAGAATTTCAGGAGAGAAAGAAAATAACTAGACGAAAGTGGACTCAAGAAGAAAGGGAACAACACTCTAAAAGGATGAAGGAAATTCGGAAACTGAAGAAATCTAACACAATGAAGAGTAGCCAGAGTTGATTCATCGTACCCTCCAAATGGGTTATTCGAAAGAGAGGAAAAAAAGGGCAGTATATACGAGCACGGGCGTACCAGGTTGGCTACCAGCCGTACCCGGCATTACTTTACCGACTCCACAAAGCATGGCGGTGGATCAGAACGCATCAGTTTTATTTCAGTGATTCATTAGAGTTATTTAGCTAAGCTTGTGGCCACCTCCTTTCGCTCTTTCGTTACTGGACCAGCGATCGTAGTGCTATAATGCTTCGTTCTCGTTCGCTGGGGTCATATGCAGTTGTTGCTCGTTACTGCAGTGGTTTCGGTTGGTTACAGCTACGTTTTGCCTTTTTATGGGATGACATCCGCACAAAGTTGAAAGTACGTGTCCTCTTGTCCTCTTGTTATGTTACAAACTGGCTTACCTCAGAGTCTGTCTAGCGTTCCTTGCTGTACATTAAAGTGTGGGACATTGCACGTGCGCGTCCGGCCATCCTGATTTAGGTTTTCCGTGATTTCCCTGAATCGCTCCACGCAAATGCCGGGATGGTTCCTCTGAAAGGGCACGGCCGACTTCCTTCCCCGTCTTTCCCTAATCCGATGAGACCGATGACCTCGCTGTTTGGTCTCTTCCCCCAAACAACCCAACCCCAACATTGCACGCGTGACTGTAGCTGTGGGTGCTCAATGAAGTCGCCAAACGGCTGTCTCCGTGCACTGGGCGCCTTTTCTCGGGAGACAGCTGTCATTTATATTCTATTTACTGTGTCCTGAAGTGGAACGGTGCTAACTGAGGGGTTAATGAGGCGAGTGGCAAACAAGGCGGCGGCACCTTAAGTATTGGTTGCGCGTCGAATTCCTAACGGCAGCGGCGGATGCGATGCGATGCGCTGCGGTACGCCTTTCAACTGTACCTCCTGCTGACGTGTCGCTGGGGAAGTCCGTCGTTGTCTGACGTTCGCCAACAATCTGGGGCGCCTGCACGTGCCACTTCATATCGCAGCTGTCTTACTGTTCATTGGAATTAAGTTAAAAAGACTCTCATAAAATACAGCAGCAATACTGGAAAATGATTAATTCACAAAAGTTGTGGAAACTGGTCTCCATTGTCAATTCACATAACAGAGTAAGACATTGCACGTTTTTTGTTTCGCTTTTGTGGTTTTTTGTTTTACAGCCCACGTAGTACAGTTTGTACAAGCATTGCAGCAAGACGTCCGATAATTTGTTTCTGCATTCCAGAGTAGTGAGAGGAGGCGTTTTGTAAGCAGTTTCCTTAAAGCATCCAGTCTGGTGGATATCAATGTGGAGACATTAAGGGCCCATTATCCCCCCGCAGTAACTGTGATCTAAGAAGCTGTTCGTACTGTTGGGCTGTATGAGCCGTAGCATTGTGTTGTAGATGGTCCTCAGGTACACTGCTCACAAATCGTTGCACCGTTTGTACGTAACGCTAACGGTTCTCTGTAGCGTGATAAATTTGGTGAAGACTCAATCACGTGCCGTGGCACAGAAAACACCTTTGGGTGGTTACATACAGCTGACACGGAATTTGCCGTATTCCAAATTCGTTAATTCTGCGTGTTCACATATCGATCAAGGTCGAACTGTGCCTCATCATATTAAAAACAGAGTTACTCCCTATCTGCTGTTCGAGAAGACGTGAGCCACTGAAAGACAACTATACCTTCATTATTCTCATTAGCTAACAACTCGTGAACAATACTTGAGCAGTGCCACTAACAACGGAGAGATCACATTTGGTAGATGGATTTCGCACAAAACTTCGCGAGCGTCAGAAATTACGCAGCTGTTACGTCTGTCAACTTTTCTGGCGTCAGCACCTGCGGTCAGCAACTTTCGGCTACATGTACCGTTATTTCCTTTCTTCTACAAATTGGTGTATATCCGCTCCATCACGGACTTCGTGATTGCATTCTCATCGTACTTTCTGTGAAGGTACTGAATCTCGGCTTATCGCAGGTTTGTTGTGGCAAGCCTGATAAAATAGTGCCCTAGAGTCTGTTGCTGCTACACATCATTTGCCCTGCTGTCTCTAGGTTTTCGTGATGATCCCTCTGGCGTACTGTGACTATCCAGCCTAAAAATTTCATTCAATATGTTGAACAATACTTTCGTATCACTAAGTCTGATTTTAAATGTCCATCATGATTATTGGAAAAAGGGAAGTGTTAAATGAATAACGTACGAAAATGTGAACACGAACTGAAAATAGTAATGAAGCACCTAATCTCTCATGAATTCATACAGAGTTGTTGAGAGCTACATCTTAGCTCACTAAAAAAAAGACAGGATGTTCTTCGACAGAAACATAATATTTTTCGTCTTCAGCAAGAGGATGATATCCACATTCGTGAACGGATGCACTGACGTTGCCCTTCACACAGGCAACACCTCAGTTTGTTTACTTGCGTGATCTGTACATAATTGGCTAGTGAGCTCGCATTTAAAATAAATTCTCAATACTAAATTAACAGACAGCTCTTGGTGGTAATTTGAGCTGGATTTAAATTTTTGGCTTTGTTTTTCCTATTAAAACTAAATTATTTTACGTAAAATATGTGTTTGAAAAGAGAGAAAAGCTACCGGCACCGTATTTTGTATATGTACGCAGATACAATGAGTAACTTGAAAAGTGAAGCATTAATCTAGTCGAAGGTTGGTTGGTTGAACGAAACGCTTCACTTAGGTACGATGGAAATGCAGATCATTAACCACTAACTTCAAGCGTGCCCCAGGGAAGTGTATTGGGGCGCTTGTTCTTCACACAATCTGACACTGATATGACAGGCAATATTTATCGTCACCCCAAACTTTTTGCAAATGATGCAATTACTTTGAGTGAAGTACTGTCTGGAAAAACTGCTCACTTACGCAGTTAGATCTTGAGTTCAAAGTGGACTAAAGATCGACAACTTACTGAAGTGTACGGAAATGCGGAACTATACAGTTCACAAGATCCGTACTGGTAGTGCCGTATGATTACAACATCAATGAGTCGCAAATGGAATAATTAAACTCACAGAAATTACCTAGATAGAACAGTTGATAGCGACATGGAATGGAATGATCACATGGATGCACTCGTAGGAAAATCAGATGGCAGGCTTAGAGATGTTGGTTGTATACTCGTAAATAGCAGTCCCAAGAGAGATTGCATACAAAATACTTACGCTATCCATCCTGGTATATTGCTTAAGTACTTATATGGGACTCGTATCAAATAGTACTAACAGGTGATGTGAACGTATAGAAGGAAGTCGGGCACGAATTGCGACAGATTTGTTTCACTCAGCTCAGAGCGTTAGGGAAATGATGAAGAACCTTATTAAGCACATGACTGAAGATAGAAGACTTTTACTGTATTTACAGTTTCAAAAGCGTGTATTCAGCGAATAGCCAGAAATAAACTCAAGCTTCCTACATACGCTCCCATGGAGTCCACGAGGACAAGATTAATTTCAACACGCACTGAGCGATTTTAGTAGCCGTTCTTCCCGTGCCGTATACTCTAACAGAACAGGGAAAAAAGCATAAGATGTACAGTGCTAAGTACTTTCTGCCGTTGACTTCACACTGGTTTGCAAATTACTCGTAGATACGTTGATCTACTGATCAACGCATCCAGCCATTTCAGTGAAGGACGGCGCAACTTCTCCTTCAGTATATTGGAAGCGTAGTTACAGGTTATTGCCTTCGAAAATCTGGAACAAAAAGATACGACAACGTGGGAACGGAAAACTGAACCTTGGAATAAGTCGATTGAAACCAATGCTGCCTGCGAGCCTTAGCCATACTCGTCATTCTTTAGCTGACAGTGTATACATAACTTGCTAAACTTCTTTGTTACCTTTTAAAGGTGGTTAATTTGACTTCTGCAGATTTAGAGTAGACGGAGTAGTAGTGCGGCAGTGCTCCCTCTTATAGAATAAACGGTTCTTTTGCTTGTCGTGATATAAATATCTGTAAATGTGATTTAAATAAATGGTCGTTCGAAATACATGGCTGGTAAAGTCGCCCTGCTAGGAAGACGTGGAAGTGGGCGTGCAGCCGGAGTAGGCGTGTGGTGCAGAGGGAGGCGGCGCGCTGTGTGTTGTGTGTGGATGCTTGCGAGGGCGTTGACTCCTTGCGGGGCCTTGTCTGGACCGCCGCTGCCGCTGCCGCTGCAGACTCCAGGCTCCCCACTACCCACTCCGCAGCCAGGCTACTCCTACCGGACGTGCACTCTCTCTCTCTCTGTTTTGTTTCCAGCTATCTGCCTTAGCCGCGTGGCGTATCTGGGTGAGACTGGGTAGCGACGCCGACACCGCCACACCATCTGACGTCTACGTAATCTCCTCCACGTAGAGAGACCGGAACAAAACAGTTATCGCATAACAGGCTCCGTCAAGATAAAACAATTGCCTTTTATCTTCGTGATAATGTTTTAACGATTTGTGCTCAGTGGAATCGAAAGCACGGAATCATAAATGCACCATACTAAGGAAAGTAGAAAAGCCCTTGCAGTGAAAGGTAGAGCCATTTTCCGATCTGGAGTCTGTTTAGGTACATCTATTGTGTCCAACGTCTTTCCCGTGAAAACATTCCATCCACAGATGGCTTATAAAAGGTTTTTCAATTTTTACTACTAAAAAAGAAATACCTATTTGCCACAGCAGCAGTGCTATTTTTTGTTCTTAAATATAATTTTTTCTCAGAGTAATATTCATTCGTAAAATTTCAGTTATTTTGTAATATTAGGTTAGTATAGAGATTGGGAAAAGCCATCAGCACTATTCTAATAATGCCTACAGTTAGAAACTAGCTACAAACACGAGGTAAGACTCCGTGGATCATCGCAGAGAGAATATTTTAACTATTGCCGTGCAGCGTGCTAGATTTCCCTCCACCTGGTCTGTACAGTAGTTCCTCGCTGTAATTCTCGGACGTTGTTTTTATTATAGAACGGACCATCTCTAGTTTGGAAGTATTTGGAAGAAAGGGTACGTTTGATATACCTGTAATTTTATTGACGTGCTACACACTCGGGATAATGGCGTGCTATAAACTCGGGACGATAACTGAACCCTTAATTTTTGTGGTTGCTTCAGGGTGAAAAATTGATACCGTCTAAAAGTGACGATGCAGGAAAGTGGTCCACTTGCGACCTTTCGCCGTCGACGCGCCCGTCTCCACTTTGCTGCAGACAGTGAGACGGATAACTACCACAGCCTCTATGCATATCGATCTTAATCTCCCACCCCTTCTTTCATTAGAATTTCTCAGTCTTCATTCAAAGTCTACGTTCATTACTGGGAGTAATAGCAATAAAAGCCGAAAGTGGGTTATTTCAGAAACCCTGTTGTTCTGAGGTTAAACTGGACATAAAAAACGGTGTACCTGAAAACCAGTTGTTTCGCCGATAGCCACCATCCTTAGGATAGATGTATGTTCCTAATCGCTAAGCGGCTCTAAGGCTTCCATTCAGTCCCTTATTGACCAGTCTGGTGTGACAATTGAAGATAGCAAAACGAAAACTGAAGTTTTAAATTTCACGTTCAAGAAATCGTTCACACAGGAGAATTGTAGAAACGTACTGTCATTTGGCCCTAGGACAGACTCCCGTATGGATGACATAGTAATAAGCATACCTGGCGTAGAGAAACAACTGATAGATTTAAAAGCAAATAAATCACCAGGTCCGGATGGAATCCTAGTTCGATTTTACAAAGAGCACTCTACGGCATTGCCCCTTAGGTAGCTTGCATTAATCGTGAATCTCTCGCTCAGCGCAGAAGTCCCAAGCGACTGGTAAAAGGTGACTCCAACATTTAGGAAAGGTAAAACAACGAACCCGCAAAGTAACAGACAAATATCCCTAACTTCTGTATCCTTCAAATCCTAGAACACATTTTCAGTTAGAATATAATAAACTTTATTGAGACTGGGAAGCATATGTGCACGAATCAACATGGTTTTAGAAAGCATCGCTCGTGCGAAATTCAGCTTGCTCTTTTTCTCACATGATATACTGAGAACTATGGATGAAGGGCGACAGGCAGATTCCATATTTCTAGATTTCCAGAAAGCATTTGACACGGTGCCACCTTGTAGGCTGTCAACGAAGGTACTAGCATATGGGATAAGTTCTCAGATATGTGAGTGTCTCGAAGACTTCTTAAATGATGGAACCCAGTATGTTGTCCTCGACGGCGAGTGTTCATCAGAGACAAGGATATCGTCAGGAGTGCCCCAGAGAAGTGTGGTAGGACAGCTGTTGTTCTCCGTACCCACAAATGATTCGGCGGAAAGGTTGGGCAGCAATCTGCGGTTGATTGCTGATGATGTTCGGTAAGGTGTCGAAGCTGAGCGACTGTGGGGAGATATAAGACGACTTAGACAAAATTCCGGTTGGTGTGATGAGTGGCAGCTAGCCTTAAATGTGGAAAAATGTAAGTTGCTGCGGATGAATAGGAAGATCATACCTGTAATATTCGGATACAGTATTACTAGTGTCCTCTTGACACAGTCAAGTCGTTTAAATAGCTGGGCATAACGTTGCAGTGACACGAGGTGAAACGAGCATGTGAGAACTGTGATAGGGAAGTCGAATGGTCGACTTCGGTTTATTGGGAGAATTTTAGGAAAGAGGAGACGGCATATAGGACGCTGGTGCGACCTATTCTTTAATACTGCTCCAGTTTTTTGGATCTGCACCAGATCCGATTGAAGGAAGACATCGAAGCAATTCGAGGCGGGCTGCTAGATTTGTTACCAGGAAGTTCGAACACGTGTTAAGAAGATGCTTCGGGAACTCACATGGGAATCACTAAAGGGAAGGCGACGTTCTCTTCTAGAAACACTATTGAGAAAATTTAGAGAATCTACCTTTTAAGCTGACTGCCGAACGATTTTACTTCCGCCAACATAGGTTGCGCATAAGGACCAGAAACATAAGGGGGAGAGATTAGGACTCATACGGAGGCTTATTGACAGTTGTTTTTCCCTCGCTGTATTTTCGAGTTGAACAGGAAAGGAAATAACAAGTAGTGGTACAGCGTACCCTCCGCGACACGCTCTACGGTGGCTTACGAAGTGTCGATTTAAATGGAATGAAACATTATTTTATTTCATGATCCACGGTCTAACGTATATTTTTCACCCAGTCAGGTAAGAGGACCCGATTTCAAAGGCGAGCTACGTTTTTGCCCTTGTAGACGGCGCTTGAGTCTCACTCGTGCACTGGCATAGCGAGTACCAGAGTTGGATTCGGTCGCCGTCTCGAACGGGTTAGCGTTAAGACAAAAAGACTCATTTACAGGAGCGGAATAACCTTCGTCGTTATCATCGGAATGTTGAAACAATGCGACCTTACGCTTCTTCACAGGACTCATGACGTCACTGTGAGTGGAATCGTCCTCAGAACAATAAAAACATTGATTCACACAATCATCCAGATCTTCTTCTCACTCGGAACATCTCAATAAACATCAAAACCCTCGAAAATTATTACAGATTTCTTCATTTCCTTCCGGTTTTGTGTAGGTCCATTTGTGAAAACGAGATGAAAATAGTAACTGTTTGAAATTTCAGCTTAAAATCAGGATGCTGAATAAGCAAAAAGTACAAGAAGGCAATAAAATTTGATACATTAACTAATAGACGAATTACTTAAAAATATACGAGTATCAAATCAGATGGCATCAAAAGGCAACATGGAGGAAATGCGAGTTACCTCGAAATCCGTCCGTAACGTATGGCAGCGAAAAAGGAGTAAACTCGGGATCCGTCCGCAGTGTGTTAAGATAGTCCGTCAACCCCATAAAAAACACTTTTGAATACAAGGAATTTACGTAGAGTGAAAGCTCCTGCTCCTCTTGTGGTACAGCTATTGCTTCGGCTGTCGATTGATTCCTGGCGTGAATTAATAGACATGCCTCACGAAGTCAAGTTTTTTTAATGAGTGCATATGATGTGAACATGGTATTTACGTCTAATAGTCGGTCTTCCAGTACGCTTTTGTGCAATGTTTTGGCGTTTATGGTTTCTTCACCTCTCTTCTCCTTTTCAAGTGAGCAGAGCGGACTGTTGTAAACTCCCTCTCTCCCTGTAATACACCTTAATAGTCATCCGCTGTCTGCATATCAGAAGTGACATTGAAATACTGTAGTAGTACCGTCTGCTCAGGCCCTGATTAAATTCTCAGACCTATCTTAATAATCCAGAATGCAGTGGCCGACACAATAGGCCCCGGCATAATGTAATTTAGTATGTTCAATTGTACACACTGCGCAGCCACTTAGGAGCTAGGGCTAAGTTGAGATAGTAGTGCTCGCTCAGCAGCTCGAACACTTCATGTCGCCTGTCAGAGTAAAGCTCGAATGACCTCCCTTCCTCCTGTTTGATCCCGTACGTTACGCTGTTGGACAATAGGCCCCGTAAAAACCCTTTAAGGTGTTATGGAACAGCCGCTACGAAGCCGACACTGGCGGCAGGGAATTAGCCTAACCTCCCCTGCCCCCAAATTACTCCTGACAGCGTGATTTCTGTCACCGCGTCTGACCAAAATAACGCCGAAGATGCTTAAGGGGCTTCGGAACGCCCTATACTTGCAATGTTAAAATAACGCTTATAAATTACATCTTTCCTCACAAAGTATTTGAGGTAGGAAGTTGAACTTTTTACAGATTATTTATTGGAATATGGGCTACAACTTAACACAGGGATTATACAAAATTTTAGTTCAGTTATTAAAGATGATTTTTTCAATTGTAATGAAAATTCACAACATTTTTTTGCAATTTTTTATTTATATATTCAAAAATATACAGTTTTTTGGAAAAAGGCTGTGTTAAATTATGCAGAAGGTACTGTGTAACATTTACTGAAAGTTTGAAACAAATATGTTTGGAAGATCCTTATAAAACATGTAATTAGTATGAGAAAATAAAAGTTTTGGGAATCGAGCGACAAAGATTGGATTAACTTTTTAGTGCATTCCAGGTCCATAGGATGGATTATCTTCATCCTCTGCAAACTCCTCCTCCAGCTTCCTCTTGTTCCTCCTCCTGTTTACTCTTGCTTGTATTTCTAGACTCTTTACAGCCCTGTCTGCAGCCCGAAGGCGTTCCTTTTCTAAAGCAAGCATCGCTCGTACCATGTTAGAACCTATCTTCATTCCCATATTTCTAAATACCTTGCACCTTACAATGTTGCCATCATTGAAAGTCGCAACAGCATCATACACACCAAAGTGAAGTGTTTCTATTCCAACAAATACAGTCTTGGGGATTCTCGACCATATAACACTATTTACACTTTCATTGGGGTTTTGAGTTTTTCCGTGAATACACTTTTTCAACAGTTCAGGTGCTGCTAAGTCTCTGAAAATAGGTTTTATCACCTCCATTATTGCATGAGGCAGACTATGCTTAGGAGTGTACACTTCACCAGTTAGCAATCCTTTGTTATATTTACACCAACTGTCTTCTTCTTTGGGACACAAGCTATGTTGGGGATTTTCATCGTCTTTATTGTTTACAGTAATAACACATACATTTGGCTTTCCAACATTTCTCCTTTTCTTAAAAGCCTTCAGAGGATTTCTAATAACTTTACTTTTACTCATTATTATACTTCAACAAAACAGAGACTCAAGACACAGAATTAATTACGAATATTTTCGAGATAACGACAGAGTAAATAAACATGAAACAATCGACAATCACACCAGCGATATATATTGGACCATCACAGGTTAGCCACAACACATACTTTATCTCACATCACTAAAATGTACCTGATGAACACGGACGTCAATAATAACACCATTTGACAGCAGTTTAACAGCGCCACAGTGGGTCACGCCCATGTAGAACACATTTCAAAAAAATTTAAAAATAGTTGTTGTCTTTGGAATTGAATAAATTATATATCTATTAAAAGGTAATAGTCTGCAGATTCAGAAAACGCAAAAAAGTAAAAATTGAACTTTACATGATTTTGAGCCTTTCCGGAGCCCCTTAAGTGTTTCCTGTGTCTCGCGTCTGTTGCTACCAACGAACGCCCGTTACACTCGTATCTGGAGGTGAGTCGCCAAGAGCTGTGAACACTGTGCGATGTGCCCAGGAGTTTCGTTTCGGCACCAACCAAAGGCCGCTTTGCTTTTAATAATCGCCCCACTAGGAGACTGACCTAAGTGACGGACCCATTGTTTGCCTTGGTTTGCAAAATTCGGGAAGTATTCAGAACTTTCTCATCAATTTTGTCAATATTAGCTAGAACAAACAGTGGTCTTACCGCACAATTCCGTGCTGCGTCAGCCTCTGAACTTCCCGAAAAGCAGCACATGTCGGAAACATGAGAATTAACACTTAAGTTCTTACTAGTATAGTTCCCTAAAGGAGGTATAGCGCACAGTACATTACTAAGGTTTTCCACAAACAGCAGTAATATTGCACAGACATCGAAAAAAGGGATTTTCGGTTGGAAAGTCGGGGTTCATAATGTAGCAGAGATTACTCGTGTTTACCTCGAATTTAAAATTAATTTGAACACTCATGTTGTCATTCAACTATTTTAAGTAGGCTTTGATTGTAGACAGGTGTGAAGACCATTAAGTGTGTAAATGCCAGATTTCGTTTCGAAGTACTATAGGATATGCTATCCTTCATAAATTTGACGTCACAAAAATGAACAACAGTACAAGTCATTCTGTTCGACTTGCAGTATGTGAACAGTCTACATAAAGCACACATAACCAGCTACGCAGCAAATTACTAACTTCGGTGACACTGTTCTGGTACGGAAATTTGCTTTAAAAGAAGTTAGAGGGCGTACTGAAGAGTAATCTTTCCGAATTTTTTTGTGAAAACTCAGAAACTTTTTAAATAAAATATTTTTAACATTCTAAATCTTTACTCTTCATGTCTACATATTTATTTCTCAAAACGTCCGCCCTGACGCGAACACATTTGTCCCAACGATAGACCAGCTGGTTGAGACCGTTGATGTTGCATGCTTGACTTCGTTGATGGGGGCCACAGTCACCGCTACTTGAACCGCTTCATCACTATCAAAAGTGAAGTCCTCGAAGGTGTTTCTTAAGTTTGGGGAACTGATGAAAATTGAATGGGGCCAAGTCGGAACTGTATGAAGGATGATCGAAGGCAGTGAACCTCAAGAATTTGGATTGATGCAGATACCGCTACGCTCGTGTGTGGACTGTCATTCCCGTGCTGAAAGAGAGGGTGCTCCGTGAGTGGACGAACCCTTCGAATTCGAAACTAGCTTACAGCACTTTGTACCTTACGCACTAGGGCTTGCGTGTAGACTTCAAGAATGAAGATATAGAATGTAAATAACGTTTGTTTTATTTAAAAAATTTTAAGAGTTTCCACATACTTACTGAGGAATTACTTTTCAACTTCGTATTTTCCGTTACACATGTTACAAAACTGTTAACATACAGTACCAGGTTTGTCACGCGATCTGCGATTATATGTATATTGTGGTGAACTAATGTGTCGCTTTAATTGTCCCTAAAATTACCAGGTAGGTACTTACTATTACGAGTTTCCTTTTCGTTTCGCGAACTTCACTTCCTGTTACGGAACTCGAAAATAGCGAAATTCTCAACTCTCTCTCTGTATATGAACACACAGTTCAGAGAGATCTGTATGCTCCGTGGAATCCGAGCAGTATGTACGTCCGAAGAAATGACATAAGTAGCGATGAGTCCTCCGCTGAGAGCTTTTCAGGTTATTGGTAGTAAGCTTTAGCGACGCAGTCTTCAGTAATGTCCTCCAAAGATTTCATTCATTGTCGCTGAGGTCAATCAGTTCTGTGCGTGACTGGTCCTAAAGCAGGCAAAATTCTTTGGTGCTTAAGCTTTCAGTTAGCTTTTACATAATAATACGACTTCGCACAGCAATGGAGAATATTAATGGCGACAGACAAACGTTAAACATTTCCTGTATTAAAGAACTATGTGCCCGAAACTTCTACCTTGTTAGCTACATTTTTTGCACTTCCGCTTAGATGAGAATTATCACGTAGCCAGAGCCCTGATAAGCATACACATTGTATTCTAGAGTCTCAAGACCTCAGTGCACTCTCCGTTTGTGATTTTGGTGTTGGATCGTATGTCACCGTTCATCATAGTAAGCCAGCCGCGGTGGTCTAGCGGTTCTAGGCGCTCAGTCCGGAACCGCGCGACTACTACGGTCGCAGGTTCGAATCCTGCCTCGGGCATGGATGTGTGTGATGTCCTTAGGTTAGTTAGGTTTAAGTAGTTCTAAGTTCTGGCGACTGATGACCTCGGAAGTTAAGTCGCATAGTGCTCAGAGCCATTTGAACCATCATAGTAAAGTGCTCGTGCCAATTTCCTCGGCCGTCGAGATTTTCTCTATAGAGCCATTTCGTATTTTCGTTTATGATCCTTCAGTCGTTCATTTTCGCACAAAAATAATTCATGTGGCTTCGATGTTGAGATCCTTAATTTCTTCATAGCAAGTGATGCGATGTACTGAAATACAGTTTAAACAGACTTTTTTTTACGAAGACTGGTACAGGTTTGTTTGCTTTGTTCAAAAGGCTATTCAGCGTTTAGCATGTGTCATCCAAAACTTATGGCGTGGCGTTACGAAGTAAATATCATAATAGTAAACGGTTTTGCAATTCAGTCTTTCATATTATTGTATCGCATAGAAAATTCCTTTTTTTGATACTGGCCAGTAAGAGACGTAGTTTTTTCTTTTAATAGATTAGTTTCATGACGTACAGATTTCATGTTTCTTGGACAGTACATTATAGTGTATCAGACATTTACTGTAGTATGTGAAAGTGTATGTTCAGATATTATAAGCAGGTTTTCCATACCTGAATTAAATCTCCGTAGAGTTATAGAAAGTAGTTAAAATTTTGCTTGCTTGCTTGAATGACTTGTTTTAGTGTTTGTAATCCTGTAGCTAGCTGTCGATTAACGAGTCAGTACTAAATTCAGAGAACAGCGTGAAATATCCGCTTTAGCGATATTGTACAAAAAATTAAATCCAACTTGTATAAATGTATATTTTTTTAGAATTGACATCCAGCGCATGTAACCAATGTTTCACTACGTATGTACGCATCAGAATAATAGGAAACTCAACTTACTTTGTCTTCACGACTTCGTACAAGAAGTGAACAGAGGGCAACAGAGTAGTACGGAGAGGAACTGATAAACACGATACTTCTAACGTTACTTCGCTTCTGACTGTCCAGTAACGTTACCTCTCATAGACTAGTCGCAGCCTCAAAATTTGGTTGCGGGGAAAGGCAGACCACCGGTACACATTTTCTACTCTTAGTTGAAGCTTCAGCCAGATTCCTTGTTTAGCTGTCGCTCTTCAGACAACTGCAGCAGTCCGCGAACTAGATGCAGGCTTCCCATGAGACGATGTGCTGTTCACTTTGGTCATTGCAGGAGAAGTGACTCAGAAGCTTTTAGGGCTTGTGAACATTGTGTCGGTTGGCGTGCCATAAACACGGAGGCATTGTGGGGGTTAGAGATTAATCGGGATTAACAAGCATGATCCAGGCGGGCACACAGCTGCCGGCCTAGTCAGGCAGGGCTTCTGAGTCATGGCGCCGCCACAGTTGTTCATTCTGTCGGCTCGCACTGGGCCAGCGAGCACCTTCAGTCTCTCTCCAGCTGTGTTGCGGAATGCTGTGGGCTGAAAAGACTGGAGATGCTTCAGTAGCAACACAACGGCCGTTCATTGTTTCAGAAATACGGTCACCTGCAAAATGCATAATCTGATCAATCATCAAATTTAGAATTTAAATGACCTAGCATCAATCGTAATAAGTGATTTACTCGTACTTCATATAAATACGCCCTCTTTTATCGCTGAGAGCGTTCATATATTTGCCTATGCTAGTAAAACTATAGAGGTTCGACAAAAATATGGAATCACCCCAAACACCACACATTACCGCTCCTAATACGATGTAGGAAACCCGATGGTATTCAGACAGCTTCCAATCGTCTCGGAATGGATAAATACAGGTACTTCATGATTTTCAGGGGAATCTTACACCATTCTTTCTGCGCCCTTCTCCACAAAATCGACCGCAAAGATTCAATAATACTGAAATGTGATGAGTGCCAGAGGAGAAGCGACAAATTCATTCTTGTGCTTACAAAGCAAGTCCTGGACGATGTGACCTGTGGGAATAGGGGCCGTGTCGTCTTGGAATACAGTGTCACCATTCGGAAGCAAACATTGTACCAGTGGATGAACCTGGTCAGCCAAAAGGGCCGCATAATGTTTGGTAGTAATGAGACAAAGTAACTATGGGGCCCACGCAGTACGATGATTTGGCTGCCCGAGTCATCGCCGAAGTCCCGCCATATTTCACTCGTGGCAACAAGCAGTCAGTATCGTGGGCTTCGAACGGCGTACACCAGGCGTAAACTGGGCCAGAAGTTGGAATTAGTGTCAGAGACTTTCTCCATTGATCCACAGTCCAGATTTTATGGCTTCGGCACAAAGTTGTCCTGTTCTGGGCATTTGCCTAAGTGTTAGGCATTTTTGAAATTTCAGTCCGCCCTGCAATTCTCTGCATGTGGAGCTCCCTTCGTGTTGTTTTGATACTGACAAGGTTCACATGTGCGACGGTTAGATCTGCAGTGATTTTTGCTACTGCGGTCGACTTATTTTTTGTCACAATCCTCATCAGTGACGGTTCTCACGGTCACTCGACACTCATTTCCGTCTGCGTTGTGACTTAGCGGAATCTTCAAACGCTAAACACTTCAGCTCCCTTGGTTGCGAAAGCACCCATCATAAGAGCTCCAACAAGTTGCCCAAGTTGGAATTCACTTATCTCCCACGTAACGAACTCACAGCTACACAGAACATTGTTCTGGCCATGACGGACATTTCCTGTGTATTGAGGACATTGCAACAGGTGCCGTTTGTGTTCAAATACCATACCGCAACCTGCAGACATGGCTAGCATCTGCATGCATTTCTCGCGGTGATACCATATTTTTGTCCAGCCTCTGTCAGCTATTACGAACAGCTACCATCCGAATAAAAACCATTGCGTAGGGCACTGCAAGCTGCTTTTGAAGAAAATTTCGTGACTTAAGAAACAAATTACGTGGTTTGATAAGTATGGTGCTGAAGCTATTGCTGATGGGAAGGTAGCAGTAATGAACGATACACAAAATCCAAATTACAATGACAAACCCAAAAACAGAGTGAGTGTCGCCTTCCAATGATAGAGAATTCCTCAGTCAATATTAAACAAACTGCTTAAGGAAACATACGGCAGTAATAATAATAATAATAATAATAATAATAATAATAACTCAGATAGTGATTGAGAATTCCTAACTGATGAGGAACTACTTCAGGAACCATGTATTTAAGAATGGAAAGAAATTATAGAAAAACTAAAATTCCTTGTCAGCTGGCAGTGACTCGGGACCAGCTAAAATTCGAAAAATAAAAAAATATTTACTTAAAAACGCAATTCTACAATGATAAAAATTTGAAAATAAGAACATTTTCCAGAAGAACTGAGAGATATTTCAGTCTATTCAAAATAAATAAAAAAATTGAGCACTAAAGGAGTTACCTTACTCAGTCGTACAAGCGAAATACTAAGTTATGTTCTCCCTTCATGGATTAGGTGATTAAAGCTGTTCCGTTTAAGAAGTTCTAGTCATACTCCAACACTAGGAGGTTGGTTAAACATATAGTCGTCTGCTGAAAATTTGAAATCTTTCGCAAGTAATTTACTCATTACAACTGGACATAAATAACGGTTAAAACAAATACTTCGTTGTCTCTCAGCAAAATTCAAGATACTGAAAGACACGGTTCTCTAAAACGCTTACATTACCAGTCGTATCATACGCTTGCTGGAAATAAAACCAGAAGAGGCAAAACTGAAAATCCTCCAACGAAACAACTGAGGGTATATATAGTGAGGTAAAAACATCAGTGAATGGAGAAAACTAACTCACAGAGAAAGTATGTTTACACAAAGAGTGAGTCTAACTCAAAATTAATCAGGAGACTCGTTTCGATTTGAAACTGGGTTCCTGAAGAAAGGAAAATCTTCAAAGTCGTGTTCAGAACGTAGTCAACCACAAAGACCTTTCGAATAACACAGATTGATGCTGACATCAGAAAAGATACGAAACACTTCGCGTAAAGAAAAAGAAAATTAATTCCAAAACAAAACTACCTAGAACAACGTGGTAAAGTAAACGCTAGAGAACTAACATGATTTGTGAAAGTTCATTAATAAATGATTGTCATAAGCCTCAATGGAAGGCTGTGACTACGTGAAATGTTACTTTTGAAGAAAGAACGAGCTCGGACAGGCTTTCGAAAAAGAACAGAAAATCAGGGTTCTGGCTTGGTACAGTTATCTCCCTGGCTGTTAGAAAGCAATTACTAAGTTGCACGTATGATCGGGCATATTCATGTATGGTTCGGAAACATGGACACTGAATAAGATGGAAATAGTCGGAATAATGAATTTTTAAATGTGATGCTTTAGGAAAATGTTGGAAACACCATGGTCAGTGTGTCTCGAACGTAGCAGCACTGAGGAGAATGTCAGAGACAAGCATCATGTTCATAACGAGGCATCGTTGGAATATTCATTTCTCGTCTCCAAAGAGGAGAGTGGTTTCCTGGAAATTGAGTCCATCGAAGGATTGCTGTTCTTTTGAGCCACATACCCCCGTGGGCTGGGTGTTGGTCTCAGAAAAGATTCCTTTTTTTTCAGTTCTTTTATTTCCTTACCAATGAAGATAGTGGTTTGTGTGAGTGATCAGTCCGCAGCTCGTGGTCGTGCGGTAGCGTTCTCGCTTCCCGCGCCCGGGTTCCCGGGACCCCGGCGGGGTCAGGGATTTTCTCTGCCTCGTGATGACTGGGTGTTGTGTGATGTCCTTAGGTTAGTTAGGTTTAAGTAGTTCTAAGTAGTTCTAAGTTCTAGGGGACTGATGACCATAGATGTTAAGTCCCATAGTGCTCGGAGCCATTTGAACCATTTTTTTGAGTGATAAACTATTGAAGAGCCAACGACTTCTCAGCCAAATAACTATCAAAATGGTAGTGAGGCATGGGGAGCCACAATTAATTGCGAATATTAGGAAGGGTGGCTCCGTCTCCAGCATTTGCGTGCGAGCAAAGTTAGCATACCTGAGACTGTTCAGAACCGAGGGATGGAGGTTCTTCTTCATTTAATACGGAGAGAATGTTTCCCACACAAACGGTGTGTGAGCCCAGTGTAAGTAGAAGTGTATTTGTTGATGTGTGTACAGAATGAAGCCGATGACATGCTCGACACGTGCAGTTTGCGTATGAATGATGGAAGGAAGGACGTCTGCGTCAATCGTGAGTGGATGAAATTAAAACAGTAATACGAGAACGTCAAGACACAGCAGCAAACCCGCGCCAGCCTTCGGGGTGAGGAGTACAGCGGTTCTCAGGATGAACGTTTTGCAAGCTGCTGCTGCTGCTGCTGTTTGTTTTGGGAACTGCCGCTCTCCAGGCGAGCCAGACGTTCCCCCGTGTCATGCACGTCCTGATTGTTTTTCCTCCGCAATAGCGGCCGACGGGCGCTGTAGTTGACGGTTTGGCCGCGGGAGGCGCTGCGTACGTGACTGAGCGCCGTCCGACAGCTCGCTCACCGGGCGGGCGACTAGTGTGTTGCTTGTGGCCGCAGGAGAGCGAGGGGTAACGTCGAATGTGCGTCCTCCACGGCGTTGCTATCGTGCTGTTGTGTGTGCCACTAGTGCAGCGTGTTGAGCCCGCCCACTCATAAACGGCTGGTGCTGTCATTCAAGTTGTGTGTGATATGTGTCTGTGTCGTAGGTCTCTTGCCTGCCATCGTGTAAATGGAGCAGTTACTTAACCCGTGTGTGTCCGAATCATTATAGGCAGTTGTTGCAAGGGATTTGAGATACAGAACGAAGTGAACTTAGCGTAGTCGCTTTGTGTAAATGTGCCCTATTGCGTATATTGCCTTCATTGTGCTTGTTGTTAGTGTAAACAAACTACAGTGATTGTTGACAACTAAACAATCGTGTCGGAAGACTCGCCATAGTTGTAAATACAGCTAGTTCTTAGGCGAGCGAAGGGTGCTAACACATTCAGCGTCGAGATTAACCACGTACTCGGTTCCAATGTGGTTCACGTCGTCAGATTCCGGTTTTCGTATGTCGAGTTTCAAGACGAAGATCAGGCGCCGCAAGTACGCCCTCGGCGGTGGCAATGGGGGAGGGGGCGGCAGTGCGGCGTCGCCTCAGAAATCTTCTGGGGGCAGCAAGACGTCTGTGGATGCGGCCGAGTGGGAGTTCGTGAGCTTCAACCCTGGCATGTTCGGGGGTGGCCGGCGGGTGCAGCAGCTGCCGCCCCCCGTGCCGCCTCCACCGCCCCCGCTGCCACCTAGGGAGGCTTCTCCGTTGCCCCCGCCCAGACCGCCGCTGC
Source organism: Schistocerca nitens (assembly GCF_023898315.1). Taxonomy (NCBI): domain Eukaryota; kingdom Metazoa; phylum Arthropoda; class Insecta; order Orthoptera; family Acrididae; genus Schistocerca; species Schistocerca nitens. Next base: position 731,138,071 of record NC_064615.1, read on the forward strand.
CTGCAGCTGTCGTCGCTATGGCAACCGCTCCAGGTACGCAACCTGCAGCTGGCTCTTCCTTGCAGCTGTTCTTCTCCCTACCCCGAGTGTAGATCCCTCGCTGCGTCACATCCTCTTTCCTTACAAAGGAGTAACTGCATCTCGCACTGTACGTTGAGTGACTAGGATGTCACGAAAGATCATGTGATTGTGGGGAAAAGTGAGCGCACATTTACTTTCCCCACGTGCCCTGTTTATAGCGAAGAACACATGAATATAACCGGACGAGTATTTTGTGATTTATATTTCGTATTTATCGTTCTGTAACCGGATTCACGCATATCTTCAGATGGATCTGCTGCTTGAACACCCTGTTTCCTGCAGTTCGCAGCGATTAAACGGGCAAACATAGTCGAAGATCCTAACCTGAAAAAATCTTAATAAAAAAAAAAGCGATGAGCTTCCGACGTCGACAGAACAAATGACAAATTACAGGTAGAGTATTGTAAACAGTTGTAACTTCTTAGACTGTAGTGATGTTCCTGGGAGAGAATGGACGTTAACAATAAAATGAAATTTCGAACAATATAAGGCATAATTAACAGCAAATTAAAGAGATCAACCTAGAAACCAGCACAGTCTTTCAAAGCGACAACGGTCTCCATGTTAACATATGGCCGCAAAGCTAGACTGTGGAAAGGTCAGAAAAGAGGTTATTAGACTCTGTGGCGATAAGATTTAAACGAGAGAAAACGGAACAACATACATAAATGAGAAAGCACTTTCGGTTTAATACTGAACGTTTTCACAGATTTTAAGCTTAATAATCACAGTTCGTATACGAAGAGAAACCACAATTAGGTGATCAGGTCTATTCGAAGATAAGCAGAAGTGGCTCTGTGAGTATAGCTTTATCGTTACTTGAAAACTGGTCACCAGTGACACCTAGTAGTTTCATTTTGGCTGAATTGTAATGGTGGCTGAAGGCGATTGTTGGACTGACGAAGTCCCAGGGTCAGATGTAAGGTACACACATTCCTAAAGTCATGTATGCACCAATGCTGGCCATCGAACTGCTCCTTTCACTTCTGAGAGTAGTTCTTGCATCACCTTTCTTAGGTCAGCTGTGTGTGTGTGTGTGTGTGTGTGTGTGTGTGTGTGTGTGTGTGTGTAGGCGAGCCACAGTAAACCACACCAGTCGGCGTTGTGACATGGATGTGTGTTAATTTGGCTTCCTACAAGCTTTCCCCTTTTACTTGAGAATAAACAGCAGTTTGTCACACTGATTGTTGACAGTTTCTTTCACTTATGATAATAAATGGCGTATGAGGTCACACTATTATGATGGCCTTTGTTTCGGAGAATACTGTCACGCTCTTGCAACAGATACCGAGCGAAATGACAAGGTGTGGCATTGACATTGAGCTCACATTATTCGCTGTCGGCGCTCTGTTGCCCATCTGGCCACCTAGATTTAGCTGTTGGGTTCTTTCTATGATATTGTCGAAGCAAAAACCGGAGTAGTTCCTTCGATGAGATCACTACCGATATTCTTCCACCAATTCGTCCAACTAGGCTAATGGTTCGTTTCGAATGAGCTCATTATCGCATCGGTAAACCTCAGCCATGCCCCTTCTGATACAGAAATGTTTCGCCGCTTTTCTTAAAAAATATTTTTTGCAATTATTTTTTCTCAGCAGTAAGCTTTAGGGGCTAATTCTTTCTTAGATTGTTGTTCTCCAAGGATCTTAGGCTTGCAAGTAAACGTCTAGTCTTAAAAAGGTTCTGAAATTACCCCCTGTAAGCTGTCACGTATCGTAGGTGTCTTAAAATATTGCTAGCTCTGTGAATCAGTGTTTGCAGTTGATTCACTGGTGCATACTCAGATGAGGGTAGCTAGTGTGTGCGTGTAGTTTGTCGCCGGTACAATGGAGAATTTGTCGGTTGGGAAAGCCCGGCCGACAGACAGGCGGGAGCGCGTGGGTGTGCGCGCTGGGCGCCGCCCCCGCCGCCCCCAGGGCGTCGCGGCGCTTGCAGTATTGATGCGCCGGGCCGGGCGTGTCCGGGCGCTCCCGCGTGCGACTCCCGGACCTGTCTGCAGCAGCTGGACAGTGGCAGGGGCCGGGGCAGGCGAACTCGTTCTCCCCCTGCCCCCTGAAGTCTACCACTCCATCCCCCGTGTCCGCGCATCGCTCGCGGCTTAGCTTACCTAGTCCACCCCAGCACCGTGCCGTGTGGCTGTTTGTCGAGGTTCACTGTTTCTTCTCCGTAATTCGTGTGAAAGCTCTGTCCACAGACGGCTGTTAGTGGCCATTAATTAGGTAGGTGCTACGCCGATCGCACAAATCACAACACACTCCAGTTGCTAGCGAGATGAACTACTGATCCCCCATCGGGGAGTAATTATACTCTGTGCCAATCTGGAACTTGCAGTTGTAAAAACAATCCTTCAGAATATTTATTGAGTACAGCAGCAACCAGGCTGGTTTAGTATATTGATGCAGCTCCATTACCGATTTCGAATATGCACACACATAGTCAGACTACTTCCATTCTTTCATCAAAACGCGTGTTCAAAGCACGCAGGCCGTATCACGAAACGTTTATTCGAAGCAGCAACGAAGTAAACCAAAACGAAAATGTGGCTCTTTGCTGTTGTAATCCGTACGACATAAGAAACGGTTCTACAATGTCTTTACTTGACAAAATAGCAAACAAGGGTCTTTCATGGTTTGGTGAGCACTCGAAATTTTTTTAATACTATTACGTATGTTGTTACTATTTATGAAGACCGTTATATTTAATAGAACATGGTCATAATTGATCACCAGTTACTTGAAATTCACTGTTGGATATAGACATCCAAATAGACTACTTCACCATGCATTGAGTTCTTCAGCAATCCGCTGCATATTTCTTAATGTGATCCAACCCCTTTCCATTTTAAACGTTATTTTGGTCGGTTTTTTTTTGTTTTTTTTTTGTTTCTTGGAATCCAGCAGAGACATTCACCAAATATTATAGCTGATTACATCATCTGCCCACCTCCATTCCATCTTCATTACGGTCATAGTTGAACTGAGCGAGGTGGCGCAGTGGTTAGCACACTGGACTCGCATTCGGGAGGACGACGGTTCAATCCCGCGTCCGACCATCCTGATTTAGGGTTTCTGTGATTTCTCTAAATCGCTCCAGGCAAATGCCGGGATGGTTCCTTTGAAAGGGCACGGCCGACTTCCTTCCCAAATCCGATGAGACCGATGACCTCGCTTTCTGGTCTCCTCCCCCAAACAACCCAACGGTCATAGTTACACCTCCAACCCTAGTCTTGTTCTTTTCCTAGCAATTCTCTCTCTCTGATTCTAAACTTAATGCCTAACTTTAAATAGGTCACACGCGCTTGTACACAGAGATAGTAGAGTTTGACACACTCTGAATGCATAGCAGGTTGATGGCTAGTACCCACTTGGAATATGACCATTAACAAAGCAGATATAAAGAGGATTCTGAGAAATAAGCAGAACCAACCGTCTGATTGGCTCAATTTCTTGACTTCGTAAAACATTACAAAAACACTTGACACTCTTTTTTTTTTGACTCGTGACTTATTCACTTTTCACTTCAGGATTGGTATTTTTTCACCTTCATATTCTGTTAGGTTCCAAACTTCGTCACGGTTGTTCCGTGGTACCTTACATCAGGCGAAAATTTTTGTAACCAGTGCTGTAGACAGCCGAGCTGAATTTTAATTATTTCCCATTTTTCTCCCGATTTCAGATAAGTCTTCCTGATTGTCGGGTATCTCAGGATTACGCAGTTTTAACTCTGCACAGGCAGAACTGTAAACTACGTTGAGAATACGGGGACAATCAAAAGCAGTTGGACGTAATTCAAGAGCGTATCACGCCCAGTAACCGCGACATTCAGAAATGACCAACATTTGTAGCGCTGAGGCTGTTCGCAGACGACGCATTTGCCTTCAAGAAGGCTCCGCAGTCGGAAAATTTCTACTAAATGAATGAAACTTTGAAGAGTGTTAGCACTTAATGCAGTGAAATGATAACCTTCAAGGTAATCGGGGAACGTAACGAGACGAAATGACTCAGTATTGTTGGCGAGCGCGATGTGCGATCAGTGAGTGTATCAGTCGAACGACAGCAGTCACATGTCCAGGAGTACCTGTCGAAGCGATGCAGTGTGAAATGACCTAATGAACTTAACCATGGGGAGGGTACATGCCAGACTCAAACGCAGTGGAAATATAATAAAGAAGTTTAATTCGTACAGGAGTGATAACGTTTACAAACCCATCCCGGACCATTTCTTGAGTACTGTTAGGCGGTTTGGAACACTGTTCTATTAACGGATGCGTGAAGAGATTCAAAGAGGAGTTGCGCGTATTGTCACAAGTTCGTTTACCAAGCGAGCCTCAGACAGAACCAACAAATTACAGATTTAGCTATGGAAGACGCTACGAGAGAGCCGTAGTGCACCATGAAGAGCATTGCACTCGACATTTCAGGGTCTGGAGTTTCTAAAACTGTTAAGAAACGCACTCTTTCCTCTACATACATACATACATACATACATACATACATACATACATGTCATGTAATGACCCCGGCGCCAAAGTTGGAGGATCCCGACCTCTCACGGAAGTGTGTCGAAAGTTAGACAGTCCTTTCTCGCACCTACAGTAACTGTTGGAATAGGGATGCGGGGGAAAGATTGTGGTGAGTTATACATCCACGGTCTAACCGCACGGCGAGAAGCAGAGGACAAAATTGAGGTAAATGTTTCGTAATTTTTTATTAATTTGACCTTATCGTCGCCGGTACACTTCTAATTTACATTATTACCTAACATAATAAACTGCTGCAGTTTACTGATCGACCGAAAAAAGCCGATTTATCAACATATTTCTCATAGCATGAACGTTGGGATACTTGCTGCAGTTCTCCTTTATTATATAACGGACCCAATACTAGTATCATGATTTCTCCTTAGCTCAAAAGCACCCGCTTGGCTTGGTCTTCGTTTCCTGAACTGGAAGATACGTTTTGTGATTGTCCAGCGCGCAAAGACGCTACGTATAATTGTCCATGCGAGGAACAACATTCCATCGAATTCACGCAGTTACAATGGTATGCCTGCCCTTGTGTTTCACTGAGTCACATTGTGCTCCAATCTTCCACGAGGAGGGCAAGATCTGATAAATTCACATTTGAATGGGGCTTGGTTGGCTTGTAGTTTATCTAAAAGTAGCAGTAGCAGAACACACTGGCCAGACAATTCCCAGAAAAGAAAAGTTTGAGTTACATTTCATCTATTATTTTAATGAAAGCCTGAAATTCTATAAAAATAGCTCATTGACAGCACACTTAATTTTTAATCTGTTGGTTCAGTACCAGCTCCTTTTTTCGTTAGTAATAAATAGGGTTTTTAAATAAAATAACGAAAACCATCGTAAATTATATCATTAATGGTTCAAATAGCTCTGAGCACTATGGGACTTCTTCTGAGGTCATCAGTCCCCTAGAACTTAGAACTACTTAAACCTAACTAATCTAAGGACATCACACACATCCATGCCTGAGGCAGGATTCGAACCTGCGACCGTAGCGGTCGCGCGGTTCCAGACTAAATAATTAATGATTTTTATTTTATATATGGTGCAACCCTGTTACACCTAATGAATAATAGTTCAGAGAAAATTAATGAGAATAGTACTGTATGAATATTTCTCTCTCCTCCATAACAGTTGCATCACATACAAAATAAAATCGTTAATGATTTAATTTGTTTTTAGTTATTTTATTTAAAAATCCTAATTATTACTAAAGAAAAAAAATAATTTGGAGGAAGGCGGGATTGAACACTAATCAGCAGATTAAAAATCAAGCGTGCTGCGATTGAGCCATTTTCACACAAGTTCTGGCGTTTATTAAACTAATATATATATTACGGGTTAAGCTTTGGAACCTTTCTTCTGGGAATCGGCTAGCCAATGCGTTTTACTACTGTTACAGGTTAACACCCTTACGTAAACTAAAAGCCAACCAAGCCTCACACCAATATGAATTTCCCAAGTCATACCCCCCTCTTGTTGAAGAAAATTGGTTCTTCTAAAACTGAATGACAGGTTACCTGAAATGACTGGGGTTCGTGGTCTGAATACTGAACATCGAGCGAATTTACGTAGCCTCTTGGGGAGTTTACAATTGTGTCTTGGTTTTCCAGTAGATGTAAACATTTTCTTACTCCCCATGTTACCATACTCTGTATTCTCTAACTTGTTTGCTGAACTACGTCGCTTTTGTTGCCAAAATTGTTCCCCCACATCGCCATTATTTGTTTATTAGTTTCTCTCTATAAGCGGATTTACTTTTTCAATGTCTATTTCCTCGGTCTTCACTACGTCGCACAATTCGGCGGTTAGGACGATTTTGCCAAGGTTCGGATCAATGCGATACGTGCTGTTTTAAAGTTTTATACTAGAACATTGGAGAATATTCGAAAACTTTTGGTAACGTTCGCGAAATCTCAAACAGGGTAGAACCATCTCGGATATTTTACCTTAAAAGATACAATGATGCTAAAGCAGCAGATGTCCTGGTGAGCACCTCGATGTGATGGCGACCATTTCAAAAACGTATATTTAGACAGCGGCGACAGGTTTCATCGGACAACCCTGTAACACAACGTTAATGGATATTCGTGCCCCCATTCCAAGAGCCTGTAACAAATTCCACAGTGCAGGTGAGATAGTTCCCTCTGCTTAAAATTGACACGTACCTTGCCTCACCGCTGTGATAAAACCGCTGCAAGCGAATTGATGGCCTGATAAATGCATTATTTAAGATGATCAATAGGGACAACGATAGCTGCAACGCAGTGTTCCTCCTTAGTGTCTTGGAGAACGTTCTTAGCAAGGAATGTAAAGTTCTTGTGCATATAACTTTATGTTGATGATGACGATCATGATGATGTTGGAAGACTGGGTCGATGCAGATCCTACGTTAGTCAGTCCAGCGCAAGTCTCTGTGTCTGCACAACTGCTGAAGCATAAATCAGCTTAAACTTGCTTCCTGTAATCAAGCTTTAGTCTCCTACTACAGTTTTAACTTACCACACTTCCCTCAACTACCAAACTGACTATACGTTGATGTCCAGGGTGTCAACCAGCAACTATGTTTCAGTCAAATTGTGCCTTACACCCCAGTGCAATTCGGTACAACTTCGTTAGCTATAAGTGTACTCATTTAGGCCTAATTTTCAACATTCAGCCACAGCACCATTTTTCAAAAGCACCTGCGGTCTGCTTGACTGTAGTGTTTATCCTCTACGTTTCACTTTCATATTAAGCTACACTCCAAAATGATAGTTAACTTTGTGATATATTTTTATGCGCCGTTTAGAAATTCCCATTAGCCACAAAAGACTTTTTGCTATTGTCGAAATGCGTATTAACCCTCGTTACTTCTTCTACGTTCGTTCTTTTGCTACCCAAATATAAAAAGGTCGTCTTACCTTTGGTACGCCATTTTCTTCTTATAATTCCCTCAATATACCAGTTATGGCCCCACTAAACTCTATTGATCTTACTTGACTTCGGCTGATGCTCATACGACCTTTTCAAAGACACTACACATTCCGTGCAGTTTATCTTCTGTCATCTGCAGGGTTTGGCAAAATCCAGTGCCATCAGCCAACACGATAGTTTTTATTTCTTCTGTCAGAAAATCGATCCCTTGTTCAGTTACCTCTTTCATGTCTTTCAACTTCCTCTGTCTACGTGTAGTCCTTATATCCAGCAGTATTAGGGATGAAAACTTAGTAACTTTGTTTGTGGCAAAATTAGCTTAAGTGCAAATAACATCTGTGGATTTAAAGACAGCTTTCTGGAATGTTGACTAGAACAGTCTCTTTGAAATTCTGAAGATAGTGGAGGACCAAAGGCAATTCAGTACCCGTTCAGATATAAGACGGGAGTTGCATAAGTCGAAGGACATGAAAGGAATGTAGTAGCTGTGAAGGGAGTGAGACAGGGTGTAGTCTGTCGTTGATACTATTCGATCTGTAAATTCAGCAAGTAGTAGAGGAAACCAAAGACAAATTTGGATAGGGAATTAAACTTAAGGGAGAAAAATTAAGGATCTTCCGGTTTGCAGATGACTTAATGCAGTGCCAGAAAAGGACTCTGAAGACAGTGTCGACGAAAATCAAACAAGGCTAATGAAATGTGCTCGAATTAAATGTTGCGGTGCCGAGCGAATTAGATTACGTAAATAGTTCAGGGTGTTTCAAAAATGATAGGTATATTTGAAACGGTAATAAAAACTAAACGAGCAGCGATAGAAATACACCGTTTGTTGCAATATGCTTGGGACTACAGTACATTTTCAGGCAGACAAACTTTCGAAATTACAGTAGTTACAATTTTCAACAACAGATGGCGCTGCGGTCTGGGAAACTCTATAGTACGATATTTTCCACATATCCACCATGCGTAGCAATAATATGGCGTAGTCTCTGAATGAAATTACCCGAAACCTTTGACAACGTGTCTGGCGGAATGGCTTCACATGCAGATGAGATGTACTGCTTCAGCTGTTCAATTGTTTCTGGATTCTGGCGGTACACCTGGTCTTTCAAGTGTCCCCACAGAAAGAAGTCACAGGGGTTCATGTCTGGCGAATAGGAAGGCCAATCCACGCCGCCTCCTGTATGTTTCGGATAGCCCAAAGCAATCACACGATCATCGAAATATTCATTCAGGAAATTAAAGACGTCGGCCGTGCGATGTGGCCGGGCACCATCTTGCATAAACCACGAGGTGTTCGCAGTGTCGTCTAAGGCAGTTTGTACCGCCACAAATTCACGAAGAATGTCCAGATAGCGTGATGCAGTAATCGTTTCGGATCTGAAAAATGGGCCAATGATTCCTTTGGAAGACATGGCGGCCCAGACCAGTACTTTTTGAGGATGCAGGGACGATGGGACTGCAACATGGGGCTTTTCGGTTCCCCATATGCGCCAGTTCTGTTTATTGACGAAGCCGTCCAGGTAAAAATAAGCTTCGTCAGTAAACCAAATGCTGCCCACATGCATATCGCCGTCATCAATCCTGTGCACTATATCGTTAGCGAATGTCTCTCCTGCAGCAATGGTAGCGGCGCTGAGGGGTTGCCGCGTTTGAATTTTGTATGGATAGTGGTGTAAACTCTGGCGCATGCGACGATACGTGGACGTTGGCGTCATTTGGACGGCAGCTGCAACACGGCGAACGGAAACCCGAGGCCGCTGTTGGATCACCTGCTGCACTAGCTGCGCGTTGCCCTCTGTGGTTGCCGTACGCGGTCGCCCTACCTTTCCAGCACGTTCATCCGTCACGTTCCCAGTCCGTTGAAATTTTTCAAACAGATCCTTTATTGTATCGCTTTTCGGTCCTTTGGTTACATTAAACCTCCGTTGAAAACATCGTCTTGTTGCAACAACACTGTGTTCTAGGCGGTGGAATTCCAACACCAGAAAAATCCTCTGTTCTAAGGAATAAACCATGTTGTCTACAGCACAGTTACACGTTGTGAACAGCACACGCTTACAGCAGAAAGACGACGTACAGAATGGCGCACCCACAGACTGCGTTGTCTTCTATATCTTTCACATCACTTGCAGCGCCATCTGTTGTTGAAAATTGTAACTACTGTAATTTCGAAAGTTTGTCCGCCTAAAAATGTACTGTTGTCCCAAGCATATTGCAACAAACGGTGTATTTCTATCGCTGCTCGTTTAGTTTTTATTGCCGTTTCAAATATACCGGTCATTTTTGAAACACCCTGTAGATGGACAGAAAAGCAACTGAAAATGACTTGAGCAAACGTGATATAAGATACAGAAGAAATAGCAAGAAAAACTTTCTGAAAAAGAGAAATTTTGTAACATAGAAAATATATTTAAATTTTAAAAAGTTTTATCTGAAGGTGGTGTTCAGGAGTGTAGCCTTCAGTGAAACCAGTCGAGCCGTGAATGTCGATGATGCAGCGTACGTGGAAGACGGCCTAGATGTGTGTGTGTGCGCGCGCGCCCATAGTCACACTACTAACCGGTTCGCAACAGTTGGTGTTGACACGTCTGTGAACACAAGCCGTCTTGTGCTGTCGTAGCTGTACGATCTGCCGCAGCCGCCCTTGCAATACGGTGATCCTAGCGGGCGTCTGTGCTGCGTGGACGTCCAGAACCTAGTCTACAGGTTGAGAATGTTCTCGTGATCACTGATACCAGCATCGTTGCACAACTGACACTGCACGTCCAACTCGTGTGGCACTTCTCCGGAAAGACCATCCTGCCACTCGGGTGGCCGCAATTCGACCCCTTTGGAACTCGCCCATTTGCCTGTAGGAAGCACGAGTGCGTCTCCGTGGCGTGGTCACCTGCTCGTTTGACACATTTCAACTATACTGAGCCCTCCGTCTCTGAGCATTCCTCATTCCGTTACCAGTCGTCAGTGAACGAATTTTGAGAGTATACTGTACACCAACGAAGACAGCCCCCCCATGAACCATGGACCTTGCTGTTGGTGGGGAGGCTTGCGTGCCTCAGCGATACAGATAGCCGTACCGTAAGTGCAACCACAACGGAGGGGTATCTGTTGAGAGGCCAGACAAACGTGTGCTTCCTGAAGAGGGGCAGCAGCCTTTTCAGTAGTTGCAAGGGCAACAGTCTGGATGATTGACTGATCTGGCCTAGTAACAATAACCAAACCGGCCTTGCTGTGCTGGTACTGCGAACGGCTGAAAGCAAGGGGAAACTACAGCCGTAATTTTTCCCGAGGACATGCAGCTTTACTGTATGATTAAATGATGATGGCGTCCTCTTGGGTAAAATATTCCGGAGGTAAAATAGTCCCCCATTCGGATCTCCGGGCGGGGACTACTCAAGAGGATGTCGTTATCAGGAGAAAGATAACTGGCGTTCTACGGGTCGGAGCGTGGAATGTCAGATCCCTTAATCGGGCAGGTAGGTTAGAAAATTTAAAAAGGGAAATGGATAGGTTAAAGTTAGATATAGTGGGAATTAGTGAAGTTCGGTGGCAGGAGGAACAAGACTTCTGGTCAGGTGACTACAGGGTTATAAACACAAAATCAAATAGGGGTAATGCAGGAGTAGGTTTAATAATGAATAGGAAAATAGGAATGCGGGTAAGCTACTACAAACAGCATAGTGAACGCATTATTGTGGCCAAGATAGATATGAAGCCCACACCTACTACAGTAGTACAAGTTTATATGCCAACTAGCTATGCAGATGATGAAGAAATTGAAGAAATGTACGATGAAATAAAAGAAATTATTCAGATAGTGAAGGGAGACGAAAATTTAATAGTCATGGGTGACTGGAATTCGAGTGTAGGAAAAGGGAGAGAAGGAAACATAGTAGGTGAATATGGATTGGGGCTAAGAAATGAAAGAGGAAGCCGCCTGGTAGAATTTTACACAGAGCATAACTTAATCATAGCTAACACTTGGTTTAAGAATCATGAAAGAAGGTTGTATACATAGAAGAACCCTGGAGATACTAAAAGGTATCGGATAGATTATAAAATGGTAAGACAGAGATTTAGGAACCAGGTTTTAAATTGTAAGACATTTCCAGGGGCAGATGTGTACTCTGACCACAATCTATTGGTTATGACCTGTAGATTAAAACTGAAGAAACTGCAAAAAGGTGGGAATTTAATGAGATGGGACCTGGATAAACTGAAAGAACCAGAGGTTGTACAGAGTTTCAGGGAGAGCATAAGGGAACAATTGACAGGAATGGGGGAGAGAAATACAGTAGAAGAATAATGGGTAGCTTTGAGGGATGAAGTAGTGAAGGCAGCAGAGGATCAAGTAGGTAAAAAGACGAGGTGTAGTAGAAGTCCTTGGGTAACAGAAGAAATATTGAATTTAATTGATGAAAGGAGAAAATATAAAAATGCAGTAAATGAAGCAGGCAAAAAGGAATACAAACGTCTCAAAAATGAGATCGACAGGAAGTGCAAAATGGCTAAGCAGGGATGGCTAGAGGACAAATGTAAGGATGTAGAGGCTTATCTCACTAGGGGTAAGATAGATACTGCCTACAGGAAAATTAAAGAGACCTTTGGAGATAAGAGAACGACTTGTATGAATATCAAGAGCTCAGATGGAAACCCAGTTCTAAGCAAGGAAGGGAAAGCAGAAAGGTGGAAGGAGTATATAGAGGGTCTATACAAGGGCGATGTACTTGAGGACAATATTATGGAAATGAAAGAGGATGTAGATGAAGATTAAATGGGAGATACGATACTGCGTGAAGAGTTTGACAGAGCACTGAAAGACCTGAGTCGAAACAAGGCCCCCGGAGTAGACAACATTCCATTGGAACTACTGACGGCCTTGGTAGAGCCAGTCCTGACAAAACTCCACCATCTGGTGAGCAAGATGTATGAAACAGGCGAAATACCCTCAGACTTCAAGAAGAATATAATAATTCCAATCCCTAAGAAAGCAGGTGTTGACAGATGTGAAAATTACCGAACTATCAGTTTAATAAGTCACAGCTGCAAAATACTAACACGAATTCTTTACAGACGAATGGAAAAACTAATAGAAGACAACCTCGGGGAAGATCAGTTTGGATTCCGTAGAAACACTGTAACACGTGAGGCAATACTGACCTTACGACTTATCTTAGAAGAAAGATCAAGGAAAGGCAAACCTACGTTTCTAGCATTTGTGGAGTTAGAGAAAGCTTTTGACAATATTGACTGGAATACTCTCTTTCAAATTCTAAAGGTGGCAGGGGTAAAATACAGGGAGCGAAAGGCTATTTACAATTTGTACAGAAACCAGATGGCAGTTATGAGTCGAGGGGCATGAAAGGGAAGCAGGGGTTGGGAAGGGAGTAAGACAGGGTTGTAGCCTCTCCCCGATGTTATTCAATCTGTATATTGAGCAAGCAGTAAAGGAAACGAAAGAAAAATTCGGAGTAGGTATTAAAATCCATGGAGAAGAAATAAAAACTTTGACGTTCGCCGATGACATTGTAATTCTGTCAGAGACAGCAAAGGACTTGGAAGAGCAGTTGAATGGAATGGACAGTGTCTTGAAAGGAGGATATAAGATGAACATCAACAAAAGCAAATCGAGGATAATGGAATGTAGTCGAATTAAGTCGGGTGATGCTCAGGGAATTAGATTAGGAAATGACACTTAAAGTAGTGAAGGAGTTTTGCTATTTGGGGAGCAAAATAACCGATGATGGTCGAAGTAGAGAGGAATAAAATGTAGACTGGCAATGGCAAGGAAAGCGTTTCTGAAGAAGAGAAATTTGTTAACATCGAGTATAGATTTCAGTGTCAGGAAGTCATTTCTGAAAGTATTTGTATGGAGTGTAGCCATGTATGGAAGTGAAACATGGACGATAAATAGTTTGGGCAAGAAGAGAATAGAAGCTTTCGAAATGTGGTGCTACAGAAGAATGCTGAAGATTAGATGGGTAGATCACATAACTAATGAGGAAGTACTGAATAGGATTGGGGAGAAGAGAAGTTTGTGGCACAACTTGACCAGAAGACGGGACCGGTTGGTAGGACATGTTCTGAGGCATCAAGGGATCACCAATTTAGTATTGGAGTACAGCGTGGAGGGTAAAAATCGTAGAGGGAGACCAAGAGATGAATACACTAAGCAGATTCAGAAGGATGTAGGTTGCAGTAGGTACTGGGAGATGAAGAAGCTTGCACAGGATAGAGTAGCATGGAGAGCTGCATCAAACCAGTCTCAGGACTGAAGACAACAACAACAACAACAACGAAGACAGGGCAGAAAGTCTATCCATCTATGGAAAATGAAAGTTAGTAGAACGCATTAAATGTTGTCTTATTTACAATACAGGTGCATATAGCACAGTACTGTAGTACTTTGACACGATATGTAGCATTCCTACATTCAATGCGTTGGTTGTACTCAAAAATCTTCAACTGAAGATAGTCGACTGACTTGTGTGCATTGCCCTTGGTTTCCGTTTGTTTACTGTAATCTCGAGCAAGTGATCGAGTTACGTTTCACCGGATGCCTGTACCGTATGCTGATACAGTACATTAGTGTCAGTCAGTTTTGTGTGTTTTTTAATAACGTCATTTTTACGTGATGCGTTTTTGAACAGATCCTCGGGAAAGGGCGTGTATTATCGAATAAGCAGTTTAATGAGCTATTGAAAAAGAAATCATCTTGTTGTTCATATCTTTGCAATGAATGAAGTTTAAAAAAAGACAGTTCCGGCGATTAATGTTTCCTAATTGCCAAACTGTTGCTTTATACATTTATTTTGCTCCGGACAAAAAGCTATTTGGGATGGTTAAGATAAATGAGAGAGACTGCATATTAAAATAGTCAACTGATTTCTTACGTACAGGTTGAGGAATGACGAGACACAAATGCTGTAATTTTCTGTTTTGCTCTTTCGAAAAATGACTTCGCATTCTTAAATAGACACAGATGGCGCTGTGGTAGTCATACCACTTCACGAACTGTTGGCGGGCCACACTGAAATCATCATCATTACATATTCTATCACCCAGGTGGCATATACAGTCATCGGATCAAAATAGATGTCGTCTTCACAGGTATACTAATTTTATCCTGCAGTTAACTTGCAAACTAAGTGCAGTGTGCAGCTTATTGAAGGAGATGGGGTGAGAGAACGTGAGCCTTGGGCTGGCCGCGGTGCCTCTGTGGCGCTCGCCACGCGCCTGCCTCCCCCCCCCCCCCCCTAATCCCCCTCACCCGCTGTGTTGCATTAGCGCCTATCAGCCGCTGCGCCCCCGCCGGCCGATTCTGGTTTTTGTGCCGGCCAGGCCGGCGCTCTCCAGCTGTTCCCACGGCGGCCCACTCTTATCTGCCGCGCCGTCGGCCATAATGGCATTCCCCGGCAGTAACAGCTGCTTGCGCTCTCCATCTGAATCATCCGCTGTGCTGGCCACCGTGGCCGCTCAACACTAATTAATTAGCTACTGCTTCCGCCCAACAGTCGTTTAAGTGATGCAACTCAGGGATCGTAATTTCAGACTGGCGCGTACAGACGTCCCACCAAAAGGCGTGATTACGTACCTTGCTTTACTACCTTAAATTCTCTCGAGCGCGATTCTCTTTAAAAGTATACGATACGCGAAACGGCAACTTGTAATAAGGAATGCCGAATACAAACACCCTTCAGCCGTCTGAATTTCCAGTTTTATTTGAGCAACCAGTTTTGACACTGTTATGCCATCTTCAGGCCCCCTGACTGACATGGAGATCGCACTTTTTGGTCCACTCTTAATAGGGACCACCATTCAGTGACAGGTATCCGTAGATTTTTGACACAGCGATCCCTTCCATCATCGCTTGCCGACTGGTTAGACAAATATCGGTCAGGAGGCCTGAAGACTGCATGATGTAGCGCCAAAACTGGTTGCTCAAATAAAATAACTGGAAATTAAGACGGCTCGAAGGTGTTTTGATTCGCCATTCTGCTGTATAATGAACAGCCGATGTCCTGCAACCATGCTACAGAGCCATTTAATAAAGGTCACGCAACGCGACACAATCGGTGCGACACTCGTGGCCGTAACATTATGGGATACGATACAAGATGCGACTCTCAATACAACAGTCAACACGACTGCACGAATAACTTTTGTTTTGTTTCATTTGCAAGCATGAGTTGTAAAGAGTTTATTGCTGTTCAGCGTTACGTGAAGCAAAAAAAAAAAAAAAAAAAAAAAAACAACCTGAAAAACAAACGGAAATACAGGATGCTCACGTACAGTGCAATAAATATCCAACATAGTTCGGCTGTGGTTCCTCTTGAGGTCTCTGAACACGTAGAATTCTGCAGAATGAGTCCAGACATTCCGCTTTTTGCAGCCACTAGCATCACCTACTCTGACAGATCAGGATACAGACGTCAGACTTCCCACTTCTCCTGCTAAGAACCTACTCATTACTGTAAAGCAACATGGTTGAAGTGTGTGAATGACGTTAAAAATACCATGAAAAGTTCATTCTTTGTAAGACGATCTCGTGTGGTGCTTCAGGCAATGTGGTACATATAGGGTGATCCGTATTAACGTTTAAAAACCTCCAGGAAGACGTAGATAACCCCAGAGACAATTAATTTGAGACAAGACGCATGCGGCCGCAAATATCGGGAAATACCCCAAATGTTGTACATGTGCCGTCACCAGGTGACGTCTCTCCCGCACTTGCAGAGGTGGGCTTGTGTCGATGCTACCCTCGCCGGTAGGGGACAGTGCTACACATCGCTCCGCTGAAGTACTCTGTTTTCGTTCCTGCATTGTCCGATGTGATGCTTTAGTGCTCGTGCTCGCGGTATTCGTAATACAACACTACGAGGAATCGGTTTACATTTATGAAAACAGAGTAGCCTAACGGAGCACTACGTAGCACTACCGGCAAGAGTAGGGTCGACAACCACAACCGCTCCACTTGCGGCGAGATAAGTCATGGGTGGCGCCACATGTTCAACATTAGTCATCCACTTTCGGGGTATTTCCGACATTAGTGGCCCCATGTGTCGAAAATTGTCTCGGGGTCAACTACGTCGCTTCGAGGATTTTTAAAGGTTACTAAGAATCAAGCTGAACATAAACAATGGTTGCAAATTAATAAACGTCGTTCAGTATTCCTACAACTTCTCAGTTTCGCATAGTAGCACGTGATTCAACTTACGGAATATCAAGAAGAAACATTATTGGTTTTGAAGTGAAGAGTCTCCATCGATGGTGTGTAGGGGTGAACACTGCGTAGGGATAGACAGTGTGTTTGAAGAAATGGAAGCAGCCCGTGGTTACAAGGAAAATGCCGGCGTATCCTCGGTTTCGTCCAGCTGTTGACTCAGAAGTAGCGGGAATTTAGCTCTCAGCTTTCTTTTTCGCCTGTCACAAATTCTCTTGAAATTAGGCAGCATAAGCTGAAAAAACTCCAGTATCATCAGGTGATGGCTCCCTGTGTCTTCACATTTCAGTATGTTCTTCATATCCAGCTTCGGACTGTATGGGCACCATTCGAAAAAGAGGGACGTCGGGCAGCTCCACACTCCGCATACCAGGCGGCAGTAGCCTAGATTGTGGCGCGTAGCTACTAGCCTCGTCACAGGCAGCCTCCTATGTATCTCACGTGTTTTCTCGAGAATGGAAAGAGTTATGTCTCCCTTCCACCGCTAGAAAACAATTTCGACATCTTAGTTATATTTCGAACACAGGTAGATTCTACCTAAAACGCGTCAAACGCAAACCGCCCATAAACTTTATTCTTCACTGCAAGTTTGGTGGTTTACTCGTTTTCTAGGTATCAGAATAATCATCGGTAATACCGAAAAGAAAATCATAACATGTACTAGAACACGTCACAGGTACCTGTAGTAAGGTAACTCGTCAAGTTGCTGGAGTTGACAGTAAACAAGTGGAAACAAGAAAAATACACACCTGTTATTCAGTTACCCGTCTTCAGTTGACGATTTGTGAGAGTACATTGTACACCAGCGAAGAGAGGGCAGAAAGGCTACCCATCTATTGAAAATGTAAGTTAGCAGGACATAGTATAATGTTGTCTTGTTTGCAATACGTGTACATGTAGTGCAGTGCTGTAGTACTTTTATACGATGTGTAACACTTCCACGTTTTACGCATTGGTGTACGTCGTACTCGCACAAGTCAACTGATGGTGGTCGATTGACTGGTGTGCATTGTCCTTGCGTTTCCATTTGTTTGCTGTCAACAACCTGCAGGTGAACCAGTTACGTTACACCGGATGTCTGTACTATGTGCTGATACAGTAGTGACAGATTCAGTTATCTGCGTGTTTACAATTGCGTAATGTTTACATGATGCGCTTTTGAACAGGCCTTCCATCATATGCAGTTTATGGAGCTATTGAAAGAAATCTTCCTGCTGTTAATGTCAAAACAGTGGAAATCCTGGTGATTAATGCTTCCTAGTTGCCAAACCCTTGCTTTATACATATCTTTTCCTTCGGACAAAAAACTGTGGGATTGTCTAGATACATGGCACACATTGCATATAAAAGCCGGCCGGAGTGGCCGAGCGGTTCTAGGCGCTACAGTCTGGAACCGCGCGACCGCTGGGGTCGCAGGTTCGAATCCTGCCTCGGGCGTGGATGTGTGTGATGTCTTTAGGTTAGTTAGGTTTAAGTAGTTCTAAGTTCTAGGAGACTGATAACCACAGAAGTCCGATAGTGCTCAGAGCCATTTGAACCATTTTTTGTATATAAAAACGGTTAGCTGGTTGAAGAATGGCGAACACACAAACTGCAATTTTCCATTTTTGGTCTTTCGAACATTTACTTCTTATTCTTAAGTATCCCCAGTGCATAATTGTTGCTGTAAGTACATTGTTACCAACTTCTGTCTTCAAAAGCAGAAAAAAGTATCTTTTTTCTCCCACCACTTCCTTGGCTTTCGATTTTAAGTACAAGGCTTCCCAGAATTAGGTACTTCGAAATCAAAGTATTTCTCTGTTTAATATTTTGAAGTTATTCACAAATATAGCAGTCAATTTCTGGGATGAATTGAAACCATAACTCTGAACCATAACACAATTTCGTGAATCAGTTTTATAGAAGGTGATCTAAAACAGTGATCCGTCCGAAATAATACTGAACCTGTGCAGTTTCTGTGGACAAAAGAAGGAAAAAACTTCGTAGTAACGTTTCTGATCGTTTCGCGACGTAATCTGGTTCCGACACACTAAAAACTTGAGTTCAAACCGTTCCTATAATTGATGATGAACGGCTGCTGTTCTCAACGGATAAAGAGCAGTCATGCAGATTATTAGATGAAAGATAATTGTAATGAAATCTGTGAGTTCTTAATGACATAAAGTGTTCAAATCTCTTCTAGTTCAGAAACGAGCCGCCTAGCAATCAGTGATTTACAAACAGTAGGTGTAAGTGAAGTGCCCAGATTTTAATATGGTGTATTTTAAATGGAAGTGAAGGGCATAGGTGAAGGAAACTCGCTAGAGAGAGGAATGGTGCATGTTTCCTAACAAGAGTCTACCCTCAGTACGCATTGTTTGCTTTCTTTTATGAGAAAAACCTGCAGGTAGGACTCGCGATGCTCTGATAATGGGTCTGTCAATCTGTAGGAAAAAGTGTTTGTAAATAAGCAGTACCTGTTTCATCATTGACTCACAAGTTCGTGGTTTAATAAAACAGCTACAAAAACTAAATTTGTGTAACTTTCTTCACTTGAAAAATTCTTTTCGATTTAGTTAGTGACAACGTTGTTGGTGGGGCCAGGCGTGTTGGTATCAGAAAGGTTGGGAACCACTGCTGTAGAGGATAGTCGTTACCACATAATAAATATTTGAAACCTGAGCTATGAAATAGTGATTCTTCATCCTTCTCGGTTTGAGCCGCGAATAAGTATGTGGAACGACAGTACCACACACTCGGTAGAATGAGAGCACCTGCGGCTACAAACTCCGGTTAGTGTTAGTGTATTTAGCCTTATTGATTGACGAAGCGCTACGGCTGGAAAGGATTAGTAACTTTTTTTTACCTGGTAATATAATGCACATAGTACACACTTACATGAGATGAAGTCATAAAGTTTCAACAATCACGTTAAAAAAGCGAAGTTACATACTCATCTCGACTCGTGATGAATATGTCGGCAATATTGACTCATTGTTTCGTGGGATTGTATACAGGTGCAGTCATGGTACACACTTTAATGGTCCCTCCGCAGAGGAGACAAAATGAAACAGCGCATCCCACTGATAGGATTACCGCTCGGTAATTTGTTTCCCGTAGCAAATGTTCCACCTGTGTTAGGCCGGTCCTCACCGATATAGAAGACAACTATATTGGGTGACAGCTACATTATTTGCACTGCTGCTGGAAACCAATTGCCGTGCGATAATCCACTGTCAGTGCGCTACGCATTTTAACTCCTCTAACGGGCGTTTGTGTGTACCGGAAGTACAGATACGTAAGAACAAATGAAAACTTGAGTGCTTATTTTTACTTTCTCCTGTGTGGTGGTTAAAATTTTCAGTATCCCGCGCGTACATGTCTTAGGACTAGTACAGGCATTGTACAGACTGAATTTAAGGAGGTACGAGTTCGTTGCTAACGGTAATATTTACGCAGGTTGCCGATATCTTACGAGCTTCCCGTCAAATGCGGTCGGAAATAGTTACGCATGCGAACCCTACATGCAGCTACATGCTTCTAAGAGTGTACTGAGTTTACAATGGGTATGATTGGGGTCCGACAACTAATATTTGTATTAACCTGGTTCGCATTGTTTATCTCAGCGAGCGGCATACTCGCCGAAAGTGACTAGTCTTACTGTATCTCGTCTTCTACGCTAGTGTTTACAGCTTAGCTCTGCTCTCAGATCCCCTTTGTCGTCGCACGTGTCGGTACAGTCGACCCGCGTTGGTCACAGTTGGGCTGTGCGAAGCTTCATCAGCCGCGAACGACCAGCGTTGTCAATTGCTCGTCGTCGGCTGGGTACACAAGCGCTCGGCCTTGGCGGAGATTGCGTTGCGTTTCGCCGCGCTTACTCACTTGATGCGAGGTGGGAGGCGAGTTTCGAAAGCGGCGTCGGCTAAGTAGCCGGCGTGTGTCTTTTGCCGCCCGTATTCGTAATGACGCGAAAGCTGCTCCGCGAGTGCCCTGGGAAGGGACTGGCCTCGAGAGAAAGCTCATCCAGCCAACTAACTGTCGCTTTCTTTGAACATCACGTATCTGAAGCCCCATCGAAAAATTACGAACTGTTTCCTTCGAGGTAGTGGAAACGTAGTTGTGGCAGCATACGGAAAGGGCACTGATACCGAAGCAGCGACTAAATTTACAGGTCTCTTCAAGCTGTGGCCAGTGATTACATTTGTCACGGGCCCTCAGAGGCAAGTAGCGCGTTGCGGGCCGTTGTAACAAGTTTTTCAGTTACATGTAGTGTCGACGACCTGAGGTGTTGGTTTCAGTGCCTTACTTACGAAGTACTCGCAGTCGAATAGCTAAAAGCGAATAAACATCCATTTTAAAATATAGGGATGTAATTTCTACCACCCATCAAGATGATTTATCTATAAAACTCGGCATTTATGTAGAATCCGTGTTTGAAGGTTACAAATATAAAAGCCTATGTAACCACAAGAGGATGAAGTAATACAGAGCAACAGACAGTTACCATCAGCAGATTCACAAGAGTCAGTAATGAAGCATTATTTGGAGAACATCTAAACATGTGCTTGAAACATATTTAACACATGCAGTACTTAAAATAGAATTTGATGTGGTGTTACACGTTCTGCCCTTATTGTCATCGAAGTGCAAATGACGAGTTTCAGTGAATAGCATGTGTGTTAACAAACACGTGTGAACTGACCGAAGTTCGTACACTAGTTTCCGTAGTAGTAGTAGTAGTAGTAGTAGTAGCCGTCGTCCCCTCCGCCCCCTCCAGCAATGTAGTCATAATGACGGTGGGCTGAAAACTGTGTGTAGAGTTAATAGTAAATCGTTGCTAAGAACTATACCAAGTTTTTGCAAGTGCCTCGTACTTAAATAAGGAAAACAAACGGCCGAGAAGTTCACATAATTCCATTCTTATCGAGCTTGCTTTTGCTCTGTTCCCTGGTTAAAAAAAAGAACCTAAATGCATGCAAAGAAGGGTCAGGTAGCAGCTTAAACATCACTTCACGTATCGCATTGTAAACGAACGATGTAATGTATATAGCACCACTATTAGACTCAGCAAGAGTAGTACCAAGAAGTGTCGTTGCCGCACTTAAATATTAAGCTCATTGCTGGAACTTTGTTTAGATTTCGTCAACGGGAAATACGGTCACGTTGCATTGTTGATAGGCTTGAAAAAGTAAATTAATGGAACAGATTGGTTTGATAATGTTCCGTGGGATTCAATGTGATCTGACATCACCTGCTGCGAAAAACGTATTTTCCGGACTACGGTTAGAGTGTTTCGTACCTACAGCAGTAGAAAACATGTTATTTCAAATATTACTGATGGACACGCTGCACAGAGTTACTGCTTTAAAGCTGATAACAACCGTTGTCATTATCATCTTCTCGATTAGTGATAAAAGGAGCATTATCTGAACCATTAGTTCAAATTATGCTTCGAAAATGACTCGAACTTCCAAGTATTTTATTTGAAGAGATTAGATTCGTATGGTGACAATTACCTCATGCTTGTCGTGACACTTTCACTGTATTGAACGTTATTACGGGATTGATTATATCACCGTCTATTGTAATACTCAGATATTAGATAAATCTTCGATCACTGCTGAGCTCCGTGTTGTGCACTCCAAAAAAGAAACGACACAAGACGCCCAGTTTCTGTTGATTACATCCAGTTGCTTTGCATGCATGTACGGCAGTATGTCTCTACTATCCGGGTTGATGGACACGCTAGACTGCACGATTTATCGAAAGACACGGATAATCCAAACAACATTTCTTTCTGGCAACTGCCATTTACTGAATTTACAGTGCTAACATGTCATTTTAGAGTCCCATTGCTTTAGTTACATATCAATCGTTGTAAGAACATTATTTTTAAAATTACAGTTACAACACACTTCTATCACACTGTTGCGTATCACTTGCTTTCGGTTCACTTTCGGAAAATATTCATTGACTATTTTCCAGACGTTTCTAGTTTTTCAGTGAGTCAAAATATCAGTATAGTCAAACGAATCTTGTCGTGACTAACGACAGATGAACGTAATTTAGTGTTTTGGTGTTGGTGATGCCGTGTTCTTCGATAGCCTTGTCTTCGCTCTGTTCCTCTATCGTATTGGCTTTGTTCACTGTATCGGCCACAGTGTTCAAATCCCCGGTTAACAGGCATCGCTATTTAGCCACTCGAGGATGTTCAGTTACCTTGGCCTTCACAACCATAAATTCATATCTTAAACGGAAACAATAGATCTAATAATAACATAATACTCAAGCTTTGTTGTTTTCTCAAAAACGGACGAACTATGCACACACATGGATTGGTCGGTATTTCCATTACTGTTTCTTATAGTTTTGTGGGGTTTGGGTCGCGATCTAACACAAATGCTTCTGTGCTTTATCGATTCGTGTACCATTGATAGACTCACCTTAAAAAGCTGTAAAGACGTGGCCAGTTGCTTTACGAACTCGAAAGATAAGCAAGCAGAACTATTTATACGTAGTCGCGAAACGGCCGGGTACTGAAGTTACCTGATTGCTGCCACAGATCGTCCAGTCGACAGATCACAACCACACACCTCACTATTCAACTGGATGTATCTGTTAGTAGTGCTGACATCCTTGCCCAGCAGCTGGGTTACTCAAGGGCGTGTACCGCTGGGTTCCTCGGCAACAGCCAGGATTTCGCATCTTCCGATTTTCATCTCTGTGGCGCACTGAGGGATGGATGTAGTCTACGGAAAACAGTACATGGATGATGGCGAGATTGGTCATGTAGCAAGACGTTGGCTCCGACGTCGATCAGTAGATTGGTGCCATGCTGGCATACAGGCCCTCCGAGTAAGGTGGCGTAAGTCCTTCGCATTGAACAGAGATTGTGCTGTAAATTAGTTTTGTTTCCAAAACAGTGAGGAATAGTTCTGTGTACTGAAATCCTGAATAAAAAAGCCTGCTTTGAGAAGAAAAAACTGTGTGGTATCACATATTGAACGCTTATCGTACTCCTCTGATGGTGCTTTGTGAAGTGATTCAAATTTGTGGGATGGTATCCGTTGGTGAGAGTGGACTTCCAGATGTTCTGCCCCCAAGTTCCGTCGATTTTTCTAAGTACATGTACATGCGTTTTAAATTGGATGAAAGTGACCTACCCCCCCTCCTCTCCCTCTCCCTCTCCCTCTCCCTCTCCCTCTCCCTCTCCCTCTCCCTCTCCCTCTCCCTCTCCCTCTCCCTCTCCCTCTCCCTCTCCCTCTCCCTCTCCCTCTCCCTCTCCCTCTCCCTCTCCCTCTCCCTCTCCCTCTCCCTCTCCCTCTCCCTCTCCCTCTCCCTCTCCCTCTCCCTCTCCCTCTCCCTCTCCCTCTCCCTCTCCCTCTCCCTCTCCCTCTCCCTCTCCCTCTCCCTCTCCCTCTCCCTCTCCCTCTCCCTCTCCCTCTCCCTCTCCCTCTCCCTCTCCCTCTCCCTCTCCCCTCCCCCGGCCCCCCACATTGTGATTTTTATATTACAAATGATGCGCATCCGGATAATTTTGATCTCGCTGCATTTGCCAAAGAGGCCATTAATTTCGGAGTGTTGGTACCGTATTGGAGGGAGAGGCCCACGGAAGGAGACGAGGTGGCCAGCGAAAGGCGGTGCGTGGCCTGCCGTGTGCGGCGGGCGACCTACTTAACGAGTGCCCGCCTGCCCTATTGATTGCCACCAAACGGCCGTCCCGTCCCGTGCTGTAGTGTGCTGTGCCGCGCTGCGCCCTTGCACGGGGCATTAGGGTCGACAGAGCTATTCCACTCCCTCTAGTGGCTGCAATCCAATCAGCGGCCTCCTCATTAAGCGGCAGCCAGCACTCACCGCGCATCCGTCCCTTCACCCGACACTGCTTTAAAGTAGCGTTTGTTTCTACCGTCCGCTGCAATAACGGGATTACGGGCGTGGACTAGGTCGTCCTAATATCTCATCGAGTCTCTTAATAGGAACAAGAGCAATATAGGTGACTTGTGAAAGGAAGTAGCAGGTCTCGCATATAGAATGTTTGAAAGTACACTCGATTTCAGTACAATGAATGGGTCAGGCGAGCCTGAACAGTAAAAGGCGACGTTCTCCACATCATTAAAAAAGTTTCGTCACACGATAAATAACGCAAATTTAAAGGTTATCGATTCAACTAAACACCCAGGGATTGCAACTGCGGACTACTTAAATTGGAACCATCACATAGGAAACGTTATGGGGAAGACGAACTGAAGATAGCGTTTTCATTGACAGAACACGTGGAAGTAGCAACACACCGATTATGTTGGTGCATAAATCCGTAGCGTTTTTGTTTTTTATGTTGGTATTCCGGTTGCTGTGAGTTTATTTATCTGTTTATTTGTAGTTCACTGTTGTTATTTGAGTTTACATATTTGGAGATAGTGAGTGGAGCTGTGGACGCTAAAAGATGAAGTGCCAACTGGAGAAACTGGAACATTTCCAGCTTGTTCCTCTGAAACTTCCTGTCGGGCACACAGTTTTAATCTGCCAGGAAGTTTCATATCAGCGCACACTCCGCTGCAGAGTGAAAATCTCATTCTTGTTCCTCTGAGTTCGACAGAGAGATAACGGCAGCAGAGGCAGCCAGAAACATTTCCGCCGTTTGTGGGGTAATGCCATTGGAGAGAGAAATGCAAGAAAATGGTTTTCTCGTTTTTAAGGAGTTACCGTTTGGCATTACCCTTCACGTTCAGGAACACTAGCGTTTGATGAAGATCGGTCAAACGCGTTAATCGACAATTATTAACGCCAGTGTGCTCGAGAACTGATAAACATGGTGAACTGTGATCATTCCGCCATCGTGTGACATTTTCATGGAATGAGCAAGGTCAAAAAATCGGGTGTGTGGATACCGCATGCTCTAAGACAAAAACGCCAGCGGGTGGCCACACATGCATCTCTGCTTCCTCGTCATGAATTGGCTCGTGAACATCACTGACATAACTATCTTGACTGGTGACAAGAAATGGTGTCTTTATGCTAACACAAGGAAAAGAAAAAGGTTCAACGCAAAGAAAGCAGCAGCTCCCCGTACAAAGACCTGCGCGTATCAACGAAGGATGTCACGCATCTCGTGGAATAGTGATGGTGTGGTGTTCTATGAATTGCTTTCCCGAGGTGTAACCATCACTGCTGACATTTATTGTCAACATTTGAGACGCCTTGCAAGGCACCATCCAAGAACGGCGACCAGAGACGGCGTGAAGTGATGCCACTCCAGGATAACGCCCGCCCACATTCTGATAGTGACAAAAACACTATTCGTGAGTTGGATTGGGAAGGCATTCAGCACGCACCTTGCTGACCTGCTCTTTTGCCCTCAGATTTTTCACATTTTCCACTCTACCAAACAACCTTCAAGTAACTTCCTTTCCGTATGAAAATGCACTTCGAATGTAGCTAATAGAATTCTTTGCCTCAAAACCACGTGCTTTCTACAGTCGCGAAATCGGAAAGTTACCCCATCGTAGGCAGACTATTGTAAGCAGTGAAGGAGTATAATTATTGATGACTAAATTCTCTGTTAAGTGTATCTTGTGTTAAGGAAAAACTTCACAAAATAACGCAGCAACCCAATATTAAAGAGAGAGCCTACACTATGCTTCACCGTCCTCTTCTGAACTGTTTGGGCGCTGCATGGGTTCGTTACAAGGAGACATGAAATAGTTACACGCAAAGGCGGAAAGTAGGAACGTACTCCAAAGTTAAACTACGCGGGAAAACGTCTCTGCTCCACACACAGTCAGTGCGAAACGTTTGGTATGTGGACCAAATACTGTGTCCCGTCCAGCTGCAAGAAATGCTGCCAATTATTAGACAACGTCACAGTGACGTGGGTGATGCCGACTGGAAAGGAAGGTATTGACACAGACAACAGACAGCAATTTCCGGCCAATGGAGATACTGGCTCTAACGATGAAGACATTCAAATAGCGGTTCTCACATTCAAATAGCGGTTCTCGAATGGATCCGTTAGCGAGGAGCAGATTTCTAGCGTATAGAAATTCAACGATTGGTAGATCGTTCAGACCTTCGTTAACGGCGTCTTGGTAGCTGGAAAAAGTGTCTGTGTCAAGGTACCAAGTGTGGGGTGGTCACTACTATAATTTCTGTTGCATGATCATAATTTTAAAGTTAAATTCTCGAAACATTTTTCGGTATTATACATCGTTAGCGACATGCAGAGTTTCGAAGTTACCGTACTTACGCTCGTAAAACATTAGTGTAATATTCGGTCGGAGGCTTAAATGTAATTTTAACTGGGGTAGTGGACACATGATATTCTGAGGTCACCAAACTATGTTTTTAGTCAGCATTTTTCACTAATAAATTTCAAGCTCTGCGTAAAGGACACTTCACGCCTGTGTAAATACGCCCAAAGTGATACTGCAGTACCCCAAAAAAAGACTAAAGTGCCTTTATGTGCTTCTTAAGAATTTAAAATGACCGCCTATGTGCAACTGTAAAGACCGCAAATTCAATAAAATATTTGATAACATTTTTACTCTTTTAAGATACAAATCGTAAGCTGGGCGTTCCTGATGAATTACAATCGATGTGTAAAACCATCTGGAAAAAATGTAAAGCAGATGTTTTTGTGTTAACCTGTGATCGCCTGGCATGCAGCCTGCGAGAATGAGAGCGAGGAGAGGGGAGGGGGGGGGGGTGAGGGGAGAGATACGCGCATGAAACCCAAAATATTCGAAGAAATGAAGAACGATCAGGTGTGTTTGCTGGAGCGATGCACCTGCAAGTGCTCATTGGCCATTTCACACTGCCGGTGTAATGGAGGCTAGAGGGGAGCCGTGTACGAATCGTTGCTGGCCGTATACCTGCGGCATCCGTTGACATGTCGGTGGCGGTGACAGGTTTTTGGGAGCAGAGGCCCTCGCACGCGTGGCCGTGCGCTGCTGGCCTGCTTCTGTGCCGTGTTCCGGCGGTCCGGCCCCCGGAAGTGGGCGGCTCGCCCGGCAGGCGCTGTTGCCGTTCGCTCGCCCGCAGACAGCCTGCTGCTCGTGGCGTCACTTCCGCAAACATGTCGCGCCGTACTGACCCTGCCCTGCCGTTCACTCCACGGGCCTCTCGTTTTGCTCTCGCCTTTAATGCCATTCCGCTGCTGTGACTATGGGAATGTTACACATCGCTGCGGTATTGCCAACGATGGGCTAACAGTCCATCACTTTCCACGAAAACGGCGCAAGTCGTCCGAATTTTCAAGAATGATAGCGAGTCGGGTACGCAGAAATAGACATAACTCTTCTGTCGATTTCTGATAGAATTATGGAACAAACATTGTGCCCGCCTTTGGTAACTTCGTAGAAGCTAAAGTGTAGGAGTCACAGCTGTTTCCACGTGCACCGATCGTGCGAAGCACAGCTTACTCTGTTCATTCCCTGCAGATGTCAGTAGGCAACAGAGTTGAAATTGTTTCTCAACATCTAGAAAGTCATAGATATTGTTCTGCAACGCCACCTAGAATGCAAAACACGTGCAAACGGAGTGCCCGAACAGTTAGCGATTGCTGTCAACCATGCATGTAAATTAAATGAGTTGACGAATAACGTCTATAGCGTCCTCTTCTAACTATAACGACTAGGGAAGATGGTGTCTTCCTGCTGGGTACCAGGGCACATGGATATTGCAGGGAACGACAGAACGGATGGAGCAACCAAGGAGGCGCGTAGCGATCCTCACGTGCTATCCCGTTGCATGCTATCATCTCGCTATTGAGGTACAGAGTCATGCATCGATAGGAAGCCGAGTGGTTGGAAGTGACCAATAGTATGTTGCGTCTCATAAAGCACATTACGCATCTGTGGCGTACCTTCTTTCAGCTACGAAGAGGTGAGGTCCTTCTCACTCGTCTTCGCATAGGCCACAGTCCTGTGACGCATGGCTTCTTGGTCCGGCGGGAGGACCCTCCAACATCTACATCTACATGGATACTCTGAGAATCACATTTAAGTGCCTGGCAGAGGCATGTGCTGCTTGCGGCGTACAGATGACTGTTCGCCGCATTTTACTAGACAGTGTTTTATATTCGGACGAGATGGCAGGGGCAGATTTGCCGGCGAACTTTTTCACCCTTTTTCAGTTGTCTTCAGGCGTGTGAGATAGCGATAGTGTGGTTCAACGTCGAGTGAGGTGGAAGTGAGTGAATGAGTGTCATTTTACAGACTTCCTCCTCGCTATATGCACCAGGTTTAGAGATTTTACCCACATGCGTTTGTTTAATGAGTGTTAAGGGCGCCAATAACACCATCGTTGAGCGCCCATAAGCTACGCGCACGTACTCACGTACGCACGCACGCGACGCTGTTCGCAGAAGACACCTGTATTCACGACGAAGTGGCATCGTTACAAACTTGTTGCTAAGTTGTTCTGGTGGAACGCCTGGTACCAGGATTGCCAAATGACTCTAAACATTAAAAATGTAATACGTTCTCCGTAATTGGTCACAGTCTCAAAGTATTCAGGAGTTTCTGTACGGAGCGGCATAAGATGGAGCGAACATCTAAATCTGTTTCTGTGGAAGACTGATGTCAGTATCGGATTTGTCGCAATAAACATTAAGCGTAATAATTTACGCGCTGTGATGCCTGCCAGTCTTCATTCCATGAGTTCTGACGTGTTGTTGTCTGTCTAGAATCCTCGCAGAGTGCTATTAACGCAAGAGAAGGAAGGATTCAAAGAATGACTGCACGGTTCGTAATGGGGTTTTTCAGTCAGTGTCGGAGTATCAAAAAACTGAGAGCATTACGAGACTTGGAGCGCACATATCCCAAAATGAGGGAAGAAATACGCTACTTCCTAAAAATAAGTCACGCGTAATGAGAGTTAGAGAGATTCAGACTCTTCCGGATTGGTGCAGATAGTCACACTCCCCGCGTTCCGCCTGTGGGCCTAACATAAAATGGGTTGGTGTGGTGCGTCTAGAATCTAGACAGATTCACGAAGAACCTCCGCTGTGCACTGTAAGGTGGACTCTGGGAGTCGGTTGGAGAAGCGATAGTTAGCATCACGGATCTCAAATGAAATTCTCAACGTTTCTGTGTCACACTACTAGAGCTACTTGACATGCGTCTTATAACTCCTGGGCTGTCAGCAGGGTTTAAGCTAGAAAGCGCCAGGGAGAGCTAACTTAACACACTTTTCATCAAGTGCATAGAAAATATCTTGCAAACCAAGTAGCTGCTAACGATCGGTTGTGGAGAGAAATGTGTGCTGATATTTTAAGTTTCCTGTGTAATAGTACACAAAAGTGCAAAGAAAACTTAACGATCGACGAGAACTTCCGTTGCTCTCCTGCACCCCTACATAATAACTGCTCCACCTTCTTACAAGTAACATGCCTTGCTACTTTTCTAGCATCTTCTGTGAGTATTTCCTTCTTTTAAAACGTTGTAGGTTACTTCTAGATATTTGTGACTTCGGTACTACGGAAAATACAGTGTTTTATCTTGAACGCCAGGAGCTCTGCTGGATTTAAGTGTTGCAGTTACAGGCGGTAGTTGAATCTGTTGCTAGAACATTTTCTGTGCTGCGTTACGTTACTGTCAAGTACGAAATTAAGTCCTGTACTGATTTACATGGAAGAAACTCAAACAAAGCGAGCTAATGCGCATTTGTACATACCAACTCAGGGTGACATGTCATGCTTTCCTTAAGACCCAAGACACAAATCTGTTACAAAATGCACAGTAAACAAGACACATGGAAGTAAATGCTTGCTGAAGATTAGTACAACAACATCGACAGGTTTTACAAAAATATTATTGTAGGAAGACACTAATAATTCGGTAATATACGACGTGCAGTCGTACATCGATAGGGATGGCTATTATTAATGCTGCACTACACACGTTTCAGAACATGTTTGACGTAAGCATAAATAAATGCAAACTTAAATATAAACGTAAATATAACTAATTATGTTGGAACAGCTATTTACCGCAGCAGCTGTATGAATTGCATGTTATACTGTTTTCGTGTTCAGCACTGCAGACACCCAGACGGTTTCGCTTTAGATTTAAAAGGCCTTTTCAGTTGTAAGACGATAAAATTGCTGCAAGTACCATTTCATTTCAAAGTACTAGTCTGTCAGTCCCATAAAACACAACAAAAAACTCTAACCTTATTTTAGAAGGCCCACCGAACGTTTTTCAAGTGAAAAAGGAAACACTTCGGATGCAGAAGTGACAGCAAATAGTTGATTCCAGAGTCTGTTACATACTCGTATTTATGTCTGCCCTTGAGAAACGGGTAAGTCCTAAAAGTTCTGTTTGGGTAATAGTGACATTACTTTCCTTTCCAATGAGCAGTGCGTCAAAACCACTTCTTTTCAGATTTAAATTTTTGCCTTACAAGAAAAACTAAATATAATTAAGTACTCAAGTCTGATAAATACCCGTGGAGCAACAGTGTGACTGAACCCAGTTCAAGTCACTTTATTATCTTGTAGTTGTTTCTGT
Organism: Schistocerca nitens; assembly: GCF_023898315.1. NCBI lineage: Eukaryota > Metazoa > Arthropoda > Insecta > Orthoptera > Acrididae > Schistocerca > Schistocerca nitens. Next base: position 731,169,302 of record NC_064615.1, read on the forward strand.
TTTCAACTTTGGTCATAGTTAAGCGTATTATATGTTAACTGTGACAAGCTTCGTAAGAAATGAATAGTGAAAGTAATGAAATTTAAGAAAAGAGTGAATCATGATCCGAATAAGCATGTTTCTAAGACTGATTCGATGCTTCTAGGTATGCAACTGTATTGTGCGCAAGTCTTACCATACCTGCATACATCGAGCTGAGGCGGCTTCATTCAAGCAATGGTCTCCCTCTAATATTTTTGACGCTCATGTTTCCCCTCATTTCCTTACTGACGATCTCTTGCTTCCTCATGATGTATCCTATAAACCGACCCCTTATTTTGGTCAGTATGTCAGAAACTTTTTTCTCGCTGGTTCTATTCAATATCTATTAATTATTCTATCTAGCCACCTTATCTTTAGCATTTTTCTGTAGCACAACATATCAAAAGCTTCTGTTCTGACCTTGTCTAAAGTCTTCAACTTCGGTACAAGGCTCCAATCCAGACGAATACCTCCAGAAAAGACTTCTTAACATTTAAATTTGCATTCGATATTAAGAAATTTCTGTCTTCAAGAAACACATTGATTCTTTTGTCTGTCTGCGTTTTACATGTCTCAATTTCTGCTGCCGTCAGCTATTTTGCTGCCTCAATACCAGATCGTACGGACTACTTTGTATCTGATTTCTAACGTAATTCCCACGACATCGTCTCATTTGACTTGATTATATTCCCTTGTTTCAGTTCCGTTTGTGTCCGTCATAAAACATCTTTCCAAGACACTATCCATTTCGTTCAAGTGATATTCCAACTCTACTACCGTCTCTGACAATCACAACATAACGACTAACCTCAGAATACTTACTACTTCTCCCTGAACATCAATTCCCTTTGCAAATTTTTCTATAATGCGACGGGACACCAGTTATTATTCTTAAGTCATAGTGACGTCCAAGTAGTGGCCGAGCAAGGAGTGGAAACAAAACATATAAACATACTGTCGAACATTTATGACACGCTTGTAGCATCTCTGAACATAGGAAAAAACAAATGCGAATTTTCCATTGGAAAAGGAGTAAAGCAGGGCGATTCTATATCCCCGAAATTATTTGTAGCAGTTCTCGGGATGGATTTGTCCAGAATTATGTGAGTGTAAGAAAGAAATAGTTGGGACTGTGTATAATTGTTAACGTGTAGTTACTATTTAAAAACAGTGCGGAACAGTGGTGTATCAGTGTGTGGATGTAGCGTGTGTTGCCATGGCCTGTTCTCGGTGTTGGTGGAGAAGAGGTGTGGGTTGCAGGTCTGGGAAGCCGTATCAGCGCCAGATAGCTGCCGCCGCGCCAGGCGGTGCACACACAACACTGCCGTAACCATCCCAGAAGGCACCACACTCACTCCTGCATAACTGCCGCGCCAATTAAACGACGTTCTAGTCAAGGCAGAGACAGCAGTCAGGACAAATTCCGCCTCGTATCCATAGGTGTTTCAGGAGTTAGCGCCTTACACAGTACTGTTGTTTTGTGCTGTAATGTGGTAAGAAGCATTCTAGGCTGCTTGTAATCTGAAAATCACAGAACCATTTCTAATTCCATATTTTATTCTTTCATCTCAGAGTGAAAATAAAAAAGGCAAACAATAGTTTTGTTATTTGTAGATGAAAAACTGGATTTGGTACCTCACATATGACTCCTCCAGCACAAAATAACTGCCAGCGTTAGGTAAAGTAAATAGACCACACACTGAGACACCATCTCCGGGGATAGGTTTCGCTCCTTGTGGCACCAGAACAGATTCGGCTCCGTGACCACCTCTCTTCTGCGAGGCCATGACGGAGCTCCTTAGGAGCAAACATATTTCCAGTTGCTTCGTTCTAACGTATCACAGCCACACTCCGTTATGCTGCCGCGATACTCAGTTCCTCAGTTTTCGCTCGAAACTTCTATCGTAAAGGTGCTTGTTGGTAACCACACAGAGCATGAGCTTCTCATCTGTTGCTTTGGTCTTTTCTGTCTTTTACTTATTGATTGCCAGTGAGCGCAATTCCAGCGAGAAAACATACGATTCTCACGGGGTTGGGTCATAGACCTGCTGTAATGATGTGACATCTCTCCCCTTCGGCATGGTGGGTTCAGTACCACACAGGGGATGTGTATCCGGCAATCGAGTTCCACAAAGCCAATGCGCAAGCAGTTACACTTTCAGGCTATGCTGCCTAGATTGTTACTGTCCGTTCGCTAATTTTTGGCAGCCACTTAGAGCTTCTTCGGACAGTGCTGTTCAAAGGACAAGGTTCAGTCTGGTGTAGCCCCAAAAATTTGGAATTCCACTGTTTTTCTCTATTTTTCCTTCCAGAACAGAATTTTAAACTCAGTTTAATATCACTGTTCTGGAAATATTAAGGAAAAAAAAGTTCGTGTTGTGGTTGTGTTCGGTTTGAGTTGGGCATAAAAGGAAACTTAACGAGCTGGTACCATACGTTTTCTTCCTACTTCTAGAATTTCAAAGTCAGTCTTCTATAGTAGCGCGACGCAGTTCTCATGAAAACTCGAAAAATTCACGTTCGGAGATTTGAACACTGTTAAGCAAAAAAACATTTCTGTAATTTTTTTAGAGTTGTCGGCTGCTTGGTGTGTAAAGTATAAATCATCAGATCCCGACGTCCTTGGTTCTGTTTTCGCAGAGGACACTTCTTTAGCCTTCACTTAAACTATGTTACAAGTATTATGAAATGGAAATTGCCCAGAACAAAGTTCTGTTCTGAAACAAATTTTAGGGCGTCAAAAAATTTACAGTAAGTATGTAGTTCGTAGCTTTGCAGATTTTAAAAACACTTCATAGTTATTGGACCATGTATCTCCTCCAAATTCTGAATGGATCCCAAAACCACTGCAACTACTAGTGAAACACTAAATAGTATAAAAATATAAGGCTAAGTTTGAGAGAGAAATATTGAAAATAAAACAGAATTGAGACTAGATGATGTAATCTCGAATACTTTTCGACTGTGTGTTCGAAACAGTAATTAAAGGGCGGAGGAAACTAAGATCAAAACGTGAAATTGACAAATCAGTCAAATGAAGAACCAATGTAGGATAGAATTTGCTTTTGCAGATGACCTAGCGATTGTATAGTAGGACATTCAAACATCACAAAAGATATAAATTCTTGAAGAGGAAAAAAAAGTAGGTCTCCAAATACAGTTCGGAAAAACAGTACATGTCATACAACTTGGCAACAAAAATTCTAAAAAAACTACGCATAGGAAAATCGATAAGAGTTCCTCGGTTCTAGTATTAAGGCGAAATCATTGAGAAAACAGTGCAAATGATTGTTTACGAAATTTGTTATTACAAAATGGAAACAACTTGTAAGAGTCAAAGGAAAAAAGTGTGTGAGAGGCTACGCCAGACGGGGACACTGCAACACGGTCATGAATTCTGAATGTCTTTATTGGGCTGAGACATTCGTTTTAAAGACCGACAATGAAGTAATCGCAAAGAGAGAATGAAAATTTATCGGGAAAACTTTAAGACCAAATTTTAACTGAAGATCGAACGTGCAGATTAAGAGCAAATAAATAAATTGAAAAGTGTACAAAAATGTTTTCACGGTAGATAACAGCCAATCAGTTGCAGGGTAAAGATTTGTACGGTTTCGGTATATCTAAATATACCTTCATCAGAAGCAAAATACACTAAAATCACATCCAGCAGTGGAGATACATAAAACAATCGTGCCAAAGGCGTCGTCAGTAGTTAAAACATCATCTCCATTTATGCAACATAATTATGAACAGAAGATCGATGCGAACACACGACTGTTTCAGCCATGTTTAAAATCTTGAAGTACAAAAATATATTAGACAACCAAAGAGTAAAACGTAGTTTTAAATCTTATTAGCGTATTAAAAGAATGGGACCAACCAGATCGACGAGGCAGGGTGTGGAGTTCTACGAAACTTGGTGTAAAGCAGAAACTGAACAATACAGTGGATCGACGCAACAAAAGACGGCCTGAAAGAAGTAATAGCACAATTAGATATGCGAGACAGGAGAATATTTAGGCAGACAATTTACGACTGAACGTTGCATGCTCCATGATGGCTCAAAGGTGAATAATAATAATAATAATAATAATAATAATAATAATAATAATAATAATAATAAATTACAGTAAGCATATTATTAAAGATCCCAATACCACAACAGATAAATGCAGACTTTGCAAACAACAAATAGAAACAGTAGATCACATCACAAGCGGATGTACAATACTAGCAAATACAGAATACCCCAGAAGACATGACAATGTAGCAAAAATAATACATCAACAGCTTGCCTTACAACATAAACTTATAAAACAACACGTTCCCACATATAAGTATGCACCACAAAATGTACTGGAGAATGATGAATACAAATTATACTGGAACAGAACCATTATAACAGATAAAACAACACCACATAACAAACCTGACGTCATACTCACCAATAAAAAGAACAACTTAACACAACTAATCGAAATATCCGTACCCAATACAACAAATATACAGAAGAAAACAGGAGAAAAAATTGAAAAATACATCCAATTGGCTGAGGAAGTCAAGGACATGTGGCATCAGGATAAAGTTGACATTATACCAATTATACTATCAACTACAGGAATCATACCACACAATATCCACCAGTACATCAATGCAATACAGCTACATCCAAACTTATATATACAACTACAGAAATCGGTAATTATTGATACATGTTCAATTACCCGAAAGTTCCTAAATGCAATATAACATATACCATACAGTTAAAAGGAAGTGACGCTTGATCAAGGTCCGCGTCACTTTCCATTTTTAACCAGACTTAACGTCTGAGAAAGTAAATAATAATAATAATAATAATAATAATAATAATAATAATAATAATAATAATAGTTTTATCGTCATTTTGCTGTTTTCACATATGTTGATCACAAAATGTAAAGTGCAAGAGATATATGTGATGTGACAAATGTGGATGTAAGAACGCCAGAAATCGGCCAGCTGGAGCATGGAAACTAACAAATACATCTCCAGGATCACACACATGAGTTAATACCGCTGGAAATCGCCACTGATGATGCTTCCGAAATAAAAGAAGCGAAACGCTTATGGCAATAAACAAACTGCCTTCATTTAATTGCATAGACGGTACACACCTCCACGAATGACAGTTCTTTTGTTTAACTGCTAACCACCTATAAATATGCTGAAATTTGGTACATACATGCAAATAAAACGAAAGTTGTATACGGCAATAATACGGTTCAGTCTCTGGGAAGGAAAAAAATTATCTCTTTCGGGTTTCGTCTTTTTGTACAAAACTTTAATTTAATGTGAATAGTCGTATTTTAATGCGTTTGGTAATACCATTCTGTTTTTATTCACAATATGATTCAATGATTGTTAAATACATTTACATGACTACTCTGCATTGCAGAGGTTTCTTCGAATCATCTTCAGACACTGTCGTTCCACACACTAACAACGCGTGGGAAATATCAACACTGAAGTCTTTTTGTACGAGCCGTGATTTTCCTTATTTTTTGTGATCGTCATTTATCCCTCTGTAGGTTGGCGACAATGCAACATGTACACATTCATAGGAGGAAGTTGGTGATCGAAATTTCTTGAAAAGATCACGCCTCAACTAAAAAAAGTTCGTGTTCTGATGATAGTCATCCCAATTCGCTTAGCCTATCGTATCCTTGAAAACACATTTCCCCATTTCGCGATAATACAAAACGAACTGTCCTTCTAATTACTTCGATATCCTCTGTCAATCCTAATTGGTAAAGATCGAATACCGCATAGCAGTGCTAAAACAGAGAACGAACAAGCGCGGTGTAGGCAGGCTCTTTAGTAGACCTTTTCCATCTTCTAAGTGTTCTGCCAATAAAATGTAGCTTTTGTTTCCCTTCCCCACCACATTATCAACGAGTATGTGGTCTTTCAGACTGAAGTTGTTCGTGATTCTAAGGTATTCAGTCGAATTGACAGCCTTGTAAATTTTTGTGGTTTATCGTGTAGTCGTGTGACATTACCACCTAATGGTATAGAATTGAAATAAAAGTATAAAAAAAAGTATTGGGAGTTGCAAGACTTAAGACGTAACGCACTCAGGTACTGGGCAAAAATCTTGAAGTCTGCAGAGACGATTCGAAATTGGTGTCCAGGGAGTTAGGTCCAGATTCTGTAAGTAGGAAGAAAATGAAAGAATGCCAGTCGCTAAGGTCCCTCTGTTAGTGGTGGTAAGAGTTGAGTTGGTGGTCGCTGCGAGCCGCAGCGGCGGATTGTGCCGTGCGGTGATGTGAGCTGTGCGTCAGCGCGCGCCGTGTTCTGAGAAGCGAGCTGAGCTGCCCGGCCGCGTCGTTGCTGCGGCTGGCCAGCGTCAGTCCGTGAGGGCTGGCGACCAGTAACTCAAGTTAGATCCACAATCCGTGTTCGCGATGTGGTAACCATCCACCCAGGCGCGTCTAGCTGGTTGTCTGCAACTCGCCAGGGAAACTGGCTCGCTATAAGAATCCAGCAATTTTGCAATTAATGTAAAATCCACACGCGACCACTATTAGTACTTCAATACCGTAGTAGTGGTGTTAGATACTGCCCCAAGTTAAAGTAGCAAGGTATTTACAAGGGGCGAGCAGACTGGTGATCAGCTGTGTTAGCAAATTAGTGTTAAGCGGTCTGTTACAGTAAAGAATATATTTGCCTACCGAAACCAGTCAGAACGATTAATATTCTTAATTTCATTTCATTACATTACTTCACTATCCCCTAATACTTAACAACATATGCCGTGGACCTAATGAAGACCCTGACGGCCGAAGAAATTAGTGGTAACATACTTACGAGTATTCGTAGCATAAATATTGTTTGTTACTAGATGCCTTGATGACGGATGATCACTAGTTGATGCAACACGATAAATGATCTTCTGTAGTGTGGCGAACAACCTGGATGTACCAGACAGAGAAATACTTGCTCATGATATAAATTTTGTTTCTTATTTGGAAATGAAAGGAGTCTCAGCTAGACATGAGAATATTTTACCGATTTGTGGTCGTCAAGAAGTAGTGTGCCGTGGCTAGATTACTTACATCGATTCATACAGTCCAAATACCTCTCAGAGCGACCACACGTGCAGATAAATAGAAACGCTGTAATCCCAGTCCTCAAATGCTGCATTTGTAGGGGCATAAATGGAACTTCAGCTATAGGCAACACCAGTAGATTGTTAAACTGCGGCGTAAGCACGAGTTCGTGCTTCTCCAGCAGCGAATTATACGAACTTCCGTGATGCAGGTAACATCCTGGGTAGTGTAGTAGCTAAGCGTTGCTAGACTCCTATGAAGGCAACGTCAAAACCCGTGAAAAGCCTATAGAAACAGTTCTGAGATGGAGGGAGGATATGGACGTGCTGTATCGTCGTCGACTGTATCATTCGACGGGGCACCAGCTCAATTTCTTTTCAGAGGAACCATCTGGGAATTGACCTTCAGCGATCTACGAAAACCACAGAAAACGTGAACATGCTTGGCTACACGAGGATCTGAAATGTGTCCGTACGCAATGACTCCAGTGTTTCACGGCTGTGCCAATTCCCCTGGTACTAATACTGCGGAGCAGTGTCTGCGAGTAAAGTGACGTCTTCCAAGTTCGTGCGTTGATCCAGAACTGTCAGTCGTGAATTTGTTAGGCTGGCTACTTGCTAGCGCCTACCGGCGCAATTCAGCAAAGTTCTGCTACTGCAACATTTGCTGCCAGAAATAAGGTCTGTGCACGCATAACTGGATGTGGGAACGGCCATAGGTTAGCTCTGAACTGCATCCCTGGTCGCGTCCCTTACTTGCAAGGACTTCACAACGCACGTCCAAGTTTAATGTTACTTTGAAGAAAATTATAAAAATGCACCAAGTTTTCGGCGCATTGTGTGGACGTTTACACCTCTTGTTCGTATTTGCATAGCCGCTAAGAGCTGTCGTTTATCAGTTCCCGTGAACAGTTAACGATTTGGAAAGTGTGTGTGTGTGTGTGTGTGTGTGTGTGTGTGTGTGTGTGTGTGTGTGTAGCTGGCACGTTTCTGTCTCGAGAGAGTCTGTGGCTCTCAGCTTCCATACTGGGAAAGGCGACGAATCCATCAGCAGTGTGGTCACGTAGTCGAGTGCCGAAGAGTCGTACCGGGGTTGTTCTCCCCATCTTTTGTGTCTCAAAATTCATGTTTTTCGCATTCATATCTAATGCATAATTATGTTACAAAAATCGTCAAGAAGCATCTCGATTGGTGCAGTAAAATACGTCTTCAATGACGCACTTTACCAATCAAATGGCGTTTGGAAGCAAGGAACGAGCCAGCAAGTGTGAAAGTAACGATACAACTTTGACGTCCTCCTTTCATCTAATCGTTCCTGATAGGCGTTCTTGGCGACGACATTTGAGTTAACAAATTGAAGTGCGCTCTAGCGAGATATTTACAAACTAGGGGTGAATTTAATATAGTGGATACACTGTCAGAAACATAAAATATCTTTAAGACTAGAAAAAAATTGACGTTGAACATCGATTAATGACTCATTGAAGCGCAATAGAACTATCCGGAGGAAGGGATTCGAGAGAGGAAGTAATACAAAATGTTGATTCCCCTTAGTTAAAGAAGCGGAACGTAAAAAGGATGTGGAGACTGCTGTGACCCCTTCCGCGCAGCTAGCTCTTTTCAAGAAGTCCGTAAGAGCTGTTTGCAGTAAAAGCCACGCCCTCAAACATCTCATGTTTCGAGCGAACAGACATTTCAGGACGTTCAGAGTAGCTACTACTTGTGTGAAATCAGCACCCCACATCAACATTCCTGATAAAGTTCACTTACTTGTAAGTCGGTTTGAAAAATATCTGAAACGCTTTGCGATAGTTTAAATACTACAACGCGTTAATGAAAAACATTTTTAATCTATGTATTTTGATGGATGTTCGGCGCCAGAGCGTTGATGTACGAACCAAGCCTGCTCAAAGTTTCCATAGGATAAGACTGTGTGTGTGTGTGTGTGTGTGTGTGTGTGTGTGTCGTTCTGCACTTCCCTCCAAAGGCAATCGTATTGCTTATATGTTGCGCCTCCGCTTGGCCCGTCTCCGCACTCACACAATCAGCCGCGGCCACAGAGACTTTTCAACGAGCCCATCGTCTCTCATCGGCCACTATAGAGCTTATGCGCTCCCATTTCCGATGGTCAGCGGATTATTTTTTTGTTCACTTCTCCATTCATTGGGAGAAATGACTAACATGATATAGTTATAGGGTCAGAGTCCCCACAGAAAGATTCAAGTGTTAATTTTTCCCATGTGTTGTTCGATAGTGGAGCTTTAGGCTAACACTGTTTGTCTGCATCCTATGCCGAGCACATGTGATTTCTACAGTAATAACATGCATGTAATAATCACATGTAGATCAACTTTACATACGCAGAGGTAACATTTCCTAGCGGCCCATGTCTACTAGACCTAACGACTATTGTAGTCACATCGGCTAGCGTCTGGCTCGAAACGGGAGGGAGGCAACATTTTCGCTGCTACATCAACTGGCTTTTGAAATGGATGTGAGCAGTCGTCGAACATTTGTCGCGTTCAGAATGTCGTGCATGGAGCTCAGTACTGATCGATTACTGCTTTTGACCTTTACCACTATGGCCTCAATTGTTAAGCCTGTCTTAGAAGACCGGGACGTCGTCGCCTTTCGCGGTTCTCGCTTCTGCAAAAAGAGTTGGTCTACCTCTTCGTTCATCGTTTGCACCTCCTAAGCACTGAATCGTATGATCGTGCGTCGTCGCCATACGCTGCCATCAACTCCACAAAGCGCTCTAACAGTGCTTGTCCTCTTCAAATGCATTACACGAATTAACCCACGATAAGTTTATAAATATGTTGCGACATTTTGTCTAGGCTCTTCTACAGGCAATTCCACATTTTTATTACTCTGTTTAAAGTGTCACGGTTGAATGTCATGATTGGAGATTTTTACAAATCTTAGGTGGATTTTGAGGCATTATAAGCAACTCTGCCTTTGGGGACAATGTTATCGTCCCCCACCCTCGCAACCCTCACCCGTTAGCTCGCGCGCGTCGCGCATACAGAAGAACGCGAGCGCGATTCCTATGCTGACGCTTCGAAATAGCGCTGATGGCCATGCTGTTGAGCGCCTCACGTCCATCAGCACCATTACCATCTTGGCTACCGAGGGAAGGGGCCCAGTGTTTAGCACCCTGGGCTCGCACTAGGTTCAAACCCGCGTCCGGCCATCCTGATCTAAGTTTTCCGTGATTTCCCTAAATCGGTTCCTTTGAAAGGGCCCGGTCGGCTTCCTTCCCCATCCTTCCCTAATCTGATAGGACCAATACCCTCGCTGTTTGATCCCCTTCCCCCAAATCAACCAACCAACGAATCATCTTGGCTCATCTAGCGCGGGCATTTCTATGTAGCATTACTGCAACCATTTACTTGCAAATAAATAGGATTAATTGCGTAACTTAATTTTTCAACATAATTAAAACTTTTGACTACCTTCCGTATATCTCGCTATCATTGTGGATTTTTCGTGTTAGCTGTTCCAGTTGCTCGGTGTACTACACTTCAATTAACTTGAAAAGCCATATGGCAGTGTGAGGACTGCGTTAAATATTTCAGACATCTAGAACATAATATAAATAATATGAGCATTAGAAACAAAGGTAGCTGAATGGGATATTTCCAAGATACGTTAATTAAAAGACTTTATGATGGTGTTGGAAGGTTAATGCCATTATATCCTCATTACGTAGATCAGTTTTCGAAAAACTAAAGATGCGTTACGAAATAGTTGTAAGTTAGCCTCCACACTTCCCCTCTACCCGCTTGTTATTTTTTAAATTGCTTTCAGTAAAGAAGTCACGCAGCTTTACCAACAACTCAAATTACTGCTCCGATATTGAACTCCACATATTTATTAAAAGTGACAGGAAATTACGAAGAACACAGTATTTCCAGCAACACACTAATTGAAGTCTGCTGTGTACCGTTTGACGACTCATACTAGAAACTCTTCGTAGCTCAGCGTAAAATAAATTACACTTAATACATTTAAAGTGTATACTTGCCCTAAACAGTAATAGCGCCTTAAGAAAAAACCAAGCCGATTCTCAGCTCATCCTTCCCCCGTCTGTGTGTTTCCTCCGTCGATGAAGGGACGTTAACCTCCAACCTGCCACACTTTCTTCTTGGTGGTGATAACAAAATGGTGTTTCGGCTGACTCCAGGCATGCATTACAATGTAGAATCGAAAATGTTTCCCGGAACACAAGAGAAACAGATACGTAAGGATCTGAGGAGCACATGGGGTGTACCTATAACTTCGTTCAAGGAAATGTTGCTGAGGTTACTCTCAAACAGTCGTTAGACGTAAATGCATGGCTGCCGTTTGGATGTAATCTTTAATGATATTACGCTAGTCACTCAATGATGAAATAGATGTGGATCGTGAAGGCAACGCATGGTGGGGTGAACTGATACTATTCTGTTAGTTGGCAACCTGGCGACGACTACTTGTCATTAATTCGATTAATGTTTACATAAATATAACTCTAAGGTCTTCGTTACGATGGCGTGTCCGCCAGAAGAAGGTAGATTTGAGGAAAAGCATTCTGTGATGCTATTTTTACTTTCGGAAAGTGTACAATGGTCCAAAATATTCTCTCGGATGAACAAACAATAGGGCGGTAGCTGGGAGTATTTAACGCGTGAGAAGGAAAGTTAAAATAAGGCCGCAGAAGCGTGACCGCTTAACACCACTCAGGGCGCCTGGTGGAAATATGAACCTTGGCGTTACAGGCGTCTATTGATTCACTTGTCGAAGAAGACTTACGTACTATAATTGGAAAAAAGTGCTAAAATTTCCAGTAAATGTTGACACAGTTCATTTTATCATTCAGAGCAAACTGAGCTACTGTAAGATTATGTATGCTCGGTTCTGAGCGAGCTTACCGTTGCTCACAAAGGAAAGATTTCGCTGTTGCACCGAGCTCAAAAGTCGTTGCAATATTACTTATTTCTAGACGGGATTTTAACCGGTGATGAGTCTTGGATACATCATTTTGAACGTAAGTCCAAGCGTCAAAGCAAGCAGTGAAAACCCCGAGTGTCACCACTCTGCAATAAATTCAAAACACAACTGTCGGCTGGTGAATTCTTGTTTACAGCTTTTGGAGTTCGTATGATCCGATTTTCTGTGATATTCTGATATAGTATGTATACTAGAGCATGGTAAGAGAACGAAGTGAAGCCGGCACTGAGCTGGAAATATGCGGTCTGGCAGAGAAAAACTTTCTTCTCATTGAAAACAACGCTCGACCTCATAAAGCACAATTGGCATTGGAAACTGTTTGCAGAGTGGATTGTGGTCTGCCTCACTTCATCCTCAGACAGCTTTTGCCTTGCCGGTTTCGATGTTTTTCTTTGGTCGGATGAAAGGTGGTTTGTCTGGCATAAAGTTAAACAGCAACGCAGATGGAAAGAGAAAGGTACGAAATTGTCATGGAGATGAAGGTAAAGAATTGTCTGCTGGTGTGACAAGACGAATCTTAAGATGCGTCAAGTGCATATAAGTTTGTAGGGATAAGGTGAAAATGGATAAAAATGGTATTAATTCAATGAACCACTTTTGGTGTATAGGTGTTCCTGTTTAATTGTTGAATTACCTCGATAAACCGAAAAATGGTCCTGGCTGCTGTTCACCCTGGTGGGAATAATAGCTGTCAGGGTCATTTAATTTTTCACCGGGATTTTAGTTTTGTCGTTAATAAAGATGATATAGTCACGTTGCTGGTATAGATGTTGCAGAATCAGTTTTCTCAAAATAACTGCGACCGTTTTGATATGTTTAATCAGACTGAACTGGTCGTCCAGCATGAAAATTGTCTTTCCTGATCAATGTTGAAACAATGTGAGGAGGAGCTACTGCCTGAGGTTCAGATAGTGTTGGATAAAAATGGCCGTGTGGGAGGACGACGGTCGGCGCGGCGGGCCCGGCAGGTCGCGTGTTTGGTTAGCGCGGAAAGGCGTGCGTAGCGGCGCGCCCGCGTGAGTCACCGGCAGCGGTGAGCTGGTACACCTCACCTCACCTCGCCGCCCATTCACACCGCTGCCTTGGAGCACTGCCAGCCGCCGCCAGCCGGCCGCGCTCACCTGGCCACGCCGCGCCGCGCCGAAGGCCTCGCTCCCGCGACCTACACCTGAGCGCCCACACTGAGGCGCGCGTACGTACTGGACGCAGTTCAGCCAGACATCCGTACTCTCAAAATTCTGAGTGTATCCATTCCGTTTTTTAAATCTGCATGCGTGCTGTAACGACCCTTTCCGGACCGCTACGCGTCACGATGGGCGAGGGAAATGGTTGGACGGAGGGGGGAGGGAGAGCAGGTTCACGTCGTGGCTTGCAGTTCAACAGTGGTAGTGTAGTACTGACATGTTTATTCAAGCAGCTTTATACAGCGCTCCGGCCGGTCTCAGGGTCACGAGCGGGCGAAGAAAGGGCGCGAGACGCCTAGACCCTACATGTTTCGCCAGCTACATACTCCCGCACGGACTCATTGTCCCGTGATTGGGTACGTTAGTCGACACTAGATGTCCTGATGCCGAGCAGCAGTGCTCCAGTAACCCAACAACGCCCCTCTGCCACCAGCAGACCAGGACAGTGGCCGATTACTTGTAGGTGGCTAGAAGGTCGAGTGGGCGAGCGTCCACCAGCCGGATCGTCCGTCCACAGAAATGGCTCAGAGGGCAGATGCTGGCCGGACACCAGCTGCCCGCATAGGCAAAGTTCCGCAGCCGCCACGCCACAGGTATGGCGTGCCTCGTGCTGGAACTCGACTAGTTCATCAGTGGACAGGTAACCAGCCGATCACCACCAACCAGTGTTAGCTGTGGTTTCTCTGAAACTCAAAAGTCAGTCATTCTCTCCAGTTCAAGACGCAGACCGAATGGCGGCACGACTGAATGCCTTGAGCCCATAAACTCAGTTATTTATACCCTCATTGCTACGCTTCTGACCTAATCTTCTGACAGAGGGAGGGGGGGGGGGGAATGGCGGGGGAGGCGGCAGCGACTCGGTTTACCATGGACAAGTACTGTCCTGCCAACTCCTTTTATCTCGTTCTGCCCAGAGCACGTGTTGCTATGCCCCTTTAAATTTTCTCAGAGTTACGGAATGTTACCTCACTTCTGGTCATACTGGGGTGGGGCGTTAGCAGTTCTAGGCGCCTCGGACATGACCGGTGCTGTAAACCCTTTGTGCCCTGAGTGTTTTGACGTAATGTCAATAATACTGCCGAGCAGCTTATATGATAAACACATCGGACGCACTGGTCTCTATTGTCTGGCCGCTTCTGAAAAAATCTTTAAAAAATTCATAGTTTACGCACCTAAGTTTTTCGGGGCGCAGTAATACCTCCAGAACTCATTGTGCTGGCCACTGCTGGGAGAAAGCGCCCGACTGGTATGCGGTAGTCAGATGGATTCGCATTTTCACTTAAATTCTACAAGAATTCACTCACCCCTTTAAAAAACATAAATACCATTCTCAATACTGCGTGACTGAATTGTTTCATGCAAGGGAGGTAAATATGTAAAGCATCACACCTTTCTACCGTACTGAAACTGTTGGAGTAGTAACGGTCAAATTTTTCATTTTTGTGGACTTGCATTGGTAGTTGCAGGGTAATGCGGACAGCTTAAAAAGACAACACAAGGCAGACGATGAAGTCGACTGCTAGAGGAATATTTTTCGACTGTCAAATGAACAGGCTGTACACAACCGCGGGGCAGAAGGCGGCGGGAGGAAGGACTCTTACCCCACGTCAGCTCTCGCAGGCAATCTTCTTAGGTGTTTTGTACACACTATGCTGTTGGGTACTTTGTACCACTGTTAATGATCCCCTTTCGCGTTCAACTCTCGGTTGACCAAGGGAGAAAAGACTTCTGTGGCTGTATCCGCCCTAACCTCCCATTTATATTTTGTCAATAACGGTTTTCGAAAAGGTCGTCACTCCCTTCCATGAACCGAACCGTAGCAATAACAATTCTAGATGCACTCCTCTCAGTTGCTATCATTAATCTATGGAGGGTCATTCACCGTCCCTGCAACTGACCTTTCGTACTCTCCCATCGTGACTGATTGGTTCAAATGGCTCTGAGCACTATGGGACTCAACTGCTGAGGTCATTAGTCCCCTAGAACTTAGAACTAGTTAAACCTAACTAACCTAAGGACATCACAAACATCCATGCCCGAGGCAGGATTCGAACCTGCGACCGTAGCGGTCTTGCGGTTCCAGACTGCAGCGCCTTTAACCGCACGGCCACTTCGGCCGGCCGTGACTGATTGTCTAGTTGGAGTGCATGAAGCGCGTACACGAGAGACCATCGCCAGCAGCACTTGACGATGACTAGGCAATAGACGAAATGCAGATCATAAGTTTGGAACCGTGTATGAGATAGGACATCTAGAAACATGTGTTGGAGAATCACTGCAAGGTGGTCACAGTCGTATCTTTGTTCCCCGTCTGTTGACGAAGGGGGAAGGGGGCTGAGAGGAAAAACCCAGCTGTCGTTATGTTGGTAAACATTCGTTAATGAATGAAACACGTGTTATTACGAGCCTGCTCTTTCTTAGAATATTTGATAGTGTCCTTTTGTCTTTTTATAGAAGCACATCCTCTGCCTGTTCACAGAAAGAATAATCTGTAGTGATCACCCTTCGTAGAAGTTCATCATGTTTTGTGCTCCAGTTAATGAGTGTCTCTTTGTAAGGACTTAAAATTCGTATTGATCCCCGCTTGTGCAGTGTTGTACCACTTTAATGAAGCCCAGGAAGAATCTACATAATCCACTAATCCCTTAAATTCGGTTGACAGACAGTGTCCAATTACTGATAGATTTGAAGCCGCTTTCCGCTCTGTCGTATCAAAGTTCTGGGGGCGGATATTCAATGGAGCGTATACACGATAATCAGCGACGGCATAACATAGTGATGTTTTCGTCTGCCATCAGTTACGCCCACCATGGCAGCTTCGGGACCTACGATCAGGGAGTTGCGTCACACACTGTGTGTTCGGCCGCACTGACGTGGATAAATACAACCAGGAATGGCAAACGACTGCAGTGAGTAGGCACATATTACAGAAAGTGTTACCTTCATTCATGTATCTGTTAATTGGTAGGATAATAAAAAGGTGACTTGGACATCAGCACCGTGCTGCAGGTGCGCGATGTTCGACGTGGGTGCGATTCGGTCGGGCCCAAGGCCGCACCAGCCGGTAGGCTGCCGCGTGTGAAGGCCGTTTAGAGCTGTCCTGCTGACAACCTCTGCGTCTTCGTAACGCTCTTGTACGTAGTGAATGATACCACGAATGTCACTCCGCTTTTTTAAGATCTTCTCCCTCCCCCCCCTCTCTCTATCCCCCTCCCCCCTTCCCTCCCTCTCCCAACCCTCAGTTAAGAAAGGCCATAATGTAGAAATATATCGAGATGCGGAAGTCGCAAAGTTATAGCGGACTATATGGGAATTTCCTGACGTTCGGAAGTAATTTTTATCGTTAATAGTCGCCTAGTTTCGACATTTATTTTTTATTATTCGAACTATATACTTCTCCTATACTTCTTCTCCTATACTTCTCCTATGAAAGAAGCTTTTAAGACAAATTCAGCGACTTAACATGTGCGGGACTCGATCAAGTAGTATGAAGATAACAGCTCCGCAAACCACTGTCACTGTCCCGCCGTCAGAACAACATGTTCCACAAATGCCTGCCCCAGTATACCAAATATAAGCAAACACGTAAGTCAGGTATAGTTTTTATGTTTACCTGTGCGATTGAAGCCCATCAGTCTGTATTCTATTTATGTGACAATCAGAGAGCTTACGAGAAAGTCGATGGAGACATTCACAGCGTGCACGGCAGTCGAAAAAGTAAATATCGCTTAAGGCGAAACTTTGCCAAACAGTTAGAGAAGCGGTGCAGTTGTGTCCTGTGAAGAATATCCAGATAGTGCCAACCACTGACGATATGTTTTGGGCAATACGGCAAGGAAAAGGAGAGCAACTGATATAACCGTAAGCTAACATTGTAGCAGCAGTAACACACAATGCAAATGGCACTAAAAGGCATCTTGGAAGCACGAGAGGGATGAATCAAACAAGTATTCTGCGAACACTACATTCCATCGCTTTTAATCCCCTTCACATGTCGCTGCATCTACAGCTTCACGGCAATGACTTGCGAAATTGGTTACAGTTCTCCGATTGTTACCTATGAAAAGTGATGCGGCATATCGATGCAAAAAGCATCGTTCACAAACTATGGGAAAGGAAATCTCGCAGTATGCACTAATCGTCTGTGGAAAATCAACGCCAACTGAAAGAAGTGAATAAAAAGGACGCTCTAGTCATGTCAACGTTTGATGCGTTTTCTTTTCCAAGACCCGCCTCGTTGATTTGTTGCAGAAACTTACAACATATTCTGAGCTTAAACATAATGAAGCAGAGAATAACCACCTCATTGCCAACCAGCATGGATTCAGAGAACATCGTGTGAAACCTAAATCTCACTTTTCCCTCATAACATACCGAAAGCTTTGGATCAAGACAGTCAGGTAGACGCAGTATTATTTCTTTATTTCCGAAAAGCGTTTGCCTCAGTAACAAATTAACGCTTATTGTCAAAAGTACAAGCATATGGGGTATTGAGTGAAATTTGTGACTGGTTTGAAGACTTTTTTGTAGGGAGGCCACATAATGTTATCTTGGATGAGGAGTCATTCTCAGATGTAGAAGCATCTTCGGGTGTTCCCCGGGAAGTGTATTGGGACCTTTGTTGTTCATGTTGTATATTAATGACGTTGCAGACAGTGTTAATTGTAAAATTGCGCTTTTTGTAGATGATGCAATTATCTGTTATGAAGTACTATCGGAGAGAAGCTGCATAAATAGTCAGATCATAAGACTGTAACATGGAGTAGAGATTGGCAACTTGCTCTAATGTTCAGAAATCTAAAATTGTGCACTTCATAAAACGAAAAACTTAGTTATCTTATAAGCATAATATCAAAAAACAACGCTGGAAACGGCCAACTCGTACAAATACCTATGTGTAACCCTCCGTTGGGATATGGTGTGGATTGATCATACAGGCTTAGTTGTGAGTAAAGCAGGTAGTAGACTCGGGTTTATTTGTACAATAGTGGGAAGTGCAGTCTGTCTACAAAGGGGATGGCTTACAAATCACTCCTGCGAATGGTTCTAGAATATTGCTAAAGTGTATGGAATCCGTACCAAATAGGACTAACAGGGGATATTGAACGTATACAGAGGAGGGCAGCACGAATTGTCACAGGTTTGTTTGATCCGCGAGAGAGTCACAGAAATACTGAAGGAACTGAACTGGAAGACTCCTGAACGTAGACGTAAACTATCCCAAGAAAGTCTCTTAACAACGTTTCAAGAACCGTCTTTAATTGATGACACTAGGAGTACACTAGAGCCTCCTGCGTATCGCTCACATAGGGATCATGAGGATAAGAGTAGAATAATTACTGCACGCACAGAACCATTCAAACAGTCGTAGATGGAGATTGGTCTCTGTTTTATTTATGGGAATGTAAATACACTCGAGTACCTTGAATTCCTAAGGTACGATGCCGCCGCAGTTGTTGGAAGACATCTGACTGGACATAAGGCAGTCAGTGGGGTACAAACATAACGAATATCACTACCATTCTGCACACGTAATGATAGACGCCATTAATAGAACATTTGGAGGGCATTAGAAAGTTCGTTCAGGAAACGCAAAATTGTCTGCATACTCACTAAAGTTAACACTTCTATATTTTTATCTGTGGTGAAAAATAAAACATAGAGGTCTGCTAGGAAACACTGACGACTACCGAAAGCCTTATAACATCGGCCTCTGCTACCATTAACTCTAGATGAAACTCAACGGGCAGTATTGTTTCTCCAGAATTATCTAAGTAGTATTTGATCAAATCGCATACATGATACGTCGTCGAATTATCTTACAAGCTTGTTTCAAATGCCACAGAAAATCGTATATAGTTCTGTTTTAAAAAATCAATGTCGTAATTTGGTGAATATAAGCTATAAAAATTTCTTGGGAACGACAGTAAATTTGCCATATCCTCTGCCAAAGCCTGGCGAATACCTCATCTTTATATATTTGTTCATTCTGGATATTTTAGACCGGTCTGTGCCCGCTGCTTCGCCATGCGTGCGCATATATACACCACTTTCATCGTGAATGGTGGACTCCTCGTAAGGGTTCTTCCATTGGGATCTCCTTTTCCTAAAAATTATTTTATGCGGCTTTTAGTACAAATGTCGGTAAGATGTGCATTCGAAACAATCGTTTCCACTTAAGACAATATATTAATCTCAGTCTAACAGGAAACACACAAATGAAAGAAAGGCGAACCTTTTTCAGATACTTAAACGTTTTTTGGCAGTTGTTCACACTTGAGGATATGAAATGTAATGTGATGCAGTACTCCTCGTTGCGGATCCAAAATAGTGAAGATCCTCATTAGAATTACCCATCAGAAGTACCATATTGGATAGTTACATCCAGCGCCCTCTTGAGTCATCACTAATTGCAGTCGAATCTGTTTTTATATGAAGCAAAAGGGATCGAGCTCGTACTGAACACCACTAACGTTTATTACATACAGCATACTTGCTAGGTAAATGGGCGTTGTAATATATTATTGAGAAAGGGCCATTAAAATGGCATAAAATGTAAGCATTAACAAGAAACCTCTGCGCGAACTATTCGCAGAATCTTCGTACATGAATTTTGGAAGCAGTATCTGACTTCTGTATGTTCGCTGCAAACCAAGTCTGCGTACTTGTTTGTGGAGCCTTTGAGTTACGTAAAGACACCGACCAGTCTGAAACTTCAATGTTAAGCACTATGGGTAACATTTATTCAATTTAGGGCATCAAGGAAACAACTTTGTACCAACAGCAGACCTATGAGACAGTTCTTTCGTTCATTGTCATTGAGATTGGACAGTCGGAGATCAAATGAGCAGTTGCACTTTTTAGCAAATGGCTGTCGTGACTAGACACACAACACTCGTCCTTCAGTTCTTCACTTCTGAGTGGAGTGCCGAAGTGCTAGGACCCTGACTCGCAGTCGGGACGACAGCAGTTCAAATCTCCGTGCGACCATGCGTATTCAGTTTTTCATAGTTTCCCTAAATCTACTGGGCTACTGCTGAAATGGTTCATTTTGAAAAGTACCAGGCTGATTTCCTCCCTCTATCGGATCTTGCACTTTGTCGCTAATGACATCGTTATTGTTAGGGCGTTGAACCTTATTTTTTTGTTTCTTCCACCACTCTAAGGGAGTAGGATTGTTTGCTGTGGTTATTTGAGTGGAAGAACTAGGCGTGAGAACTCTATCACTCATTTGTAAATTAAACGTTAAACTAGACGGTGCTATGGCCAAGAAGTTGCCCCCGTTTGACTGAAAAACGTGCTACATAAATAGGCAAACACATCTTGGAGAGTTACCGACTGGTTCTCACTTTTCACCTTTTATCACTAGCAGTACGATCTTGCAAAGATTGTACACAGA
The DNA here is from genome assembly GCF_023898315.1 of Schistocerca nitens. Classification (NCBI taxonomy): domain Eukaryota; kingdom Metazoa; phylum Arthropoda; class Insecta; order Orthoptera; family Acrididae; genus Schistocerca; species Schistocerca nitens. Next base: position 731,189,985 of record NC_064615.1, read on the forward strand.
GTTTTTATTTTATATGTATGCACAGAATTCCGGTGGTGGCGGGATGCCGGTTCTCGCTTTATGCCTGCCGCGTGTCATACCTCTGTTCACGATATCTAGGCAATTCTTTCAAAACGAGGCATACTGAAAACAGCCTCACTATGCGTTTACTCACTTGTAAAGAATCACCCTGTTTAAAAGTAAAAGTAGAATTCATAAATATATGTAACACTGGGAACAACTATAGCTTCCACCATCCACTACTTAACACTCCCAATACCAAGACCGTGGGGGGGGGGGGGGGGGGGGGGAGTGTATCGTTTATATCCGCTTTTGAAATATATTGTAATCAAGTCAGTTCCGTCGTATTTTAATTTTTTTAAAAAATATACTTTTTTTTAATGAATTCGTGTGCCAGATTCCATGTATGTTTCAAATTTTTCAGGTAAACGTACCCGAAAAATACAAGGTTCAGTAGTAGATGACACTTTCTCAATGACGTCGTATTTAGTATTTCCAGGTTCAGCGCCTTACGTACACATCAGAATCTATTTAAATAGTATTTTGAGGGCAAAAGTTAACAACACTGAACGAAATTGGCATTTTTCTGTGATGGTCATAAAGTCGGTAGTACACGTTATTGAAAGTGAATTCATAGTGCTAAGTGTGTGCTAAAAGATATAATCAGGTTCTAGATCCTACTTACACATCAGTACCTTTTTTTTTAAAAAAGTATATTGCTAATATAATTTAACACCAAATAACGAATTAGGTTTTTATTTTTTGGGGGACATAAACTACCCCAGCCTGTTGGTAATTTGCGTTATGGAAAATGCCTTGGTATTGCTACTGTAAACTTACCCTGGCACAGAAGGACGCAATTAAAATGCAGCCATGAAATACGTTTGAGCACCTGCATTGTGAATTACGTGAATTAAAATAGGTGGCACGTAGCGAAAGTTTCTAACAGAATTGACGACTCCTGCTCCATCGATGAATTGAAGGGGTCGATGGCGGAAAGTAAAAACCTGCTAGGGGGATTTGTTAGTTTCACGTGTTGGGTTAAATTGAAATAAAAAATAATTAAATACAGTAAGGCATAGCGCACAGTGTTTGTATTGTATTGCACGTTACCGGATACCTAGAAACGACGAAGAGGCTCCGTCCCCGCCGTAGCCGCAGTGGTCCACAACCCCACGACGACTACCGCAGTCCACTTCACCACTCCGCCGACCCACACCGAACTCTGTGTTATTGTGCGGTTCGGCTCCCGGTGGACCCCTCCCCAGGGAACGTCTCACACCAGACGAGTGTAACACCCCCCCCCCCCCCCCACCCCTATGTTTGCGTGGTAGAGTACTGGTGATGTACGCGTACGTGGAGAACTAGTTTGCGCAGCAATCGCCGACATAGTGTAGCTGAGGAGGAATAAGAGGAACCAGCCCGCATTCGCCGAGGCAGATGGAAAACCGCCTAAAAACCATCCACATACTGGACGGCTCACCGAACCTCGACACAAGTCCACCGGGTGGATGCGTGCCGGGGACCAGGCCGGAAAGCCATGTGTTACACCGATGGGCTAACCGGGCTGGCTCAGCGCTTGATAGCGTTACGTACATAGACAAAAAAAGAAGCGCGACAGCAAAAATAATGAATTTAGAGCAATGAAATTTCGGGAATACAATTCTCTAGGTAACATATCTAAGTGATTAACATGGCAAGATCACGGATTAATGTAAGCTCGAGATGAGCTATTGAAAACTTCAGTACTGGTACATTGATATGTAAAACCGCCACAGTGTTAAATGCAAGCATGGAAATGTGCATGCATTGTGTTGTACAGGTGCCGGATGTCACTTTGTGGGACGGAGTTCCATGCCTGTTGCCCTGGGTCGGTCCCTAAGGGACGGCTAGTGCTGTTCTCGTCTGTTGTCCCATATGTGCTTGAATGGAGATAGATCTGATGGTCGAGCACCCCAAGGCAACATGTCGACAGTGTACACCATATTGGGACTCAACAGAGGTATGTGGTCTGAATGTTAGCACAACAGGTAGAGTCCCCAGAATGACTTTCAGATTGCAGTGAGGGTGCGTGGGATAACAACGAGAGTGCTCCTGCTGCCATACAAAATCGGATCCCAGACCGTAAATCCAGGTGTAGGTCAAGTGTGTCTAGCTTGCAGACAGGTTGGTTGCAGGCCCTCAGCTGGCAGAACCAGCTTCCATCAGAAACACAACAGACGTCTACCCTGTCCTCCAATGAGCTGTCGCTTGACACCACCGAAGTCGCAAATAGCGACGGTTTGGGGTAAGTGGAATGTGCGCTTGTGGCTCGGAGATGTCACTGTAGTAAACGATTTGTAACAGTTCATTGTCGCTGTGGTGCCAACTGCCGCTCAAATGGCTGCTGCAGATACAGTACGATGCGCCAGAGCCCGCTGTTCTTGTGACCGTACTTTCCCATGCCAGCAATCATCTACAGCGGCTACATTCCTGCCAAATCTGTCTGGATCATCGAAGGAGGAACATAAAGCTCCTGGTAGCCCTATTAAACGATCTTGTTCAAACTCAGAGAAGTGCTGAAATAGTGGCTTCCTCGACGCCTTAAGACATTCTTGACGAACATCAACTCACCACGTCCAAAGGTAATTAACGCTCACTACCATTACAGCGTGTATTTAAAGCAAACTGGATTTGCATCCTTATAATGTCTTTGGCTCTGAGCACTATGGGACTCAACTGCTGTGGTCATCAGTCCCCTAGAACTTAGAACTACTTAAACCTAACTAACCTAAGGACATCACACACATCCATGCCCGAGGCAGGATTCGAAGCTGCGACCGTAGCAGTCGCACGGTTCCGGACTGCGCGCCTAGAACCGCGAGACCACCGCGACCGGCTATAATGTCTTTACTAGCGCCACTCTTATGATATTGGCGAAAAATGTGAACGGACATCAATTTTCAGATGTAGGAACAAGCTTACTGACTTCTCGTTTATGTCGCAAATGTCGTTGTTGATGCTTTTTTTTTTTTTTTTTTTTGTCAGTGTTCTGAGTTACTTACTTGTCGACAGTAAGTGGTGGTTGGAAAAACACAACAGTAGTGTTTTCAGAGACACGCTGTTACGAAGTTGAAGGTTAGCACTGTCTCCTACCGACGCCTTCAGTTTCTGAGTCGAAATTCTATTTGTGTGGTTACGTTACAAGTCTGGAATTTTGTTGGAGATCGACTGACACTAGAAACTAAGGTAGACAGTGTGATCAAAAGTATCCGGACACCCCCCAAAACTTAAGTTTTCCGTATTAGGTGCATTGTTCTGCCACCTAACACCAGATACTCCGTATCAGCGACCTCAGTAGTCGTTAGACATCGTAAGAGAGCAGAATAGGGCGCTCCGCTAGGACATCGAACGTGGTCAGATGATTTGGTGTAACTCGTGTCATACGTCTGTACGCGACATTTCCACACTCCTAAACATCCCTAGGTCCACTGTTTCCGATTTGGTAGTGAAGTGGAAACGTGAAGCGACACGTACAGCACAAAAGCGTACAGGCCGACCTCTCTGTTGACTGACACACACCGCCGACAGTTTAAGAAGGTCGTAATGTGTAATAGGCAGACATCCATCCAGACCATCACACAGGAATACGAAACTGCATGACCCACTGCGAGTACTATGACAGTTATGCGGGAAGTGAGAAAACGGATTTCATGATTGAGCGGGTGCTCATACGCCACACATCATTCCGGTAAATGCCAAATGACGCCTCATTTGGTGTAAGGAGCGTAAGCATTGGACGATTGAACAGTGGGAAAACGTTGTGTGGTGTGACGAATCACGGTACACAATGTGGCGATCCGATGTCTGGATGTGGGTATCGCAGATGACCGGTGAACGTCATCTGTTAGCGTGTGTAGTGCCAACAGTAAAATTCGGAGGCGGTGATGTTATGGTGTGGTCGTGTTTTTCATGGAGGGCGCTTGAACCCCTTCGTTTTGCGAGGCACTAGCACAGCACAGGCGTACATTGCTGTTTTAGTCCCCTACTTGCTTCCCACTGTTGAGCAATTGGCGGATGGGGATTGCATCTTTCAACACGATCGAGCATCTGATCATAATGCACGGCCTGTGGCGCAGTGGTCACACAACAGCAACATTCTGTAATGGACTGGCCTGCACAGAGTCCTGACTGTATCCTGCAGAACACATTTGGGATGTTTTGCAACGCCGACTTGGTGTCAGGCTTCATCAACTGCTGCACTCCGTGAAGAATGGGCTGCCATTCCTCAAAAAAACTTCCAGCACGTGACTGAACATATGCCTGCGAGAGTGCAAGCTGTCAGGAAGGCTAAGAGTGGGCCAAGACCATGTTGAATTGCAGCATTACCGATGGAGGGCGCCACGAACGTCATTTTCAGCCAGGTGTCCGGGAACTTTTGATCACGTTGTGTACGTAAGCTGACAGCATGCGCCGTGTTTTCACAGAGGAAGTGTTACCTTAGTTGCAAACATTGACACTTTCACGTCTTGGTGCCAAGTCGCGAGTGTGATCCGCGGAATGTGTTACGCAACAGGACTGGACTGCAGGACATAGGCAGCCATGTGGCGCTGTCACTTACGTAGCTGCCTAAGCTTCCCCCGGCACGCGCAGATCCGGGCGGAGCAGCAGCGGGAGGAGGACGAGGCTTTAAAACGCGCTGGTTACTGCAGCGGGGGTCCGCTGACGCCACGGGCTATTTATAAAGGCGGGCAGGCCAGTGTCCGGCGGGCAGCCGCGCGCCGCTTCGCAGGCGGCAGCGTGCTCCGCTGTCCCCTGCTGAATGGCTGCGCTCTATGGCCATGATGGACCCGTAATCGAGTAACTAACGCTCCACAGCCAGCTCATCTGCAGGTAACTCCTTCAATAGAAAATCCTGCGAACAGTGCCAAGTTCAAGGCTGCTCCTCATCCACGTTTTTAGCCGTCGCTTTAGTTACGTTGCGAAAGTTCGTGACATAGAACCTGTCTATTTAATAGCAAACTGGTCCCAATTCTTGTTTAGTTCTCTGTAAAGTGTGGTTCATTTGGAGGCTTTGCAAATGCTGGCTTTCAATATTTGTTTTTATGCAAGTTGCACGGGAAAACTAGAATTAACGACGCAATTGGCGCTTTGCTGACAGTTGGTAATACATCACTGATTTAATTTCAACTCTAATTAGTATATGCGGCGTGGTATTCAAAGAGAATATCAATATTACGATTATTGCCGTGTACTCGGTACTGTGAAGTATTTAGACGCTGAGTATTTTATAAGTCAATCACTGGTACGAAAGCTTGTAGATAGCTGATTCTGATAGAAGTTAAACGCTGAAAGCAAAATCTACGAAGCTAAGGTAACACAGAATTCAACCAAAGCTTCAGTTCAAAATAAGAGTATTCATTTGTCGACTTCAAAGAAAACTAGTTCGCCAAGTTTTGTTACAGATGTTTTGAGCGCGATATTACTGTACGTAAATAAACCAAAATGGCTGTCACAGGGGTAGGAAGGTTGTCGTAGTGTCTACCTTTCATCATTGAGAAATAATCGATTAATAATACTGAAATATCATATTGGATATGTTCTCTGTTGGATTTCGGTAGGACAAGGATGTTGCCACAGAATTAACTCAGATGTAATTATTTTAAAGCATTTCTTGCACGTGTAGAACTAAAATTACAGCCTCCGTTTTTTTGCTAAGGAAAATTGCGAGCGTACTTCAGGGAAAAAATTGGTTGTATGTAGCATTCACTAAATGTAAGTAAACACAGAATACAGAGCTGATGTTTTTTTTGCATTTGTTACGTAAACGTGCGGCGCAACTCTAAGTTGTAATTTCCACTGGGGCCATGTAAAACTGGAGACAGTAGTAGAAATCATACGTTCTTACTAAGATATTTGTGGTAAAGTTATAACTGTAATTTGGAAAGTTAGAGGCCCACGAATGCTGTCTTCAATTCTTCCAACATAGAAAGTTCCACCTGTGTTAGAAAAACTAGTGAAAGTATGAAGCAGCTTGAATTTCGAGGTTAACAGCGCACACATGCATGAATTGAAAAGTCAGTAAATTGTACTTTACACGACTCATAATTTAATACTATGGAATACCATATGGCAGAAGCTAAGCACAACAGGCCGTGCAGGGCCCGTATTCTTTGTGTGTTAATTAGTAAATTAAATCTTTAAAATAGGTACCGTAAATGTTAAGCATTGAATGAGAAATTTTGAAGGTTGTAAGCAGATGATTATTGCCAATAGCGAACTTGAAATGGTTAAAGTAAGTGTTACGGTAAAAGCCGGATTCCTTCTTCTGAAAAATTCCATACTACAAGCCCGGGCGGGTACTCTGTATCTAATGAACCTGTTTGACACTGAAGCAAATAAGGTCGAGTTTCATGACCGTGTGTAAATATTCGAACACTCGAAAAATCGCGAGTAGATGAAGTGTTAAAAGTAATTTGTAGTTTGTGGCAAACGCTCCGATTTCACTCCTGTGAGAACGAAGAGCTCGTCATAAGCGCCACAAGCCCGTTAAAACTCGTAAAAATATGCTGTTTGGTGATTTCGACTTTCTTTTGCATTTGCATGGAACAATAAGTGAAATGTTGGATTAGGTGGTCTTCTATGCTTGTGACATCAAATAGTTTCCTTTATATTTTATTAGGTCACTATTGGATGCTGATCATACTTTGTAGGCAATAATGTACACAAGCATAGCTGTAGCGTGATAAGTCTTCCTATACAGAAATTAGACACTTTCTGCAGAAGTACACCATTATTCACATTAAGCGAAAGAAAGAAGGGAAAAAAAAGCGCCGATAGACGAAGTACATACAGTATTGCGATGTACAAATATCCACTTCACGCAAGCATTGGCAAACAGCGCCTAATTTCTTACAATAAATTCTTAAATTTTACTTGTTAAAATTTTTTTGTGGTGTGAACGGGCGTCCCTCTCTGGTGCCATTGTGAAGAGGGTGATTTGGAACAGCGGAGGCAGTGTGCAGAATATGACTGACGAGAGCGTAAGGGTCAAACAAAGTTCAGTGAATTTGTGTCTGGAGCAGCATGATTTCCGTGTTGGAGGCCATTTAATTTATCCCACGCAACACCTTGCACAATTGATTTCAAGGGACGACACGCTGTTGCAAGATGGTGCACTGTTCCTAACAACGGCAGAAGTGTTAACCATGAGACGCATTTGTTTGGTATCCTCTCCTGCGTGACACTTTGCGTCATCTCCTGGAAAAGTGTGTCTTTCGATAGCTGACTGGAAGCGATGTGTATATTAAACTGGAATGTGCTGTATAGGGTCCAACATGGTACGGTTAGCGTCATACATTTAAGACATCTGAATAATGGGGTCGGGGCGTGGCCTCCACCAATAGCGGAGTAATTGGCCGTTTGTAGGTCGGAAAAAAGTTGCCACTTCCTCAAGTGGTCGTGGGTTTAGTGATGGCGGTGACTGGAACCGCTCAGCGAGCCTTTAATGTAACATCCTTGTTCACAATGGTCACTCACTCATTTTGCTACAGAACGGGATTGCGGCAGGTATTGCTTCTCGATGACGAGGTGTTGCCGGCGCGCTGGGTGCCGAGGTCATCAGGTGGACAGCACGTGCTAGACAGGCGTCGGCGTCGTCGAAGCCGCCACCGATCGATGTGTGTCAGCCGCGGCTGCTGGCAGCCACGCTAACTCGTCGTCGCCACCTACCACACCGAGAAGAATACTGTTCACAATGTAACACACAACAAGGTCGAAGTCAAAGGCGTAGGCCCTCACTGAGCCGTGATCAGCAACGGTGAAGACCCTCAGGAATCTGTCAACAACAACAGAGCGCTCAGACAGCCCCTTGTTCGGACTCTGAACGTGATACCTCAGACGGAGTTGGTCGCTAGCAGATGATGGTCACCCAGCAGTGCGTAGGCGCCAAGTTGTCTGTTGACTAATCCAGCTCAGACGGACGCCTGCTGCTACTAGAGACAAAGTCCCTGGAAAACTTCTCGCTCTCTCATTTGGCACTGAAGTGCTCTTCACCTCGAAGTTAACAGCTAACAAAAGTTAAAGTGGTCAGGATGCAGGATCGTGTACAGAGGCTAATGTGGTTGTATACAGAGAATGTTGGCGAGTAACTGAAAACATCTGAGAGAGGGCGTTTGGTTTGAAGGGAATGGGAATATTTATGGGAGTTTACTGCAAAGTGCTTCTCTGACAGCAACGCCCCACCCTGGAAGACAGAACAGGATGCAGCGGCTTTGCGTCGCCTTTTGGTGTCGTTGAGTTCACTTGTTCTGAGTTTCTTGTTTTGTTGGCTCCTGCAAGAGCCTAGCCGTAGTAATAATATTGCGTAACTGCACTCTGCACAGGCACTGAATAGCTTTTTCTGCTTTGTTAGCTTCCTGAACAAACATTCCTTCAATCTCTACGCCTGGTGGGGAAATGGTGCCTGTGCTTACATCACTGGAGTATTGGTGAAGCAACAATACGAATCAGTTGGTCTCTACCATGGATACGAAACATTTCTGTGCATAGGTTTCCTAAACTGTGTTGTTGAAACTTGATGGTAAATTAAAATTATGTGCCGGATCGAGACGCCAACCCGGGAACTTTGCCTTTCGCGATCAAGTGCTCTACTGACCGAGCTACTCAAGCACGACTAACGAAGTGCTCTAACAGCTTTACTTCCTCCAGTTCCTTGTCTCCTACCTTGCAAACTTGTCGTTGTTTATCATTTCTAGGGTTGTATTCCAAATTGACGCATCGCTATTGAAAATAGATCTGCATTAATGTTGCAGCTGCACCTGATGACGTGTGATAATCTCGGTGTGGTGTTAAAGCGCGTTTGTCTGTGTTTTGCAGGCGAGCGCCCGGCTGGCGGCGCGGGCCGGCGACCGGACCCCGTGCGAGAGAGCGAGGAGCGGGCAGACGCGGCGGCGGCAGCGGCGGCGGCCGTGGCCACGGGCGGCACCACCGTGGCCGGGGGTGGCGGGGGCGCGCCCCACCAGCGGCACTCCCACCACGAGGACGACGACGGCCGCCTGCACCACGACCTGTGAGTACACCTCTCTCTCTCTCTCTCTCTCTCTCTCTCTCTCTGGCTATTGAAAAAACAAAAAATAGATAACATTTTTTGTGTACATGCTTTACTTGCGTGACTTCACTTCTCCGCGTAGTCACCACGCAAATTCAAGTGCTTGTCGTATCGTAACACCAATTTGTTTTTTCCCCTCGTCATAGAATGGCGCCACCTTGTTCTTCAGGCAGTTGCCAGCGTCTTTGACCGCACTAGGCTGCTAGTACTTCGTCTTAAGGGAAAAAAGATAATACCTTGTGCCAAATCCGGATTATAGGGAGAATGTTGAAAAAACCCCAGCTAAAAAGTGTTTCCCCATCTTTCGGTCTAGAGTACAGGATCGCGCATCGTCGCGCGCGCGCGTGAGAGAGAGAGATGGTTCTTTGAGTAATCATTTTGCACCGTTCAATTCAGGATTGACCATAGGAGTTCCGTAAGTGTGTCACAATAAGCGTGTAATGTCATAGTAGTCTCACATGTTACTCTCATGAAACCTGTTGTCAAAATTCCTTTGCGATATCAAGAAATTGTAACCATAATTTTGGGGTTTGACAGCACCTGCTTGCATTTTTTGAGCTTATTGGGAGAGTGTTTGGACACTTCACGTACTCCACCTATTTTTCGATTCTGTTTAGAAATTCCTCTTCTTGGTACCACGGGGCGAGAAGGCGCAATGGTTAGCACGCTGGACACTCACTTAGGACGACGGTTCAAATAACGCATTGACCATCCAGAAGTAGGTTTTTAGTGATTTCCCTCATCCATCCAGGCAAATGTCGGTATAGTCTCTTTTGAAAGGCAAGGCCGATTTCCTTTTCCACTTCAAAATCCGACCTTGTGCTCCGTATCTAATGATTTAGTTGTCGACGTAACGGTTAAGCGTGAATTTCCTTTTTCATAGTTGTGGTGAAGGAAAGTAAGACCTCACCCACTCTTTGTTTTCGGAAGATCGCTTCGACATTTTGGTACCCACCGTGCACAAATGTCTGCCTGTAAAAGTGTTAAAAGGGTTCTCCTCGAAATATGAGGCACATCTTCAGAAAATTCACACGCCCTTGACCAGTTTCATGATGCACATGCGCCCAACCAGCCTTAAATTTTCTGCACCGCTTCTTCACAGCGCGATCAATAAAACCCCATCCCCCTTACTCAAGACACAGTGAGTCTTAGCGGCATTGACTCTTGCAGGAGGCATTCCTTGCAGGAAGTGTGTGATAGAAAGTGCTAGGAAACAGGCGGCAGATGGAACAACTTTGTCTATTTTCATCGCTTGCTGCTTACAGACTAGTGAACGCAACAGAGAGCTGAAGGACGCAACGTAACCTTCAGAGTCCCATTTTCCAACCACACAAGCGCACTGAAGGTGCAAGCATTTCATCTCAAAGGCCAGTCGATGGCAAAATTGTGGATAGTCCTTCTACCCATTGTTTCACAAATTCGGTACGTGCGATGAGACCGTGTGTTCGGAAGTCTTTCATCATGCATCGACGTGGGTGGATCAGGTGTTCAGGGTGTGTGTGTGTGTGTGTGTGTGTGTGTGTGTGTGTGTGTGTGTGTGTGTGTGTGTGTAAAAGGGGGCGTGGCATTCGTTTGAAGTATAGTTGCGTAAGATACCGTTTGAGGTCGGGCTTGCTCTACCACGTTTGTCGTACTAACAACCTCAAAAAGTACAAACGGCATGCGTTGCTGAATGTTTCGCGTACTCCGCTTTGCTTTGAATTTTGTGTTTCTTGTTTCCTTATTCTGAAATGAATGAAAAGGCTTTTTCAGCTCCATGAAGAACTTCGAGTATGACACCCATGACATCAAAGTACCGACGATCGTTATCGCGACGTAGCAGCTCCGCTTTCGGAGAACCAAAGATCATGGGTATAAGCGGCTGGTGCCACGTCGTTGATCTCACTAAGAAGTGAAGTGACGGCAGGTGCTGAAAACATGACTTGACAATCAACTGAAGTGAAGTGTATTGATACTGAACTGGACCTAGAGGGTCCAGAAATTCCGAAGAATGAACTGAGGAAGTCGACAGCAAATTAGACAGCTTAATGAGTCGCCCTCTGAAAACTGCTTGTCAGAACTATGTACGGTAGGATAAGGAGAAAATACAGGCAAAATAATTGATTGAAACACAGTGTTCAACCTCCAAACCAAGGAATGTCTTACTTTCTCGTATCCAGATCGAATTTCAAATTTGGGTTGACCTATATGTATGCGTTTGCACGCAAAAGCTGTATATGACGAAAACGCCAAAATCGAGCGATATTAGGACAGTAAAATCTGGAATTGTTTAAGAGATAACAAGACGACATTGTCAACTTGGTTCCTGTATCAGTCTTCCCAAGTGCCTTGCATGATGTCCGCATATGAATATAAACTAGTGAAATTACGCAGTTCACACTACGATAGTCGCTAAAAACAGATATTCGGTTTATTTCCTAGACAGAATTAATAAAATCAGCAAATAGCTTGGAAAAACACAGTCAACAAATTCTTCTATCATCTTGAATGAGAGAGTGCGTGAGAAGGAACCGAACTGAGATATGTAATATGGCGGCGAAAAAAAAAGTAGGATCATGTTGGGAGGATTACAACAATTGACAGCACTCGGACAACACACAAAAATGTCGAAACATGTAATTTGGACGTGACTACCAGTTTTCCAGCTGACAGACTGTTGTATGTTGTAGATAATACCATACAGAAACGCACTCTGGATGCTTGCAACATTGTCCAGGAGTACAATGAAGGTATCTGAAATCTGAATGTATCACCGAATATTTTCGACTCCAGGCTAGCAAACGATAAGAATGGCATGTTCCCGTGCAGAGGAAATCTGTCTTAAACGCCTCCGTCAAACTCTGAATAGCTTCGTATATTTTCTCCACATCTTGAGAAGCGAGGAGGAGAGGTTATGCTGGTTACCAGTGACTGAAAGATAAAAAATGCCGTTGGACTAACCCTCCAGGTCCAGTTCGGTACCACTACACGTCAGTGGATTGTCACAAATATTTTCAGCATCTGCTGTCAATTCAGTTCTTAGTGGTGTCAACAACGTTGCAGTCGAACGTGAGCGTTATCACATGGGAACACAGACCGGGGGGTTCATGGCTGCAGATCCCCTCAGTTATTCAAAGTAGAAAACTTTCTCTTTGTTTAAAGCTGCTAATAAAATAAGTGTTTCTCTATGGTCGGGAACATTATGTTAGGAAATCTGATTGAAAAAAGTACTTGCTGTCAAGTCACCTTTATTGAAGACAAGCAACAGATAGTTAATAATACGGTAGACGCATGGTTGACTGGTGCTTTCTGGTGAAGTCTGCTGTACGGTTCGGTTGCTCAATACATAGAACGCAATTATGAGCATGACTAGCAATTGGTAAGAAAGAAAATATAGGTAGTGAGGGTTAAATGGTTCAAATGGCTCTGAGCACTATGGGACTCAACTGCTGTGGTCATAAGTCCCATAGAACTTAGAACTACTTAAACCTAACTAACCTAAGGACAGCACACAACACCCAGCCATCACGAGGCAGAGAAAATCCCTGACCCCGCCGGAAATCGAACCCGGGAACCCGGGCGTGGGAAGCGAGAACGCTACCGCACGACCACGAGATGCGGGCAGTGAGGGTTAAAAGAAGTCAATTAGCACTGTTGTCGATTTTACTAAAATTTGCGCCTAGCAGTCCCATAACCTGCTACATGGAGTTGCTAAACCACGTTGCGTTCCGGTATTTTTACGAGATAAAAATGACGTTATCTCCTCGTCCAATACAGGTACAGCAGTAACTGACAAGTACGATATCGACGAGACCTTGAGTCTTTAGACGTTGGTTCGTACCTCTTGATATAAGTTGCACATTTTGCACCGAAATTTTCACCTCTAACGATAACAAAACGCCATTGAAAACAACAGCCTCCTGCTTTGTGATAATCATCATTTAACTGGATTAGCCATTGACTTTGCACTCCAGGATAAATAAACTGCTCACTTTTAGTGCTGCGTGTCCACAGCTGTGTATCACTTACGTATTTCTGCAAAGTGCGTTACTCCGCAAACTAAGCAGTGGCGCGATGTACACGTTACAGAACAGAAGAAAGCCATTCCTTGCTTGGCCAGATGCATTTCGGCTCGTTTTGTTGTATTATCAGCGATGCGAGACCCACATTTTCATTTGTACGTTGCACTTACAGCCTACATACTGTTCTATTGTACAATTATGTTAAAACTGCTGCATACGAGTGAAATATATCTGCTTCAGGCCAGCGATGATGTCCTAACAAACTGAAAGGAAGTGGGTCTGGCAAAACGAATATTGCCTTTATTCTGTCGCATACAGACGATCCTAACCTAAAAACGTAATAGTGAGTGAGGGGTGGCAAATCAACAACGTTGAACATGTTACTTGAAATTCATTTCATAACATTTCGTTGTCAGTGGCTATTATGAAGCTATTTATCAGAAATGCAAAGTAATCAGTTCATTTTCATGTCCGAATGATGCACTCCAGCTCGCGCTGCCGCGTCGGCATGGCCAGCGGCATTCACTCAGCTGTTCACCTGTAACATCTGTCTGTTGACTGATGACCTGCATGACGTGAACACAACGAAGGTTACACCAGTGAAAGGACGTTGTAAACACACACAGATCAAGTAAGAAGCATAACAACAGACAGCCTTGTAGGTGGGGCAACCACAGCCATGTTTATTCATCCTGGGGCTTAATAACCGCTTCAGCTGTACAGGGTCCTTTATTACTGTACCACTACTTGTTCAGGTGACATATGATTAAAACATTAGAGCGGAAGCATATCTGCCTTACTGTGATCACCCTTATTGCCTGTTGTTCAGACAGTGCTAATCGAATTACCGAGAGTTTTGGTGTGGTTTTGACTTCAGTCATACGCCCTTTTCGCCAGTGGCTCGGAGCTTCCGTAGCGTCTGGTGAAGTCGCACACGCGGCTGCGGCCGGAATCCGTACCACCTCAGCGGTTTGCGGCGCGCGAAACAAATTGCGCCACGCACTACTTCACAGATCAATAGGGTCCAGATAAGGGTAGTCGGATGCGCTTTGGCACTCGAGACAGGATTAAACTTCTCAGTACTCCCACGTCAGTAATGGACTGTAGCAATCCAACTAAACTCAGAAATGTTCCGATATCGTACCAGTAGAATGGAAATAGTAGACCGCTAACAGTAAACACACCTCTTTCAACTGTCGTATAGCAACTCCCACCAATAACCTCCACAACAACACAATAGGAATGCAGTTTAAAATGCCTAGGAGAAAAAGCCACACAAACACGCCACACTCATATTTCCACGGAAACGAATATAATTCATTAAAGTAAATGAAAACCAACATCGCGAACTATGTCTCTTTCACTAGACACCACCTTCCAATTAGCTGCTTGTCTCCACAATCTAATTTGAGCGTGTGCGCCCTCGCTAAACTGCAACACTCACCTAGAATTCCACGACCCGAAATTCATGGCAGCTTTTGGGAACGCGGTTTCGGATTGCCACAACTGTCAGGTACGAAAGGAACACCTCTAGAACTCTGAGGTGAACTACGAAAGCACCACCTCCACTTACAGAGGCTACACGTATTTCACAACCCACGAGGTCTGTCGGTCGGCTTCTGATTTTGTGAGCTGTTAAAACGTTTCACGAATGTAGGCATTTTAGTTTGCAGTTTTCTGCTCCCACTTAGAGCGCTTATGTAAGGTTATGCTTCTTGTCTGGACCTTTAGAAGTGCCTCTGGTCTGGGAATGTACTCCACTAACTATACACAGACTCCAGCTGGCTCCTAACAGCTCCCGCTAATGCCCAGATCAACACTTGTTCGGGAGTATTAGGTAAAGACCAGACCATAACCTGCTGCATGGAGAAAACTACTTCCCCTTGCGTACACATTAGCTTCAGAAACGAGAAAAAAATGTTCGATCCCGAAACATGTTACAATAGGGACTGTGCTTAAAATTCAACTTTAAATAGCGATAAAGCAATAGTTCCGTCCGCGGTAGTTGAAGCATTTAAGGTACTCATACTGCATCCTCTCTATTTAGTAGTCAGTGGGATAACGCAGTAGCACGTAGACACAAGGTCTCTCTCTCTCCCCCTCCCCCCCCCCCCCCCAACACCTCCCCCAACCCTACCTCCGTAAAGGCGGCCGCCAGCTCGAAGCGCGCGCGCGTGTGGCCTTCACTGTTACAAGCATCCTCCGCACCCCTTGTTTACTCATCGCCTTGGGCCCGCAGGGAGCTCCTTATCTTTGCAAACCCTCTTGCTGCACTGTGTACTATGGTCCCTCACATTCTAGATAGGTTGGGCCTGCGCCAATTCTCAACTATTCTGCAGAGTGTGCTCCAGTATGTGAGGCAACACTCATTTGTGCCTTTGTTTAAGAATCCATTTTTCAATAGCATCTGGAACTTTGCCGACTAAATTAATAGTGTGTTGGAGTCATCTCGCTGACTGGTGGCGCCTAGTGAGTGGAGTCGATGCAAGCCTAACACAGCACACAAATTCCCGGACGGAGAATTGTTCTGATGCTGCAACGCAGTTTTCCGATAGCTGGTCATTGCATTAACAGCGAGTAATCCTGTTACCTTCGTGACTACCACTGCCAGTAGCTCTCGCGATCCAATGCAATATCCGTATTTTCGTTTCAGATATTACAGGTGGGCATGTACAAATGCGTAATGAATTGGAAATAAAAGCGAACAGACATTTAACTCAAATTAGGGTGACAAAAAATAATATATGTAATCTCATCGATAGCTCAGTGCAGTAGGTACACAATAAATTCTCTGTAAATACAACCATATCAAACGTGGGAGAAGTTGAAACTCCCGAGGGAACTTTCGTTCTGTCCCTACAAGCACAACAAAACGCGTGCGCGTCCATTTTGTCACCAAACGAATAAGCGAACCGGGTCTAGTGAGAAAAAACACGCATTTCCTTGTAGTTGTAACGACGGAACGAAAATACCTTCAGGAATTATAAAGCAACTACGTACAAAAGGGCAACACAAATCAAGAAATCAAAACTTGAAACGTTGTGCTTTTCGCTACAAGAAGTTAAAGAACTGGAGAAGCGCCTTCGCGCCTGAGAATTTTTAACAGCCAACTCTTCCAGCTCAATAATACGTGAGACAAAAAAACTAATGCTTATTGTTAACAGGTCACAGAATTACTAGCACGTCCTGTTTCCGTTTGATATCATCGAATTAGGTGTTGAAATCCAACTCGAGCATGACACTTCGTAGAGTAGTTTAGAATTCATGTCTTAAACAACATGAGGAATTAAAGTTCGTGCAAGACCATAAGAAACCCACACCATTGGTTCCCAGAATTTTACTCTTCCCTTCTATGCTTCTTCCTTAAAGCGTCGGTCATTACCTGGCTTGTGAATGAACGCATAGTTCGTAAGTTCCGGAAATAAAACTACGTATCAATAAACAGCTGGCACGAGGTCAGTACATAGCCATTTTGCCCGCATTCCACCCGTGAACTGTTAATTAACTCAGCCCGATGTTATCTGATGTTGCCCTTGTTTTACTGTGATTTGGAAACTGCGACTACTTGATCGAAAAGATAAATTTAAGAAATTATCTGTCAGTCACTCCAGCTTCCACGAAGAGTTTGGAAACCTTAGTTACACCCACATCATATTCTTTGTCCGTACTTCGTCATAAGCTTCATTTCGAAGATGTTCGAGCACACATACATATGTGTTACTGAATAGAGTAGAAACACGAAACAGAAAATGGACACTTGGACATTCAGTTCGCTGTCCATCTGAGATAGTTCCCCGTTTGTAATGACTGGACATTAAACCATTGTTTTACCAGAAATGAATGAAAAGACTTAAAGAATATTGTCACTGATATTTGTGGGGGCAAGCAAAGACATGTTGTAGGCTATGAAAGTAGAGGAAGCACAGAATTTCATTTCATCGTGCGGCGTGCAGTTTTCATGGCTACCGGCTACTTCATGAATGTACTTTTGTCATTTGTGAGCAGAAATAATTTTGATGGGAGCGTATTACTGGCGCGCAAAGCACTTCTTTTCATCTGAAATTCTACTCTTCCAGAGACCTTTACCTGAATCAAAGTAAGTACACTTAGTGTCCGAATCCAATGGTCGTATTTCTGTGGTACGCATAATGCTAAATATTAAAGGCTTATTGTTTTAAACTTGTAATTTAGGAGTAATCGTCGTACCGAAGCTACACTTCGAGGACGAGGTAAGTTAATAGCTGAATTAAATGTTAAAATTCTGTACGTACATAGAGATACGGCTGAACTACACGGCTGCATCGGGTCCAAATCACTCGTTAGCAGTTTCTTTGTATCTTGCTAGTTTCAATGACAGTTTCATCCAAACATTCATATGGTGTTCCAAAACATTGATTTGTATTTCCTCTAAATTGCCATGGAAGTGGCAATGAATTTTATCCGAAGTTCAAGGTTCACGGAGTTAAGGAGTGAGTAGCTTACTCCAAACGTGACCGAACTTTCTTGCAAATTAAAACTCGGTATACAGGTCAAAACACAAATATTGTACACGGTATGGTATTGGACGAGTGACGCTTGAAGCGGTAGGAGAGAACTTAGGTCAAGGCCGCACATGAAGGAACGGTTGGGTACATTATACATAAAGTAAAATGAGGAAGCTTAAATTTGGTACAACATTTGTTGAATGATGAGCAAAAGGAAATTTCAAACCTAATTTCTCAGCAATTTTAGGCCCGGTTGCGAAAAGAACCTGATACGGTGCGCTGATAAGTTACTGCGCATGTGTTCATCATTTTCGGGCTGAAAATAAACTGCTGCCAAAGTAGCGGGTAGAAAGCGGAAGCATTGCATTACAAAGGACATTTGTGTGGATAAGGTATTGCAAACGTTTACGGGATGCAAAAGTAGCGAATAGTGTGCAATTTTTCTGAGCTGACAAAGCGAGACAGTATATGAGAAAAGAGCGAGATTTAAGAGCGGAAAAAAATGCTCTTCACCACCTCGGTGATATCCGCAAAATCATTCTTTGAAAGTGGGAAAACAAGGAGTTGAAGAAAGAAATTTTGGGAAGTTCACTAGTTCTGATACACCCTAACTCCCATCTGTTCCAATACATAAAAGATAGGTACTAGAAAATTGTAATAAAACATACCTAAAGAATGGAATCTACTTATAGGAAAAAGACGTGGGAGCATTCCGTGGACATAAAAGGAACAGTGTGAAAATTTTGCATTTTTATGTTAAAAATGTTTCACTACCTGTCAACTATTCACTTTACAGTAGTCTTCCCGATAATCTTTCAACAACAGCGATAATGAAGCAATGAATTCATTTCTGAATTGAACAATGCACTTGTTACAGTGGCAGTGGGCATTGTATGGGTATAGGCGGCGGCCCGTTGGAGGAATGGCTTCCCCCTCATTGCAGAACGGTGGCGCGACAAGTCTGATGTTCAGAGCAGAGAGATTTTGAACAGCCACTTTTTGTTTGTACGCTAAATACGCGTCTTCATGTTGTGAAAGGATGCAGATGTACCTGCACCTGAGCACCCTAAGACCAGCTAGCGTAATCACCCTTCGCTGTTTTTTTGTTTTCCATACTTAACGTCTTAATCCTCTGTTTGATTCCATTTCAGAGCCCTTATTAAGAATTTTAATCTGCCTTGCTGTTATACTAACTCAAGCGATAAAGACCACCACCACCACTAATAGCATCATCATTATCAAAACAAAGCGAACCGCAGAGCTGACCGTGCCGGCAAGTAACTTGCCAGAGTACTACGTACAGCCACCTTTCAGTTTATAGCAGTGCGTATTCTCACCTCGCAGTGCAAGTATAGAAAGCGATTGCGGAAAACTCAGAGCGGTATGGCGTAACGACTTGCTGTTAAAGTTGTTAAATTTATTCTATATCAGAAGGAAAAAGGAATATCAGTAAACATTTGTTTGCTCGTTCTGTCTTCTCCGTCAGCACTAAGTCGACGATGTGGAAATTGTAAGAGGAAAGGGGGAGGGGATGTTATGTTGCACCGAGCAGTATACAGTACCTTTCCGAAAGAATCAAAAACAATAAAAGTTGCGTTTACGATACGATAAATATATTGGGGCAGCAATTTGTGCAATTTCATTTACGACAAATGTCATCGGGAAAACTTCACGGCTCCTTGTTGGTGTAGTTCAGACGTTCTGTCTAGTTATTGTTTACATTTTGTGCGGCATATGGGGAAGTCGGCTATCCAAATATTGCACAGAAAATGGAAACGAGAACCCGGAAGCGCACAGTTACTAAATCGCGCTGAGAAACCCCGAGAGAAGACGTCACGGCTGCTGATACACAGAAATGGATTTCAATGTTTGCAGTAAAACTGTAGGAAAAGAAAGTTCTGTAAAAGAGATTTGGTTTTAATGTGCCAGATTGAACGAGCAATGTGCAAATGAGAAGACGTAGTTGCAAAAGGAACACAACATTAGATATTATCAGAATGCAAGTTTCTGAATTAAAGTTGTCAGTAGTGTATTCAGACGAAACGTGAGTTCATACTCTTTATGTAACGGATATTTGTCAAAGTGACAGTGTATGAGGAGTGTAGTGAAACAAAAGTTCATTTCAGCATTTAGTTGTTCGGCATTACAAAGGTTCTCATATACGACTGAAAACCATAACATGAAACAGAAAAAAAGGAGCAGACCTACCTTACAAATAAACATCTAGATTTTAATAGTTGTTTCCGAACATGCTTCAAATTACAACGGCGAGGAGAATAAACTAACTGGCTGTAACTCAGTAAAAAGTGACAGTCGACAGTGGCCAGTAATCACACGTATTATGAACCAGATGGGCGTCTATTAGCACTTATGTACTAGCAAACTTTTGCGATATATCCTGTTGACAAATAAAAACATAAAAATGGATTGGTTCCACTCGTCCCGCTCTCTTCAGCGTACGCATGACGGTGCGTGTATAGCCCTGGACAGATCTGAAATTTGATTTGGCGGTTAATACGTACACACAAACGAAATTAATTTTAAACTGGAACTGCTAAGCTTAGGGCGATCAAACCGACCCCGACGGCTTGGACGACCTCCTCACGCCCTTCCCGGCGAGAGGTGGTCATTTTGGCCAGGTTGCGGATTGGACATTGCCGTTTAGCCACCGGTACCTGTTGTCCCGTGACCCCGCCCAACAGTGGCGCTGTGGTCGTCCACTGACAGTGCGTCATGTTTTAGTGTTCTGTCCCCGTTTTATTCACTCTCGTGTTGTCCTATGTCTGCCGTCTACCTTACAGGTACGTTTAGCTGATGACGCTCGAGCAGCTGCTCGTGTCCTTCGTTTTATTACACTGACGGACTTGTCCAAAAAGATTTTATATTTTGTTTCTCTGCGTCTTTGTAAGTACTTTCTGATGTTGCCCCCCTTACTTTTTTCTACGCTATTAGTGCACTAACGTTTGTGACAGGGCGCTAATGACCTTAGTAGTTGAGCGCCCTAAAAAAAATGCTCCAATCCACTGTAAGGGGTGAGCAACGAAGGTGCTAACAGTGCTCGCTCCCCTCTGCTTCCCCTCCCCAAACTCCATGTCCCCCTCCCCTCCCGAAAATATGGAGAACAAAGCCATCACCATCCAGGGATCAGCTACCACGGTGTGGTTTATTAATGGGCCAAGTGTGTTATCCCTTCCGTATAGAGATACGCGGTCCCTGAATGAATGGTACGATGAGGATAGAGAGGGAGGGAGCGACTAACGACTGTTACCGCGTCGACGGATTTAGAGCGTGCCGAATTAGTGGGTAATTGAAAAGGCAAACGCGACGTAAAGGGAGTATCGGACGTGAGTGGGGGTGAGAGGAGACGTGTGGCGCGGGATGGGATGCTGGTGGCTGTACTGTGTGCGCGGGCGCAGTGCGCGGAGGCCAGCCGCTGCCGCTGCCGCAGCCGCCGGGCCGGGCAGCGCGCGGCGCAGTTGCGTCTGGGCGGTCGAGCCGGGGCTGCACGCCGACACCGCTTGCCGACTGGCGTGCGTGACCGTGACGTGCGTGTGTGTGTGCTGCTGACACGATTCACGTGTGTGCTGCCGGGCCGCGCTTCTAAACTGCTTTACTGCGCTCCAGTGGAATGAGAGGTTGGCGACCATAGTAACTACGATCTCCAGTGTGCGTGGTATTATTTATACAACAGAGCGGCGCGTGAGAGAGTGTGTGTTCATCTAGAACGCTAGCGTGTTCTTTCACAGGTACGTCTTTCTAGGCTATCCGCGAGTGTGACGAAAGTGGTCGAGGAAAACGTGCTCCGGCCTGGCTCCATCATATTTTAGTAATAGTGCGTGCTCACATACATAGCGGTTCAGAGTTTCAGTGGTACGCGATTTTGGGCACGTTTGTCGCGAACATTCGGTTCCATTTGACGGCATTGGCTTTTCGTTGCAAGTTTTCGTATGTATTAAGAATATCTCTTAAAAAGTCATTCGTACGACTATCTGACTGTTTTCTGTAGTTTTAACTGTCGTATAATTCCGCTACACAACAGGGTGCCTACAACATGAGCTGCGGAACGGAGGCACTTGCGTCACTTCAGTGATGAATAGGAAAGCAGTTTGGAGATATCGAGACAAATGTTTCTGGATAGGCATGCTACTAGTCTGTATCGATTACGTTGCGTGTTTCTTCAAACTGCGGCTGAGTTGGTAAGAGCGTCTGGCAGAGCTTTACAAAATTTTTTCTATGGTGTTCATGTAGAACGCCAATCTTTGCCCCGCCCCCCCCCCCCCTCCACCCCCACGAGCCCGTTCTCCCCCTACTTGACATGTCATTTTCGCTGTACGTCAATTCTCTGATTTGAAAGGTGATTCTTCACTTTTGACTGAGTCAGTTTACTCGCTGGAGAGCCCTTTCACTGTTTCCTTCCATCAACTGTGAGGTTAAGAGCGAGTTTCCCCGTAGGATATGTTTCATTATTTACTGTTTTCAAGATCTAGAGAGAAAAGACATTGACGACCAGTTAAAAGGGTCAATCTTCGTTGTCAGGCAGTATGTTCGTCGTGTAGGCAGCGGTGGTTCACTGTCAGCTGAGCCACGCCTGCTCGCAAGACGGATTCAGGAAACGCGGCGACAGCGCAGCGCCAACAGGAAGAGCCGGCGCGGCTATCGTACTGGGCTGTGCCCGCAGCACGGCCGCCTGTCCGCTCCAGTCCCCCCTCTGTGACGAATAATTGGCAGCGGGATGCGTTTTTCCTCTTCAGCGAAACTACAAAATGTGCCTCACAGCCTAATCGGGCACTGTTGGCGATTCATTTGTTTTTGATCACGCTTTTGAGGATTGTATTGCGCAGGTGTGTTTCGGAAGGAAGGGAATCGATTGTAAACCTATGCAGCATTTCGGAAACGTGTGGTCTAGCAGTTCACCACGCGACTCTATCGAACATTGAAAAGCAAACATAAATTCAGCAAATAAGTGAGTTGCACACAATTTGATGCACTTTCCGATGAATCAGTAAACCGCTCACCCCAATTTTTAAAAGAATCGAACTGTCATCTGTAAAAACACCTTCAAATGGCTCAGTATTTTACAAAATGAGTTAATGTGTTGAATATTTGGCGTTAAGCGTATAAGGGAGAAAGGCTTCGGAGAAGCTATAAAATTTATATATAGCGTTCGTTGGAAGCCGCTGAATGTTTTTATTCTCAGATACTGGATGAATATAGTATGGACAATTAGCGCTGCATGAGTTAAGCTGCCTAAGTCTTCGCACTGGAATTCCTGTCTTAGTCTTGAATCTATAAGGTTATACGTCTTGAAGTAAATTGACGGCATTTTAAAATTTTATATTCGGTCGATAATTATATGAAATACTAAAAATCTAGTTTTTGTTGCCCCCCCCCCCCCCCGCCCCCGACGCCGTGGGATCATGCACCCTAAGCAGGATTAGTCGTCTAGTGATGTAGATAAATAATTTTGGCAACACAGGAATGGTTCTACAAAACTCCTACGTAGTCCCATTGCTTAGTTCAATGCAGTATCGCCGTGAGATTGCGATATTACAATGTCTAGTTATTTATTTTCTGTTACTTCACTTAAGATAGCGGGAATAAAACCTATTTTGTACACTTGGTTTCATTTGATGGACTAAAATAGTTAAGAAATATTCTCAGTTGTACTAAATACTAAAATCATCATTCAATAATTGCCTTGCAGAATAACAATAATATTCAGTTATGCAGTGGAATACAGCGAACTAGCCACATCCGTGTATCATGATGGTCACGAGCTGCTGCGCACTACTACACTGACTTGCTGATATTTTCATAGTGATGCCTAACAGTTGGCATCGCTTGCGTGTGATAAAAGGATTGAACATTGACAAATGTATACCTCAGGTTTCTATTGCGGCAAAGTACTTTTGTTGCACCCAAGACAGAGGAAAAATTAACATACACAATTGTAGTCACAGGATGTGAAAAAGTTAGAATTCTGTATTAGATACAATGCAGTGCAAACAGATAGTAGGACGATTGGACAGAAAATCAGCCGGCATTCCCGTAGAATGAAACTCGCGGAAGAGATCAATCGTGAATACGGGGTGGGCATTCAGAATAAGTCTAGCGTCATGATCAAAGAGATCGCTCGCTCGTTTTTTAATCGTAAGCGAACGGTCAACCATTAGTAAGAAGTTAAAAGTTCTAATCCTGAAATATATGTTGTCTGGCATTGGAAGCTAGAGAGAGTTGAATGCCAAGCAGACTGTCAATATCCGTGATTTATTTACGAACTATCTGAAATTGGACAGTAACCTATATCCATAATAGCTTCTCATACTGTTACAACGTATGCGACAGAACTGAAGAAGACATTTCGCAGGAATATATATGGATTACCTTAATAAATGCAGCTTCAAATCGTTCATATCGCCTGGTATTGTAGTCTAATAACATATGAATATGCAATGCGCATCCTGGCTGATACTGTATAGTTGACATAGAGTACGCATATAGTTTGAATGTGCAATGAATCGGTTGAAGAACAGGAAAACATTGCGCCAAGACGAAGAGCAATGTTTAATAGTGAGCGAGAGAATTTTTGTGCGGTGTAGTGTACACTATTGTTACAGCCATCAGTTCACTGCTTCATAATGCGGTTTACTATTTCAACGAGCTGTGTATTACACAGCCCTTACCACAGCATTCATAGTTTCGCCGATGTAGGGTGTAAGCGCCTGGAGTTGCATACAGAGAAGTAATAAACGTACTGAAATGAAGCTTAAAACGGCAAAAGCCAACGATAGTGCAGCCATCAGAACGACGGCTGTCGATGTCCATATGCTGGTTCACCCTCTTCAGAGTGGTTTGGCTCATGGTTTGGCTGTGTTCCAGTTTATGAATTTGCCGTCAGTAAGGAAGTACGGCCGCTTAGCTGCGTGTTGGGTCACATTGTTTTTAAAGTACTGCTTTATTAGGCCACCGCTTAGAGTGTTCTCAAATAAATGTTGCGCTAGGCTAATCTGAGTCAGATCTTACGAGCGACCGTAGACCATTACGAGTTAATGGAAATGAAATGGAAAGCGGGGCGACATTCTCCGTTAATGCAAGATTTGGTAAAACGCCCGTCGAAGTGACGTCAAAGTCTGGCGCCAAGCTGGCTGCCATACCGTGTTCATTTCTACCTCTAAATTACACAAAGGAATGTGACGACGTCTTCGTATTTGGAATCATAGCTGGCAGTTTCTTAAGAATTACTGCACACAGTGACCCAGCAGAAACACGGTTATCATATAAAGTTGTTCTTATGTAAAGTTTGAAGACTAATTTGACTCGGCTCTCCATGCAAATGTATCCTCTGCAAACGTTTTTATCTCTATACTACTACTACTACTACTACTACTACTACTACTACTACTCCTCTACATCTTTTGGAACCTGCTTACTACAGTCAATCCATGGTCTTCCTCTACAGTTTTTACCGACACTTCCAGCCATGGCCAGTTTGATCATTCACGATGTATCCTGCCGACCGATCACTCCTTTAGTCAATATGTGCCGTCAATTTATTTATTCCATAATTCGGGTCAGTAATCCACATTAGTTTTCCCCGAGCAGCCTGCCTAAATCATTTGCCTTCTTCCGTGGCAACACATTTCCAAAGCTTATATTCCCTTCTTGCCTGAACACTTCATCGTCCGCCTTTCACTTCTGTACAAGACTACGCTCCAGGCAAGCACCTTCGCAAAAAAACTTCCTAACGCTTAAATTTATATTTGCCGTTAAGAAATTTTTGTTTATCGGAAATAATATTTTTCTTTCTTTTTTCTGCTAGTGGCAGTCTTCATTTTATATCATCTCTTTTTGTTTATCGGAAATAATATTTTTCTTTCTTTTTTCTGCTAGTGGCAGTCTGCATTTTATATCATCTCCTCTTCGGCCGCCATCAGTTTTATTACCATAAGCAAAAACGGGTCTACGTCTTTGTCTCATTTCGTTATCTAATTCACTCGACAGTTTCTGATTTCATTCGACTACATTTCATTGCCTTTGTTACACTTAGATTGATGTTCACGTTGTAACTTCTTTTTCAATGAAGTATTCACTGCTTGAAACTGGCCTAAAATTTCCATTGGTGTCTCTGACAGAAATAGTGTCGCAAGTTTTAATTTGTTCTACCCGAACTTCAATTCATTTTGCAATTTCTCCTTACTCTCTTTTATAATTTACTCGATGTACATCCACGGCTTGTATTGTAATAAAAATCTTTCACTTCTGTTCATTAAGAATTTTTTAGACAGTTTCGGCTTCAAAATTGACAACATAAAAAAATAAGGAATGATGATACTGGGGAAGGGAAATCGAAAATAGCAGATTTGTGTATCCAGTCGCTGTTGGAAAACTCTTCGTGTAGAGGAAGTGCGTATATACTTCTGTTATTAACTAAGCTCCGCCCTTGTTACGTGTTACTGCGTGTGTGAAGTGTGCCAAGATGTTAACTTTGGCGAAAAACGGAGCACCGCACATTGGAAGTTACAGTAGGCCCAAATGCGCGAGGCAGCGGCAGTTCGCTTCGCGTCGATTCTCTTAGTGTATCAGGGCGTGGCGCCGGTCGCTGGCGTGACAGGCGAGCAGTTGACGTCAAAGAGCGCGCGGAGGCCGGGCCGCCCGCCCTCAAAGCGGCAGCGGCGCGGCTCCAGCTCCAGGCCGTGACAGCGCGTGGGCCGGCCGCGAGGGATGGCCTAAGTCCGCCTCACTCCTCACACGCACTCGTTTGGTAATTGCCGAAGGCGCGCTTAAAGCCCTATTATCCCCGCTCCAGCTAACGAGGCTTAGGGGGCAACAGCTAGCTCACCTCTTACCCTTCCAGGGGAATCAACGCCACCAGAATCGGCTTGGCTCTTTTCCCGGAGTTAACTCCTGCGGCCGTCACTATGTGTCAGAATACGAGTCTGCCCAAACTACTGCACGTGGCAAAACGAACTGGGGCCGTGAGCGTTTGACAGTCGTAACGTACTGATGTACCTCTGATAAAGGCGCCTTCACTGGTTCTCACAGTTACGCCTTCTATGAAGAGTGGTTTCTGGAGATGCATCCGAGCCTGATGGGGCAGTGGTTAGCACACTGGACCCACATTCGGGAGGAAGACAGTCCAAACCCGCGTACGACCATCCTGGTTTGGATTTTCCGCGATTTCCTTAAAACGCTTCAGCAAATGCCGGGATGGTTCCTTATAAGGGCACGGCCGGTTTCCTTCCCCATCCTTCCCTAATCCGATGGGACCGATGACCTCGCTGTTTGGTCCCCTTCCCCAAATCAACCGACCAACCGGAAATACAGAATCCTGTAGCCAGTTATTTTTCAAAGTATTCGCCTTATTCCATCGGAGTCACATTCAAATAAAAGTCAGTAGTACGCCGTCAGCACCTCGTTCTCTTGGAATTAGCGTTCTTGGCTCTGGACATGGGGCCTCGGGTTCGGTTCCCGACCTAGTCGTGCATTATCTCCGTTTGGTTTGTGTGTGTGTGTGTGTGTGTGTGTGTGTGTGTGTGTGTGTGTGTGTGTGTGTGTGTGTGTGTTGGGGGGGGGAGGGGGGTCGGTCATCATTTTATCATCGACGTGCAAGTTGCCGAAGTAGTGTCAAATAACACATCAGGCGTCCGAACTGCCCATTAAGGAGACTCCGAGCGAAAAAATCGCGTACACACTTTTCGTTTCACTTCCGCTATATGTCGTAGGGAAGAAAGACTCTCTCTTCCAAGACTGGCTAATGGGAACGAAGCTATAAGTCGGTCTAAGCAAAGGAGATGTAAACATTTGTTTCTCAGGCGGAGCCATAACGAGGCTGCTTGTAAGTCATTTAGGAACACACCTGGGAACCTTAAATGTGAGTGATCGAACAGCTGTGTGAACTCTGCTGCTCCCGAACAAATGAGTAAATTACGCGTAATGGCGCGCGGTATGCTGTCTGCACTTTGTGGAACACCAACGGCATGTTATGAAAAAATCGACGAATCTGCGGTTGTTGAATACGGTTTCAGAGAAAATTGTGAAAGTGTATTTAACGACACACGTTTATCACAAACCAGCGTATTGTCATCGCTATCGCGGGCACTGCTGTAATCAAAACGTTTAGAAAAGATGAGCCGAAACGGCGGTTGCACGTTAAATAACGGTGAAGTCGGCCGAGTCGTATTTATCGCCATAGTCTAGGGTATTCCTTAACGCTGTCTCGACGCAAAGACGATGATGGCCAGATAAAACTTGACTATTGGCTATAAACGACGGAAGGCAGCGATCACGGTGGTGGTGGTGGTGGTGGTGGTGGTGGTGGTGGTCGAAAGCCGAAGTTGTTGCTTTGGACGCGGGATGACTACTTTTACAACGTTGTTGCCACGAAAACTTAATTAGAAGTCGATAGTATGTTCTTGTTAAGTAAACAAGAGGTGTGGCCATAAAGTCATATTAGCCCAAAAAATAGTTACGCAATGTCTTGGTACACACAGACATTCCCGCTCCGCAGTACCTCGGTACGCCGCTGCATGAGAGAGAGAGAGAGAGAGAGAGAGAGAGAGAGAGAGAGAGAAAACGGTGCATCCCACCTCCGCATTACCGTTGGGCTGCACTCTTTCGCGCTGTCTCACCTAGCGGCGTACTACAGTACTGTGGCGCGGGGAATTCTGTCTCTCTCAACACTGTAACCATGTTTCTGCAGCAAAAAGTTAATTTTTTAATTTACCCTCGTGTATTTATGTAAATGTGCACAAGTTTACACGTAGGAGCAACCATAATATGAGTAGTCGTGGGGTACTTGGACACAGCTCTTGCAGGCGGCAATCTTCAGAACGTCGTGCTTGTGGTAGGTGTGCCGCTGCGCTGGAGGAAGCGCGAGCGCCGTGGTCTGCTCTTATCGCCGCAGGAAGCTGCTGTTTCGCGCTGCTTCCGGTGCGCCGGCTCCCTCGTGAGAAGCTCTGCCTCGGCGGTTACTCTGTTTTGCTTCAACATTCCATAGTCGCACTTCCCTAAGGCGTATCGTGTCGTCTGCACTTTGGTGTAACGCAAGATTTACAACCATAAATCCTGGCGAAACACGAGACTAAAATTTATGTTCTGTGTTTACTTCTCACTACAGTCAGGATGTTTCTGCACTCAGATAATGAATCAGTCCGCTAATTCACGGTTAAAACAAGTGTATGTTCGGCCCCTGATGATGCTCTTAGTAAAGGTAAAGACTTCGGTCTCAGACACATCTTGACAACTAGTCCGATAAATCATGTCTGATATACGTAATTAATCTTAAACCTATCCCGCATGTATATGCGAACATAAACATAACGTCAATGTCCAAAACTCCAGTATTCAGAAATTACGCTTGCTGACTGATCGTGAAAAGTGAAATTCGGCTTCGTGAGATGAAACAGTGGTCTTCACATAATTGTTTCGTCGATGGCGAATGACGCCACATGCCAGGTGGCAGCTATGTGCCTTGTCTGCTGGCGACGCCTTCGGCACGGTCTGCACTGTGTGTGCACACATGCTCCGCAGCTTTTTGAAGACCTCAGTCATTCTAGACGTGCGAAGTACTCATGTAGCCTGCAGATCTGATTCCGTAGAACTGTGCAGGCTTTCTGGCGGATATCCTCTAATATTCGGGTGGAACTCGTCCTCATGCGCTTCACACTCTCCGCAAAGTGCGGAATCAGTATATGGCATACCTCCGACGTCTATGCTGGTTAGTGACACACACGATGAAATTTCCTTTGTACATACGTCTAACACAATCCAAGTGGAAAACTTACTCTAAAACCCCTATTGTAGAACTGTGTGAATTGCGTGTGTTACCTCGACATCTTCAGGAGTTTCGAATTTAAAACAGAATGAAATTTTGGCATTTTGAACCAGTGCCTCTTTTATTACAAACCATCATGCACAATAGTTAAAATACGTAAAATTTTTTCGGAACTACACATTGTAGAATCTTCGACACGTACCGACAAATTAAAGCGTACGTTAAACTAGACTTTCGTTAAGTCACCTATGCGATTTGATGTACTCCACTACTCCATAAAGCACAGTATAGTGTCCGCTGAAGATGCTTTGAACTACAAAAGGTCGCTCTCATTTCTGTTTCATTCATGAAGACGCAAGCGAAATACAACTTTGCTTTCGTAGGGGATACCAACCTCCCTCTGTCGCGGTTTTTTGTGCAAAATATACGACAAAGGCAGAATCATTGTATCGCGGTTCGTCGACAACACTGTCAAAATTTATCCAACATCGTTACAGAGAAACGACGCCACTTTGTTCCCAGTTTTTACTTTTGTAATTTGCATACGATTTTGATCGCATTTTAGGACTGACCGAAGAGGCGTGAACGTTCAGCAACATAGTTTTGGCTTAGTCTGTGCTCTTCATTCAACTCGATTGTTAGTATTTCACTAATTTGATTAGTGTCGAGGTTGATGTCTCTTTAACTCTTACAGACAGTTTCATTTGGAGTTGGCTCAAATTTTTCTGCGTGATCCTAACCAGCCGTGACAGTCACGATATTTACCATAAATGGTGTAAACTTCCGTGTGGGATTTCTGTGCTGTAATGAAAAAGGGAGTCCTGCATTTTAAAAACTCTTTGGAGATTGAGGCGCTTCTATAGTACCATCCTGCTTACTGTGCGACACATCGACACAGCACCAGTGCCTGGAATGCCACGAAATAGTAAGCGCGACGTCCAAGGGCAAGCGGAGCGCAGTTGCCAGAGGCGCGTGTCTGGCAGTGGGTTTGTTTGGGTTGGCGACGACTCTCCACGGCTAGGCTTAGGCCACCTGTGGCTGACGGCGACGCGTCTCTTCCTGCCAGGGCAGCTGGAGAAGCCTCCTGCTCGTACTCTCTGGATATTTCCTCAATTTCAGCGTCATTTTCGTCAATTGTGTCCGTACTTGTCTGCTCTGTGAGGAGAGTTTCAAATACGTCCAAAATGGCACAGAAGCCACATACTGCTGGTATTTTCCTTAGGTTTTTGTGCACAGTCGTCACTTTCACGAGACGCGATGATCGCGCGTGATGTTGCTGAGTAAGAACTTTTTTGTTGAGTATTGTAGTACGTTCGTATAATATGTCTTTTGATATGACAGTAGCTCCTATATTTGCAGCGCAAAGTTACCTGAGAGAGAAGAAGGTACTGTAGGTGGATGGACCTCATAAGTACCGAGTCACAGAGCCTTAGTGTGTGTGTGTGTGTGTGTGTGTGTGTGTGTGTGTGTGTGTGTGTGTGGCGGGGGGGGGGGGGGAATGTGGCCTTTTCCTTATGGTTTTAACTCGGCTGTTACTTGAGATGCAAGTGATCGCATTGTATGGGCGAGGGTGTTACCAGAATTAGTTCAGTTTATCAAGTCGGGAAAAGCTGCGCAGAGGGCTTTGTTTCGGGACCTGCTGGGATGAAATCGTCGTCCTGCCGCCCAAACTTCGATATTCTGTTTCCCAAATCAGATCAGGTAACTGCCGGAATGGCAGCATCAGCTCTACAGCAGATTTCTTTACCATGCTTCCATATCAGCTTCCCGAGTACAGTGATAGAGACACTAAACGTACATCGGACAGTTTTTCTTTTTCTGTACAAAGGCTGGTTTGGTGCAGCTCGTCTTTGTAGTCTGTTGTGCGTTTCTGTCCCGTAACTCCTGCTCTCTGTGACTGTATGACAGGATTCGTATATTGAATGTTTCTCTCATTATTCCTCATTATCAAATTAGCAGTTTCTGGATACGTCAGCAACCTATCCCTTTTTTTAGGCAAGTTGAAGCATAAAGGTTTTCTCTCCGCAGTTAGACTTCATTAGTTACTGAATCTATTCATTTAACATTCTGCTTTCTTCTATAGCAACACATACCGAAAAGTCTGGTCTTTACAATCGCTACCGTTCATCGTTATTTAGCTTCTGTACAAGGCTACAATTCGACAAATACTTCTAGACAGACATTTACAATGTAAATTTACATTAAATGCTAAAATATTTCTCTTTCAGAAAACCTTTCTCGCTATTGCCAGTCTTATTCTTCTTACTTCAGTCACTATTTGGTAGTTTCATCCGATTTAATAATGCTTACGTAATGTCCATATCTTTACTCACTTTCCCTTGTATTACCGACGAATATTTTATCACGCCTTATAATGTTAACAAAAACAGTGTCCGTTATCTTGGGATGAGTAGATAACGATTACTATATAGTGTCATCCTCCACAGCGAGGAAATACGTGGACTTGAAGTTTCGTGAGCTTCATAGGCGCGCGCGCGGGTGTGTGTGTGTGTGTGTGTGTGTGTGTGTGTACATGAAAAATTGTTCGTTAACGTTTCCAGCTTACTTTGGACTGTCACCTCCCGCTCTTCCTGGTGTCTCCCTTGACTTTGTTGAAATAGGTAACATACTTTTTTTTTTTTTTTTCCAGATACAGATTGGCGTATATTTTCGTTTAATCAATTTATAGTCCTTACGAATTAAGGAATGAATACTCGGGGTCAGTATTGTCGTATGTACAAATATCAGAACATTCACAGCGTCGAACGACAGAGAAAAAAGAAAACTCACGTGCTGGTACGTTATCTACGTATATGGGAGATTTCCTTATGCGAAGGTCTAAATTGGCATTAAGTACGTTACTATTGCGTTAGTCGCAGATGCAGCGCTACAGGGACTGTTTACATCGGTCTTTGCACCAGTAATTAGGTTCCGCCCTTCAGCAGACTAGCGAGAGCAGTGTCGGGTCGCTGGCGCTTGGATTGGGCGGCAGTTGTACAGACACGGCTCGTAGCGGCTCTTTGAGTTGCTCGATGCGCGTCTGGCAGTGGCGCTCATCTGTTGCGGAAAATCGATTGGAGCCGTCGCTGCGCGGTGCTGTGGAGCGAGTGGCGCGAGGCGGCGGGTGCTTCCGCTTGACCTGCCGGCGGCACCTGCTGTCGCCCGGAGCAGCAGAACTGCTGCTGCTGTCACACTCCAGCGACCCGCGCCGAGCAGGCAGCAGGCGCCTAATAGCATCACACGGCAAAAAACTGTTGCCTCAGTAGTGACTTCGGGTGGCGGTGGGGAGAGGGCAGTAGTAGTGTGACAGGTACCCAGTGCGCACGCGGATAGCGGAACCAACACAGCGCACTGCCTGCCATTGCCGTCGTCGTCTTGATATTGTTGTTATCGTCGTCAGGAGGCGATAGTGATGCAGCTGTCTAAGCCAGTCGGCGTTGTGTACGAGTCTTCCCATACCTGCATAACTACTATACCCTGTATTGACTTCAGCATGTTCACCATGTTCAGTCCTTGGTGATAACAATTTTTACTCCTAGAAAAATACTCTCCCACCAAACAAACTCTTCCTTGATGCCTTGACGTGTTAAAAGCTCTTAAATTCGTAATTGAATTCAGTACCTCTGCATTAGTTTCCCGATGTACTCATCTAATACTTCAATAAATTGATCTGTCAGTCGTCCTTAGCTATTGATATCAATCACTTTTAGGTTAGGATAGTCTGTATGAAACTGAATAAAGGCATTATTTCTTTTTCCAGACAAGTAGCCTGAAACAAACACTGATTGCAGCATTTACACGTTACATACTCCGCTGTTGCACATATATGCAACAAATAGTTTTTACGTAGACACCATTTACTCAGTGCAAGTTTTATTACTTGCTCTCTGTTAATATTGTTCTATTGGCTGTACTGTTAAAGAAACTTGCTGTGCCTCTAGCACGAAAAACAATCTCTCTCTCTCTCTCTCTCTCTCTCTCTCTCTCTCTCCCTCCCTCCTCCAATTCCCCCCTCTTCCCCCCGCCCCCCCTCTTCCCCCCTCCCCCCCCCCACACACACACACGCACCGCACAAATATCTCCTTTGACCGTTACATGGAAATACATCCGAAAGTTCGCTAAAAAGGTTGATTGGGTGGGAATGTTTTATAACTTACACATTCAGCCGGAGATAAGGTCAGTTGAAAGAGGTGCATACAAGTGAAAATGCGTGTTTTGGGTCACAAATAATTGCTTAATAAATTGAGGCGAAAAGCGTGTGGAAAACAGTAATATTGCCATCATTCAGTGGCATACAGACAGTCTTAAACTAAGATTCGTTACATTATACGCGTCACATTCCAAATGCCTGCTCTCTTCGTGTTTCAGCTGTTCGGTGTCCAAGTTTAATTTCCATACAAGGCTACACTCAATATAAATTTCTTAAAAAAATACTTCGTAATATTGAATCTTCATGTTTGACGTTAAGAGTTGGGTTTTTCAGACGCTTTTCTTCCAACTGTCAGTCTGCAGTTCACATCTTCTGTGTTACTTTGCATCCGAAATATTTAACATCATTTACTACTATGAATCACCTTCACCTGATTGAACTTGATTACACACAATTACCTTCGCTTTGCTTTGTTTCGTTGATGTTAAATTCTCTCGAATTTGGCCGTCCTTGAATGCACGTGCTGCATGACGAACACCCAGCTCATTCTTCACAGAACGTAGTACCACATGGTCTTTAACATTTTGCCCCGTCTATTCTCGTGAAATGGTTGCCAGAGGCCATTTTCTCTTTCCGTGAATGAAGAAATGCAGAAAGGGAACTGAAGTTAAAGGAGAACAAATACAAAACTTCAAGGAATTCCGATGATATTGTACGATGGGTACTTAAAACCATGGTAACGGTGTTTGTCCGTCTCTGCGTGTTCATCTTACAATGCGACACAGTCGTTCTATCTGTGCATGGATTGACTGAGACTGTGGTTGTTGAAGCCTGCATTTTAGCTTTTCGGGAATCGTTCTAGTTGTCATTATGGAAATGCCTACGACCCAGTGATTTATTCGTTCGAAGAAATGCATGGGTGCCATTTAAGGAGAATAGCAGTGGGAAGGCACCATTCGATAGCCCAAAGAAACAGCGAGTGCGATTGTGTCGTATGCAGAATGAGATGGGGCGTTGTCAGCGTAAAAAGAAAGCCTCATTAAGATGCTACGATAGTATGTTCGTGCGACAGTAGGCATGTTACGTATCATAGCAATCCCCAAAACACTCAAATTGCCGTTTGTAGTTTGATCTTCGTCTTTTCGGCGGCGATAAATGCACATCTTTCCATGCTTATTTTTCTCCTTTGTCTCGGGGTCATAGTCATAAACCGAGCACTCGTCCGTGGTGATACGAAGCTAAAAAAGTGTCACGGATTTTGTTCACACAGCTCAACATTTCAGTAGTCTTATTGAATGAGTGTGAGCAGAAGCAGAAGCCAGCGGGCGACGGGGATGGTACTTCCAGCGAGTTAGTTCCTTGTAAATAAGCAAAATAAAAGCAAGCAAAACGCCGCATTTTGAGCCAGACGAGCCTTATGGTAGAGATAGACTGTCGTGTCATCCTTTACCGTCGTTCATGTAAAGTTATCATATGATAAAAACGCATTTGGTAGTGATTTATACAAGATATCTGTATGGTGCAAAAAGTGGTAATTGACTCTAAAGCATGAAAAATGTGTATTCATCCGCAGGAGCACTAAAAAGAACTCACTACATTTAGGTTACAAGATAAATAGTACAAATCTAAAGGCAGTGAACTCAACTAAATACGTAGGGATTATAACTGCACATAACTTAAATTGGAACGATCACTTAGACAATGTTGTGGGGAAGGCGAACAAAGACTGTGATTTATTGGCAGAAGACTTAGAAAGTCTTACAGATCTGCTAGAGAGATACGTTACACCACGCTTGTCCGCCCTCTTCTGCAGTATTGCTGTGCGGTATGGCACCTGCATGAGATAGGATTGAGGGCATCGAAAAAATTCAAGGAAGAGCAGCTGCTTTGGTATTATCGCTAAATGGGAGAGTGTCAGGGATATGAAACGCGAATTGCGGTGCCAGTCATTATAACAAAGGTGTATTTTCGCTGCGGCAGGATCTTCTCATTAAATGTTAGTCACTAACTTTCTCAGTATGTGGAAATATTTTGTTGGCGCCCACCTACGTAGGAAGGAGTGATCATCATAATAAAATAAGAGAAATCAGAGCTTGCACGGAAAGTGTCAGTTTTTCCCGCGCGCTGTTCGACAATGGACGGTAGAGAACTAACTTAAAGGTCCTTCAATGAAACCTGTGTCGGGCACTTCATTGTGAATTTCAGAATTATTGTGCACCTGTAGATGTATAAGTGTGTTTCGTGCAAATTTCAACCAGGAACAACAGTTTGCCATATTTAGTCTATTTTTTTGGTACCTACCGCCATATCCCCGGCTACCATGAACGTCTGCAGTTTTTTTATCCACGGGGCCACGATGCTAAAATTGGGGCTTCTGTTATAACTGATTAGTGCTCTGGGAACTGTGTGTAACAGTGCTGAAAATGAATGTATCTCAAATTTTTGATAGTTATCTGCTCAGTATTTTTGTTCATTTTTTTTCTTGTTCTCTTCTAGTGTAAGAAGAGTATTCTTAGACAATAGGGAATTTCGGTACAGAAGTGTACAAATGAAACTCATATAGTGCTGGATGGTCGTCTTCCCCAGAGTTTAGTACAATATCCTTGCCATGTAAAACTGAATATAGTCTCAACAAACCTTGACACGTCGTTTTTTTTGCCTACAGACGTGAAGTAATGTACTACCGTTATTAAATTATGCAGCAGGGAATTTGGGATGGGTATTAGGCGCGTGTACTGCAGTCATGTTTGCGTCGTGCTCGGCGTTCAACTGACTATTCATGTAGCTCAGTACCTAAGGGCTGTTCGAAAAAGGAACGGAGAAAACTTAAGGAAATATACACTGAGATGACAGACAGAAGTCAGGGAATAGCGATATGCATGTATACAGATGGCGGTAGTGTAGCGTACACAGTGTAAGAGGGCAGTTCATTGGCGGAGCTGTCGTTTGTACTCAGGTGATTCATGTGAAAAGGCTTCCAACGTGATGACGGACGCACGGCGGCAATCAACAGACTTCGAACGCGGGATGGTAGTTGGAGCTAGATGCATGGGGCATTCCATTTTGGAAATCATTAGAGAATTCAGTATTTCGCGATCCACAATGTCAAGTGTGTGCCGAGAATACGAAATATCAGGTGTTACTTGCCACCACAGACAACGAAGTCGCCTACAGCCTTCACTAGCGACCGAGAGAAGTGACGTTTGCGTAGAGTCGTCAGTGCTAAGAGACCAGCAGCGTTGCGTGAAATAACCGCAGACGTAGGACATACGTATCCTCCAGGACAGTAAGGCTAAATATGGCGTTTATGGGCTGTGGCAGCAGATTACCGATGCGAGTGCCCCTTCGTAACAGCACATCGCATGCAGTGCCTCTCCTGGCTTCGTGACCATATCAGTTGGATCCTAGACAACTGGAAAACCGTGGTCTGGTCAGATGAGTCCCGATTTCAGTTGGTAAGAGCGCGACTTGTCAACAAGGCACTGTGCAAATTAGTGGTGGCTCCATAAAGGTATTGGCTATGTTCATATGGAATGGAATGGATCCTCTGGTCGAACTGAACTGATCACTGACTGGAAGTGGTTACGTTCGGCTACAGGAAGGCCATTTGCACCCATTCATGGAGTTCATGTTCTCAAACAATGATGGAATTGTTATGGATGACAATGTGCCATATCACTGGATTGCAGTTGTTCGCAATTTGTTTGAAGAACATTCTGGACAATTTGAGCGAATGATTTGGTCATCCAAATAACTCAATCCCATCGAACATTTATGGGACATAATCGAGAGGCTAGTTCGTGCACAAAATCCTGCACCGGCAACACTTAATATTTATATCCGTCTTTATTACAAAACCGCGCCGAAACCACCGCCGCTCCAAGAAAACTGTATAATTCACCGTAAAGAGCGTGATACTCAAACCGAAGTTAGGCGGTGTTTGCTGAAACGATTGTTTCTCATTGCACTCGGAAATGCTGAATCTACTGTTCAGTAGCATCACACACAATCATTTCCAGAAATTTAAAGTCCTGCAAAAACCTGTATCCTAGATTTTAGAGGGGAAAATGGCCCCACTTGTACCCGTGTCCCCTCCCCCGTTACTGCTGCTTTTATTTTGAGTGAGAAACATAGTTATGCGACTTACGGAAAAATCGGAAACCAGAGAACATGTCCTTGATGAAAAGAGGTCGGCCTTACCGTTCTTCGATTGGTCGCTAAATTTCGTCTTCAAACTCAGAACTATGTTCAGTATTTGGCAAGAACGTCTTTATTCCTCCTTATGAAATAGCATTTCATGAGTGCGTTATGGAATGTCTTGTTAATGGAATGAGTTTCGGTATTTTACCTGATGATTGCACTCTTTCGCGAATGAAGTGTTAAACTGTTGGTCAAATAATTTCAGGAAACTTGAATCCATGTCACACAGAGTACAGAAACTTCGGCTC
Organism: Schistocerca nitens; assembly: GCF_023898315.1. Lineage (NCBI taxonomy): Eukaryota > Metazoa > Arthropoda > Insecta > Orthoptera > Acrididae > Schistocerca > Schistocerca nitens. The sequence continues at coordinate 731,227,929 of NC_064615.1, forward strand.
GGTGTCACTATAAAATCGACAGACATTCGGTTTACATGCAACAGGCTGCATATCGTTACTTTTTTCATCGTTGCCAACTTCAGATACACTGTGAGTATATCATCGCATAAAGGAAGAGATGCTTCCCATTTACTCTTCTCAGTGAAGTCTCCTTCGTCTCCACTATCGCCCCAAAGCCACTTTGCTGCGTCATCCGCACTCGCTCCTCTCTGCGCGTCACTCCATACAAGCGGGAACAATACGGAAAGGGCAGTCATTAGTTCGCGTCTAAGAGCGTAGTCCGCTATTATATGAAGCAGACCACGAGCATAGGGACCGATGACCGAGCAGTTTAGTCCCGCCTCCCTCCCCTTTTAAGCCAACCAACCACGAACGCTCGTCGCTCGTTGACAGTTAGAGGCGCTACAACACTGGAACGTGTCAGACTTCGTGCGACAGCATACCAGCCGAGAAAAGTAACAAAAGTACAGAACGACGTCAGACATAGAAGCCAAATCGGAAAACGAGTGACCGAAGAGACCCGACAATGAAACATCAGGGGTTAAATGCTTCCCATCTCGGCAAGATCCGTAACATGATATGTATATGCCTAAATGTATGAGCAGCCCTTTGTCTGCCAACAATAAACTTCTACTATTGCTTTAGAAATATCGTTTGAACAATGGAAAAACTTCTAGAAAGATGTAATTTGAAATTAAAAGATAAATTTGTGCTATTGCTCGGATGCTAAATACTATGGAGTCTGCTCACTCAACGCTCTCACAACTGTTTTACAAAAAAGATCTAATTCTTAGCGTAAAGACACTAAAAACCATTTTGGGACGGTTGAGCTGATATAAATAAAGAACAGAAATTTATAACACGGAACTTAGGTCATTAAAATTTACATAACACGAGGATCACAACGTGCCAGGGTCTGTTACTAGGGTCTAGCTTTTGCGCCATACTCCGGATATCATATGCGATTCCGCTAAGTTAAACGAATGCCTCAATCTCAGAAGACACGATACACGGATACAAGGTGCTCCCTACCGTACTTCATCTTTACGCGCTAATCTGCAAACCAATGCTTGTATTCATTAGTTTGGCGGGGTTGAGTTAGTAGTAAGTGTACCATTTGACATTGCAAGTGTGTAGTTCGTATTACACAGGGTCTATAAAAATGCTGGATGGTGTTTGTATTAAGATATAAAAATAAATCATGCTCTTTCTTCCGGAGAATTTATGTTTACAGCGTAACTCCAATGTTTGTATTGATAGCTTGAGTTATGTGGGGGAAGAAGGGGCAATTAGGTTTAAACATATGTAAGGACGAGTTTTATCAGCTTATTGATGTTGGACGCAGTTAGCGCGAGAGCAACACAGTACGAATTACTTCGTTGTGTCCTTAAGATACAATATGAATAGCAAGCAGAAAGAAAATCAAACCAGGTGTGCCCTGAAGCGACTACGTCGGAAATCACTCCCATGATGACGACGATTGATCTAAGCCATGAATGTGTTAGTTTTCAAATGGAAATCGACTTTACCCGCAACGATCGGACTGTACCGATACATTTGGCTCATCGGGCGATTAGGAGTTGCATTTTGTCAAATTTCGATTACTCTCATGTCGCTTTTGGAGGCGACTGGAGCACGTTTCCCTCGGCACACGGAACAGCGTGTAGTCGTGTGCTAAAGCTTGTGTGCTTAGGCAGGAAGGGTCGGGAAGCGACGATGTGCGAGGGCGGCGGAGGCTGAGATGCCTTCTTCAGCGGTGTCCATGTTCCACCGGAAGAGGAGCCTCCCTGCAGGGCTGCCCAGCTCCAGCAGCGCCAAGTGAGTACCATGTCTAAGTGAAACACTGTCTGCACCATTACTGCGGCGGACAGTGGTATGAAGCTTTAATTATCACTTTCAAAAGTAAACTTCCATGATGAATTTTATGTTCGTTTGTAGTTGTGTGTCTCCAGTCCTGGTACACATCGAAGCGGTCGTGCCACGGTACGAAAGCACACCGCTAGAGGAGCCAAAACGATTTGGCGCAGCTCAATGTTGAAGGGAAGATAGGCTGAGCTATTTCCTTTTGGCTGCTCTAGCAGTGTGCTCCCGTACTGTGGCGCGACCTTTTCAATGTATTCCAGGGCCGCAGACAAACGAAACGTTACTTAATTTCGTTTTTTGAGGACGCCCCCTCTTGTGGTGTTCTCATCGCTCAGAACTCTTCACCAGCCAGACAACGAAATTTCTGCAAGAGAAGCTACTCGTTTCTGTTGACTTCGACAGCAAGTCGCGCTGCACACTCTGTTGCCATGAAGATCTGGTACATTCAGGGAAACAGTTGGAAGCATCACGATCTGACCATAACCGCTCCTATTAACACCTTACAGTTACCTTGTTCAGTTTCATGAAGTCCGTGCGTTAAGACTACGAATTAACTCGAGTTCCACGTGATACACTGGCTGGTACGCACATCTTGTTTCGCCTTTGTTGCCCAATTTCAACTTTGTTACGATTTTCTGGTGTACACTCACATACTATTTGGGAAGTAGTTCTGCAAGAATATGAAAAGAAATATCAGCTGGTGGCCACACCAGATAAAAGAATAAGCCTTTAGTAAATATGACACAGGCTGAAAAACAGCCGGAAATTTCAAGTTCTTTGGGAGTATAATACCAAAATAGAAATAATAAGTAGACAAGTAATCATCCAAGGAAAGCTGATAGCTTTGTGAAAGTGTCAGGAATAATATGGAAAACAGGTCCCCAGAAAAGTAAAAGAATATAACGACGGTATTAAATACTAATTCTGAGGTAAGAAACTCTTGCGAGAAAAGATATGTGTTGTCGGTAATTTATTTATTGTTTTTCAAAAATTTTAAAATTGGCAGCATTTGCAGCTATCAACCTCAATGTCGACATTACCCTAAAGATTCGCTTTGTCTGTTTCAGCACGCAACATGCTCCCCGGAAACCGTCCAACACGACCATCAACAGGTCGGAGAGCTACAAAGAACGCGTTCAGAAGGTGAGTACACATCACTTACGTTGCTATGATAATTGGCACTTCACTGCTCATGCCACGTCAAGTTCTGGATGCAACGCGAACTAGTCTCAGGACTACAGTGGTTTTATGCGAAATTTCACCTATATCTCCTCCTCCTCCTCCTCCTACTACTACTACTACTACTACTACTACTACTACTACTACTACTACTACGTATGAATATCGTATCATCGAGTTGAGTGCTGTCAGAACTTCACTACACGGCGTGAGATGGCAGTTTGAGTTATGCAGTGAAAACAGCGGTCATTCGGATTTGGCTAAAGAGCCCCGACTGAAAAAGCTTTGCGGTTCAGCACAGTTCCATTCTTGGGTGTCAGTAATGTGGCTGTCGACGGAAATTGGCAATTCCGCGCTTGCTTAATGAATTCCCGATGAAGCCACCATTGACACAGACCGATAGACTGACCTGGAAGTAACGCAGCACATAGACACATTTTTCCACGTTGCGGAAATTAACGCGAATGCACGGAAAGCCACTTTCGATAACTCGGAGGGGTCACAAATAGCAAACTTTCCCATATGTGGAGCAATATAAAGTTTCGGCAGCGTGTAGCTACTGATTTACTGCTTCGAAACGCTTATAGCTTTCCCAGCGAGAAGGCATCATATTCAAAAGTGCGATTCCGGAGGATCTTAAGAATGCAGCTACTAGACTCTCGTCGTTGGATAAAAACCTTTCCTAGCGATAAAACTGCTTACATGTAAGAATACGACGATATTTCTTTCAGTTTGTCGACTAAAATTTCTTGTAGCTCGCCACAGTCACGTATCCGGTGCCGATCTATTTCATTGTAGCACATATACTGTTCTGTTACTTGTTACGTACTGTATATTCTGTATGCCACTCTCCGTAATTTTTGGACTCTGCGGCTCCGTATACTACCATGGAAGTTACCCTCTGATGTCTTAAAATATGACTAATCATTCTTCCGTAGTAATATGTTGTCAGCGTCCTTCTGCAATACCTCGTCACAAACACCTCGCTACTCTTCTTTTCCATTTTCCCACAGTTGATGTTCCATTCGATACAGTTCTTTGCTCCAAACGTGCATTGTCAGAAGTCAGTCTCCAATTAAGATCTGCGTTTAATATTAGCAGACTGATTTTGGTGTGGTGTGGTGTGATCACTTACCATTGTGATCCGTTTATCGTTAGTCTCATTTATGCCAACATTCAGTATTCCATTTCATCATATTTTGTTTGTGACGTTGGTATAGGTACTTCAACTTCAGTTAGTGGCATTGGCTTAGTGTAGATTATAGTGATGATAATCGTGTCCCTGAACTTAGGTTTAACCGTCTATTTACCGAATATCTATAGCATTTTCACCAGTTATTTATTTATTCCAGTAATGCCAGTTTCCTAACAGTTCTACTTTTTATTCTGATATATATCTCGTTCATGTGCTTTAGATTTCAAGACACATTGTTCGATCTTCAGGAATGGAATGCTGTGAGAACCGTAAATGCAGTTCCATCAAGGGGGCGTCTATAAGTCGTGTCTAGCACCCTCTGGTCTCTGCGCCGATACGAAACTATCAAAATAAAAAAAAGATACAGGTGTAAGAAAATTGACTTACATTTGAATGTCATTAAACTCGACAGTCGTTTTCCTGAAATCCGAAAGTTTTGGCAGTAGACACATTTTCATGACACCTTTCCAATTACAGGCCACGTTTGTTGCAGATCCACATTATGTATCCTTAATTGGTTGTTCAATTGCCTTCTTGCGTCCCCATGCCGTTCTTCATTCCTGGTTGTTTCGCTTAGGGGGCAGTTTGCAATCCGAATGGTAGGATAGTGTCGTTAACGTCTGTTAGCTCCTCCACACTCTTTTGACAAGGCCGTTCATACCAGAATTGTTTGCTCGTCACATCTGATGATTTTATTCAAATGATGCCAAATGTGACGAGTATGTTAGATGTTTTAACAATCCATATATCAGAGGCCTTAGATTTTCCCATTGCCGAAACACTTTTGTGTATACTCCTGATAAAAGATGAATTTAGTCTTGTACTCCCTTACTTCTTCATTCAGTGGGTTCGGAAGACTGCGGTTGAGTCCACCAGTTAGTGTTTTGTTCTTTACAAACTAATCGAATAACAATTTCTTTTTCACCCCGAAAACATCTTAACGGAGATTGAAACAGGCTTCCGCCCACTACCTCGATTCCTTTTCATTTCTGTAGTGAATTTTTGGCAAGGCATCTAAACTACGCTACGGTCGCAGGTTCGAATCCTGCCTCGGGCATGGATGTGTGTGATATCCTTAGGTTAGTTAGGTTTAAGTAGTTCTAAGTTCTAGGGGACTGATAACCACAGCAGTTGAGTCCCATAGTGCTCAGAGCCATTTGAACCATCTAAACTGCTGACGAATTTGGTTTTGCATTTGGTTTTGGCCAGTGTCAAATGCGGTCCTTCGAACGCTTAATTCTTCAGGTAAAATGTAAATACCTTTGTTTGGATATGACATCACCATTTCGCATTTAATTGGCAATTATCCTATAGCATAGTATGCTCTTTCATGATATTCTCTCATCTGTGTGTACAGTTTCAGGATTTCCTCATGTATTTAATTTTTAAGAGGGCGGCCACGCATTAATTTACCAACATATTTGTTGAACTATGGAACACAGATGAACGAACTCTTAATAAATCTTTATCCACTTCGGATGAGCTTCCATAGGCAACAAACTACACACCCGCATGGCACGTACACGTGCACATGCGCGCGCGCACGCGCACCTGTGTGTGTGCACCTTGCTTAGTACTGAATACACTGATCCATACGCACCACTTCCATCATTAACAGAGAACTCAGTCATCCCTATCCAACTCAGTAAACTCTCCATACTATTTTATTTCTTCCTTAGCTTCAGATCCTCTTCATGTAAACAACGAACCCACTAAGAGCATCACCCTTTCAGTTTAGAATTTAATGCATTGAAACACAGTACCCATTTAAACAAACTCTCGGTTTTTAAAACCCTAGCTCAGACGGCATTAACGTAAAGTCCACCGCCCTTCGATGCAGCTCTTTGAAGCAGAGGCATGGCAACGGCGGCTGCATTGGCAGTCCTGACTCTGAATTTGATATCGGAATTCAGATAGCGTGCAAGGCACGTTCCGGTTGCACGATGGATTTTAGTTAGTGTCGGGCTGTTATCGTGTTCGTCAACTTCAGTCTCGGCAACTGTGATTCATGACATTCTGGCAATATTTAACCAGTATTGCTGCCGACAACAATATGAAACACAAGTTTTGACCGTTGGAAATAATTTGTAGGAAAAATATCTGCGACTAGGCAACTGAAAAATTTTGTCACGTAAGAACCTTCTCCTTTTTGTATTTTTTATTAGGCGTACAGTGGCTTCTTGTTAATGCTGGTGAGATTTCTTCTCAGATAAATATTCTTTCATTATAGTGCTTTTCTTTTTCTACATCCATTTCATACTTATTCTGGAGCACCTGTTGGTGACATATTAGGATGTTGTAATAAATCTTCGTTGCTTGTCTCTTTTCTTTAGATCTTTCAAAGGTACTTCTATTCACTAGCATTCGTTGTTTTCTCTGTAGTGACGTTGAATGATGTTGGTCTGGGTGCTAGGCTCTCCATCCCAAGTGAGCTTAGAACTTCAGACGCCTATGACCTGATCTGGTATTACAGACAGTGCAGTGCATTGTTAAGTCACTTCTCCGGAAATAGAGGTTGAATCAGTTATCGTCCGATACTGATGTACTTTGACAGTGGTGTTCAGGTAGCGCTTACATTAAAATTTGATTTTTCACTTTGTGTAACCGACCTGTGGGTAAATGGTTCTTGTGAAACACTGTTTTCTGCTAGGAACACTGTTCGTAGTATTCCGTTTATTGTGCAACAAGGCATCTGTATTACTTAAATTGTGGTAACACTTGTACAGGGCTCAGTTTGTATAATCCACGTTCCCTTCAGATTTTTGTCTGTCGGCAATAGTTGAAAGGCGAACTCTGCATCGAGGAAGTGAACACAAGTGATGAACTGATGGTTCGAATTACATATAGTGTTGCCCTCGGAAGAGCTAAAAGTGATGTCAGATGATTCGGAAGATGCATTGAGGACACAGGTGGCAATTATGAAACAAAATTTTGAATTGAATCGTTGACCTTCAGCTTTACACCTTCTGTAAGTATTTGAGGGGTACAGTCTAGCAGCTGTATGTCTGTAAAGACTAAAAATTGTACGCATGTTACGGATTTTTTTATTCGAATTAGTCTATAGGCCAGTACCACCGTCTAAAATAAGCACAGTTCTCTCGAAACACCTGTATTTATTGGTTTCTACTAGTTAGTCTTTCCCATTTTGCTGCGTAGAATTAAATTTCGTGCTTGCACAATCCCTGTGATACAGTTAAACGCTGCACATTGATTCAACTGAAGACGAATTTTTGGGTACCATCAGCAGTCACGTCACGTGTACGCAAGTCCACGGTTCAAAAACATGGAGCTGCACTTAAATATATACTGCAGTGTTATTAAAGGGTGTTCCAGCGTTCTTTCGGTCTGTTGAGAATTTGATTGTGCTTTGATGGACGAACGAACTGGGTATTAGTCGGTTCGACCGTATTTGAACTACTATACTTCCTTATATCGTTAGAATTATTACAATGCAGATGTGTGCCACTTGCCGAAAAAGCTGGAAAGCTTATCACAGTAAATGAATACTAGTAGAATAAAACCCACAGTCCCTCTCACCCTTAAACACATTAGGGAAAGCAGTGCCTGAGAAAAGCGGGTGGCATCCCCTCTATTCTATCAGTTCTCCTAGCGCCTAATAATCATTAGCAGGCAGGTTTGCGAGACGAATAAGCGTCTTCTGTAAATGTTTCCACTTGCTGCTGTTCTCATTGAGCATGGAGGCGCTGTAAACACTGTCACTTCCAGATCTGATGTATTAAGGGGTAGTCTGACGAGAAAGAGTCAGATGGGAAAATTGTAAGTAAACTGTTTATTATTTCAAAAGTAATCGCCGTAACTGTTAATACATTTATCCCACTGTAAGACAGGACGGTCAGTTCCTTCATGGAAAAATATGTGCGGTGGCCTACGTAACCATGATTATACCCAGGCGTACTCCTCTTCGTCCGAAGCAAATCGACGGCCACCAATGTCTCTCTTCAGGGCTCCAAAAATATGGAAATCGCATGCATAGAGATTGGGATTGCATGGACGACGTGTAAAGGATCCACGTGTTGCCAAGGTTGTTTCGAATACCCTGCAGAAGTTTCGCTATAGAGTCCTCAAACATCTTCTATGTTGTTGCGATCGCTCCTCATGCAATTTAGATAACCTTGGAGCCCTGAAGAAAGACATTCGTGGCTACACACATGGTTTCGTAGGCAACCGTTCACATTCTTCCATGAAGGTATTAACCGTCCTGTCTCATAGTGGCATAAACGTATTACCGGTAACAATTACGGCGATTACATTTGAAATAATAACCAGTTTACTTACTTTTTTCCATGTGTCCCGTTTTCACTTGTGTGCCCCCTTATATGGAAGCGAGGTTTGGATAGCAACAAAACAGGACGTACTATGAATCAAGAGTACGGACAAGTAGGAGGATACACAGGCAAGATAGAAATTTAAATATACAAATAAGGGCTTAATTAGGATTATGTCTCCAAATGATGAAATAGAATGATGCAGAAAGAAATGCGAAGAGCACAATAATCATAAGGAGGCTGAGCAAATCAGTAAAAAATAAGTTACAGAAACACAAACTAACAGCAAGAAGAAACACGTGGACTCAAAACCGGATGGAAGGAGTGGAACTAAATTCTGTAAGCAGGTATAACATGCAAAGCCTATTAGGTCCAGGATATGATGAATAGGATGGTAATTCTCAAAGCAGGCAGAACCGTTTGATTTTTCACTGATAGCAGACGAAACCATGTAATCTGCGTTACGTCAATCTTTTGGCAGAGTAAAGGTTGTGGCGATTTGCTAACAATCACAGCCAAGTTGTGAGAGGCAACTGAAATTCGCGTTCGGCTATTCGTCGTTGTTTCATTTTGCACAATCTGTTTGTTCGGTATCATGTGCCGAAAGTGTTCCTTTTGCTTCTGACATACGAGCTACTGTGGCGCGGACTTCAGACGTGGGAAAGCAGTCGTGCAGTTAAAGCAGATAAAGTTACACATGTGATACGTCACAAATTTTGTAGTGTTTAAACTACGGATGAGATCCAGTACTCATTACTCAGCAGTCCTGAGATAATAGTTCAATAGAAAGCCCACAATATTTTATACTGCAGTGCTGCATCTACCGGCAGCTACTTCGTGACTATTAAAGTAATGAGAGCTCACTGAGTAACAGCTACCGTTTATCGTAGGTTACTTCCATTTATCACCGAGCAGATGGTAAACTGATTTATTGACTTGGGTCATGAATCTTGTTAAAGGTTTATTGGCGCTACATATGCTGTCTATAATTCTAAACAAATGAAACGAAAGAATGCATGGAGGTCCAATATTATTTCTCTCTCACATACAAATGTTCATTGTATGAAAATTTTTCGAAGAAGGGGTGCTGCATTCTAAAATATTATTAGAGAGCTTTAAGTACTAGAACTACTGAGCAATAATAGCAATAGGTAAGCGTAGTCTTGGTTTGAAGTATGACAGCTTAGCTCTCTGCGACGAGGTTCTTGAACAAATGCTTCACCTAGTTCATGGCTAGTCAGATTCGTCGCCTCGATCTTTCGGCAACTTCCTCTATCATGAACGTCAGGCGATGTTTCAGTAGGCCGTTAGGTACTTTCGTTGGCCAGCGTTCTTCTGGGGGTCAATTCACATTTGGGAGGAAAAGTGCCGGTTCGTAGACAGTAAAATCAGAAGAGACACTTCCCGCGTACATAGCAGTCGTAGCTACTGTATGGTCTCGAACATAACACGTCTGTACGCAATATCTTCTGCATAATTGCATCGTTTATTTAGTAGTGAATGAAACGTGCTCGCGTAATCTTGAAGGAAGAAAATGGCTCGTGAAAGGTCGGTCTTTTTTTTCAGCCTCAGTCCGTCACAATTTCTAACCAAACAATACTCGAATAGTTTTCGTTTCAAGGGCAGACAACTCAACAAAATAACTGATGCTTTTCTTGTCAGCACATGCGGCGTCAACAAAAATGTTTGTGTTTGTAGAACAGACCTCGTTTAATACACGGAGGCCATGAAGAATGTGTTCCAGTAACAGGCTACTTTGCGAGTTATTTCCAGTAACGAAATGTTTTTGTAAATCGTTCTGGCTATCTGGTTCCTGTGCATTTCGCGATAGGCGTCCAGTTGCTTGATTCGTGGTAGCGGTGCCTTCGGGAAAGAACTGATATTTCTTCGGTAACAAAACCGGCAAAATACGCTTTTCTGAAGTTGGTAAGCATTAAGACTACTTCACAAGATTCAGCCGCGTAATAATAATTCTTTGCTTCACCGTTGTATGCAGTTTTGAAGCAGTACATGAAGGGGACTTACTGTAATAATTTGCTGCGAAAGCGCGCTTTCCAAAGTAGAAAACAGCACGCTGTAACACTAGCTGCCGTCTTTCATATTTCCAGACGATGAGCGACTCAGGCGATTCACCTAGCGATCAGAAAAACAAGAGGGGGAAAAAATTGGCTTCCCTCACTCCAGTTCATCACTTTTGTGTCCATAAAGTTGTTTCATTAAGGATCCCACACTATTGTCGATAACAAAAGAAGTGCAATCCCTGCACTAGTAATGGGAGATTTGTTACTACCTGACTGCCTCACAGATAAACGTAGCCATCAGCTGTGCCCCATCTTCGGCTTAATAACACGTCGGTATTATGCTGCCACTTACTAGGAGTTCGTTACTGTTCCTCTTTCGTTACAGACCAGCCAAGGACAATGGTTAAGCTACGAAGTTAGCTTTGTGTTTTCACAGTACTCGAGCAGTTCATTTTTCTTTAATTTCTTATGCTGTCCTTCTTCCTAATCTTTCTGGAATCGTTTTGTTTTCTCACTTCTTAATTTTTTTTCTATCTTTTGTACCGTCTTCATTTTCTTATTTACGCCATTTTCTTGTAGTCTTCATGCACTTTCCTAAGCAGGTTGGATTTTCCTTTTAATGTTTAAAAACACTGTGCATTTTTCCTTGTGAGTCTACCAGGACTCATTCGTTGGATGTGTCCACCGAGTATTAATCTCTTCCTAATTGCGCATGCAATTTTTTCGTACTTGCTTGTGTACTTGGGTGTTACTTCACTGATTTTTTTCTGTTCTTCTGTTTCCTGATGCCTTCCTCACAATGTTCTTCGTATATTTTCTGATTTTTTTTCCTTTTCTTTTACCATTATGTAAATCACAATGAAACAATCAGGCGGTTAGGGCAACCTATAATCGGGAACTGTTACGTCTTCTTAATTACACTTCCTGCTGAATTATATAAATTTCGAGATTCCCGACAAACCGTAGCTCATGTGTTACATGGATTCACATTGTACTGCCGATCACAAGCGGAGTATCTGAAATATTTCACCTTCGAAACTGAAGTACTATGTAGATAACCCTACATATATTTACAAACAACATCAGCACCGGAGTTCAGGAAAAGAGCTTTGCCATCAAATAATAAGTTACCGAGTCTACTGATAAGTGAACACTTCATATAAATCTGGGGTAGGTAAACAGATTTTTGTAAGGTTGGCCACTGCACCGGAGATAATCGTTTTGAAACACATCAGATAACGTCAGATATTTTACACGTAAACGTATAGCGGAATTACAATACAGTACACACTCTTTCGCTTAGTCCACAGTGAGAATAGTGGACGCAACTAGAATCCTACGTACTCGCCCAGAGACCGTTAAGTCAGTTAGCGTCTCCGACAAGCAAAGGAGGGATCACCGGATGGCCAAATACACTCATCAAAGGCGCTGTAGGAAGGCTCGAAATTTAGGAAGGGCCAGTGTGTGCAAGACTAGGAATTAGAAGCCGCCGCCTCATTTCCCCGTCTGGTACGTAGCGCTGATGTAATAATGTCAACGCCTCCCATTCGACAGCTATCGCGACATTACGAAGTATCGACGTTGCTATGATGGACATTGCCATGGCTCAGAGAACAAAATAATACTGAGTACCAGTCAACGAACTCGTAACCGAAGTTGGCGGCATCCTCTTCCGGTACTCGTTTAGCCTAAAAAGGGACCACACCAACTTCCCATCACCGATTTAATTCATATTGACATCATGTGAACTTCAACACATGTGTACAGGAAAACGCAACTCTTACCCATTTCGAGAAAATCGAATTTTACGCGAATTAATGTATTTTGTGTCATCGTGCTACTCGAGAAGTACCTTGCCGAGCAAATGAAGCGATTAGTTTCAGGAGCGCGAGGTCCATGGGTCGAATTTCCCTGCCTGCACTTCTTTCATTTCCTTCCACATAATTTTTTATGACTGTTCAGGCTGTGTTTATTTAATGATACATCTATTACTTTCATAATCTCCATCTTGAAAAGGGGATAAATTTGGACACAACTATCAATCATATCATGTAGACATTTTATTTATGTTATGTACCGGAGTGGAAATGACGTGTAACGTATAGAGCACAGTACGAATCAGGATGATACTAACATAGAAACAAGGGGGGACAATGATTTCGATATACAGCACTTACAATGAACGGTGAATGTTTGCATATGCATGGTTTTTTCCATGTGTCTGTTGCAAAACAATTTTAGGTTACATTCGGTGCTCATCATCACACACTTACGCGCGTATACATGCTGTTAGAATTACATGGGAATGAAATAAAATGAGTAGCGGAAACAAGATTCGATCCACAGACTTCATGCTTATGAAACAAAGCCCTTACTAGCCTGGCTGCTGAATCCTTGATTTCTATCGGCCATACGAAGTATACAAGAACTCCTAAAATGTTCGAACTCGCTTTCATCGAAGACGGTTGAGAGTTGTCTTCCTGTTCATGTATGTCTTAAGTCCTAGACGTTCTCCATACGGCCTATCAATATGAATCAAATCGGTGAGGGGAAGTTAGTTTGGTCCGCTTGTTAGCTGTTTTCCCAGTTCTGGTTACTTCGTAATAACAAGGAAAACACACACACACACACACACACACACACACACACACACACACACACACACACACACACACACACCTTTGTAATGAAGCATTTCACTTAGAAGTAATATTAAGACTGCAAGATCAGCGACTTGTTGGTTCCTTGAATTTAGCCATCACTGATAAACATGAAGATACACATTAATGAAAATACCATCGTAAAGGAAGAGAGGGCAAAGGAATCTGAGAGACGCGCATAATAATAATAATAATAATAATAATAATAATAATATCTGTAGTGCTATGTCGACTTTCAGGGTACAGTTTTGTGAACACCGTTGGTTTTGTTTTAAATAGATGACCGTCCCGTTGCACGTGTAGCGTGTTGGGGTCTGCCTCCATCCGTTAATTGATGCCTCTGTGTGCACGGCGAAATGCGAGCAGCATTCCGCTTAATGAGAGCCGTTTAGAGGCGGCGACCACGCGCGGGAAACTGGAGCGGCAATTAAAATTAGTAACCGAAGCTGCCCGCGTCAACAGCGCCGCAGTCACTGACGTCAGACCGCCGCAGGTGCTAGGCTCTTTCTGCCTGCGCCTGCGCCTGCTCCTGCGCTCCGCTCCGCGGTACCTCTCCTAGCGCGACGCTGCCTCTGGTTACATAAGCTGCTCCAGTGCCTAGTGACGGCGGCGGGGGATGGGGGCACGTGTCAATACCGCAGCCCTGATAGCTCGTCTTTGGTCTCTTCTTCTTGCGAAACTAGGACAGAGCCACATTGACGCTCTGTCTACACAAACTGCAACCTATGTGCCCCCGTCATGGAAGTTTAAAGTAGTAAAAATATTTTTGTTTTGATCGTGAGGTGAAGACCATAAGCCGGCCGAAGTGGCCGTGCGGTTAAAGGCGCTGCAGTCTGGAACCGCAAGACCGCTACGGTCGCAGGTTCGAATCCTGCCTCGGGCATGGATGTTTGTGATGTCCTTAGGTTGGTTAGGTTTAACTAGTTCTAAGTTCTAGGGGACTAATGACCTCAGCAGTTGTGTCCCATAGTGCTCAGAGCCATTTTTTTGAAGACCATACTACAGTCGTGACAACTGCATTTTTCGGCGGACATCTAATACGCCTTAGGTCAGCATTTACATACGAAACCACACTCTTCGCGTAAAATTTCCACTGGCATTTCAGTTCCCAAAATCGCCAAGACTTGGAGAATGATGATTAACGGAATTTGGGGGGTTTAAAGTAAGTTCGATTTCTGATTTACCCAATTACACCCAAACCAGAACTCTCATACTTCCTGTCGACCGCACAGATTCTTGGCCTGTTCAAGTTGGCGAAAACCATTTTCACATAACTTCATTCGTTCACAAAACACTGTGAGGAACTTGAAAGATACCTGGAGTCCATAGTATATGATAGAAGGCTTGCTGACTTACGGCGTCGTAGCAAAGTAAAGCGGTCGCGCTGAGCGTTTTAACGGTAAATCCAAAATTTAAAGAACATCGTTTTTGATACGACTGTATTTTTTAAAGAAAATATTTTTGGTTGTAGTAACTACTTTACTACCAATGGAAACAACCCCAAAAACTTGTCAACATCCGTATTACTGAATTACGACCGTTGTAGACATGGTTGTAGCGAAATACCGTGGCTGCTGTACCAATATTCGTAGGTGAACAACATCGGAACAGTGAACTAAAGCTATGACCGTAACAATACAGGTTGTAAACGCAGTAAGGAACGTTAAGTCCCAAACGAAAATTCTTTTCGTTTTTATTCCATCAATACGTCAAATCGTATTTTGTGCAGTAAAATTGTACAAAATTTTATAACAAACTTTGTGTTGGGTTCTAGGCTTCTAATTGGAAAAATGGATTAAAGCACTGTTTTTGGAAATTAGTCATCACAAAGTTTTCCGCACAGCGCTCCCACCACAGGCTCAGCCTAGGGAGCCTTAGACGTAAAGTCCAGTCTCGAACCAGGGCACTTGTTTCAGTAGGATTCATCTACGGAATAAGTGAGCAAAATTTATTGACTTCCTCATTAACTGTGCTTTCCTAAACTGGAAGTATCTCTTTTCCTGACAGATCTTGTTTACTGTTGGTAAATACGCTCCGTTACGAGAATGGGTGGGGTATTTTTTGACAGTAAGCGGAACGGCAACCTTTCACGTTTTGTAGCTTTGGTCGGTTTGTTCAGTTAAGCGGATTCCCACACTTCTGTCGATAAATAAAGGACTCCGAAGTTACGGTACAGCTACAAATGAGAGAAACGAATGTTGCCATTAGGTACTAATGGAAGCCTCTGTTCAACTACACAGTTAAAGTGTGTGATATGCAGCATATATATAACTATGCCTCCCATGCGCGATTTTACCAGAAATGCTCACAGCGCCACTTAACACTTTCTAGACTGGTGTCGCTAGTGTCTACTCACAGGTGTGCACTGCACAGACTCGTCTGAATCCTGTCAAAGCAATGGTAGCGCATCCAGATACTGTTGTTCGGACTCAGTACTATAATTGACTTCCGTAGACCGTGGATGGTGGCAAGATTGATGATACGCATTCTTCTCGTACGACGCACAGCTGCGCTTACCGAGAAACAATCGACGTTGGAGACATGGAAACCTTAATGACTTACGCCAAGAACCTCTGCGTAATGTGAAAATAAAAGCGTTGTGTGCGGTCGGGGTAGCACCAATTACTGACATATATTTACACCATTCCGTAGCTTCAGATTGCGATGTGACATGCTTATTTCCCCACGGAACTAATTATACCTAGGGTAATTTCATGCAGGGCACGGTTAGCTAATACGTCAGACAATATTATGACGGTGTTTTCAACATTAGAAAAAGTGTTTGAGGATGAGCCTATCCAGCATGCACAGACTGCTGTAGCCAGTTACTGTACTGCCGTCGAGCAAGAGAATCTGAGCTGATCAGTTTGCTCTACTACCGATCTATACCTACATGCATACTCCGTAGCCATCATACGGTGTATGGCGGAGGGTACCTTCTAAAACGCAGTCATTCCCTTTTCCATTCCACTAGCAAATAGAGCAAGGAAAAAACTTAGTGTCTGTATTCCTCTGTACGAGCCCCTATTTCTTTTATCTTATCTTAGCGGTCCTCAGTCGAAATGGGTACGTTGGCGGCAGGAGAATGGTTCTGAATTCCACTACAAACGCTGGTTCGCTAAATTTTGTCAGTAGTTTTTCGCAGAAAGAACTTAGTCTTCCATCCAGGGATTTTCAGTTGAGTTCACGAAGCATCTCTGTAATCCTCGAGTGCTGATCGAACATACCGATAATAAATCTGGCAGTGGGCCTGTGAAGTTCTTCGATATCTTCTTTCAATCCGAACTGGTGAGGATCCCAAACACTCTAACGCTACTGAAGAATGGGTCGCACTAGTGTTGCATAAACGGTCTCCTTTGCAGATGAACCATACTTAGCTTAAAATTCTCCCAATAAACCAAAGTCGGCTGCTCGCCTTCCCTACTACCTTTCTTATCGTGGTTGTTTCATGTCATCTCTCTTTGCAACGTTACGCCTAGATACTCAGTCGACGTAACTATGAAGCAGCATACCACTAGTGTACATTCGAACATTACCGGCTTGTTCGTCCTACTCACATGGATTAACTAACATTTTTCTACATTTAGAGCAAGCTACCACTTACATTCTATATGGATACTCTATGCAAGTCATATTGTATCGTCCAACAGTCACTAGACAACGACACTTCGTCACACACTACAGCTTCATCAGAAAAGTCGTTGACTGGGACTCACCCTATCCTTCAGATCGTTGTTGTAGCTGTCCTACCACACTTCCTCGGGTTCTCTGGACAATACCCATATCCTTGATGGTTTCATTTCGCGTTTCTGCGCAAGTGCAAGAGAGAGAGAGAGAGAACTAACTACAACTAGTTGCCAGGACCGCCTGTCACACTGGCTGTGGCTGAATGGTTGTGCACTGCGTTTCGGGGTACTAGTTTCTGCGCAACGCCAGAGATGCTTACCCCATGCGTGGAACATCCCCCATCGCCACAGCCGCTGGCGTAAAGAAAAGTAGCTCAATTTATTTAAACTTTTCGTCACTAGCTCGGTTAGCGATTTTTCCTAATACGAGTAATATGCAGATCATTAGTTCAACACTTATGCATAGTATACCATCGTTAATTTTATAATATGCCATAAATACCCGAAACCTGATTTTAGAGCGTCCTTTCGATAAGAAACGTAATTTTGTCGGTGATTAGTTCAGAAGGTTCGACACGTCTACTTCACCCCCACCCTCCTCCCACCATCCACCCTCACCTCACCACCTATATTCCTTATTTTATATAATGTTGGCGTCAGATTTCTCACTCTTAAGTCATTTCAGCTACTCTGTTAGACTTAACGCTATAACATAATACGCAAAGCCAATTTTCTGCTGAGTGCTAATAAAGTAGATTTTCCGCTTAGGTGAGTGAACTCCCGTCTGGTTCTGACAACCAGAGGTGACATCGGTCTTCAGGTGCGTTTACACCTGTGCACCTTGTGGCTAGTCGCCGTGCACCTGTGGCTTGCCCACAGGGAAGCAGAGGCGCCCAGTGTGAACACAGCTGTAAATGCAATCCACACGCACGCTCATATTGAGGAAGAGGCATGCACATCAACGCGTGCCACTACTTGCATGTAGCGCAAGCACAGTTGCATGGCGATTAGCCGCAAGACGCACCTTAAGAGCATTTCTGAGACAGATCAGAATTTCAGCTGAAATTAAATACGCCAGACGAGTCCTAAATGCGTTGTGGCGTTTCATTCATGTATTAACTGTTATTTTTGATCTTCATGCTCATTTTTAAAGTTGGGTTCATATGCAACAGTGTGACTGTAAGACCAGTTTACCATGTGAAACCACTTCACCAAAGCCAGTTATTGTTTTCACTCGAAGAAGGTGGTAAACTATCTACAGTAAATCTTTCGTGGTTCCCTAATGGAAGAAAATGTAAAAATTTCAGTGTGTGATATGTTGTAGCCTCTTGATGTCGGTAGCGTCATGGGTCCTGCTTCTCCCTACGCCTGCTCAATTCCGAGCGCTATAAAAACAGGCGATTTGCTGTAGGATTACTCATTCCTGAAACGTTATACCCTTCCTTCGCTCACAGAACTATTCCTTCAGGATTTACAGAAGTACGCTATTGCACGTTATGCTATAGTACAGTGCACCGTAGTGAAGAGACCGGAAGAGACCGACGAATGCCACGCGACGCAGCTCGAGTGCTTTGCGCGTGGTGCTCAGTGCCAATGCATGTTTGACTGCATGTCGTACTTGAAGCAGACGAAAATGTACGAAGGTTACGGCCGGACAGTTCGAGGCTGACAACTTAACGCGCCGCTTGGTATGATGGGAGGCGTTTTAATCTGTCAGCGGACGCAGACGGCAGCAAGTAGCATGCGTGCTTACTGGCGGCTGGTGGCTGGGGGTTTGTTGTGAGAGTGCGGGCGGCCATCCGTCAATAGTGACAGCCAGCCGCGGCCTCGCCGGCCCTCCTACAAATAATGGCACGTGTCCGCGCCGAGCGCCGGAATCTCTTTCCGCTGACCAGAGATCTTTACAGGCTGATCATTAGCTTTCTGCTGTTCCCCTTAAACAAGCTGATACTTGTTCCGTCCCTTATGTTAGGAAACATTCAGACTAGAGATAAACACGGAGAGGAATTTCACCTTATGCAAGACACCTTTATAGGTCTTCGCCCAGACATGTTTCAGCACTCCTTATACTGTTTTCAGTAGGTTAATTCGTGTATTTTCCTTCTGAAAAATTGCTGTTACATGTTATCGAACTTCCCCGAATGGGGGACTCCGGCTCACAACGCCGTACGCTCATTTCCATTTTTTTCCCTTTGTTTAACGCAACTTTTTGTACAGAATATATACATTTGTAAAACCAGTGACTGTTGTCAAATATTTTGCATTGGTTTGCATGCAGTACAGTCAACGTGTATCACAGAGTAGAGGCAGTGGATGTCGTTTACACTCCTGGAAATTGAAATAAGAACACCGTGAATTCATTGTCCCAGGAAGGGGAAACTTTATTGACACATTCCTGGGGTCAGATACATCACATGATCACACTGACAGAACCACAGGCACATAGACACAGGCAACAGAGCATGCACAATGTCGGCACTAGTACAGTGTATATCCACCTTTCGCAGCAATGCAGGCTGCTATTCTCCCATGGAGACGATCGTAGAGATGCTGGATGTAGTCCTGTGGAACGGCTTGCCATGCCATTTCCACCTGGCGCCTCAGTTGGACCAGCGTTCGTGCTGGACGTGCAGACCGCGTGAGACGACGCTTCATCCAGTCCCAAACATGCTCAATGGGGGACAGATCCGGAGATCTTGCTGGCCAGGGTAGTTGACTTACACCTTCTAGAGCACGTTGGGTGGCACGGGATACATGCGGACGTGCATTGTCCTGTTGGAACAGCAAGTTCCCTTGCCGGTCTAGGAATGGTTGAACGATGGGTTCGATGACGGTTTGGATGTACCGTGCACTATTCAGTGTCCCCTCGACGATCACCAGTGGTGTACGGCCAGTGTAGGAGATCGCTCCCCACACCATGATGCCGGGTTTTGGCCCTGTGTGCCTCGGTCGTATGCAGTCCTGATTGTGGCGCTCACCTGCACGGCGCCAAACACGCATACGACCATCATTGGCGCCAAGGCAGAAGCGACTCTCATCGCTGAAGACGACACGTCTCCATTCGTCCCTCCATTCACGCCCGTCGCGACACCACTGGAGGCGGGCTGCACGATGTCGGGGCGTGAGCGGAAGACGGCCTAACGGTGTGCGGGACCGTAGCCCAGCTTCATGGAGACGGTTGCGAATGGTCCTCGCCGATACCCCAGGAGCAACAGTGTCCCTAATTTGCTGGGAAGTGGCGGTGCGGTCCCCTACGGCACTGCGTAGGATCCTACGGTCTTGGCGTGCATCCGTGCGTCGCTGCGGTCCGGTCCCAGGTCGACGGGCACGTGCACCTTCCGCCGACCACTGGCGACAACATCGATGTACTGTGGAGACCTCACGCCCCACGTGTTGAGCAATTCGGCGGTACGTCCACCCGGCCTCCCGCATGCCCACTATACGCCCTCGCTCAAAGTCCGTCAACTGCACATACGGTTCACGTCCACGCTGTCGCGGCATGCTACCAGTGTTAAAGACTGCGATGGAGCTCCGTATGCCACGGCAAACTGGCTGACACTGACGGCGGCGGTGCACAAATGCTGCGCAGCTAGCGCCATTCGACGGCCAACACCGCGGTTCCTGGTGTGTCCGCTGTGCCGTGCGTGTGATCATTGCTTGTACAGCCCTCTCGCAGTGTCCGGAGCAAGTATGGTGGGTCTGACACACCGGTGTCAATGTGTTCTTTTTTCCATTTCCAGGAGTGTATTTACAATACCTCTGAAGGTTGTAGTTTCGTAGTACATTTGGAAATAAACTGGATGTATCCATTTGTTTCCAT
Organism: Schistocerca nitens; assembly: GCF_023898315.1. NCBI lineage: Eukaryota > Metazoa > Arthropoda > Insecta > Orthoptera > Acrididae > Schistocerca > Schistocerca nitens. The sequence continues at coordinate 731,248,579 of NC_064615.1, forward strand.
ACCTCACGTAAAGCTATTAGATGTCGTGTTATTTAGCGTGTTAAAGATTTTGATGTGCTGTTTTTACTTTGTTTGTGACGAGATAACAAGCCTATTTATTTCCCTTTTGTCATCACAGATGCGTTTTGTAGAATGTGTTCGCTAACCACAGAGTTCCCGTCGCCATGGCGTGGTGTTGTTGGTGTGCAGTGTTCATTTGTTTCGTGGCAAGTGTGTTTGGGATATTGCACGCGGATTTAAGTGCTGTTGTTGAGTGTGTGTGTGTGTGTGTGTGTGTGTGTGTGTGTGTGTGTGTGTGTGTGTGTGTGTGTTTTGTTTGCTAGTGGGGGGCTAGGGAGGGAAGGAAAGAGGGATAAAGTTGTGGATTGGCATGTTGAGTGAATGGTGTGCAGTATGGAGAGAAGGGAATTTAACCTTAGAATCTGATCATACACAGTTTCTGAGTGGGTGTTATTTATATAGGTCTTCTATTGTGGCAAAGAGGGTTTTATTGCACAGTGATGTGTTTTCACGTAGACTTTCTTTCCTTGAGCTATTAATTTTTAGATGTGATAGTTTCTTCTGTTTTCAGTTTTTTGGAATAAACTGTCCAGTTCTAAGGATTTTTAGGTCGGTTTGTATGTTAGTGGGGTGGTGGTTCTGTGCTCCTAACTGATCCAAATGTACTACAAAACTATAACCTTCAGAAACATCATAAATAAACAATATAGAATGCCTCAACTTAGTGATACATGCCTTAACTCTGTAAGCAGACCAAAGCAAAATATTTGACAATAACTTCTCATTTTACAAATGTGAATATAGCTTACCGAAAGTTTCTTTGAAGGTTAACATGTAAAAACAATTTTGGGGAACATAAATAAACCCACGGATGATAGCATAAAAAGTGCTGAAATACGTCGGGATGAAAACAAAACTAGAAAGGTGTCCTGTCCAAGACTGAATTCCTCTCCAGTTTTCTTAGCAAGCACAGAAATAAGAACTGCAACATTCACATTATGATCGAGGTGAACATTCGTAGTTGATCGGTCCAGAGTCGAATTAGTGCTAAAAGCTGACGTTACTTTGACGTACGTATGCTCTACCTGCAAAGACGCGAAGGTTTTTTCTTTCATTCGTAACACTTAACATACATTCGTTGCCAGGTATATGAAATTTTTTAAAGACAGAGCGCTGATAGTTGAATTTCGTGGTTTAGCAGGTGTCCATCCCTGTTTCTCGTCCACGACCTCCATCCCTCCTGTTCGTCCTCCATTCCTGTTGGTCTGTCCTCATACTTGCAGTTCAAAGTCTGAGGTACTGGAAATTCCAGACAAATTTCGTTCCTGTTATTCATGTGAAACTGGCTTTTTCTGCTTCGTTATGTACTATCTGCTCAGACAAGAAGCCGACATAGATTTTCGCCTGGAAATGATTTGTAATCCAAAGATTAATCCCTGTCCACTAGTCTCGTTCCACAGTCGTCATTGGCTTGCTTATAATAAGTGTACCGTGGGCGTCACAAACTCGGTTGTTGGACCAAACGTAAGTGTCCCCCCACCCCCCACCCCGTTGCGGGCGGATTACCGTCGTAAGTTCTACGACAGAACGTGATCCTCGCGAGCTTGGATCAGACGTCTCTGTTCGAACGCTGCTGTTCAGATGACATGGGATGGCAGATGTGCAAAAATTAATACTGTGCGTCAACAGGGTCTCCTACGCCGGTATATAATGTATGATCACAAAAAATTGAGCAATTTGAAGTCTGTACTGAAATGACAATGACCATCAATGTACGCGGTCATCGGACTATGTCATCTGCCTTCTGAGTGAGCGTTTGACTTTTCGCAAAGTGGTGGTGGTAATGGGAGCCTAAAACTTTCTTCCTATATCTTCGGTGTTACCTTAAATTTAGAACTAGTAAGAACTATCGGCAGCTTAATGCAAATTAAAAACGAGGACAGGCATTTATGCATGCGACAGTCTAAATTTACCCCTCCCCCTACCACCACCCTTTACTTCCTCCCACATCCCCCACCCATGAGAAATTTCATTGATCGTCCCCTGGCATGGGACACAAACTACTACAAACAGAACCGTCAAAGAGGCACTCTTGATGCAGGCGGGAAATCGCTAATGACTCACAGTCAAGCGTGTTCACGCCAGGTCTCCCTTTAACGTTCAGCGCCGTGCATAACACTATGGGAAAAATAAGTTACCCATTGCCATCTTTCTCGCCCATGGAATTGTGTGATGGATGACACCTATACTTACTTTTTTCCTGTTCATTTCAGTGCTTTTAATGCCTTCCTAAATGAACTGCCACTTCTTTGTAGGTAATAATTATTTTTAATTTTTATTTTACAGAGGCAGCTGCGAGAGCGGCGGAAAACGAGTGATCCGAACCTCTCGAAGACCAAGTAAGTAACACAATTTGTATTTATCTTTTAGGATACTTCATATCGATTTGTTTATTGCATCGAAGCAGTATATTAACTGGTGGTCTCGACTGTGGACTCGTATTACATCATAAATCTGGAAAGTGAAATCCAAATTTGTTTGGAATTTCGTTGTAAATCAACTAAGTAAAGCTTACTCCAGCAGCTACAACTGTTTTTGGACTGTATTGTTGCCAGGCCCTGTCGAGCTTAATCGTTGGAACTAAGTGCACGCAACAGGAGGACGCGCGCAGGAAGAGTAAAGCACCTCACATAATGTATAAATAATAAACGTTCGTCATGGTTTTCCGTAATCATTAAATTTGTTCTTTTTTTACCCATTGGTGTTTAATATTCTTTATTTTAGCGGATTAGAAAATTTCGATCGACCGATCGTCCCCCCCCCCCCCCGGTCTCATTAACAGGAACACACACTTCGTTTATCGTTCTTATATGTCACATTGAGGTCTTATCCGTAAATGTGGAAAGACAACACAATGCTTACCTTAATGCTTCGTTCGGGAAAGAGCCACGTTGACAATGTCTGGCTTTCTCCTTTAAAGTGTGTTCTTCGCATTACTTCAAACAATGGGTTGACGCGAGCCCTGCCCTCGTTGAACTAAAGAAATTCTCCTTTCTAATCTCATCCTCCTATGGCGAAGACAAATAAAAATTGTTTTTGTTTAGCGAGTAGAGATCTGTTCCCTTGGAGGATTTAAAAAATGTACAACAGGTTGTCATTTTTTTCTGTCTTGAAGAAAATTACACAAACGAAAGTTTTCTTACATTTCGGAACTGTCTTCGAATACATGGCGTAGTATAGTAGAGGGGAATTACAAATTTTGAAAGAGTTTCTTTTTTGCTTCTAAACTGAAATGTGTCACCGTATTAAAAGCTCATATATTTTGCTTCTGTAAGTAATGGATTATTATGGAGGATTATTCTGGATCTTCTGTAAGTATCGTTTTAAGTGAGAAGTTACTTGTTACACTAGCAATTCAAGTAACAGTCCTCGTCTTGGAATCTCGCATTATATTCTATACCTCTGGGCAACATAAGGCAAACGCTTCCTGCTCGTGTCAGAAGTTAGTGTACCTAACTGGGACTGGAACCCAGTTTTCTATCTACTGCTGATATTGCGCTGCTGGTTGCGTTGGCGGAGCGCGCCTCCTAGACCGGACCTCAGTTCGAGAATAGGTACTTAGATACCCTGTCCGACCGTCCACATTTAGCTTTTCCGTGGTTTTTTTCCTAAATCGCTAAAGGTAAATGCTGGCAAGGTTCGTTTCAAAAGGCACTACCGTTTTTTTATTTATTTATTTTTTTCTTTTTTTTCCATCCTTCCGCCAGTCTGAGCCTGTACTGTCTTACGGACTTGCTCACCGACCAGACGTTGAAACTTGATCATTCTTTCTCCTCTTGGAATGACCCAAAACGTAACTGTCTCCTCTCCGTAGGTTGGAGACAGTTACACATCTACACATCTACCCCGCAAGCCACGTTACAGTGTTCGGCAGAGGGTACCTCTTCTTATCACTATCGTTTTATCCGTATTCTTGTTCCATTTGCGAACGTCGACAAACTTTGTTATGAGCTCTAATCTGTGTTTTTTTTTTTTTTTTTTTGATCGTGGTCATTTGACGGGACTTCTGTGTGAAGAAGTAATAGGTTGCCCAAATCTTCTTCGAACGTACGCTCTCGGAATTTCAAAAGTAACCTCTGTGATACGCAGCGAGTCTCTCTTTGTCAATTGCTACGCGAATTTGTTGAGTGTCTACCCAAGTCAGTCGCGCTTGTTAAACGATCCCGTGACGCAACGTGTTCGTTGGATCTACTCTATCTCGACTTTTAGTAGTACTTGGTAAGGGTTCCAGACCGATGAATATTCCTCAAGAGTCGCCCGAACATGTACTTTGTAAGCCACTTCTTTCATGGTTCCTTAACATTCTTCCAGTGACTCAGAATCGGGCATGTGCTTTCCCTACTGTTTGTTGTCTGTGGTCGTTCGGCTTTAGGTAGTTCCGGACGGTTATCCGTCCATATACTACGATTGTTACTGTTTCCAATGATTCTTCACCTACAGCGTAATGAATCTCCACCTCTGTTTGTGCGCAGTACTTAAATGCAGTATCAGCTGCCAGTATCTGCTTCAGTCATCGATCGTGCTATGTCTTACTGCATTTCGCATCCTTTGGCGACTTTGCAACCTTCCCGTAGACAACAGGATCGTCTGGGAACACCCTCATAGAACTTCGGAAGTTATCCACACTTCATTAGCGGAACGTGACTTTTGACGTCTGTCATACTACATAGAACAATAATTGAGGACTGTGTATGTTACCAAATTATACCATTATCTTTCAGAAATTAAGTACACAACAAAACATTACCTCCTCGATCGTTCACATACAAAGAACTGACACGTGCGACCATTATCGAAAACAAAGTGGAAACAATCATGGATCCCGTCATGCTGGATGCTTTTCGTTGGACTTAATAGATTAAGTAATGTGAACGACCTCTCTGAACGTTTATCACTGCCTGACACGTGGCATGGTCTGTAGAAGTCTACAGAGGTCACCATGTGGAATTTTTTCCCATTGACAGCCCATGAGAGTTCTTGGTGTGTCTTCGGTGGAACAGTACGACCACGAATACATATCAAGCGTGTCCCACATATGCACGATGGCGTTTGGATGGGGACTCACCGCCGACTTTTCCATTAGTTCACTATCCAGGCTTCGAATGACATCCCTGCTTACGCCCGCCACATAAGCCCTAGCGTTAGAAGGAATTCGGGGCCACAATCATATGCATCTGGCAGCACATGGTTCATCAGGATATGTTCTAAGTACTGCTTGACGGTAAGGCGACCGTGGGCATCGAGAAGATACAAATGGCTGTCGTCAATTACGCCTCCCCACAACACCACACAACCTTTCTTCGCACATGAACAAGAGCATCACGTTGCGTGAGAGGAAATGTGGACTCGTCTGTGAATAACACATTTCGCCAGTGAAGAAGTTGTCAGTTGGGCAGAACTATCCGCGAACTGAACGATGATGTCAGTCGCGGTACTCCAACAGGTGGTCTGGGTCGTACGGTCCCTTCTCGTAACCTTTTCAACACATCCGATCGGACACAGTGGCCCTACTGAGATACCTGGCGGTATCCTTACGATGCCGAAACGCAGAGACGGCCAGATAAAGTCCTCATTTGGGGGTTGAAATGCGTCGGCGACCTTGTCAACCTCGCCTTGTGTACTGACCTCTCACTCTGTAGAGTCTCCACAACCTGTGGATGAGACATAGATAGGCATTGGCGTCACCAACAACTCGACGAATCGTCTGTCCTTTCTGGATCAAACAGACCATCCGTACAAGTTGCACTGCGTTAAGATGAAGCTTTGCATGTGCTTGGTTGACTACAGCATCCACAAATGACAAGAGCCATCTGCGTACCTCACTAGAAAACATGGATACCGGTGCTCTCTTCCTTCTGGGGCGTCTCCTGAAACTATAATGAACAACACAGCCAATAGATGGCGAATTATTTGGAAATTGTTGCCAACATTGAAAGCGAAGATCTCGAGCCATGCAACAACAAGCACCGCCTGTATCAAAATAGATTTAACATACCGGACGTTGATTAGAGAGTAACATGTATGTCCAGTAAACAATAAAGATACTTTAACACCCTCTTAGGATATTTTTATATGTAAATTGAAGGGGGATAACTGCTACCAGCTGCAGCAGGACATTAAGCGGAATCAGTGGCGACAAGCGAAAACGTGTATCGGGCCGGGATTCGAACCCAGGATCTCCTGCTTACTAGGCAGGACATACTGGGTTCGAACCCCGGTCCGGTACATTTTCGCTTGTCGCCACTGTTTCCGCTTCATGTTCCGCTGCAGCTGATAGCAGTTATCCCCCTTCAATTTACATATAGTGTTTCACAGCTGCGGGATCTCTTTCGAAGGAACAGACACTGTGCATTCAAATAGCGTATTTAGTTCTATCTTTTAGAAAATTCCGAATCCAGTCATAAATCCGATCCGATACTGAGTAAGTTCGTATTTGCTTCACTAAAAGACTATACGAAATTCGTTAGAATGTCTTCCAAAAGTCATGAGATGCCGTGTCAAACTGGACGCCTTCGTCTTCGTCGCTCCGGAGCTCGAGTGGGAAAGAGGAGTAGTGTTTCGCAGGGATCTCTGTTTACTTTCTCTCTTACGATGCTGCTAGGCTAACGCTCCTGGGCGAAAGGATATACCGGTAAGTCAGGTGCAGCCTCAGGGGCGTCAGCGGGGAGACACGACTGACACGGGTGACAGGTTGTTACCCTGGCAGTAGCAGCACAGCAGGTGTGGCGTGGGCGGACAGCGGCCACCCCCTGTCGGGGAGCAGCGCTGCCCATTTGCTTCGGCCATATCGATCGCGGGCGGCGTTGTCGGCACTCCGCTACCTGCCCGGCGCCGGCTACGACAACCCGCTCACTCGTTCACTCGCCCCGGCAGTTTCTGCTCCAGCCCTAAATGTCCGTGCCGGCTTTTGTGTCCAACGCCCTTCATGATGCCTCTCTTCGTTTCGTGCATCTGTAACTGGGAACAGTCTACCTATATAGCCGTATGCTATCAACTTGTTTCCATCGCGAAGTCTGGTGGATTCATTCATCGTGCTGAGAGGTAGCGGCAGTGTCAACTGTGGCCACCGACCTGAGAAAGTAATAAGCTCACCGGACAAAATGTTAGTCGCCCCATTAAAGGAAACGCCGGTCGCTTTGAAGCGGCGTAGAACTGTTACCAGGCATTGATGTTACCCTCCGCCGTTCACGTACGTCACGGCAGTGAAATGATTCGTCCGACACTTGATTGTATCGCGCAATAAGATGGTTCCGCGAGAAGACGTGACAGAACGACAGAAAGAAACTATCAGTTTTGGACATGATCTTGCCCACAACGTGAGTGAAGGTGCCCAATTTGTTGATACATCAACGCGGATTGGCCAACGTGTCTGCAAGGTACGGTGTGCCTCCCGCATCTAAATAATACGGCGTAATAACAGTGGCCGTAAAAAGATCATAACCGTCAATGACAATCGGTCGCAAGTCATATAGGTATCTGTTGTCAGTGTCTGGACGTCTGCCTCAACAGATTTCTGCGCAAACATTGCGAAAGGACTACGTGCAATGGATGTTTTGAGTCGGACTCTCGCAAAATACCATTACTCATAATTGCACATGAAGCTGCACGTCCTCAATGGCCAAAACAGCACAAACTAGACGATAGTCTAACTGGAGACGTAGCTATTTTTCCTCTCTTCAAATGATTCAATACGTAGAATCCACCGACCGGGCCAATGAGGTGTTTAACCCGCAGAGTGCGGAACATGTAGTTCAGACCAAAGGTCGTTCCGCAGTGTTATTGGGGGGAGGGGGGGGGGTATTTCTTGTCTTGCATCACGACATGGGTCCACACGTTCAGTTTACCATGAACCTGAACCGGGATGATTACTTCAATGTTCCAGATGACCAAGTGATGCACTCTCTTGTATATCTTCATAATGTCTTTGTTGTGGACATCATAGTTCTTCGTCTTTAGAGAGCTGCAGACATACGATCCTCTTTTTACAAAAACCTAAGCACCCTTCTATTCCTCGACTGGCACACTGAATCTGGTATTAGTAGCACCGGAAACGTCTATTTGGGACGTTGGGTGAAACGCAATAAAAGTCTTCCCCGTAATTTGGTAGCTCTATATGTGTTCGAGAGGCTTCAGCTGGATATAACATACATGAAAAAGTTTGCACACTCATTCTCGCCGAACTGAGACCATTATCTGAGCTAGAGGATGTGTTAAACACTATTAGTGTGATGCCTCCTGGCGGTGACTGGTTGTTGTCCGCAGTTTTTATATCTGAGAGAACTGACAGCGCGAGATATCACACACCTATGAGTTGCCAAGTGTAGCATTTTATGCAGTGCTGTGTGAAGTAATTTCTCTACTGCGACTGCTGGTGTCGTTACAGAGGCTCTTCTAGTTTTGTCGGATAGTGACACTAAATCTTAATTGTATTTCTGCTGAGAGTTTAATCCAGTTCCTGTTCATCGTGTTGAGGAGATGATATCTGCTGTTGGCCGAAGCCTCGGGCAGATCACATTGCTCGGATAATTTACTGACAAAAACTTTCTTTGATCCGTTTCCTAAAGGCAATATTTCGGAAGAGGAACTTTATCTCATACCGACTGAAATTGGTGTATCAGTTAGTATTACTATCTTTTAATTCCTTACGTTGGGTGTTTGTGTAGTCTTCATCTTCATTTCGTAATCATTGACGCGCAAGTCGCCGAAGTGGCGTCACCTCAAAAGACTTACACCAGGCTATCAGGTGTTCCCGCCGGGAGGGACTCTTCCACACATTTTATTTCATCTTCACAACTGCCAAAAGTACGTTACACAATATTAAAAATCGCTACTGCCAGCGTATTTCAAACATTTTCGATTTCGTGGAGCAATATTGTGCGCAAAAACGAGCGTATTGGGGATATTTCCCAAAGGTGCAATGACCGTTGCGGTACATAATTGAAGGTATGTATAATGTTGAAACGGATGTATGATGTTGAAACGGATGTATAATGTTGCACTGCTTGAAGTGAGTCTGCACATAACCGAAACGCGACCGCCATTTCAGCATTGAATGTGAATATAAGGAGATCCATACACTTAAAATGGGTCGTTCTTTCTAGTATGTGATCTCTAGAGTGAAAATCTCCAAAAGGGCAACCTGTAACAAGTGCAAAAGTATGAAGACCGTGCAAAAGTGACATTCCTTGAATCGTTCGTAGTTGCAGTGGTACTTCGCCTAGAAGACTTTTAGCTTCATGTATGGAGTATCGTTTAACTATATATCACTTCTGAAATGAGTTTTCAAACAATTCCATGTTCAGGTAATGAGATTATAGATGGACGCCAACTCAAAGAGGATACTAGGCGAACGCACTGTTAGAATTTGACATAGATTTCTCGTCCATCTGAAATCTTTAAATTGGGATGGCAAGGTAGAGTCCTGACTTCTTAGTAGCATATATTTTTGAATGTTGATAGAGAATGAATGAAACACTTGACATAAAAATCCCACAGACAAATCCTGATCTCGCAACGGGCATGATTTATCGCTATTTGTGCTCTCTGATATGTAAGCAGTGAGACTTCCTTTGGTATGCACACCGACCAATGACTACATTATTTTGCGAGATAAAAGAATCCTGTCGACGTGCGATTTACCTCACAGAATTACGTATCAGCTGTTACAGGAAACGGCTTTAGACAGAGAACAGCTCCAGGAAATAGCTGTTCCACCGCTACACTATTGTCAACGCGAAAGCTCCATTATCGAGCGATCATGCTCGTTGAAACCAGACGCTTCTCACGTTAAATGTCATTTTGCTCATATGCAAGTTTAAGGAAAAGCCATCAGCTCCCGGATTCCCACCGGCAACTACTCTTCCGAACCGACGTATCAACAGCCGCAGAAATAGGTCGCAGTAAGTCCTCTTCGCTGGATAAGACCTGATACCGGGTAGTGCAGGAATCAAATTGCTCGCATTACTGTGCTGCTAGTGCCCCATCCCAGCAGTTTAATTTCCCTTCACGACTGGGTCGAGTCATTTCAAGAAGAGAGACCGAATTACGATACCGTCAACGGACTTGAAACATGAGGTGCGTCAGAAGGAACGTAACACATCAGACGAAACAGTGACTATATTATTTGGGTCGACAGCAGCGAAGGCGGCTAGCGGATGCGAGTAGTGGGCACCCGCTGTTTGCCAGAGCTGCCGCGGGCAGCGCAGCGCAACGTGGCGGCGTGGACCGGCGCAGCGTGGCGCGCTCGCTGTGGTCGCACCTGCGCCTGCCCAGGGTGCCCGCTGCCGCCTCCTCCACACCTCAACCTCCCGCTGCCTGGCGGGGCGCGTTCGGCGCAAAGCAACTCCTTTCAGTCGCCGCAACGCACTTAGCACTGGCGAAAGTAGTAGAACTCCAGCTCCCTAAAGCTAGCTACCACTTCAGTACCCGAATCGTGGCAGGTTACAGTCACAATTTATAACAGGGTCGCCAATTTTCTTTAATGTTGTTTGTTGCCGCGTCCACTGTCTTGCACTATTTTAGAAACGACATAATTTTCCTATCCGAGTGCTATATATTTATTTTTTCACTAAGATTGCAATTTCGGCCTCTTACGTTATTTTCAAGTGACACCTAACTATGTTCAATTGTGCATCGTTCGTTTCCAGAGGACACCGGCCTTGTGTTAAGTCATTATTATGCGTTCCATGTACATAATAAGACAAAAGTCGTGGTCATCTATGTAAAAGAACATAGCTCTTCATGTAACTTAATAGCAGTTTTTCGATGAAGTTCTACATTCTTTCTATAAATGACGAAGACTCCCGTTTTACTATATGCATGGAATATACAGTGTTATTGAGCTGCCCCTACCTGTGGGCTTTCTGCAACCTGCAATGCTTTCAAAAAATAGCGCGCGCTATTTTCATATTCTCCCCCTCACTATGTATAAACTATTAGTCCTACAGAAAAAATGAACAGACCTTTTGTAAGAAATTTAGTGTTGTTAAATTGTGTACTGGGTTACGTTTTCGCTAGAGGCCACTGTGTGCAAGTTATTCAAGAAAAACCTTTTTTAAGGTCATTTTCGCACGTTTTTATTGAATTATTCGAAAACTACGGCCTCTAGCGCAAATGTATACTAGTGCAACATTTAACTACACTAAATTTATGACAAGAAATTCGTGTTCATTTTTTTATGTAGGACTAATACTTTGCGCATAGCGAGGGACAGAATATGAGAACCTTGCTCGTGGCATTTGAAGACCCTGAGAGTTCTACAAAACCCGTAGGAAGGGGCAGCTGATTCGTCCTGTACAAAAATGGTTGACGGGAGGACAGTGTCCTCTGGAAATGAACAATGCACTGACGCACTTAATAGTGAGCTGTCAACTGAAAATGGCATTATAGGCAAATATTGCGATCGAAGCGAAAAAAAAAACACATTAAATAACCGCCCGACCTGGAAATGATAACCTTTATATCAACACTTACACAAACGAAAATGCACAAAATGATTTTAATGTCAAGCTACAGGTGGAGGAAGTACAAGAGCAGTCGGACTTACGGTAACGAACAGTACAAGAATACGGGATGAGATTTAGTGTAAGTAAGAGTGAGATGATTACACAACAGGAAAGGAGGCGAGAGGAACAACTGGAATAACAATTGGTGGGGAACGATTTAGGAGAGTGAAGAGTTTAAAGTACCTAGGAAGCCTGATACAGGAAGATGGGAAAAACGACAGAGAAATAAACGAGCGGGGGAGAAAAGCAGAAGCATTTTGGAAGTGTCAGAAGCCTGACAGTAAAAAGGTTATATATATAGGTCATACTATGTCCCGATCCCGACATACACATCAGAAACCTGGGTTATGAAAGGAAGAGAGAAAAACGAAGTACGAGCTAGTGAGATGAAATTCTTGAGAAACAATATGGGAGTGACAAAGATAAAGGTTAAGAAATAAGAGGATCAGTGTGTTAATGAAGGTGGAAGGAGGAGGTAGAAAAATCAACTCTGAGATGGTATGGAGGATACCAAGGGGGATACAAGAGATGAAACTGGAAGGAAAGAGACCAAGAGGAAGATCGAGGGACAGACCCGGATGAAAGGAGTATAGGAATGCGTCCAGAGGAAAGAAGACTGGACCAGGGTGTAGACGGAGAGATGGTGGCAAGACAGAAGACGATGGAGAGGTCTATGTTCCACACAGAGCCGGCCAGAGTCTGGAAACTATCCAAGATGATGATGAGGATGATGATGTTCCACACAGAGCCGGCCAGAGTCTGGAAACTATCCAAGATGATGATGAGGATGATGAGGATGATGATGATGATGATAAGTTATTACATGTTAGAAGAACTCTTCATTACTAAGTTTCATTGATTCAACCTTTATTTCAAGTTGTGAATGACCAAACTACTTGATTTCTTATTCGTTTCGCAGCTACTCTACAGTATTGTATCAGTTTCCAAATACGTTGCTGGGAGAGCCTGCAAGTTCCATTACAATGGAAGTCACACATGTGCTAACTAAATCTTAACACGCAAGACAGTTTGTTTTTCAAACGAATTTCTTAGAGTTGAATGAAAGCTCCAGGTTCATAACTAAATTGAATAGACCGTCACGAGAATATTATGCTGGACTTTATCATGTATGCTTTTCATGCACTGTGCTCTCCGTTTCCCAGTGCAAGGAAACCAGGAAAATCGGTAACATGACTTAGGTCCAAGAACACAGCAGCAGAAGTATCGCAAACACGTTGCTTGCTAAGGTCGTCTCTTCCTCTACCTTCAACGAAGTTCCCCCCGTCCCCCACCAAGACCATACCCAAATCGTTAAAATTTGCGGAACTTCTCTGTTTATTTCCCATCCAGACTTCTTGTGGAAACAAAACGGGACATTTTTGACGGTCCCTCTGCTCCCGCCGTCCATGCAACGCGTAGCAGTTTTTGCGTATCAGGCGCGCCTTTTGAAATCGAGCGCCCGTGACCCCCGTTGGTCGTTAGGCGGTCTATGTTTTGTTCGTGGTGAAAGTAATGGTTCTGATGTCTGCCAGCAGAACACCAGACACTCCCCCGTCGTTCCACCGTTGCAGGTACGAAATAGAACAGTCGAATTACTCAAATTCTGAGCATATTCATCTGCCGATCAGATAAGAGAGTCAAGATAACGATATGAAGCAGCATACCTTCAGGAGTGTATATCGTTGGGCCTATTGTGGCTCCTTATTGAACCTGCCATCTTTTCCAGGGGCGTTCATGACTTGGTCGGCTTTCTGCCTCGTATCACCAAGCATTTTGCCTTGTCACTGTAAACAACTGTTCTAGTATTTCATGGTTACATCAGTGCTAGAGTGGAACGACTGTTACGAATCGTCCTGGGGATCAGTTACGTTCCGAAGGTGCGTTACTGGATCTGTAGATGTAGAGAGAACTTAAGCCCATGTTGGCTGGAATAGAGTGTTTGAAATTCTGAATTTATTAGAGACGAAAGGCAAACAGTGAAAGGATACGTTCAAGTTGTAAAAAACCAGACGACGGTAGTCAGTTGAAGGGCGTGAAAGGAAAACAGTAGTTGGGAAGGGAGCGAGACAGCGTTATAGCTTATCCTTCATTTTATTCGATTCGGCAAGTCAAATCAGTTTTGAAATGCAATTAAAGTTCAGGAAGACAAAATAAAAACTTTGTTTACCAGTGACGTAATTCTGTCGGAGACTGGAAAGGAATGGATAGTGTCTTGAAAACTGCTTATGAAATAAAAATCATCAACAACAGAACAGAGTAATGAAATGTAATCGGATTAAGTTCGGTAATGTAGAGGGAATTAGGTTAGCTTGTGACTCTAGAAGTTTGAGTTTTTCCGTTTGGGCACCAGATTGATGGCGGCAGTAGTAGAGAGGATATGAAATGGGGAGTGGTGATGGCAAGAAAAGCGTTTCTGAAAATAATGAATTTTGTTAACATTGCGTTTGAAGTTGGCTGTTGAGAAGTCTCTTCTAAAGGTCTTCGTAGCGTTGTATGATAGTGAAACGTGGGCGATAGACAGTACAGATCAGAAAAGTTCGTCAGCAGAACGCTGAAGATTAGATAGGGAGATTGGATAAATAATGAAGTGCGAAATCAGACTGGGGGAGAAAACTTTGTGCCACAATACGAGGAAAAAAGGAATCTGTTGGTATGGTACGCTTTCGGGGATCAAGGTGAAATGGATTTGTTCACGATGGGAAGCGTGGGGATAAAATTATTAGAGGAGGATCTAGGTTTGACAGTTAGTAGATTCGTCTGTATGCTACTCATGCAGAGACAAAGGAAATTGGACGATATCGATTGTTGTGAAGTATCACATCAAACTAGTTGTTAAGATTTTCACTCTTAAGTTGATAAATGTTGATTAGATAAGTTTTCCGGTTTCCCTTACCGTGTAGAAGGCTACATTCCTCTCGTATTCTCCCTCTCCCGAGTTTTCTGTCTTCAGCAATACATTGCACTTTGCCTATCATCGCTTTCACAAGAAGCTATTTACATAGGGATTTGTTTTCTTCTAAAATTGTAGAAAGTTTTTGGATTATCCGTTGCAAATTCATGAACGTGACATGTTAACAATGGTGATACATTCCCGGAAAGCCGGTAAAACTTTGATAAGGCCCAACCATTTTCCAACTCACCAGTTACCTTCGCAGGATGATAAACGTTTCACAGTACTAGTCAGGTTGTTGACTTTCTGTGGTTTTGTAAATGACGAGAGGCGGTGACTGAATAGCACATGACTTGGGCGTGCGTTGTAGAAGCAGATTGGAGAAAAATACATCTCTTTACTCTGAGGGGGAAGATAACTGTCCTCGTTCTGGGCGCCTTTTATTTCAAGTGCAACTAATTTAGTTAATGTAGAAGGGAGGACGTCGAGAGAACTGCGGGGCTGTCGGAGAGTGACGCTGCAATGGGACGCCACGCTCCGAACTGCAGCACACTTGGGAGCTGGCGCGTGCCACCAACTGTAAACGCCGTGCGTCCCGCTGGGAGGCGGATCGGGCTCTCCAGGGGCAGTGCACGCCCGTCTCGACGGAAACAAACCGCACAGGATAGCACGAAAATAACTCTCAAAAGTCTTTCACGTATATGACATGCGCACACACACACAAAATCAAACTAACTAAAGTTGCGTTTACGTGCTTGGTGGCTATGAGAAATCATGTGACACGAAATTCTTTGGCTTTCGATGGAATACAATGTTCTCGGTTTCCTATCCGCGGCAAATGGCTAAAATGCCACGAGATATCGACAAAGTACTCTCCGGCCGTTGTCAACGTAATTGCAGTCGCAGTACAAACATAACCGTGACAGGATATTTAATTATAGCTGTCACATTTAAGAACAGATTAACCGTATAATTTACAAAAAAGCATTCTGTCAGTTACTAATGAATCTGGATGTGCTGTATGTTATCTCGTAACTTAGGAACAGCCCTTCCAGGCTGGCCTGTATCAAATTCTCTCCGATGTCAACATACGTTGTGTACGGCAAAGTATTTCATTCAGTTAATAGTTCAAGAGTATATAACTTCATACGAAACTCTTCCGTTCCGATTCCACTATAGCAAGTAAGTTTACGGCGGTATGCGTTTATGCCACAGCACTCTTCGATGTATCGTACACTACCACTTCCCTGCGGAAATACAATCTTCTGCCTTTTAGTTAGAGACAGTCTTCAGCGTGAATCGCAGCTACTGATCCCCAGTTTTGCTTCAGCTGAAAACTGTCCTACTTACGCTAGCAGTTATCGTGTACCAATTTAAACAACGTGCAAAGACATCTTAAAACTGTAACAGACAAGACATCAACGGAGTAACCTGGAGCCATATAGATACAGATTTGTTCCACAGATGATACGTTGAGGCTATGGTTATTGTGGAACAGGTTCCAAAGATGAGATGAGCCGCCAAAAAATAAGCAAGATATTAGCGTTTAATATTAACAAATATTGTGGTCGGAGTACGGAGCACAATATTAAGAAGGTGTTCACATAACTTTGCGTATATTTCAACGCAGCCGCAGAAGACGACACATTTATTGCTATTAGTAGAGAGCCAAAAATTGATTCTGCACTGAACGACTATTGTGTGTGCTCGTATATTGCCTAGAAGCTACCGGTACGCAAATTTTTCCAGTGCATTGCATATCCTGCAGAATCAGACCTAAAATTTGCAATGCTCGTTATTATCTCGGTCGAAGATATTGTCTTGGCCTACTGAGGACCGGATGAAATAACTTGTCTTCTTTCTTTGCTACTTTCTTTCTCTCCCTCCGTTCTCTGCTTTCTTTTGTCCCTACGGTTTTCTCCCAGAAGCCTCTTAAAACTTCTTACTTTTGCTCTGAAAATTTCTCTTTCCTATTTCTTCCTCCATTATTTCAGTTTTCCTAGGATCTGCTTTAATTATTTTGACCCACGTTACTGATGATCTTCGATTTACCAAAAAAGTTAAAAATTCTTTTTGGTGATAATTTTTCATCTAGCCTTCTTAGATGACCATACACTACATTCCTCTCTTCGTCATTGTATCTACTATTCGTTCTATTCTTTCATTAACATTTTAATTACTTCTTAATTTCCATTTCCCATTCTCATATTTCTCATTATAGTCCTTCTGTTTCACCTATTTGGCTATTTAAGACATTTTGAAGCATCCTGGTGTATTGGAAGTGTAGTAGTGTCAGAGGTGTGCATTTGTGGATAGAGATTTCTTATTATACAAGATTTTTGTTCACTGAAAAGATATTTTCATTTTCCAGACCTCGCTAAGTTAGCTGCTTAGTTCGGATCATTTGATTGTATTATATCACCCAGGCATTTAAATATTGTAGCCTTTATATTCTTCTTTAATCAGTTCTAAACTATTTCGATGCATTCTTCGCTTCTGTCATATACTCACGATTTTTTTCCCCGCTCAAGATGCACTATGAACAAAAGTATCCGTACACCCCAAAACCCATACGTTTTTCATATTAGGTACGCTGTGCTGCCACCCAATGCCACGTACTCAATATCAGCGACCTCAGTAGTCATTAGACATCGTGAGAGAGGAGAATGGGGCACTCCGCGGAACTTACGGACTTCGAACGTGGTCAGGTGATTGGGTGTCACTTCTGTTATACGTCTGTACGCGAGATTTCCACACTCCTAAACACCCCTAGGCCCACTGCTTCCAATGTGATAGTGAAGTGGAAACGGAGCACAGACATCGGACGATTGAACAGTGGCAAAACGTTGTGTGGAGTGACGAATCTCGGTACACAATGTAGCGATCCGATGGCTGGGTTTGGGTATGCCAAATGCCTGGTGAAAGTCATCTGCCAGCGTGTGTAGTGCTGCAGTAAAATTTGGAGGCGGTGGTGTTATGATGTGGTCGTGTTTTTCATGGAGGGGGTTTGCACCCCTTGTTATTTTGCCTGGCACTATCGCAGCACAGGCCTACGTTGATTTTTTAAGCCCCTACTTGCTTCCCACTGTTGAAGAGCAATTGTGGGATGGCGATGGCATCTTTCAACACGATCGAGCACCTGTTAATAATGCACGGCCTGTGGCGGAGTGGTTACACAACAACATCCCTGTAGTGGACTGGCCTCCACAGAGTCCTGACCTAAATCCTATACAACACCTTTGGGATGTTTTGAACGGCGACTTCGTGCCAGGCCCTACCGACCAACATCGATACCTCTCCTCAGTGCAGCACTCCGTGAAGAATGGGCTGCCATTCCCCAAGCAACCTTCCAGCACCTGATCGAACGTATGCCTACGAGAGTGGAAGCTGTCATCAAGGTTAAGAGTGGGCCAACGCCATACTGAATTCCAGCATTACCGATGGAGGGTGCCACGAACTTTTAAGTCATTTTCAGCCAGGTGTCCGGATACTTTTGATCGCATAGTGTATACATGGACCTGCTTTTGAAGCTCTCTTTCTAAGATTTACATGTATTGTTACAACTTCTATAAATACGTCTAAGACGGCAAGATCGCTTGCAAAAGCCAGTCAGTTAGCTCTCATACATGCCCCTTCCTCCCAATTATGAATTTTTAAATTCCTTCTTCCTTGGTTTTCCTCTGTTCCTTGATTACTTTCATGTCACGCAAATGAACAGGCGTGGGAACAGTCCATTTTCTTGTCTTCTCATTTTAAAGCATTAACCGACCGAGTCATAAATGCCCTTATGTAAAATATTAGTGTGTGATTGAATTCGATTAAAACAACAATAACCTCTACAAACTAAAAGGACATTAGCACAACTAGCAGGATTTAAATAAGTGGTGACGTAAACAATCATAAAAATATGAAAAGAAACAGGTCAGAACAACGCGTAATAGTTGCCGATAAAATCGATTATAAAAATTAGACAAAAACATTTAGTAAACGACCAGTTTTCTGTGCCTGGGCGGGAACTAATTAATTTTTTAACCCAACCACACTGTAACACACATCTCTCGGTATTTTTGGAAGGAAGCGAAACAACGCACACTTCCATGTATCCCGTACCACATTCCTCTCTCAGGCACTTATAGAGCAGGTTGTCGAACACGCAGGCGGAGTGAGTGAATGACGACGTGAAGACTAGCTCATATGTCTAACCAGTGAAACAGCCAAGAACTCCGAGGGCACAAACGACCTGTTAACAGCCACGCTTCTAATTTCAAACTGGAAGGCAGGGAGGCAAGCAGGTAGGTAGGTGGGTAGGCTAGGGTTCTAATTTTAGGCTGAATTTTCCGCCGATGCAACTCAGGGTGTTAGCGTCAAGTGCCGTGTTGCCCTTGGTTTGACAGGTAGTGCGCTTGTTAGATCTGTAGTAGCAGTTTCAACTTCCACTTATGGCCCTGCTTATCCTGGAACCTTACCGGACACCTACTGATGTCTGTGGTGTTGTGATTAGGTTAAATATCTCGGGAAATAAGTATTCTGTAAATCTATATCAGGAGTCAAAGTAAGAGGGGTATTAAATATTTGTTTTATTTTGTCCTGCACATGATTCAGGAAACAAATTAAGTTTGTCCTTCATCAGATAACGTGGAAAATGACTCTTAGATTAATATAGCGCTTTCTTGGAAAGTCAAATTTTTTCTCACTGTGAAATTAATAGCTAAAAAAATTGCAAAGGGACCACAAGGCATTTCTGTAACTTTCCATATTCATGGTATGTGAAGATCAGAACACAAATACACCTTTCCCAAACCCCAAATGTTAGCGTGTTAATTATGGTGTACGCGTGGGTGGAGGTAGAGTTTGCGCAGCAATTGCCGATATAGTACGAGGCGTGTTTTTAAGTAAGGTCCATTTGAACATAAGTACACAACTAAAGGTTATTTAAAAAAATCTATCGTAATTGTTGTTGTTGTTAGTTAGTAATGTCTTCGTCTGAGACTCTGTGCTAGCAGTCATATCTTCAGTCGTCGTGGACTACGAACATGTAAAGAAACAAGTACACCCTTTTCCATTGACGGTTCGTCCAAACCGGTAACAACCTAGTCATCCGATGATGTACTGACCATGACTGTGATACTGCGGCCGTTAATCACATTCGCTGGACCTGAGTGTATAATTTGTTTATGACGTTCGGCGGAGGTTCAGGATTCGTCGCACCACAGATGACGAATTGTCCGCTCGCGTAATGGATACCGTTGCCCAAATAAAGGAACAACCAGCCGTATGACGTCACAACTGCTCTGCTACACGTGTTTTCTTACACTGTGCAGTACTGCGTAGAGTTCTATCCTCCGGGAATATTTTCTTATTTGACTAGTAGAGAATTAAAAAGAAATTAGGTTTCGTATAATTTGCTATATTCTGTAATTGATGCACATTGTACAGTGCAGGCAGCTCAACTGATCCTGTAATTACTCTTCCGCAAAATTGTCACAGCAGATGTGTCCCAGATGACACATTCAAAGTGTAGAAACCGGATTAAGAAAACCAGTCAAAAATCGCTTTTCTGAACAAAATATGCAAATATTCTTCAGCTTCCTACATATCGCTCTTATAGACTCTTTGCTATTTGACTAAAAATAGGACGCAGGGAAGTATGTAAACAATCGTTATTCCAATTTTCTATCCGTGAATAGAATGGGAAGGAATAGTAATGTATGTCATAATGCAATGTTCCTCCTTTACTGAAGTCAACACAGATTTTGAGTGTACACGGAAGCAAGGAACCGCGAGAGGAGATTAGCTGTCCTCTCTTCGTTGTCCGTTCCCCATTCCCGTACGTAACTTCCAAATATGCGAATACTTTGTTTTCGAAAAGACTGTCGTTTGAAACGCCTTTCGACGTCCACACGCTGAAGCTGTAACGAGAGAATACTTCCGAACACCGAGAAATGGCAATTAAAGTTTGCTACGACTGGGCATGTTTTTGCGTTTAAGAGGCGGATCGCTGGCCAGTTACGCGGTATTGTCATTTTAACGGCGGTATGTAAGGAGCGCGGCCGTCAGCGTTGTTACGGCGAGGCGCCGGTGCGGACGACTCGAGCAAGTGTTGCCGTAGTCGGCCCGCGAGACTCGCGCATGCGCGCCGCGGCGCGGCGACTGCGCGGACGGCGTGGCGTGGCGTGCCACGGCGCGCACCAGTGCGTCGCCAGCCCGCGGGCTACGGACGGCCCCCGAGCCGCCGCTTCGCGCGCACCCTGCCCCGGGGGCCAGCACCGCCTCACCATGGACACGGCCGCAGTGTCGGCGTCCAGCCGGCCGCTCGTCTTCACCGCCGACGCCGGCAGGAGGTGCTACTCGGAGAGGTAGGCAGGCAGGCCCGCCGGCCGCGGAATTTGGAGTGGCGGCAGGTGTGCTCCACCGATACAGAAATGTCCTGGCGCCGGCCCAGCCGAGTATCCGCGCTCGCTCTCGCCGCATTTTTCGCGTTTTTCAGGCTACTGCGAGTGGACCAAGTTCACTTCGAAGAAACTTTTGGAATTTACGTTTCTTTCTGATAGAGACAGCGTCCGATGTGCTAGCGTCGGTTCAGTGCGTCTCCTGGAATTCGCAAACATAAAAGGCGCAGGGCTCCAGTTATTCGCTGACCCTTTGTATCATCGTGAATTGCCAGAGAGGAAAATTAACTTTGGCTTTAATTTCGCCTTCCTACCTCTCACCCCGTTCATGCAAGATAGTAATCTTACTCCGGTAGGAATTTTCTGAGAAGTGATGAAAGTGGTTTCTTTTACCAAAAAATTTTCTGAGCATTGTACCTGTTAATGTCTGCAGCTATCTGCTTCAGTAGCGTGTTCTCAAAAGAATTACATGAGCGTAAGTTGTTACTTCATACATCTCCGTTTTCCCTGTTGGCAACGAATGGCAAGAATTCCGTTACCGCAGCGCTACTTTTCTTGCATTATTGCTCTTGGTTGTGGTAGAGTAATTTAGCAGAAAGGACGCATGTTTTTCGGTAAACACTTGTAGGAAAATGCAGAGGATAGGTATTATACTGCGTAAGAAACATGGTTCCTTCATCGCCCATGGCGCGAGTGGGTATTGGGAAAAAGTCGATGTAGTTGAGGACGCTTGCGGAGACATAAGATAGTGGCTACTATTAGTACGAAGTACCTCTCGCGTGCACTTTAAAGTGGTTTTTACTCTGTGTGTGTGTGTGTGTGTGTGTGTGTGTGTGTGTGTGTGTGTGTGTGTGCAAAAAGCAGCGCACTTGGTCATAACTCTGTTAAAATCGTTATATAGTACACTAGAAGAATAATTTGTACATGAATATTGTGATGCAGTCATTATTGCCACAGCCTACACGAGAACTCGCAGGTTTACACAGTACCCTCTGGGGTGGGATTTTGAAGGTTCACTAATCTGAAGTCTCGTGGGAATGTGTCACACACTGCCCAGTATCTTTCGCAGTATCTGACATCTGAAAGGGTCGCATTAAAAGTTTGGTCACGGTTGTGAAATTTGGAACAAATCCTGCGTGATACTGTGATGGCACAGGAGAAGGGAATGGAATTTTCCTTTTTCAGTGATTGATTGGTGGTAGGTCATGGCCTTACCAAAGGGGAGTCAGTTTTTCGCGTTGTGTACGCTTACGGGTGATGCCAGAGCTCCGTGGGGACAGCTGAACTGATGAGAGAGTTGACACAACCAGTCCGCGTCCTGTGCTTCATTGCCGTCATTAATCTCCGGCAATGGAATATCCCAGGGTCCGTTTAGGTCATCGATATTACTTTCTTACGAAGGCAGCTGGCGACTGCGATCTTCCACATATTGTGTGTGCCGTTTGTAATGATATAAGCGGTCAGCGGAAGGGAGTGCTAATCAAAAATTTAATAAAGATAGTCACCTAACCTTGAGTATTGTATACTCGACTACACCACATACTGATAATATATAATTCGTGATGTATAGCTAGAAAGTGCTGTATATTCTAACTGTATTTATGTTGTTTATCAATTTAACCAAGAATATAACTAGCAGTCACTCAAAATAATCTTATGGTTGGCGTCTCCCTCCTCTCCCTTTCCCACCCAGCCAAAACAAAAAAACTACGTTTATGAACAAAGGTGTTAAAACGGATGGCATTTATTTTGCACCTGATAAATTTTGGTGAAATGAGAAGCCAGAGAAAACTTTCGTGGTTGTCCCACATTCACTTACGCTTTAACTTGTTTACTGTTGTGGACGCGATGTAATGATGCAGTTCGTCACTGGAAACTTTAATTGTTAAATGTTGCACAAGGCCTGGCTGCACATGGCTCTAATAGCATTGCATAGCTATATTACAGGTGCGCTAATGAGCTGTGACCCTACAGGAATCGTGCAGTGTCATTTAGAACGATATTTCGTCGGCATTTGCTGTTAAACGCATAGCAGAGCAATATCACGTAACCGTCTGGTTAAACTCACCATCTGATGCAGCATCCTCAACAGATATCTCTAAACCGATTTGCAGAGAAAGCAGATAAAGAAGTCTAATATCCAGTTCTGTTCAACAAAAATACTACACGTTTCGATTTAGGAACACCGGTACGGTTCATCTAGGTCACTTTCGCCGAAAAAATAATTCTCCAGTGCTGTAGTTCGTCTTGCTGGTGTAACGAAAAGCAGCATCGAGGGGGAGGGTAGATGATTGTGGAGGATGGAGGGGGCAGTTTGGGGGGGGGGGGAGGTGGTGTTCGGCCTTATTGCAGGCTATTGATTCCGGCCGGAAAACTGCAGGGCGCGAAGACGCGCAGTCTACGTGGGCTGCTCCGTCCCGGCGAAGCGTCGCCTCTGCGTCCTGAGGTGCTGCAGGGCCACGCGGCCGGTTTCTGCGGAACTGCCTGCCCTGTTTGTGTCGTCTGTTTCATTCAGATATTCGTGCGTGGACGCGCGACGTCATTCATTCGCACACGTACTTGACTCGGATCCTACGGTTTTGTAAAGAAAATATACAAAGATAAGCCACTGAACAAAAATTGCAGAATTAGAAGTCATAAGCAAAAATGACTCTTTTTTTTTTGTCGTGTTGGGAACACACTCCATTTGCTCGGCGAATGGAACGCTTCATTGTCACTGGAGCTGGCTTTCAAGGGACTTTGTACTGGCTGTTGGCTTGACAGACTAGCTCAGCACGCCCAAGACTTACCAAATTTCAGGCACATCAAATTGCGATCCACCTGTAAAGGAGATAGCATTACAAAACGCTACTAAGCACCGCCGTTCAGTCCACAGACGGTACACTCGGAACCGACCGCTGTGTCATCCATTCGGCAATAGCGTCCCGTGGCGGGTCGAAAGGCTTCCGTGAATCGGTGGGGTCAGTACTCACCACTTCCAGCCGTTGTCGGGTTAGCATGCATGGTGCCGCTACCACTAGCTCAAGTAGCTTCTCAGTCGGTATGACAACTGAGTTCACATAAGACGCTAATGCGACCAATTCTTGCGTACTTCGCCAATGTTAGTCTTAAGAAGTAGGTGTAACACCAGACGAATTACAACCACAATGAAAATCCAATCAAGCTCTGTGCAGACGTGTTGTGAGTGTTTCTAGCAGGTCTATCGATTGCAGCAGGTTGCACTACTTCAGTTGTGGGCGCACAGTTAGCAAATAAGAATGACTAGAACAGTAACCTGCCTCCACGTGTGAAGTGCGTGCTGCAATGCGCTGAGGATTTCCGCCTGACTTCACGCAGTCCATACACCACACGCCATGCATGACGACAAACTGCCGCAGTGCTGGAGTAACTCTCTACAACTGCAACAATGATGCGCCTGCGGCGATTTCGACGGTTTTTGCTCACACGCCATACAGCATGGGCATAGCTGCCTATAATTCTCATACCCTTGTTCAGATGAGCCGCTGGCTATGAGGACAGTGTTTTGGCACAGACAATGAGTTGCAGACCAATGTAGAGAATTGGCGGACTCAGAGGGGGACTGCCTTCTATGAGAGGGTATTGGAAGATTGTTACAGCGCAACGACAGATGTCTTGAAAAGTAACTGAAAGGTGTAGGAAAATGTTGCAAATAAAACATTTTTGATTTCCGCTGTGGTTTCCATTTCGCCACAGATTTGCGTTGGCGGGGGGGGGGGGGGGGGGAGAAGGGTAAGCAGCATCTACACCATCCGGGACAATCACCATTGCCACGCACGTGAGCCACTGCTTACCGCGCAAGGCACAGACACCGCCGACATGATGGTGGTGTGCCTCTTAGGGGACACTGTCTACATCATTACTGTCATCATTAGTATACAATGATCATCGTCACGTGCCGATCAGTAACTGAATATGGAGGCCCTCCATGCCCAGCACCTTTAAGAATAGGTCGTCATATGGAACACAGAAAAAAACTACTTAAAACTTTAATGCGTGAAATTATTTTTAAAACTTGATATCTGGCGGGTATTGAACCTTGAGCTGTAGGAGCCTTTACCTATCTGGATGCTTCATGGGACCTTCGAGATAACAAAGTTTTCTTTTGCTGATGGCGTACACCATTTTTAATCCTTCTCAAATTACGTTTGTTACTTCGCTGTTCACAACTCGATCGGTTAAAGAGCTTGAGTGCGCAACGCTAGATCACTATGTCAAAGCAGTTTCTGGCGTTTTTCTTCTGGGATCGTTCAGGGCACGCGTTTATGCCCCGTACAGAAGAGCTGTACAGACGTAGTTTTTGTAGGCGTAGTGTATATATTATTGCGCATATGATTTCTTTTCATTCGCCCTTGAGTTTCCTGTTCGACTTAGGGAATTCCTACCCTTTCAGACGACATCACGACGAAATCCAACCCAGAATAAACTTCCGATAATGACCTGTCCTGCTTAACACTCAGAAGAAACTGTTCGTTAAAATTAAACAGCACACAGGAATAGGGGTAATTCAGACAGTCCTCAGTTCCATATGATTTCACGTCTGTTGCAAATTTATTTCGTTTAAAACCAATTTTTAAATGTAATTGAGAACGTACGTGAGAAGGATACGGAATCAGCTGGGCCGGTGATGTGCGAGAGAACAAGGTAGCTGCACGGCGGTCATGGTGCAGTGCACGGGGGTTGCGAGCCGCCCCGGCGGTCGATACAGCGCCCTTGGCAATGGTCGCCAGCGATGCACCTCACCTGCTGCCGCGCGCTGTCCGATGGGAGCGCTTCCAAAGTTCCGCCGCTTCTGCTAAGATGATTTTGATCTCTCCGTACCCGAAATAACACCAAACCGCATCCCTCGCCGCATTACCGCTTTTTTTGCAGACCCCGCCGAGAACTTTCGTATTACAGGGGTACCAATTGGTGTTGAAAGTCGTCCAGGATTCTGGTGATGAAGAACACCACCTTGAGACACACCAGGAATTGCACCATCTGACATGAAACACAAGAAGCGAACAAGCTGAGAACTGTTACTTTATCTTGTTTCAGCCAGCTATTGATGGCGGTCTTCTGTGTGCAAACACTACAGGATCTAAAGGCGTGCAAATATGTATTTTTCTAACATTCAGATTTTTTTACTGCGAAGAACATTTTTCACGGGTAAATACTGCTGAACGGTCTCTGAGCTGCAGCTCATCCTTACACAAACAGATTTTGTGGCCAACACAAACAGATAATAATGTGAAGCGACTGTTAAACATTCCCTTGAGCTGTCTTCAGTTCAGAGGTTGGTTTGAACACCGCGGAGCTTCGCTAGGTCCCGTTTGAGATTATCTTCCGTCGCTTCCGTCCAGCCTCTTAGCCAACTAAGATCGCCAGTGATAAGGATATTTCCGTCTAACGTAAAACTTAACCGCGGTGAAAATGAACACCTCCCGCGTACACAAATCATTGCCAAAGGTGAAGGTGGTAAGAAGTGGCGGAAAGAAAACATGACGACGCAGAAGTTACAAACTGAACCTTAGTTTACGTAGATTCACATTTATCCATAGAGTTTCTGCAGCGAAACGAGTTCTGAAATTCTTCACAGTAATAACGAATTGTAGTATATTTTATTACTGTGTCAACAAATCACTCCTAAAAATATATATTCCCAATTACCATCCCGCGAAATGGGCGCGTATACGTAATTTCCTTGGCCTTATTGTACCTGTTCACCACACCATGCTCTAGTGATGAATACGTCTTAAGTTTTACAATATACACTATCTACTGTCGATAATAATCTGTTTTAGGTGCTAACCTCTCCAGTAATTCAAAAATAGTTTCTCTAAGCATCATCAATTCAAAGACCTCGAATCGAGCGTCCAGCAGAAATTTAGACTGTGAGCGACATTGCTCAAGGGACGAATTTGTTTTGCTACTTAACCCCAGAGAAACAGTTCTCCCCATGGAGGTACCGATCCATATGCTTTACAAAATAATTGCTACAAGACTTCAGCAGTCGTTATATTAAGAGTAGGCAACGGAGAATCTATGTTGAAGGAATAATTCGTAAAATTACTTCTCTCTGAACCCATCGCCAGTTGTACCCACTGTAGAGAAAAATTGTTCAAATAACTCAGCTTGACGCTAGCCGCGTATAAAAACTGAACAGGTTGGAAATACAGATAAATCTGAAACTTAATCTCCCATTTCCAGCAGAAGACGCAGATTAACAGTGTGAAAAGGTATCACGTGTGTTTGTGTCCGTTTACGCCAGTTTTACTGATTATTTTTTTCCACAATTTTTGTTACTTTCGAAACTCAGAGAATTCTATTTAGAAGTGCTAAACGGAGAAGTTTTGGTGTTTGAGGATCTTTTGTCGATTTTTAAGTTCAGATTCTCAGGTGTTGACTTCGGGCAAAGATCATGAGGTTGAGCGTTCTGCTCAAAACCACCATTAGTCTTAGGCTGCTGTTAGACCTGTAATAGAGGACCCTAAACCAGAACCTTCATTGCACAAAAACTAGACACCTCAGTACAAAGCGCAGTACATTTTCCTCCATAGCCACAACTCATTTGAGGAAATTTGCCTCTGCAGCCCGTAACTGCTGTAATTTGATTGGCTTCTGTCGTAGTCTTGTTCGTATTATCTATTACCAACCACAAATAAAGAAAGACCGCACTACGTTCATATTGCAGTTGCAAGAAAATAAAAAAATGTGTGGTTCCTTTATAAAAAATGAACCAGGCAAAAAAATCCGGACTGTTGGCCGATATGTAGTATTCAGTCCGTAAATATCCAGCGTATTGACGCTGGACGTTTTACCTCTGAGACAACGCGTTGCTATTTAGTTTCTGCGCCTTCGGCAGCATGCTGCTGTTCACTGAAAGTGTACTGAAGCAGTAAATGGCGCCGCTTCTCCATTTCGCTGCAGCTGAAAGCGACACTTGCGTCGAGGGTTTGAGATGTGCACCAATCCATTAGAGCCGGCGGAGCTGTTAGAGAGAGATCGCTATTATCCATTGAGACATTTACGTGAGATTCTCTGCCCCGAAGATCATTGCACACAAACGGAATGTCGTTTGAACGCATCTTACGTACATAAATAACCTTACGATTCAGGGCAAAAAGAACCGAGGACGAGCGGATGGAGTAAGTGATTACAGCTCGTTGCTTGACTGCTACAAATTGAAACTGATTACACACACACAGTTTCAGCTTGGATTTTCGTATACGTCAGGAATCCTATTGAGTTTACAGAACACAATCCAGGCCATAATCTTCGATTTATTTCTGTCGTTGCTTTAAACTGCTCCAAATACAAAAAACTCGTCGTTGGCCTTATGACTTCAGGGTTACTTTGTGCTATTTTATTCCAGCGTTATAATGGATGCAGTAGCTGTTTTCGACTGGGCACACGTATGTTACATATATTTCATAGCATAGATCTGCTCT
This sequence comes from Schistocerca nitens, assembly GCF_023898315.1. Classification (NCBI taxonomy): domain Eukaryota; kingdom Metazoa; phylum Arthropoda; class Insecta; order Orthoptera; family Acrididae; genus Schistocerca; species Schistocerca nitens. The sequence continues at coordinate 731,276,870 of NC_064615.1, forward strand.
TCCCCATCTCTATGTGCATCTCAGCGCCCCCCCCCCTCTCTCTCTCTCTCTCTCTCTCTCTCTCTCTCTCTCTCCCTCCCCCCCCCTCTCCCCCCTCCGTCCCTTGTATTTTCAGACGAAGTTAACGTTTTTCATAATATTATTAATCCACGCTTACTCATACGGCTTTCTGGCTTCAGTATGTGTTTAGGATCAGACCCAGGTAAGGGGCACCAATCATAGAGAGGGAAGTTATAACTCTAAAATTAATTATACAATCAGAATTCAATTATGTCACTCGCAGAGTATATAACTAAAATGTATTCACTTCTTCTCGTTGTCTCAGCAGTGAGGAGCGTGCGGTGCGCGATCTGTAGCAACCAGCTCAGCTGAGTACTACACAGTCAGTGGTATTGTCGCTTCTGACGCACAAAGAGGAAGGTCATAGGACAGCGAGTGACTTACCATAGAAACGCTTTACTTGTTGAAAAACGTGAATAAATCGCCATTGCGTACTTAGTACATTAAGAAAATATCCAGAAAGCGTGCCTTTTGACATGCCACGTCCATCATTTGTGATTCAAAACAAGCAATTTTGAAAGCACTTTCATTCATTGTAGCGAAAAGAAATTCAAGAGGTAAATAAAACTTTTGGAACTCAGTGTGAAATACAAAATAAGATTTGACACGATTCTTCGGTAATATCTTAAATATTACTGTCTAGTGATTATGGCTTCAACGCCAAGAAAAAAAAGAAATGAGGGAAAGCTTAGAAGTAGTTCAGGAAAGCAGAATAAATTTAGTGGAACGTGGCGAGAACAGCGATGTAAATGGTATTAATTGCACATGCAAAGGGAAGGGAGCCGGGGAGGGAGGAGGGGATTTCAATGAATCTTTCCACATTTAAGCATTCCTTAATCACGTCTGGATTCAAAAGATTGTCATGTGACGGGCTGGGCATATGTTACATATTCTTTAGTTAGTACAGCGTGTTTCTTTCAGCGATACACGTGTTGATGGTTTCTGTGTACGAATTATGGTTCGGAGGAACCATGATAGGAACGCCACGATGTTGAATAATGCTTTTCGTACAGCTACAGGACGTCGTGTCAAGACTCAAACTGTGCGCAGTAGGCTGCATGATGCGCAACTTCACTCCCGACGTCCATGCCGAGGTCCATCTTCGCAAACACGACACCATGCAGCGCGGTACAGATGGGCCCAACAACATGCCGAATGGACCGCTCAGGATTGGCATCACGTTCTCTTCACCGATGAGTGTCGCATACGCCTTCAACCAGACAATCATTGGAGACGTGTTAGGAGGCAACCCGGTCAGGGTGAACGCCTTAGACACACTGTCCAGCGAGTGTAGCTAGGTGGAGGTTCCCTCCTGTTTTGGGGTGGCAATACGTTGGGCCGACGTATGCCGCTGGTGGTCATGGAAGGCGCCGTAACGGCTGCACGATACGTGAATGACATCCTCCGATCGATAGTGCAATCGTATCGGCAGCATATTGGCGAGGCATTCGTCTTCGTGGACGACAATTGGCGCCCCCATCGTGCACATGTTGTGAAGGACTTCCTTCAGGATAACGACATCGCTCGACTAGAGTGGCCAGTATGTTCTCCAGACATGAACCCTATCGAACATGCCTGGGATAGTTTGAAAAGGGCTGTTTATGGACAACGTGACCCACCAACCACTCTGAGGGATCTACGCCGAATCGCCGTTGAGGAGTGGGACAGTCTGGACCAACAGTGCCTTGATGAACTTGTGGATAGTATGCCACGTCGAATACAGGCATGCATCAATGCAAGAGGACGTGCTACTGGGTATTAAAGGTAGCGGTGTGTACAGCAATCTGGACCACCACCTCTGAAGGTCTCGCTGTATGATGGTACAAATGCAATGTGTGGTTTTCGTGAGCAATAAAAAGGGTGGAAATGATGCTCATGCTATTTTCTATTCTAATTTTCTCCACAGGTTCCGGAACTCTCTGAACCCAGGTGATCCAAAACTTTTTTTGATGTGTGTGTATATTCGTTGTCAAGTAACTCATTAATACTGCACAAGTTTACAATCGGATAATGTCTTTCAGTTTTCCTGCATGTATTCTTAAAGGTACCACAATCATAGCCAGATAAATTTGAAATTTGTAGTTTTTGGTATTCCTTTTGACACGCTTATAACTGTTGCGTTTTAGTTTTTCGCACCACTTCTTCTAGTTACGGTTTGAAGATTCAGCAGGATAGTGTATCACCTTCTCTTACAATTTTGTTAGAGGAGTATCGGAGTTTACTTAGCTTTCCTGTGAATCCACTTCTATGTATCTCCACTGCAACTAGCCTGCCCGAAATGCGCTGCTTACAAGCGTAAACGCTGAGGGGAAATTAGCTGTAGGTTTGCAGCTGTGTAGCGCAGGAGAATGTGGGAGGCAGCGCCTAGCTAAGTTTGTTGGTGCTCTCTCTCTCTCTCTCTCTCTCTCTCTCTCTGCCGCCCTCGGCTCACAAACAAGACACGGGGGATGGGGGTGTGCGGCGAGTTTACGGCGGCTCGTAACCGGCCGTCCACCGCCCACAAGCCACAGCGTCAGCCAGCGATTGACCGCCGGCACGTGGCCTTGTGTGTCACGCGCCACGGCAGGTGTTCCACCCCACAGCCTACGCGAGTACGTGCCCGGTACTCCAGATGAGACCGTCCCCTTCTGTACAGAATTTGTATCGTCCAATTTCTTATCTGGTATGTTATGTCAAAGGACGACGCACTGCACTGCCAGTCACGTGTGCATCATCGCACTGAAAGCGTACTTTAGGAGCGTTCTTTTAAATTTTCAACTTCGTAAAAATCTTCTCGCCTAGACCATTTTGATAAAAATAGTGCAAAAATCGTAGTTTTATCTCTGAAGCTGGTGGCGTGAAGACTGTTTTGATGCTGCTCTTCACACTGGCCCATTCTGTGAAAGTCTCATCGTCTCTGTGTAACCACCGCAACGTACGTCCGTTTGAACCTGCGTACTGTTGTTAAGCCTAGTTCTCGCTCAACAATCCCCACTTTCCCACTCGCTCCCCTCCAACACCAAACGGACAATTCCTCAATGAACCATGATTTATCCCATTAATCTATTGATTGATTTAGTCAAAATGTGCCATAAAGCTGTTCTTTCCCCGATTATTATCAGTTACTAAGACAAAGGAATTACAGACATTGGCTGCGAGGTGGCATTGATTTACGTAAATGGGGAAAGTTGAAAATTAATGCCGGACCGGCAATAGAACCTGGGTGTTCTGCTTACTAGACAGAAGCGCTGATTGCTCTACCATACGGACACAATGGTCACCGCACCTGAACGGATTAACCTAGAACGCCTCCCGTCCGACCCAAATTGTTAACTCATCCACACACTACTAATGTAGTGGCCCTCGCCCAGCTTAGTCTGCATCCGCATTCGGACATGGCACAAAGAACGGACACCACATGTATATAGTTATCCGACGTACCCCTCTAATACTAAACTTTCTTGTGTAGCACCACAGTGGAAAGGTTTCCATTCTTTATTAGTCTGTACTGTTTAGCGTACACGTTTTACTTATCTAGCTACACTCACTTCAGATGGTTCGAGAAAAGTTTTTCTTGATTCTGCCAATTCGTATTTGATAAACCTCTTCGCTTGTGCCACCGTCAGCTATTACGCTGTTCATATTGCAGAAATCATGAAACATTTTCAGAGCCTTGTTTTGCAATCCAGTTCCCTCTGTTGAAACAGAAATGTACTTTCCAGCTTCTAAAAGAAGTTACTTACACAACTCTGAGCCACGAAAGATTGTCGTCTTTGATGATGCTTTCCATTGAAAAAGATTTCGTGATGTGGATCGCAGACTTCAGTCAACGGTTGGCTAACAAATTTACGTCGGTAAAAAACAGGAGCGCAAATTTTCAATAGAAGTAAGGTGACAATGTGTATAGTTATGTGTAAGTTTTTATTTCCATTTCTTTAAATGACGAATGTATTTGTTCTACTAGAAATGTGTAGCATCGGTATCACTCAGTATGCACCTACAATAAATACTGAAGAAATGGTTTCAAGAAGATAAACTAACAGCAGTTGAGAAAATCTAGTGTGTAAAATTTTCTCACGTTACGCCATGAAGATCATCAGCAGTAATTCGAATAAACTGAATAGGCGTGAGATACAAAGTATGAAGATAAATGTTCTAAAAAAGCAGCGCTAACTGTCGGCGAAAACGAAGACAAATGTGAGAATTGAGAGAGATAGTAAGAAAGGACAATTAAATTTGCGCTCACGAACCAGAACATTATGATCACTGCCCAACGTGAGATTGAATGCCGCCTGGTGGCGTTGTGGCCAAATGACAGGGCAAGCAAAGGGCACAAACAGAACAGAGAATCAGTCTAACGATGATGCGACTTACAAGCGGAGAAATCAGCTGGTGTAAGCGACTTCTACAAAGGGCAGATTGTTATGTCCCGGTCCTGAGATCGATCATCTGACAGGCGAAGCTGCTAGTGTATTCGTTTGCTGCTGTAGTGAGCATCGATGGAAATTGGTTGAAGGACTGTGAACCCACAAGCTGGGGACGAGATGTAGAGTGTCCACATCTCATCTTAAAACGTATAGGTCGGAGGTTCGTCCGCTTTGTAAACCAGGATAGGCGGCGATCCGTGATTTGTTAGACGACAGAGAACAATAATATTGATGCAGGCGCAAGCAGATCCGGAGCGCGATGCTTGGCGTACATTGTTGATCATCGGGTTCCGCAGCAGATGACCCCTGTATGTATCTATGTAGACTCATCTACATCGACAATTACGCTTACAGTAGGCACAGGATTATCGAGATTCGATCGTGAATTATTGTAAACGTATCTTCTGACAGCAAGAAGCATGTTCCTTCGTACTGTAGGTCGGTGGTCGTGTCAAGATTGCCTTCATACAGGCGAACGGCTGCTCGAAACATGCGCAGCACCAATGGCGCACGCCGATAGGTACGGTATTGTGCTGCGAGACACATTCGCCTGCGGTCCCATCGGACATACGGTAATAACCGAGGGCACTAAGTCAGGTGTGGACTGCGTCAACATTACTGCGGACAACCTGCATTCTTTCATACTTGATGTCTGCGCAGACACCGATGACACTTTGCAGCAGGATAACTTTCCGTGTCACAAGACCAGAATCGTGCTCAGTGGTATGTGGAACATGATAGTGAACACGTGTTGTCTTGGCCACCAAATGCGCTTGATCTGAACACGATGAAGTGCTTTTGGGACGCTATGGGGCACCAGCTCTGCCCCTCATACCGCCGGCGCGTAATTTACAGGAATTGCGTAGCCTTTTGGTCACACATATATCTGAAAACGAACTGGGAACTTCGCGAGTCCATGCCACCCAGCACTGCTGCTGTACTGTGTTCTGAAGATTGACCAGCACGCTATTACGCAGATGGTGATTATCAGTGTATTTCGAGCGGATAATAGGCAGTTGTAACTAAAACAAAAAAGAGCAACAATACCAATTTAAATACAGAAAATTTTATGCGAACTCTTGGATATTAGCAGGTAAATGCGCGCTTTTCTAAAGATCAAGTGAAGAGAATTCTTTTGGGATAAATTTAGTACAGTGGCCAACTAAAGAGGGTGACACAAGAGAGAAGAATCGAGAAGGCTGAACGTCCGGCGATGGACCTCACTCTATGGTAGAAAACGTGATCATCGTCGTCGATCGTTCGTGCAGCGACAATGAAACTGATGTATGCCTTTCCTTCCTTTCCTCGAACTTCCTGGAACGGGTTTATTATATGCTTTCCGTATTCTGTAAGAAAGGTGTCTTCCCCCTGGAGTTTTCAGTGCAGCTTGTAAGTAGATACTATAACTTTTCAACTGAAGACTTTCACTTTCGTTTTCCTGCTTTGCAGACGTAAACAACTAAAACTAATGATTTCAGATAGATATATATTTATCTTTTATAGTTGTCGGGATATTTGTATTCACGGAAGGAGCCTGGCAGAAATGTTTCATTAGATATAAATAGTTGGTCTAGGGGCGCCAGTTTTCGAGACGCGCTCGTGTATCAGGTGCTTTAAAACTCTTGACGGAGTAAAGGGCTGCTTGATTTAGTAGGCAGGAAAAACTAGCTGCTGCCCAGCTGAGTGCCTCGGAAATAGCCGACGAGTGAGTGGGCACGGCGCACTGACCGTCTCAAGCCGCTCTTCATCTTGTCTTCCTAATACAAACTTCTACCTGCCAGGCGTCCCCTCTGGAAGGCCGAAACTGCGTAGATCATGCGCAGGCTTTCAGTAGACGGCATGCGCAAAATGTTTTGAGCAGCGGAAGGGACGTATTTAGATTGAATTGGGTCGTCCTCCTAAGACCGGCACCACTAACTGATAATGTCAGGAAAGTACACAGGTTGCAGCATCAATATAGATCCGTGTCGATCTCATGCACAGTTGTTCGTTTGAGCGCAAGAGCGCGCCTGTCGTAAAGTGCGCGTCCAGTGCACCTGCATTGTCGAACTTGTCACAGCCTAAGGATGCAGTTAAAAATCGACAAACAGTCGAATCGAGATACGCAACGACAGAGTGTTAACTAGTTTCTTTAAGTCGTTGTAGTATTACGTAGTTCCTCCTAAGAGTGAATGGATGAAACATGCGGATGGGAGGGGGTGGGGGGCGGCAACAAGAGGGAGGCTCATACTGCCGAGTATCATAATGAGCGTATCCCTCATAGATCCTGCTCGATACGGCGTCGAGTTTAGAGCAGAACGCCACCACGACGAACTGCTATAAAACGAACCAGATAAAGGCCTATGTTGCTGCTCTCAATAATTTAAAAGATCGCGTTTCACTGAGATGAAGCATTTCCGCTCTTTCATTGTACCATATCGACCGGGATGGTAGGGAATTGTCATGTCTGTAATGAGTTTTCGATCTCGGCAGGGGTGCGTAGTCAAGGAGAAACGGTAGGAACCGAGAATCGAGTATTGAAGTGTCGCGATAAGAGGTAGTGTGTTACGAGACAGTTACATTAAATAGTAAAAGTTAGAGGTCGACGGAATTAAAAAGTCGAAATGGTATAAAAAGAACCTCATTAATTGATAATGTGGAAGGAAGAGTAGCACGAAATCATTAAAAACCTGCCAGGAAGTTCCAAATCATTATAGAAGTTACGCCTGAAAAGTAGTGGGTGAAACGTTAAAGATGAGCAATCACGCGCCTGTGATCAGAAACGGAGATCGTCATAAACGGTGTCTGTTTTAACCCAACAAGTGAACACCAGGGTTACTCTGCCCCTGGAGTTTCTAGTTCTTTACTGTGCATGCACCACCGCACGTACACAGCTCGTTGCCATCAATGTAAATTCAGACATAGGACAGGGCAGATCTTCGAAGTTGAGAGAAACCGTTTAATTTGATAGAAATAGGCTTTGAAGGCTCACTGAGACCCTGCAGTACACATTGTGTAACTGTTCAATCGCTGAGTGTGAAGTACCTTTATGTGAAAGTGGTACATAGAAATGACATTTTACTAACGGAAGATGCGAACAACTTGGTCGTGATAGTGACGTAAGTATCTATCTTGTTGAAAGTTACTCTGTAGCTGATGCTCCTGCAGCAGTTACGACAATGTCGAATCAGATCAGTTTGCCGATTACTTAGACAGCGATGAAGAAAATACAGTCGTCCACGGTAGAAATATTCATTGTTAGAACACAGCTGCCCCTAATATGAGAGGCCGGCCCGTTGCCGATAACTTCGTGATCCATAATCCAAGAGTGGATATGCCGAATGAATGAATTTATCGATAATTGAGAACATTTCCGAGTATTTGTGTAATATATGCCTTCCATTAAATCAGTAGCTTCTTTAATGAAACTGCAAATAAAATCTTCAGAGACGCATCACTTTAAAGTATCATCACTGGAAAAACTTGCATGACAGTTTTTTCTTTGTTTGGGATTTTGACTGCAGTAGTATTAACATTGATTGAAAAAGTACATGACATAGGCGAATGAAAATATATTTAGTATATAAGAATCAGATTTCATGATAAAGTATTGTATATTCAATTTCTGGTGCTTATAATTCAGGATGACTGACACACTCGTGTACAGCTCGTGTGACATTTTGAGATATGCACTACTAAGGTTTCAGTAATTTTCGTCGGGAATAATCCTGAATGGCACCAACTGCAGTAAATATAGTTCAGCAATGACAATCACAAGCGAGGGAGAACAGACTGAACTCTGCTTACGTTAAGAAATTGGAAATTCGGGTAGTTTGAAATTGTACTACCAGCCCATGTAATAAATCTTAGCTTTGACTACAGTCTGCTTGTAGCGCAGCGTCAAGTCTGTGTTACATAGAAAGGTGGTATTTTGAGAAATGCCGAAGTTAACGAATGTTAATGCGAATGTTCCTAACTTTGTCTAAAATAACAGGTCACACGCTACACTTTGCTACTAGTGTAAGCTGTGAACGAGGTTGTGTATAATATCTAGGCACGTGAGCTCTGCATGAAATCGTTTTCAGGTTGAAGTGTCCCAATCGCTTGCTCTCCTTGTCATGTTTAGACCTAATACCTGCTTTAGCCGTCTCGCATATCCTATGAATGCTATTGAAGTACAGCGCGCGCCTAGAATCTGTCTGTCAGAATTAAGGAATATTCAAGCGCTACGACGTCACCGAGTCGCGTCTTCTTTAAGCGCGCCCAGTGAATGAGAACCGAAGCGAGCAGAGGGTCACGCGACCGGAAGTGGCGTCAGCATTGCCGCGGTTCTGCGGGGGCTCCGCCCACGGAGCCGAACAGCGGCCATGACGCGCCGCCTAAAGCTAGGACTAGCTGCACCGGCCTCACCTTTGCCGCAAGAACCATTTCTCAGTCTGCGCACTGGTATAGGCGACAAGGGCCGTTCTAAACACCTCCGCACCGTAAGTGTTAACTGTTCTCGTGTTTTAAACGTTGTTTAAAAGCGGGGCCAGATCCAGAGTTGTTCTGGGGTAGGGTTTCTGTTACCCCCCCCCCCCCCCCCCCCACACACACACACACAAAATTCGCCATTTTCAACGTGCGTTTAAATGTGCCACAGACTCCTAGAACAACATAGTACTTGTAATATAGCTTGTACGCTTATAGCCACTGCCAGGGTCAATGCTACCTGGTAGCGCTGAAGGCACGTTACACGGTAAGAGAAGTACATGAGCGGAGCAGATACGAATGGCGAAGGACGATAAATGGCGCAACCGCCGACTTAAGCGACTTTGACAGAAGCATTGTTGTGGCCCAGTGCCTGGAGGGCGAGCATCTAGGAACCACGGAAGAAGCTGGTCGGCTGCTCGCGTGTTGCTGTTGTGGGCATCTATGGGAAATGGTTGAAGAATGCTGAAACCACGATTAGCCGACAAGAAGTTCGAAGTCCATACCTCATCCCAGAACATCGGAGCCGTGCCCGCTCTGTAAAGCAGGATAGCCGGCGATCTGTGGCAGATCTTACGACAGAGTACAGTGCTGGCGTAGGCGCAAGTCTTTGGGAACAACCCGTTCAGCGCACAGTGTCGAACATGGTGCCACAGCGGAGGACCCCTTTGTTTTCCCACGGTGACCCAACAACATCGGCAATTACGATTACAATGGGCACGGTACCATCGACATTGCACCGCGGATCAACGGAATCGAGTCATGTGGTCGGATGAATCCCGTTTATTCTTAAATCGGGTCGATGGTAGTGTCCAAACATGCCGTCATCTAGGCGAACGGCTGCTCGAAACACGCAGCGCTCCATGGATGCAGGCTGATGGGAGCAGTATTACGTTATGGGGGACATTCACCTGAGCTTCCATAGGAATTGTGGTAAGAATCGAATGGACCATGACAGCTGTGGACTACGTAAACATTATTAAGGGACACCCAATCCTTGCTGCTTGATGCCTTCCTCAAAAGCGGTGGCATCTTCCAGCTGAGCAGGATAACTGTCCGTAACACAAGGCCAGAATCGTGCTGCAATGGCTTGAGGAGCATGATAGTGAACTCACTTTGATCTCTTGACCATCAAATTCGGTTTATCTGAATCCCACGAAACCCTGCTCGGACGCTATCGGGCGGCAGCTCCGCGCCCACAAACCAACCGCCCGTAAATTACGGGAACCGTGCGACCTGTGCGTAGGTATCAGGTGCCACAAACTTCTGGAAACCTGTTTGTAGAATTCACTGCTGAATTGCGTTCTAGAAGTGGACACTTTTAATTACGTGGTCAAAATGTTTTCGCTCATCAGTGTGTGTAATTTTCTAGAATCCTTGGCCTTTTAGGTACTCCACGTTTTCTTGCACTTCACTCTCCGAAAGTCGACATTCGGAAGTGGAAACACGTAAAAATATAAACGCTTTTAGTAAAATGTTTTGTGGAAAGGGGTGCGCTCATGATCCACATTCTCCCTTTCACCACATTCTGACCTAAAGCACCAGCTTCACAACAAGCACTGTGATTATTAATCGAAAAAATCTGAAATCGTAATTTCCTTCTTCATCCCAGTGCTTAGCCTCTTCAGCAGGTCCGTACTCTTCGATTTTACGGCCGCAGGTGAATATTCTTAATAACTTTGTTGTTGACTTCTTGCGAGCTCGTCCTTCGTACTCCATCCAGATGGTCGCCTACGATTGATTCGTAGGTTCTGTGTTTTGGCCGCCGGAGAGGCTGCGATCAAGAATTGCATATGCCAGCCACAGTTGACCTCTCATTTTTCTGTAATACGAAGTATATCAAATACGGTACCACAGTCATTTTCATAGGTAACTTGATAAGCAGAGAAATGTCCGATATTCATCGAAACGTGGGCATTTAAATAGCGTGCATTGTCTTTCAGTGGCCACTGCCTCTGCCCAGCACTTAGTACCGCACAGTGCAATTCTGCTGTCGGCTAAGTCTCCGGAATTCTCCAGTGATTTCATCTCATGTCCCATACAGGTGATGGATATAGCGGACGTCAAGTAATCGCGCCTAACGTCTCACTAAACACAGGAATAACCTCTGCTAGCGGACACAGTTTAACTGCTATCTCAGATTGAGTTGGCGTTTGATGTATTACGGATATCGATCCACACTGTTTTTAAGAAACTATTCAGCACGTGGAAGTGATGCCTGGTGTTGATTCGTGAACGAAACAAAATGTTCGAAATTCCTGTTTTTTTTATTTTCGTCAAATCCTGCCGTTGTAGCTTTGGTGCGGAGTATGACTCAAGGGTTTTGGCTTCTACCTCAGTTTTTGCCAACGTTCTTAGTGTTCGTTAATAAAAGCTCACCAAGCTTTTTCGATTTGATTGGTGTATTGACTAACTTCGGTGGTTATAAACTAACAGAAAATGCGAGTGTGTTTTGAATTTGCGTTTTCTGGCCTACGTACGTATGTGGGATTCCACATACCAGCACTAGAGCGTTCGCTCTCCTCCGTATTCGGCCTACTCAGTTTTTCATAGAAGTGCAAGCGTGGAGAGCGGTAGTCGCGGGGGCTGTGGGAGAAATGTCGAGCGCTGTAGGGGAAGCGCCGTAATAAACTGAAGCCTACGCTCACATTTTTTTGTAAATATTTAACGGGGCCTGTCCACGCCCACACTTGCATGCGTGACCTCGAATTAAATTCTATTTTCTTGTTACGATTTTGCACCATTATTCCTAAGTCTTCGATAAATTTTGCTTAATCGAGCGAATTTTAAACTGTATAAGGCGTGAGCAAGTTTTGTCTGGTTCATACAACATTGTTTAGGTCATTGTTACTGTTTCAAGTACACTTCCAACTTGCATTCTGCTCACGGGCCGAGGTCTACTTCTTTCTAGTACCGAATCTACTCAGTTCGAATATCACAAAATCGTTGTATAAAAACGCAGTATCGTTATTTAAAACTACGTGAGATAAAGGGATCGTTACAGAGATCGGCGATCGCTCGTAGCATTTATACACACAATTTGCCCCCCAGGGGGTCCACAACTCTTTTGTGGATACGTGCGTAGCGAACATGGGACCCCGAGCTAATGTGGCCCTCCTTCCTTTCCGGGCTGCATACCTTCCTTTTCCGCATCCTTCCCTATCTCCCATCTTCGCCCCCCCCCTCCCCTCCCCTCCCCTCACCTCTGGCTCTTTCCTTCCCTTTCTCCCCCTCTGGGAGTATGGTTTGTGCCTACGTCCGGAGACGGACGCTCGTAAATGTAACGCATTCTTCGCCTTCTCTGCTTGTATGTCTTCATCCTTCTTTTGTCCTTCTCTTTTCCTTACCTCTTCTCTTTACCCTTTTCTCCGCTGCGGCGTTTGAGACCTCTCTTCTTTCCTTTCCCTTTCTTCCTCCCTGTGCGTGTCTGAAGGCCGACCCACGCATTTCCATGCGTAGCCGGTGACGGGGTAACGCGTAATTCCCCGCCCCGGGGAGACAGGTAGGACACGTACGTACCCCCTGGTAACAGCCAGGCCCAGGGAGGGGTGATTACCCGAGCTGATACCTTCCGAAAGTGCCGATTGGTCCCTCCGTCCGTTTGTCGGGAGGTGTGACCTGAGGTGTGAACAATCACCTGAGGCGGGAGTGCCCTCAGAGAGGGCCCCCACAAGGGAGGAGCGCGCCATAGGAGACGCCGGTAATCATGGGGGATTCTTCCGCAATGGTTTCCTCACCTTCCACTATGTCTGCTCACAAGCGTAAGTTCACTGAGTCTCAGCCACAGACAGTTCTTCCATCTTGCCACAGTTCCTTGTTGTTTGTCGGTCTGACGAAGGTCAAGACTTCTCCACGGTCAACCCTTTCATTATTCAGTAAGGTGTCGACGCAATTGCAGGTCCTGTAAAGTCTTGTTCCAGATTACGGACTGGCACCTTATTGTTAGAAACAGTCAGTGCCCTCCAAGCACAAAAATTGCTGCGTACTTCGCTGCTCCACACGTTCCCTGTCCGGGTTGAAGCGCACCGCACTTTAAATTCCTCGCGTGGAGTCGTTTATACACGCTCCCTCGATGGATTGTCTGTCGAAGAAATTCAGCACTACCTGTCTGACCAGGGCGTAACGGCTGTCCATAGACTTATGAAAAGGGTTGACACGAACATCATTCCAACTTGCACTGTCTTCTTGACATTTGACAAAGTTCAACTCCCATCGAAAGTCAAAGCAGGCTATGAGATAATTTCCGTTCGCCCTTACGTCCCAAACCCTACGTGTTGCTATCGGTGTCAGCGGTTCAATCACACCAGCCAGTCCTGTTGCAATACGGCCAAATGTGTTATGTGTGGCAAGGATGCCCATGAGGGTGCTTGTCGACCTCCATCCCCTCGCTGCATCAACTGTATGGGTGACCACGCTGCTTCCCCTCGAGATTGCTCCATTTTTAAAGACGAAAAGCTCATCCAAGAAATCAGAGTGAAGGAAAAGGTGTCGACCTTTGCTGCTCGAAAATTATTCGCCAGTCGACAGCCCACCGTGCCTCAGACAGGAAAATACAGCACTGTCCTTGCTTCTCCTCGGCCAACAAAGCAGGCGGCCACGCAGACTTGCGACCTCACCTTTAGTGCGACGGTCGTCAGATCGGCCAGCGCAAAGATCGCCCGTTCAACCTCACCACTTTCGCCTGCCCACTCTATGGCTCACCCTTCATCGGGTTCTGCTAAAAATCGAGCCCAAAAGTCAGACACCAAGACTTCGAAAAAAGAGCATACTCGTGAAGATTTTTTACGTACCCCAACGTCACAACCATTGGTTTTTCCTTCATCTAAACATCGTATTTCCAAGAAGGCTAATAAGAAACCCAGTTCATCTCCTTCTCCGCCAAGGCGTGTCTCATCTACGGCACCACCTGGCGGAAATCGCCCTCGGCCGTCTTCTGTGTCGCCGAGGCGCACTGCTGGCGGCCGATCAACCGGCCGATCGCTGGTAGCAGGAGCTGCTCCTGACCAACCTATGGATCAGGATCTTCTGCCTTCGGCTGAATGCCATTCCATGCTGTCGGTCGCAAGCTCTGAGCAGTCGTTGAGTTGACAGCACCCTCGGTCACATTCCTCCATTTTCTGTTCACCCTATGTCCATTATCCACTGGAATATCCGCGGCATTCGAGTCAGTCGGGATGAACTGTCGATCCTCTTACGATCCTACTCGTCGGTCATCTTCTGTCTTCAGGAAACAAAGCTGCGTCCCCATGACTGCTTTGTTCTCCCCCATTTTCAGTCCGTCCAATTTGATCTCCCCTCTGTTGAAGGCACTCCAGCCCATGGGGGACTCATGATTCTTCTCCATGATAATCTCCGTTATCACCCAATCCACTTAAACACTTCCTTCCAAGCTGTCGCTGTCCGCCTTTCCCTTTCTGGATATACCTTTTCTCTATGTACTGTATACATTCCATCATCCACACCAATGGCACGAGCTGATCTCCTTCATCTTCTTGGTCAGCTTCCAGCCCCCTATTTGCTGGTTGGGGACTTCAATGCCCACCACCCACTTTGGGGATCTCCACATCCTTGTCCACGTGGCTCACTATTGCTAGACGTCTTCCACCAAGCGGATCTAGTTTGCCTCAACACTGGGGTCCTCACATTTTTGTCTGCCTCCACGACAAATTTCTCTCATTTGGACCTTTCGGTCGGTACTGTTCCGCTAGCTCGGCGCTTCGAATGGTTCACCCTTGATGATACACACTCGAGTGACCACTTTCCATATGTCCTTAGACTGCAGCCTCAACTGCCATATAAGCGCCCGCGACACTGGAAGTTTGCCCAAGCCGATTGGACACATTTTTCGTCTCTAGCGACATTCGATGACCGTCACTTTCCTAGCGTCGACGATGAGGTCACACATCTTACCGACGTTATTCTTACAGCTGCGGAACGTTCAATACCACGCACCTCCGAATTGCCCCGGCGCCCCCCAGTTCCTTGGTGGAACGAGGCATGCCGTGACGCAATACGTGAGCGGCGACGTGCTCTTCGCGTTTTCCGCCACCATCCTACTTTGGCCAACTGTATCCGCTATAAGCAGTTCCGTGCGCGATGCCGTCGCGTCATCCGCGATAGAAAGAAGGCAATCTGGAAATTCTTTACTTGCTCATTTAGGAACTTCACTCCCTCTTCGGAAGTTTGGAGTCGAATTCGACGGTTATCAGGCGCGCCTAGTTTCTCTCCGGTCTCTGTCGCGCGTGATACGTTAGTGGACCCCGTCGCAATTTCTAACTCCTTGGGTAAACACCTTGCTGAGATTTCGAGCTCTTCAAATTACCCGCCAGCGTTTCTCCCGAAGAAACGTGCAGCGGAAGTGCAACCTCTTGCTTTCTTCTCTCAAAATCGCGAAAGCTATAATACTGTTTTCTCCATGCGGGAACTCCGACATGCACTCTTTCTTCTCGCTGCTCCGCCCCAGGACCGGATGGTATCCACATCCAAATGTTGCTGCATTTATCAACCCATAGTCTGCGTTACCTCCTTCGCATTTATAATCGAATTTGGACTGACAGTACTTTTCCCAGACGATGGCGGGAAGCTATCGTCGTTCTTGTTCCTAAACCTGGAAAGGACAAACATCTCCCCTCTAGCTATCGCCCCATTTCTCTCACGAGTAGTGTATGTTAGGTTTTGGAGCGTATGGTGAATTACCGTTTAGCTTGGTGGCTGGAGTCATGCAGTCTTTTAATATCTGCCCAATGTGGTTTCCGAAAGCATCGTTCTGCAGTTGACCATCTTGTTTCTTTCTACACTTATATCATGAACAATTTTCTCCGGAAACGCCAAACAGTAGCAATATTTTTTGATCTGGAGAGACCATACGATACCTGTTGGAGGACAGGCATCCTCCGCACACTGTTCTCTTGGGGCTTTCGAGGTCGGCTGCCCCTCTTTCTTTGCGAATTTATGGCAGAGCGCACATTTAGAGTGCGGGTGAACACTATTCTCTCCCGTACTTTCTCCCATGAAAACGGGGTACCCCAGGGCTCCGTGCTAAGTGTTGTACTGTTTGCCATTGCCATAAATCCAATTATGGATTGTCTCCTTCCTGATGTCTCGGGCTCCCTCTTTGTGGACGATTTTGCGATCTACTACAGCTCTCAACGGACCAGCCTTCTTGAACGACGTCTTCAAGGATGTCTCGATCGCCTCTACTCTTGGAGCATCGAAACCGGCTTCCGTTTTTCTCCCAGTAAGACAGTTTGTGTTAATTTTTGGCGACGTAAGGAGTTTCTTCCAACCTCCTTACACCTTCCGTTTTCGGACGTCGCTAAATTCTTGGGTCTTATGATTGACAGAAAACTGTGCTGGTCCTCCCACGTTTCCTATCTTTCGGCTCGCTGTCTGCGATCCCTCAACACCTTCCGTGTCCTGAATGGTACCTCCTGGGGAGCGGACCGAGTGGTCCTTCTCCGCCTCTATCGCGCCTTAGTGCGCTCGAAATTGGACTATGGAAGCATAGTTTACTCCTCTGCTCGGCAGTCTATTCTTCGTCGTCTCGACTCTATCCACCACCGTGGATTACGTTTAGTGTCTGGAGCCTTTTACACCAGCCCTGTGGAAAGCCTTTATGCTGAGACTGCTGAACCTCCGCTGTCCAATCGGCGAGCAGTCCTTCTGAGTCGTTATGCTAGCCATCTGTCTTCCATGCCTGCTAATCCAGCCCATGACATTTTTTTCGACGCCTCCTTTGATGAAGGGTATGCAGTCCGCCCCTCCTCCCTACTACCACCGGGAGTCCGTTTCCGTCAACTGCTCCATCCTGTTTCCTTTCGCTTTCCTAAAACCTTGACAACTTGGGGTACAGCACCGCCTTGGCTCCGTCCCCGGATCTGCCTGCTCCGTGACCTTTGTCAATTTCCCAAGGATGGTACCCCTTCACTTGTTTATCGTCGGGCATTTGCTGCTCTATGTGCACAAATGAAGGAATATTGTTGGCGACACCCCAAATCAATTTCGGCTTCCCGACCAGTGTTCGGTTTATACTGCGGAGCTTTACGCTGTTCTCCAGGCTGTCCACTACATCCGCCGCCATCAGCGGATACAGTATGTTATCTGCTCAGATTCTCTCAGCTCTCCCCTCAGTCTCCAAGCTCTTTACCGAGTCGACCCTCTGCTCCACCGGATTCAAGACTGTCTGCGCTTGCTCCACCTGGGGGGGGGCGGCGTCTCGGTTTCGTTCCTCTGGCTCCCGGGACACGTTGGTATCTGTGGAAATGAGGTGGCCGATATAGCGGCCAAGGCTGCAGTCTCTCTTCTTCGGCCAGCTATTCAATCGATTCCCTTAACCGATCTACGGAGCGTTTTATGTCGTCGAGTTGTTCTTTTATGGCACGCACATCGGTCGACACTTCCCCATAATAAATTGCGGGACGTGAAAGCTCTTCCTTGTGCTTGGACCTCTCCCTCCCGAACGCGTCGTCGGGAGGAGGTAATTTTAGCTAGACTTAGATAGGGCACTGTCTTTTTAGCCATCGACATCTTTTAAGCGGCGATCCTCCCCCACTCTGTCCCCACTGCTCTCAGCTGTGGACGGTGAGAGACCTTTTAATTGAGTGCCCCTATTTTACTCCGTTACGCGCCCGTCTACAGCTGTCGCCTGATATATCGTCCATTTTAGCAGATGACACGCGCTCGGCCGATCGCGTTCTTGAGTTTATTAGTGCCAGTGAAATGACGTCAGTCATTTGAAGCTTTTTTTTTTGGGGACAACCAACCCCTTTCTGTAGTGGATTTTTAAGCCTTCCTTCTGCTTTTAGTTTCTCCAATTTTTTGAGTTTCGTTCCCATTTCTGCTGGTTTCCATTTTCGGTTTTTACTGTTTCCTAAGTCACGGACCGGGCGCTAATGACCATAGCAGTTTTGCGCCCTAAAACAAAAAAAAAAAACAAAAACACACAATTTGTCTAGATTGCAATGTGTTCATTATTTTTGACACGTAAGGGCGGTAGCCGTCAACGGATCTAAGAAAGGAAAAAGAAAACACAAGGAGCAGTTCATAACACAAGTTTGTATAGTGTCTCCGAATGAATTCCTCCTTCCGTGTTTCCCTTTTCTTTCCATTTAAGTTTGATGATGGCTATCGCCGCAACTAATTATAAGGAAAAACAAACACGTTGCGATATAGACAAATTCTGTGTGTAATTTCTTTCGAACACACTGATATTTCAGCCTACTATAGATCGTACGTTATTAAAAAGTACTTTGCATATTGGTTTATAAAATGTGTATATGACAGTGGAAAATATTTTCTTGGCGTTATTGTTCAGCTGTTAGGAACAAATTTTATTGCCTGGTATCTGTGAAGTGTTCTATATTTTTTAGTAAGTCGTTCGCTAGATTACCTTTTTTTGTGTTAGTAGTGGTTGCCATGCTATAATAAGCGTCCGGTCTGAAACGTTGTCACGGAACAGGTTGTGCGCTGAGTTAAGTTCTAGCTGTGGGTCGAGAGGGAGGGGGGCGGTGGAATTCTTCTGCAGCACACTCAGTACATTTGCATGTGAATCGGTCGACCTGGCGAAGCCCAGTGGCCAACAACTGCGTGGTTGCCTGCGCGCGCGCGGCCGGAAAGTTACGGCGCCAACAGAACGAGTAATTAAGGCGTGCAAATAGCGCCGCTGCGGAACAGAAAGGAAGAGGAAAGAGAATAGGTGAGGGGAGGAGAGGGGCGGCCTCGTTTGGCGCACTCCATCACCGACTGACAGCCGGCGCGCCACACCCTGTCCCTGCCCCCGCCTGCCCCGTCAATAGCCCGGTCGGCGCGTGACCTAGCGCGGCAACCCCCGCTGTGTTGTTTACATGCGACGCTACGCCAGCAAGATGAAAATTGAATACCCGAAACCGAACCCAACTGTCGCGTTCACGTCTCAGCCCAGAATCGATTTTGCTGGCCCGTTCAAATATTGGTTTTCAGAGGTCAGTTGTTTAACACAAATGGTGGCCATGTGTAAGGTGCTCTGGTTTAGTGAGCGCGTTGAAGTGATGCTGTCAATACCTGTGCAACTCGCTCACCGCACAGAACATCACTCACCCCCTTAAAAGAATACACGACTCTGCTTGGAAAACTATAGATGGAATACTGCTGGCGGAGTTCGCGCAGACAGCAGGGCAAGCGTGGAGAGCGGTGGTGGCGGGGGCTGTGGGAGAAATGTCGAGCGCTGTAGGGGAAGCGCCGTAATAAACTGAAGCCTACGCTCACATTTTTTGGTAAATATTTAACGGGGCTCTCCACGCCCACACTTGCATGGTGACGATTGAAAAAGATCTGTCGCCTCTGCTTTGGTTAGTATCTAAAAGAATTCCGCCGAAAATGCAGCGATTATTTTCGCTTGGCTTGTCAGCTGTTCGTAACTTTCAGAGGAGTGTCAAGAGTGGCGAATTTTGTGTAAAACGTACACATTTCTCTTGTTGCCATGTTAAAATTTGCTTCTTTTATCAAAACTCAGCGGAGTTTACATAGGCTTACCTCACTAACATGTTGTTTAGACGCAGTTGCGAGTGAATTCTGAAACAGTGGGTTACTAAGTTCATTAAGTGAGGAACTGATGAAAAGTAATGTCAGCATCTTACGAAAAAGCACATTCTCGGTATAAAATAAACTTTTACTGTCTTCGCTTACTTCGTCCCAAAATCTATAGCATTTCTAGTTTCACCAGCTACGGATGGCCCTTAAAAATAACCTTCTTTCATCGAAAAAGTATGTACTTAGTGGAACAACACGGTAGATAATGAAGTTTTGCATATGAACCATACGGCAAAATATTCTTTGCATGCTATCATTTGCCAAAATCTCATTCCGATATCTTAAGCCGTTTATGAAGTACGAAGAACGTTGTGGATATTTAACACTGTGTTTATCGCTGGTGCGGCACGATCGCAAATGAGTGTGCTACGTCATATCAATTTCCTCGAGGTTGGTGACTGACAGGCCTGCAACCAAGTCTAATGAAAAATTTGGTATCTCAGCTAAATTTCATATGCAGAAACATATTACGTAATATGCACCAAACGCAAAATCATAAGGATCTCAGTTTATATTGCAAACTTTTACGAATTTCGCGCAGTGTCATACTTCCTCACAAATACCACAATAACTATGACCATTAACGAAATGATGGACACATCATCCTGAACTTGACATATAAAGCTGTAAGTAACGCTAAAATGAAATTTTTTTCACCTAATAGTTCCTGTAAAATCGACTGAGAAAGACAGCGGGGCGTGCGCCTCGATTCTGTCATCACCAACAGGGCGAAAGGTGGCAACTTGTCGGCCTCCCCTTCTGAACAAACGAATGAACTCGCCCAGCGCTTTGGACGAAAATTGGTCACTGCATATCGGCCACCGTCTCCAGCGTCGTCATGTATCCCTTCACCGGTGCCGTAAATCACGACAGTGAGGTGATGTGATTTGTACATGCCAACTGTTGTCTGGAACCAGAGCAGACTTTTCAGTATGACGAAAAGCAACTGTCGTATTTGGAAGTGCTTTGAATGAAACTGTCCGATTTGTTGTATCTTCGCGGACAACGCGTGTACAGGGAATAGTGTACCACTCACAGATACGTAAAACTGCCTAACAAACTGGTGGTGGAAAGATTCCAACCGACAGGGACCAGAGACGAGCGTCGTGTTTTGTCCGAGACAGACAGGAATTGCCTCTGCCAGTGAATGCAGGTCCGTCTGAACCAGGTTCCAAGCGAACGTTGGGGCGGGAACTGCATACAACGGACATTTGGAATATGCTACCTGGCAAATGGCCTTAGCTCATAGCGGCACACACAATTACACGTCTTCAATGTGCGCCGCAACGCTAAACAGTAGTTAGGTCTGACGAGTAGCAACTTTGCCACGTTCCAAATAATGCAAGGCGGCGACTGCATCGTAATCCCAATGCGGCGTTTATGTTGCAGTGTGTGGTGTAGTTCAAGCCGAAGGTGCTTCAGCGATGTTTCGCTTACTGGGAACGTGGACGAGTATGCTTATTTCAACATTCCCACACCCAAACTTACAGATGTCACACACTCGTATCGGTACCAAACGCTGTATGTCGATAGAGTAGCAACCAAACCACCGGCTTTGTTCGTGCTGTGTGCTGTCGGCTGGTAGAACATGGGGAAACGGTAATCAAAAGTAGCACCAGAACTACGGAGCAAAGGAAACGCGTATCTGTGAGCAATTGTTTAAGATCTCGCATAGAGGTGTTGGTAGACTTCAGGTTGTACCAAAGAGACCACGTTTAACCCAACTCAAGACAATTTTTTTCACTGTTTTCGCGTGAAACTGCTATATAAGAGAAGATTTTTCCAACATGTAAAAGGACTTTTTGGAGTTAGTAGCAATGTTCTTTTGGCAGACAGCTTTCGCTTCGTTAGTTGAAAGTAGCAATCTATTCAACAGATGTGTGTAGATAGGACCAAGCATTGCAGTCTTTCCTGTATCATTATCGTATACTCTCTCCCATATGGCAATAGCCGAGTCGAGACGACTGCTTGCATACCTTCAGAGTTTGGCGAACACTCAGCCACTCAATAGTTAAGTTCTCAGATTAACCCCCGCGACCATCACCATCACAAATCTCCCCCCCCCCCCATTTTAATACTAAGTTAAATTTCTAGTACTGCCGGTGAAAAACAACAATAGGCACCCGAACCATTTGGTAGCTCCGTGGTATCTAATCATTAATGATTGGGCTCAGCTGGATATGGCATACCTGAGAAAACTTGCGCACTATCCTCCTCACTGAACAAAGACCACTGTCAAGGCTAGAGATGCTGTTAGGAGGTATTAGCTTCACATCTCCTGTGGGCTGCTATTTTTTTCCAGTGCGCTTGCTTTAAATTGGATGTGTATAGGGTTTCCGTACGTGCTTCAGTGAATTCGTAAGGAAGAGGATAAGAAGCCTGTTCAAGAGGAGAAGGTTGTAAATCTCACTCCAATTAATGCATGCGGACCGTTTCCTATAACCGCCTACGTAATTTTTAAAAAGTGCCTCGTGGTAAGTGCTATGTCGTCACTGTTTTCCAACATGTTGGAGAAACGGAAAAACGAGAAATTTCCAGTTGAGTCAAGAATACATATTCCTATGCGCGGAATTATGGGATGTTTCGTCATTGATTGTGTAAGAGAGCCATTATCAGCAAAGAGTGTTTCAGCCGAATTTGACAAATCGACCAGGTACGCAAAATAAATAGAGTTGCCTTTCTGATAACTGTAAAATTGGATTCTCTTCAACAGAACAAAGAAAATGAGTAAGGCCTTTTCTGTCTATCCACACAAAATGACATCGTCTACGTTAACCAACGTCCTACAAAGCGAGTAATACCCTGACAATTCAATAACGATTGTAATGCGGAACAGCACGCTAAACGGATGTTGACTTTCGCAAGTGAAATCCGGACTCAAACCTGACAGTTTCTGATGGATGTTGGAGCGTTTACAGTAACAACTAAAAGTGGTGTAGAGAAATCGTTCACGATAAAGTTGATTTCGAAGTCTGTGGACAGGTATTATGCGTGTGTACGAGTTCCCAACGGCCCAACATTTGCGGGAAATAAATGGATATACCACGTACGTTCAAAAGTCGCGAGAGTGGAGTAATAAAAAAAATAGATAAGTTAAAAGGGTGTTTCAGTGCTCCAAATCTTCTACGTACTTCGCTCCCACCTGAGCAAAATGCACCGAACATTGATGAAACCATCTGAAACTGCAAAACCTCCTTTGGGAAAACAGTAACGAGGACATAATCCGTCCGCACGTCCACCATTTAATACTGACTGGTCGAATGCACGTGTGTTGTTAGCAGTTGCTAAGGGTGCTTTACACTCTGTTATTTTCTCCGACTTGGCTGTTCAGACAGTATTTACACAAACTAATCATTGCGTGTGAATTAACCGCCGACAGAAAAATTAGTCTGTCAGTATCTGTGTTGGGTTTGTACGAGTCTGGCGGGGCTTGGATTGACGCAGACCAGGTGAAATGTTTCAGTAATTCATACATCGCAAGAAATGTTTCTGGAATGATGTGACTCAACGATGAACCCGATAAAAACAGCAGATAATGACATTACAACTTACCGATTTTCTCACTACAGTGTCATTTCTCCGTATATACGGCATAATATAAGGTTTTAAAATTCAGTTATTGTTAGAACTGTGGCAGCTCTCAGCAACGGGTTTAGTTTGTGTGCAATAAGCCTTTAAATAAACAGTGTTCTCGAAAATTTTGGATTTATTTGGGTGATAATGTAAGATTTTCGTGCAGGCGTAACGGAACACCAAGCTTTGTTCGATCTCCTGTTACAATGTTGTATACGCATTTTGTATTACATGGGCTGAATTTTTTCAACATTTTCTTACACCAACTGACAGCAGACCGCATTTGAGCCCGGGTAACATATACTGGGAACAGATCTTTTCGCAGCCAAATTTTCACACATAATCGAATGTGCTGTGGCTTCCAACACGCCCACAGATGCTTTTCTTTCACGGTAAGGAACATGCAGGTTACCGGTACCTCTGGTAAAAGAAAGCTTTAAAAGAACGTTTTCTCACGTTCATGTTTCAAAGAAACACTCTCCGGAAGGTCGCAGAACTTGATTCATACATGAAATCTTTCCTTGCATGCAGTACGTCTTACATTGATGTGAAGTAAGTCGACTTCATTGTGACCTTTTAAAGTATTCATTTATGCGATGTAAAAACAACTACTTCGTCCTCGTTTCGTTTTACTCTTCAATTGTATTGAAGACGACCAAAGTGTGTAATGACTATCTTAAATTGAGTCTACCTTCGTCATATTCAGTAACTGGAACGTATACGGAGGCTACGTCGATGAGCGATTCCTTGCCTCAGCATTGCCGGAGTTGGTTTCTACTTAATTTATGGTGAAGTTTTTGTAACGTCACACCGAATGTGACGGGAACAGGAAATAATGGTACGATGGTGGATGAGTCAGGAAGAGGAAATAGGGGCCACTTTTTTCTAACAGGGGGAACTTATTTGCCGCGACCATTTCGGAGGCGAGAGGACAGACAGGTTAGTAGCGGACGGGCAGCGGCTGGAGCGGCAGCGACTGTGGCCTTTGGAGGGGCGCCAAATGCCACTGGAGCAGCGCTGGCGGCGGGTTCGGCCTTTGCGGGCAGCCGGTCTGCCGCTGCACGTGCCCCGGCCGTGCACGGCCTGGCCCCACCCCCCACGTGCAAACCACGTCGCCACAGACATCTCAACTGTCTGCAACCAAATGTTTGCCCCGGTATTGCACATCATTATACGGCAGGTTTCAGTAGAGGAGTACAGTGCAGCTCTTCTGCACCTACAATCTACGAACTATTGCTAGGTGTACCGCGGAGGATGCTTCCCATTGTATCACATATTAGGACTACTTCCGCTTCCATTCTTCTGTGGAGCGCGGGAGTAAAGAACGCTTGCATACCTCTGTGCGCACATTGTCTAACATTGTCTCCGCGGCTCCACTGCAGAGATACATACCAGATTATACACTGATCAACCAGATAATTACTACTACCGACCCACTATCCATATAAACCCGTCCAGGCGACAGCAGCGTCACCTGGCAATGAGTGACTGCTAGTCAGACACATGCACGGTGCATATCGTATCAGTGCGCCTGCTGTCCGTGTGTAGAATGGGGAAGGCGCGCGATATGAGTTCGATGGAGAGCAGACTATGATGTCCTGGAGGCTCGGCACGAGCATTTCGGAAACTGCACGACTTGTCAGTTGTTCCAGGAGTGCTGTGGTGTTTTCAACACATGGCCAGACCAAGGTGAAATAACAAACAACGTCCAGACGTCGGGGGGTTGGGCGACCACCCCTCATTACAGATGTCTTGTGTGTGCGTGTTTGTGTAAGAAAAGCGAGGTAAATTCGTAGAAGTGTGTTTCTTGAGGTTATGTCCTAGTTTGTCTAGAGTAGAAAGAAATGATTAATCTGAAAAAAATTTCAGGTGTTATCATGAGTGTCTGTCTGAGCAACTTTTTCCCAAACATTTGCTTTGCACAAAGACATTTCATTCTTTGGCAGTAACAGGATTAAACATGAATGTTCGGCAAGCTTCAGTGACACGGAATGGAGTATCAGATTTAGAAGTGCTTCCTGTGGGATCGACATTTTTTCACAATACGTTTGATACATCATTTAGCGCAAAGGCACACCGCTCAGGTGTATGCGCGCGTTACGGATGCCCTTGGTGGGCCGCTAGCAGAATCCTTTATAGAGGCCATTACATGGTGAAAAATAACGTACATTTTGGACAGCGTCGAGTATCGAATAGTACCCAAATAACTCATGGTCGGAAACAGTTACTGTTATAAAGAACTAGCGAACTTCACAATGCTCTGCAATTGCTAAATACGGATGAGAATTGTTTATACATCCTAAACTATTCGTCGTCCTCCCCCTCCCCGCCACCCGTTTGGATGTTCGCTAGTGTATCGTGTAAAAATTTGAAGGAAGTCGGTCAAGTAGTTCTTGAGATGATGGTAACACAGTTAAACAATGAGTTGCCTTTATATAGCAACGTCGTTAAATTGGTGATGGTGTTCAGCGGCGAGCCACAAATCGGTTTTAGACTTACTGTTACCGGTTTCTTCATCAGACTGCTTCCATACTTCCGTCAAAACATATGATGGATCGGTTTACTGTGATAAACAGTAATTCGCAGTTTCAAACTAACGAAAATTGTTGCTCTACATAAGTCTTAAAATGCTCCAGTCGGGCATTTGACGTAAGTTGCGTTGTGACACACGTCTGTAGCGCAACCGCCTTTATAACAAGTTTGTAACTCTGGATTATTGTTTGTCCTAGGGCATCTCACCAGTAAACCAATTCATCATATGTTTTGACGAAAGCATGAAAAACATCGGATTGTGTAAATTCAAAACAGATAACTGCTTTATCAGTGCACTAACCTAAAACCAGTTTGTGGCTGCCTGCTCTACATCCAGCAACGCTAAACCTTGTTTGCTCTCAAGAGAAGGCTACCACCCGGGACGACTTCACACTACTACACTTTATCCGTTATCCATAAAACAACTGCACCAGGATGCTGGAGAAATGTTGCTACTTCGCTGATAAATTCTATTCCTATTAAAAGCTTCGCTGAAACCAACAGTCGTCACCGTCGCAGCCTCGCATACACCAGTGATGTGATGTGATAGGGTCGTCAGTAGCCTTCATTGGCGCTAATTTCCTTCCTCACCGAATTAAGTATGTAATCTATTCACCTCTTTGTCAAAGAAATTACTTAACCATTTCGCCACAAGCAATAATCACAAACCTCTAATACAGCGAATAAAATGATGGTTGTGTATAAATACTGCGGGAGTTACATTATAATTGGAGAACGGTCAATTAGACACTTGTTTCGGCTGATGTGATACATGACCTGTTATTCGACATTCAAATATCACAAGAATTGGCGGTCACCCAATATTTTTGGTTATCCCCTAACTTCAGAAGAAATCTGATTGCTTCTTTCCCGCTTTCGGTTTCCGTTAATGAGTGTCAGATAAGAAAACTTTGGCATTACAGTACGGAACTATGAGCTGCGACGAACCAGAAGTTATATTGCAGCCATACTGAAGGCGACGAAAACAAGCACAGACTTTATTTTTAAAAAAATTCGTCCCTGTAGCACGCGAAATCGGCGTTTTTCGCTCTGTGTTGGCGTTCCTCGCATTGGTGCTTAAGTACTGCGACAAGTTTAAAAGTCTGAACAGTGTCGCTGTACATCATGTGATGCAGCTGAGCTGTCGGAGTATATAATACATCTTACAAGCATGGGTGAACACAGGAACTCTTGCAAGAGGGGGCAAAATTCAGAAAAGCTATTTCCTTTTATATAACTGATTCGGTGAGTAAGAAAACGTGTTGTGCCCCAGAAACAAACTTTAACAAGAGAGGCACAAAATTTATTATACATCGTACGTCTGATAGTTATCTAATTAGTATTTATAAAACAAATTACTTAAATATCTTACCATAAGCTTTTTAACTGTATATGCAAAGTCATCTTTCATGTTATTAACAGGAATTTGGATGCCACCTGTTCGATTACAACTCCTAAAATTTCATTGTCATGTTGTTAAATCCAGGGTATCCAAAGAGCTACGAAATCAAACTTCAAAGCGTTCGCAAAAAATTTCTAGCCGTACAGTGTTGTATGGAACAATGAAAAATCTGAAACTTAAAAAGGCAGGACGATTGACGAAACCTTGTTGAATATCAGCAAAAACAACCAAAATTACTGCTCCTCCTAATTGGGGAAATATGTAAGCCTAGTTTTCGGAAAAAGGCTTTTTAGATTTAATGCCATCTACATTATTATCTTTGCCTACAACACAAATCGGATGACGTTCAAGGCTTTATTTCATCACTGTGATTTATTTTTTATCTTTTGATACTGGCTGGCATAACTAAAAAAGAACAAAACGGCTTTTGAAATCAACTATTTTTATCTTGGCGACGGAAAGTGTAATCTTGGTCCTATAACCGACAAGACCAGGAATAATCAACCTTTTCTACCTACAGCCCTCTTTTGTGTGTTTGTTGTAAAATTCCGCAACCGCTAGCAGTTCAGCAGAAATGATGATTCCTAAAGTAGGGAAGTAACGTTACTTTATAATATGCGTAAAGCAGAGTTCTAGCAAGTTAAATCATGTAATAATAATTACTTACAAAATACTTCGTCCAAATTTTGTTAAAACCTAACGAAAATGTTTTTAAAACTTGTTCTGCATACCGCCCACAGTGAAAGCAGGAATTCCCACTAGTGGCGGTAAGGACGGGGCGGGCGGACACCGTAAAGTCACAGTATTTATCATCGCGCCACAGGCAGTGTTGATCTGCCGTTTATCACCATCATAGGCAATCGTTGCTGTAAATTCCAGTGAAATACCTAACGAATAAAAAAAAAAACCTGTATCTAGTTGGATTCCAGGAGGGCGGAGAGTGAGTGGCGTAAAAGCGACTGTTGAGCGTAGAGCGATGCGTATGTTGTGAATAGTGACAGATCTCGTCGACGACTTGATTAATATGAGCGCGAATCGGTAAAATAAAAGAGCCTATGGCACATTTGAATCTCCCGATTGTCTTCGGCGTACCCTGTGTGGGGAATTAAGATAGCGGCGAGCCGTTAACCCGGTTCCGCTGCCCCAGGCGACCAGACAGCCTGCTCAGCGGCATAGCGAAGCGCGTGCGTGTTGGGGTTACTTGTTTTCTGAATAAAACTAAACTGATAAGTAGCCTTTTCGCCCAAGTCCTTCCGTAAACACACACGTCACAAATTAAAACACGTGTTTACACAATGCCAACATATATTCCGTGTATTTAATTTGTGTTCTCATTCTTCATGACGTCGTCGTTGTCGTCGTCGTCGTCGTTGTTGTTGTTGTGGTCTTCAGTCCTGAGACTGGTTTGATGCAGCTCTCCATGCTACTCTATCCTGTGCAAGCTTCATCATCTCCCAGTACCTACTGCAGCCTACATCCTTCTGAATCTGCTTAGTGTATTCATCTCTTGGTCTCCCTTCTACGGTTTTTACCCTCCACGCTGCCCTCCAATGCTAACTTTGTGATCCCCTGATGCCTCAGAACATGTCCTACCAACCGGTCCCTTCTTCTTGTCAAGTTGTGCCACAAACTTCTCTTCTCCCCAATTCTATTCAATACCTCCTCATTAGTTATGTGATCTACCCATCTAATCTTCAGCATTCTTCTGTAGCACCACATTTCGAAAGCTTCTATTCTCTTCTTGTCCAAACTATTTATCGTCCGTATTTCAAAATGGTTCAAATGGCTCTGAGCACTATGGGACTCAACTGCTGTGGTCATTAGTCCCCTAGAACTTAGAACTACTTAAACCTAACTAACCTAAGGACATCACACACATCCATGCCCGAGGCAGGATTCGAACCTGCGACCGTAGCAGTCGCACGGTTCCGGACTGCGCGCCTAGAACCGCGAGACCACCGTGGCCGGCTGTCCATGTTTCACTTCCATGCATGACTACACTGCATACAAATACTTTCAGAAACGGCTTCCTGACACTTCAATCTATACTCGATGTTAACAAATTTTTCTTCTTCAGAAACGCTTTCCTTGCCATTGCCAGTCTACATTTTATATCCTCCCTACTTCGACCATCATCTGTTACTTTGCACCCCAAATAGCAAAACTCCTTTACTACTTTGAGTGTCTCATTTCCTAAACTAATTCCCTCAGCATCACCCGACTTCATTCGACTACATTCCATTATCCTCGTTTTGCTTTTGTTGATGTTCATCTTATATCCTCCTTTCAAGACACTGTCCATTCCATTCAACTGCTCTTCCAAGTCCTTTGCTGTCTCTGACAGAATTACAATGTCATCGGCGAACCTCAAAGTTTTTATTTCTTCTCCCTGGATTTTAATACCTACTCCGAATTTTTCTTTTGTTTCCTTTACTGCTTTCTCAATATACAGATTGAATAACATCGGGGAGAGGCTACAACCCTGTCTCACTCCCTTCCCAACCGCTGCTTCCCTATCATGCCCCTCCACTCTTATAACGCTCCACGCTCCGATCCGTAGAACGCCAGTTTTCTTTCTCCTGATAACGACGTCCTCTTTAGTAGTCCCCGCCCGGAGATCCGAATGGGGGACTATTTTACTTCCGGAATATTTTACCCAAGAGGACGCCATCATTTAATCATACAGTAAAGCTGCATGCCCTCGGGAAAAATTACGTCCGTAGTTTCCCCTTGCTTTCAGCCGTTCGCAGTACCAGCACAGCAAGGCCGTTTTGGTTACTGTTACAAGGCCAGATCAGTCAATCATCCAGACTGTTGCCCTTGCAACTACTGAAAAGGCTGCTGCCCCTCTTCAGGAACCACACGTTTGTCTGGCCTCTCAACAGATACCCCTCCGTTGTGGTTGAACCTACGGTACGGCTATCTCTATCGCTGAGGCACGCAAGCCTCCCGACCAACGGCAAGGTCCATGGTTCATGGGGGGAGGCTTCATGACATACATGTAATTAAAAATACATCACAAATTAAAGATAACAGTGCCAGACTAACAAAATAAAGTACTACGATGAACTCCATACCAAGAACAACAATTTTAAATTACTGTTTTTCGCGTTTATGTATTCGATACATTTTATTTCTACAGCATTAATTGAATCCGATTTTTTATCTTTCTTTCACGTTCTGTTCGAAGTTATAAGTTGTGCTGTTCCAAAGTTAAATTACTGCGTGCTGCTGTATGACATTATTGAAATTGCTGCTTTATTCCTTACGTTTGGGTATCTCAGTTTTTCACTCCTTAGTATTATTCCTGTTGTGTTCCTTCATAGTCAAGTCCTTAATCAGTTTTCATATTACTGTATAAGATCGGCGTTACTACTTCATCTACGGATTACAGTGGCGATATTTACGGTTGTCATTTTAGGGCAAGTGATACTTTTGTATATCATACTACGTGAATTGGATAGAAACGAGTGTGATGTCCGGGAGGTTTCGTCATAAAATTAGCTTTGTCTTATTTTTTGTATGGTACTTCTTTCTTGATTCTGTGTAAGGTGCGTAACTCTCTCCTGGTTCTACATTTTCAACTGTACAAATAATCGATCTCGCCACCTATTTAGTCGTTCTTCATTTATAGCTGATTGCCGGCTCTAGAGTTCCATGCAGAAGTTTCCAATAACATCGTCCATGAACGCTATAATCAAAAACCAGAAACCTACACGTATGATTCTGTCTAGGTGGTAGGCAGGTGTCCATTTGAACGCCTGCTGAATAGCACGCTATGCACTGATCTTCGTCCCAGTTCCAGCTGAGTACTTCCAGGGAACATACAGGCAGTCACCTGAAATTGTTGAAAGTCAAGTCTCAAACATGGTTGCAACTATAGCAACTGTGTGACACTGAATTTCGAGAGACTGAAAAAAATCAGCGGACCAGTTGCAAATAAAGGTTTATTGGAATCCTTTACGTAGGTTTTAACATTTTTAAAATTGCCTTCGGTAGTTGCAATTACCTTGTAGAAATAAATTTGGGTAACTTCATTGTGAAACAAAGAAAACAACATGTACAGTTGCTTGTTCCTCTCGATTTGCAAGGGTTTTATTTTCAGGCAGCTCTCTGAACTGAATTTAAAATGTGGGGAGATGGTAGTTTTGAATTTCCCACAAGTAGACAAGCGATACACCATCATAGGGAACCTGCTGATCTCCTTCTGATGATAAAGTGATCAAAGGTGCTCTAGGATGAAAAGTATTGCTGAGGTTGTGGACAAGTTCATTTTGAAATAAGCACACCTCATTCTCCTTCAAGCAATCCTGTTTTCAATTGTAAGATACTAACAGCTCCTGCAGAATTATTGGTCTCATTAACTTCCAGTGCTGTTACTTAGTTCTGAAATGTCAACCATTTACAAAGTTGATGACAACAGTCAGAGAGCAGAGACGAATCCAGTCAAAGCATCTACTTTCTTCTGTTGTATGGGAAATTATTATAAAACAGAAGTACAAAGTGAGAGACCTGTACTACATGACAGCTCGATAAATGTTCTACTGGTTACATTTAGAAAATATGGAGGAAGAAACACTGGCCACACAAAAACAGCCAATGTGCTAATTTAGGAACAGACATAGGAAGGCTACACACCCAGCAGAGTGACTTGTGGAAATCAGACAGGCTAAAATCCTAATTCTCGGTATGAAAACTAAACGAGATAGTACAGTAGACATGCATTCCAGACAATGATGGTATAAACATCAGACCATTCAGACGTAGATTTTTCTTGGTTTCCTTATACCACTAAAAGCAAACGCCAGGATGCTTCCTCTCAAATATACCCGGCCAATTACTTTCCAAATCTTTCGAATAACAACACATTATAAGTTGACGTTCAATCCTTCACTTTGGATGGAAGAAGACGACAAAGATTGTTTTTTCTACTCCCTCAAGTTTGATTGATACCTAAAATCCTGTGCTTGTTTATCAAAGAAATTGTAAATACAGCTAGAGGATTGTGACAAGACGTCCATTCTAGAGATAAATTCCACAGTGGCATCCCATGTGCAATTTATGTTGAAATTACAGTAATCTTTGATATACAGTGCTGATTGGTTTATTACTAATCTGCTGTTTACTTCACATAAAATGTCTTATTTCAGTTGCATTATCGGGATATCATATCTGGCTTCTCATGTTAAATTTTGAACACATGCCAGGCACTATCCATCAGTAATCCTGGCCCACCCACTGTGATGTAGGGTTTGATTTACATTGCTTAAATTGCTCCAGGCGATCAGTGATGTGGTTCATTCCTCAGTACCACAGCAAACTGACTGCCCTATTTTGTCAAAATTG
Source organism: Schistocerca nitens (assembly GCF_023898315.1). Classification (NCBI taxonomy): domain Eukaryota; kingdom Metazoa; phylum Arthropoda; class Insecta; order Orthoptera; family Acrididae; genus Schistocerca; species Schistocerca nitens. The sequence goes on from NC_064615.1 coordinate 731,309,204, forward strand.
GGGTAGCACTCAGTATATTGTGGCAGATAAATGTCAGAACTCATATTAAGAAATAACTTGTTAACATAATACAGTGTTTTTCCCTGGGGTTCTTCACAAATAAAGAGAATTTCTTGAATTATTGGTTAATACAGTAATCCTTACAGAGAGGTGCTTCTCCCCCCCCTATGAAGTTGATCACGATTACCACAACCACCACCACGTCTCCTCTTTGATACTGAGCAAGATGCTGTGTTAGTGCTGAACTTGAAGCTGTGATAAGACAAGTCACATTAAATTTTCTGTGGCTTCTTATAGTATAAACAAATAAATGAATAAATAAATCTCTCCTTAATGAGAGAATTTTTTTTACAAACACAGCTGGTTTTGTGAGACCATCCAACAGTTGAACTTAAAAATACAAAAGTAAAAAGGAGTCTAATCGAAACTTACAAATGTGTCCACTTTAATGACTCAGAATTTCATAGATTTTGTTTGGTTCTTTTGTTCACCCTATTACATCAGTTAAGTAGCTACACTTACTCCGTGGTATTCACTCTTCCTTTATTTTTCTAGATAAAATCAGACATACATTATGTGATTAAAAGTATCCGGACACATGGATGAAAATGACTTAAAAGATCGTGGCACCCTCTATCGCTAACGACTGAATCAAATACGGTGTTGGCCCACCGTTACCCTTGATGACAGCTTCCTCTGTCACAGCATATGTTCAGTCATGTGCTGGAAGGTTTCTTGGGACATGGCAACCCATTCTTCAGCGAGTGCTGCACTGAGGAGAGGTATTGATGTCGGTTGGTGAGGCCTGGCATGAAATCGGTGTTTCAAACCATCCCAAAGGTGTTCTATAGGTTTCAGGTTAGGACTCTGTGCAGGCCAGTTCATTACAGGGATGTTATTGTTGTGTAACCTCTCCGCCACAGGCCAAGCATTATGAACTGGTGCCCAATCGAGTTGAAAGATGCAATCACCATCGCCGAATTGCTCTGCAACAGTAGGAAGCAAGAAGGTGCTTGAAACATCAATGTAGGCCTGTGCTGTGATAGTGCTATGCAAAACAACAATGGGTGCAAGCCCTCCCCTTGAAAAACACGACCACACTATAACACCACCCCCTCTGAATATCACTGTTGGCATTACACACACTGGCAGATGACGTTCACTAGGCAATCGCCATACCCATACACTGCTATCTGATCGCCACATCGTATACCGTGATTCTTCACTCCACACAACATTTTTCCATTGTTCAATCGTCCATTGTTCACGTTTCTTACACCAAGCGAGGGTTGTTTGGCATTTACCGGTGTGTTGTGTAGCTTATGAACAGCTGCTCAATCTCGAAATCAAAGTTTTCTCACCTCCTGCCTAACTGTCACAATACTTGTAGTGGATCCTAATGTAGTTTGGAATTCCTGTGTGACGGTCTGGGTAGATGTTCGCCTATTACATATTACGACCGTCTCCAATGGTTGGCAGTCTGTCACTCAGCAGACAAGGTCGGTTTGTACACCTTTGTGCTGCATGTGCCCCTTCACATTCCAACTTCACTATCACATCGGAAGCAGTGGATATATAGGAGTGTGGAAATCTCGTGTACAGACATATTACACAAGTGACACCCAATCACCTGGCCACATTTGAAGTCCGCGAGTTCCGCTGAGTGCCCCATTCTGCTCTCTCATAATGTCTAATGACTACTAAGGTTGCTGATATGGAGTATCTGGCAGTAGGTGGCAGAAAAATGCACCTTATACGAAAAAGTATGTTTTTGGGGGTGTCCAAATACTTTTGATCACACAGTGTATCTAATCCTAAAATTCATGATATGAATATAATAGAGGGAAACATTCCACGTGGGAAAAATATATCTAAAAACAAAGATGATGTGACTTACCAAACGAAAGCGTTGGCAGGTCGATAGACACACAAACAAACACAAACATACACGCAAAATTCTATCTTTCGCAATCAACGGTTGCTTCGTCAGGAAAGAGGGAAGGAGAGGGAAAGACGAAAGGATGTGGGTTTTAAGGGAGAGCGTAAGGAGTCATTCCAATCCCGAGAGCGGAAAGACTTACCTTAGGGGAAAGAAGGACGGGTATACGCACGCAGGCAGGCAGGCGCGCGCGCGCGCGCGCGCGCGCGCGCGCACACACACACACACACACACACACACACACACACACACACACACACACAGACATATTCAAAGGCAAAGAGTTTGGGCTACAAACTCTTGCCTTTGAATATGTCTGCTTGTGTATGTATATGTGTGGATGGATGTGTGTGCGCGCGCGCGCGCGCGCGAGTATGTACCCGTCCTTTTTTCCCCCTAAGGTAAGTCTTTCCGCTCCCGGGATTGGAATGAATCCTTACCCTCTCCCTTAAAACCCACATCCTTTCGTCTTTCCCTCTCCTTCCCTCTTTCCTGACGAAGCAACCGTTGGTTGCGAAAGCTAGAATTTTGCGTGTATGTTTGTGTTTGTTTGTGTGTCTATCGACCTGCCAGCGCTTTCGTTTGGTAAGTCACATCATTTTTGTTTTTAGATATATAATCCTAAAATTCCGCGTAAACAAACACTTAGACTGTCATTATGAATTTATTCCTCCATAAAATGTAAGGAAGTGAAATACTTCCTGCTGTGTGTAACAGATTTAATAATCATAGCCCTTCAACTGCTGCTGTGCCTGTTCTCATATAAATGTTTTTCTATCATTTTCAGTGATGTGGAGGTTGAAAGTCAGGGTCTTTCGTACAATAACTCGGGAAGTTCCTCAAATTCCAGTCTTTCAACAAGGTATGTATCACAGCTTTCTGTATTTACACACTTTGCTTACTGTGTAATGTTCCATACCTGTATGTGGAGTGGGAAAGTGTATTGGTGGAAGTAGTTATGTCTGTAATAAGAATGTTTGAATAAGCACCCCTACTTGGTAAAAGAAACTTAATTTTATGTACAAATTTTAACGTAGAACCATGATGAAACATGGAATTTTTTGTTTTTTAAAGCTGCTCATAAAAGCTTCTAAAATGGATATTAGTTTCAGCCTTGTTGGCCTATGCTAAATCATTATCATTCATGTAAACTGTGAATAGTTGTGTACTTTATGGGGTGTAAACAGGCTTACTAATTTTATTGCTATGTAGAATGGCCATTTTTGATTCTTTTCGTGTAGCAACGTTCTTAATGTTAATTGGCTAGAATTATAGTATATGGTTCTTAGTGCCATATCCTACTAAGGACAGAAATTTGTGTACCTCCTAAAAAGTATTTTCTTGCAATATAGCTTCCCTCTGTGCCATAATGCAACACCATTTTCTACTGGTATGGCATTCCTCTATACTTTCAGCTTCTTTTTTAATAACAAGTATTTTTTCCTTGTTCTTCATAGATGGTGTGGTAACGCTAGAATCCTTTGTACAACTCTGATGCTGATATACAATTTTACCTCATGTAATAACAGAGTGCTGCTAGGTTTGCAGAGACAGCTCCTTATACTCAAATTTTGAGAGTTTTCGTTGGTGATATTAGTCTTGCTGAACAGTTTTAGTGTTTCATTGCATTTCACTTATTATGATTACTATTTTCTTGTAGATTGGTGAAGTAAGTAAAAACCAAGCAAATCTGTTACAACTAGTGAAATTAGTTTGCGTTAGGAAAAGCTACTCCTGCTTAATGAGCTCATAGTACCTAAATAAATTCTCCTTGCTGAATGGGAGAAGAAAGTTAACATTCTTGAGGAACACTTGCACATAAGTACTACATACGCTTTAAACTGTGACACTATGTAACTACTGTTGCAAAGTCATGCACTTGCCCCCATACAGTCACTGTATTTATTGGATGTTACATAAATTTAGTAGCTTTAGTTCTGAGGGAAAACGTAATTATATACATGCAATGACAATGTGGTGGAAAATAATTTGGCGGTGTGCTTGTGTGTGCTTTCTTCCCTTACATGGTGTTGGTAAATTCTATACTTGCAACCTTACCATCAGTTTCCTTATTCATGGCCAAATAAACTGTTGTTCAGCATTTAATACGGTGGTGGTATGGCTTCCATTCTGTGCAGCATATTGGAACGTATGGACGTGTGCAGGAGTCTGGACAGCCCGAGCAACTCGCTGGAGGCAGTGTCCGGTGGTCAGGCGAGCGATACTCTGACTCTGACTCCACCTGCACCTTGTTCGGACAGTGGCAGCTCTGCTCCCCTGGATAGCGACCTGGAAGCAGAACCTGATCCCCCTGATTGGATGCAAGGAGTTGAGGAAGAAGTGCTGCAAAACCTTTCACCAAGGGAGAAGAAAAGACAAGAGGTTATAAATGGTAAGAGTGGCAGTTCTTTACTACTGCAGTTCAAGCATTTTCTTTGTTCAGAGGCTTCCATTAATCCTACTGTTGTGATTAGCCCTTTAAAAAGTAGGCAGTGAAGAATGAGGTTTCACATTCTTTCCCTTTTTTTTTTTTTTTTTTTTTTTTTTTTTTTTTTTTTTTTTTTTTTTTTTTTTCATAATCCAGGATTTCCATGAAATTCAATGCCATTTCTTAAAATCAATTTTCTTTGTTGTTGTGTAAAGGTTATTCTTGTTTGTTTCATAACATACGTTTTTATTGTGACAGTGCAGCCCCTTTTTTGTCCAAAAAAATGTGAACGAGTTGCTGTCATGGCCAAGTCGCTGTACTCGCAATACAGTAACAGAACTGAGTTTTTAGTGAAGTGGGCTAGGGCAGGAAAATTTCATGTAAATGAGAACATGAAAACTAATCTGAAATCATCTGTGTGCACTGAAATTGGCAGTTTTTAAAACAGTTGCGAAATTTGACATTTTCCCTGATTCAGTCAAAAAGTCATTGATCAGAGGATTTTAATAATATTGGTAACTGTCAGTTATTGCATGTTGAAATTGGAATTTCACTCTTCTTCTCAAGAACAAAAATTGTGTATAATCATAAAATGGCAGTTCATTTCCCCTCATAAAGGACTATGGTTGCAAATGTGCTGTCAAGCAAAAATACACCAGTTTCAACAAACAGTTCTAGTCTCTGGATAAAACTGTTACCTGTACTCCAAATTAAGATTTTGAAGATCATTTAATTATTGTGGGAAAAGCATATTTGGAAGATAAAAGTTTTTGCAAATATGGAAGGGAAAATACTTTCGGCAGAGGCAGTACTAAAACACACTCGGCTGCATCTTCAAACTAGGCTATCAACTCTTACAACCACAGATCCATGAAAGTCTTTGTTCATGGTCCTAGGTTCTTGTTTCAAATGTAGAATTATAATGGCAAACTCTGTTAATACCAGCATGGCAAAATGTCTGTTATGGTTACCTGGAGTGCCAGTTATCAGCCCTGTAGATATTCAAAAGGGATGCAAATCCCTACGTGGCTTAGTGGAATAGGAAATTTCCATGTCAGCTGGAAATTTAGATGATGATAAATGTTTCATGTGTTACATATAGCAGTTAGTCTTCCATATTAAAATACAATATCTACGTTGCAGTTCTTACACTCGATTTAAGTGCCAACAGATTGATGGCACTGGAACCCAGAAATCAACATTGAAACTAAGATTTTGAAATCCTTCCTTTTGTCAATTGATTTAATGACTTCAATGTAAAAGATTCTTTTTCTCAATAATGTAAATGAATGTGCCCTGTGATGTCAGTTGTTATAGTGCAATTGATAGGTATATTTCCATTTCACCATAGCGCTGCAAAAAATGAAGAAGACTACAATAAGGAACTAATACAACAAATAGACAAAATGTTGCGCCAAAATTGGTCATGCAACACAGGTGTGACACACAGCTGCAGTCTTACTTGGTTGTTGCCTTAGTCTAATTTGACAGAATAATTCTGTAAACAGATCTTTTGTGGATTATAAAATTTCCAAAAGGTAGCTTCTTTATGTATGCTCTTTGAAATAGTAATTGTAGCTTTTTAATTCTACAAGTAACAAAGTTCAGAGCATGACCAGATTTGGCCATACATTGACCAGAAACATCGGTTTCTGAAGGGGTCCAATGTATGGTTAAAAACTGCTCCAGAGTAAAAGTATGTTGTCATTGTGTCTAGATGAAATGAAAATTATTGTATACTGTGTCAACCATTTCTCAATTGATAAATCATCATTTTTTCAGTGACGGTAGCTAGTCGAATTATATCCACAATGAACAATAACAATGCTGCTACCTTTTTTATAAATAGGACAAAATCGGTATGCTGTTTCTCTACGTCTGATACTTTCTGTGTGAATTTATTATTAAAATCACTACTTTAATTACAAGGCTGGGTAATGTTTAATACCTAAATGATAAATAATTTATGAAGAGCCATACTTCCATGAAGCTGATTCTTAAGAGTTAACAGTTACTTGCCTGTAGATTTTAAGACCTCCTTTAGCTATGTACATCCGTAAGAATTAATGGACACAAAATGTTATAAATATGATTTGTCCTTAGTCTTCAAGAATTGGAACATTAGACGTCTTTGCACTTGGACTGATATTTTCACAATATAAATCTTGGTTTGATAACAACACAGTCCCTTATCTTGTTGGGTGTGATATTCTGAGAAGTATTACTTCCTTACTGTGAGAAGATAGTTTTACTTGATAGGTGCTGCAGTACAGTAGGTTCCTCTTTATAGACTTCAACATTTCTTTGGTATGTTGCAGAAGCCAATATGTATCTGTTAATTTTGTATTTAGTGTTGTTAACCTTCTATTGTTTTTTTTCTTTCTTTTTCAGAGCTGTTCCATACAGAAAGATCTCATGTTAGAAATTTAAAGGTGCTAAATCAAGTATTTTTTCGTCCTATGCTTGAAAATCAAATTCTCCCACCTGACCAAATACAACTTCTATTTTCAAATTTGGAAGAGGTGCTAGAAATCCATAGTCAATTCAACAATGGTATGAAAAGAAAACGTTCTGAGAGCCCAGTTGTTGGAGAGTTGGCGGATCTTCTTCTTAGTATGGTAATAGCTCACACTTTTGATGTGGACTTTTTCAGCATTTTCTGTGTGTTATTTTCGATATCTTAAGGCATGAGAAATATATGTCATAAATATGTGTCAAGTATACAATTTAAAATTTCAATACAGTTTGATGGCCCTTCGGGGGAGAACTTCCAGAGAGCTGTGGCAAAGTTTTGTGCTCGGCAACAAATTGCCCTTGAATCGTTGAAGGAAAGGCGGCGGAAAGACAGCAAACTCAACAGCTTCCTTATGGATGCAGAGGGAAATCCCTTGTGCAGGAGGCTACAACTAAAGGACATCATTCCTACAGCAATGCAGAGGTAATGTTCTATACTCACTTAATTTGTGGTATGTGACAGGTACAGGTTCTGATTGCTGTTTTTCATGTAATTTGCACGGAACTATCATTTATAAGACAATCAGTGAGAGTAATTTTGTCATTTTGATTGAAATGTGGATACACCATCACTCAAAATCTAGTTTTGCACAGTCAGTAAATCTACAAATTTGGCAGTGTTAGTGTAATTACCGAGCACACTTCGGCTAGATTTAGTTTGTAACACTTTATTTTCAGGGTTTGCTATGATTTCTGTAACAAAATCTGCCTTCAGTCCAAAAATCTTCTGCAGGCCTGGAACAATACTTCCTAACAATATGTGGAAGAAATTTTTCTGCAAAAGATAGAAATCCAGTAAAAAAAAACGGTAGCTAAGTTTTTTGATGATATGTACAAGAAGTCCTCATGCTCAACTAATAATTTCTTGTAGAGCTTAATAATAATAATAATAATAATAATAATAATAATAAATAGAACCAGTAGTTTTCATGCTTCATAAAAAGACCTATTTGAGCAAAAAACTTTGTTCTCCAAAAACTTTGAACAGTTTTTCCATAATATTCTGTGCTTGTTTACTCCGTAAGACTCTGTTAAGCTTTTAGCAGATGATTATATCAGTTGAGAAGCAACAGCATTTTCTTGGTGGTGACCAGTGCTTCTCTGATTTAAGGTGATTTTTAAGTGTTACTTTTCTAACCCAGTTCAATAAATGTGGAATCTGCAGAACACCAATTCCGTATTTGTAACAAATAAACCCCTATTGGCATATTGCAATTCATTTTAGTGGGCCATGCAGCCCATACTTGACAGCACACAGATAGAGCCCAAAATATTTAAAGTGGAAGTTGAACCAAAAGTAACTCTTGACCCTGTAATATGAACAGAGGACTCTACAGTAAGTATAGCAGACAGCTGCAATCATAAACAAATGAAAACTTCAAGCACCTTGTAGGTCAGCCACAAGATGCTCATGTTGTGTTACTGTGAAAGCTGAACTGGCATTAGATTCTGGTCTCTCCTGGTGTTGTGAGAGTTGTACTTGAACCCTGTGGTAGACAGGGATAACCTCCTTGCTCATTTCAAAATACAAAAAGAAAACCAGCTGTACACAGTGCAAAGTGCACTGCACAAAGCATACAGTGCCGGCTACCATGCAATTGCTTTCTAAGGTTGGCAGTGCCATAAACAATGTAATTCAGGTGTGGCATCTATTGGTATCCAATGCAAACATAGTTAAAAATGCACTGCTGTTGTAACTACCACTTCATAGTGTCCTCAATTTTGCATAACACAGACTTCTTCTTTGTTCAAAGATGTTACATCGTGTTACATTCCAAGACTGAGTCCTGTGTTGCCATAAGCAGTGTTTGTCTTGTAAGAGACCATTCAGCCACCCACTGTTTGACGTGAAACCAGAGTATGACTTGCATTCGTGCTGATTCATTGCTATGTTAATATGTAGGTGCACTCATTATTCTGCAAACATATTCTTACACATGTTCTCTTTTCGAAATGAGCTTCGCAAGATGATGTACAATCATTTCTTCTTCTTCTTCTTCTTCTTCTTCTTCTTCTTCTTCTTCTCTCCCCCCCCCCCTTTCCATCTGAAACAAAGCTATTTCAGACTATTTCTGATATAAAAATTCATTTGGACGGTATACACTATGAAATAGCATTTCTTATTTATTTTTTTTTTTTTATTTATTGTTCCGTGGGACCACATTTAGGAGAAGTCTCCATGGTCATGGAACGAGTCAATACATGAAATTATAACACGATTGTAGAAACAGAATGAAATGAAATATAAGAAACACATTCAGGCGACAAGTCATTAGTTTAAATAAAGAAAATCAAGAATGTAACACTGGAATTTGCTTAATTTTTTAGCTCTTCCAGGAGCTCCTCGACAGAATAGGAGGAGTGAGCAATGAGGAAACTCTTCAGTTTAGACTTAAAAGTGTTTGGGCTACTGCTAAGGTTTTTGAGTTCTTGTGGTAGCTTATTGAAAATGGATGCAGCAGAATACTGCACTCCTTTCTGCACAAGAGTCAAGGAAGTGCATTCCACATGCAGATTGGATTTCTGCCTAGTATTAACTGAGTGAAAGCTGCTAACTCTTGGGAATAAGCTAATATTGCTAACAACAAACGACATTAAAGAAAATACATACTGTGAGGGCAATGTCAAAATTCCCAGACTATTGAATAGGGGTCGACAAGAGGTTTTCGAACTTACACCATACATAGCTCGAACAGCCCGTTTTTTGAGCCAAAAATACCCTTTTTGAATCAGAAGAATTACCCCAAAAAATAATACCATATGACATAAGCGCATGAAAATATGCGAAGTATACTACTTTTCGTGTTGAAATGTCACTTATTTCAGATACTGTTCTAATGGTAAATAAAGCGGCATTTAGTTTCTGAACAAGATCCTGAACATGGGCTTTCCACAACAACTTACTATCTATCCATACGCCTAGGAACTTGAACTGTTCCGTCTCGCTTATAATATGCCCATTCTGTCTGATTAAAATGTCAGTTCTTGTTGAATTGTGAGTTAGAAACTGTAAAAACTGAGTCTTACTGTGATTTAGCATCAAATTATTTTCCAAAAGCCACAAACTTATATCATGAACTACATTATTTGATAATGTTTCAATATTACACACAAGATCCTTCACTACCAAGGTGGTGTCATCAGCAAACAGAAATATTTTTAAATCACCTGTAATACTAGAAGGCATATCATTTATATAAATAAGAAACAGCAGTGGCCCCAGCACCGACCCTTGGGGAACGCCCCATTTAACAGTGCCCCATTGGGACTGAACATCATTACCACTCTCAATATTGCGGAGGATTACCTTCTGCTTTCTGTTCTTAAAGTAGGAGGCGAACCAATTGTAAGCTACTCCCCTTACTCCATAATGTTCCAACTTCTGCAGTAATATTTTGTGGTCAACACAGTCAAAAGCCCTCGTTAAATCAAAGAAAACACCTAACGTTCGCAACCTTTTATTTAATCCGTCCAAAACCTCACAGAGAAAAGAGACTATAGCATTTTCAGTTGTTAAGCCATTTCTAAAGCCAAACTGTACATTTGACAGCAAATTATGTGAATTTAAATGCTGCAGTAACCTTGTATATACAACCTTCTCGATAACTTTAGCAAACACCGATGGCATAGAAATAGGTCTATAATTGTCAACATTATCCCTGTCTCCCTTTTTATAAAGTGGCTTCACTACCAAGTACTTTAATCGGTCAGGAAACCGACCACTCCTAAAGGAAAAGTTACAGATATGGCTAAGTACTGAGCTAACATACGTGGAACAATACTTCAGTATTCTGCTAGATACCCCGTCATATCCATGAGTGTTCTTGGTCTTTAGTGATTTAATTATTAACTCAATCTCCCTCTTGTCAGTATCATGGAGGAGCATTTCAGGTAACAGTCTCGGAACACTTTTTTCTAAGAGCACTATATGATTCCCTGTTCGGACTAGGTTTCTATTTAGTTCACCTGCTATATTCAGAAACGTTCTAACGGAAAGCAACTTTCAAAGAGCATGAGAAAAGTCTTGAGGAAAGCATTATATTTATCGTCTACTGTATCAGCACTATAAACATCTTGCCACTCTTGTTCCTTGATAAGGTTTACAAAAGTCTGTACAGCAACTGGATCAGCTTTCCTAAAAAGTTGGTAACTATATTTAACATGTGTTGCAGCACAAAAATCTTTTAGACTTAAAATTTGTGCATCGTGATCTGAAAGGCCATTCACCTTTTTGCTAACAGAATGCCCTTCTAATAATGACGAATGAACAAAAATATTGTCTATGGTTGTTCTACTGTTCCCTTGCACTCTCGTTGGAAGGAATACGGTTTGCATAAGATTATATGAATTAAGGAGGTCTACCAGCATCCTTTTCCTTGCACAATCACTTATACAATTAATATTGAAGTCACCACATATAACTAACTTTTTGTATTTCCTATAAAGTGAACCAAGAACCTCCTCTAGCTTTAGCAAAAATGTTGTGAAATCGGAGTCTGGGGATCTATAAATAAAAACAGTAAGAAGTTTAGCTCCACTAAACTTAACCACACCTGCACAACATTCAAACACCTTTTCAGTGCAGTACTTTGAAACATCAATTGACTCAAATAGGATTCACATATGTGCATTTTGAGGCATCATTCACATTTCTCACAAATGCTAATTGTTTCAGGCCACTATGTATTATCAAGTAAGTTGGTACAGTAGTTAAGCTGTAGAACTTGTTTAGAACAACAACAGTTCAAATAACTCATTAGTCCAGCCAGTAGCAGATTGACTAAAACAAATTCCTAAAGGGATACTTCACAAATGGTACAGCAAATATCCTTCATACCCTTAGGTAATTAAATCTTAATCTTCCTGCCTATTATCACATTTATAAGAGTAATTTTTTGATGAATTTAAGTCACTTCAGCACTGTAGTTATTCAACATAGTGGAGATATGCATTTCTCTTACTGTTTTCAAACAACAACATTGTTTCTTCTTTTCAGTGCAATCTGGTTGTGGATTATCTACTTTTAATACATACTGAACCTACTTGCATAGGCTTGTAGTTATGTCAAAACTATATCATAATAAAAGGCCAAGTGTGAGTAGGACTCATGCACTGAGGGTTCTGTACAAACTTAATTATGGGTGTTTATACAGCTTGTCCATCCTGGGAACTGAGAATCTCAACCATTTTTGCATTTTGTTGATATTAGGACTGGCAACATTTTTGGTCCAGAGAATTCCAAGCTCGTATCAAAATATCTACAGTAGTTCCTCGGACTAGCCAGGACATACAAAAAGAAACGAACAGGGAACTTCAGTTTATATATGTCAAGAAAGAAGATTTAACAAATGCAGTATGTGTTCAAGTGACAAACAAATATTTTCGTGTGATCAAATTACAATTTAACAAGTTCAAGATTTTTTTCTTCACTTACACTGTGAAACCTTGCTTCTTGCTGATTTTCTGATTCTGGTCAGTGGAAAGTACCCTAATCATGTGGGTGAGTGAGTTTTCCAGTATCAAAATGACACAAATGACCTTATCTTTTGATTGGCTTAGAACAGTGGTTTCCAACCTTCCTTAGACCGTTATCCCTGAGTGCAATTACACAGTAGCTAGTACCCCTCCCCCACATTATCACCAACTTTAGTGTGTGTGTGTGTGTGTGTGTGTGTGTGTGTGTGTGTTTGTGTGTGTGTGTGTGTGTGTGTGTTCGTGAGAATAAGTGGAGGAGGAATTTGAAAGGTGCGTCGCAAGTGCAACACACAACTTGTTCTCAAATAAGAAAGCTAGCTCTCCACAGTGAGGTTGGACACTTGATACAAAAAGTACTTGCCTTTCATTACTCCTCTCCATTATGCCACTTGCTGGCACACTGTAACCCCATTTAAAATCGACAAATTTCAAATTTTTGCACTATACTTAAATCAAGGCCCCGGGAGTACATAACATTTCATTAGAATTACTGACAGCCTTGGGAGAGCCAATCCTCTCAAAACTCCACCATGTGGTGAGCAAGATGTATGAGATAGGCGAAATACCCTCAGACTTCAAGAAGAATATAATAATTACAATCCCAAAGAAAGCAGGTGTTGACAGATGTGAAAATTACCGAAATATCCGTTTAATAAATCACAGCTGCAAAATACTAACACGAATTCTTTATAGACGAATGGAAAAACTGGTAGAAGCCGATCTTGGGGAAGATCAGTTTGGATTCCGTAGAAATACGGGGACACGTGAGGCAATACTGACCCTACGACTTATTTTAGAAGCTAGATTAAGAAAAGGCAAACCTACGTTTCTAGCATTTGTAGACTTAGAGAAAGCTTTTGACAATGTTGACTGGAATACTCTCTTTCAAATTCTGAAGGTGGCAGGAGTAAAATACAGGGAGCGAAAGGCTATTTACAATTTGTACAGAAACCAGGTGGCAGTTACAAGAGTCAAGGTGCATGAAAGGGAAGCAGTGGTTGGGAAGGGAGTGAGACAGGGTTGTAGCCTATCCCCGATGTTATTCAATCTGTATAATGAGCAAGCAGTGAAGGAAACAAAAGAAAAATTCGGTGTAGGTATTAAAATCCATGGAGAAGAGAGAAAAACTTTGAGGTTCACTGATGACATTGTAATTCTGTAAGGACCTGGAAGAGCAGCTGAACGGAATGGACAGTGTCTTGAAAGGAGGATATAAGATGAACATCAAGAAAAGCAAAACTTGGATAATGGAAAGTAGTCGAATTAAGTCGGGTGATGCTGAGGGAATTAGATTAGGAAATGAGACACTCAAAGTAGTAAAGGAGTTTTGCTATTTGGGGAGCAAAATAACTGATAGAGTATAGATTTAAGTGTCAGGAAGTCTTTTCTGGAAGTATTTGTATGGAGTGTAGCCAGGTATGGAAGTGAAACATGGACGATAAATAGTTTAGACAAGAAGAGAATAGAAGCTTTCGAAATGTGGTGCTACAGAAGAATGCTGAAGATAAGGTGGGTAGATCATGTAACTAATGAGGAGGTATTGAATAGGATTGGGGAGAAGAGAAGTTTGTGGCACAACTTGACTAGAAGAAGGGATCGGTTGGTAGGACATGTTTTGAGGCATCAAGGGATCACAAATTTAGCATTGGAGGGCAGTGTGGAGGGTAAAAATCGTAGAGGGAGACCAAGAGATCAATACACTAAGCAGATTCAGAAGGATGTAGGTTGCAGTAGGTACTGGGAGATGAAGCTTGCACAGGATAGAGTAGCATGGAGAGCTGCATCAAACCAGTCTCAGGACTGAAGACGACGACGACGACGATGACGATGACGATGACGACGACGACGACGACGACGACTTAAATCACTTGATTGTTGCACTCTTTACTCTTGAAATGGCAAAATTCAGAAGGCTTCGGGCTGTTAATGTTTTGTGTGTCCATAGCCACTAATAATAATAATAATAATAATAATAATAATAATAATAATAATAATAAACCCCGTGGAGGCCCGGGAAAAGAATAGGCCTCCGGTATGTTCTGCCAGTCGTAAAAGGCGACGAAAAGAACAAACCACTAATAGGGCTAACCCCCCTTTTAGTGTGATTACTTGGTTCAGGACAGAACTAAAGAAGCCTCGGACAAGCACCGTCATGGTCGGGGACGGCGCTTGAACCCTATGCCCGCCCACAATGGTAATGACACTGCTAGCCAACTGGAAAATGATTTAAATCCAAATAGAGGTGTTTTGCAGGATATGCGTCCTGCAACCACCCTAGAAGGAAAACAAAGACAGAGGATGAGATGGTCAGATGAAGTTAATCGACACCTCATGTTCTGTTATTACCAAGCAACAAACCTAGGAACCAACACAACTGGATACAGATCACAAGTATACACAACATTTATTACCAGATACCCAGAATTAAAATTTTTAACAGAACAACGTCTAGCTGATCAGATTCGTGTAATAATAAAAAATAACAGGATACCCCAGTCAGAATTAGAAAACATCAAACAACAAGTACAACAAACACTGGAACAAAATAATGTACAGTCACAAGAAGAAGAAAATACAGTAATAGACTCAAACATCCCAGAGCAAACAAACAAAGAACAACACGCATCAATTAAACAATCAGAGGAAAATGAAATTTTAAGACAGCCACCAGCACAAGCACAAATAGAACACGAAGTGACACACATGTTAGATATAGAAGAAAAATTTCAGTTGACATATATAGAATACAAAGACACAAATACAGACATTAGACCATTCTTGCATAGACCACCAAATAGCCCACAAGTCGAAACAACAATAAAAACTATCAACACAATCATACATAACAAAATAAATGAATACACAACTATGGAAGAGTTACAACTACTGGTTTATGTAGGAGCACTCACTACACTAAATATACACACTAGGCAGATATCAGAACCAACCAACACACAGAAGAAACCCACAAAACCAGCATGGCAACACAGGCTACAGATTAGAATAGAAAAACTGAGAAAAGACATCGGACAGTTAACACAATTTATAAGAAATGAAATATCAGACAAAAAACGAAAAAGGTTAGGTAAAATCTCACAACAAGAAGCAATAGAGCAATTAGATGAAAAGAAGCAAAAATTACAAGCTTTGGCGAAACGACTTAGAAGATACAAAAAAAGTGAAAATAGAAGGAAACAAAACCAAACATTCAACACAAACCAAAAGAAATTTTACCAAACAATAGATAACACACACATAAAAATAGACAATCCACCAAACATAAGAGACATGGAACACTTCTGGAGCAGCATATGGTCAAACCCGGTACAACATAACAGGCATGCACGGTGGATACAAGCAGAAACAGATACATACAAGATGATACCACAAATGCCTGAAGTGATAATTTTGCAACATGAAGTCACCCGAGCAATTAATTCTACGCACAATTGGAAAGCCCCTGGAAATGATAAAATAGCAAATTTCTGGCTAAAGAAGTTCACCTCAACACATTCACATCTAACTAAATTATTTAACAGTTACATTGCAGACCCATACATATTCCCTGATACACTTACACATGGAATAACTTATCTGAAACCTAAAGATCAAGCAGACACAGCAAACCCAGCTAAATATCGCCCCATAACATGCCTACCAACAATCTACAAAATATTAACTTCAGTCATTACACAGAAATTAATGACACATACAACACAGAACAAAATTATAAATGAAGAACAAAAAGGCTGCTACAAAGGAGCACGAGGATGTAAAGAGCAACTGATAATAGATGCAGAGGTGACATATCAAGCTAAAACTAAACAAAGGTCTCTACACTACGCATACATTGATTACCAAAAAGCTTTTGATAGTGTACCCCACTCATGGTTACTACAAATATTGGAAATATACAAAGTAGATCCTAAATTGATACAGTTCCTAAACATAGTAATGAAAAACTGGAAAACCACACTTAATATCCAAACAAATTCAGATAATATCACATCACAGCCAATACAGATTAAGCGTGGAATATACCAAGGAGACTCATTAAGTCCTTTCTGGTTCTGCCTTGCTCTGAACCCACTATCCAACATGCTAAATAATACAAATTATGGATACAATATTACTGGAACATACCCACACAAAATCACACATTTGCTATACATGGATGATCTAAAACTACTGGCAGCAACAAATCAACAACTCAACCAATTACTAAAGATAACAGAAGTATTCAGCAATGATATAAGTATGGCGTTTGGAACAGACAAATGTAAGAAAAATAGCATAGTCAAGGGAAAACACACTAAACAAGAAGATTACATATTGGTTAACCACAGCGACTGCATAGAAGCGATGGAAAAAACAGATGTCTATAAATATCTAGGATACAGACAAAAAATAGGAATAGATAATACAAAGATTAAAGAAGAACTAAAAGAAAAATATAGACAAAGACTAACAAAAATACTGAAAACAGAATTGACAGCAAGAAACAAGACAAAAGCTATAAATACTTATGCCATACCAATATTGACCTACTCATTTGGAGTAGTGAAATGGAGTAACACAGACCTAGAAGCACTCAATACACTTACACGATCACAATGCCACAAATATAGAATACATCACATACATTCAGCAACAGAAAGATTCACATTAAGCAGAAAGGAAGGAGGAAGGGGATTTATCGACATAAAAAACCTACACTATGGACAGGTAGACAATTTAAGAAAATTCTTTCTAGAACGAGCAGAAACTAGCAAAATACACAAGGCAATCACTCATATAAATACATCGGCTACACCACTGCAACTTCATAACCACTTCTACAACCCTTTAGATCACATAACATCAACAAATACGAAGAAAGTAAATTGGAAAAAGAAAACACTACATGGCAAGCACCCGTATCATCTAACACAGCCACACATCGATCAAGACGCATCCAACACATGGCTAAGAAAAGGCAATATATACAGTGAGACAGAAGGATTCATGATTGCAATACAGGATCAAACAATAAACACCAGGTATTACAGCAAGCATATTATTAAAGATCCCAATACCACAACAGATAAATGCAGACTTTGTAAACAACAAATAGAAACAGTAGATCACATCACAAGCGGATGTACAATACTAGCAAATACAGAATACCCCAGAAGACATGACAATGTCGCAAAAATAATACATCAACAGCTTGCCTTACAACATAAACTTTTAAAACAACAAGTTCCTACATACAAGTATGCACCACAAAATGTACTGAAGAATGATGAATACAAATTATACTGGAACAGAACCATTATAACAGATAAAACAACGCCACATAACAAACCTGACATCATACTCACCAATAAGAAGAAGAAATTAACACAACTAATCGAAATATCCATACCCAATACAACAAATATACAAAAGAAAACAGGAGAAAAAATTGAAAAATACATCCAACTGGCTGAGGAAGTCAAAGACATGTGGCATCAGGATAAAGTTGACATCATACCAATTATACTATCAACTACAGGAGTCATACCACACAATATCCATCAGTACATCAATGCAATACAGCTACATCCAAACACATATATACAACTACAGAAATCCGTAATTATTGATACATGTTCAATTACCCGAAAGTTCCTAAATGCAATATAACACATACCGTACAGTTAATAGGAAGTGACGCTTGATCAAGGTCCGCGTCACTTTCCATTCTCAACCAGACTTAACGTCTGAGAAAGTAAAGAAATAATAATAATAGTGTGTACAGTATATAGTAGCCCTTCTGTAGTTACTGCTGTGTTGTGGTGTCAATTAATTCGTTCATCTATTTCGACATAACTAATGAACCAATTTCTGGGCTACTGTAGGTACCATCTACAACTTCAAGAAATTTTCTTCAGATATTGAGCATCTGTTACATGTCTGTGTCATTTTTATCATCAGCAATGTACGGGACAAAGCACGAAACATGTGTAGTGCCTGGACTATGTGAGGAACCTGCAACCTCTACTGCATTAATCCTACTAATTGAGAAAAAGTAATTATTGATGACTTATATAAACAATATTAGAGCCTTACAAAACAGTTCTAAGAATAATGATCTCTTGAAAATAATCTAGTTTCGCAACTCATTCAGTTTTTACCCCTCAGAAAACTTTATTTTACCTGTTGGCGGGTAATTGCCCCCAAGTTGGGGAAACACTGACTTAGAAACTTTAAATTTTTTTACACTGCAAAGAGACCATGGACTTTCATATGTGGCATAAATTTAAGCTTGATGCATCTAACCATTCCTGAGAACAAGGGAGACAGATGGCCCATAAAGCGATCCTATAAGGGTTAAGATTTTACAGCCTTAGGTACACAAACCTAAAAATTGAGCATATGAATCCTTCTCTAAAGTGGTTTTCCATCAGATATAAAACAACTTCAAATGAGTGGTTATCTTCGTCTTCCCCTATAAAACAGAACTGATTAATTGATTCTGATTATTGCCTGGAACATAACTGTAAATTATAAGACAGAAAAAATTGACACATTGTCTAATTTTGTTTAGCTGAGCTTGTTGCCAATTCTCAAAAATGAAGATCTCAGTTAGTAGATATCCATATCGAAGAGGTGTGTCAAATTTATGCTATTTTGACATACGGCCATATTAGTGATGTGCGCACAATACATCAGCAATTGTGCTCATCTGACCCCCGCCCACACACACACACACACACACACACACACACACACACACACACACACACACACACACACACACAGAGAGAGAGAGAGAGAGAGAGAGAGAGAGAGAGAGAGAGAGAGAGAGAGAGAGAGAGAAGGGGGGGGGGGATGAAAATTTGGACATCGCTTCAGTCCCGCAACCGTGACTCCCGTTTCCTCTCATTTTGGTCCCACTTTCTTGTTGAGCATAATGACTGCTGGATATGTGGATATCTAGACCTTACTACGTAATTGTTCATAGTTCCTCTCATTGTTGTCTGTCGTCATCATTGTTTGAATGTTTACTTGAATTTTCGTATGAAGTATGATCCACCATAAAAATATTCATTTGTGAATTTATTTTCTGAAATTTGAGCTAGGTGTGCTACACCTCACATTCTTGTTACTACTAGCTACTATGCAGGACAAGAAACCATAGATGACATAAATATCACAGAAGGCGGAGGACATGTTATAAGTGCACTGTAACTTTGGTTTTTATGTGGGGACTGCATGCGGGGGAATGTAAAGGTTCAACCAGTTGCTCCACTTGCAGAGTCCCACGTATAGAGTGGCAAGTTATAGTATGCCTATGGCACTAAATCATGTAAAAGTTAAGTTTAGTTATTTGCTTATCAGTGGTTCATAACTGTGATCTCCTCTATAACACAGAACAAGTCAATTTTCCACTTTTTTAATTACGAATGTTGCTGTTGTTTACGAACTGATTAATTCTGTACAACAACTTAACAAGAGAGTAAATGTGTTGGGAGACTGTTGTTTTTATGCTGAACTACATTAAGAGCTGTGTACAAGAGATTCTACAGCTGACAACACACATAGATCTCATTACTTTCTTCTGTGCAACAAACACTTCGGGATAATTTTCATAGGAAATAGAACAAGCATTTTATGGCACATGAGACACCATTGCTCACTAAGTAAACATTTGTTGATAGTGATTTTGGTACAACAGAAACAGTCACACTGTCCCTATCAAACAAGGCCAATCACACAAGGGACCATTGTTTACACCACCAAACCTGTAGGTCAAGCGTCCACCAAAATCGCAGCACCATGAGAGTATACATAACAAACTAAGCATCACGTTCTTGTATTTGGGGGGGCAGGGGGGAGGGTGGGTTTAAATATGTATCCTGAAAAGATGCAGCAGAGGGAAAGCATCAGCACACTGGCAAACTCTGTCATTAGGGTCCTATATTTCTGCTTTTATGTTACCAGTCCCATCTGCATACTAGCTGTGCTGTGCTGAGACCAACACACTAAGCTCATGGCTTGGCAAAGCAAGGCAGCAGAACGGTTCATCAGCCTGTACTGTAAGTTCGTGGCTTGACTAACAGATGGTGGCTCCCTGTGCTTGGTGATTGCAGATGACAGTCACCACAAACATTTTATTCCTCAGTGCCTCATTACTCCAGAATATGTTGCTGGTAGAAAGTAGGAAAATTCAGTGAACATTTTGACATTCTCATCTAAAAATTCTGACATTACCTGTAATTAAAAAGTTGCATATGATTTGTAACTCGGGCTTTCATTTCAATTTCTCCTCAACATCAGTACTTAAGAATTTAGAATATTCATTTTTATTTGTTGGTCATCAGTAGCGTATTCTCTATAACAGTGTGCTCAGGCTTTGTAGAGATCAGAATTGAATGCATTGTTTTAGTTAAGTTCATGTGCAATCTGTTTGCAGAGAACAATTTTATAAAACAACGAATACATAATTGTATTGTTAAGTATGTTTCGTAATATTGAGTGAGAGATTGTTAAGGAGAAGTACCTTTCTCAGCTTTCCAGCAGAGCTTTGTACTACATGTGACATCTGTGAGATAATTTGGAACTCTTATTCTTGGCCAAATAAATTAAAATAATTTGAAACAGTAACAGTAACAAACTTACACAACTGAATATTATTGCTGCCAGGACCAGTCAAAAAACAAGCTGATGTGTAAATATACTGTTACACATAAGTAGTTTCAAGATAATATTCACTGATTTGTGGCCATCTGTCCCTTCATTTTTGAAGCAGAAAAGGAAAAAAGAAATAATGCTCTTAGTTTGGTATCGCAGAAGTTTTGCCACTCTAAGCGAATATTTAATGTGGTGCAGATTCAGAGTATGATACAGCACACTTTATCTTCAGATCACGATCTGGCGGGTATTTCCTGGTTGTGATTGTAAGGACACTGTACTTGGATTTCAGAGTATCATGGTTGAAATCCTCAAAAAACCATTATTATTTTGTTTGCTTATGGTTTTCTTAACTTATTTTAACGAAGTTCTGAGATGCCTTCTTTGTGATTTCTTTTCCCATTCCTGTGCATCCAGGAAGTGGTGGTAATGAATAGAAAAACAAATACTTTCTTTTTTCACTGTACACCTCACCACCACCACCACCACCACCACCACCACCACCACCACCACCACCACCACCTCCGACCCCTTCATCCCCTTCCAGTGAATTTGAAGAGGGGAGAGTTATATTTTCATATCTAAAAATTGATTTTAATTTTTTTCAGGCTCACAAAGTATCCTCTGCTTTTTGAGAGTCTGGCAAAGTACACATCAGAAAGTTCTGATGAAGTTTCAGGAGTCCAGCGTGCAGTTGAAAGAAGTAAAGAAATTCTGAACCATGTAAACCACGCTGTGCGTGAGGCTGAGGATAACCAGAGGTTATTAGATATACAGAAAAGGTTAGACAAATCAGGTTTTGAGAAAGTCGATCACCCAATGGCTGGAGAGTTCAAGGTAAGCCACTATGCCACCTCAGACTAGTATATTTAATACTGTTACCAGTCATGGTTGTTTCACAGTAACTTTTTAATGTGTTATATGTATATATGTCTATTGCTTAAAGATTGACATTCATTCATCCATCCATCAATTGCACAGCTAAATTGTGTTTGAGTTAATGTATTAAGTCTTTGTATTCTTGCATCTGATTGTAAATTGGGTCCTGCCCACTGCAAGCTTATGTAAAATGCTTTGTTCAAACCGGTTCCTCCTAAATTATATGACTCAAATTGTCTTTAATTGTGGCAATTAGTGTAGATAGTTAATGATCAATCTCTCACATTACTTGTAGAATACACAAGTTTCAGTTAATCAGAAATAACAAGCATTGATATATCAAGTACATTCTGTAATTGCTAGCTTCCTATTAAAACTTGAAAGGTGACGTTAGGAGAACAAAGGATGAAGCTGATGGAAAATTGTTGTTTCTACATATAAAGTGGATAATTTGAGGGCATTCGCAAAGTAAGGTCTTCCATATTTGTAAATATACAAACAACTGTTTGTTTTATATAATATTTGCATCATCTTAGAGATTGAAAAAAATCATTGCTTTTATTCACAAACGTCATTTCGGTTAATGCATTTTTGGTAGATGCTGCAGTAGCCATACAATGCCCATGTCATACTCAGAGTTCACTGCCATGTCCTTCAGGAAGCATTGAAACTTAGCTTTCACCTAGCAGAACCACTGTCCTGACAAATGTTCTTTCAACTTCGGGACGGGGTGGTAGCTACTTGACACAAAGTGCAGAGTGCGTGTTGGGTGGGTGGTGATGTTCCAACCAAAGTTTTTGTGTGAGATTGACAGTTTGATAGGCGATGTGTGAACAGGCATTTTCGTGGAGAAACTTTAAGCCCTTGCTCAGTATTGTTCTTCTCTGCTTCTAAATTGCCCTTCAGAGTTTGTCCAGTGTTTCACAGCACCATTCGGCATTTATTGTTGTTCCAGAAGGCAGGAAATCAACAAATAGTGTACCCCCTTCCAGTCACAAAACACAGTTGCCATGACTTTACCAGCACACTGTGTTCATTGAATTTTCATGGTTGTAACAGAGAAAGAGAGCCAGCCACTCCTCCCCCTTTAAGGTGTGAAGTGGAATGCCCTGGCTTTGTTACTCGTGACGATGAAGTTAAAGAAGTCATCCTTCCTGTCTGCACAACAGCTAATAAAGGCACAGGAGGAATTAACTTGATGCTGTTTGTGGCCTTCTGTTAGTACACGCACTTTCCACCTTGCACAGTTTTCCTGATATTACAAGTTTTCTGTTAAAATCCTGTGGATGGTGGTTCAGGAAACCACAGAAGCCAAAATGTAAGACAACCATCCAGAGTGATCCTCTGATAATCATGCATAGTTTCTCTGACCTTTGCGACTGTTTCATCAGAAATTTACACCCTACTACAAGTTTCAGTGTTGTGAATTCCACTGCGACCAGCTGTAGACATTGTACACCACGCGTGAATGTTTTTCGTACCCATGCACGACTGTCCATACAGTTCAGTCATTTGGTGATGAATTTCTGCTGTTTTAACACCTTTTGCATTCAAAATTCGAATAACTGTGTGAACACCAGACATGGCATCAGTATTCAATGGGAGCTGCATTTTGAATAGCTGCCAACCCTAGAGTGAGCTTCTGAACAAAGTGCACGTCTGCTTATTTGGGAGTGGAGACAGTGATCCTTTCAACATTGTGGCCAACAACTGCGTTACCAATTTCTCTGTGCCTCCAAAAAAAGGAGACACTTTTTGGGATTGCTCTTGTATTTTGAAAATTGACATAGCAGAAATTGAGACAATAAGGGATGAGCAGAAGGTTCCACAAGGTGTTCATACTACAACCTTTTTCAAATAAGACGATTGTAAACACAAATGAGCAGAATTCTATTTTAAAAAAAGGCAGTGAATTTGACATATCTTACCTTGGTATAAGTTTAGCATAGTGTGTGCCGGTATGAAAGCTGTGAGGTTTGGTCTGTCAACACATTTAATGTAATTGCAAGTGACGACAGCATTCAATGCAACTAGCTGATGCATGTTCCAGCAATTTGTCTATTAGTGGAAGAACAGCAGTCATTACAAACCTTATGGTATCCAGTTCCTCTCAGGCACGGAATTAAAACACAACTTTTGTGAAAACGTTTTCTTGTGATGTCCAGATCTGAACAGGTAAAAACAGTTTTGCTGTTGAGGGAAAATTTTTATTGAAGACACAAGTATTGTCTTGGAAATGAAGTAGTGTGAAGCCATTGCGAATTATGCATTTCGGAACACTAAGATAAGTCTCAAGCAATGATTGTCGGCAAGGATGAATGTTGATAGATACTCCATATGAAGTGCTGTTCTGTGATTTGCAGAGGTGACTAATAGGTAAAAAATAGTTAGACGGCTGTTGAACAAGAAATGCTGCTACTCAAGGAAATAGACAAAAGTTGTAGAGGCTCTACACTGCTAACAGACATTTACAAATGTGTAACAGTGGGAAAGCATTGGCAGGAACAGTCACAAGGAACAATTTTGTAAACACAAAGATGATTCTGTGAGATAAGTATTATATACTAATCACAAATGAACTGACTGTAGTGCCAAGGCCTAGCCTAAAGAATACTGCTGTTGTTAATTGCTTTCCAAAATGGATGTGTAAATTTCTGAATCAGTTAATTTCAAATAACTTTGGCATTTTCATGTTTTAATGGCCATAATTGGATCAGGTAGTCTACATTAACATAGCAGTGATAATTATACCCTATAACATGCTGGTTGAAACTCACATTTTTCACATAGACAAGGGCTTCAGGAGGCAGCTTTACTAAAAATCAGATCAGTAATTTAACAATAAAAACAATAAGCATTAAGAGAAACATGCTATCAGGTGTCAAAGGGGAGCAGATTGGAGTTTGGATCACTTTCCACTCAAAACTAAATTAACACTCTCAAGAAAGAAATTGCCAAAATATTATTCCCAAGTTTCAGTATAATAAAGACCCTAACAACCTCAATCAATACATTGAGATAAAACTTACAAAGCAGAGATAAAAGATAAACTGAAAAATCATGATAAAGCCCAGGTAATAATTTAAAAATAAAATTGTAATCTAACAAACCATTCAAACTATAGAGAACTAGCGGTGCTGAACGCAAGTCAAAAAATGTTGTGAAACATACATCTAACAAGGATAAGACCATACCCTGAAGATTCCCTAGATCGGGGCTGTTCACCGATCTGCTCATGCAAGCTGGCTCACACACACACACACACACACACACACACACACACACCCCTCAACAGTGAGAAACCAGCCAGCCCATACTGAGTAGTGAAAGGGGAGGATTACGCAAGTGGAGAATGAATTGCAACAAAGCACATTGACAAACTGTTCTCAGAGAGGCTATTCTATGGCCACTAATAGTTCTGTGAAGGTATATCACTTAACAGTGGCTAATTAATGCCTTTCATGGCAAATTAATTTCCCAAAACTGTGCTGCACTGGTGAGAAATGACAATGAAATGAAATTCACACTACTTTTAACTTGTGAGGCAAAGAACGCTGCCAACTAAGTACGAAACATGATACTTGCTACGACTGATGTTGCCTTATGGTGAATGTCGTTTTCGGACGATATTTAAATTGACATCAATTTGTATTTTGTGATTATTTTATTCACACACAAAACACAAAAACACTGTATGTAAATGTGTTCTTCTTGCTTTGCTTTTCATTAAAGTATCAATATCTGGTATAATTTTATGGGCACTGCTAATTCGAAGATAAGCTTTTAAATTGAAGTCAGTCAGTGAGCTTCTGTGGGTAGGTTTTGTGCTCTTTACTGTGGAAAAAAAGTTGCTCACACAAATATGTAGATATACATGTTGACATAATTATAGCTGCAAGATTGTGAAGTTGCAGATATTTATGTTGGAGAAAATTTTTATATGGGTCTAGAATACGTAGTTCATTGTGAAACTCATCACTCAACTTTGTCACACTGCAGGTTCTAACTGGAGGTAGATGTCCTGCAATAATACTGTTGTGTGTGACCTTCACTTTGAAATTCCTAGCTCGGCCATAATGCTGCTTTTCATCAGTTTTAAAAGAGCTACTCTCCACTTTATGTACTGTGCCATTAAGTATATTCTCTTGTGGTTGATTCCATAAATCCTGACAAGGAAAAAAAGTTGTCTTCAAAATAAAACTATGTTAAAATTAATGATATGAATATAATAGAGGGAAACATTCCACGCGGGAAAAATATATCTAAAAACAAATATGATGTGACTTACCATACGAAAGTGCTGGCAGGTCGATAGACACACAAACAAACACAATCATACGCACAAAATTCTAGCTTTTGCAACCAATGGTTGCTTCATCAGGAAAGAGGGAAGGAGAGGGAAAGACGAAAGAATGTGAGTTTTAAGGGAGAGGGTAAGGAGTCATTCCAATCCTGGGAGCGGAAAGACTTACCTTAGGGGGAAAAAAGGATGGGTATACACTCGCACACACTCACTCACAATCACTCTCTCTCTCTCTCTCTCTCTCTCTCTCTCTCTCTCTCTCTCTCTCTCTCTCTCACACACACACACACACACACACACACACACACACACACAGACAGACACAAGCAGACATTTGTAAAGGCAAAGAGATTCGGCAGAGACGTCAGTCGAGGCAGAAGTACAGAGGCAAAGATGTTGTTGAAAGACAGGTGAGGTATGAGCGGCGGCAACATGAAATTAGCGGAGGTTTAGGCCTGGCGGATAATGAGAAGAGAGGATATACTGAAGGGCAAGTTCCCATCTCTGGAGTTCTGACAAGTTGGTGTTAGTGGGAAGTATCCAGATACCCGGGACAGTGTAACACTGTACCAAGATGTGCTGGCCGTGCACCAAGGCATGTTTAGCCACAGGGTGAAAGCACCCACGTGATTTACCAACTGACCTGCCTACACTGTGAAGCTTTCTATGTGGGAATGACCAGCAACAAACTGTCCATTCGCATGAATGGACACAGGCACAACAGTGTTTGTTGCTAATGAGGATCACCCTGTGGCTAAACATGCCTTGGTGCACGGCCAGCACATCTTGGCACAGTGTTACACCGTCCGGGTTATCTGGATACTTTCCACTAACACCAACCTGTCAGAACTCCGGAGATGGGAACTTGCCCTTCACTATATCCTCTCTTCTCATTATCCGCCAGGCCTCAACCTCCGCTAATTTCATGTTGCCGCCGCTCATACCTCACCTGTCTTTCAACAACATCTTTGCCTCTGTACTTCTGCCTCGACTGACGTCTCTGCCGAATCTCTTTGCCTTTACAAATGTCTGCTTGTGTCTGTGTATGTGTGGTTAGATATGGGTGTGTGTGTGCGCGCGCACGCGCAAGGTATACCTGTCCTTTTTTCCCCCCTAAGGTAAGTCTTTCTGCTCCCGGGATTGGAATGATTCCTTACCCTCTCCCTTAAAACCCACATCCTTTTGTCTTTCCCTCTCCTTCCCTCTTTCCTGATGAAGCAACCGTTGGTTGCGAAAGCTAGAATTTTGTGTGTGTATCAACCTGCCAGCGCGTTCGTATGGTAAGTCACATCATTTTTGTTTTTAGATATAAAACTATGTACTATGTTCAGGTATTAAGGCGTACTTGGAGGATGCCATGCCTGCGACACTTGCAGCAAACAAGGTCTGACAAAGTGGTAGATTCCCAAGGAACCAAGCTGTCTGTCATGCTAAGAGTTTAGTGCAAACACACATTTTTGATCTTAGAAACACCCCTTGTATTCATATAGATTTAATCAAAGTTGATCAACCCACAATTTATTACAGTTGTGGTCCAGTTCTTCAGTGCAAAAAATCACATTTGAGGTTCTACAAATATGCAATAAGACAGATGCTGCAAATTTCCAGCATAAAATAATTTGTTCCTAAATACGTGATCCCACATAAAGTGATAAAAGAACAATATGTTTAATTAGTTATTTTCTTAATTATTTAGTTATTATTTATTTTTATTTGACCTGATCACTTTTTGGTTGGAGACATTTGATGCCACTTGGATGACTTATGCATCCGTGATGATGAAAGATGATTATAACACACACAACCAGTCGCAGGTGAAGAAAATTTTTGCTCATGCTGGGAACTGAACGTGGGGCTCTGTGATAATGTGTCAGCTGCTGTAAGCACAAGACATAAACTGCTGACACAGCTTAAAGAGAGCAGTGTGAATGGTTTATTGAAGCCTAAGGAAAGAAACCTACTATACATACCAATTTTCAATTTGAATTTAAAGTGAACATCAGAGATCAGGAATGTAGTGTCGTAAGATGTTCATAAGACACACCTTACAGCTGACACTGCACCTGCGTAAACAGGAGTTTACAGTGTCTGCATTTAGAACTTAGACACACCAGTATAGCAGACAATGTAACTGCCTCATGAATTGCTATGTTTATTAAGTCAAAGTGCAAAAATATTCGGGATAGTGGGAATTTTTTGTAGATTACGTTTTTTCTGATAAAACTGTCGTTGTTACTTTAAACAAATTTTTGTTTTACAGAACTTGGACCTGACAAAACATAAACTTATTTATGAAGGCCCTCTTAACTGGAGGATCAGTAATCGCCAGAAGCTGATAGACCTCCATGTGCTGCTGTTGGATGATGTTATAATTCTCCTGCAGAAGCAGGATGAAAAGTACTGCCTCAAATTCTACAACACAATAACTAGTGGCAGCAGTGAACGAATGCCCACTCTCAGCCCAGTCATCAAGGTCTCAACAGTGCTCGTCAGGCACAATGCTGTCGGTGAGTAATGGAGGATAGTTATTTCAGCACATCGAACACTATTCACTGCACAGCATTTTTACCTTAAACAATCCTAAGAGGGAACTACTGAAATAGCTGGAAAGAAAGCTTCAATCCCGAATTTGAACGGGTAACCACACACAATTTTATGCTGTGACTTTTTCAATTTCGTAAATAAAGATAATTACCTGTTCATCTAATTCTGATGGATATATAAGAACATTCTTTAAGTGATAATTTGCTAGTTGTTACAGTTAATTCATTTGCTTGTGCCTTTGTCTCACAGTTTTCGCAGGGACAGCATGGTTACAGTTCGATTTGGCATGGTTAATTTGAAGGGGTGGCCGGATGCCCTTCCTGGCGCCACCCCATACACCCCAGGACGGAATCAGTGTACCCCACCTGTCTGCATCTAGTGCAAATCATGAAATAGTGTGACTGTGTTTCAAATGTCTACGAGTCATGTAACTGAGGTGGGACATGGTGACCAGCCCAGTATTCGCCTAGTGGGATGTGGAAAACCCTAAAAACGATATGCAGTCTGGCTGGCTCACCAGCCCTCGTCATTAATCTGCCTGACAGATTCGATCTGGGGCTGGCGGTCCTACCAGAGTCCAGGAAGCAGCGCATTAGTGCTCTCGGCTAACCTGGCGGGTTGGTTTTTGTTGTTAATTAGGGGGCCTAAAAAGAGTTTATAGGGAATTCTGTTTGCAATATTCTGTAACTCCCAGGTAGATACGTTGCATTTAACATACACAATTAAATTGTGAAACAAATAGTATGTTGTCATCAGGTAATTAACTCATATTCCATTAATTAACTTGCAGTTTGGCATCTTTGTGCAGTTTCTAAGCTCGTTAAGAAACCGTTTAGAGCAGATGATAAACACAAATGCTTCTGTATATCTGTAATCATGACTGACCCAGCTGGACTGAAAAGACATATTACCAGATTGTTATCTGAACTTGGGATAAGGCTCTACTTTGCCATCTGACTTTAACATTTCTTGTTGGGGAACATTGTTTCCTGTATGCCTGTAGTTCAACACGGCTTCATGTTCCTGCTTTATTTCGTTCAGTCTACCTTCCAATTTGTCAACTTGCCTCTCAGTAGCTTCTTACTACTTGCATCTTGATCCTCCCCCACATATATTTCCAGTAGGGGAGGCATACCCACCCCAATCCCATCTCCTCCTCCTCCCCCCCCCCCCCCCCAGCAAATTGACAAGATCTAGTGTGCTAACCAGTGTAGACATTGTTCGTAGGCAGTTTCCCCACATGCCACTAAGTGAACGCTGTGCTGGTGACCCTTCTAGAATCAGATAACACTACACAGTCATTCAGAACAAATTTACTCTATTCACACATTGACTAGGTACACTGATTCCATCCTGGGGGCGGAGGGTAGGGGGTCGGGGGGTTAATAAGAGACTGGTGACCTTGGACATTTAGTCTCCTTAAATCCTTAATCAACAGCAGGAGTCCATATTTATCCTCCACCTCACTTAATTAAAACTGACATCAAAATTCTAAGGGTATGCGGTAGATTGGACGGGGCCATTCTGTGAGGTTATAAACTGGAGACTAAATGGAGGAAATCGGAAAAAAAGTTGTGTATCTATTAAGGAGATGGGATCTTCATAAATTGATGGAATCGGAGGTTTTGAGTTTGAGGGAGCATTTGGCTGAAATGTAGATGGGAGGGGGGAATATAAAAGATGAGTGGCTAGGCTGAGAAATCAAATAGGACAGGCAGCAGAGGATAACATTCTTAAAAAGCAGGACATGGCAGAAATACTTGAGTAACAAGGAAGATACTGAATTTGACAAAAACATAAAACATTAAAAATATATCAAAAGAAGCCAACGAAAGATAATACAGGTATCTGAAGAAATGCTAAACGGCTAACAGGAATGGCTAGGGGACAAAAGCAGGGCTGAAGAAGAATGTAGAACTAGTGAAAAAGACATATAGCACCTATAGGGATATGAGACATCTTTGGGGAAGAAAGAAGCAACTGTGTGAATATCAAGAGCACAGATGGCAAGCCAATAAAGAAGGGAAAGCTGAAAGATGGATGGAATATGTGGAGGCTATATTAGGGATACAAACTGGACAGTACCATAGAAAGGGAAGTAGACTAAGGGATAGAAGATACAGTGAAAATAACGTCACAGAGCACCAAAGGCTGTGAGTGGAAAGAAGGCCCCATGAGTAGACAAAAGTAAGTCACAAGTATTTTGACTGTTGGCAGAACCGTGCTTGACAGCATTGTAAACCTGATGTGCAAGACATGAGACATTCAAAATATCCTCATGCTTCAGGAAGAACGTAATCATTCCAGTTCCAGTGAAAGCAGGTGTTACAGGTGTGGATATTACCAGAATCTCAGTTCAGTATGTCGTGATTGCAAAATAAGAGCAGGCTTATTTAGAGGGCAATGGAAAATATGGTAGAATCTGACCTTAGGAAGATACGTTTGGGTTGCGAAGAAATGGAGAACCGCAGGACCCAATGCTGATGCAGTGACTTCTCTTGAAAGATAGGTTAAGGAAAGATAAGATTGTGTTCATAGGATTTGTAGACGTAGAGAAAGCTTTCAGCTGGAGTACACCCACCAAAATTTTGAAGATAGCAAGAGTAAAATACAGAGTGTGAAACTTTATCTACAACTGCTACAGAAATCAGATGGCAATTACACACAGTCAAGGATGTGAAAGGGAAGCAGTAGTTGACAAGGGTGTGAGACAGGATTGTAACATGCCACTGATGTTATTCAATCTACACACTGAGCAAGGAGTGAAGGAAATCAATGAGAATTTAGGGAAAAAAATTAAGTTGGGGGAAAACAAATAAAACTTCATAATTTCCCAATGGTATACTTGCCGAAGATGGCAGATTACTTGGGAGAGCAGTTGAGCAGTTGAACAGAATGGATAGTGTCCCAAAAAGGTATTACATGAGGAACATCACCAAAAGAGTACAGGTGTAGTGGAATGTAGCTGAATTAAATCAGGGGAAACCAAGGGAATTGAATTTGGAAATTACACACTAAAAGAAGTCATTACATTTGCTATTTGAGCAGCAAAGTAATGGATTATGGCTGAAGTAGAGGGGTTACAAAATACATACTGGCAGTAGAAAGAAAAGCATTTCAGAAAAAAAACAGGCATTTGTTTGCCTCTAATAAAAATTTAAGTGTTAGGGAGTCTCTTCTGGAGGTATTTGCTTGGAGTGTAGCCTTTTACATAAGTTAAACATGGACTGTAAGCAGTTGAAGCAAAAGTAGAAAATGTGGCTTTTCAGGCTTTTTCAATGGCTGTATTACAAATACACTTCTTGGGTTTGCTGCCAGATCATATTCTGTAAATACCGCAATATTTCATTGGTGCAATTGCTTGACATCTTCAAGTGATGGTAGTTGCTGCTGTGACAACTGCAAGACATGACTGATGATGTTCACACATCATTGTCAGAATTTTTTAGGCCATACGCATGCACTGCAAGATGTTTGCAGTTGCAGGAAAGCAGCACTACTAGTGCTCCCTGCTGGGAGCAGCAGAAAGGCCATCCATGTTTGCAGTGTGGGCAATGACTGTGTTGCCAGATGTTGCTGTGGTTAAAAGCTGAATTAATTATCAGCAGTGCGCTGCATCGAATCATGAATTGGAAGTTCTTGTTTTCTCTGTTTTGATTTAATGACAGCCAGTGCTGGATTCCAGGTGGTGCTTAGTTGAAAACCTGCATCCTTGCTGATAAGACAGTCCACTGTACAGGTATGTGTGGATCCTTAACAAGACAGTCCCAGAAAGATGACACTGGGGATAAAATTTCATTCTTTCCATAAAACATGTGAGGCTCTGTGTCCAGGCAGTGCCCCATATGTTTGTGACAATGTTGTTTAACGCAACGTTCTTGCACGGTTCAACACGTCCGCCCCATATAAGATTTTCCACATTGGTGTGGGGTCTTACAAATGCCATATCTCCTAAAGCCTATGTTGTCTTCGACTAAGAACGATAAATTTCTTAATGTTACTGGTGGCACTTCATGTCTTGTCTTTTGACAATTATTTCCAGTCTGAAGAACATGCTGCCAAATAGGGCAAGAACGCCATTTCAGTGGGTGCCTCCTCATCTTCATTCGTGTGCCTGCCTTGAATTTGCTTTGAACAGAATGAATGGCATATCTGCCTGTTGGAATAGCCAATGTTGGAATACTGTTCTGAGGTATTGTAGCTCAGCAGGTAGACTGTCAACATCTATGAACACACGTGCTCTATGCACCAGGGAGCTTAGTACACTACCGCTTTGTGCAGGATGATAACAACTTGTGGCCACAAAAGGGATTCGGATTTCCATTTATGCGCCACTTGGAATCGAGCACTGGCTGCCATTAAATCAAAACAGGGAAAACAAGAACATCTGATTCGTGACTTCTTGCAATGAAATGCTGAGATTTAATTCAGCTCTTAACCACAGGAGCATCCCACAGCACAGTCATTGCCCACGACACATACGCAGAAGGCCTTACTGTGACTCCCAGCTCGGGGGCACTAGGAGCTCTGCTTTCCTCCAACTGCGAGCATCTTGTTGCGCGCACTTATATTGCCTGCTCCCAACCTGATAAATTTTGATGCCGCCATGTGATTATCAGTAGTAGCATCTTGGCATAGTGACAGTAGCAACTACCACCACCTGAAGATGTATAGCAGTTCCATTCAATGAAATACTGTTGGATTAACACAATACAATCGAGCACCAAATCTGAGGAGTGTATTCATAAGAATAGAACATTTTGAAACATGGTAGAGGAGGAGTAGGAGTAGGAGAGTTAATGTAATCTGAATGTTATTTTGCCTCCAGTTCTGTAAATGGGAATATGTGGTGCCAGTAACTCAATGTTTTACTGTAATATTCAGTGCTACAAGTATGTGTTCCTGTGAAATCAAAGTTGTACTGAAGATAAGATGTCAGTTGCATATTAAAGTTGATTGTTGATAGGCCTAGAGTAGTAGTAGTAGTAGTAGTAGTAGTAGTTGTTGTTGTTGTTGTTGTTGTTGTTGTGGTCTTCATTCCAAAGAGTAGTTTGACGCAGCTTTCCATGCTACTCTATCCTGTGCAAGCCTCCGAGTAACAACTGCAACCTACATCCCTCTGAATCTGCTAACTGCATTCATCTCTTGGTCTCCCTCTACATGCTTCCCTCCAGTACTAAATTGGTGATCCCTTCATGTCACAGAATGAGTCTTACTATCCGATCCCTTCTGGTCAGGTTGTACCACAAATTTCTCTTCTCCCCAATTCTATTCAAGTTTATCCTCATTAGTTATGTGATCTAACTATCTGATCTTCAGCTTTTTTCAGTAGCACCACACTTGAAATGCTTCTATTCTCTTCTTGTATAAGCTGTTTATATTCCATGTTACACTTCCATACATGACTACGTGCCATACAAATACTTTCAGAAACGACTTCCTGAGACTTACATCTATACTTGACATCAACAAATTCTTTTCTTCATTAACACTTTTCTTGCCATTGACAGTCTACAATTTTATGTCCTCCCTACTTCGATCATCATCAGTTATTTGCTTCCCAAATACCAAAACTCATTTATTACTTTAAGTGTCTCACTGCCTGATCTTATTCCCTCAGCATCACCTGGTTTAATTCGACTACATTCCATTATCCTCGTTTTGCTTTTGTTGATGTTTATCTTATATCATCCTTTCAAGACACAGTCCATTCCGTACCGTTGCTCTTTGAAGTTCTTTGCTGTCTCTCCAAAATTGCAATGTCGTCAGCAAACCTCCAAGTTTTTATTTCTTCTGCCAGAACTTTAATTTCTACTCTGAATTTTTCTTTTGTTTCCTTTACTGCTTGCTCAGTATATAGATTGAATAACATCAGAGATTGGCCCTGTCTCACTCCCTCCCCAACCACTGCTTCCCTTTCATGCCCCTTGACTCTTGTAACTGCCATCTGGTTTCTCTACAAATTGTAAATAGCCTTTCGCTCCCTGTATTTTACCCCTGCCACCTTCAGAATTTGAAAGAGAGTATTCCAATCAACATTGTCAAAAGCTTTCTGTAAGTCTACAAATGCTATAAACTTAGATTTGTCTTTCCTTAACTTATCTTCCATGAGAAGTCGTTGGGGCAGTATTGCCTTGCGTGTTCAGAAATTACTCCGGAATCCAAACTGACCTTTGCAGAGGTCGGCTTCTACCAGTTTTTCCATTCTTCTGTAAATGATTCATGTTAGTATTTTGCAGCTGTGACTTATTAAACTGATAGTTTGATAATATTCACACCTGTCAGCATCTGCTTTCTTTGGAACTGGGATTATTATATTCTTCCTGAAGTCTGAAGGTATTTCACCTGTCTCGTACATCTTGTTCATCAGATGGAAGAGTTTTGTCATGGCTGGCTCTCCCAAGACTATTGGTAGCTCTAACAGAATATTGTCTACTCCTGGTGTCGTGTTTCAACTTAGGTCTTCCAGTGCTTTGTCGAATTCTTAACGCAGTTTCATTTATCCTATTTCATAATATTGTCCTCTAGTACATTGCCCTTGTATAGACCCTCTATATACTCCTTCCAGCTTCCTGCTTTCTCTTCTTTGCTTAGGACTGGTTTTCCATCAGAGCTCTTGATATTCATGCTTTCAGCCGTTCGCACTACTAGAGTGGGCGTCATGTAACTTGGCGGGTGAGGACTTGGATGCTCAGTAACACGGAAGTCACATGACCTGCTGACCAATAGGAGTCCGTCAGCCATAGTGAGCACCCAATTTAATGTCATTTTGTGCAGAGCAAGTTTACGACTGGTTTTAGCATTGTGTGTGGTGCTTTTTCGGAAGTTATTGCAAGGCATTGTGGTAATATGAATGGCAACAGCAAATCTCACCCAGTATTACACAGGCAGGCGAGAGAAATAATATTTTGCATGCATGTTATTTAGACAGGAGCTGGAAGTTGCAGCCACAACTGACAAAAAAGCATCGCCCAGTGTAGCCAAGTGCCAAGAATGAACAGCTAAGGCATGTGGTACCAGTTCGAGAACTGTAAAACAGATTGCCAGTGAAGCCAAAGCATCTACTGAAGAGAACGAATCACCTATTTTTAAGTCGCCTGGTAAGCGCCGAAATCGAAAGAAATTCATAAGTGAGCTCAACGATTTCAGCAAGAATGTATTACAGCGCAAAATATTTGACATGTATAGCCAAGGTGAATATCCTGCGGCAGATAGCCGGCCGCGGTGGTCTCGCGGTTCTAGGCGCGCAGTCCGGAACCGTGCGACTGCTACGGTCGCAGGTTCGAATCCTGCCTCGGGCATGGATGTATGTGATGTCCTTAGGTTAGTTAGGTTTAAGTAGTTCTAAGTTCTAGGGGACTGATGACCACAGCAGTTGAGTCCCATAGTGCTCAGAGCCATTTGAACCAGCCAATATCCTGCGGCAGATAAATTACCGTATGTTCCTGCATGAGAGAAGCTGAAAGTTTCAACTGCAGCAAATCTGCCATGCACAAAATATTAAGGGAGATGGGATTGAAATACAGAAACAACAATGATGGAAGAAAACTGCTCTTATAGAGAAGTGATATTGTAGCAGCAAGAACTGTGTTCTTGAGAGAAATGCACGAGATAAAACAGGCCGGAAAATCACATATTTATTATCTTGATGAAACATACGTTCACCAGTACAATTAAAGACCAATGTGCTGGAAGAAAAGTGATGATGTTGGTGGCCTGAAGGTTCCTGTGGGAAAAGGGAGACGTCATATTGTGCTTCACGCTGGTTCTGCAGAGACAGGCTTCATACCAGAGAGTAAATTAATATTTGAAACATCGAAGACGAAGGAATCAGATGACTATCGCTCTGTAATGACCTATGCTGTCTTCAAGTGGTGGTTTGTGTAACAGCTACTTCCGGACATGGAAGAGAATTCTGTTACTGTCATGGCCAACGCAAGCGTGCACTCTGTGCAAGTGAATAAGGCTCCTACTTCAAATATGAGGAAGGATGAAATTGTTTCATGGTTGTCGTCTAATGGAATTCCTCACACAGCGTAACAGACCAGGGCAGAGTTACTCATGCCTGTAAATGCATACAAGCCTAAATACCGCACTTACGAGATAGATGAACTGGCAAGACAGCATGGTCACAGAGTAATCGGGTTACCACCATATCACTGCCACTACAATCCTATTGAGCTGGTATGGGCGCAAGTTAAAGGCCATATCTCAGAAAGAAACAGCACCTTCTGAATTGCTGACTTGGAAAGACTCATTTTTTCTGTTGTTGCTCTTTTTCACTTGTGGGTTCACATGTTCCTTATCTTAAGCTTTTGCTGATAATCTTTGTTTTTTATTACTTTTTCATTTGGCAGATTGTGCTTTGGGATATCTGGAAGAGAAATTTTCAGGTCTCCTTGACCTGTTTTAAACTTAAGTGAACCACAGCCATTGGGCTTTCTTATGTTGCAAGTATGTTAACATCCTTCAAGATACCTTCACTGCGTACATTCGTGTTAAATGGCCATAAGAGGCAATCCTCTGCCTTGTGAATAATATTAATCCACATCTACATACGTACTCCGCTACCACTCAGTGCCTGGCAGAGGGTATGCTCTACTGCTACTGGCCATTACATTTCCTGTTCCACTTGCAGTTAGAGCGATGCCTGTGTATGAGACCTGATTTCTCATTCCTTATCTGTGTGGCCCCTACACAAAATATGTGTTAGCGGCAGTAGAATCATTCTGCAGTCACCTTCAAATGTCAATTCTCAGACCTTACTCGACAGTGTTCTTCTCCGGGGATTCCCACTTGAGTTCCCGAAGCGTACCCACAACACTTGCATGCTGATCGAACCTCCCAGTAACAAATCTAGCAGCTCGCCTCTGAACTGCTTTGATGTCGTCTTTTAATCTGACCTGGTGCAATACTCACAAAATTGAGCAGGACTCAAGAGTAATCGCACTAGCATCCTGTATGCGGTCTCCTTTCAAATTCTCCCTATAAACTAAACTCGACCACTCTCCTTTCCTACCACAATTCTCTCATGCTTGCTCTATTTCGTATCACTTCGCAACATTATGCCCAGATATCTAAACACTGTGACCGTGTCAAACGGGACGCTACTAATGCTGTATCTGAACATTACAGGTTTGTTTTTCCTACTCATCTGCATGAAATAACATATTTCTACATTTAGGGCCAGCTGCCATTCACCACACCAACTGGAAATGTTGTCTATGTCATCTTGTATCGTCATAGTCACTGATCTATGACATACTTAGATAGTTCATGGCTGTGATGTGTTCTGTAGTCTCTCTCTCTCTTGCTCCCTTTTTTTTCCATCAACACCAGGATTTTTCTCAAAGCATTTCTTTCTTTGGCTTCAGGTCTCTCCATTGGACATCTCTTTCTCATTGTAAGTCCCTCAGCCACCTACAGAACCTCCAGTCAAATAACAGTACAGTAGTGTGTAACTTAGGCATTTAAGGACATTGATCTATTATTGCAGATGTCTGTAGTTAGTGGGGTACCTTCAGGTTGATAATGCATGTCACAGTCTTCTTTCTCTGACAGGTTAGTCTCAATCTATTCATCTTGGTGTTGGGTGACCGTGGTAACAGCCCCAGAATAAAGCTAGTGTAACCAAGGCTGAAACTTTGGTTTCATCAGTAATATTTTTTTTACAATCTCATATGGTAACTTATCCGGAGAACTTCAACGTAAACTCATATATATGGTGTGCAGGCTTCCAGTGTATGCAAAGAAATCATTATAACAAAAGGACATGTTATATTGTCAGGTAAATATGTAACAGATGGACACACACTCCAAGATAGTTACCATTTCATGACCAGTGCCGAGTCGTGTGGCTCATACACAACTGTGACAGGGTACACCTATCAAGACATGGTGGCAAACTATGCAGTTCCACAGATGCCTCTTGACATGATTTTCCAGCTGGATGGTGCCCCATCACATTATCATGTGGATGTCTACCACATTTCTCGTGGAGACATTTCCTGAGTGTTACCTGCCCCCCCCCCCTCCCCCCTCTGTCTCCTCATGTGACTCTACTGGACTACAGTGCATGAGTGTTTATCAAGGAGTTGTTTGCAGAAGAAGGGTCCAATACCTCGTACATTTGAGACAACTGGTATATGTCACAGTAGGGGCCATAACACATGTCATACTTATGAACATTTGGTGATAAGTGTAAAATTGTTTCAGTATATGTAGAGCTACAAATGGTGCCCACACTCAGTTGTATGAACATGCATAAAAGTCTTTGAGCTCCTTTGTGCAATGTTGTACAAATAAAGTTTGAAACCTTAATAGCTACTGAAATACACACAAAAATTTTTGAATTGTTCATTTATTTCCACCATTCTCAGATTATCTTTTCTGGGGTGGGGGGCTAAAAAAATTGGATAATGGAAGACACTATCCATGCGTTCTCTCACTCCTGATCTAATTTCAAGGGCACTGGATGTATCTCCTCTGAAATTCAGTTTGGAGGTGGTGTTGGTCATGGTTTGCTAGATAACTGATTTTGTCTTGTTATCTAGGCTAAATTCTTCAAGATTTGAAGTAGGGTAGTTCGATTAGTGAGGGACTCAGATTCTTAATCTGCTGAGCACCTGGTCATCCCTTCCTGAAGCCCCATTGGTATTCCCCCAATTGTGGACCAGTTTGTTTTCCTGTCCTGTTCTGTAGAGCTTTTGAGAGGATATTGTAAATGGTTAGTGGGAGTGTGTGCCTAGGTAGTTGCTTACATCAATTCTATCCCCATTCCAATGTAGTGGATGAATTACAGCAGAGGTCCATCTGCTAGGAAGTTGGCAGTTTCTCACTTTCCCAAATATCATGAATAATTGCAACAAGTTTATCAATTGCATTATCTCCTGCAGTCTTCCACAGTTCAGAAATTATCAGATATTCACCCTGTTCCTTATTGTCCTTCAGTGTTTGGATGATAATCTTGATTTACTCCTTCGTGAATGGAGACAGATCTATGAGGATGTTTGGAAGTGATATCTGGAGCCTCAAACTTGAGGAGCTGTTAAAGATAAATGGAT
Organism: Schistocerca nitens; assembly: GCF_023898315.1. NCBI lineage: Eukaryota > Metazoa > Arthropoda > Insecta > Orthoptera > Acrididae > Schistocerca > Schistocerca nitens. Next base: position 731,349,007 of record NC_064615.1, read on the forward strand.
ATATTCTAGCAATTACCTTGATCACTGTGGGCTGATTTCCCCTTTTGAAATCTCTGAACTGTAGGCCCAGAGGGTTGTATATGTTCAGAGTTGCTGTATGTCAGTTATGTGTCCATTTTATCAAAATTAGGTCATGTCTTATTTTTTTCAAAGTTTTGTTTGATTTGTACTAACTGATTCTTTTTAAATGTGTGTATGATTCATCCTGCAGATAGTTTTTAATGCAGAGTTTTTCATGTTTGGTATGTTGACCCTGTTGGTTTCATTTTCCTGGAAATTCCATTTTTGCCAAACAACCTCTTAGCTATACTGCTGCATCACATTCATTACCCCAGTAAGAATGCTTTCTGAATGTTGCGAGTGGGACCATCTACTTAGCTGCTTTGAATATAGCTCCTTGCAGTTGTTCCCGTCTCCAGACTTACAGTTTCCAACTTGTGGCTGAATACTTGTTTTCTCCTTAGCTTGTCTCCGTCATATTTATAATTTTTTCTGGGACTGACCTCCTTGGTATTTGAATTAGATCACTCCTGTTCAGACATAAAAGTTAAACTGTGTCCAGGTTGGTATTTCTCACAGTCTTTACTTTATGATTCTCTTTTTGTGCCTTCCATGCAGTGGTGAAATAGTCAATTTGGAATTCTCCAAAGTTGGAGTTTGAAGATGTCCAGATCTTCTGCTTCCTGGGCAGGTGGTTCAAAGCAGTTGAATTTAGAATCAGACTGAATGTTCTGCGTATCTTCTGTTCTCTCTTTGTAATTGGTTCACCTGTGAGCTGGTTAGCTTCCAACAATCTTCTGATACTTTTTTTTTTCTAGGTATGCTGGGCATTGAAGCCTCCAAGCAGAATGATGATGTATTTGTTATGTACTTTGGAGAGGATATCCTCTTGCTCATTTCAGAATGTGTCTCACTCTTCAAAGTGTCTTACGTGATTGATTGGTACATGTATGTTCACCATTGTGTAAACCTTCATTTGCACACCAAAAAGAAAGAGTAGAGGGTCAGATTGTAGGGAAAGTGAAGTCCATAACTGAACCCAAAATCTACCTGCCTAGGAGTGTTTATAGTATTATTATTATTATTATTATTATTTATTATTTTTATTTTTCGTTTTTGCCTTTGTGTTCATCTAAGATTCTCATTTCCTAAACTACTGATATCAAGTTCTACCACATTTGTGGATGCAGACTGCCATTTTTTGCTGTTTGTTGTTAAGTGACTCACCATAAACACTTCTTGCTGTTTTATTGACATAAATAACATTGAAGGCACACAGGGGGAAAATATTGTCATTCAGTAAAGTCTATTTAGTATATACCCCAAGGCTTTGTAAATACTCTAAATGTTCTTTCCTCCACTTTTTGTTCTGATATTTCGGCATCTACTTACTTTTTCCAAAACTTTTCAAACAGTTCTATAGATTATTGTTTGTATAGTTCTCAATCGATTTCAGTCGCACTTGTGTGCGTATGCTCTGAAGTAACAGACCTGTGAAGTGCACGACTTGGTAAATATTAATAAGAATAATTCACATTATTTTTTTAAAAGTGTGCAGCTGTTGAAAAACAAATGCTTTCATGTATTGCGGCGTCCTGTGCGCCTCCACATAAACTCAGTGTAGAAGAATATTTAAGTCATTCTGTTGGGCTGATAGTTCCTTGACTACAGTTTGTGTTTAACATAAATTGTTCTGTCCACTTTTTATTCAGTTTCATGAGTATGTCCAATTTCTCTCAAGGAGACAGATTCTTGCATATCAGTCGTGATCATTTCATTTGCTACTGTTCATCGCTATCTGTTCCCGCCCACAAAATTATTCTTCTGCCTCATGACACTTCCTTGGTGCTGGCATGTTTCAGAATGGCTTTTTCCAAAGCAAATGATTATTGCAATTGTTATTTGCCAGCAACTCAAACCTTTTGGCAGCAGCAATGTGTGTTATTAAAATACGAGAAATTATTTTTTACATCAGTTTTCAGAGCATGGTGCAGTGTGAGATTGTAAACAAACTATACTGGAAAAATCAAAATTATGACCATTACTACAGCGTTCTCCCCCTTGGTCACTGTAACCATAGCCAAAACATTGATTTCTCCAGTATAGTGTTTTACATTATGACATGGTACCATTGGGGGGGGGGGGGGGGGGAAATCGTCAATTGACAGGCTGTGGAAGCCTATGCAAGTAAATTACTTTTGGCTTATTAGAATAGTCTCAAGCAGGATATTATTGGAGGAGCTAGTAAATACAGTTTCCATATACAATAATTATTTGACAGTTTTCTTATACAACAATTATTTTTCATATGATATAGGTCAAGGGAGGGTATTGCACATAGTCCAGCATAACACTCTTCACAATAAATATGTCTCTTTCTTATTTTCTTTCCATTAATGTCTTCTTTGCTGCAGCACACTAGGTATATCTCACCGGTGCCAGTTTCATCTCAGTAGAAGGAAATTATTTAGGAAAAGGTTGTACCACCAGTTGTGTTGGGTCTGAGACTTGGCAAGGACAAGCTAAATTGCTTTGCTGAGAGGAAGGACTCACAAATGCATTTTTTAAATTAACTTTCATTAAGCTGAAGTAGGAAATCAGTTACCCTGAATTTATCACTGAGTTTCTTGTAAACCAAGGATGAATGTGGAGCTGCAATGCCCATCAGTTGGTGGAATTGCTTTATGTAATATTTTCAGAGAAATTTGCTTGTTGTGGTATAATTTGTCATGTATTGATCAGCTAAGTCAGTGCCACTCATTTTGCCTTTGTATTTGAGGATAACATACGCATTTTTTACACTGTATTCTTCCTCTTGATTTGGTGTAGTCTGTCACTGCGAATAATAGAAAGAGTGTAAATATATTTCTGGTCACATTGCCATCAGTTTTCCCAAGCACTATTCATAGAACATGCAGTGCAGCACTCCAGGCAGCCCAAACTCATTTCAGAGAACACTTGCGGTGAGGCAATGGACCACCCCAAGTCCAGTTCATAGAGCATGATCTAGGGGTTAATCCTGTTGGAAGACGTTATTCAATACAGGACTGAAATTTGTTACTGTGTTGTAGATCTCTTAGCATGGAGTTCACATTTTCATCGGTGCAAGTTTTGCTATAAATTATCCCATTTCAGTGTTAACATTACCTCTCTCTTAACCTTACCATCCAGTATGATTGGACTTGATTGATTTATTGATTGTTTGACATTTTAAAAATAATGATTCTGAATGAAGTTCATTTGTAGTAATACCAGTGCTTAATTTAAAAGAAAGTGTTAATGGGATCTGTGTTGATGTTGTTAGTCCCCTGCTTTGTAACAAACAAAATAATATGCAGACTTATGTATCACACCATAAATAATTTTACCCATCATACAACTCCATTTAAAGTGCTGTAGAAAGAAAGAAAGACTTTCAATACTCATAAATGAATACAATGATAAAATCAATACGGTTTCTTAGAGAATACACTCTTTAGCAAGTAATATAAAACAACTACTGCAGACGGATGAACTGGATGTAGTTATAATCAATTGGAAAATATTTTTTCTTTTGCAGATCAAAATGCTCTGTACCTGGTAAATACTTCACATAATGGAGCGCAGATTTATGAGCTGGTGGCGGCAACACCTAATGAGAAGAAGACGTGAGTGCTCTTCATTATCGTTACCTTTCTTTCATGTATTTGTCTGCTAGGGATTTTGTTGAAGCAAAGTTTTCAGTCATCATATGTTAGATAATATTCAGACCGGAGAACATACTGTAATAGTAATGGTTAAATATAAGGTATCATTTTCTCCTCATTTAGTTCATGCGTTGAATCGTATCGTGTAGCAGTTGGTTCCCAAGTCATAATGAGTTAAAACAGTTATGATGCAGTGTGCACTTGTGTATGTGGTAAACTAAATAGCAGATAACTATTTAAATATTTTGTTGGGAATAGTTTATGTAGTTGCTTGGAGCATAATGTCAATAATGTAGTCAAGAAGTGAACTGTTTGACTTCTGAGGAGACACTAGAATAAAAGTGTATTCTTCTTTGTCATTGATTTGTAGGGATTACTTAAACAATGTGGCACTGCGTAGTAAGAATATGTGTCCTGCTTGTTGGTGAGACGTTATTTTTTTCCAGGGCGAGCGTGTTCACAGTTGGCATTTGAGAAATTGTGTAAGGGGAGAGGTCATTTGATTATCTAGTGTGGCTGCCATCTAATGTAGAATGTGGTGACTCATGATTGGCTATATCACATTATATTAATAATTGCCTCAAAATGTACTGATACCACAAGTACTAGTAATTGACTCCAAAATGTACACTTACAGATTATTTTCAAAGGGGAAAAAATTGTTACAAATAATCCAACTTCATATTTGTAACGTGTACCTCATTGCTCCATGATTCTTGTGCTATGGTTGTTAGCATTCCCTCTTACTGAAGAACAGACCAATCTATCCTAGAGGACCTATAATGTCTTGCCAAATAGTTATATCGCCACATTGGTAGTTGACAAGTTCTTTAGTACGAATGTGATAAAATGATCAATAAATTAATATTACAAATTTTATGCAGCAGGCAAAAACAGAGTTTGAAAGATCTTTTTTCATAATCTTGTTTTTTCCAGTGTACTACATTGCTTCTTAACTAGTGCGTTAATTTCTCTTGGATGTCATCATAACTGTATTACCATTCTGACATTGCCCTGCTCCTGCTTTTTGCCATTATTCTCAGCTGTCGTGTTTACTTTCAAATGAAGAGTTGCCAATGAATCAAGACTTACAGAACTAAAACAGACATAAATTGCTGTGCATCTATCTGCATTCTCCCTTCCTTCTCTCCCAGTGCCATTTAATACTATCATTTGTTAGTAATGGGACACACCTTAAATATATGCCATTCATTTAGTCATTGTTTTCCGTAAACGCGTTTATGAAGAACTGTCTTCCGGTAATGTGGAATGAGCCAAGATAGGCATTAAAATTCGAGAGGAATGGTATCAGGTGGCACTCGTAGAGTATGCTACTAATGAATTTTAACAACTGCTAATGTACTTGCCTTGATAATTACATGAATTTCTGCTAGAGTGCCAGTACTTCATATATGAGGGGTGTGAAACAGGCAGCTCATAACAGTTTTTTTATGCAAATTTCATTCAGCCCATTAAAACATGCTGTGAGTGGAAGGAGTCAGTTTCGTTGGGCAAGTTGCTTGTTGTTGGGGTTTCACACATCTAAACCATGCTTGCTAATTCACAGTGTGGTTGTAAACTTGTCCTACTGCACTGTGCCCTACCTCATATTTTGGAAAATAACTCTACTGCAACATTACATTACCATACACATGCTGATGGAGTCTGATGGCCTCTTTTTTTTTTTTTTCCCTGTGCTAGTCGGTCTTCCAAATCAAACACTCCTACCATTAAGTATCTGTATATACTGTTTTCATCCAGTGTGGTTTGTTCTCTCTCTCTCTCTCTCTCTCTCTCTCTCTCTCTCTGCACCATTGTTCATTGTTACAGTGAATTTGACCTTTAGAACAACACCTTTCTCCCATCTCTGATAATTCTTTTCTTTTTGACAGATGTAAGTTTTTGGACACTTTCACATTGTGACAAGAAGAGATTTGTTTTCCAGTTGTTGCTTTATTATTAAGATACTCCACACAAAAGCTGACTCTCATGTAACAGCTGCAGTTGCCTTGAACTTAGTTATGATGTAGAGAGATATTAGTTGTAGTGGAGGGGACAAACAAAATGGAAATGCTTATTTTCCAAAATGAATTTGTATAAGAGTAACAAGAATGTAAGCCAGATTCAGTTATGCAGAAATGTGGAGCACAGGGATATAAAGTTGCAAAGTGGATAAAGTGGAAGTGCAGAGTTTGAACCGTAATTAGGTAACGCAGTCAACAAGAAAAGGTTAGACTATGTAAGAGATTTTAACTACCTGTAATATTGGCTACTTTAGAGTACGTAAGTAAAAGTAACAGTTAACACTATAAATCATAACTGAAAAATAAATCAGAGAGTAAAGGAAACCTTGCTTAAATTCTGTTTGCTTTATAGTTCTCGTATTTCTCCTATTTCTTTGGAGGCATTTACTGTAAAGATTTTCATTTTTCTTTCCTTTATTTCTGTCTGTTTTATTTTGCCAAATTCTGGAGCTGACTTGGTGTCAAGTAAGTTGGCAAAACATTGATGAAAATGGTATGTAATTAAATAGTACTACTAGTAAACTTGAAGAAAGGAGGCTGCTTGGAACTGCGGAGGAGACAGATTGAAGTTTGTAATGAATTCATTTATAGACCACATAATAGTAAAATTGATGACAACAGTTTCTGTTGTTTAGCCTTCATCTGATCCAACAATCAATTACAGCAGCGACACGTAGGACTACCCACCTGTGCATTGCTGATGCAGTCTGATATGATGATGGGTACAAAGCTGAATCCAGTCATGAACTTTGTTATATGTAAGTGTGTGTGTGTGTGTGTGTGTGTGTGTGTGTGTGTGTGTGTGTGTGTTGTTCTTAGTCTCCTTTACAGAGTATACACACACTACCAGATTTGTCCTAAATGAAATTGCCATTAAATCTTTTAATTTTAAATGCCATTCAAAGAGTTCTATGCACTGTGAGGTAGCAGTCTATCCACAGTGAATTCTTCATTGAATTCGTGATTTTCTTTTGGTTCCATTTTTAATGATGTAGGGCTTTCTGGCCTTTATAAGGAAGAATTTTGAGAATATCTTGTAAGGTCATTAATTTCTTCGAGCAGAAGAATGGTTACTATGTAGCCAAAGTTACTGAAGAGTTGTATTTGCCTAATACCATTATAAGCGTGACAAAAATAAACATTACATATTCCTACAAAGGCAAATGAAAGTGCCATTCACTTTTCTTCTGGAAATGGTATGACAAGTTTCCTTCTCCGTCTTAGTCCATTTAGGACTAGCATTTCACCTCCAATTACTCCTTTGTTAATAGGAATAAGAAAACTATTCTTTCTTCTTTTCCAGTCCTCAATAAGTTAGAGTTTCTTTAGAATAGTCATTCGTGTATGTTTCGTTGTAATCTACACTGTACATTGAAATATTCCTGGCGGTGGTGCCTCACATTACATTGTTCATAGTTGTAGTCCTGCAGTGGATGCTAACACTCACTTCGTGTGCAGATCATTTCTGCCGTCTTAACATTGTGCAGTTACTACATCTAAAAGCTAAGAGTATTGTGAACCACTGATGTTACTCTGTGATAATATTCTCTCCCTGCTTAAATCAGCATGAGTAGATGGCGTCATAAATCAAACTTCAAAAGACTGAATATTGACACATTTGATTGACTGGGTAGAGGATACACCTTAGCACCTCATGGCTTCCTGTCCTGGGGCTATAGAGGGGTGTGTGACTTCATTCAATGGGTAGCACATACTGCCAGTTAAGTTTCCATTGATGCTGCCAAACAGAGTGCACCTTTTCAGATCTAAGACGAGATGTGGTGCTGCCGCATTGGAGTAGCAGTGAGCCAGAGCATAACAGCAGTTGACTATGATACAGTCTGACATTTTGAAATGTTGCTTTCCTGTAAAAGCATTGATAGCTGGGAATTCATGAATAATCTTTCATTCCATTAAAGCTTTTTGAACCGCAGGATGTGAAAGAGAGAACATATTTTCCTTTTTAAGCTGTGCTTCCGTTGTGAGTACAGTACTAGATAGTTAAATATTTAATCTTACTGGAACTTTTTTTCGCTGAATAAATATGTTAAATTGTATTTGCACAGGGGAATAAGCAGTTTAGAAAGTGGATGGTACAATTTGGGAATAGACATTGAAATATTTCATCATCTCATTCTCATCGGAATGCTTATCTGCCAATATCAGCGCACTCACAGTGATGTGCAATGTATGAGCCAAATTATGTTTGGAGCTGCACAAGAAATCAGGAAATGAACCATTTATTTGTGGGCCTGGAACAAGTTCCTGCACATGACAATACAAACAGTTCCAAGTGTCAGTAGCCTTATTTCGATGTGCGAGATAAAGTTAAAATAGCTCCTATTCACACACCAATGATATATGCTCTGTAGTGATCTAGCAGTATTCACAAAGATCCCGTTGTCCAACTCTTGACCTGGAAGACATACTTCGCTAACAATTGTACTCTGCCTTCAGCTGATTCATAACCGCTTACGCTGATCAACTCCGTAAACAGGGCAACTGTTCAAAGCAGTTCTTGTCACTTGTTTCACCCTTATCAAAACCATTTACGTGGAAACGAGCAGTTTATTTGCTTCATTTAAACCATGTCAAGTTTGTTTGTTCCATTAATGTCTCTTCCAGTTGGCTAAGAAATCTACTATTTAATATAAGGTGTCTTACTGATCTATCGCAAGTGCACAGACTAAGTTACAACATTTCCCTACAATGGTTGCCACAGATTATGCTGACAGTACTCTTACAAATTCTTTTAATCTTTCTGTACTGTAAGAATAACTTCTTTGACAACTGTGGACCAATAACACCTGACTTTTCAGATGCTCAGGTCTGAGGCACAGAACAAATGGGTTTTGACATAAACACAGATAGTCTCATTGCCTTCCTTGTCTCCTACTCAAACAAGTGCTGTCTCCTGGCAGGAATCCCTTCATTATAATCTCTCATTAGTTTAATGTTACTGGGGATTTCATGACATCACTGAAGGTCTCTCAGATGTAAGCAAGTGTAGCAGACTGAGACCAGATATTTCAGCATGCATTATGCTGCTGCCCCATAGCCATTGCTTCAGATTGAAATGATGATATCACCACTCAAATTAAAATATGTATCTGTATTTGATAGTTAATTTTCTGATCACTTCACCCTTATATTCTCAGAAACTGTATTTGCATCGTTAGAGAAGTCCTATAATAGGTGCAAGAAAGCTCATTGTATAAACACTTTATGATAGACTGCTCTTCATGTGTATTTGATGTAATTCTGTCAGAAATTCTGTGCAAATAGAAAGCCTGTAGTGTTTGTACAAATGACTGAATGGGTAGTTGCAGTTCTATTCAATGAACTGTGTCAGGATTTACCAACATGTATACTGCATAAACCACTGTGAAGTGTAAGGCTGAGGGTGAGTTTATTGTACCACTTATTAAGGCTTCTTTCCACTCTTACCACATGTGAAACATCAGGATAAAAATTTTTAAATACCACTGATGATGTCTTTGTGGTTATTACAGGACTGATATGTAGGGGATTGTAGTACATGCCTAAATTCATCACTTAAAGTTGATTCTTGAAACTTCTTAAGTAGGCTTTCACCAAATACTTCTGAGTGAAACAAACTGGTGATCATTGATGATGGGCATTCTTCGTAATGTCCAGTATCCCTTGTTAGTCCTAGTTGGTATAGGTCCCACACACTTCAGCAGTATTGTAAGCCGGGATGCAAAACTGGTTTGTACGCAGTCTCCTTTGTAGGCGGCCTGCATTTTCCCCAGTGTCCTGCCTACTACCCAAAGACTGACACATGCTTTATCTACAACTGATTCAATGTGATGATCGTTCCATGTTGTATCCCTACAAACTGATACGTCTTGTTGTTTGTATGAGTTGACTAATAGCAACTGTTACCCATTGCTGTTGTAGTCATCAGATAATATATTTTTTCATATTGTGGACACTCCTACATTTAAGAACATTTAAAGCTTATCTGACTGAACATGTGCGGCTTCCTTCAGACTGTACTGTCGTACAGACAACTGCATCGTCTGAGAAAGGATTTGAGATTACTGTTGAGTGCAAGCTCATTCATATACTCAGGCTGACAAAACAAGTGCATCCAGAAGCCCTTGTCGGGTGTTAGTATAACTTTGTATACATAAACAATTGTTGCGACATAGCTATCTGACCAGTAACACCTAACCTCAGTATGATTGTGCCAGTGAATTATTAAAACATTTACCTATGTAAAAATGGGATACAAAGAACATTCTATGCAGACTTCAGAGCAAACATCTCACAGATGACATTGACACTTTCTGGAACTTAGTGTGCAGGCTTACCGATGATTATTGCACAAGCCCGGTGAGACCGGCTTTATCATCATGTGGAGGGGTACACTTGTTCCACATTATAGGCTGCCACAGGCAGTGATGTTGAGCTGCTCACTAATTGGCTTGCCAGGAGAGACAATGTCATCAGATATTTGATTGGGGTATGAGGGGGCTTTGCAAAGTAGTTCCCTCATTTGGAGTGCCCACTGGAGGAGGCCATTCATGCCTGTCTGATGGTGACACCATCATATGAGGAGGTATGTTGTCTGGTAGATAATGTGGATGTAACATATTGATATCCCTCCCCTCCCCTCCACTCTCAGGGAAGAGCGACAGTGGTCCACTATTTGGAGAAAAGTGAGGCATCCATCAGAATCCCAGCTCCTGCTCTGGCATTGACCGGGTTGGGGCACAGGCAGGGTGTTGACAAGGACTGGCCGTTGTCATGATGGTGTGCCACCAGCTGACACCCAAACAGAATGCCACCCAGATCTGAAACTGAGAAGGGGTCACAACTTGTGGATGGAGTTGGTTCATCTGTTGCTGTCACAATGTGTAGTTGGTGGAGATGATCACATACATGGCTTTTCGCAACCAGCCACAACCATCCTGGACAATCAGTGTCGTTTCCCCAGGTGCTCAAGGTAATGCTGAAACTAGGCTACAACCAATCTAACACCAAAGGGAAGACTGTATTTAGAGTGTCCAAAAGGCGTATTGCCGTCTGCAGGTTGTCTTCAAGTGGCAGCTGTAGATAAGCATCCATCAAGATGATTTGGAAAAAGAACTTCCTGTGTCTGAGATTCACCATGGGAAGAGGATAAATGTTGACAGTGGCCTGAGCATTCACCATTGCCTTACCTCAGTAGAGGTGGAGGGTGCCATTTGCCTATACAATGGCCAATGTCATGGCCCGCAAGGTTCCTTGGTACCAGCCACATCCAGGTGGTCATGCTGTTCCTTGAGGCAAGTGGAATGGAGCGGGCCTTGTAAAACTTTGGAACTGCATCTGGGTGGAGAGTAATATAAGCGGTATAGCTCTTCACACCATACTGGGAAGCAGAGAACAAGTAGTAATACTTGGAACAAAGCTGATGACATGGCAGCCTGCTGTCAGTCAAGTGAATTTGGTGAGCCTCATCATGGATTGAAGACCCTAGGAGATGAAAAGAGGTAGAGACCAAGGATGTTAGTGATTGTGTGGGAATGGTTCACAAAGATCATGTCTGGCACCCTTGTGGACCAGTACTGGATCTGGACAATGCAGTGACCCTTAATGTGAATGACTTGCCCTTAATGTCAAAGTAATTTAAGTCACCTTCTACCCTGTCTGAGAAAAGCTGCTGTGCTAGCTAAAACACCGAAGCATTGGTGTTAGCAAACAAAAAAGCCCCCTTTCCAACATCGCCGAGGGTGCCATGATCTCCCCCCTGCAGGTCTGGAGGTTAGATTAGGCCCAAGGTATTCCTGCCGGTCATAAGAGGCAACTAAAGGAGAGTCTCACATTTCAGCTGTTATGTGATGGTCCCCTGTAGGGTTTGACCTCCATTTTTCAAAATTTTCCCAAAGAGTGAGCCAATTGGGGAAGGGCGCCTTACATGGTGCATGATGTCCATAATGCGCATTGTGGAGCATTTAAGAGGACAAGTTTGGGGAGGTGAAGGGCTTGCCCAAAATGCGGTCAGGGTTGGTCTTGATCAAAACAGCATCCTCTGCCCAGTCACAGGCACTACTCGCCTTTGACAAATATCATGTTTCACAGGGACCTTCTTTTGCAGTCTGACGATGAGCTGTGCACCAGTTTAGAGTGGCAAGGTGTCCATTTCATCCAGCATGTCCACCGGGGTCCGAGGGATTATCAGGTTCCCACGGGTGCCTTCATCTTGGCCGTCGAGGGTGACACATTACCTGAGGAGGTCAAGGTGCTGGTCTGCCGCTATGACGTAAAGCCATATATCCCTACCTCAATGCTGTGCTTTAAGTGCTGGAAGTTTGGCCATATGTCTTCCTGCTGTACTTCCAGCATCACCTGTCGGGGTTGTGGATGTCCTTCACATCCCAATACTCTATGTGCCCCATGTCCCATCTGTGTCGACTGCGGAGAGCACCATTCACCTTGCTCGCCAGACTGCAGGATTCTCCAGAAAGAAAGAATAATAATGGAATACAAGACCCTAGACCAACTGACCTACAGTGAGGCTAAGAGGAAATATGAGAGGCTAAATAATGTGCAAATGATGTCAACCTATGCTGCTGGTACAACAACGGTTCTACCATCTTCCGTTCTGCTGCGTACAGTTGGCTCTCAGAGCCATCAGCCTCCACCTGCCCCCTTGATGGTGAGGTGCATTTCCCTCCCTGTTGCTTCCCACTCCAACCAGCTGGAGAAGCACAAGTCTTCTTCGGCTCCTCTTGCCAGGAAGGGATCCCTTGGGTCATTCCCGTACCAGGTTCTTGCTAGTGGCAAAGCTGGCACCCACCAGTGGCTGAACAGCAAGAGAAACCTAAAAAGAAAAAGACCCCCAAGAACCAAGGCACTGCAGTGGCACCAACACCACCACCACCACCTACAAGCTCTGTGTCTGAGGATGAGGTGGAGATTCTGGCATCCACTGAGGACCTAGATCTCACTGGGCCCTCAGATACAGTGGATAATGATCGCACAGGTACTCATCTGGTGGCACCAGTGGACCCTTAGGCATAGAGTGCATCAGCGAGTGTTTCATGCCTTCCTAGTCTCATGATAACATAATCCTCCAGTGGAATTGCGGCAATTTTTCCACTACCTGGCTGAGGTGCAGCAACTGTTAAGCTTTACACCTGCTTTCTGCATTGCGCTCCAGGAAACCTGGTTCCCGGCAATGCGGACCCTTGCCCTCAGTCGCTATAAGGGATATTTCAGGAACCGCAGCAACTATAATAGTGTGTCAGGTGGAGTTTGTGTCTATGTCCTGAGCTCAGTATGTAGTGAAGCAGTGCCCCTTCAAACCCCTCTTGAAGCTGTGGCTGTCAGGATAAGGATGACTCGACCTCTGTCTCTTAAATACAGGTGCCTCCACACATTTCAGTGTGGCACATATTCAGCCATTGATCTCTCAGTTTGCAGTCCTGACCTTTTCCCTTCTATCCACTGGAGAGCACATGATGACCTGTGTGGTAGTGACCACTTCCCCATCTTCCTGTCACTCCCCGAGCGTCATGCCCACAGATGCCTACCCAGAAGGGCTTTAAACAAGGCAGACTGGGAAGTCTTCACCTCTGATGTCACCTCCGAATCTCTCCCACATGGTGCCATCGATGTTGTCGTTGAGCAAATCACAACAACAATTGTTTCTGCATCGGAAAATACGATCCCTCATTCTTTAGGGTGCCACCCCCCCCCCTTGGTGGTCGCCGGAAGTTGCCGAGGCAATTAAAGAGTGTCGGCGAGCTCTGCAGTGACATAAGTAGCACCTTCCCTAGAGCACCTAATAGCCTTTAAGTGGCTGCGTTCCCACGTTTGCTAGCTTATAAAACGATGGGAGCAGAGTGTTGGGAGAGGTACATGTTGACCATTGGGTGCCATGCGTCACCTTCCCAAATCTGGATGAAGATCAGATGTCTTTTTGGGTACCAGACCCCAGCACATGTCCCTGACATTAAAATCAATGGTGTGTTATCTGCTGAATATACGCAATTGCCAAGCACTTTGCTGAGTACTATACTAAAGCCTCTGTATCAGAGAACTGCCCCCCACCCTTTCGCACCCTCAAACAGCAGATGGGAAGGAAAGTTCTTTGTTCACTAAATGCCACAGTGAACCCTATAATGCCCCATTTACAGAGTGGGAGCTCCTCAGTGCCCTTGCACATTGCCCCAACACAGCTCTTAGGCCGGATCGGATCCACAGACAGATGATTAAACATCTCTCATCTGACTAAAACCAACATCTCCTTGTTGTCTTCATTGGGTCTGGTGTGATGGCGTTTTTCCATCGCAATGGTGGGAGAACACCATCATTCCGGTGCTCAAACCTGGGCAAAACCCACTTGATACTGGATAGCTACCAGCCCATCGGTCTAACAAACTTTGTTCACAGGCTGCTGGAATGTATGGTCTGTCACCAGTTGGGTTGGGTTCTGGAGTCACTTGGCCTACTGGCTCCATGCCAGGGCGGTTACCGCCAGGGTTGCCCTACCACTGATATCCTTGTGTCCCTCAAGTCTGCCATCCAAAACAGCCTTTTCCAGACTCCAACATCTGGTCGCCATCTTTTTTGACTTACGTAAAGCATACGACAAGACCTGGCGACATCATATCCTTGTGATATTGTGTGAGTGGGGTCTCCGGAACCTGCTCCCAATTTTCATCCAAAACTTCCTGTCGCTCCGTACTTTCCATGTCCAAATCGGTGCCTCCCATAGTTCCTCCCATATTCAGGAGAATGACATTCCACAGGGCTCCGTATTGAGTGTGTTTCTATTTTTAGTGGCCATTAACAGTCTAGCAGCAGCTGTAGGGCTGTCAGTCTCACCTTCTCTGTATACGGATGACTTCTGCATTTCGTACTGCTCCTCCGGTACTGGTATTGCTGAGCAGCGCCTACAGAGACCCATTCACAAGGCACAGTCATTGGGTCTAGCCCACGGTTTCCAGTTTTCAGGCACCAAGTCATGTGTTATGCGTTTCTGTTGTCATCGCGCTGTTCGTCCAGAACCAGAATTTACCTTAATGATGATCCACTCACTGTAGTGGAGACACATCTATTCTTAGGACTGGTTTTTGATGACAGATTGACTTGGCTACCTCACCTTCACCAGCTTAAGTGGAAGTGCTGGCAGCGCCTCCATGCCCCCTGCTGCCTGAGCAACACCAAATGGGGTGCAGATCGCTCTACACTGCTGCAGCTCTACAGAGCCCTTGTTCAATCCCGACTTGACTATGGGAATCTGGTTTATGGTTTGGCGGCACCCTCAGCATTGCATTTACTCAATCAAGTGCACCGTTGTGGCTTTCGCCTAGCGAAGGGAGCTTCTAGAACAAGTCCGGTGACCAGTGTCCGGGTGGAGGCCAAAGTCCCTCCATTGAAGGTTAGGTGTGCACAACTGCTCATTCGTAGTTCTCTTGTGCATCTGAATTACCATCTCCTTTTCCCAAACATGGCTGTTCATATCCTGCATCGGTGACCCAGGTCAGGGCTTACGATTGCAGTTTGCGTCCGGTCCCTTTACCACCTCTCCTCGAGGTCCATTCACATAAACCTCCATGGTGTACACCTAGGCCGCAGATTCTTCTGGACCTTTTGTGTGGCCATAAGGACTCCGTTAACCCTGCAGCTGTCCCCTATAATTTCCTCTCAATTCTCAACATATACCGGGGCCGTGAAGAGGTTTACACCAACGGCTTGATGGTTGATGGTCACATAGGCTTTGCTATGTTCATGGAAGACATATTAAACAGTACTCCTTGCCAGACAACTGCAGTGTTTTCGCTGATGGGCTGGCGGCCATATCTCGTGCTCTTGAGCACATTCACTAATGCCCTGGTGAGTCATTTCTTGTGTGTACTGACTCCTTGATCAGCCTACGAGCTATTGACCAATGCTACCCTCGCTATCCTTTGGTACTGTTCATTCAGGGCTCCATCTATGGTCTGGAATGGTACCGTCATTGAGTGGTGTTTGTGTGAATCCCTGGACATGTCGGAATCCCAGGCAATGAACTTGCCGACAGGCTGGCCAAACAGACTATGCTGAAACAGTTTCTGGAGATGGGCATCTCCGAAACTGACCTGCGTTCTGTCTTATGCTACAGGGTTTTTCGGCTTTGGGAGACAGAATGGCTTAACAATATGCACAACAAACTGTGTGTCATTTGGGAGACTGGGAATGTGTGGAAATCTTCCATGTGGTCCTCTCGCAGGGAATCAGTTGTCCTCTGCTGGCTCAGCATTGGCCATACTCGTACGTCATGAGGACCCACCTCGGTGTCACTGTGGCTCACAAATGATGGTCGTCCACCTTTTGCTGGACTGCCCACTTTTAGCCTCTCTGCAGCGGACTTTTAACTTTCCCAGCACCCTGCTTTTGGTGTTGGGCGACAATGCCTCAACTGCAGCTTTAGTTTTAAGTTTTATTTGTGAGGGTGTGTTTTATTGTGATCTCTTCTACATGTTTCTTGCATCTCTGTGTGGTTTTCTTGCCCGATTCTGTCCATTTTAGTGTCTGTTGCCCTTCTGTCATTCTTGTGATTTTCTCCTTTCTTACAGCTGTGTTTTGTATGTCTCGCTTATTTTACTCCCACTCTTGTGGAATTATTTGAATCAGAATTGGGGGGGGGGGGGGATGTACTCCCTCTGTGTGATTGGATGCTGCCAGTCATGAGCAGCCAACAATCAGCTCGCTGTGTGAGAAATCATCTGATGTTTGATTGGATTCTGAGGGGATCTTGGCAAAGTAATTACCCCGTCTGGAATGCCCTCTGTAGCAGGCCGCCAATATCTGCCTTTCTAAGTGGCCTGCAATGTAGACAATTGGTGACGCCAGGATGTGTAGAGAGATGCTGTGTAGCATATGCTGGGGACAAAAACAGCACAATTGGCTGGTATAGAAATGATTAGAGGTGCAATTCTCTGTAATAGGGAGAATGGCAACCAGAATACATTGCTTTTAATGTTGTCATCTGGTCTGTTGTGGTATACAAGGGGCATGAACAATGTTATATGTTGAGTGATCAGTGTGAAGGACATGAAGGTGTCACATACTCCTGTGGAATAGCATTATCAGGCACCGAGAGGGTTTGAAAGGCGCTTCCTTGTGGATATTCATTTGATAGGTTGATAAAATCATAAATTATCGATATTTGAGGGGCATTCGGATGTGACAGTGGCTCAATGTTGGACTGCATTAAACATGAGAGCAGGCATACTTGCCGAGGTTCGTGTCGACCATGTTTGATCACCACAAGGAAGGATCACCATGTTATGCACCAAGCACACTGTAACCCCTTCTCTTTCTAACACTCAGACACCAGGGTGTGGGGAGGCATCAGACATGACTTCGGGACACGACTAGTAATGGTAGAGGCAACTGAAATGGCACAATTATAAGTCAGTCTCATCCTGTGTCTTCGTGAGATACATCTCAGGTGACAATATTGTGGTGCAATTTTTCGAGAGTCTAATGCTCGTCGACACATGGTTCGTGTGTATGTGAAAAGTCTGGTACTCCTGCACTGAGTACGATCCCCCAGATTTGGTCGTGATAGAATGTGTGTGGACCAAATCGGACCTCAGCTCGGTATCAGTAGCAATATCCATGAGATCAACGACTAGTTGGGCCAGCTGGCCTCAGGAGAAGATACAGCCGAATCAGGCGAGAGACAATGCAGTGTCATACTAATAAGTGGGCTGATACTGCCAAAGTTTTTGTGAATTTGTGTCGATTTTGAAATAGTTGCAAGTCTCAACACGTGAAGTTTCGTTTCGTATACTACTCCTTTTCAGCGTGCTTAATTTTTTTCTTTTATTTTATTTCTGCAGTGTACATAAGCAGAAAGGGTCGTCATCATCTTCATGGTCATAAACAATAAGAACGTGATTGCTGTTCACAATTAAGTGCCTGGCAGGGGGTTCATCAAAGAATCTTAAAACAATTTCTGTACCGTTCCACTCTTGAACGGCGTGCGGGAAAAACGAGCACTTAAATCTTTCTGTGCGAGTTCTGATGTGTCTTATTTCATCATGATGGTCATTTCTCCCTGCCGCAACGAAAAATGTCTTCGTTTTAATGATTACCACCCCAATTCACGTATCATGCCTGTGGCATTCTCTCTCCTATTCCACAATAATACATACACGCCTGAAATTATGTCTTCTTCTGTCGATGACTCTTCGTCCGTTGTAACATGTGGTGACCTTCCTGCCAAGAAGCCCTCATTTCAGTCACAAATTACGATCGATACATCACAGATCGCACTTACGATAATACGTACCGGTGTGGTACTGAGTCAAATGCTTTTCGGAAGTCGAGAAATACTGCATCTGCCAGACAGCCTCGACGCATGGCTTTTTGTATGTTGTGTAAGAAACAGGAACCGTGGAAGACGTGAGTATGACGCAGTCGAGATTTGGATGTGCATCAGCTAGTGTTAAAGGCTCAGCACTTTCTTTACACAAGGTACAATTTGCATCGCACAGCCGCGAGCGTGAGGAGCTAAGCAGAACAGGGTCGCGCAGCGTAGCAATGCTGAGGAGCATGTTTGATGCAGGTGTGTCAACATTGAGAGAGCAGCCCAACGCGAGCGTGATCTCGGACAAGAGGAGACGGGAGGCTGGAATAGAGCAGCGCCGGCCGCAGAATGAGCGGCCTTTGAAGCGAAGCGCGACCGCGACCGCGATCGATGGCAGCCACCGTCGCCTCAGTAGGCCGTGTTGACCCAGGTTGCGAGCAGAATGCAAGGTCGCCTCACCCCGCCAACAAGCTTCTTGCTGCCCGTCTGCCGGCAGGCGCTGCGAGAGGTAGCCAGGCTAACATTCGTGACGTCGGAAGACATAGTAGTGGTGCGCGCACAGATGGATGTGCCTACGGTCAGGTTATCGTGATCGTCCAGTAGCTCGCTGTATCTTCAGGTGGCACTTTTATTGCAGTTTTGGAAGCTATTTCCGCATTTTCTTATCGCGTATCTGAGAACTTGTCAACTTCCATTTCGAGTTTTATAGGTCCGCATTCCGTCCCTCTCCATTAGTAAAATTGAATATGTATATGTAATAGGCTATTCCTAGATTGAATTAGTAGCTCATCAGAAATTGGCTACTGTTTGGGAAGATTGGGCTTAAGTCCCATTCGGGTGCCATTGTTGTTGTTGTGGTCTTCAGTCCTGAGACTGGTTTGATGCAGCTCTCCATGCTACTCTATCCTGTACAAGCTTCTTCGTCTCCCAGTACCTACTGCAACCTACATCCTTCTGAATCTGCTTAGTGTATTCATCTCTTGGTCTCCCTCTACGATTTTTACCCTCCACGCTGCCCTCCAATACTAAATTTGTGATCCCTTGATGCCTCAGAACATGTCCTACCAACCGGTCCCTTCTTCTTGTCGAGTTGTGCCACAATCTCCTCTTCTCCCCAATTCTATTCAATACCTCCTCATTAGTTATGTGATCTACCCACCTAATCTTCAGCATTCTTCTGTAGCACCACATTTCGAAAGCTTCTATTCTCTTCTTGTCCAAACTATTTATCGTCCATGTTTCACTTCCATACATGACTACACTGCATACAAATACTTTCAAAAACGACTTCCTGACACTTAAATCTATACTCAATGTTAACAAATTTTTCTTCTTCAGAAACGCTTTCCTTGCCATTGCCAGTCTACATTTTATATCCTCTCTACTTCGATCATCATCAGTTATTTTGCTCCCCAAATAGCAAAACTCCTTTACTACTTTGTCTCATTTCTTAATCTAATACCCTCAGCATCTCCCGACTTAATTCGACTACATTCCATTATCCTCGTTTTGCTTTTGTTGATGTTCATCTTATACCCTCCTTTCAAGACACTGTCCATTCCGTTCAACTGCTCTTCCAAGTCCTTTGCTGTCTCTGACAGAATTACAATGTCATCGGCGAACCTCAAAGTTTTTATTTCTTCTCCATGGATTTTAATACCTACTCCGAATTTTTCTTTTGTTTCCTTTACTGCTTGCTCAATGTACAGATTGAATAACACCGGGGAGAGGCTACAACCCTGTCTCACTCCCTTCCCAACAATAATTTTTATTATTTCATTTGTCTCTTCTTTCATGCCTGGCAACGATTTTCTGTTGTGAAAAATGTCATGTTGCACTCGGGTACGGAGCCCACTGCATAATCCAGTTCTAAAACTGAGGTTGTAACCCCTATTAGTCCTCTTTCGTATGGCTGTCACATGCTTTAGGAATACGAGAGACAGCCATAAATAATGCACACGAATGTTTTTTGCTTGAAAGTTAATTTATTTTTTCAACCTCTCTTCACGTTCCTTCAGTAAGTCTCGCTGCTTCTCTATGACTGAACCCCAACTGTCTGAGCCTCTATTACTCCAACCAAGAAGACACCGCATCTGTTCCTCTGTCGAATGGCTCGGGTAACGGTACTAGAAAGCTCTTCTAGAGAAAGACAGCAACGTCCACGCTTACGTTTCTTAAACTTCCGGAACAAGTCTAAGACTGTTGGACTCGTGTCCGGGCTGTAGGGAAGATGCGGCAACGCTTCCCATCCGTACTCGCTCAGTTTTTGGGCTACAACATTGTTGATATGCGGGCGAGCACTGTCGTGGACAATGAGTGGTCCAGCCTCGAGCAACTGAGGTTGTGTTTTTGCATTTTTCTGCGCAGGTTTTGCATGAAGTCACGGTAATACACTGCTGTGATAAGTATTCCACATTGGACTTTGTCATGATGATTCCTTGGTTGCTGATCATAACCAAATATCATTTGAATGAGCTTTGAGCACTTTGAAATTTTTCTGGACGTGCAGAATCTAAAGCTCTCCACTCACTGGAGTAAGTTTTCAGCTCCGGTTCAAAGTGTCTAATCCACGTTTCATCAATTGCGACAAGTCGACACAATAATCCGTGACCTTCAAGGTCGAATTGTTGTTTGGGCAAGGTTTCAATGTCCAGGCGTTTCTGCTTCTCTTCAGCAGTCAATGTCGGACCCATCCCGCAAAAAAATTTCTCTTAAAGTCATTTCTCAGAATACTAATGCTGTGGAATTGCCGTGGCTTCGGAGTGTTCCTCACGTGTCGCACAGCTATCTACTTGAAGAGCATCTGCCTAAACTTTTACACTTCGTTCATCTGTTGACGTTTTTGGTCTTCCCCATCTTGGATTATCAATCACCATGGAAACGATTAACCCGACTTGAAGTTGTACTACGGGCCTTTGTAAACTCGCCACAAACTTCACTTAACACGCTGTCGATTTCTGTCTGAATTTTGTCACGTGAGGTTTCAATCTTGATGCACGACCTACGTCTGACATAATTTTCATTGTTGTCGCGTCGAGTAATCCACAGTAATACCAGCCTGTGCATTATTGATGAAATGTCCCGCGTACGAAAAAATTAGACGCTCGAGTGTTTCGTAAGCAGTCCACTTTTTCAAACGCTCTCTGTAATTGTTCTTGGAGTACGCCACTTCACTAAGCTGGAATACTGTTTTTCATTTTGTGTTTCCTATTTTTCTTTGTTTCTTTTTTTTCGATGGTTTCACTGTCAGATTTCATAATCTCGGTTTCCATGCCACTGGCTTCGTTCTGGGATATTTTTTAAATACAGTTTGCATCGGCAAACTGTACGTGTGAATTAGTTCACAGACGTTGTGTAAACTGCACCGACATTCCGTTAATAATGTACCGAAAAAACAAGTTGCTATAATTCTTACATTACGGATGTGAGAAAAACGATACTGTCGTTGCAGCAAGAAGTTTCGTCGATCCATTTAATTTATGCGACGCACGTATTTGAAAACTTGTGAAACCCTTTAAACACCTTGCTACAAGATCCATTTTGGATGTTACCGGTAGGAAGGGACACAGTATAAAGAGCAAACTGCGTAGAGACTTGAGACGTCTATCGGTTCCCACCAAACTTCTTTTCCTGTGACATGTAGAACGTTAGCCAATAAGAAGACTTTATATCCTGACTACTGCAAACTGTAGAAGGCTCTGCGCCCAGCGGTTTCAGCGTGTTGTTCGGTTACTTCCTTACAGGACATCCGTAACTCTGTGACGTCTGTAACTGCCGCTATAACGAGTTCACATTCTGAAACGTTCCTTTCGCCCGTGCCTCGAAGCTTCGGTGGCGTGGCGGCCGCGGTCAGAATCCACGCTCTCCTGCCGATATGCGGCGCGCGAGACAAACAACGCGACATACTGCTCCACATATTTAATGCGAAGCGTCTTTTGGTGGGTGTGGATTAGTTCTATGCACTGCCTCGCTGTTCGTTCCAAATAAGGGTCGCCAGCCTCCCTTTGAACCGCGACAAGGGTTAAGCTTGTTAAAACTTCAGAGTCATTGATTAAAAGACCTGTAGTTATCTAAGCGCTTTTAGAAAGGATTCAGAGATCCGACGACTGGATTGGAGGGCGTTTGCGGCTAACAGATCACAAACTACCTTCAGTGGGTTACCAGCCACTCCCGCCGATAGTAACAACAGAACAACAAGAACACAGTTGAGAGTCAAATAAGGAAAAAGTCACACAAAGGCGCCCCTCTGAAATTTTAGCGGGTCCAAATAATTATTGGCTTCCTCTGAATACAGCCAAGTCCGTCTGTCTCTAATACACTGCCGCCACTCCGCGATCTGATTTTAGGCCTCTGCCTAGCCAACAAGTGCACGCTCGCTTAAAAACAGCTCTCGTCCAGAACACCGGCCTTTCAACCCGGAATCGACGCCCGCCTATGGGAACGCATGTTGGGAATCTCTCAGTTGCCCATACTGCAAGAAGTAACTGGCCTGGCTGCAAGGGACCAGCCTCTGCTGACGTACGAAGTACACAACGAAAACTCCGTTCCAGAAGGCACTCTTCTGCCCGCCACCAGGACTACCGGTTCACACTACAATGGCGCAAGCTTCAGACATCTCTACGAAATTATTTTAACACTTAGCTCATTCAGCCAATCCGAATCAGGAGGAGAATGTAGAAATTTTTATTGACCATTTCCTGCTGCCACTTACAGTGCTTCCGTAGGGTGCTGCTTCGTAGCAGCTCTCCTAGAAATTATTCTGCCACGGATGTTGGCGAACACGGGCAATCATGAGGAAAATACTGGCCCTTAAAATCAGACTAGTCGATCCGACTACCGCCATTCAGGACGACCAGGGAAAGACAGGTCAGTCATCTTCAGGCTCAACAAAAACCGCCCTTCCTCTGCAAGCGGGAACTGGCCGAGGCGAGTACAGGAGCGAACAGGTCTAGCACACATCGGCGACCAGGAAATAAGTTACAGTTCTGCTCAGTGTTAGGCGCGCTTCACACGCAGGCCAATAGTACACGCGATAAGACGCAGAAGCAACCCGCATAGGCGGAGCGTGGAAGCGACTTAACTGCTTCACGCTGGGACGACAGCTGTAGCTACCCATACCTCACTGCACAGCGGAGCACTTCCTGCTGGTCCCTCCACTCAACTCCTGCTGTATGATACACGGGGAGGGAAATTTAAAGTCATCCGATATACCTCCCAAAAAAAAAAAATAAAGCCACTTCGGTCTCCGTAGTTAGTTTCTCAGTAAAACTTTCACATTTCGCGTAAAAAATCGCAAAACCACTCTTTTGAGTTTCGCACTTTTCTCCACAATGCAATCTTTCTCATTCGATTTTGATGAAACTACTCACTTAAGGAAAGTTATTTTTTCGCATCTTATACTCTTGTGACAGCTTTAGGGCGAACTGATTTTCTTCCCGGCATTGCCCATAGCTTCTGGGAAACCTCTAAGTAAAGCAAAACATCATTCGTAATATAAAAAGTTTGCAGAAAAAAAATGTATTCGCTGGATAATTTACGTTGGATGAATTTTAGGACATACATTGCTGCGTAGAAATGTGGTTAATATACTGAGTTTGTTTTTGTAACGCTGGAAGGAGAGACGTACCTGTTTCCAGTCTCGAATAAATGCATAATACGTTTCGAGGTTTGGCCGCGGCAGCCTACGACCCGCCACACTCGATGCTGTACCCGCGCTATGCGGATCTGCCCCGTGTTTCTTTTTTCGTACTTTGCTTATAAAAGCAGAAGATTCACTAGCATGTGTGCTTTCAAGTTGGAAAGACGCATTCGCCTGTGCATTTCTTTCTGTGCTATGTATAGTCGACATGTCGTGCACACAGGAGGACTGTTCGGGGAAGGTCTTTCCTGTCCTAATTGTTGGAAAAAAAAGCTAAAGCAACGGAAATGAAAGAAACAGGTAAGAATTGGCTATGAAAACTCTGCCATCGTCTTAACTCCTTATCTTGGTTGTTCCAGTTTCTTATACGGGTAACGGTTTTGGACTGTAATTGTAAAATGTTAATTCTATTCTAAAAATTACTTCATTCTAAACGGAAAAGGAGGAGCCCCCATTTAAGGTTCAAAATAGCATAAATGATTGGTATACAAATTGAACAAGGCCCAATTTCGGCACATTTAAACATACATCTTTGAGTAAAATGTGCCTACGGTCAAGAAACCATCTTATTTGCCCCACCGGCCCCCAATTCTCTCAATCCTTAGTCCGCCCATGAAGGGGTCCCTCTCTCTTGTGAGCGTGTTAACTCCACTTCAGAAAAATAAACATAACGTGACAGTTTCAGTGCAACGCTGTGCGACGAATTACTCTTAGGGAGTGGAAAGTTGTCAGACATCAGAAGAAACAAGTGTTGAGATTGAATGTGACGTGGTAGGTAGTACAACCGCCTCTCCCCAAAAGAAAAACTGAAGCCAGCAAGTGTGGTTCCGAGAAAGCATTACGTGACAGGTTGGACGTTAAAAAGCTTAATGAAGAGACCCCACCTGACGGTGCTGGCTGGGTATTTTTTCAGTCCATACTTCAAGATATGAAAATACTTACATGCCTGTTACTTTTGAATGAGCAGCTGGACGAAACCGAAGAATTTTCGTCTTTCTCATGAGCTTTTTAAATTTCAAATACCTTGTCTGTCCCTACACAGAATTCACTAGGCACAGCTACAACATCGATGGTGGCTGAACTAACATCAGTTTGGGCAGTATTTTCTGTGAATACATCGGAAACTGAATTACATTCTACCTCTAGGTATTGAACAGTTGTAGCTTTGTAACTTGTAAACTGAATGAAACACGAAACCTGAAAGTGTTACTAAAAATAAACTTTGGATGGTGACATTTTTAGCATCATTCACACACTTTCACCAGCATACTGTGATGAATGAGTATCTTCTCAGCAAGAGAGAAAGCAGGTCGAAACTTTGTTCTGCTTTGATACTGATACTAGTGGCTCCAAAAAGTGGAAACAATCTCGACTCATTCTGTAGAATTCGTAGAATTTGTTCGTGTATGGAGATTTGACGAAGAACCGCAGTCGAACTATGATGATACAGCATTGTACGGGTGAGCCCAGTACTTTCTTTTACAGTTTTCGGAGCTGTGAGTAAAGAGCACAGTAACTTCCTCTTCACAAGAGCGCATGATTGCAACTGAGCCAGAAACGTGATTGTTGCTGTTTTGTTGCTTGTCATAACGCAGGTCATATTGCGTTTTGTATTGCATATCGTATCATTCAAATGGGAACTAGAATGTCGCGTGACGCGCGACCTTTATTGCAGTGTGTCGTATCTCATATCTTATGGTCTCAGTGTAAACCGCACTTTGCATTCTCAGGTTGTAAACTGTTGAGGTGGATGTTTCAGTTTGCCCTGGCCGCACCTCAGTGCCGTTCCTGTGGATACTGTCGACGCCCCAGTGTGGAGGTGAGAGGCCGGTCTATCCATCCTTATGTGAAATGGGTTCTGGAGCAGACGTAAACGGGTGGCTCAAGGAAGAGTGATTTTTCCAGGATTTAAAGTGTTCACAAGCACATGTTGCGAAATATCCGTTGGAAAAATGCTGATAGCATACAGTATTAGGCATAGGAATGATGGCCAGCCAGTGTGGCCGAGTGGTTCTAGGCGCTTCAGTCCGGAAGCGCGCTGCTGCTACGGTCGCAGGTTCGAATCCTGCCTCGGGCATGGGTATGTGTGATGTCCTTAGGTTAGTTGGGTTTAGGTAGTTCTAAGTCTAGGGGACTGATGACCTCAGATGTTAAGTCCCATAGTGCTCAGAGCCATTTGAACGGAATGATGAGCGGGCAATGACCAATGAAATTGTCCTGTGTGTGTGTGTGTGTGTGTGTGTGTGTGTGTGTGTGTGTGTTTGTTTAAGATACAGAACTATCTCTCTCTCTCTCTCTCTCTCTCTCTCTCTCTCTCTATACCTCCCCCCTCGTCATGCAGTTATGACCACAGAATGTGCAGTTACTAACACCGTACGCTTCTGTCAGCCTGTTGTATTCCTTAAGATTTCGGATGTGCGTAAAGAGTGCCTGCGTCCATCCATATGTGGGATTCCGTGTCATCTCCTCCGCCTCCATAAAAATATAGTTTTACATGGATGGAGGTTTTCGGACAACATTTTACTACTTGCATAAGAAACAAAAAATTGTCTTTGTTACGCAGTCTTTCTCTTGTGATTTTTGAAAACACCATTCAGTGCGACGTTATTCTTTTTGTGTAATAAGTGGGCAAGGGTAAACAATTACCTGAATTTTCGTAGTAAGAGGCAACTGGAAGCAAACGAAAACGAACACACATCCAAGAATCTAAAAACTTTAAGAGAATAAACAAGAACTTTTCTCGTTCTGGTCTAGACTGCTGACGACACGACACGAGCCGAACCGCAACATGAAACCACAGGTCTTGTTTCCGGGTATGGAATTCGAATGTGATACGTCAGTTTCCGAGAACAAGGTGGAACCTTGAATTTTTATATTTTCGTTTCACCGGACATTACTTTAAATGGAAGCAGGCATTATTCAGGATACAGTGTAACTGCGAACTGTTGCAGCGCTGCAGCTGTCGTAATAGTGTGGCGACACTAGGTGTCACACCTCGAACAGTGAATTGGGAAACAAAGGCGCATCACGTGCCATTGATGAAAACTGAACGGTGTCGAACGTCGGTGTGTTAAAAGAATCGAAAATAAAAATGTGACACGTGCTAGAATCTGGGTAAATCTAAAAACACGCTTGTTGGGCAATTTCTTAGTCTCGAGAAGAACTGACTGTCATTTAGCCTTAACTTGACGAAACTGCACAGGTTTACAAGGCTTCAGTTCGTACGGCATTGTTGGAATTACGTCGTAGCTATTGGTGGAAATATTGTTTTATTTGATGAATAAAGTTGTCTGCTTTAGCGAACTAGCGGTAACTAGCATGCTTGGCGAAATATTACAGAGACTAAATATGTTATGTATACAGACGGAAGCGGCGAGTGAAAATTTGTACCAAAGCCGGAAATCGAACCCGGGTGTTCTGCTTACTAGGCAGGTGCGCTAGTCACCAACGCACCTTGGCACAGTGGATCACACAACTGCACGGATTACCCTGGCATGCCTCTCTCCTCGATCCAAATTATCACTGCCGCTTCAGTCCACTGTAAATTCCACTTTGAACATGAACAGAACCGCCGAGGCCCTCCATGTTCTGGAATAGCACCTCAGCATTGAACGTAAATGGGGGGTCCAGCCTGAAGCCCAGGTGGAGGTCCTTATACAGTTGAAATGACACAATTTCAGAGACTCCACTGGTCTCAAACAGATGTGGTTTTATGTACATATTCAGCTGTTCTGTTCATGTGTAGGGGCAATTTACGATAGACTGGGGCGGTAGTGAGAATCTGGATCGAGGAGAGAGACGAACCAGGGTAATCCGTGTAGTTGTGTGAACTGCTGTACCAAGGTGGCTTAGTGACTAACGCACCTGCCTAGTAAGCAGGAGACCTGGGTTCGATTTTCAGCCTTGGTACAAATTTTCACTCACCGGTTCAGTCTGTATGCATAAAATCATATCCGTATGAGACCATTAAAGTCTCTGAAGTTGTCATTTCACTAGAAACATCTTGTTGATATTGTGCGGGGCAGCTAGCAGCAGGCACATACACCATGTGATCAAAAGTATCCGGACACCTGGCTGAAAATGGCTTAAAAGTACGTGGCGTCCTCCATCGGTAATGCTGGAATACAGTATGGCGTTGACCTACTCTTAGCCTTGATGACAGCTTCCACTCTCGCAGGCATACTGAGGTGCTGAAAAGTTTCTTGGGGAGTGGCAGCCCATTCTTCACAGAGTGGTGCACTCGGGAGAGGTATCGACGTCAGTCGGTGAGGCCTACCACAAAGTCGGCGTTGCGAAACATCCCAAAGATGTTCTATAAGATTCAGGACATGTCTCTGTGCAGGCCAGTCCATTACAGGGATGTTACTGTCGTGTTAGCACTCCACCACAGGCTGTGCATTATGAACAGGTGCTCGATCGAGTTGAGAGATGCAATCGCCATCCCCCAATTGCTCATCAACGGTGGGAAGCAGGAAGGTGCTTAAAACATCAATGTAGGCCTGTGTTGTGATAGTGCCACGCAAAACCCGGAGGGGTGCAAGGCCCGCCTCCATGAAAAACACGACCACACCGTAACACCACCGCCTCCGAATTTTACTGTTGGCTCTACACTCGCTGGCAGATGACGTTCACCAGGCATTCGCCATACCCACACCCTGCCATCGGATCGCCACATTGTGTACCGTGATTCATCACTCCACACCACGTTTTTTCCACTGTTCAGTCGTCCAATGTTTACGCTCCTTACCCCAAGCAAGGCGTCGTTTGTCATTTACCGGCGTGAGATATGGCTTATGAGCAGCCGCTCGACCATGAAATCCAAGTTTTCGCACCTCCCTCCTAGCTGTCACAGTACTTGCAGTGGATCCTGATGCAGTTTGGAATTCCTATGTGATGGACTGGATAGATACTTCCTATTACACATTACGACTGTCTTCAACACTTGGCGATCTCTGTCAGTCAACCGACGAGGTCGGCCTGTACGCTTTTGTGCTGTACGTGTTCCTTCACGTTTCCACTTCACTGTCACATCGGAAACACTGGACCTAGGGATGTTTAGGAGTGCGGAAATGTCGCATACAGACATATGACCCAATTGACACCCAATCACCTGACCACGTTGGAAGTCCGCGAGTTCCGCGGAGCGCCCCATTCTGCTCTCTCACGATGTCTAATAACTACTGAGGTCGCTGATACGGAGTAGCTGGCAGTGAGTGGCAGCACAATGCACCTAATATGAAAATCGTATGTTTTTGGGGGTGTCCGGATACTTTCGATCACACAGTGTCTGTTGAGGCGGGACATATTTGTGACACTGTTGTTCGGAAGGAGAGGAGGGATTCTGATTAGTATGGAAGTCACTTTAGACTAACTTAGTTTGGAAACATACTGCCACTGCCATTGCTACTAAATATACGCACGGCCATACGTGTCGACTGTCTTTCATTTGGCGAATGGGATTATTCGACAAGGCGGTATAGGGGCGTTAAAGAATCTTAAAATGTTGATAATCTTGGTCGTGCTGTGGCCACAGTTACTATACTTGTTTCCTGCCCCTCTAGCTCCAAATCAAACTGTCGCAAACTCCTTTGGGATCAACGTGATGGCTGTAGTCTTTCCACAGATATTGCTGTGTGTATTCCGCAGGAATTGGGCGTTGTTATGCAAGCAGGATGGTTCAAAGCTACCTAAGCGCGCGTGGCATACATGGCGTCTATTTGCACGTCCTTTACTCTACGAATTGGCTGTACTTCAGTGATTGAGACCATTAAGATAACGAATAATGTCATAACATCTATCCTCGGAGTTATTAAAAATATATATTCGTGGTGTTTATGTGAGGACGACTCTTTCCGTGACGCAGCGGAAAATGGGTTCCATCAGTCATGTGTCCTTAATACGAACTTCAGTCGGGAACCATCTACAATGAACGTCAATCATTTAAATGACGAATATAGTATTTAACATGAAGTACATATTCGTCAGTGGTTGGTTGTTTCTAAGATCATTGCCTTCCTGGAGACTTAGTTCTCCTCTGGGGCAGTAAAGTCCGTCTCTTAATTCTGATTTAAGCCTTCTGTGGTTCCTATACAGCAATGAAATGATGGTCTTTAATGGCAATCTCATTCACTTCGTCTCCTTGGTTCAGCTGAAACAACACCCGAGGTGTCGTGGCCAAAGACACCAAAATATACTAATCGCTGCTTTCCGTAAATATTAAAATTCAATCGTCCTTGTGTTGAAATTACTTGTACTTCAGCCGCGAATCATGTATCCATGCCCTTATGGGGGCCACGAAAATGAGCGCCGGTCCTATCTGAAATTATGTTTCTCCTAAATTTTTGACTGGGTGTTAGCGGTGTTGGAGGCGTTCCACTCTTGAATAGCATGTGAAATAAACGGACACAAAATCTCCCATTGCGGGCTCTTATTATCATAGCAAAAAGATGATTTCTCTTTGCGTAGGTGAAAATCAAAAAATTATTTTGACATTCGGAACAGAAAGTTGGTGACTGAAATGTCTTGGAAATTCCTATCTGCAGGGAAAAACGCTTTTGTTTTAGTGATTGTCAGACCATCTCGCTTAACTACCCGTGATAGTCTCATTTCTTGATAATACAAAACGATCCGCCCTCCTTCGAACATTTTCCATGTCCCCTGTCAGTCCTATCCAGCCTCGATCAGGTGTTGGTGGGCTGTTGCCTACAGGAAGGTGGTAGTGTTAGAAGACTGCAGGCAACTGTCGGAAGGTGTGATTGGTACAGGGACTAACAGTTGCCACTGAAGCGAAGTAACTGTAACACACTGCGCGTAAACAGGCGAAGAGATGCACTGCTGTTAGATTGCGATATTGGTTAAAACTAACTGGAAACAGTAACAGTCGTAAAACACTGTTAAGAGAGTTCAGGAGGAGTGGCAAGCCAAGTGCTTTAGGCGTGATTCGGAATATGGATTGATGCATGCTAGTGTAGTCCCTGCAGTTGTACAATGTGCCACAATTTAGTGGTTAGCTCATCTGCTTGGTGTGCAGGAGAGTCAGGTTCGAATACAGTACAGATTTTCAGTCCTCGCTTCATTCCGCATGTATAAATTGTAAAACAGCTACGAATTACTGTCCAGAGCGACCTAAAGTGAATGACCACATGAAACTGAGTGTAGGAAAGGCAGCGTCAGGCTGAAATTAATTGCAAGAATCTTAAGGAAAAACGTAATTCATCCACGAAAGAAGTGACTCCAGTGGTAGTCGTTACAACTGAGTCGTTGCGCAACAGAGATTTACTGGTGAAATTCCGAGAGATGATGTTCGAAGAAGTGTCGGGAAACATGTTTCCTCCCACTTACCTCTGGTGAAATGATAACGACTTGAACACGAGAGAAATCAGAGCTTATACGGAGACTTATGGACAGTTTTTTCCTCTCTCGCACCATTTACAAATGGAGCAAAAAACGGGAAATGGATAATCGTGCCAGACAGAGGTTCCTTCCGCCGCGCTCCGTAAAGTGGCTTGTGGAATATTGATATAGAGTAGATGTATTGTTTATGTTTGCTGAGTCGAAAGCGCTTCAGCCATTGAACAATTGATGTGTTCATTGACTGTAATGAAGTTTGCAGTCAGAGAGCTTAAATGTAGGATGGTACTCGGTAGTGGTTCAGGTGGGAGTTGCTAGTATGTAGCCTGCGCCCCGTTAAGTGCCGTAACAGCTGGGGCTCTCTGCTGTCCCGGCGGACGGCCCACTAGAGCTGTGCTCGGTTGCGCCGCGGCCCGCAACGTCCAATATTTACCTGCGAGCGCTTCTGGGGCAATCCGCTTAGCGGCGCTGCGCCCGCCTCGGAGCACCTCGTCGCGGCGGTTCGCCCGCTCGCTCGTTTGCGTCTCGGCTTTACTGCTCGTTGCAGGTTTCGCCGCTCCTTTGCCTTTCTCAACGTTCCGGGCAAAATTCTTTCTGGCGGATTAATCCTGAAACCCGCCCTTGCATAATGACCAACTTTTGCGCGCTAAGGGATCACCAGTGCGTAGAAAATCCGCCCCAAAATCGTTCTAGCGACGAAAGGGTGTTACCTGAAGTCAGCAAGTTCTACATCGGATGTCATCTTGAGTATGATTCTTGTTATATAAACTGGCCCCCACCGGGTGACACGGTTTCTTTGGTGTTATTACAATACGTTGCTCTTGGTTTTTTCCCTAAAATTTTTCCTTAAAATACATTCTTTAGTAACTGGTTGTGTCTCATTTTGTGCCCTACCATTTTCGATTTTCTTCTTCCTGTATACTTTAGCGGCGTTCTGTTCTCATTCACTTCTCTTAAGACCTGTTTATTACTTTTTCTATCTTTCCGTTACCCTCAGAAAAAAGTTCTTAGGTTCAGCGCACCACTTGCTGCAGCTCTTCTTCTTACAAGAATCTTTGGACTGTTAAACCATCTTCACTTGGACCAGACAAATGGAGATCAGACAGAGAGAGAGATCAGGACTATATGCGGGGAGCTCCCGACCACTTATAATGGACAATAGATGGAGCGATTGTGCAGGTATCTCTTGAGTTACCCTTGTACTGTGCCGAGACGAACAATTGAAAGTAGTAGCTGGGAAGGCTAATGGAAGACGTAGATTCTCAAGGAGGCTTCTGGGACAGTTCAATGCATCTGTAGTGGAAGAACCATGAAAGACACAGTGCGCCCAATCCTGGAGTACCGTTCCAGCGTTTGGCGTCCTTATCAGACAGACATTAGATGCCGACCGAATTCAGAGCCACTACTCTGACCGAAGTAGGTCGGTGTAGGCCCCAACGGTGTATCGGGAGATTTAAACACACTTTGTGTTCAAAAGTATCCAAACATCCCTATGTTCCGGAACTGACGACTAGACGTCACGAGATTCGTACTCGCAAGTATAAAAGCAGATGGGAAATATTGTGTTCTGAATAGAGAAGCATTAACAGCAGAATGGGTCGGTCAAAAAAGACCAGGGACTTGGAATGTACACTAGTCACTGGATGTCACCTGAGTAACAAATCAGAGATATATCAACCCTTCTAAATCTGCCCCAGTTGATGTGATTGGTTGGTGGAAACGTTAAGGAACAACCACAGCTAATCTACGATCAGGCAGATTTCATGTACTGACGGACAGGGATCGTCGAGCGTTGCGGAAAGTTATTGTAAAAAAAAAAAAAATGCATGAAATCAGCGGAAGGAATGACTCTTTGAGTTCCGAAGTGCTACCAGCGATGCAGCTGACACAGTGTCTCTGCCTAGGGAGTTACAGAGAATGCGGCACAGCGGTCGAACAGCTCCTCATGAGCTAAACATAGCGCACGCAGTGCTAAGCGACACATGAGGTGAATAAATGATGACTAACTGACAACCTCAGCTGCTGATAGGTGTTGTTGTTATACCTCGATGTGGACAGCTGAAAATGTGTGCCCCGACCGGGACTCGAACCCGGGATCTCCTGCTTACATGGCAGACGCTCTATCCATCTGAGCCACCGAGGACACAGATGAATAGCGCGACTGCAGGGACTTATCCCTTGCACGCTTCCCGTGAGACTCACATTCCCAACTGTCCACAATTCTACATATGTATTGTACCTTATAGACATTTGCCCACCCACTCATTACTCGCGCACGCGCTGGCGATTCCCGTAAGAGTTTGGGCAACCTGTGCGCATTCGCACAGACAAAGGTCAATGGCTGGGTAGCCTTTAACTATATATACAAAGACAGTAACTTGTTCTCGAAAGAACAGTTATTGTTGATGACCGTGCAGCTTTTCCCTGAAATAAATGATGACTAACTGACAACCTCAGCTGCTGATAGGTGTTGTTGTTATACCTCGATGTGGACAGCTGAAAATGTGTGCCCCGACCGGGACTCGAACCCGGGATCTCCTGCTTACATGTCTGTGCGAATGCGCACAGGTTGCCCAAACTCTTACGGGAATCGCCAGCGCGTGCGCGAGTAATGAGTGGGTGGGCAAATGTCTATAAGGTACAATACATATGTAGAATTGTGGACAGTTGGGAATGTGAGTCTCACGGGAAGCGTGCAAGGGATAAGTCCCTGCAGTCGCGCTATTCATCTGTGTCCTCGGTGGCTCAGATGGATAGAGCGTCTGCCATGTAAGCAGGAGATCCCGGGTTCGAGTCCCGGTCGGGGCACACATTTTCAGCTGTCCACATCGAGGTATAACAACAACACCTATCAGCAGCTGAGGTTGTCAGTTAGTCATCATTTATTTCAGGGAAAAGCTGCACGGTCATCAACAATAACTGTTCTTTCGAGAACAAGTTACTGTCTTTGTATACATGAGGTGAAGTCAAGAGCGACACCACTGGACAATGGACGTCTGCAAACGAGTGGTTTGCAGTTGCGAATCACGCTATATCCTCTAACAATTTCATGGACGGGGTTAGTACCTAGGTGGTGGTATTTCGGTATAGGACTGATTTTTCTTGATTAAGGTGGTGTCTACATAATGTGTTTTAGGAAAAGGTAAGAAAGGGAGGATCTGAATCCATTTACAACATTGTGTACTTCGTACAGTAGGCGAACAACTCGGGGACGATGATAGTTTTTATCAGCATGACAACGCACGGTATCATAAAGCAACATTTCTGAGACAATGATTTGTGGACAATAACATTCTTGAAATAGACTGGTCTGCGCAGAGTCCCGACCTGAATCCGATGAAACGTCCTCGGGGGGACTCGGAACGTCGACTTCGCACGAGACCCTCAACGTCCAACATCAATAGCTCCTTTGGTTTTGGCTTTGAAAATGGGCTACCAGTTCCTCCACAGACAGTCAGATACCTCACCGAAGCAGATATGCAGATGTCATAGAGGTGAGAGTAACCACACGCCATATTAACATCCATTAATAGGCGTCCGGATGCATTTGATTAGATAGTGCGTGAATGCAAAAAAAGGGCACGCTATTCTCGCGAAACATTGCTCGGGAAAATTAGGGAATGGGTTCCGAAGGGAATTTAGTTTTCGTTCTTGTATATGCCTATGGAGGAAGACAGAAAAACACTACTGCTTTCGTAAAGCACTGTCAGATGTGCGCTGTATAGTGGATTACAGCCTATACTGTATATGTACAAGTAGACGGTTACTGCCAGTTGCACAACGCTTGGTCATCATGAGTGATTTAGTTTGATACATACTTTTGAATTGCTCTATTCTCAAAAGGAATATGCATAATGGCTTTCATTAAACTGCAGCATGAGATGCTACGAAGATCGGACCAGTATTGTGACACATTGTCGATGATATTCTTGCAAATGGGCAAATTAGTTACAGAAATTTGGGGGCTAGCAAAGGACAGATTATGAGGTGCACAAGATCTGGTTCCTACTAAATCCTACTGATAAAGTAAGGCTGTATCCGTCGCGTTGTTAAGTATTTAAAATCATGTGCAACAATTTAAAGCCGTATACCACGGTGGTATTTGAACCGTGTCCCTGATCTTTAGCGGACAGTGCCGATCCGGTAGAAGCATCTTGGTACGCCTCGCGAGCCGACGCATAACTAAAACTTGAACCAGTGGTTTTTGTGTTTCTTCCCGCCGTGCGACGTTGCACAGTGGTTAAAACTGGTTTCTTACTGGCGGGAGCGGGTCCCTTCAAATGCTGGCAAGGGTTCCTTCAACGAGGCCGCTCCCGATTCATTGCGCCTTCCGAGCTACCGTTCGATTCTGATGGCCTGCTTGTTGAGGGAGGTTTAAACTGTAGCCTGAATTCCTGTATTCCTTCCTAGTCCTCTACAGGATTTCCAACTCCTGCGGGACTACCTCTCGTTATTGCTTGTCGCAAGTGAATGACATTACGTTTACTCAAACTCTTTGAAGAAATCAATCTCCAGCTACATCTTCGACTGTAAGAGTACATGATTTCTTGCTGTAATAGAGGGGGAAGAAATGAAATTATCTCCACCAAATATATATCTGATACTTTCATTGTCAACGGAGAATCTGTGGTTGAAAATGACCATTTTTTTCCCCCCTCATCTGACCACCAGCATTCAGCAAACGTTCCCGAACTGAATTCCGAATCCAGAATCCACTGTGTTCTACGAATGTTATTTTGTTATGCGTAAGGCAAAGCCGCCACCCAATTCGTCACAGGTGCGCCGAACGGGAGAGCTTAAATGCCCTCGATAATGAAAACTGACCGCTCTGCGTAGACAAAACAACGTTAACGCACTTCCTTCAGATCGTGTGGCGGTGTTGGAGTAATAAGCTTCATTCCGTACTTGGTTGTGCCGCAGAAAGTGAAACGAAGAGGACGAATAAGGTGGAAAAGACAGTGTTTCTCCCGTATAATCTCGTCTATGAGACAGACGGGATTCATGTTTTGTGCTTCGTGCTCATATCCGTACACATTCTAAACTGGTGCGCGGTCACAATGGTATGTTTGGTTATAATATAAATTAATTCTCACACAAGGTACGTATCAGAAATACAGATATAACATTATTCGACCGTGACTGTAAAATATTTGTTCCTCACGCAGATAGGGTATTTACTCGAACTTTCCAGATACTCGTCGGTTGGAAACTACTCACTTCAGATGCAAATAAGAGTCCGCAGATAGTATGTACTTTACATTGTTCGGAAAACTGAAACATGGACGGGTATTTCCGTGAATCAGTGAAATGAATTATATTGTGTACACCAGCGGTAGCGCCACTGGCCGTATTGCAGACGGTGAAATAGTTGCGTACCTAAAGGCCTCTCCAGTTCGGATCAAACAGAAATGGTTTCTTGCACCGTAGCGTTTTCGAAGTCGTAGATTGGAACTTGTTTTTTGCACAACTGTTGCTTGTCGCCATTTTCTGGCCAGGTAACAGAGATGTTTTCGCTGATTGTAAAGGGTTTTTGCGTTCTTTTTTGGGTACCGAGCTCTGCGGTGCGCGAGGAATTTCGTGTAAAGTCTCCATTTTTAAGAGTTAGCCGAACTCAGTTACCGATACGCCTCTCGCTTTGCTCTGGTATATTCCGAACTGAACACTGTCCACATACCTCACGGTACGCTTCCTCTTTTACAAACACCACCGTACCCGGTTATTATTGGTTTCTCCGGCTTCAGCTTACTGCAATTTAATTAAAGAAATGAATTGTTTAGACATCAACCTGTACCAACGAAGGGGGAAGAATCAGTGGTGTTGAGAATACGTGAACAAGAGGCAGTAACATCACAACTAAACTGCACACCAACTTTATAAACAAAATGCTGTTTTTAATCTAAAACAACCAAAAATGGACAAACATAAGTTTCTAATTTGCAGAGTAACCGCAGAAGATACTTTTATTTATAAAGTGAAACACATCTGATGTGAAATTCTCTTTAATTAAATTTCAGTAAGCTTAAGACGGAGAAACGAATAATAACTGATTTTAACAGCTGCCCTTGAAGACGGCTGTGCAAACCAACAAACTACTGTACCCGTGTGTAATAACAGAATGTACGTAGACTACAGGTATGTGCTTAGTCTCTTCGTTAAATGTTTAATTAGAGTAGGGTCTTTCTGCTTTTCCTTGTATCCAGTCTTTCAGTGCTTTCTTGACTTTACAATGGTTGCATTGCCTTCGTCCTCTTGACATAGGTTTTTTCCAAGACTGAACTATTAAATTTCCTAACGATTGTGCATCATGCATCCGACGTGCAACATTTTCCAGTCAGTTCGTGGACGATATTTATAAGAGAAACCTCTTTTTCTGTAGCAGTGCACAGAAAACTTTGGGACAATAAGTGCTATTCGTTATCGTTATCGGCGATTAGGGTTTCATTCATAGTTTCCATCTGTGTGATACCTTTGATTAAAGGAAATTACTGGATATTAAAGTGATAGTTTCTCAACGTGTACTACAGCAGCCCATTTGTTGGGATCTACGTACACTGTCCCTATCAAGAAAAATTTCGAATGGCGATCGCTTTCTAAGGAAAAATAAAATAAAATGAACTGAAAACAGCGAAGTGATTTTGTAATTTATCGATGGTAGAAGGGCTGTGTTATTAAAAGCTTGATACAGATACAGCGGGAAAAGGTGGATTATTGCTGCTGCGGGGACAGTAAAACTTAGGGAGTCAGTGTTAATCGGCCTCAAACCAACTCTGCTGCCATCTTGAACTTTCCGTAAAGAAGGGAAGAAAATGGGATAGTAACGTGCGCACTAGCAGGTTATATGTGCCTATTTCCTTTGCTCCACTCCGAATGTAAATAGAATTCTACTGGCAATAATAATGCCACGTGATAAGAACACTATGAGAGTGCAAGTGTCAACGTTCGAGGTGTAATATTCAGAGGTTGCCCTAACAACGTGTTACAGATATTTGTTGCCCAGGATATTGTGCTTTAGGTCACGGTTAGATAATTACTCCAATTCACAGTTGTTAGCGTGACTGCAGGCTCTGTTACACTGACAATGACGACAGTACTTTGTCGTATTGTGTGCATGAGGTTCTGTGGTGGGTTAAGCAATTGAATAGGGGATTTGTTGAGAACACAGTAATAAGAGGTGGAGATTACAATGTGTACTGGTCAGAAAGATCTCGTGGATAGCAACAATAACAAGAGATAATAGAACGTGCTATCTTCGACAGAAATACCGAGTGATTTGAAGATGAGCTGTCCGTTTGAATTTAATTTACTAAGAAAATATGTTAGCTGCGATAATGGCTGAAACCTCCCACTCGAGACATCACCTTGATTTACTAATAAACGAAAAGGTGGTTACCGTTAGCAGAGAGCGTTTTCCTTTTCTCTTGTAGACCATAACATCCTATGAACCAAAGGCTGTATATATTGGAAGACGACCAGTGTTAACAATTTATGATCTATTACAAACTCGTTAGTGATCGTAACCAACCAAACCGGTAACTGCGCAAATGCTATCAGGTTTCATTTATGAACGATCTGTAAGCCAGTCTATCATGGAAACTATTATACACAAGCCGGTATCAAGTTACCTTCCATTCGGAAAGTGGGTGCACTCAGCGACTGTTATGTGATTTATAAACTATAGAGCGCAGCAGTCTCTCTCCCTCTCTCTCCCCCCCTCTCTCTCTCTCTCTCTCTCTCTCTCTCTCTCTCTCTCTTTTTTCCCTACCCAAATGCAGATTTTGACTAGTGCCTAGCCATTGTCAGTGCACTATATTCTAATCTCGATGCATGTTAGTTCCCTGTTGTCCGGGCGTCAGTCACAGTTCTTCAAATACTCACTATGCACTAGTATTCAAAGCACTGCGACTGACGCCCGAACAACTGGGAACTAAAATGCATAGAGATTAGAAAATAGTGGATTGATAATGACTAGGCACTAGCCGAAATCTGGATTTGCATAATAAAACCTACAAGAAAAAAGACGACTGATAGCTGCGCTCTATAATTTATAAATTTACAAACAGTTATCTCGAACAAAGGCCTCGCGTCGTATTAATACAGTAGGCTGGTGTGTCAGATGAGCGGCATTTGAATCCCCGTCAGACCACAATCGTTTCAGAATTCCCGCTGTTTCCCTAAATTACTTCAAAATCGTATATTTGTTCTTTCTAGAAGGTAACGCTTAATTACTACGACAAGCAACGTACTCCCTAAACAGCTGTATGAAGATGACAAGCTAAACTGTAACCTTACCGTTTTTGAGACACAGTAAACAAATTGTAAACCAGGAAAATGGGCGCTTTAGAAGACCTCTCAGTGCTCGAAGGCTTCTGCGGAAAACATTGCACGTTGTAGCTTCGCAGCCACGTGCGGCGGACGTGTGTTCGTTGCGTTCAGTCCCAATGGATAAAGCAGAAAGAAGTTTCGTGTTTATGGTAAATGGGTCTAATTAACCTATGATTTATTTCTCCACAAAAAGCATTAGCGAAGTAAATTACGTGCTACAGCTCATTGTAGTAACAAGGTAGCTTTCGATGGACGTAGTTTGCTGCAAAATGATAAAGCAATATTCATTCACGCTAGATGAACTCGTATATTCTTCTGAATCTGGTTTATCATCGTTGTCCTACTCAGTGCGCAATCTGCTGATAAAATCAAATGGTTCAAATGGATCTGAGGACTATGGGACTCAACTTCTGAGGTCATCAGTCCCCTAGAGCTTAGAACTACTTAAACCTAACTAACCTAAGGACATCACACACATCCATGCCCGAGGTAGGACTCGAACCTGCGACAGTAGCGGTCTCGCGGTTCCAGACTGTAGCGCCTAGAACCGCACAGCCACTTGCGGCCGGCTGATAAAATCAGGGAAGCCGTCTGGCTCCTATGGTATAGGCGTCAGTATGGCTTGTGTACTGTCCAGCGAAGTAGTCCATATGTAGCGGCCACTTAGCCGCGCTCCGCTCTTTCGTCCTCTGTATACGAAATAGTGTTATGGCCTTGAAAAATAAACTTTGCCAGTGCAGCCACTAACAAACGTACTCAATTCATTGATAGCCGTCTGACAGCTTGCAGTAACCGGGGTAGAAGTTGATGCAAATTAGTGATTCTAGCGACCGCGTTTAAGTTCAATACTCTGCTTGCTTTCGCATAATGTGTGTGTGTGTGTGTGTGTGTGTGTGTGTGTTCCTGTAGTTGTAGTTTTTCACGATACTTTACGGTAATACGAGCTGGTTCTCTAGTAATTCCCTCGGCAACTGAAAATGATTGCCGACATACGCACGAGCGTGCAGTCTAAAAAATTTCATTGAGTCGAATAAAGTGGCACGCTGGAAGAAAAAAGGAAAAAAATGTGCTCGCATTTGGAAAGACAGTGGATTCGATTCACATCCGGTCCTGCAGATTTAGTTTTCCCTCGTTTCACTAAATCGCATAGAGCGAAAGTCAGAGTTATTCATTTGAAAACGACGCGCAAATTTCCCATGCCATACCCTCACGCAACGTGTGAGCTTTTGCTATATCCCTGACGACTTAACCGTTGACGATCCGTTGAACCCTAATATTGTTTCCTTACTTCATTCGAAAAGTACACCACCTTGTTCCTGCACTCTGCCGTATCTGATCGTATTACTAGTACACTGTTACAATCCGTTCAGGCGTAGGACTCGAAATAAACGCAGTGAATCTAGTGGCTTCTCACCGAAACGTACCGCTCCCGCAGCAGAAAGGATTTACTTTGGAAGGCATCTTGCGTCCTCTTCGGCAGCAATGCAGCAAAGAAATGGTGGCATACAGCATTTCTTTGCCTGAGATACACACTTGCCTGTTGCGGAGTTTGCCGGCAGCAGCAAAGTGGGATGCCGTAAAAGCGCTCTCGGCCCTCCTTCACTGGTGCGGCTGGTGGCGCTCAAATTGATAAGTTGTGCGCTGAAAGCTGAGAGCTGCCGGCGAGTCGAGGCCCCCCCGAGAGCCCTGTGGCAGGGCAGGGCAGGGTAGGACAGGACAGGGCGCGCAACTTTGGAGCCGCCTGCGCCTGGCGCTGCTTCGCTGCCGGCGCCTGCCAAGCGAAACATTCGCAGGCGAATTTAGCACCTCCCTGTCGCCCGTGGACTCACACGACACAAACGCACCACTACTCGGCCGCTACACCGCGTCACCATCTCACTTACTCTGAGATTAAAGGGAAACGTTATGAAAACGCTGTTTGCCGTGACATTCTGTCAGGAGCGGCGATGGACTTAGAAGTTCAGTTGAACAGGATGGGTGTGTTGGAGACGAACTTAAGTAAACAACGGTAATGGGATACATTCGAGTTGAATCCGGTGATGCTGAGTGAAGTAGAATATCTCGTCAGTCAGCATCAAATATTCAGTGATGAGGACGGAGATGTGGGGAGCAAATAGAAAAAATTCAAAGGCATCGTTCAATATGCCCTAGACAAGTATGTTCTGAGAAAGATTTTAAAAGATGGGAAAGATCCACCATGGTTAGAAAAGCGTTACGTAAACAAAGAGCATTTCGCAGAAATAATTCAAAAGCCAAGATCGCTTAAATCCTGGTTTCTAGATGACCGATTTCAACACACTAAAGGTGCCGTCATCGGATCTGTGAAGATATAACATGACATGTTTGAGGGAGGGCTTGCATGAGATACACGATATACATTACTATTAGTAGAGTACCACATACCTGAATGTAGCTTTTTAGCATGTATAAATCATTTTGATATAACGTTACATGAGGCAGACAAGCTTATATAAAATCACTGTCACAGAAATAAAAAAAAAACTGCTCTCATGCTCTCAGTTTTTAATTTTTATTTCTGTGACAATGCTTTTATATCAGCTGGTCTGCCTCATGTACATCTACATCTACCATCTACATTTATACTCCGCAAGCCACCCAACGGCGTGTGGCGGAGGGCACTTTACGTGCCACTGTAATTACCTCCCTTTCCTGTTCCAGTCGCGTATGGTTCGCGGGAAGAACGTTATATCCAAGTGATTTATACATCCAGAATGTGATTTTCACTCTGCAGCGGAGTGTGCGCTCATATGAAACTTCCGGGCAGATTAAAACTGTGTGCCCGACCGAGACTCGAACTCGGGACCTTTGCCTTTCGCGGGCAAGTGCTCTACCATCTGAGCTACCGAAGCACGACTCACGCCCGGTCTCACAGCTTCACTTCTGCCAGTACCTCGTCTCCTACCTTCCAAACTTTACAGAAGCTCTCCTGCGAACCTTGCAGAACTAGCACTCCTGAAAGAAAGGATATTACGGAGACATGGCTTAGCTGTGGCTAAGCCATGTCTCCGCAATGTCCTTT
Source organism: Schistocerca nitens (assembly GCF_023898315.1). NCBI lineage: Eukaryota > Metazoa > Arthropoda > Insecta > Orthoptera > Acrididae > Schistocerca > Schistocerca nitens. The sequence continues at coordinate 731,391,383 of NC_064615.1, forward strand.
CTTTCAGGAGTGCTAGTTCTGCATGGTTCGCAGGAGAGCTTCTGTAAAGTTTGGAAGGTAGGAGACGAGGTACTGGCAGAAGTAAAGCTGTGAGTACCGGTCGTGAGTCGTGCTTCGGTAGCTCAGTGGTAGAGCACTTGCCCGCGAAAGGCAAAGGTCCCGAGTTCGAGTCTCGGTCGGGCACACAGTTTTAATCTGCCAGGAAGTTTCATATCAGCGCACACCCCGCTGCAGAGTGAAAATCTCATTCTGGAAACATGCCCGAGGCTGTGGCTAAGCCATGTCTCCGCAATGTCCTTTCTTTCAGGAGTGCTAGTTCTGCATGGTTCGCAGGAGAGCTTCTGTAAAGTTTGGAAGGTAGGAGACGAGGTACTGGCAGAAGTAAAGCTGTGAGTACCGGTCGTGAGTCGTGCTTCGGTAGCTCAGTGGTAGAGCACTTGCCCGCGAAAGGCAAAGGTCCCGAGTTCGAGTCTCGGTCGGGCACACAGTTTTAATCTGCCAGGAAGTTTGATTTAACATGTTAAGCTACATTCAGGTATGTGGTACTGTACTAATAGTTAATGTATGTAGTGTATCTCATGTAAGCTCTTCCTCAAACCTGTCATGTTGTATCTTCACAGATCCGATGATGGCACCTTTAGTGTGTTGAAATCGGTCATGTAGTCAATAGGATTTAAGCCGTCTTGGCTTTTGAATTACTTCTGCAACAGAGTGATTGCCCCGCAACACACTATGTGTTCACTGTAAAAGAGCATTTCATCTCAGATTCAAGAGAAGTAAAAACCTACCTGACAAATAAAAGCTGAATGAACCGAAAATGAGCGTACGGAGAGCAGTGAGAGAAGCGTTCAATGATTTTGAAAGACGTTGTCAACCAATCCGAGTAAAAAGCCTAAGAGAGTTTGGTGTGTAAAATCAATAACTGGGTCAAAATCATCTATTCATTCTCACAGTGACCACACTGGCACCGAAACGGAAGATAACAGATAGAAGGCCGAAACACTGAACTCGGTTTTCCGAAGTGGTTTCACCGCGGAAGATTGTAAGGCTCTCCCTTCTTTCAGTCGTCGTACTAACGTCTAAATGGTAGACATTGAGATAGGCCTAACCGATCACGGAATTGAAAAGTAGCTACAATCGCTTATTAGTGGAAAGGCATCAGGACCAGATGAGATACCTATAATATTCTTTAAAGAGTATACGAAAGAACTTGCTCCCCTTCTAGCAGTAATTTATCGTACATCGCCTGAAGAACTAAATGTACCAAACGACAGGAAAAAGCGCAGGTCATTCCCGTTTCTAAGAAAGGCCGTAAGACAGATCCACACAATTACAGACCTATATCGTTAACGTCAATTTGTTGTAGAATTATGGAACATGTTTTATGCTCAAGAATTAACGACGTTTTTGGAATATGAACATCTACTTTATAAAAATCAACATGGTTGCGCAAACAGAAATCCTGCGAACTCAGCGAACCGAGCTTACGGAGTGTCAGAGCAGACTTAAGATTCGATTCATGACTTTCTTGCAGATAGAACTCAACACGTCGCTCTTAACGGAACAAAATAGACAGATGTAAAGGTAATAGCCGGGGTCCCACAGGGCAGTGTGATAGGGCCGTTGCTGTTTACAGTATATCTAAATGATCTAGTACAAAGCGCCGGATGCTCTTTAAGGCTGTTCGCAGACGATGGAGTTACCTATACCAAGTAGCAACGCCAGAAGATGGTAAGAATTTGCAGAACGATCTGCAGAGAATTGATGAATAGTGCAGGCCCTGGCAGTTGACCCTGAACGTAAATAAATGTAACATATTTCGTGTACGTAGGAAAAGAAATTCACTTCTATACAGCTACACTATTAATGACAAACAGCTGGAGAGAGCGTCTGCCGTAAAATATGTAGGGGTAACTATCTAGAACGACCGTAAGTGGAATGATCACATAAAACAGCTAGTGAGGAAAGCAGATACCATACTCAGATTCATCGGAAGAATCTTAAGGAAATGTAACTCATACATGAAAGAAGTGGCTTATAAGTCGCTTGTTCGCCCCGATTCTTGAATACTGTGATCCCTATCAGGTAGGACTGATAGAGGGGAGAGAGAGGATCCAACGAAGAGCGGCGCGTTTCGTCACGAGATCGTATAGCTGGCGAGAGAGCGTTACGAAGATGATAAATAAACTCCACTGGCAGACGTTACAAGAGAGACGTTGTGCATCACGGAGAGAGCTACTCTTGAAATTTCGGGACAGCACTTTTCAGTAGTAGTCTACCTCTCAATCGGGTAGCCTCTCAATTATCATGAGGTTGAGTACACCCCGGTCTGGATCGATGGCAATCAACAAGTAAAAGTGGATGCTGGTAACAGTAGTTCCGCAACGGGAAAGAGGCTTGCGCAGGGCAGTGTAGCATGCGAGAGCTGCATCAGATCAATCTTTGCACTGAATACAACTGCGTACTGTACTTAACATGTCTTGTCCGACATATCACCGAGTGATATAGCGGAGTGGTTAGCAAACTGGACTCGCATTCGGGAGGATGATGACTCAAACCGGCGTCCGGCCATTCTGACTTAGGTTTTCCATGATTTCCGTAAATCGTTTCAGGCAAATGCCGGGCTGGTTCCTTTGAAAGGGCACGGCCGACTTCCTTTCCCATCCCTAATCTGATAGGACCGATGATCTCGCTGTTTGGTCCCCTCTCCCGAATCAAGCAACCAACCAGTCCTACATACCGCGTGTGTGCGCGTAATTTTTTGCCTTTTTGGGCGATACTTCACTCTGTTATGGTAACTTTCGTAATGATAATTTTCCCTTTGAGCTTCCAAACGTTGTGCGCGATGGAACGTACGTCTTGCTATTGTAATGAAATGTCAGTAAGATTACTGTGACTTCGCCAATCACATTGTATGCAACGAACCTTCCAGTCTCGGCATGTATGACGGGACTTGAGAAATAAGTTACACATTATTATGGCGTGTCAAGTAACTTCTATTGAATGCTGGACTGCACTTTAAAGTGACAAAGATACATGGCCCTATCCTTCAACATAGTCACCAAATCCCTGCAAACAACTGTTGGAACTTTCTACTTGTCGTTAAATTCCTCCAGTATACAAAAACAGCTCGTTGGACACGTTGTCGTTACAGAAGCGCCGTGTGAACGACCTTCATAGTTGGAAAGTGTTCTTACCCCGCTTTGATGATCTTTCAATTTGCCAAAAAGACGAAAATCGCATGGTACAAGGTCCGGACTGAGTGGTGGATTAGCATCACTCACGTCTGCGCGACATTGGTCAAATTGTTGGCACCATTTAGATACAGCTGGTCGCTACAAAACATTTCTGCAGGAAAAGCAGAAAGTTTACTCCTTTGAAAATGCGCCACTCTTGTGGCGTAATGGTCTTAGCGTGGAATGACATGCTTAACTATCGGAAGTCCCTCACACGTTTCACAGTCAAAATGTGCTTCACCATGTATTTGTTAAATTACTCGTTTGGACAGAGATCTAGTTGGGTGTGGGACCACCATTGGTCCACACTGTTTCTCCGACCATTACTTTTCAGAACATGTTTCATATACCAACTGTGTTACATTATGGGTGCTGGTCCTTTTTGAGAGCTTGGTTGCACAAGTTTGTACTGGAGGAAGTAGATACATTGCATCCGTCAGCGGCCGCAAGATGTTATGGCGTCCATGCACAGGCCGACCAGTCGGCCAATCCCCTCTATCGAGCGGCTCTGCCCCGACCCATTCGACTGTGTGTGGACGATTGTATAGCGGTCGGGTCCGTGGTCAGGGTGCGTCGGTTTGTTGGGGATTTCTAAACGCTTAGCCCCGAGTGTTAGCTGCTAGCCCACACTCCGTCAGTGAAGACAGATAATCCGCCAAGCAGTCGTCGATGCCCACACACAGTCAGCAAGATCAGCGAGCGAGCCGGCGCATCGGTCGGGCTGTGAATCAAGGTCTTAAGATCTCGCTTAGTGACGATGCTGTACCCCATTAGACAGCATCCGTACGTCGGTAATGGGGACAAAATGGAGGATCGATACATACACAGATTGATTACGGTTTCGAAGACCACCCCTATGCACCCCTATGCTCGTGTACCGAGCAGAGTAAGAATTCAGTCTGAAGAAACTTTAATAGTATTATGATGATGATCATGATGGTGGATGGCTCCTTTTCTGCAAAAGGTAATGGCGCAGGTTTGATTCAGGTCGGTATACGGTGCACCCTTGTCAGGAACTTTAATTTCCAGCGTTGGGTTGCGGCGTACTTTGGTGCAGTTTATTTAGATCCAAACGAACGTTGTTACTGCGCAGGCATAAACTCTGCGTACGAACAACTAAGAGGGCTCGTGTGAAGAGTGGCTGTATGACGGATGAAATGTAGGGCTGAAAATAAATGTGGGCGTGTCGCGGTGCTGGAGGAGGATATTAAGCCTGGCCCAGGAATAGGCGGCGCCGGCAGCGGCGCCTGTTGTTCGGCGTGGCGGAGCCTGCGCAGTGTCGCTGGCGGTAAACAGACGGCCCGGGTACACACGCCACCGCCACCAGCTCCAGCGCCCTGTCCTGTCCCAGCACGAATATCTGCAGGCACTCTGCACTCCGCGCTGTCTCAGCACTGGCGTCTTGCAGTGAAATTTTAACGCGGCTACGTCAGAAAGGGCAGAGGGAGCAGACGATGAAATGGGAGGTACGATACCGCGTGAAACAAATACACATCACTGAACTGCCAGACAGAACGAGACCCATTGGAGTAGACGACATTACGCCACAGTTATCGAGATCCTTGGTCGAGCCAACCATTGTAAAATTATTCTACCTCGTGTGCAAGGTATCAGGCTGGCGAAATACCCATAGAATTCAGCACGAATGTCATGGTCGCAGTTCGAAAGAAGGCAAATGGTGACACGTGGGAATACTACCGAACAATCAGATTAGCAAGCATGTGCTCAAAACATCAGTGTAGGCCTGTGCTGTGGTAATGCCAGGCAAAACAAGTGGTGCAAGCCCCCTCCATTAAAAACACGACCATACCATAACACCACCGCCTCTGAATTTTACTGTTGCCATTATACTCGCTGGCAGATGACGTTCACCGGACATACGCCATACCAACACCGTGCCATCGGATCGTCACATTGTATACCGTGATTCTTCACTCCACACAACGTTTTTCCACTGTTCAATCGTCCAATGTTTACGCTCCTTACACCAAGCGAGGCGTCGTTTGGCATTTATGGGCGTGAAATCCAAGCCTTCTCACTTCCCGCCTAGCTGTCATAGCACTTGCAGTGGATCCAGATGCAGTTTGGAATTCCTGTGTGATGGTCTGGATGGATGTCTGCCTGGTACACATTACGACCCTCTTAAACTGTCAGCGGCCTCTGGCAGTCAACAGACGAGGTCGGCCTGTACGCTTTTGTGCTGTACGCGTCCCTTCACGTTTCCACTTCACTGTCACATTGGAAACAGTGGACATAGGGACGTTCAGGAGTGTGGAAATCTCGCGTACAGACGTATGACACAACTGGCACCCAATCACCTGACCACGTTCAAAGTCCGTGAGTTCCGCGGAGTGCCCCATTCTGCTCTCTCACGATGACTAATGACTACTGAGGTCGCTGATATTGAGTACCTGGCAGTGGGTGGCAGCACAACGCACCTAATACGAAAAACGTATGTTTTTGGGTGTGTCCGGATACTTTTGATCAAGTAGTTTAGTTACGATCAGTGACGAACGGTTGCTGGACTACGGAGTGTAGCATTGCACCAGATTAACTGTAGTCTTTTCCGTAAAGCCGAAAGCGAAGCGTGCAGATTCGTCCATAGTGTTTTCTCTTCGCTGGAGCACTACTAGGTCTGTGAATCTGTCTGCTAATCGGCGCCATCTGCTACGGACTGCACTGGTGACCGTATTCCATTGCGTTGGCTTCCCTACTCAAGGATCCACAAACACGTCAGACTGCAGCGAGCACGTAAACGAGATACCCCTAGAGTTGGGTGCCGAAATATGGTATTCTCGAGACGACAGGTGGAAAGCTATGAATGAAATTAACTTTAAATGGTACTGTATCAATGTTAGCTCTTGTTGACTTTCGTGGCTTTTATTCAAGTAAGGTTTGTTTAAGGAGAACGCCACAGCCTCGTTTCGTTCTTCAACAATCCTTAAATTATCTTTTCCTTTAATTCATCAAGCTTATTATTTCAAATATAAATACTCTAGCGTCGTGGCACAGTGGTTAATTCACCGATCTCGTTCCAGCGTTTTTAAAATCAGTGTCTCAGCCAGGTTAAAATCCACGTCACATCATCCACATTTGTATTGTGTGAGGATTCTCTGAATAACTTGAGGAGCTTACAGAAGCCATTCCTCAAAGAAGGTAACGGCCGATTACTTTCCTCTTCTCAATCCCCACTCCCGGCATCTTCAAAATGTGGCATCCTTAGCTTTCTCGCGTCCACAGGTTGCATATTGTTGCACCATTACCGTAAGGACATCACACTGTGCGAGGTCTACGTGGTTGATCGCGCACTCTTGACTAGTCCCTGGACTTGGCCGCTGAACATATCGCGATGCTCCTGTCACAATTCAGCAGCGCGGCAAGAACAGCGAAGCCGGTTGTGTGGCGGGAAAAGTCCTTCGCCATTTAAAGGCACTGGTTTTCGTCGAACCTGACTCCCGTAAGGCCTTGCCGTGCTTGCAAATGGCGTACGGCAGGAGGAAACTTGTCAGGCTGGATGCTGGAAGGGATCTAAAGGACCGCATTTGCTTCGTGTAATGCGAGAAATACGCCTACTCGGTCAAGGGAAAGTACGGTTGCTTTGCTGGCAGCGAGATGTGCTCTGGTGTGAAGCTGAATGTGCACTCTTCACGCTTCGGTCCTCGTTCCGCAAAACTTCTGTTCCATTGCGTATTAAAGCAAAATAGTGCGTAGCTGCGAGCGAGACTTCCATACGTGTTGTATTGCCTGCAACATCACCACGTCACTTACCGACTGCCAGAGTTAACTAATATCGAACCCTGTGTGGATTGTTCCGTGCTGATAAAGGTCTAAAGCACGTGTAAGACGGTTGCTGTTCGGGGGTTTTTGTTTATTTCACTCACAGTGCTAAAGTTCACACACGTTAAAGGCCGCCATTTCATCATAAAAACGAAATGATCAAAACACGGAGCTGTTCATGTGTTTAAAGTTTGCTCAGACAGTAATAATGGACTGTTGACCTAGTTTTCGTGTGATTCCGCAGAACTCTACTAGACGAAAGACGGGGATATTTTTAGAAGCCTCGTTTATTGTTCCCGTGATGAAGTCAAAGCTCAGGAGAAGGTTTTGGTGGTGACTGAGAATCCCTCGGTGTTCTCATAATAGTCTGCTGGTAAATGTCGTGATGGGACCTTGCATCGTCCCATCTTTACCCACCTTGAACTGCCCGACTCGTCTAAGAGCGTAATAGCGGATTAAAAGCACGTTGTGTCCTGGAAGCTGCAATATTGCCGTTGAGTTATCAGGCAAACGTTACATTAACTTACATTTTAAGATAGGCAGTAGAGGGGGGGCAGTAAACTTGTACCATACAGCATGAAAGATGTTTCGTTGCACGTTTTAGTGGCAGCTTGTTCTCCAGCAGACGATTGTTTCGTGTGCCATTCCAAATTATTTTGTACCAAACGCTCTTATCCACAGCAGAACCCTACAGTGGATTTCCTGAGAACGCGGGACGAGAAGCCTTTGTAGAATTCCGAATATAACAAAAAACATTAATAAACGGTGGTCACAAAGGATTGTAGTGAGCAGGAGAGCAAAATCTCTGTCAATAATTGGTGTAATTTTCGCTGTGCTGTGATAAATTCGGCTCGCAGGTATACAAAGTTTCTCGTGTATCCTCCCCTATTTATTATTTCACAGACCGTCCGAGATGTGAAGTTGGTTTTCAACTGGGCATAGTACGCGAAGAGAGATAGTACCATATGGTTAATTTGTGTAACCATTGAGATAATACTGTATCTGTATCTGCATCTTCGATGAAACAATTTACTGATTTCTACAATATTTGTTAACTGTCGAACATGTACCCTGCAACTGTGCTGGATCTGACGCAGAAATCAGTCGACCCAGTGCAATTTCTGACCCCCCCTTTTAAGTGACCCTGGAGTCAGAACTGGGTGTCTCTGTAATCCTCGAACTAAACGTTTAGCTCATTCATTTAAGAGTTTTTGCGAAACGACACACTCCAGATAGACATGATTTGCATTACATTCAAATCATACGTCAAAAACAGACATTCTTGCTGTTGTCAGAGGATAGCTTGATACCCTTAGCCAGTCCTTAAGCCACATCTTACAGTCTCAGCGACCAGTACGGCTATTAATTTCAAACTCGTAAACACATTCACCGCGTAGGGTGAACGTTGCTAAGACCAAGACTATAGGCGGTAACAGGTTAGTGGACGGAATTTTCCGTTTAATTTTGATTACAATGGAACAAATAAAATCAACGGGAGATGAAAATATACAGTTGCAAGAAATGAGTAAAAAATATCTTACACGTGGTTTAAGCCCAGGTCAGGTATAGTGTTTCATGCACAAGGTATTAAAAGAAAAACACAGGATAAATGGCAGGGATGGAGTAGCAGTACTTGTCCAGAGGAATATTTCTTAAATAATATAGCCTAAATAACCACCATTTAACGAAAAGCTGCAAGTTGTAGCAGTTACAATTATTAACTCATGAACAGTTTCTCGCCAATCTCCTGTTGCTGTCCGCTGAGAACAAGAATTCACGATAAGACATGGAGAAATGTTTTTATACAGACGCATCTTGCGTTGGGTGACTTTAATGCAGCTGATGTTCTGTGTAGGTGTGGAGTTACAGATGGCTACGGGAGGCAAATGGAAGAGAGAATTGAAGCCTGTGGGTTAGTGCTACTTAATGACGAAAAGCATACAATAGTACCTAGTCCGTATAGAGGACAGCGGTAAGACTAATCCTATGTTTTCCAGAATTGGCTACTTTCTCTCAGTGGAGAGTTCGGACTAAGATATTGGGATCAAATCACTTCCCAAATGTAGTTAAACCAAGAATAACTCCTGCGTCGGACAAGTGGGGAAATGGAGAATAAGAGAAGCGCAATGGTAAGAATAAAAAGCAATGACTTAAAACATAATTTCTGACCAAGGAGTATGCAACAACGTAGAGGACGATTATACACCCACTTCGATCTTCTGAACAAAACAACTCTCAAGCAATCCCCATAAAGAACCCAAAGAAAACTCAACCATTTGGTTCGATATAAACATGTTAAAGAGCAATTACAGCAAGAAAAAACGTGGTGGGAGAATACCGCACAAATTAGTCACATAAGTTCTGACAATGAAAGAAAATAGATTTTTTGTGATAAAGAAGAAGATTCGAAACCTTTCCGTTATTAATGGGAAGTATCACTCCATTTGCTACGCTTGCCGTTTAGAAAGGATGAACTGTCAGTCGCAGTCACCTCTACAACTAATACATCACCCGCAGGAGTGAAAAAAGGACGGCTGGTGGAACTGTAAAACTGAATAGGGCTGTGCATCTCATTTCCTGAAGACGTGACCACACAGATAACTATACCAATTTTGAAACCTGGGAAGGGGCTAGCGTCTGGCTGCCTCCTGCAAACCAATAGCACTCTGTTGCACATAGCGGAAATCTTTGAATTATTAATTTAAGATTCTCTTGAGTGGTGGCTCGAAACTTATCAATATACTGCCAGACTATTAAAATGATTTTCTCAAAATTTGGACGTACAAAAATACTTGAGCAGAAACAGTATGTTATATCCATTCAGTGGATATTGAAGGGATATACGATAAAGTTGTTGGTACCGTATTATGACAAAGAATAATAGTGTGCGGAGTGCCCTTTAACTTCGTTTGTGGTATAAGGAAACTTTCGTTAGGATTGTCCTTTTCCGCCTACAAAAATTAAACTGTTGGCCCAACGTGGCCTTCCACAGGTGGTCAGCACACCGCTCTCGCGGCCGTTGTTAGTCTTCGTGACCGCTGCCGCTATTTCTCAATCAAGTAGCTCTTCAGTTGGCCTCACAAGGACTGATCGACAGATTGTCTCGGTGACAAATGAATAGACAGAGTATAAACATTGCCCAGAATTACGCACGAGCTTCAGAGATTTAATGGAGATACAGAGTAACCATAAGGTCTATTAACTTTTGAAAATTTAATACTTCACGGAATAATATAGGTAAGGGGTAACAATTGACACACATGCTTGAGATGACTTGCAGTTTTATTGAAATTAAACAAAAAGAACACAAAATGACGAACACATGGCCCTTCATATGAGGCGAAAGCGATAATGAGAATGATTGATTTTTAGCAAAGACGATCTTCTTTATAACAAATGCTCAGTGTGTCGGTCGTCATCCATCAACAATACCTCTAGTCGCGGACAGTGCTGTGAACAGCACTGTACAGCCTATCAGTAAGTATGCTGAGAAATTGCTGTCGGATGTTGTCTTTCAGCATCCCTAATGAGGTCGGACGATCAAATGATGTGCGTGACAGATCTTTCACATGTACAGCAATATCGTGTGGAGCGCCATACTGCATAAAAGTCGTTCCTTCCAGGAGATATTCATCGAACAGGTTAGGGATGATGCGATTTTGTAAAATATCGCCGTACCTCGCTCCCGTCACTCATGTGGCGTCACTGACGTGTTGCTGTCCAGCGCCATGTAGTGGCCGGTTTTTGCACTTACTTTCGCGCTCAGTAAAATCCCATGTCATTTCAGGCATCGTGTGTGTTATGTTTTACTTCTATATCTACGTTATTCCGTGAATTTGTGCATTAACGGACTTCTAGGTCACACTGTGTTAGCTCATCTCTGAAGAACGCTAACGTATCCTGATTCCGATTACCAGTATAACAAGGTAACTTCAGCAGCCAACGTTGTCTACTGTTTTTCCTGCAGTGCTCAGTGACAACTTCGTCAGTCGCCGCATGGCACCAACTACCTGCGAAACGCCTCACTGCCCTTTAAATCCACGTACATATCAATGTGAAGACTTTTACGCTTAGCCCACTTCCAAAGAGAATGCTTTTTAACAGATTTTCTTTTGTTTTACTGATGGTCACACACAGTATGTTACTTGACAGGAGTTAATTTGCTCTGAAATTTGTCGTTGCCAGTATGTGATTTTACGTGCAAGTAATTTTTGTTTATTATATTTTACCCATTGGTTTTGTATATCGTGTACACCTTGTCTGTTTTTTAAACTGTGATGTGGAATATTACCTCAATAGCTCAATGTACTTCTTCAGAAGACAATTTTAAAATGATTGAAACTGCGGTCAAGGACTGTTAATAAACCTTTATACCTGCAACTGGTTGGCTGATTTGAGGAATTAATTTACTTCCACCGTTGCTGAACAGTACGTGTGTTAAAATTTAACACGCTGTATTATGATTTTCTACCGTCTTTAACTTCCAGCTTTAGTGAAGATTCACAAAATTATACTTTTGGTAAGGTGTCTATAGATGATGAGCGAGTCGCGTCAAAGCGTTAACAATTTATGTACGGGATTGTGACTGTGACTGTATGACTGCATGTTTCCGAGCCAGACAAAGCATTACCAACAGAGCTATGCGTGGTGTGCTGACACGGAACCGCGGACGCGCGCATACTGCATTTACGTGGGATCGCAAATCCGGTTCCCCGTAAACGGATTTCCCAGTACCGCTTGTGGTTGCTCCTGGAAACACTTCACTGTCGAATTGCGATTTTGGCTGCCGGATTTCAACTCCCACAATCGGTTTTCGCTCCGCGTAAACATAGTGCCGCATTTGAATCGTGATTTCATTGTCGAGATCCAACCTCTCTTTTAGAATGTTCGTTACTGTGGGGTAAGCGACTTTGTGTGGCGTGCAGGAAAGATGATAGTATTGGACTATGAGTTACGATCAGGATGTTGTTATTTTGCTTTATTTACATGAAGTACATTTTTATGTTTATTGAATGGAAAGAGAGAGGTGAACTACGACAGATACGCTGAATAAGCAAAATAAAACTGATTGTCAAAAGCCCTATATGCTGTCTAGATTACCTACTTCGTTTCTGTTTATGGTAAAAAGTGTTGTAACACAATCAGTGGCCCATGCCAAAACGTTGACTAACGCTGTGCGCGAGAATGGGATGATACATTCAACCATTCAGAAGTTTCCTAACCATGTCAGTTCTCCAAAATATTGGGAGTGCGTAGGTTCGTAGCGTTTTCCACAAGTTTAATAAACACAACATATACTCGTTACAGAATCTTCAGTTATCAATAATATATTAGCCTTCATTATTCACAGCAGTCTGTCAAAGCTGCGGTAACTTTACGATTTCGCGAATGCAGAAATAAAGTGGGTTTGAGGTAAGAAATTCATCGAGTCACGTTCGGAATGCATTTTCATCCGGAAAGGAAGGTCCTTGAAGGCTGTTCGATAGAGAGCGAAGAAGGCGAAAAGCTGAGGGCGCAAGGTGAGGTGAGTAAGGTGGATGCGGAATAACCTCCCAACCCAACTCCTGTATAGTGGCTTTCGTCAGAATGCGGGCAGCCGTTATCGTGGAGTCACATCCCTGGTCGATGTTTTTGTACTGTGTCTATAAGACGTCTCTGTTGTTGACAATAAATGTCAACAGTGATGGTTGCATCTCGGAGAAGAAATTCATAGGACACTTCACCATCACTTTTCCACCAGATGCGAAACATTATCTTTTGTGGAAGTGCGCAGGTCTTTGTACGGGGACCTGCTGCTGTGTTTGGGAATGCTTGTTATACCAGAGTTTTGAAACTTTGCCATTGCATGCAAATGTCGCACGTTGGTGGAATGATCGCAGTTCGTCACATTTACCGGTTCTCAAGTACAGACATTGATCGTTGTGGGTTAATGTGTTTAAACGAGCCTCCTTTGAACGAGAAAAGCATTTTCTTGCCGTGTTCTGACCAATGGCATTATCTCCATGCACGGCGCATACGTTTCTTGCTGCCTCAGCTGCTGTCAGGCTTCTACTGAACTCAAACAGAATAATATGTCCGAAACGTAACGATTTCTTCACTTGGCACTCCATTTTCTAATGTCCACTCACTATCTTCAAACAACAAAATGAGAGTATGTAAACTCAAATAGCAATACAAATAAAATATGACACTCTGTAAGTGTGCCCATAGCAATCGGAATACCAATGCACAAAACAGAAACGCTCCCAACTTATGCATCAACATTTTAATGAAGCACAGTGTCTTCACCTGAGATTTTTCTTACAGTCAGCTTGATTTAGATATGAGTAATAGAATAGTTTGATAGAATTTGTCCATAGAAAATCTAAACATATATTCTTTTCACATCTCTTGACAGCCATCCATAAAAAAATCTTACTGTTTACTGAAATTATTATGAGATGCTGGTAACCTTATTTTATTGTAGGCTCACAGGACAAAATGCTAGTCACCTCGTACTCTGGTCATTGCGGAGCTCTGTTGACGTAAAAGGGGAACCGGGCGGTAATGTGACTCCACCGCCGCCGTCGAATATCATAGTGGGGTTGTGTGAACGTGTCAATCGGTTTTATGGAATCAGCGCAGGAAGATGGGTCGACGCTAAAAGACGCGACAGAATAGGACAGGAAATATACTGTTCGTACAGTGTTCAGACTAACCCATGCGCAGACGGTGAATGAAGTTGTCAGATTTGTTGGTGTATCAACGCGGATTGTCCAGCATGACTAAGGGGAATGGTATACCACTCGCAGCCATATAAGACTGTAGCAACAGGGGTCGCAAGAAGAATGTAGCCGTCAGCGACCGAAGATGACTCACTCCTTGTCTGTGAGAATAGGTCGAGTGGAGGCCACTTCAACCAGTTACTGCGCGAACAGTCAGAGGGGCACCGCATACGATGGATATTTGGAGCGAATAAATCAGAAAAGGCGTCGCTCATAACGGCATATAATGCTGCCCTTCAATGGGCTAAGCAACGTGGAAAATGAAAAAAAAGTAGGTGACAGAAAAGCTGTGGCGTGGTCTGACGAGTATCTATTTTGCCTGATTCCGAATGCTGATTTGCTTAGGGTGCACCGCCGGTCCCGTGAAGCGTTTACACCGCAGTGCGTGCAGCGTGTAATTTACGGGGCCGGAGGTGCTTCAGTAATGTTTTGCCCTCATTCAGTGAGGTTATTGGGAACGTGAACCAGGATGTTTATTTCGGCGACCAAGTTTCTCCCTTCCTTCTGCATCTTCATGATTAATATGCTGTGGACACTTGCGTCTTTCAAAAATGAAAGGTCATGTTCACACGCTGCTCGCATACATTTTTGGTTTGATGAACACTAGGGTAACATCTCGTAACCGGACTGCCCCCCCCCCCCCCCTCGTCCACTCTTATCTTAATCCCATACAGGATGTCTCCTACTCTGTGGAGCAGGAGGTGAAACGGAGCATTCAACAATCCACAATTAGGTAGCTCTGCGGGATTTAACCATAGAGCGGCTTCAGTTGGATGCGGGTTAAGAGAACGGGAGGGCACCAGTCGGTCCGCGGGCTGGATCCGGCCCACAGTCTGTTTCAATCCGGTCCACAGAACAAATTCGTGTGGGAGAGAGCAGCTCACATTGTACTTCACACGTGACGCATTTTCGGATGTTCGTCATTCTCTTGTTCAAATTATTCTAGTTTGGCTTCTGTGTAATAAGCCGATATATGATAAGTTCAAGCGATTATACCTTCAGACTTTTTAAAATGAGCAAAGATATTATGGCTTAATTTATTTAATGTTACAGAAACTACTCATGTCTGTGCGATCAGGTATCAAAAGTAGTTTTGGACAAATAATGGAAAAAATGCTTGCTAATAGAGTTTGTGGATACGAACACACTAAATTTTAAACACTCTAATGACCTGCCTGTGGCCGAAAATCGCGAGGTTACTCCTAGTTGTTGGTCGACTGGGATTCTCTGTCTCATTGCCGTATTTGTTCTTCTATTCTTTCCCTTACTAACATTAGTTAATAATTAGTGTCCATTGTGGACATACGAGAACACTTAAACTGTTGACATTGAAGGTACTTTATCATGAATTAGCTGCCACCAGTTGCTTTTATAGACATTTATTTTTCTGTGATGACATTTCAAGATGCCTAGCATTCCATCTTGAAATGTTTGCGTTTATTTACGTGTCGTGAACATTGTTCCTGTACTAACGACGTTGGAGAACGGAAATGATTAAGACAGCTATTGTAAAACATTCTAAGCAAAGAAACGAAGTTTGGGGCGCGTAAATAAATACGAACATCAGAACGTAAGGTGAATATAAAATGAAAGCACTCTGAAAAAACGCGTGTTCTGAGGCCCAATTTTTTGGCGGGGCATGCCGGGAAATGGGTGACATTCATATCTTTGCGTTGGGGCCCATAAAAATTAACGTTACAGCTGCAGTAGTTTTGACTAAGTGCGCTGCTGTCAAGTCACGTGATGAGCCGGCCTTCTAGCTAAAGTACGTGAATCAGGTCTGCGGGTTACCAAAGGTAGGCTGTGGCTGGGAGAGACAAAGAAACTCGTGGACACTTCGGCCGAGTAGAGGCGATTATGCGGTAGTACACGATAGTGGATTGGTGATAACTAATACTTTGCTGGTATGCTTGCTGAAAAGCGCGTGCACACGAGACTGCATTCGGCCGAAAGCTGGTCGCCAATATGTTGGCGTTCTGCTTCTCATCGACGCTAAAGGAAGGGCTTGGGAGGAGGAGGATATTGGTGTTTAACGTCCCGTCGACAACGAGGTCATTAGAGACGGAGCACAAGCTCGGATTAGGGAAGGATGGGGAAGGAAGTCGGCCGTGCCCTTTGAAAGGAACCATCCCGGCATTTGCCTGGAGCGATTTAGGGAAATCACGGAAAACCTAAATCAGGATGGCCGGACGCGGGATCGAACCGTCGTCCTCCCGAATGCGAGTCCAGTGTGCTAACCACTGCGCCACCTCGCTCGGTGAAGGGCTTGGGGGCCAAGGGATTCGGCCATGTGGAATCACAGTTGGCGCTGACAGCTTGCTGCGGTTGCTCCCGTTTTGTTATTCTTACAAAGTAACGTTTTAAGTACAATCTCATAGGCCGATATTATGAGGAAAGGAAAGGATTTAGTAGTCTTCGCATGTGGAGTATTTATTTTACTGCAAGAAGCTGCTCATCGAAAAAGAAACAGAAGAAAAAACCACGCTGGTGGACGACTCCTATTTTAAAAATTAGTCATCAGTGTGATGGGGCAAAATTGTCTATCTTAAAGCTGAAATGTAATACGGGCTATTTCACAATTTTTGCCTAATGAAAACTACAGATTTCGAATTGTACCTGAATTGTGTACCTGCAGCAGGAAGTTAGTCACTCCCAAATTTGTTTGTTTCTCTTTGTAGTTCACGGGAAAAGTTGTCAAAGACGCTTTCTTTTTCAGATCGTGCGTTTTACTTACTAATGGCCGGGTTATTTACTTCCAAGCGTCTAGTCTTTCCAGTTTCTTTTTTATAATCGCAGTTCGTTGGGACCCTAAACAGTCCCCTTCACGGTAAAACTGTATCAACTTCTTTCCATATTTCACTCTGTACGCCAGTATTTTAAAATACAATAAATATACAGTCTTACCGAGAGCAGGCATTTCCTGCAGGGGACACAGCGACTGTTGAGTAAGAGTTTTCCAGGACAGCTACAAGGAGAACTCGGAATGTTTTATTGACTGATTTCGCTCTTCAGTTTAACAGCCAGTTGCTGTACTTTAAACTATAAATTCCAGAATAGCTGATGTTACTTTTGTTAAAAAAACGAAACCGGTCAATAAAACCTCTATGTCGACACTAGGTGAGAGGTCGCAACGCCGAGGAACCCACGACGCTTAGATGAATCGCAAGCAAGGCCGCGGCTTGGTTGGCTCCGATTTGCCGCCCTTAGAAACGAAGCAAATCTTAGCTAACTAAGGCTATCGTTCATTGGCCTTCGTTGGCCTAGTGCGTGCACGGCTTCAGTTACTGGAAAAGCTGATTTACTGACATCAGTCGTGTCTAGCAAGTCACGCTCCGAAGACCGGTATTTTAACGAGCTTTTAATATCGGTACGGGGTTAAGATGTAAATACAGGAGTGAGACTCGGCTTCGGTATTCGATTTCCGTCGTTTTCGAGTCGAGTGGGATGTGAACGCAATGTGACCAATGGCACGTGAGTTACACTGCTTTGTGGAGACGGGTAGGCGGGTGTGCGGGTGAGAGGTAATGGGGGAGGATGGGCGTGCCGAGTGCGGCTACCTGTTGTGCGGGTGCGCGCGCAGGAGCGGCGCGGTCTCGGGCGGCGGTGGCGGCGGCGTCAGTCGCAGCGGGCGGCCATGAGCGGCGGCAGCAAGGCGCGGCGGCGCGCGTCGCTGACGCTGCTGGCGCACGAGCGCTCGCCGCTGGACCGCCTGCGCGCCCACGAGCGCCGCGGCTCCCTCGCCGCGCCCGCCGCCACCGACGCCGCGCCTCTGCCCGCACCCGCCGCCGCAGCCGCCGCCGCACTGCCAGAGCGCCGCGGCTCCCTCGTACACAGGTTGGCGCTCCCACACCTGCTGTCGTTACTGTCCAGTGCTCGGCCGAAGCTACCGGCTTTCCCCTCGTTCCATTCGCGTATGGACCACGGACACAGTGACCACTTACATGCCTCTGTGTGCGCTGGGAGTAGTTAAATTTTGCCTTCTGATTCTACATTTGTGTCCCGCACGGTTCTTTGTAGACCACTGTCACTTTCCCATTTCTTATTCCAGTCTGGAAATAAGCGCAGGAAGATTGTTGGTAACCCTGTGTGTGAGCCCGTATAACCCTAATTATGCCGTCATGGTCTTTTCGCGAAATATGAGGTTGTAGCGTTTTTGTCTTAAACGTTTGGTATTCCGATTGCTGTTGGTTTATTTGTCAATTGTCGTCTTTTATTTGTAGTTCATTACTGCCATCTGAGTTTTCATATTGGCATTTCGACATATGGAGATAGTGATTGGTGCTATGGACGCTAGAAAATGGGAGTGCCAAATGAAGAAATTAGAACATTTCCGACATTCTTCTGTTAGTTGAGTAGAGGGGTGTCAGCAGCGGAGGCAGCCAGAAACATTTGAGCCGTGTATAGGGATAATGCCACTGTACAGAGTACGGTAAGAAGTTTGCTCATTTTAAGGAGTATCGTTCTGACATTGGTGACTCTCCATGTCCAGTAAGATCTTCAGGGTTTGATGACGATCGTTTGAACGCTTTAGTCTACAATGATCCACGTCAGTGGACTCCAGAACCAGCAAATGTGATGAGCTCTCATCATTCCGCCATCGTGCGACATTTGAATGGAATGAGAAAGTTCAGAAATCGGCTGTGTGGGTACCGAATGCTCTACGTCAAAATCAGAAACATCAGCGTGTGGCCATATGTGCAACTCTGCTTGCTCGTCGTTTTATGCCTCGTAAAGAATACTGACGATTCCTATCTTGTATCGTTACTGGTGATGAGAAATGGTGTCTGCACTCTAACATAAGAAAGGAATGGTTTAGCCCAAACGAAGCAAAGCAACAGCTCCCCGAACAAAAACGTGCGCGTATCCACAAAGGATGTTACGCATCTGGTGGAACAGTGACGGTTTGGTGCTATGAATTGCTTCCTTGAGGTGTAACCATCACTGTTGACATTTATTGTCAACAACAGAGACGTATTGCGGGCGCAATACGAGAACAACGACCAGGAAGATTGCAAGAAGTGATGCCACTCCAAAATAACGCCCGCCCACATTCTGCTAGGCTGACAAAAAACACTATAAAGGAGTTGAGTGGGAGTCATTCCGCTCACACCTTACTCACCTGATTGTGGGTCCTCAGACTTCCATCTTTTCCGCTCTCCATCGAACAACCTTCAAGGACCTTCCCTTCCGGATAAAAATAAGCTCCGAGTAGGGTTCGACGAGTTCGTTTCAAAACAACGCGACTTGTGCAATGGCGGAATCGAAAAGTTACCCAGCGTTAGCAGACTGTTGCAGATAGTGAAGGAGAATATATTATTGATGACCGAAGTCTCTGTTGTGTTGACCTCTTGCGTTTATTAAACTTAAAAACGCTGAGAACTTACACTGACCCACTACGTAAGAGAGAGCTATATACTGGGTGACTAATATACTAACGGTTACCAGTAAATCATATCATATATATGTGTGTATGCACTACGGCTACGCCGCTCTTGTGGCGTTGACCACTGGAACTGGATTAGCATCACCCTGACACTTATGAACAAAACTGTGAATAAACGAGCTGCTTTTCGCACGGTATTCTGTATGTCATCTAGAAATCCTATGTGCTATGGATCCCTAGGCTGAAAATCTGTATTAAAGGTCAAAGGAGTGTTATCCCTACTACATCATAAGTTGACAATTCGAGTCTGACGGAAAGCGTGCTAGGGTATTTCGTGAGGTGGTTGTGACCATTATGTCAGCATGGCGTAGTGGTCAGCGCATCTGCCTGGTAAGCAGCAGGCTAGGGTTTGAATCACGGTCCGGCACAAAGCTTCAACTTTACCCATTGATATAAATTAATGCTCACTAGCAGCTAATATCTTAAGTTCCCTTGAGTCTGGGTTACGCTCTTGTTGAGGGTCAACTGCCAATCTCTATGCCAGCCATCGATCTTCTGCAGGTTCTCCTGTATTTTGCTGCAATTTACTAACATTTTTATGTCTCTATATACAACAGGATAATCCGCGAATGTTTTCATGAGGCTTTAGACTTCATCCACTTCATCATTTATATAGACTGTGAACACTCCTTAAGGGTAGCCAAGGAGCTACTCTTATATCTGAAAGCTTCACACCAAGTACGAAGCTAGTCTGATATTCCCTATGCTCACGTTCTCCTCGTTAGGCGATAGTCAGCAACTGTACCGAACCCCTTCCCGAACTTAAGGAACACAGCATCAGAACGAACGCCGGTATCTACTGCTGTAATGATACTAATCTAGTCGTCGCAATTCCTATGGAAGTAATACATAGTGGGCTGCAGTATATTCCTGAATTCCTCTCTGAACACCGCATCTTGAAGCTTCTAAGCAGGATTTGGAAGATTTTGGCGTCTATTTCCAAGCGTTTCCCAGTTAATAATTTGCGTGCCGCACTTCCGTGAATCACTCAAACCTGTGGCCACTCGTGCAGAAATTATAGTGGGCGTGAAACTTCTTCATGACAGCTTCGATTTTCCGGAGTTGAAGGGGTTATGTTCGAGGTGGCGCTTGTGATTATTCGACGGCAATATCGCACTAACCAGAGTTTAAGACACAAATATGGCAACATTTGTCAAAATGGAAACAATCTTATGTTTTCTTGGGAACGGAGTATATGATCTTCACTGTCAGCGATCTAATCGTGACGCGAAGAGATTCATTAGGACCGCATGGGAGGACTTCGGCGCTCGTTCTTACGACTTGGTGCGGCAGTTACAGAAGGGAAGACAAGATACTTCGCCTGCTAACAATTATCGCTTCAACTTCAACTACGTCTGTATTTCCCAATCCCTCATTATGCCACGCTTATCAAAGCAAGCTCATTCTCCGTGTGCATCTGTTCTCAATTTCAGTCAGTCAGATTTTTAAGTATGTAAAATGTTGTTGCACATTACATGTTGAGGTGAACAGACAATCCCATTGACAAACTACAGTTATTTTCTGTCAGCGAGACATCAAAACCGGAGAGTGTGTATCGAAAATATTGTTTGAACCTGAAGTATTGGGCCTATTTAAAATTCCAGCTTTAACAAATAAATAAAAAATACAAATAGTAGAAAATACTCTGTATATACTTCAGCGAAAACCTATAGTATCAAAAAGTTTAATAAATTACTTTTTTCGCATTGTTAATTGTTTGAAGGTTCTCTCTCTCTCTCTCTCTCTCTCTCTCTCTCTCTCTCTCTCTCTCTCTCTCTCTCTCTCTCCCCCCCCCTCCCTCCCTCCCTCCTTCCCTCCCTCCCTCCCTCCTTCCCTCCCTCCCTCCCTCCCTCCCCCCCTCTCCCCCATTTCTCCAAGTGAACAGTGATGTCTCGCCACTGAAAGATCAACATTCTCTAAATATTTGCCTGGTTTAGCACCTACAGGACTGATAGTGGCGGACTCGGGCTAATGACGTGGCATTTGTTAGCAATTGTTGTTACCTACTTAGCATAGAAATAATTGCCGAATTCCCACATGCTTAAATTTTGGATCGAGACCTCTGTTACCAGTTGCTTGTTACAATTAACATCCTCCACAGTATTAGAATTTGTGCTGATGAATTGCACTGTGTGATACTCTAAATGAGGCACGTTGTATCTCGCGAAGTACTTCGCGCAACGTACCTTTTACATTAAGACCGTGCCCTCCCTCCCGTGGAAGCTCGTGTCGCCTTACTCGCTCTCACGAGGAAAGCCGGACGTCCCGGAGGCGGGCCGCCGTCCAGTGATAAACCCGCGCTTAAAAGGCGGGCCCGGCGGACCGTGAAAAGGACGCTGCCCTGCTTTGATCGCTTTGAGGCTCTGCTCGGCTCTGGCCCAAGACCCGCCGGCGAGGCGACTGCGCGTTTCATGTTCCCTCGTGCACGGATCACCGGCGGGATTCGCTTTTGATTTCATTACACCGGCGGTCCAGCGGGCAGGCCTGATAATTTTTTGGAGAAAAGCCGCGCGTTGGGTTCACTCTGCTTCTGGCTCTGTCCGGTTTCAAAAGCGCCAGCTCGGCTCTCCTAACAACTGCTGCGCCGTCTAGATTGGTTTTAAACAGAAGCTTGCTTTGCAAAAAGCCTCTCTTGCTTAACGTTTGGTCCTCTCATTTCGTGGGCTGTTGTCACTGTTAGACGCCGTACAGCGTGGTATATCCCTGATTGTTATACACCCTACATCATAATTAGTAGCCAAAGCTGACACGGGTATGAAAGTATATGAAAATAAGTACAAAAAAAAGTCAACATGGGTCTACAAAAGCGAACGAGCCATTTGCGTGATTCTCCTAATGGGGAAATTTGGCTACCAATAGCCACATACTTTAGAATGTGGAAGATGCAAACAAATCGATCAAATCGTCATGCAAGTGTGCTAAAATTTCAACATGGCCCTCTTTTACATGAAAGAGTATTTCAGAACGTTAAATGTTACAATTTATTTTACACTTGTCCCTGTTAAAGGAAGTGTTCCACATGTTGCGATACTGCACTCGTCTCTTAGTAGAACTACGAATTCCTTCAAAGACCCCGGACAACCTCGTAAATCTTGAAAAGACAGTCAGGAGTGAATTCTCTGCTCTAGTTCTTCGGCTGAAACAACAAAACTGCACTGCACTTAAATTTTACGATGACCCCAGATAGGAAAACCTAGAAGATCGAGATCAAGAATCTTGGAGGTTCTGGTACTGGCCGTGCTCGACTCATTGCCGCAGTAGATGCTACCCTAAACCATCAGCAAAATGTATCGTTGCCGCATAATGCACCTACCACATTCTCCAACCGTGGATCATGTGTTAAATTTGAGTCCAGTTAGAGCGGCAATAATCAAAGACATTGCATTTCGTACACATCAGTATTTTGTAGGACAACATTTCATACTAAAGTTATTTGGCCCTCGTAATCAAAAATTGGCCCCCGCCTCGTCTGTGGCTCTTCGATGGATCTATGTTGGCCGGCCGGAGTGGCCGAGCAGTTCTAGGCGCTTCAGTCTTTAACCGCGCGACCGCTACGGTCGCAGGTTCGAATCTTGCCTCTGGCATGGATGTGTGTGATGTCCTTAGGTTAGTTAGGTTTTAGTAGTTCTAAGTTCTACGGGACTGATGACCTCAGATATTAAGTCCCATAGTGCCTAGAGCCATTTGAACCATTTTTTGATCTATGTTGGCTGAAACGTTTTCGTAACTATTATCGCGTCTTACCACTCCTGCGAGTTTGATATTAATTCTGATAGCATATAAAAATTGTCCATAGAAGCGTATTATTCTGAGACTAAGTGAACTGATGACTCTGTTTGGCCTGGGAATATCACGTGCAGATTAGACTCGTACAAATGATAGTAATAAGAACACCTCGGTGTGCTGTGACCACTCACGTTGTTCATAGCCTGCATGGCTTTAACACCTTGGTTAGCAGCTTAGAATAGTTGTTGTGTAACCCCAAAAGCAGCAAAATGAATATCAGTCGACCGATTATCACCTCTGCGGAACAGTCACTACAGAAACTATTTTGGTTGAAAATACATCGATTTGCGAGGTTTTGCGTCAGTAAACAGCTAACGCGTTCCGCCTGTAGTTTCACCTAAACTAATGAAGGTGGCATGCTGGAGCCATGTCCTCAGTGGCTGCTTCAGAACGTGAAGGGGTGCGATGGCTGCCACGACAGCTTAACTGGTGACGGGAGTACGCCGATGCGAGCCCGGACTCGGAGACGCCAGTGTAGCTGCCTGACGCCTGTCAGTGAGCGTCTTACGTGGGGGAATGCAGAGCTGCGCCCTAGTTGGTATTCCACGTAGAAATGCAGCGGGGTGGCCGTGAACGGCGGAAGGCGACGGCAGTCAGCTTACGTTCATAACGTTCTCTGCGAACCTTGCATTTTCTCTGTCTGGGAATTCTGCCACTGGTCTCCAGAAGCAGGCGTCGGCAATCATACCTAAGACTGAAGTATGTTTAAAATGTGAGATGTACCAAACATATCTCTCTCTCTCTCTCTCTCTCTCTCTCTCTCTCTCTCTCTCTCTCTCTCTCTCTGTGTGTGTGTGTGTGTGTGTGTGTGTGTGTGTGTGTGTGTGTGTGTGTGTGTTTTTCCTTAAGGTTATCCATGTTCGCTGCATGTAACGTAACTTTTCCTGACTAGCCAATAAAACTTGGAAAAAAGTATTTAGATATGACAAAAGCATATGCAGTGCATTTAAGAATGACTTGCCTCGGGAAAAGTGCGTCGCAAGTGCGATGGCACGATGCGGTTATCAGAATAAGATGCATCACATTTATTACCAATACAATGCCATCGCGAAATATGTCAGGCTATGGCGACTACTGCACATCTTCATTGATTGAAAGCTTTTAAGACCGTGGTAATACTACGTCAGTGTCCACGTAATGGTTGTGGTTACTAGTATTAATTCGGATTCCAAAAACAGAGTTGCAGTATTCAGACAACAAGACGCGATACAACATTCGGTCTCAAACAATTAGTGCACAATCCTGATACGTTTACCTCTGAAACATAAATAAACTGACATACAAATTAATGTAACGAATTAAAGGATGCTACAAATAACTTGCAGACACGTTTTTACCAAAACATGAATTATTATTAGCTAAAGATTACAAAACACAGAGCGCTCATGAACGTACTTCTTCGGTGTACAAAAAGAACAGCAGAAGTAAGTCGTACGAGACGAAATTCTGGATAACACCATACTTTGTTTTAGAAAATTTTAAAATGTCACAGTCTGGTCTAACTACTTCGTTAAAACGTCTGTGCAGTACAGTACATTCTTTGTCCTTTATATATATTACACGTTTTTGTGTAAAAACATTTTACGTTAGAGATTGTTCAACTTTTATTCAAAAGTTACACAAAATATGACATCTTTTATTATGGTAAGATTCACGCAGAAAGTGAGAAGAGCCTTACGTGCGCTGAGTATGGGCCATGACCGGGATTGGCGTGATTCATCCGTAACGGTTACCTGAATTTCGGGAAAAGGATGTACAGCATTCACCCTGTGTCAATTCTGTCCAACTTCCGTTGCCAGACATTCAAACGCAGAATGTTTAATTGACGTTTCTGTTAGATGTCTCCTGTTATTTCCCTGATCTTATCATATCTTTCCCCTCCTAAGTCAGTAGCATGCGGCCCAATAACTAATGGTTACGTCGATCGGGACATCATCTAGGAAAGAGGAATATCAAATTCAGAAATCCGCAATGAAGACAAGACTGTATGTATGGCCGGCCAAGTGTGCTCGGCAGTAGACAGTAACACCAGAAGTAATACATGGACTTTCCTGTAGTCACCAGCAGATGTTCATGGGTAGTACGAAGAGATCGATAGAGAAACTAATAGTCAGGCGTAAACACATCTTTCGTAAAGGGATTAGTGGAATAATTGATCTATAGCTGATAAGCTTCGCCTCAAAGAAACCCATGGTCCTATTCCTTAAAACCAAGGTCCTGGCAGTCACAAGACTGTACTGCGTTAGAAGAGACCACAAAATACGCATATGACGTTAATCTGAAAAATGCGTAAAACTTATTTTCGAATGGTAAATTTTTGTTTCACGGTCATATGATAGCGACAGCGACAACGATTGATAAGGGCGAAATTGCGTTCCAAGTAAAAACTCTCCTCACTACGCAGTATGGCCTCGCTGTACCGTGGTCGTACATATCAATTGCATCTTCTCCTGGAGAGTTCTCCGCTTGCTTGTGCGAAAAGTCGAGCTTTTCAAGAGAATTGTTGGGACTGTAGTACAATATTCCGGAAGATCTTTGTTCCTGACGATGTCACTTTAGTGCCCGTCTCTTTCGACCGGTGGTGTAATTTTTAATGGGTGCTGTGAAGTCACTTCTTGGTCTGTATTTTGAATTTTTCGACAGCGTTATGATAGCTGCCTCATGTAGGTTGGCTCAAAGGGAACGTCTTTTAAAGTCTCAGTTATGTTTGAGAAGAAATACTGTTCTCTCTGTCTCTAGAATTCTAATATTTCTTGGATGTATCAGTGTTTTTCCTTTACGACATATTTATTTTCCTTCGATTGTGTTTCGTAGTCTCCACTAGATTCGTATGGCTTTTTTCTTTTTTTCCCCACGATGCTTGATTCTTTGTATTTACAATAAATGTTTCAGTTATTAATCTGATTGAACTCCAGATACTTTTTCCTGCTTGTTGCAGTTAAGTTCCTGTAATCCAAATGGAATGATTTAAGTTTTAAAAATATGACGGATACGCTGCCATGTTGTTAATTTCATCTGACGTGTGTTCACTACGTCACTGGCTCAAGTCGATAGCTAGTGTCGCTATATGTGCTTTACCCAGAATTTTATTGTGCCTAATAGTTCGTGCTACAGTTAGGCAGGGGACTAAGATGCGTCCCTCGGGTCGTATCGCGCAGCTAGTTATCGTGACGGTGTCGAGTGTGCGGGCGACAGCAACAGAGCGGAGGCCGCGGAGTGAGTGAGGTTCCGGCCGGGCGGAATCCATAGAGCCGGTCGCTGGGAGCCGTTGCCGGGCAACGCGGTGGCGCCGCTCCCGGACCGGGACCTGGACCTAGCCGCCGCTGCCGGCGTTGCGCTGTGACTGCCTGCCGGGCGGGCCCGCCGCCCACGCGCCACCTGCTGCCGCACTGCGAAACTGCCCGCCTGGCACACTTGGCACTGCTCTCCGGGGGGGAACAGCACACCAACATTCCATCGTCTCGCCCTCCCAGCTTCCGCGGTCTCACGCGTACTCTCGCAGACCTGCGTCGAAACCCGCCCTTTCTTTGCAATTTTAAGCGACGCTGGACAATTCGTGTGTCGTATTGATCTCTCCATTACCTAGAAAGCGTTTTTATTCGCGGGCCCAGACAAGTTCTCGCTCTGCTACAATATTAATAAGGGTCATCTCATTCCCCTTTAACCCGCGAGACGGGATTACGTTTTCACTGGCACAATACCAGAGGAAAGTCCCCGTAGCAATGTGAGTACATCAAAATCCAGAGACCCTTTTTCGGAACTGGGTTCGAATGGCTCTAAGCACTATGGGTCTTGACATCTGAGGTCATCAGTCCCCTAGACTTAGAACTACTTAAACCCAACAAACCTAAAGACATCACACACATCCATGCCCGAGGCAGGATTCGAACCTGCGACCGTAGCTGTCGCGCGGTTCCGGAATGAAGCACCTAGAACCGCTCGGTCACAGAGTCCGGCCTCAGAAGTGGGAAATATCACGCTAACATACAGTTCACCGCCCCGATCTAGTCGCTAGCAATTTCTGCAGACACTCGTCACAAACACACAGCAGGATAACTTTCGAAAGCCAACGGACCAGAAGTCACACATGGCATCTGGGAAACGCTGTTTATTGGTTTCACTTAGGCCTTGCCGAGACCATCTCCTTCACCTCGTGCTAGATGTTAAAAAAGGAACGGAAAATGACTGATAAGTTTTCACGTTCGGACGCGGGTTTCCCTAGTACACTTTCTTCTAAGCTTCCTTTACGGGCGCACAACGTCGTGACTTGTCAGTCGGTCCCGAATTCGTCAGCATGAAATTCTTTCAAACATTACTTTCGATCCAGAGGTCCTGTAATTTTCTTCCTTCACACAGCAGTATCACAGACTGGCTACATGATTCCGAGTGCCCCAAGCCGCTCCAAAAATTGTGGATGGTCTCGTGATTGTGCAGCAATCGTGGAATCATTCGGTAATGGGGATCCCAGTTTATGCGTAGTACGTTACTATTGTTTATTTTGGAGGTCAGGTGGCAGTCCCTGCACGAAGCCTCTCTCGTGGACACTGTTCCTGCACTTCGTTACAATTTCTAGCGTTGCAGTCGAATGAACCGCAAACTGCGCTGTGAGCGCCGGCCGGAGTGGCCGTGCGGTTCTAGGCGCTACAGTCTGGAACCGATCGACCGCTACGGTCGCAGGTTCGAATCCTGCCTCGGGCATGGATGTGTGTGATGTCCTTAGGTTAGTTAGGTTTAAGTAGTTCTAAGTCTAGGGGACTGATGACCTCAGAAGTTCAGTCGCATAGTGCTCAGAGCCATTTGCGCTGTGAGCTTCCACCAGATCTCACGCGGTGTAATGGACCTCCAATAATAGTCAATTTTCGTACGCCGAAGCTAAATATACTTACGAAGAGCTTTCTCCCTTCTAAGAACGAGAATCTGTATTCTTTCAATAAAATTCTTCAGGGTACGTGACCGTATTTTCAATATGTAAAATTCTCCGACGTTTCGGCAACAGTTGCGAATGGCCTTCCTGAAGGTGTTTCATGATTTGTTGTGAAGAATTTTACCTACAATGACAACGGCCACGGAAGGCTACGCTTACAATTAACCTAATGCTAGTTTGCTCTAAATGTATGTGACACGTATCTTGCTCCAATCGTATTGTTCTTACGCTCTAGTCACAGTTTTGTTTTACGTTATTTTATTTTACTTTTTTCATTTTAGTCAGGCCTGGGACTATACGAAATGAGATCGGGCGCGATGTATCGAAACTATTCCAGAACTTAATTTACGTTCTGTTACAGCAAGTTATGAACAGCTGTAGTTATATACAGCAGGTGGATGGAGAAGCACTATAATAATAAAAACACGGGACACACTTGTTTCTTTCACGATGTAAACTATATTTATTGAACAATTTAGGCTAAAATAAGTTCGTAGCAAAGTGATAGAAATGTGTGTTACCCTTAGACGAGATTTTGTGTGTACAACTTGATTTTAGAAATTCCCTTTTATAATCTCGTTACTATTTACATACTGTATTGTGGGTACAAGAAGAATGCAGTGTTAATTAATTCATAGTCTTATACTGTTGACTTCTGTCACGTAGGTGTTTCAGGAGTTACGGCCTTGGAAAAAGTTTTTATTTACCCACGTTATACTTTTATATTAATAAATTTATACATTCTGATAAGCCATCTGACGCTGTTGTTCGATTACACTAGGAATAAATGAAACTGATTAAAAATTCGTCACACACAAATCTTCGCTGTAGGCTTCTACTTTTTCTTGGCGCTAGTTTAAAGTCTTACGTTGTTGTCAGCCCTTTCTGTCTTCGTGACAAGTGAAGCAAGACCATTAATTCTGTATTCCGATCAGATCGCAATAACAACGCCAGATACTTTTCTGAATTCAACCGTCCTTTACAGCTACTGATTTCCTGATTATTCTCGCTAATTATCTGGAAAGAAGGAATGCTCTGTCTGTAAATTTAGCCAAAGTTCGCCAGAACCGATTTAAACCCTCCCATAGGTGACTACTGATACATTGTGAGAAAGTTCATGGTACGTTCAGTGATGATAGAACACACAGTTAGTCTGCACTTTGCAGATCCTTCTGCAGGAGGCGGTGACGTGCTGGATCCGCCATGAGGACGCTTCTTGCTCGGCTGTCACGTTCCTCGCCTAAACATACTCGTGACTCATTGTCAGACTAGCTGCTGGTTTGCCTTCTTACGGCGGAGTCTGCCTAGCAGCGGCATGTTCACTCCCATGTGACCCTGGTCCATAGGGTGTGTGTGGCACTTCAGCACAAAATTGTAAGAGGTGGCTGCGATTATTGGAAGGACCAGTGTCTCACTAACACAGGCTGTCCAACGAACTGACAGTGAAATACTATTCATGTCTGAACGGCAGCCAAAGAACAGTGTAAACAAATCTTCGGTGAAATTTCAGCTCTTTATTCGCCGTCGTAAGTCTATGTTTTCTAAATGTAATCGCTGGACCGCTTGCGTATTCGTGAACAAAAACTGGAACCGCAAACATAAGATCCTCTTCTCGGTCAAGTTTCGTGGTACTGGAGGTTGCATTTTCTGATAAATTACATCCATACCTCTTTTGTCTTAGGTGCTGTGTGGCATGATACACATAATAACGTTGGTTGCTGTAAATAGTGGTTGTTACAACATAATGTTGGTTACTCTCTCCAGCCTATCGACAGTATTATGTAACAGAGAGCGGGAATCTGGTAGAAATGAAGTGGGTGCGTCTTCCGGGACACCAGCAGCATTACCTGTACGGATTGTTGCGATAGCGTATACCACCGAGACATAGATTAGCGTTAATAGGCACTCATTCCATAGAGTAACACTGACAGTCACTAATTCCAGAAGTCGTGTGCTGTATTTGTCTGGTGATGTTTTGTCAAACAGTTCCTGAGCATCCTCTGAGCTTCCTGGATACCAAATACGTTTGTTGCTGATAAACAATTTTCGCCTTTCGTCTTGTTGAGGGTGAGAGGTGCAAAGCCGTTCTCAAACTGACCTACTTTCTGGTGCTATGCACATGATACTTGCACATTGAATTTAAAGCGTGAACTCTTGACCACGCGATCCTTCTCCTAGCAATACTTAGGCACCATTTCAAAAATGTACACCCAATGTTTCCCTTCGATACCCATCATCGCTATAAGTTGCCGTAGCATATTCTCGGTGGTAATACAATGAACCCGATGGACATGTGCGAGACTGTAGTTCTGCGTTATCGAAAGTTGCGACTGCGGTTAATTTTGATTGAAACATTCATAAAGTACTGTGGTGTGCACAAGTCACGGACGAGAGTAACTTCCGCGTAATGTGGCATTGCCAAGTTCTTTGAAATCTGGACCATATGTAGGAAAAACCTCTATAGTATAATACAGGAGGTAACGGAAAGAAAGTAGCAATGAGACGAACAGAAATGATACTTCTATTCAGAAACAGTAATTAACCTGAAGTCAGTGGTTCGTGATGGTCCCGTGGATATTGCAAGAGGCGAGACATGTTTCTTGAGAGAGTATGTCATCACTACGGACGGAGATGCATGCTCTGCAACGTGATTCCATGCTCGCCACGAGGATATGGTCTTCAGTGCACCAGTGCAACAATATGCCCCGCAGCACCGTAACAGCTGGGCCACAAAAAAATGGTTCAAATGGCTCTGAGCACTATGGGACTCAACTGCTGTGGTCATAAGTCCCCTAGAACTTAGAACTACTTAAACCTAACTAACCTAAGGACATCACACACATCCATGCCCGAGGCATGATTCGAACCTGCGACCGTCGCGGTCGTGCGGTTCCAGAGCTGGGCCACCAAAACGACATGTTCGACAGTGCTGGTCGTACAATCACATGCACTCAGGTACATTATCCAGAACGATAATATTGGCGGTCTAGGTCTTTCGTTACCGTGACACTGTACTCCTTCGCCGTGTGCGTCTTTTCAGGAATTCATACGGCCCGGGCTTCATCATCGTGGTTGACAGCGCGAGACAGCGTCGAACAGCATAGGTGGATCAGGTGTAACGACAGGGTATTCGGCGATTGTACTGTCATGCCCGTTCTTCCGACTTAAAATCCCAACGAGCACCACGCGTGTGATGCGTTGGAGAGACGTATTGTAGCACGTCCACACGCACCAACGACCATACAACAGTCGTCAACTGCGCTGATGGAGGTGTGTGACGCCCTACCACAAGAACTCGTTACCAACCGTGGGGGGCAGCATTGGACCACGCTGCAGAGCATGCATCGCGGTGATCACGCTACTTACCGAGAACTGTCCCGCCTTCTGTAACGTCCAGGGGACCATCATCAATCACGGTGACATTTGAGTAAATGTCATTTCTGTCGGTCTCACTGCATGTTTCTTTGTTAACTTCTGTATTATAGTGTAGCAGTTCTTTATACGTATGGTCCAAGTTTCATAGAATTATATTACGTAGCGGTGACACATCATGCAAAAGTTAAATTTATCCTTAAGTTTCGCATACGATTTTATCATTCAGCGACTATCTATCTATAGAGCTGCCAGGTTTTGGTAACAACGATTCCACAACAACATACTTCTCATCCCCCCTGTCAATTCACACTATACCTCGCCGTACATTAAAACGTAATAATCGAATGACAGAAACGCCGTTCTTCGTGGGACCATTAGGTTCTTTACAGCGAAGTTGGTCTGTGTTGCTACTGTCGGTTCGAAAAACTGTCGTTCTTCGAACGTAAGTGATAATTTCCATGCCCTTGGCAGTGTCGAAAACGAAGTACTGACACTATTCGAGTCTCAGTAATGGATATTGGTTGGATAAAACTATAATCCAAGGTCTCCTTTCGCCCTTCCCCCTCCTTCCCTTTTTCTCCTTTACACCCCCTCCCCCTACCTTTCCCTCCCTCCAACCCCCCTCCCCTCCCCTCCCCTGCCGACTCCATCTCACTGCCTCCTCGCTAAGTGGCTGGAACGTTTCTGCATTGTCGCTGCTGCCTCATCTGCGACTTGAAACAACAAACCAACTTGGCAAGTTAGGACCGGCTGCCCTTCGCAGAAGACCCCCATTGAGGCCGCTCCGCCTCATCGGCTGGGTGCCGTCCGCGTCCTTACCGAGAAGGCGGGCTGACATTTATGGAAACTAGTCTTCGCTCCTCTGCCTTCAGCGACATTCACCCTCATAAAAGGTGCTTGATTTCTTCGGCAGTCTGGTGTTTTTATTTGCGTGACTTGTCGTTGGTCATACTACACACAGTTGCAGTCAGGCATTGAATAAGGAACAGAAAACCCGTGTCACAGTAAGTTTTTCCTTCCGTTGCGACCAGCTGGGGACCAATTGTCATTTGCTTTTGTCTTTTCCTCCGGTATTCTGCCCTATCCGCACCAAACCACCTATTTCGATCTTCAGACCACCTCACACCTCTTCTCTTACCGTTTCTGCCTTGGAATCCTTGTACGTCACGTTAATGTGCTTTCGCTTAATGAGTTCTCAGAGACAAAACTGTTTTTATTTGACGTTGAGCTGTATGTGAAAATATTTCACCAACTCTCAACGAAATACGCAGCTTGTTCTCGTTATCTTCAGATATGATGTACAAACATCGGTTAGCTTCTTGCTTGACTCCTTCAGGTCTAGAACAATAAGAGGCGAATGTTACACTTTACTACTCCGACTAAAGTTAGCGAACTCTACAAATATGGTGCAGCATTTCAGTTCCAAATTGGACGTAGTGTTTTCCTTACAGAGAGTATTCTACTGCACTGCCCTTTCTTAAATTTCAGGCGCTAATGATCATACTGTCGTTCATCGCAAGCAACCAGAGTACATAATAACTTATTTTTTTGGTCTGTTTTCACACAATAATATATAAAATTAAAAAAGAGGCTTGCCCGTGCTGATGTAGAAAGACAAATCACAATGTATTTTTTTAATGAGATTCAGCACGCTTCAGAGTAGCTCTTAATTTATTCTTGCGCCCTCTCGCTCGCTTTTTATCTGTCATTGTCTTTCATAAGCCAAAACTCATTTTGCGGTGTTGAAGTACGTACAGATTATGACTCATTGATGCATTTTGTTACGCGTAGAGTCATTTGTAGTGCTGGATTCTGTCAACAAGAAATTCTTAGATGTAGCTGCGCTCCACAAAAATTAGGGTTTTTTTTTCTTTTCGAACTGTGTGCTGATACCAACGGCGTTGTTGGTCGAAATGGCTGTAAAGGGATATGTGTTCGCTCCGGCTGATGCGGGAAGACGAGATGTGTGTGCGTTTCCTGATCGATTCCGCTGTCATCTCTTCGAGCCATCGGAAGACCCTGCGTCCCTCTCCAGAGCGCTAATAGCATCGCGGAGCTGCTATTAGGAGGGCGTGCTCTCCAGAGCATCAGATACCCATTTCCTGCTACCGCCATTGTTACAATTAGTGGCTGCTTTTCGAAGCGAATTCAGACGTGTCTGTCGAATTCAGTAATTAACACGTACAGCGGCGGCTAACTGGCCAAAACACGCAATGATCAGGGCGTACTGGATGCCGCAGTGAACGGAACTGCGAAGAAGAGCTGAGGGTAATTAATCACAGATAAGTGAGGTACTTGATTGACAGGCTTCACCGCTAGACACTAACGTGGACTCACCTGATGTATCAAAGACGGTGTAACAAAAGAGAACGAATTGTCGTTTTATAGTAGCACGCAAAGAGCTTAGTATTGGGTTTGTGTACCAGTGTGTTGAACCAAGCACGGCGTTATCAGAAGATCTGCGATTTTTAAGGTTGTCATTGTTGTAGCCTTAAGTGAAACAAGTGGTGTCATTACCGCTTTAGACATACATTTGAAGCATGATATGGCGATCGTTTGCTAATAAATCTCAAGTGGTAATTATACCACTAGTTTGGCGTGATTCTGAAATAATGTAATAAAAGCATGGACGAAAAGGTCATCGTTCCACTGAGGCATATGCCTGCTCTGCAAGAGTTCAACGGTAACAGACTGTTTAATATTTGCGGTTTGGGAAGTGACAGATCGACATTTCGGTGGGGTTGGTTACATAACCGTCCGCATGTGTTCAGTTCAGTGATGGACATGATGCGTCCTGTGAACTAGGACTTCATTTGTAATTTTTCTATTCATTGAATTTTATATGGGTTGTCTTACCTTCCGTATTGTTAGGTGCTTAAACGAGCAGCACACACAGTGCTTAGTCCTAAATTACCTGGAAGTGTTTGTGTACCGAGATACCTCATGCTCTCGAAAAATTAAGATATATAGTGTTCTAGGCTAGTCCAATGTTGCTGATAAGGCAGTTGCTATACTGTGTTACGGTATACTCGTAGGTGTGTTCTTCGTGGGTGTGGTGTGGTTCTCGTATTGGCCTGAAGAAAACTCTCCTTGCTGAGGGGTGTGAACACAATGCAGAGCATGGAGCAGTGAGTACTGTGTACGGTGGGGGAAAGGACGGAGATGTCTGTATCAGCCTGGCAATGCAACCTGTTACAAAGCAGCGCTGTGAACCAGTGCTTTAAGAATACTAACATTGCTGAGATGGACTGCCCTATTCAGAGTCCTCACCGGCGTCCAGTGGATCACGTTTGGAATGAGTTAGAGCGTCGACTTCGTTCCAGACCCCTGCGTCAACCATGATTAGCTTCTCAGCTTTCGGGTCTTGGGGAATAATGGGTTGCCATCCCTCAGACATACATTCAGACTCCTCACTGTTAGTGCCCCAGCAGATTTCAGACCTACATAAAGGCGAAAGGTAGACGTACATCCATATTATTAAAATCCACTGATAAGTATACGGATACTTTTGATGAGATAGTGTGTGTTAGTAATACAGAAATTTATTCTCTCTCTCTCTCTCTCTCTCTCTCTCTGTGTGTGTGTGTGTGTGTGTGTGTGTGTGTGTGTGTGTGTGTGTGTGTGTGTGTGTGTGTGTGCGCGCGTTGGGGGGCGGGGGGGGGGGGTTGCTCTCGCCACCAGCACGTGAGAACGTGAAGCTATTAGTGTTGCTGTCTGGTATCAAGCGTTTATCATTATCGACGCTGTATGATTTTTGGAAATCGAGTGTGCGAGGCCGTAAGTAATTGAATAACGGTGAGCAGCTGGCGTGTAATTGCGAATTGTCGCGTGTCCCTCCACCTCCCCTTTCCACTGTCGAAAATTTAATTAGCCCGCGAGCCGCAGAGAGGTGACGCGGACGGGTTACCGGCCGCTGCCCCGAGGCGTGGGCAGCTGGGCTTATCTGGCTGCCTGTTGTCCGACAGCAGATAGCTGCGCTCGCGTTAAACTGCGTCGTGAGCACGACCCTGCTGCCAACTAAATGTTACGGATCTCGCAAACAGAACACGCATGTTGTCTTTTATCTGTAGTAAGTCTTCTCTCTGTTTGGGCAGACACTTAGATGGAAGGTCGAATCGATTTTCATTTCAAGTACGGACGTTTGTCCTTCATGCACTGCGGGAAATTCCTCAGTAAAATGTTTTAACGACTTACGGCGCTCAGAGAGGCGCACGCGGCTGCGATCAACATTTGATATCTTATTTCCCAGCGTGGCAGCAGAAACTGTGTTATAGATTGCCTACCCAGGTTAACTATTGAATTTTTCTACATACTACTCAGTCAATAGACATAGTGGTCTTCTCCAAGTGGCGAGAGGAATCATCCTAGACCGATTGGTGTCCATAAAAGGAGCGCTCCTATGATAATTGTTCCCATCATCTGAGAGAGGCGAACCAGCCTGCCACTACAGTATTGCAGAGAAAAGTGGAACAGCCATTGCGCCAGGACACTTGGACGTAAATCTTCTGATGCCTGAAGTTTGAGTCACCACTCGTTCTACTACTTTGTGAAAGTCTTCATTGGTTGACGTGCAGTCGACCACGGTAAGACCCTACGTGCGCTGATGACAAAACGTGTGGCTCAGTTGTGAAAGGTGTGAAATGAATAATGAATTGGCACGTAATTAACAGGAATTGATTTCAGTGTAACAGTCGGACACGAGCTGTGGTGTTCATTTCCAGTACAGCCGTACCCTGAAGAGTTAACCCCTTTTAAGAGAGAATGATCCGCAAGGTCATGTCATAACCTCAGTTCCTTTGGTTCTGGAAGTCGGTTTTCCTATACAGTAAATGTTACGGTAACTGCAAATTACCTCAAACTGCCTGAAAAACCAAGATAGTAAAAATGTAGTAGTGTGCTTACGGTCTGCTGCGAAAAGTCTAAAATGACTTTCTCAACGATTCTGATAAGAATGGCACAGGCTTAGTGTACATTGCTGTACTAGTGAGTGAGTGATCTGTGTAGCATCCGTAAAGTTTGGATACGATGACTGCAAAATGTCCGGGGAAACCTTACAATAACTCTTCATCTGTAGGGGCAAGTTTAGTTAGATTTGTTGCGTTCTATGCTCCACAGTTCAAGTACGAATCTGTCGCTGGCAATTACCTTCAGGAATTTGGCATACCGCAAGTACTATAGTGTAGTCGCGAGTCACTGTTAATGTAAGAGAGCGTGCTGAAAAGTAATTCGAAATTTATGTGAAAAGTCTCAAAGGTTTATAAGTAAAACAAATTTCGTTAACATTCTACATCTTTATTCTTCATGTTGACATATTTGCAGCACTTTCCGGGTAGATGGCTCCGTATTGTAGCGTATAACATGGCGACGTGCAACGTAACAAAGTAGAGTTTCGAATTCAGAGTGTTCGTCCACACGTGGAGCATCCCACTCTTTGAGTATGACAATGTCAGACCACACACGATCACTGCGTCATCGGCTACAGTCGGACACCTTGGGTTCACAGTCATCGATCGTTCGCCAAACAATACCGACTTGATCCCAACCGATTTTCGTTTCTTTCCAAAACCTCAAGAACACCTTCGAGGACTTCACTTCGGTAGTGATAAAGGTGAAAGCAGAGGTGAGGTTGTGGCTCTGTCAATCAAGTCAAACATAGTACAGTGACTTCATCAACAAACTGATCTCTCCTTTGGAGAAATGCGTACGTCCTCAGGGTGACTGTTCAGGAATAAATGTGTAGATACAAAGAACAAAGCTGTGGGATGTTAATAATGTCTGTTTTTATTTGAAAAGCTGTCGATTTGCACAAAAAAATTGGCAGCATTAGTTTTCGGCACCCCTCTCGTGGTATAACATTAAACGCCTACTCATTCTCATTCTCGCCAAAATATCGTGCCTGCTATTATTATTATTATTATTATTATTGTTGTTGTTGTTGTTGTTGTTACAATGAGACTACCAGTATAACTCCAGGCGATGCGTATCGTCTCTGGCTCACTCTTTTGCAAAACGTCAAATTATGTTCGTACCAGAAAAAGACAACCGTACTTCATCCCAGGGTTAAAATTTTTTAAATGCTTCATTATGTGGACACTTGTTCATAACTATTCACAGATATTAGTAAGTAGTGGCATATGTTCTTCCCAACAGAGTGGTAACGCAATGAGGGCCTCTGTAGTGCGTATCATTTTATAGTGTTTCTTCAGTTGTAGCTCTGTTCCCGGGTCACCGTAATGTTCTGTGGCTTATATATGGTATTCACATGGAGAAAGGGGTCAGGCGTCAGTGAGTCCCTGTCTACGTAGATGACTTTTAAAAAAATCGTGATAAATAATCATGCGTTCTACGGTTGTGTATGGGTTTCGTGACGCAGTTTGCTTAGTGGGTGCTTAGTGGATAGGGTTGGACTAAACTATTAATTACGAGGAATAGATAGCAACGTTTCATTTCCAACCAGATAATGAGCTCGAGAAATGAATTCATTATGTTCTACTTAGGCTGTTAAGTACGCTGAAACAAGCAATTGCTGGCATTATTGTAGGGGAAAAAAAAAATACTCGAAGCACTATGAGACTTAACAGCTGAGGTAATCAGTCCTCTAGACTTACAACCACTTAAACCTAACTAACTTAAGGACATCACACACATCCACGCCCGAGGCAGGATTCGAACCTGCGCCCGTAGCAGCAGTGCGGTTCCGGACTGAAGCGCCTAGAACCGCTCGGCCACAGCGGCCGGCCTATTGTAGCACTTCCTTTATGTAATCGTAAAATTAACACTGCATAACTTTGCTGGAAATGTTCGCCTGGTTATCGTAATCGTTTTGAAACCACATACATCACACTACGAATTTTTTTTGTTCGTCTGTTAACGAAAAATCGCCATAAATAACTAGATATGTCTTTCATTCGTCGTCGTTACCCATATGCCAACAAAGCAAGTGGAATTCACACTAAGGTGACAAAAGTCATGGGGGTACCGATATGCATACATGCAGGTGGCGGTAGTATCGCGTACCCAAAGGGCAGTGCATTGGTGGAGCTATCATTTGTACTCTTGTAATTCATGTGAAAAGATTAGCAACGTTATTGTGGCCGCACGACGGGAATTAACAGACTTTGAACGCGGAATTGTAGCTGGAACTAGACGCATGGGACATTCCATTCCGGAAATCGTTGGTGAATTCAGTATTTCGAGATCCACAGTATCAAAAGTGAGCCGAGATACCAAATTTCAGGCATTATCTCTCACGTCGGACAACGTAGTGACCGACTGCCTTCAGTAGCGACCGAGGGCAGTGACGTTTGCGTTGTCAGTGCTAACAGACAAGCAAAACTGCAGGAAATAACCGTAGAAATCAATGTGGGATGTACGACGGAAGTATCCGTTACGACCGTGCGGCGAAATTTGGCATTAATAGGCTACGGCAGCAGACGACCGGAAAGAGTGCTTTTGCTAACAGTAAGACATCGCTTGCAGCGCCTCTCCTGGGCTCGTGACCATATCGGTTGGACCCTAGACTGCTGGAAAATCGTGGCCTGGCCAGATGAGTCCGATTTCAGAGTATAAGTTGATGGTAGGATTAGAGTGTGGCGCAGACCCCACGAAGCCATCGACCCTGGTTCTGAAGAAAGCACTGTGCAAGTTGGTGGTGGCTCCATAATGACATGAACTATGCGTACATGGAATGGACTGGGTCCTCTGGTCCTCCTGAACCGATGATTGACTGGAAATGCTTCCCAAACAAGTGTCATGTTACCGGGACACACAGCTATTCGGGATTGATTTTAAGAACATTTTGGACAATTCGAGGGAACGACTTAACACAGATCGCCCGATGTGAATTTCATCGGACATTATGGGATATAATCGAGATGTCATTTTGTGGATGAAAGCCTGCACCGGCGACAGTTTCGGCTGTGTATTGCTATAGAGGCAACATGGCTCAATATTTGTGCAGGAGACTTCAAGCCACTTCTTGGATACTCGCCACATAGATTGCTGTGCTATGCCGGGTAAAAGGAGGTGCTGCACGATGTTGGGAGGTATCCCATGACTTCTTTCACCTGACTGAAAATTGTGTACACTTCCATTTCCTATAGTAGGTCGAATTTGCATAGTGTCCTGGTATAGGACCATAGTAAAGAACGCACTAAAAACCTGAAGGTTTTAACATTGTACAGGTGCAGCGTTGATACGTAGGCATTGCTTACGCAGTTGATCGATTCTACTGTCTACACCCGGCAGTTCGCGCCCCCCCCCCCCCCCCCCTTTAACCGTTAGGTTCCAGCGGAGAGTTACATCTTGCCCAAGCGGAGCTGTTGAGTTAGACTGAACTTAGAGGCTGTGTTACTGTCATAAAGGGCAAATGGTGCTGGTTTGTTTATATCACTAATATTCTAACATCAAGAAGGAAAGTATTGTAATAAAATCGAATAGTTTCATCACTGCTCACAGCTATTTCAAAACAGTGAGCGGTGAAAATCTTCATTTTCTGTCGGTGACCCGTACCCTGTTATAGCCGAGCGTGTAACGCGTTACCTGTTACAACGCGGGGCTTGGTGACAGTGTTACGTCAAATACCAGCGGTCGCATTTACTGCGCGCGCATGGCCGGGCGGCCACCTGCGCCTCAGCGCGGCGCCTTGCAGGTGGCACGCGCAGCAGGAGCCTCGGCTGCCGCTGACGTCTCTCCCCACCTGCTGCTGCCAGCGGCCTACTCTGCAGAAAAGGGGAAACCGAACAGACTTAACCCGGGCTCACATCAGCCGAGGTCATCAGCTACTTGACCGCCGTCGACTTCTGTCCGTATTTAGCACCAAGCGCTACTACGGGTGCCAGGAAAATCTGAGAAACAGCACCGCTGTTAAAACTGCTAACTTGTGTCGTAGCTGATTGAAAGAGACTATAGCGCAATTACGTATAACGCCGTAGGAATGCGGTAATCATCACTTCCGTGATCAGAAATGAAGATGCTTTTCCTTCCGATGAAAAGCATATACGGCAGCTGTAGTAATGGTTCGCATAATTCATGAAGCGAGCGGATACATTTCGGTCTCCATGAAGATTGCAAATGTTTTGGCTAACGGGGAACTCTGCTGAAATAGGTCTCGATCTAGCAAACTGCAACTAGCAACTGTTCAGTTATCATATACATATATTCGTAGCCTTTCCAACAATCTTCATGGCTCTAAATCTATATGTTACGGTGCATACATCGTCGCGTCCTAAATAACTGATACTGTTAAGAAACGACGTGAATGAAATTTCCGTCAAATTTCCTAACAATTACTTTGTCATATTAAACCAAAATGTTCATCAATTTTTCTGCGCAGCCGTGGGACTACTACTCGCACAGATGATAGTTGCACTGTATATTAAAAAAAAAACCAACTATATGAAGATGACAGCACAAGGATTAGAAAGTAGCTAGCCTTTTAAATACATACGTCGTAAAGCTAAGTAACGTAGCTCGATCAAACTTGGGCCATACCTTGCAAGAATTGCTGCAGTATAGTACGGGAAGTACTGTAATTGAAAGAAATGCTCAGAGAGAAAAACAGAAATGAAACATTTATTCAAAGCCACAAGAACTCATCCCCAACATTGTGGCCAGTATGTGAGCACGTTGCAGAGTATGCATCATCGTCTGTGGTGATCACACACGGTATTAAGAACCATGATCGGCTTTCTGTAATGTCCAGGGGGGCAGCATTATCGACGTTGACTTGAGTATAATTATTGTCTCTGAATAAAAATGGCGCTTCTGTGCATCTCATTCCGTATTTATGTTTTACCTGCTGTACTACACTACACTTTCGCTGGTCGGTCGGTGAGGCCTGGCACGAAGTCGGCGGTCCAAAACATCCCAAAGGATTCAGGTCAGGACTCTGTGCAGGCCAGTCCATTACAGAGGTGTTACTGTCGTGTAACCACTCCGCCACAGGCCGTGCATTATGAACAGGTCCTCGATAGAGTTGAAAGATGCAATCACCATCCCCGAATTGCTCTGCAACAGTTGGAAGCCAGAAGGTGCATAAAATATCAATGTAGGCCTGTGCTGTGATAGTGCCACGCAAAACTACAAGGTGTGCAAGCCCCGTCCATGAGAAACACGACCTCATTGCACCACCACCACCACCACCACCACCACCACCACCACCACCACCACCACCGAATTTTACTGTCGGCACTACACACGCTGGCGGATGACGTTCACCGGGCATTCGCCATACCCACACTCTGCCATCAGATCGTCACATTGTGTACCGTGATTCGTCACTCCACAAAGTTTTTCCACTGTTCAGTCGTCCAATGTTTATGCTCCTTACACATAGTGAGGCGTTGTTTGGCATTTACCGGCGTGATGTGTGGCTTATGAGCAGCCGTTCGACCATGAAATCCAAGTTTTCTCACCTCCCGCCTAACTGCCATAGTACTTTCAGTGGATCCTGATGAGGACTGGAATTCCTGTGTGATAGTCTGGATAGATGTCCGCCTGTTACACGTCACGACCCTCTTAAACTGTCGGCAGTCTCTTGTCAGTCAACAGACGAGGCCGGCCTGTACGCTTTTGTGCTGTACGCGTCCCTTCACGTTTCCACTTCACTGTCACATTGGAAACAGTGGACATAGGGACGTTCAGGAGTGTGGAAATCTCGCGCACAGACGTATGGCAGTAGTGACACCCAATCACCTGACCACGTTCGAAGTCCGCGAGTTCCGCGGAGCGACCCATTCTGCTCTTTCACGATGTCTGATGACTACTGAGGTCGCTGATATGGAGTACCCGGCAGTGCGTGGCAGCACAACGGACCTAATATGAAAAACGTATTATTATTATTATTTTTTTTGTGTGTCCGGATACTTCTGGTCACATAGTGTAATTTCAATTGAGAACGCGAAAGAATTACTCGTGTTGTCGATTTCTCGTGTTGAATGTTAAGGGAAAGATAAGAATATGGGAGAGTTTCTAGACCGTAATATTGAGGAGTGATAATCGCATTGGGATCTCGCACTGAACCTGATTATTAGAAGCGCTTGAATGCACAGCTGCCTGTGTTCATATAGGTCAATGATGCACATATGTTCAGTAATTGGAAGCGTTCTGTTGCGTTTCCCATTATCATCAGTGTTCTGTAACAAACGTACATACGACATTTTAATTGTCTTCATATGCAGAAAAAATCAGTGCATGTTTGCGTTTAATAAATTAGTTGTTTACGCCACCAGA
The DNA here is from genome assembly GCF_023898315.1 of Schistocerca nitens. Classification (NCBI taxonomy): domain Eukaryota; kingdom Metazoa; phylum Arthropoda; class Insecta; order Orthoptera; family Acrididae; genus Schistocerca; species Schistocerca nitens. The sequence continues at coordinate 731,433,920 of NC_064615.1, forward strand.
AACCCAATTCAATGGTGCATGAAGCGCATCCATTTATATAAAGGTCAATACGCGACAAACGACAGGCAGCGTTTGTCGTACTGATCACAGTTCAGCTTACTGATTTGAAAAATGTGCTTGTTTGATCGTTGTTTTTTTTCTTTGACTTGCAAGTAGAACTAGTGTCAAGACTGCAGTAGAAATGAATTATACATATTACTTACTGCAGTTATGAGCGTCACTATTTCGATGACGTCGAAATTTATGACGCTGCTTACAAGATTGCCTTTGTATCACACGTCTGCTTTGCCATTGTCGGCTCCACTTGGTTCTTTTTATAATGCAACAGTACATGACACATTGTATATTAAGAAATAACAAAACCTTTGTCAATAGTAGCTTATCCGGTACTAAATAGTAATTTAATCCATTCTCGCCGCTCGCTCACGTTTTACACGGTGGTTGTAATTAAACTTTCGCTACTTGAGAGAGCCGACATGAAAAACGAGAGTTCGTAGAACAGTTAAACTGTGTGGAAACATTTGTAGGGACATACGGAAGAGAAATAACCAATAAACTGCTGAAAGAAATAAAATTTAACTTCCAAATAAGGTTTTTGTTGTTGTTGTTGTTGTCTTCAGTCCTGAGACTGGTTTGATGCAGCTCTCCATGCTACTCTATCCTGTGCAAGCTTCTTCATCTCCCAGTACCTACTGCAACCTACATCCTTCTGAATCTGCTTAGTGTATTCATCTCTTGGTCTCCCTCTACGATTTTTACCCTCCACGCTTCCCTCCAATACTAAATTGGTGATCCCTTGATGTCTCAGAATATGCCCTGCCAACTGATCCTTTCTTCTAGTCAAGTTGTGCCACAAACTCCTCTTCTCTCCAATTGTATTCAATTCCACCTCATTAGTTATGTGATCTACCCATCTAATGCAAAATAAGGTAGCATTTGTTAATTGCGTACCATGTTTACGTGCTAGGTTACAGACGTCGCACAGTTTGACGACCATCGGCATTCACAACAGCCTGGAACCGCACTGGAGATACCAGTTGAGTTGTTCGCAGCCGTTTTCGAACGGTGGACCATGGAATTTTCGGCTGTCGTGACACAGCTCGTGCACTGCCTAAAGATCGCATATTGCGTCCAGCATTCTCGGCCATGCCAGCAGTAGCGTCTTCAACAATTTGTGGCGCAATTGGCCGTCGTCCTCTCCCAGGAGCAATTGCCAAATCGGCAGTTAGTTCGAACTTCCGAATCGTGTTCTTCAGCCGGATGCGGGAAGAGGACCTCTCCGTATTCCTTTAATGCGTCGATTCTCGCGAAGAGCAGCGTCTATAATGCTCTTGTTTGGCTAAAACAGACTTACGAATAAAGCCCTGCTCACATTGTCCAGACCCAGTTTGACTCTGAAACTGTAATGTGTAGTAACGTTCACGTTCGAACCCTATGTAGTCGTACCAGTATCGGCGCTTAACGGCAAATCATGACATTATGCAGCGCACAGTCTGAACATCATTCCTTTACAGTTGGGTAGCCACATAGTAAATATTTTTGCGTTTACACCGGCTCAAGTGGCGGAAGTTTATAGCCTCCCGGTACTAGTGGATTTTGTACTTCCACATGTTTCTAGACTGTCTTCTTGCGAAGATTGTGTGAGGAATTATTTTTCCTAGGAAGCTCTTCCGCTAAAGAAGTCAGGCGTCTGAATTCGAAAAATGATTTTAAGTTTTACGATATTTAAACAAAGGAAAAACCTAATGGACGTTTTCTTCCCAGTGGAAAAATTAGCTGTGTTAAAGGAGATAAGTAGTTGCTTCCGTTATTTGGCCCGTAATAAGAAAGCAAGATGCAAAAGATAATGTAAATTGAGGCTATGTATTGCCCAGCAAAACGAACTGCAGACCTGGTTTGCGTGGCACCACCACCGTTCCGTCACCTATTCTATAAGTACTGTTTCTGCTTCTGACCATAGAATTCGACAAAAACAGCAAGCCGCCGCGGCTGCTCGCAAACACAATTCCAGGATTACTTCTCGTGCCTGCACTGCGCGGTAACAACGCTAACTGGAAGCAGGCTGTACCTTGTCACTTGACAGAGTTACTTGCCCGCTGCGGCCAAGCTTAAGGTCCCTACACAAGCACGGACCGGCCGACAAACTGGACGTGTGTAGGAGATTTCGCTAATCGGCCGACCAACTTTTCTTGGCATGATGTCGGTGGGGTAGGACCGAGGCCTCGGGAAGGACCACCCGACAGCAGAATCCCACCAGTCACGTAACAACCGGTGCCGTGTGTAGCGCTATCGTACCAACCGCCCAGCAGGCGTTCGTCGTTCGTCTCTGCGCGCGGGTGTTTAACATGCTGTTCGGATGTAAATGGCAGGATGCGAGGCACACGGACCCGTAATGGCAGAAATTTAAAGTGTGTTTGTGGGACACGTCGTGCGAGGTGGACAGCAATAGGTTGCATGAAATGAATGTCTTTTATCATTTTTAACGAATCTATAATTGTTTTGTATGGCACTTAGAGACAAAAAGATATTTATGAATAAAAGTCCGTCTACCTTACGTATTTTAGGTTTTATTTGTGATACAATCGAGAACTGAAATCTAAAAACCGTAATACAGACAGATTGTAACTTAGATATCGTTTTCGATACGTGTAGGAAATCAAATCTAAAAACAGAAATACGGACGATTGCATTTTATTCATTAAATATATTTGCGTCATTGTTCGGAGTGTTAATAAAGTTCAGCTACGTCCAGTCCATCTGCTATGAATAGCAAGGCGAACTTTATTCTCACAGTTGCTAAATACTTAATTTCTTGTGTGTCTGTTGTATTTATTAGATGATGTGCGCTATCACCAGCTTTCTTCTTGTAATATGAAATAAGTTTCGTAAACTTACTGAGTAAATGTTTTACGTGTACATAAATAAAGTTTTCATGGACATTTTTGTCTTATTTTGCTTAACTGTGCTGTACTCTATCCGGTGGTGATAAATCGCTTTCCGAGTTGCAGAAACAATTTCAGAAAATAATTCTGTGTATACAGCTGCACTGAATTTGGGGTACTGCTAATTTCTGTCAGAGGCTAGACACCGTAATGTAGCTAACAGTCCTTCCTCGCAGCTTAGAAGCTCCGTTATGACTTTTTTTCGTTAAGAATGATTTGATGATGATCAGTAGCTCCCAAATGCATGTTTCACCCATTCTTCGATGGTTACGAAAATCATTGCCTCCCTTATCCTTAAGTGTAGGTGAATTTCCATTTTTGCGTTAGCCACTTCTTTACTCAGATTTCTCTCGGCTTTCTTTTATTTTTATTTTTTTGCACCTGCAAAACTGCCAAGACAGACCGCCAGTTTCTGTGTAAAACCCAGCGGGATATCGTGGAACATAAACACAATGAACTTACGATAGACAAATTACAACATCAAGGCGACTCTGTAATCGCGGAAGTGGACGTGTGTAGGGTGCCACGAAATTGGGCGATCGGGCGACAAATTCGTGCGTGTGTGCTCTTTACCCTTCGTCCACACGTTGGTGCCAACGATGGCGCCAACATTGACTAATATTCATGGGGCAGCGCCCACACGTCGGACTCAACATTCGGTTGAATTAATATAGAGCCAACATAAACCTATCTAACAGATAGCGGACGGTGTTGCCGTTTTTAGCGTGAATAATATTGCTACACTGTTCCTTAAGACATTTCGAAAAACTCAACTTGGAAATAAATACAACGAACGAACAAAGTAAGTAAGTTTGTAAACCGCAAAGACAGAAAACAAAGAGCGTTGGCGCGAATGTGTTGTCGACGTACCGACGTTAGCCCCAAGTCCTTTGATGTTTGGTCGAAATACCGACAAGCAACGGAGTTGGGGACAATGCCTTTTAATCGATGCACACATTGGATGAACACTGTTGGTGCCATCGTTGGCCCCCCCCCAGTGTATGGACCTGGCCTTACCGTTCGCTTTCTCGAGTTACATGTTGTCACACAGTACGCGTTGCGCGTTTGGTCCGGTAGGCGGTGTTCGCCTGCGGCCAGCTGATGCGCATCTATCGATCGCAAAGCTGTTGGAGGGCGCGCTCGCACCTGGAGCACGCTTTCCATTTGACGAGCGTCAGTTTTCAGCTGGCTTTTCCAATTACCCGCTGCTGTCAGCCGCCACCTGCAGGACAATAAGCAGGCGCGGGCAGCGCTGAGCCGCGACCCGCCCGCCGCTGTGCTCACCGGCTGGCCCTCGAGCCGCCATGATAGGGCTCACAGCGGGCCGCTGGTACGCTGTGCAGTGCTACGCGGATCATTACCCGGCGCGTTCGCTTCGCGTGGGTCCCGGTTGGCCAGGAAATGTGCTCCACAGGTAAATTGTGGTCAGATACTAGTAAGCGTACGTTTATTTTTGGTTTCTGGACAGTGTATACGTCTCTGATAACGTGTGTGCGAGGAACTTCGTTAAGGTGCGTTACATTTTAGACTTCGTACCATAACCCTAACTCCCCACCCCTCCACCCCAGTTTCCCAAATGGTTAAATAATCCTAACAAGATGTTATTACTTCCGGCACTACACAGAGGAAGTGTTACGGTTGATGAACACTACTCGTACATTGACGATATTTGTGTGGAGTATAGCGTTACATCGAAGAGAAATGTGGACAGGAAACAGAGACACGCAGCTTTCGAAACGTTATGCAAATGATGGCACAGATCAATCAGATAACTAATAATGAGGTGTAGCAAAGTGATCTAGGCCTCAGTAGTAATTCAGAAATGGAGCTTGCGCGGGTAGACTAGTGGGCAGAAATGAATCATCCCCGTCTTACTTTGCGGTCACTTTAACGTAACCGGATTACGTGTGTCGTGATTGGAATTATTTTCTAAATGTCTGGTCTCTGCTACGACTCTGTCATCCTCAACATGGAATATAGTAGCCATTACCAAATGGATTCTTCACTTAGCGCTTCTTTCTGTTGTGCGTTGCTCGTAAGTTTCTTCCTCATTTTGAAACTACTAAAGTGGCTGCCTAGCGATTACAATCCCTGTTACACCTAAGAGGGTCTGCGATTGATATCACCGTATGTGTCAGTTCTATTTTCATGGAGGCACAAATCTATATAAGACGTCCAAAAAGTTCGAAGGCTGGTTTAATACCTGACGTAAAAGCGATATCAACGCAGTAAATACGGTGACAGCATGAACAAACAACTGTAAACAACAGACGTGCATTCGACCAGTCAGTTTTAAACAGGCAATGTTAAGTAGTGGATGAGAGGCAGTAGGATGTCAACGTTTTCTTACAAATCGCGGTGGTATAACGTCTCTATATCAAGTGGTCAGGACCCCCTCCAGAGTGTTTCGAAGAAAATGTGTGCATTGTTTGTCCCGCTCACCTTGACTCCCTAATATAGATGACACGTGGACGGCGGCCGCGATTCGGTTGAAATAAAAAAGGCGGACAAAACTTTTTTGGAAAAAAAACATCTCAGGTGGCGTGGTGAACCGTTAGGGTTCCATATGCACTTCGTCGTTCTATCGTAGGTTCGTATTGATAACGCCGAGACCGAGGATAGTGCGAATGTGACGCGCGAGTTTGATCAACTTACCAAAGTACTTCACCGACGGTTTCATGTGATTGTATGAAGGTCTTGTGCGCTTCTCTTAGTTGTACTCAAGAACAGCTGAAGCATTAAAACTGCCATCTCTATTTTTTTTATTAATCTACTTCCTAAACTTTTTGTATTGACAGTGAGGTGTAGACTATCAGCTCTTTGGAAGGGTATAGGGGGCATGTTCTTTTGCACGTCCCCTGTGCCGGCGGCCTCGCCTTTTTTTTCCCGCTCGCGAAGTCCTTTAACAACTGCTCCTACCTTAAAGACTAATACAAGCAGAATTTGTGTGCGGCAAAACGTGATGCTTTATTTTTACGATATTAGACTACGGAAAACATTTAGGACCAGGCTTCGTGAAGTTTCGTTGAAAACGTCCACAAAAGAGGCTGTGTGTGTGTGTGTGTGTGTGTGTGTGTGTGTGTGTGTGTGTGTGTGTGTGAGTGTGTGTGTGTGTGAGTGTGTGTGTGTGTGAGTGTGTGTGTGTGTGAGTGTGTGAGTGTGTGAGTGTGTGAGTGTGTGAGTGTGTGAGTGAGTGAGTGTGTGAGTGTGTGTGTGAGTGAGTGAGTGTGTGAGTGTGTGAGTGAGTGAGTGAGTGTGTGAGTGAGTGAGTGAGTGTGTGTGTGTGTGTGTGAGAGAGAGAGAGAGAGAAAAGCCAACAAAGAAATCACATTTCATATCTGGAAACAGGTGATGTGTTACGGAGTAGTAACTGCAGGGTGTAGGGGGCTTTTGCTTTAATTATGTACGCATTTCGGCCTTTTTCTGCGAAAGGTTTCGTTACAAACTATACATCTCCTTATGTAACTACTCGAAAGCGCTTACGGTGCAGTCAATAACACCCATTGTTACAGTATATTGCTGGATGAAAAGTGACTAGGGTATATTAACTACACAAATAATGATCGGCAGACTGAGTTCGTCAAATGTCGAAAACCATGCTATAGTATCGTGAACAGTTTTTTGAAAAGTTGGAGGTATTTCTTGAGTGGAACTCAGTGTGTTCAATTTTCCAAAGCAAGTGATACACACCACAATAAACTCATGTAGTGTCATGTAGTGTCATGGTGGTAGGTGGTACTCTTTGACGACAATAAGAGGGTTCTTTTCTGACAGCTATTGCTGCAAAACATTCTCAGCAGTGTCGAGATGACTTTTCGGCAGAGTAATTACCAGAATTTGATTAGAATTTGGGGACACGCAGTGGGGAAATAATTTCATTTGGTAGCATGAACGCCGCCCCTGAAGGGTTGGTTTTCCCTATACCTGATAGTTTTCCGTATGGGCACTCACAGTGCCTACTACTTTTTTTTGGTCCCAGTCTGCCACTCTCGCTTAAGGGTCGCGGCACGGTTATGTTGCTGTTGAACTAAGCGATAAGCACGTCCAAGAGAGCAGCTACCTAAACAAAGCGTGGTTCTCAGCTTGTACGAGAGGCGTCCATGACGGATCTTTAATACCAGCGTTCAGTTATTTTGGCTCTGGAATCTAACAAGCTTTCCCGTTCACTTTCTGCAGCAGTTACTGAAAAACAAAAAGGGCCTTTAACAGTAGTTTAATCATTAAAACCACGCTGCATAATTATAGAAAAACGACTTATTGAAAAATGTGTATGCATTGCGGAATTAAGATTCCTTCCCGTATTGGTAAAATCGTGAGAGAGATAAGAAAGAAGGGAAGATCGTTAAACTGATGAAAAGTGTAGACTTAATCATCGCAGCAAAATAGCGTGTTAGTACCCACAATATTTAGAATTTTCCTAATTAAGAAGTGGAGACGGAAAATACTTTAGAATTATGTGCCATGGCCATTCTGCCCCTCTCCCATGATTAAAAACATTCTGCTGGGTGGTTATGATGAAGCCTTAATGCCAACCGATTTACGCTGGAAGAAATTAGTTTTGGCCACGAGGTGCAAATTTGGTGCTATACAGCATCTTCTCGTCTCCGGTACTCATATTGAACAAATTGCTTCAGCCGCGGTTAATAATAAAATCAACATTACGCATTTCTCACGTATTTTAACTTTTCTGCTCACTGTCTGTGCTTAATCGAACACATACAGTAACATTTCCAAAAATTTGCCAAAAGGCAGTATTTCGACAGGAGATCCGTTGCTGGGAGAAGGGGTCTGCATTTGAGTGAAAAGCAATTCTTTCCGCACGCCAATCCTGAGTGGCTGAAAACTGAAGGTGTACAATTCTTAAACCTGGGACTCGTTCGGCAAATTTTGTGGCTGTACGAGGCGACTCGTGGGGCGCTTAGGGCAGTGAAACAAATTTCTGATGTCGCTGGTTAGTGCTCCACAGTGATTGACGGAGTTGTCCGACCAGTACGGAAACATCACAAGAGTTGGTTTGAGCGTTCCCGCGCTTGCTGCTGCAATTCTGATCGGTGTTAACGTTCATCAGTTCTTTTTTAAAGTCTACTGTCGCCTGTTAGAGTGCGCATGTTCGGAAGAGACGGACTGGAGAGGTGCAATCACAGCTAGTGAAATGTATTTGTTTCCATTTGGCTTGACAGCTGTTTAACTTTAACCAATTAAGAACGACATCCGTCAAATGATGGATCAGTGGAATCGTGCCCCCCACCATGAGTCTGAAGAAAAATATTAAGCTCGTCAGTGTTAATGTAGTTACAAAATGTAACCCAGCCCATTAGTTTAAATTCTTTTTCTTCATGTTCTTAAAATGTTTATAGTGAGATGGTATACGAAAATATATATATATATATAATCATAGGAAAATTTGTGATCGTCATCGATCACATAGTATGGACAAGCATTTTTTTATTGTTAAGCATACCTAGATGTGCATATTATCAGGAGATGTAACAGGTACTCGATTTTGTTACGTAAAATTAATTTTCTTTCATGTGAAAGTAATACAATTCAATAATTTAGAAGTCAAAACGGAGGAGAAATGACTACCCATAACTTAGCCATTGCCGGACCAATTTTCCTGATACGGAATGAGGATGAAATACGTACTTTATTTCCTCGGTCAACTCTTGTCTCGCATCGTATCACGCGTCTATCCACTGACACATTGTTTCCGTGTGCAGCGGAGCTGGCTGGCGCGTGTGATTCCGTACCACGTGAGGCCACAACGTGTGGCTGTTGCCAGCGATAGTGTTCAGCTGTTTGTTTTGTCTGTGTAGAGACTTACGCTGGAGTTGCAAGGCACCAGATGTTAGTTCTTTCCCATTGTGTTTTTAAGAAAAGTTCTCGCGTGAAGGGCCGGATAGTCGTGGTAGGCACACAGTCATTAGACAACAAATCGAGTAATTAGGTGCGCTGGTGGATTGATAGCTCGTTTAGTTGTCGAAGTGTTGTGCTTGTTACGACGGCCCGACCGTTCGTCTGAAAACTTTACTTCTTTCTTAACACTGTTTTATAACAGTGTAACACAGCAGATAACAGATAGGACTGCTCTAAGAAAAGTTTTCTTTCCTAATAAGTTGTGTAACACGTAGCATAATTTGGCTCCTGCACCGCATATCACTAGAAGAGGGTGGATTACGGTCAGGGATGCCAAAGAACCATGCCACATCGAGGGAAGGAGCTCTGGTGTAACGAATTCTAAGCAGTAGGATTTGAAGGGGCATTGGTTGCTTATAACCCGAATGTTAGAACGCTAGACATGTGGAGGAAGCGGGTCAGCGTGTTTGGGTAAACACGTGCTTGCCAGCAACGCGGACGACTCCGTGCCGGCATGGCCAGTTTTTCGAATAGTCTCAAAGAGAGGTAAACAGACTTCAAAGAAATTGAGTCCTGACGTATAAAAATATCGCTTCTTGCTACATCAGCTTTATTCGGATTTAAAAATTACTGCGTGTTTGAAGAATTCATACACACTGCCGGTTTGTAGTAGCTGCGGTGCGATATCACGCCTAGATACAAACATTGAGCACGCACGAAAGCACTTGGTAATTCTTGGCTCCTGTGTTGGTAGCGCAAACAAACTGGAAGAAGCTGCTTGGTGCAAGTGGTTATGTTGTGTGCCAACGGTGCAAAGGAAAATTTCCAAACAATCTCGCTTAAAGCAGGGATGCTAACGTATCCGCAGAGTTGCGCGCCATACAGTTTCCGTGCCGAGCCGTGCCGGCGCGCTTCTCCGAAATAGCTTTAAAGCAGGTCCGCGCTGCCGGGACGCGGTGGCACCGCCTCCAAAATAAATACGGCCTGTGGCCGATATTCCGCAGCTGCTTTCCAGCACTGTTTCTCTAGTCGATAGGGTTACCTGGGCAGCCGAAAGGCGCTACCATTATGTAGTGAGGTGGACAGGAAAAACATCGGTGCAATAAAGGCTGTAAAGCAACGAGAGGAGTCAGTCACGCGGATATAGGTTACGGTGCTTACATGTGCAGTATAAGCATTGTTAGAAAATTGCGAAGTTCTTTGATAGTATATTGTTAAAAGGGAGAAGAAAACCTGTGGTGAATATTTGACTAGATTTGAGTGATGTAGACGGTTCACATCAACGGTACACCAATAACATTAATTTTAGTATAGCATTATTTGAACATAAACATAAGTTTCCACAGGTATTTTAGTTTCATTATTTTGTTAGAAATTACGAATAGATGTTTAGTTACTATCAGCAAAGTTTTTTTAACGCATTTTGTTTCATCTTCCACATATGTGCGAAATAATTTGATATCATATCAACTGAGCTTGGATTACAACCAATATGCACATGTCCGTATGAAACACACGCCGAACGTCGACCGTTGGAGAACAGCAAGAAACGCTCGAGGCTGATCGTGGCTTAAAAAATGTTCGGCCAAAACAAGTAGTTTCTTGCAACCATTTCTCCCGAGCCTGGCGCCCATGGCGAACGCACAAAAAGATACTACGTTAGCAGCTGTAGCTGAAAATTCTTGATCTACTTTGGTGTTAAAATTTACAGTGTTTGCAGTCGGAATGGACTTGATAGTGGTAGCTAGGCCTGAATCCGGCTGAAGAGTTTGTTGTGCCTTCGCAGCGACATACGTGATCGGTAGTTCACGCGTTGATGCACACGCGTTTGACCAAAACATTTGGAACTATACAGCCGCTGGAATGCAGTTTGCGGCATTTGACATCTGAAATAATGGCTAGTAAGTTAACAAAACTGGTTACTGAGTGCCGCATACATTTCTCCTCCACCACCATCACCGAACATGGTCAAACTGTTGTCATACCTGAACATCCTGCACCTCTCATTCTCAGCTACAAGGAGACGAGTGGGCTGTTCCAGATCCGACTCGTTAGCGAGTCGCGGTTGGCGAGCTGTTTGTCAGAGGCGTTCCCAAACTGGGAGTAAATGTGAGAGGTTTACCAGTTTCGGCCCTGACAACCAAGAAAAACTTTGCAAAAACCTTGATCGAAACCGGGAATTGGAGATATCGTCATTTATTTCGAGCACGATGTTCTCCTTAGTCCGATAAGAATCAAAACTTTGCTTGTGTATGTTTTCTATTTGCGTGTCACTCTAGAGTATTTGAAGCTAGTCGTTCACTTAAAAAGTGCTAGATTTCGTCGTAGGGTGACTTCTTCCGTCACTCTTATGTATTGGACATTCACGTCCAACGCCAACGTACTGCGTAAAACCAGCTCAGTATCTAACAGATGTTCAAACAAAATACGTATGCCTCCCAGGGGACAGTCTAAGACGTATACGGGGAGGACACGCGTCAGTGGCTTCTCTCAACGCGGGTATCGTGCTGAAATGGCTACCGAGAACGCTGGGTAATAAGACAGCGAATGGGTGAATTAGCTGAATCAATGTGCTCTGGGGGAGGGGATGTCGCTGTTCGAGCAGTCGAGTACACGGCGACAGGTGGTACTGCGGCGCGCTGTCACGGCGACAAAAGCCTGAAGCAGAGCCAAGCCGCGCTATCTGCGTGCTGCCAGTCACCAGCCGGCCGGGCCGCGGCCGCGCTTATCGCCAGCGCCGCGCCGCGTTCGGCCCGCTGCTATAGTGCACCTCTCAGCCCGGCCTCTGAGCGACAGCTCCGATACCACCGCAGTCCGTCTTCGCTGCAGAATTTGTCTGTACCGCTGCCACCACCGAGACACCCGGCGCCTTTACGTTTAGGCCAAGAACCTTACAGTTGTGCCTTGAAGAAATTAGTGGAATTCCGCATGCTATTTCCTTCACTCAAGTAGCCTTCTGGTATGAGTAATCACAGTTTGCTCCGATTTCTGAGAGGAATTTCAGCTGTGATGAAAAGAATCATCAGTTTCGGTCTTTTTCTGTTGTTCATTTCCCAAATTCCTCCTAAACTACGCATTCAATCGAAAAAGCCGATGTTTCCCAGACTTATAGAGCATTGAGTTTTGCATCTATTCAGTACCAAAATTTCGCTATTTGATTAAATTTTCTTACACAAAAGCTACGCAAGAAAACGGCACTTCATTAACACCAACCGAAAACACTCGTTTCTTCGCTATAACACTGTCAATATCTTAGAAATGGTAAACTTAGCGCAAAATTTTATAGGAGAAAAGTCGTAGAGCATCAAATTGTTTTAAAAAGGTCAAAGTAACAAAAAACTTAACTGTCAAGTAACAAAAAACTTAACTGTCAAGTAACAAAAAACTTAACTGTCAAGTAACAAAAAACTTAACTGTCAAGTAACAAAAAACTTAACTGTCAAGTAACAAAAAACTTAACTGTCAAGTAACAAAAAACTTAACTGTCAAGTAACAAAAAACTTAACTGTCAAGTAACAAAAAACTTAACTGTCAAGTAACAAAAAACTTAACTGTCAAGTAACAAAAAACTTAACTGTCAAGTAACAAAAAACTTAACTGTCAAGTAACAAAAAACTTAACTGTCAAGTGATTACATTTATATCAAGAAATATATTCGCAATTGTGAATATTAGAAACCAGCGGCACAGTGCATTGGTGACAGTGAAAATTTGCGCCGGACTGGGACTCGAACCCGGATTTCCCGCTTTACGTGAGCGGTCGCCTTAACTGTATCGGCCATCTGAGCACGCCTACAGGGCCGACACAAACTTCCGTATGCCACTCTCTCTGTCCCATATTCTCCCCATTGCTGTGATAACCGCACAGGGAGAGAGGATTATTGACGCGGCCTTGTCTGGTCATGAAGTATTACACTGACAGGCAAGAACATTATGGCAATGTACCTAATAGCCGGTTTGTCCACCTTTGGCACGACTAACAGCAGTGACGCGTCGTGGCATGGAACCTCCGAGCCGTTGGCAGGTCGCTGGAGGCACTTTATACCACATGTGCGCGCGCGCACGTCACCCAATTCCAATAAATTTTGGGGAGGAGCTGATGACCTCTGAACTCACGTTCAATCACATCCCACATGTGTTCGATCTTCGATCGGGTTCATATCAGGCGATTGGGGGGGGGGGGAGGACTGGAACTCGCAAGTGTGTTCCTCGAACCAGTCCATCACACTCTTGGCTTTGTGACATGGCGCGTTATATTGTTGAAAAATACCGTTGCCGTAGGAAAACATTATCGTCATGAAGGGGTGTACGTGGTCTCTAACCAGTGTGCGATACTCCTCGGCCGTCATGGTGCCTTCCACGAGCACCACTGGACCCATAGGTGCCAACGTGACTGTTCCCCAGAGCACAATGGAGCCGCCCCGTCCCGCAGTACACGTGTCGTGGAGCTGTTCTTCTGGAAGACCACGCACTGGTGCCTTCTCATCCGTGTGGTGAAGACGCATAGTGCCGATGGTCACCTGTCTATTTGAGTCTTGGTTGCCAATGTTTCGGTGTTAACATTGGCACAAGCGAGGGTCGTAGTATGCGGTGCTGTGCGTGTTAAACACATCTACTCTGCCCAGCATTAAAGTATCATGTTAGTTCCGTCTGTTCTGTTGGACCAGTCTGCCTAGCTTACGACGTCCAACATCTGTAATTAAGGGTGCCTGCTCAACCCCACGACTTCTGGACATGGTTTCGTCACGTGTTGACACCACAGCACACCTCGAACACCCGACAAGTCGTGCACAATTTCCGAAATGCCCGTGCCGAGCCTGCAGGCCATCACAATCTGCCCTCGGTCAAACTCAGATAAATCGCGCGCCTTCCCCATTCTACAGAGGGGCAGCACGTTCACTGTTACCACATGCATAGTGCGTGTATCTGACTAGAAGTCTTTCTCGCCAAGTGACGCTGCAATCGCCTGGACGGGTTTATATTGACAGTAGGCCGATGGTCATCAGGTTCTGGCTATATTGCAGTTGAGAGCATTGCAGTGCAGTACATACTTCAGTTGGTGTCTGATCACACTCGCAATTGCGAATACATGTCTTGTACTTCATACAGTGACTGTTACTTCAGACATATATGCATTTCTGAAGGACATAGCAGGGTGCTTCTTAAAAATACAGGCAATGCAATATACTATATGTAAATCACTTGCTTAACGACCAAATTCAAAGTTATACTTCCCATTCAATGAATTTTTCCAGTAGTCACTTCATTTTTGTTACTTACATATAATTTATAATGTACATATCACTTTCAAGTAAGCAGAATAATTTAAGGCGACGATCAAAAAGTATCCGTTCGAAGACCACAGTTACCCTTGCCGGTATGTCGTTGCTTGTATACCCTCATCAGAGGGCGAGCTAGTTTGAGTATACGCTGCAGCAACCTTCTCAAACGGAAGCTTTTTGATCTCTCCTTGTATATATATAAAAGAACAAAAAAATGATTAAAAGGGTAGTAGTGAACAGGTTTACTATCGCTTTATTAGGAATAAAGAAACTTCATTCAACTAACAATAAATTATTTGCATATCATCCTATGTAACTGCGTTAAAGTAATACAATAAAACGAAGTGTCCTCGCTTCATTACAAGTTTACATTCAGCTATGTGCAGTCCGTTTTTCTTGGTTTTACAGTGTTACTTCTTTACTCTTGGAAGATGAGAGTCGAAATAACATTACGTCTTCCATTTTTTCCCTGTTCATATTCTTGGTGCGAACTTTTCTTCTTTCTGGCGAATATCATTATTCACCCCACTTTCATCAATGTCTATAATGATATCAGTTGGAACATGGGTGCAGGATTGGCCTTTGCGTAGTTTGCAAGCAGTGGTACACGTAACGCCGGTTTCCAGCAGGAACCACCTCCATGGTACATGGTTTACAGCGGTCGGAACTGGCAAGAGTCGTATCACGGCCGCTGAAGGGATGTAGGAACAGAACGCTGTCGTTCGATTCTTGAGACGACTTGAAATTTAGGGGGCTGTGAACTACGTCCCCTTGTCTGACTTCGACCGGCTTCAGTAGAAAAATGTTGGGGACAACAGGGCTGAATCTTTCAAAATCGCTATTCGTGAACAGCAGCTTACAGCTCACCAAACCAAAATTCTCGTATTGATCATTCTTTCTTACCTTAATCTCTCTAAACGTTCTTATTTCTTTCTCCTTTGTCACCTCTCTTCCGCCCACAATTAGAACAAAAAAAGTATTCCTAGACGCGTGAAAGATCTCCTGCGCGCGTCGTTTGGTGGTGATCGCGTGCTCAGCCGCCACTTTCGTCAGGCTTGGCCTGCCAGGTCCCCAGACCTCAGTCCGTGCGATTATTGGCTTTGGGGTTACCTAAGTCGCAAGTGTATCGTGATCGACCGACACCTCTAGGGATGCTGAAAGACAACATCCGACGCCAATGACTCACCATAACTCCGGACATGCTTTACAGTGCTGTTCACATCATTCCTCGACTACAACTATTGTTGAGCAATGGTGGTGGACATATTGAGCATTTCCTGTAAAGAACATAATCTTTGCTTTGTCTTACTTTATGCTAATTATTGCTATTCTGATCAGATGAAGCGCCATCTGTCGGACATTTTTGAACGTTTATATTTTTTTGGTTCTAATAAAACCCCATGTCATTACAAGCATGTGTCAATTTGTACCTCTCTATCTACATTATTCCGTGATTTATTCAGTTTTCAAATTTATACTGACTTTTTGATCACCCGGTATGTATTTACATGAATAATAACGTTCCATATCTAGTAATAGCTATTTTATACTAGATATGTAAGCTCGGTCTACCAAATTTTAATTATCTTTGAATACACATTTTCGTATGACTAGTAATTAAAAAATATATTATTTTATTGGAAATGTGTGGTTACACATTTTTGGTAATTATGGAATTTAAAAACGTATGCTACGAGCCAAATTTGAACCAGTGACCATACGCCGAAAATGCCTTGGTCTAAGATATCGACGAATTTAAAGTTGTTTACGAATGTTATACATAAACGCGTTCGAAAGTATTCTGACCTTTGGAGGAGACTTAGAGTTTTTTTTGAGGATTGGGTCGTATTATTTCACGAATTTGGTATCTGTTCATTGACATTAAAGTGCTATAACTATGGAGAAACTGGGAGAGTACTGCTCTGTAAGATCCCGTTGTTCGGTTACAGGTAAGTTCTTAGCTTCTCGGCACTGTATATTCCTCAAACGTAGTTACACATTGTTTGACAGATCGTTGATACGCAGTGTACGTTAACGTTTCAATCTACTTTTCAGAGAGGTTCATTGTGCTCGCCACCGAAAGCACGGCAGACATTAAAACAGTAACCAACTTGACCCAATCTTGCAAGTATGTCCGATGTTGCTGCCTTCGGTGCTGTTGCGATGTGGCGTCGCAGTTCATCTAAAGTTGCTCGAAGGGGAGGCACATCGGAGTGTTTCACGAACTACCACCTCAAAAATGGGGTCGCAGGACCATGAAGATCATTGGTGCAATGAATCACACGCTCTTGACTGATCATACAGCTCATTGTTGTGAAAATCACGCCGGACGGTAGAAAATGGTTTGTGCCTGTTGAAACGTGGAATGGAAAACGCGTTTCTCTTTTGCTATGTTGTCGCCATCCCGATTCGATGCACATTGCGTAAAGAGCGACTTAACTGCTTCAAGGTGGACTTTACCGTCAACCACATAAACAAGCGCCGAGGTTACTGTTCAGTTTCGATACATATGTTAAAATTTATCTTAGGCTTCTATCGTCATTTGTGTAGAAGCTATCGTGTTGTTAAGTCAGATGAGTTTTTTTAAGCACGTCCGTTCACCGAAGAAAGGGAATAGTGCCATCACCCCTTAGACTATTCGGGCAGACTATAATGCATTGGAGAGCTGAATCGTGTGGTATTACCAGGTGACAAAACAGCAGATAGCCTATTGTCTGAGTGCACCATAGACAACGCACGCGTGGCGTTTCTGAGTTCCGGTACAATTGTACAGCGTTATCTGGATCGATTCAGGGGACAGTAAACGTAGCGTGTTGGTTATAGCCGGTCTTACGTCACTCCTACATCACATTAAATTCAGGTATGATTCATCATTTCATAACGCGGCAACAGATTTACCAGAAAACTTGGACATTGTGCACAATTAAGTTGTCGCTGTTGTAGAGCCAGTGGAGTGCAACGTAAGGAACTCTGGTGCATTTGAGAGGAGAGCACTTTCCAAAGATGAGAAACTGTAATAGAGGCACAGTGAAGTGAGCTTGTGCTATGGTTGTCTGCAAGACGTCTATTTCGGGAGTAGTTTATCGTGGAATAGCGTCATTAAGAACACCACTTGTGCTAAGTATATCAGGTACTAAGGATTCATATCCTTACCGTATAACCACATGGCGTTCTTATGTCGCTGTTGTGAATCTTCAATTGTACGAAGTCTGTGTGGCCGTGTATTAACGGAGCTTCTGTGCACAGCTGACACACAAAAACAATTCTATGGATTATAACTACGAAATAGCTTCTCGTTTCGTCGTAATACCATGCGCAACGACAGTTAAGAGTGACCGTTGTAAACTGAGCGTAGGGGTAAACGAAACTTAACACTTCTAAAGCGACACATTCAGCATAATTTTCTGATGCTGATATTACATTATACATAATTTTTTGCATTAACTATTAAAGCGTAGTCGCTATTCTTTCTTAGAGCCTACAAAAACCATATTCACAGGGAGACAATTATTGAACTGTGTGGAAAAAACGTAAATTAGTTATAACCTATGGGGTGGAGACACTTCATTCAACACGCATACGTTACTACAGACATTCGGACTTGGTTTATGTTATGTTCGATGTGCCTGCCATCATTGGCGATGATGTGGCACAGAGAAGTAGCTAAATTCTGCATGATCCGCTGGAGTGTTGGAACATAGATGCTGTAGAAAACCTCGTGAATGGCTGTTTTCAGCTCAGCAATAGTTTCATGGTTATTGTTGTACACCTTGTATTTAATGTAGCCCAACGAAGAGCTGCACGTGTTCAGATCCGGAGAATATGGCGGCCAATCGAGGCTTAGGCCAATGGCGTCTGTATACGCCAGAGCTGGAATGCTATCCCCAGAGTGCTCCTCCAGGACATCACACACACTCCTGCTTCTATGGGGTTGAGCTCCGTCTTGCATGAACCACATCTTGTCGTAATAAGAGTCGCTTTGGATAATGAGGGTGAAATCATCTTCCAAAACTTTCACTTACTGTTCAGTAGTCACCGCCCCATCAAGGAATATTCGCACTGATTATTCCGTGACAGGACATTGCACACCACACAATCACCCGTGAGACTTTTCGATCGCGAAATCCGGATTCTCAGTGCCCCAAATGTCCCAATTTTGCTTATTGACGAACCCATCCAAATGAAAGTTGGTTTTGTCACTAAACCAAACCATGCATGAGCATACTAATTCCAATCATGCCCCGCGGCCAACCGCGCAGTTTGAAAGTCCTAACGCGAACCGTTCAGAAGTTAGGAAGATTTTATTTCATGTAGTTCAGTAAGTCACCCTGTCTGAACGGCGATGCCGTCTGTTGAGGTCGTCGCATATCGTCTTCTAATCCTTCCTGGCCGTCCTGCTGCATCTCTCGTTCAACACACACTAGAACGGAACACGAAATGCCGTGCTTGAACAGCCGGGGATGCCCGTGGCAGTCATCAGGTTCAAATCCCAGATGGTCCATAATGATGGACGTTTTTTCGTTGTTTCTGTGAGGCGCCACAGATAACCAGAACATAAATTAAGCAAATATAAAATACATAAATTTTGCGACAACTGACTGCGAATAACTTAAATAGTAATTCCTGTAAGAATGACGACAATAGTAATTCCTGTAAGAATGACGACGTATTTCTCGTGAAACCCAATTGAGTAAAATTCGAGAACTTGTATTCGAAGGACATAATGCGACCATTTTGCTGTCAACATCGTGTATCTTGCGTAGGTATCATGAGATCTATCAGGTTACGTAAAGATTTATATTGTTTTTCTCTCGCTTAGCATGCCTATAGAATAGGAGAAGAAATCCTTAGTTTTGGTAGATTGTCCTCTCCTCCAAGCACCGTACAACAGCCTGCGGATGAGACTGGGTGGAGGGAAAATAACCTGGTAATTAGGTCAGGGCAGGGAATGTGGACGTCCAAGCGAACAAAACTTCGCAAATAACCATAGGTCGAACACGCACAGTTATGGAGCTACGGACATAAAAGGAAAACCAATCGGCGACGAGAGAATGGAACGCACGTGCGCGCGCGTGTTTGTGTGCGTTTGTTTGTGTGTGTGTGTGTGTGTGTGTGTGTGTGTGTGTGTGTGTGTGTGTGTGTTTCCAGCTGAAACAGTTCTCTTACGACAATTTAATTAGTAACTGCGCTCTTTAGCGTAAAAGACATCAACTGGCTGAAGTTAATTTAAATGCCCGTAGTTCCGCGCGCTCAGTACTGCGTAACAGTCGTTTCGTGTTATTGTCGTAGCTCGACAACGGTACATTTGCGACCAATGGATACTGGAAAACTGTGTACTCCGCTCCGACCTTAGTACTACTACGTCGATTTTCTCTGCCCTTCATAGATGGAGTAGGTTTGTTCCGAACTTGATACTCAACCGGAGGTCAGTTTATGCCGACGTCAGCGCCATTGGCGGAACAACGCGTATGCAACTGACCCGCTGTAGCGATTAATTCTGTGCCGTTTAACCGAGGCCTTGGCGGCTGCGCGCATTGTGACTGCTGTCACGGGCTCTCGCCCCGCACAGTGGCTGCCTCGTGACGTAATGGGCGAGCACAAGGAGCCGCCTCTCGCTCTAATGGGCGCTGTCCGCGTTGCGGCCGATGCCCGCTTCCAGCGCCCCCTCTGTGCCGGCGACCCACAACCACACACGTTCGTTGATAGGCCTTTAATGTTGCCATGGCCACGGCTGAACCACAATACTTTGTGAGCATTGAGATGCGAATAACACAATCGTTGTCACCAAAATACACTGACGAGCCAAAACACGACCACCTGCTTAATAGCATGTTAGTCGACCTTTGGAACATCATACAGCAGCGATACTGCGTTCCATAAAGTCCACAGTTCCAACTTGCTGGAAGATAACCATCGCTGTCGCCATCGCCTTAGGCGAAGACATCAAGCTTAGAGAGAGGCAGCTGCTCGTCAATGATGTTCATGTAGTCCAAAAGTGTCAGGGTGCCTCAGATTTCTACCAAAGTTCGCTCAGAAGTTCAGATGGATGTCGACCCGAGCGTAATACTGCCTCCATATTCCTTGTGTGACATGGTGTATGCTTTGAGCAGCCGTCCACCTGGATGACGGCGTCACGACCGTCGACCTGGCCGAACAAGAAATGCGAATCTTCCGACCTGGCAACAAATTTCTATTGATCAAGGGTCCTGTCACGATGGTTACGTGCCCACTGCAAACGCGTTGGGCCAATACAGAAACGCGTAGGGTCTTCTTCTGTGGAGCACCTCGTGCTCAGCGTTGGGCTCTGAAGTACAGAGCGGGCCAGCCTCCGACCTCTACATTCGGTTATCACGTGTGGACGTCAGACAGCTTGCCGCCTGCTCGTGCTTTCACCTTCTTTCGAGCACTTTCGATAGATGCGACAGTAGCAAGCGAACAACCGACAAGCTTCGCAATTTTAAAATGCTCATTCCCTGTCTCCATAACAATCTGCCCTAGTCAAAGTAGCCGATGTAGGCGGATTTCCCCATTCGCGGTCCATATCATAGCTAGAATAATATGAGATTAGATTCTGCTGTGCTTATGTACTTCTTATTACAACTCCACGTGCCCGTAACGCCGTCCAGCAGCTTTATCTCGCGATGGGTAGTTGTCATAATATTTTTGCTTGTCAGTCTGTCAGCGCAGTGATCGCCTTGATCATGACAATTATCCAGATACGTGGCTTGGTGCACGTTATCTAGACTGTTGTCGCCTATGATTAACAGCTTTGTTCTGCCTGAAATAGACAGCTCTGTGTACGGGCCTGGAAATGGCTCTGAAAGAGTTATTTACTTCAGAGTAAAAGAACATGTTAGCTGACAGACGCATTTAGGAGAAGCCTGGTTAAAGATTGCGTAAAATATGACCGCAGCTGTAAATGAACATCCCTTAATGAGAAATGTAGATGTCTTCAGAGCCATTGCATCATTTATATAAGATCATGGCAAGTCAAAAGCGTTAACAAAGAAACTGGACAATCGTTGAGGGAAAGAATTACATGTACGATTCATGTGAAACAGTCTTGCAAGCCTCTGCTGCAGTGGTCGTTCTACTTTTTTGCTCAAGAACCAGTTCTGAGATTTTGGAGCGGCATCTCAGAAGGCATATGTACCGATTTTGTTAGTAAATGACAACCTACATACATGGGTATGCTGGGTGTCGCAACTTGAACAGCAGTAATAAGGGCACGATAGGTTGCCGCCGGCCCCCAAATAGCCAAAGATCTTTAAAAGTCGGCACCATTCGGAACAGTTGTTCTCGAGTGTTGTTTCATATTGACGTTTGTGAGTTCGGCCGTGAGCTAAGTAAAGTTGGCCGCTTACCTGAAGATAGTAACTGCATGACAAAGTATTATTGCGTTTTCTGTGTGAGAAAATGAACAGATCAGTAACAGTAATTGTATTTAAATTTAATGAATTAAGAGGGACTATGACAGATTAGAGTTCTAAGTACTGGAAAACGAACAAAAAATATTCTCTCACAGCCTCTAACGCCGCAGTGACCGCGCGACGTGCCCGCCCGCCTCCTGGGTAAACGGCCAATTTTACTTCGCTCACGGCCGAAATCACCAACACCACTTAAAAAAGCACACAAAATACTTCTGAAGGGGAACTAAGCTTTCAAGAAGCTCGTAACATCAGTTGATGTTTTTACATTCGGCTGTAAATAGCCAGATGTATATTAATATAAAAAACGGCTGCGAACCGCGGGCCGCAATAATATTTATTTATGGCGACGGTTTGACCACTGCTCTAGTGCCAGTGTGATTGCTTCTGAGAAATTCTAACTGAACGCTGTACGCAGAACTCATTTTCTGTGTGTGTGTGTGCAAATCTAAATGCATACTGTAGAAAAGCTGAACATTCAAATGCTCTGAGTCGGTACCTTATTGTGCTTACTAGTTTAGTATGGTAAACACTTAAGAATATCCTTTGCGTACATCAATGTTAATGATACAAGTCAAGATTACTAATGACAAAGGCCGACATAAAATTTGGGAATCTCTGACTAGTAAGAAGATACTAAAAATAAATGATACGAGCAATGTTGTAGGAAATGGAAGTTACAATGCAATGGAGTTAGGAGCACGTCCTTCCTACTTAAGCAAAGGATTTCGTCAGAAACAACTGTAAGCTGTAGTTTCTGATAGTGTTTCTCGGCAAGAAAGTTGCCGTCGAAATGCAAGCAACAAGGGTATTAGTGACCGAAAAATTCGGAGTCGAATGCTATTTCACGAGCACGTTAGTTATTTCTGATGATGCTTCGTGATCGTTACTCGAATACTAAAACAATGAAATGCACGAATGGAGGCCCAGGACTTTGTATCTGTTGTACCATGGAAGCGAACAGATGTAGAATATCGTCCTGAACAAGTTTTCGCCACACTCGAAACACATGCTGTGTTAGTTCCTGGAGATTACTACGGGTAGGCCGGTATGAAAGTTTTTATTACTTTGTGGCCAGATGTACTTGCTGATTCCGTAGTCGCCTGCCTGAGGGAGGATGGTCGTGTGCTCCATCTGTCATCGAATGTTGTAACTTTTGTTCCTTCTATTATCACATTTTAAAACATTGTGTATCGGATCCACTGAGGCCAAATTTGGTGTCCAGGTTAGCGTTTACACAAAGAAGCGTTAGGAAAACGCATAAAAACCACACACGGGTTGCCCGGTGTAGCAGAAACACGGTCGTTAGCCGCCGCGCGTATTCGATCCGGGTCTGGCTGCCCCCACTGTCTCGCACGCACGCACTTCGTTCGCTATAAGAGCAGTTCGGATCCCAGACAAGCTCTATGGGTGGCGAATCACGGGACCGGGCAGACCAGTCACGAACTCGTGCAAGATGTTAGTGGTGTGATCTGCTGTATACAATGATATATTTTGCTGTTGGTATATGCTATTTCGTGCCATAGTCATCAAGGATGTAGCAAAAGGGAGTACCACCTTCGTCACATATCGGCGCGCATCCAAAAAATTAAGTTACCAAATCAGTTCTGTTGTAATACCGAATAGCCCTCCACACCACGAATACGGAACCGTGAGAGGTAAATATCTCGAACTGCTTCTTCCGTTCGTCTTTCGGAAAACTATTTAAAAGTTGGCGGCGGTCTGATGGCCACATAGAGATGGAACTCGTCTCCAAATACTAAAAAATGCCCTCAACGTTTCAATTAACTGTAGCTTTAGAGGATGAAAGTGTCCTCAGCGTTAAACGACACAGGGAAATTTACAGTCTCAAGCCAGCATCGAGTAATGTTCCCACCAATTCCTGCTGACACTTCACCTGTGGCCCTTGTCCGAATTCCTCGTGTCATCATCCCTCTATTTATCAAAGCCAGTCGAACAATCCTACGACCCTCTTGCGGCATAATCCTTCTGAAAGGAACTTCGCCCACTCTCCTTGCCACCAGGGTGACCTGAGTCTCTCTCCATTACACGTTCTCAAGTCGCTATAGCCAACGGCTTCCACCATCTGTCACAATGGTACTTCGATGTCCCTCATGCCAATGATGCAAACTTTCTCAAAGTCCGAAAGATTGCCATCAGCTGCATATGTCGGGTCTCTTGTCATGCTACGTTCCTATATAGACGTGAAACGTTGCAGTAACGTTATACACCCAGTGGTCACCATATACTAACACATATTCTGCACAGGTAGGAACGCAGTTTTTTCTGTACTGAAAATAAGTTCTCATAAGGACGAAATTTTAATTATGTCTCCAAACGTCTGCACATACTGGAGTGTGTATGGTAGCATTCGGGCTACGTGTTCAGAGTGTCAAATTTTCCATTTCCGTCAGAGTATATTGAGTACCACGCGAACGCGCATTTAATGCAACCATCAGTTTGCTAACGAAACTGAATGTGATTGAAAGTCCTGTAATTTGTCCTACTGGCGAACCTGTGTAACAGAAGCTTCGTTGTCTTGTACTCACTTGGAAAGGAAGAACGTTTTTTTGGTAAAGCTATTGCTAGAGAACAGTGCTTGCTTAAAACTGTTGGAAACTGACTGACAGTGGTCCATTGTGGCCTGACGGAATGCGGTTTGCCTAAGGTCGGAAGGGATGAAACCTCCTGTAGACAGCACTCTCACGAAGGAGAGTGGTGGCCGCCGTGGCTGCTGGGTCCGCACGAGGTGTCTGTGAACGCAGCTAACGGCGTGGCCAACCTGTTCCGCTTGCACGCCGCTCCGCGCTTAATTGGAGACGAGCGAGGGGGCTCGTTAGCTGCGGCTCCGCGCGCCCTGCCAGCTTTCTTCGCACCACTGCTCGCTGCCGCCCTTCCGTGCAGCGCAGGCACTAAAAGCCAGCTCTAAACGACACCCTCGCAGTAGTCTGCCTAACGAAATGACGAGGCACCGATACGTGCCAACCAGGCCAAGGTGAAGTCACCCACTTGGCAGTATTATTTTACACACTTTCAGAAGGGTGAGTCGTGTGGTTCAACAGTTGTAGACATGTCTGAGAACACCCGGACCACTTAGAACATGTACATCTGTGCTAAATAAACCAACGTGTGTATGGCGGAATGTACTTTTGGTACCACTATGTGATACACCCTCCTATCCTTCCATTTGTCAATTTCGGATGGCACATGGGAAAAACCAATAACCGGGAAACCTCCGTGTTACATCTGATTTCCCGGGTTTTCTCTTCGTAGTTATTTCGCTAGTTGTCTGTGGGAGGAAGTATGCGTTGTCACAGCCGGCCGTGGTGGCCGTGCGGTTCTAGGCGCTCTAGTCCGGAGCCGCGCTGCTGCTACGGCCGCAGGTTCGAATCCTGCCATGGCCATGGGCATGGGTGTGTGTGTGTGTGTGTGTGTGATGTTCTTAGGTTAGTTAGGTTTAAGTAGTTCTAAGTTCTAGGGGACTGATGACCACAGCAGTTGAGTCCCATAGTGCTCAGAGCTATATGCGTTGTCACACACTTTCCGGAACGTAATCTCTCCGAATTTCAATAGTAAATCTCTCCGTGGTGTACAACCGCCTCTCTTGTAGCGCCAGCGTTAGAGTTTAAGCATCTCCGTAAAGCTCTCGCGCAGAGTAAACGATCCTGTGACAAAACGCGCCGCTCTTCGAAGAGTTGTTTTGGAGAAGAAAGAACAAATTGTGTTGCAAGAGGTTGACGCGATATCCACATAGCACTATGCAATTAAGGGAAAAAGGTGCGTACACTTCGAGCATGTCAAGAAGATGAAATACTGCACTACTTACGACATTTAAAGGGGAGTTTCACGTGCCCATTTGAAAGAACGGCCCCAGGTGTAGTGCGATATGAGTTTCACCTTATGTATTAACAGTGACAGTAGAACAAGAAGAATGATGATCACTCCAACGACGCAGCAGCGCTGCTGCATGGTGGTAGCAGTCAGCGAGGGCCAGGGCATCGTCTCCTTCAACATTGCAGGGTTAGCACATTACACTCCAGAAAATGCTTCATGCTGTGGTGTAATCTGTTTCTGGTTAGCTGAACTCGTACGACATTGTATCCGAAAAGGAATAAATATGGATTGAAATTAGTCCATGAAGCGAGTCAAGTATATCAGCAACATCAAAACTTCATTAGTCCAGGCTATAAGGAAGCTTCTGTTGAAGAGACTGCTCCGGGGTCTGTACGTTGGACAGAGGGCACAGGCTGCAAGGGCGGAGTAGTTGCCCACTGGACTTGACCGCGCGCTTAAACAGATGAAATTCCTCGGGACTTTGCTTACAGGAATTCGCCACCCTTTGCTTACAGGAATTCGCCACCCGCTGCATATTGCTGCGCTGTTAGCGGAGAGCGTTGTTTCGGACCGTAGCTGGATCCAGAGGAGAAACTTTCTCGTATTGTGGCCTGAAAAGGGTTATCCGAGCTTCTCGAGGGAAAGCAGTGCACAACTGTCCTACCCACCGTCCATCCCTAAAACATCGCACGAGGCATTCCACGTATACATGACGAACCAGTTAAAAGAAATGCGCAGTGCGCGTGTAAAGAGAGGAGACAATTCTCCTTTCGAAGCAAACCGGTGTTTTATCTCAAAATAGTGTATACGTTTACTCTATCTTGGGCTCCACAACGTGTCGCAGTGATCCAACAGTTGCCCATGCTTCCTGTTTATTTTTTAGTTATTGTTGTATCTTTTAACTCCCTAAGGGGTACGTGGAATCACAAGTTTCACTTCATTGTTCTTCTTGTCTTCTAGAGACTTTATCCTGGCACTGTGGGTCCTTTGTTCTTTTGCCCATACGATTTTTAATTTGGTTTTCCGTCGGTTGTCTGTACGTGACATTTTGAGAGAGTCGAACTTCTGGCTGTGAAGTTGTTTCTGGCCATTCAGCCATCGTACGTAATTTTGGGTTGCTTTTATGACTATTGTGCCAATCGTCGCTACGTAAATTTTGTAGGGTAAATCAGTTACACAAAGTATCAGGGCCTAGTCGGTCCTGCGGTAACCTCTGACGGTCTGGAACAGACTGACTTCGCCAAAAAATTGTGGAAATTAGGCCACCATCCTAAAATATTTTCTTCTTAGTCGAAATCGTCAACGTAAGCTTATGCGTTGGCAATAGAGTATGACGTAACCGGATTGAGTCTTGATCGTGGAAAACATCCATCCCTAGTATTTGTTGACAAGGGGAGCAGAGATGACGGCGTACAGTTACCACTAAGACTATGCACGATTGTCGTGGATTAAGTTCATAAGCTCTGGTAAAAGTCTAGATTGCGACGAGTGGTGCACGTCAGTGTTCCTTGCAGCAACGTTGTTAGCGCTCACCGTGACGTATGACGGGAACGAAAGGTGGTGTTTCACGTGCTCGTTCTAATCAGTGAACGAGAGAGCAGCGGGCAGACGATGTGTTTCGAAGCAAGGAATATTGTTAAATTATCACGTCTATAAAGATATGAAAGGCGCTATGTATTCGGGAGAAGCCTGCTGTGATGCCGCGTCCCTCAGTAACAACCACCTCTGAAATAGCGAAATACTCTGAAGAAACAGCAAAATATTTGTGACAACCTGGATTATAAATATTTCAATATTACACTTCTCGCTTCCCATTAGCTACACGAAACTGAGGCGTTGCAAACCTATGCGCAGTAGAAAACACTGTCGTGACCGGCAGTGGGCCCTATTCAGACTTTAACCCAAAGCTATCCGCTGTAATGAGGACATGTCACAATTTTGATGGAAACATTTAAGCTTGTCAGTCCCACTGTTCCTGTTATAGAGAATTAGGCTATGCTCCGGCACCGAGGTTTTATACCCTGTCCGCGCGCCCACACAACACACACACACACACACACACACACACACACACACACACAC
The DNA here is from genome assembly GCF_023898315.1 of Schistocerca nitens. Lineage (NCBI taxonomy): Eukaryota > Metazoa > Arthropoda > Insecta > Orthoptera > Acrididae > Schistocerca > Schistocerca nitens. The sequence continues at coordinate 731,461,342 of NC_064615.1, forward strand.
ACACACACTTGAGCGATGTCGGAGGAAGGCGCGGCAAACACCTCAACTAACGCCTTTCCGAGGACGGCGAGCGGGTTTCCCGCACATGCCCCTGACCCGCGTTGTATTGACTCTGGTGTGATGTAAAACTGTTGATAACGTGCGCCCAATAAAATGTTAATAACTTGTAATTGCATCGCTTAGCTAAAAGTCTTGGGGAAAGACCTAAAACTTTCTGTGCAGTCAGTAGCGCCTCCAATACGTTCGCGTTGCAGCAGCACTATTTGTGTCCTGTGAAGGCTTCAGTGAACGCCAGCAATATTGTGCAACTGCGATGGCTGCTGCTAGACCCTGTTTAGGTACTGCGCTGTGGGTTCTCCATTTAATTGGAGAAAGGTTGCCAGGACGTACGATAAACATAAGGAATTGTTCAGCAAACAGCGAATGTTTCGGCAATTAACTTCCCATTAAATGGGAAGTGTTCCGAGGTAAAACATTCAGCGTGGCCTGTTTATTCTCAGTGGCGCGCCGGCGGAGCGAGTCTCCTGCCTGATAGTAGGCAAGGCGAGTCGCTTCGGGATTGGACGGGGACGGCGAGTAAATAAACAGGCAGAGGCGCGGGAGAAGCGTCGAGGTCGGCGGCGCATGCGCAAATGTGTTTGGCGGTCTTGCGTCACTCGGTGACTCAGTCGCAGCCATGCCATCAGCCTTCCTGTCGCGGCTCGTGCGTCGCTCTCGCGAACCACAGCTGCCAGCTGGTTTGCTGCCACACGATAGTCGTGCCACTGTTTCCACCACCCTTCTGGAGTGGGTGATATATTTCCATTAGAAACAGAGAAATATGATTAGCAAATGAGAATTCCGGTTTGACCAATACCAGTTCAAGCGAAACAAAAATTCTACTAGAGGATTGAAGTATACATAGTTACCGTTTCTAGGATTAAAAGTTCGCAGACAGAACTCAGTCGTATAGTTCGGTAAGGAAAACATGCATTTGCGCAGTCAAGTCAATTTTTTCATAGTGAGCGTACGCCCATTCCTCATTTGTCCTTCGTACATTTGTCATGGTTACCTTTTCTGCGCCATCGTCAGTTAAACTAAAAGTCACTACTTCCCAGTGAGGTGTATCATATAACATTAACTAGTTCCTCATTGGTAATGTTTTTCTGCGTTACAAAATCTTGTGTGTGTGTGTGTGTGTGTGTGTGTGTGTGTGAACACGTCATGTCTACATCTCAATGGATACTCTGCAAATCACATTTAAGTGCCTGGCAGAGTTGAGAATCCAACCAATCAGCGTTGAGGATCCTGGAACAAGACATCGATGTATTTTGGCCTCTGCAGATGACTGTTTGAGCTCGGTTTTCCTAGATAAAAGTATCTTACCGGAGATGTCCACGTGTATTACGGCTCGTCAGCTTCTTTACTGCTGTGTGCTAACGTTATGACTTGTCGATACTAAAGGTAACGCGTTTCTACCTAGTTCCCTATGTATATGTAAGCTGACATGGATAGCTGTTTGGCCAGATTCTTGAGTCCGGCCATCCTGTTGGCCGGATATGCGGCAGAACATAGCCACAGAGCATGTAGTAATTGTGGAAGTCTGAGCGAACCCATGCAGGCAGGCACGGATGATCGGGTGCATTCGGATAAATTCGGGCATTTTCGTTCATTGGTGAAGTGACCGAACGACACACTGATTTAATAACTTGACTGTTCACTTTATTACCGTCTCCCAGCAACACTACGTACAGGAAGCAGCTACACGGTTGCGGGTGGCCTTATGGACGGGACTAAACGGTTTTCTAGGTTACAGGGCCTCGGGGCGTCAGTCTGAGAGTGCAGAGCAAACATAGGACGAGGATAGAAGTAGCAACACTCGCTTCTGTAGTTGTAAGCTATAATAGCCGTATTGGGAAAGAACGAGAACATGTGCTAACAGAAAGCACTGAAGCTCAAATTGTTATAGGTATAGAAAGCTTGCTAAAGCTGGAGATAACTTAAGCCAGAGGACCTTACCGTGTGCAGAAGGGATAGATTAAACATAGTTGGTGGTAGAGTGTTTGTGTCACAAGTAGTTTACCCTGTAGTAAAATTGAATCTGGATTAGTGTGGGTAGAGGTTATACTTTACAACTGTAATAAATTAATAATTTTTCCTTTTACTGACCTCTGACTCAGATGGAACAGTTGTTTATACTTTTGGCGCCCACCGACATAGGGAGAAATGATTATCATAAAAATAAATCAGAACTCGCACGGAAAGATTTAAGTGTAAGATTCCCCAGCGCGCTAGGTGGTTCAATGAACCCCCTGCCAGTCACTTAATTGCGAATTCCAGAGTAATTTATAATAAAGAAGGTGCAGTTACAGGGATGATAGAAAAAGGAGAAAATCTAAAGACTAGCGCATTTCGTCATATGTGTAGCGTCACGTAGGCGCTCATGCAATTCGAATTCAGATGCTACAAGAATGTCGATGTGCATCAACGTGTGATACCAACCGTCGTTCCTCTCACTAACCCCAGCGAGGGAGACATGAAAGGGGGGAGCAGCTAAGGTACACAAAGTACCCTCTGCCAAACATCGCAAGTTAGCTTGCGGAATGTAGATGTAGACTCTAGCACAGCCTTTAACATTGCGTCGCTGCATAATCATCTCTTACCATTTGAGTGGTGGCATGTGACATAATTACTCTGCGGGCCGCCTTTCGGTGTGCGGGGGAAGGAGTAGTAACTATTATACGACTCCTACCCTCCAGGAACCCTAGTAGTGCTTCCACAACAAACGACACGGGCGGATGGTTTTGCGAGACGGACGTTGCATTCAGGCAACCTGTAAAGCACGACTGCTTGGCGGGTGTACGTCTTGCAGGGGAGATACTGTAGCTTACCAATGTGACGCAAATATTCCTTTACTTTACGCAAAGCTAACAAATGTTTGATTAGAATTTGCGGGGTTGACTTCCTTTTTAGCTACTGATCATAAAATTAGTACTGCAATAGTAAGGTTTTCGAATGTATTAGCAGTTACGGTCTGAGGTACCAGTAGGATTTGTCTGTACAGTGCGAAAGGCGGCACCACGGAAATCCATAGGTCGTTGCAAAATTTATCATAAGTATGATAAATTTTCTTTACGTCATTGATCGTATGTAGTACATCAAAGTGCAGTTAAGTTGTATTTTGAAGGCGACTACAGTTTTGAAGACTGAATGAAGATCGTGGTGAAGAGTAAAAAAATGCTTTTAGAATATGCTTCTTAGATTTTCAGCACGGGAGAATACTGTCCCAACTCAAATTTATTATACTTGCTGAAGAAACCTTTCATAGCTATGTTTCGGTTTTCTGACTTACGCTACAGAAGTTCTGAATTCCACGTTAATAGTTGTTTGGTTGCCGAAAGCTGTTACAGCTCATCATATTGTAATGAATTTTCTAAAGTAATTACGCTTAGTTTCCACTGTTTGTGGTAACTTTATTAATTATGGATGTCCATAAGACTGCGGAACTTGACTGGTGTTGGAGAACACATTGGAAACTTATCAATACATCTAGGCGAGAACAAGGAAATACTGTGGTTTTCCTAAAACACTGAATGCGAGTGATTTTTTGGACGGAAAACTTGGATAAGGGAACAGCCGCCTAATGGTGGGTAGAGTGTGAAGTGTCCGAATGAATTGAACAGAAACCTGACTAAAAGTCTCTGAAATGCAGTTATAAAATATAAGAACGTGTGACAAGTATGTCACTGATAAACTTTCGGAGCCTTACGTAATGCTCAGTAACGCAGATAAAATAGTAAAAAGCGATATAAAAGTGAAAGACCACATGAAATCAGTTAGGCAGGGAATACGAGAAAATTCCCAGACCGTGCTTGACATTGTACAACACGCGCAGATAGGTTTCTCATTGGTATCGCTGCTCCGAAGCTGACGAAAAGCGATGTTTTCAGTATTTTATGAAAGGATTTAGACCGATATGTATGGAAACATTGTGTGATGGCGACATGGAGTAGTGTTACAACCCGCCTTGCTTTGTTGGCACAATATCTAAATGAAGCGGCTCAGCCAAGTGTTACATTCTGTTGGTCTGATGAGCGCAGTTGACTGAGGTGGTGTTCTGGTCTATTGAAAATTGACACCGTGTGCAAGAGGTGGAAAGGAACCCGGTACATGGTATGATGTGGGCCGAGATGTCATCACGATACCTGTTCAAACCATTTTCTTTGAAGGGCTCCTGAATGGAAGTCTCGATTTAGACGCGGTTAATACCTAGGTCTGAAGACAAGAGAATCAGTAATCATGTGTGCTTAAAAACGACAGAACTTCAACATATACATACTTTTTGGGAGAAGAGGAAACTGCTTGTCTCAGGGCCTTACCCTAAAGCAAATATGCAAACAGCAGCCACGATAAACTTGGATTTCTCATCTCGGCGTTCGAATTGCATAACACACGAAATCATCAGGAGCAGTCGCGAGTCTAACGTTTTCTCAGATATCGTATATCTTATTTCGTGCAATTGTGCAGCTGAGTCTGTATTAGCTCCTGATAAATCTTGCAGGTTGTATGCAGCTAAACATTCGGTAGTGAAAGCCTTCAGACTACGATCAATTTTTACTGTTAACGTAGGAATACAAAACAATTGTTCTCAACTGTACGACGCCTTCTTTTACTGAGAACAGGGAAACAGGAATCATTGGCAAAGTTGCGGAACTGTGACGCCTTCCCAAGGCTGACGAGTCTAAGAATATGGCTTGAGATCGTAGTTGTTCGCCATCGGTATGCCGTGTGCCGCCGATATCAAGGCATTCTCTTGCGAGTCACGGCGCACAATTAGAGAGAACGCGCCGCGCGCGCGCGCGTTCACACACACACACACACACACACACACACACACACACACACACACACACACCGCTAGCGTTGCGTCGGCCACTGCAGTTACGAAACAGCCGCAAAGCTACTGCGACACATACACTTGATCAGGTTGGATGGGCGACCACACTGACAGCTCTAATTGTAGTATGAATTACAGCCTTCATTTGTTTAAGAAGTTTCCAAGTGGTGATAAAGTTATTAGCGTCATGGATATCCAAGAACAAAGACCGAACTGCATTAAGTAGTAGTCTGGAAGATAAAGCACAATAACACTTTCCGTCGTATATCTATGAAAGGTAGAAATAAGTTTGAACTATCACCTCTGAAAATTCCAAGCAACTTTATGCTTGTTTGCAGGTACGTGTCTGAAATTCTGGTACGCCATTTTGTTTTGGCTTATCTAGCTACAGTATTATGGCGCGCAGATTTCAGTGCATTGCAGGACTGCAGATAGGTACCTGCAAAGAAATGCGCAACTTTTATTTTCTCAAGGCGGTAATTAAAAACTTACGATTAGCCGTCGACATCTCGACTATGTTGTCTCTAGCGTTCTGGGACTAGTTAACGGCAGAAGTTCATAGGCGAAATTGAAGAACGAGGGCACAAAGATGATGCAACCAGTGCCCAAAGACACTATCCGCGTTAAGTTGAAGTGCAGGGTCACCCAGCTCATGTTCGAACTGTAATAGGATTGCACCTACACATATCGTAGGTACTGTTTGGTCTGTGTTTACGATCTTCTTCGTCCAGTAAAAGTGACGCTTTGGTCTTCAGTCGTCTCAGTTTTAATAAGATGATAAACAGGAAATACTTTTATAATCCCTCGGGTGATAAAAAAGTAACAGATTTCAGTTGTTAGAAATTATAAAAGATAAATACAATGCGCATGTCGGGGGGGAGAGGAAGGTCCAAAGTTTTGACACATCTGTCCTGCTGTTCGTTTGTAGCAACATGATGACTACACCACAAGGGAGATCATTTTGTGTGTTGGAATTTGTGCGAACTGCGATAGGAATGTCATACCTGGACATGCTGCACAACTAGTTATTACCTCAACTTCAAGAACATTCCAGTGATTTCATTTTTATACATGTCGGCGCCCCGCCTCACTTTCATCTTGAGGTGCGGCGTTATCTTCAAGAAATGAGATACCAAATTGTTGCTGTCGATTCAATGAACAGGGACCTGTTGATTCGTGTGTGGAATGAAATGGACTACCGTTTCGATTTTTCTCGAACAACGCTTGAAGCTCATGTTGGGTGTATTGTATAGTGTCTGTGCGAACATATTAAAACTCCGAACCTTCCTCTATCCACACATGTCCTGTGTGTTTCTGTCTTTCATAGTTCGTAATAAACAGTTGAAATCTTTCTTTTCGAATCATCCTGTTTTGGTTTCCGTGTAAAGCCAAGCGACAACTCATCCAGAATAACCTCAGTCAACTAAATACAATTAATTCGTAACGAGCGATAGGAACAGGACGCGACTGTAATCGGTGAGTAAAGTCAGTCGGGTTGTGTGTATGGTGCACACCAAACTGGTCGGTCGGTTCGTGTGTAGGACTCAGTAGACAGGTATTAAGTGGATATTACTGGTACAGACACAAAAGATGAGAGGGTGTCTTTACAAAGAAAAGTATTGCATGTTTATTAAGGTTTCAGCAGTATAAAAATGTAATACATCCCGTCGTAAACACACTTTCATAATTATTTATCCCTTGCGTATCTGTATCAGTAGTATTTGTGTAGATGATGCGTCATTTTGTCTGTGTTTGCGACATTCTTCATCTTAAAATAACATAAGAAGCAGAAAATGGGTTCATTATACCAAAAATAAACTTTTGAAATATATCGGGACAGTACTTCATTATAATAGTGTCATGCACCGGCAGAACATTCTATTAACATCACCAAAAATATTGTCGGTACTTGAAAGGTAGAATTAAAAAAGTGGCACATCTTTATTTTCTGAAACCTGACTCTTTTAACAGTTACCTTACCAGTTTTTGTGTAATATAGTAAGTTGCTTTGAAACAAAGAAACATCACATAAAGTAACTACCGTAAAACTGGCATACTCGTGCAAATTTCGGTGACATGTGATGAGCATGGTGGCCTTCTAAACATAACTCCTTCCAGAAATATTGGTATGTGGTCAGGGCATTAAAGCAACGAAAGAAATCGGAGCAAGGATTTGGGTGATGCATTGGACGTAGAAACTGTGAGAAGTTGCAACTGCTTTCTTCGTGAAACGCTGCCGTATTTCAGTAACGCTTGGTGTTCCGGCAAGAGTATTCGACGGAGCAGAAACCGGTCGGCCATCACGGGATGGAATTCTGCCTCTCGGCATCGGAGTTGGGTCGGTAGTGGCAGGTTAAAAGCGTGCGCTGTTGGGAGTCTCTAATATCGGGCGTTCGCACTTAAGGCGAGACGCCGCGCGACATCAGGGCCGGCTGCTCGGAGCGCTGCGCCGCTCCTGCTACGGTCCCTGGCTGCTGCCCGTCAACTCCTCTCAGCTGGTGACGGTTATCGCTGTGTACGCTGCGTTGGCGTGCCTTCCACTTGCACGCATTTGGCGTAATTTCCTGGGTGGCTGCCGTATTTCCGCTCTGGCTGGGTATACCAGTTCAGCGGTGCCCGCGCGCCGCTTCCCGTTCGGTACACACAATTCTCTTCGCGCACAAAGTTTACGTAGTCGATTACGTGAGTTACAAACGGCGCCGTGAAACTACATACGGCACAATAAATGAAATCTCCGTGATGAAAATAATAGAATTGTTACTTTCAAAAATAGTTCGTTCCTATATCCTAATTACCTACGGCTGTACTCGTTTTGCCTTCACAGTACACGGATTTCTGCCCCTAACTGAAAGACATGGCTGCAAGTAACACCAAATGTAAGAATGCCGCTACGGTCGCAAGTTCGCATCCTGCCTCGGGCATGGATGTGTGTGATGTCCTTAGGTTAGTTAGGTTTAAGTAGTTCTAAGTTCTAGGGGACTCATGACCACAGATGTTAAGTCCCATAGTGCTCAGAGCCATTTGAACCATTTTGTAAGAATGCCTTCCCCATCCGTCTTGCGAATGATTTGCTACGGACCGCGACGACTTCCTTTCTTGCGCAAACCTCATTCTCAATGCCACCTATGCCCAACGTCCCCAGACGTTTGGTAGATACATCATTTAGGCTGTCTTCCCTCTAGTAACAAGGGAGGCATTCCCTAATATCGTCACGCGTGTCCTACCATCCATCTTATTCATTCTACTAGTCATTGCTTCCCACATTATCTTTTGCTCGCAGATTCTGCGGCGAATTACTTACCTCGCCAGTCTACTTGACTTTAGCTTCTTTCTGCAGTCTGAAACACGCAGCCTCAAACTTTTCCGATTTTCCCAAAGTGATCCACTTCCGCACAATACTGTACTTCAGATGCACATTATCAGAAATTTCTCCCTTTCATTAGGGCCCATGTTTGTTATTAGTAAATTTCTTTTAGCGAAAAGTGCCCACTTACCGTGTGATAAGTCTGCTTCTCGTCCTCGCTTGGTCTGTCACGCGTAATTTAGCTTTCAAGGTAGAATGTTTCGTTCACTTCGTCCACTACAGTATTACGTACCCCAGTGACTCGCCACCAATTTTAGTGCAAAAAATATTTCAATTAATTGGGATTAAATTACACTGGAGTTACCGTTACATTGTGCAGTGTAACACGCTTGACGCCGTAATCATACCGCAGTCGATGATTTTTCATTGTGGTCGGATCCACAGTTGCCTTGAATTGCTAAAGATTCCATGCCACCCTTAATTGTTAAATTTGGTTTATTTACACACTGTTACACAATTTCGATCTTGTGGCATACAAAACACAGCAGACAGTATTTTTAATTACATAATGTTGATGGCGGAATAGCCAACGCGTGCTTGTTCAAAATTGCGCGAGGGGGAAATACAGTGAATTTAAGCCGTTGAGAGCGGCAGCGCGTCATTTAGAAAATACCGTAGTCGGATTCAGTCCGTCTGTAGTGGTTCTAAGCTGCGGATTAACACTCCTGCCATTCGTGATAATCTCTCTCTTCCACCTCATGCCACCCCCACCCCCCCAACCCTCCCCCGCCCTCCCCGCGGTTGTTTCCAGATTTACGTGAGATTCACATCTAACAAAGTTTCAGCGTGAGTTTTTAGCTGGCATTCGTGCAGCTGAGCTTTTAAGTAAGGTACATTTATTCCTAGGTCTTAACTATTTCACCTCAATTTTTACTGTATAGTGACAGCGTCGTAGAGAGACCTCCTCGGCATGTATGAAGCACTTAAATACGGCGTTATCTGATGTTCCTTCAGGACATCATCATTTACAGCCCGTTTTCAGCGTTTTCTCTGGTATGCATAAATAAGAGCCATGACCAGAAAGTCAGTGGTTACAAACACACTGTTCTCTACCATAATAGCAAAAAACTGCAGAAGTAATACATCGTGTATGAGATGCACTTTTTTCGATTGTGTATGATTTAGTTAGTAAAACAACCAGTCTTCAGAAAGCAACCTTATGCAGAGAATAGTTCTCGCTTTCATTAATGTTCCAATTTCGCGAACTGATGCAGTGAAAGAACACGAGAAAGTGTAGGTTATCGCGGGAATAACGTGTTAGTAGAGGGTAGAAAGAAGAAATTTTTGTAGTTGTAGCTTAAGGGGATACGGAATCGGATTTTGGGTTAAAAAATCGAATTTTTTTTATTGGCGTATTATATTCTGCCATGTTTCCTCTTTAAAATGACGTATCATACATAGCTCTACTACAATTATAACTATTTTATTTTTATATATTTGTGAGATCGGGTATTGCGCTTTAGTTATACACGTCTCTCGTGGCTGACCATGAACTTTTTGGCAGTACCTTTAAAGTGACATGAATTCAAATATCCCGGTTTCCAGCGACTATTTATACACTAGTTGCCCGAAAATGTTTCTCTCTGGTTTCCTCAAGTTACTCTTTGACTTTGTGGCGGGACTGTTTTGTAAACAGTGTGATATAAGAAAGTAGTTGTTGTTGAGTTATTTCGTATTTAGTGCTTCATTTTTCGCAGTGAAAATGCCTAGAGCTAAAGCAAAAGTATTTAAAAAGCGTGTGAACTGGCAAAAGAAAAGAAATAATGATTCATTAGCAAAGCAAAGCAGTTCATCATCATCACTGTTGGAAAATGTGAATCCACTTATTACTGATTTGCCGAACGAACTTACACCAAATGAAAACAGTGCTTCTCATAAAAAACTAAGAGATTTGGAAGAGAAATATAATTTACTTGATAGAGGGAATGAAGTTTTTGAACTCATTGATACGAATATATTGTGTGAAGCTCTTGAAAACAGTTTGTGCTGCAAAAAATGTCATGGAAACGTTTCTCTGAAAGTAGAATCCCATGTTGGCCTGGCTGCCCAGTTTAATTTAATATGCAGTGTTTGTAAATACAGCTGTAAGTTTCCAAGTTCGGTTTCAGTAACTGTAAATAATGGATACAAGAAAACTGAACTTTATAGTGTAAATATTAGGTTAGTTTATGGATTGCGAGCAATTGGTAAGGGCAAAGCAGCTGGTGATATGCTATGTGGTGTTCTAAATCTTCCAAGTGCACCTTCAAAGTTTGAAGCTTACAATTATGTACTAGGATCTGCAGTTGAAGATGTAGCACAGAAGTCAATGCAGGTTGCTGTGGAAGAAGCAGTGGAAGAAAATGACGGCAGTCGTGACCTCACAGTGGCGTTTGATGGCACGTGGCAGAAAAGGGGCCACACCTCCAACAATGGTGTTGTAACAGCAACTAGTGTTGATACTGGCAAGGTTATTGATGTTGCAATAATGTCTAAATACTGTAGGTGCACAGGCAGGCTGAAAAATGAACACAGTGATGACTGTATTGCTAATTATTATGGTAGTAGTGGTGGCATGGAGGTTGCTGGGGTGAAGAAAATTTTTCATCGCTCTTCACAGTGGTATAATGTTCGCTATGTCAAATATCTGGGAGATGGTGACTCTAAAGCATTCAAAGAAGTTTTGGAAAGCAAACCATATGGGAACAGTGTAAATATAAGCAAACTTGAATGTATAGGACATGTGCAGAAGAGAATGGGTGCCAGGCTGAGAAGGTTAAAATCAGTTATGAAAGGGAAAAAACTAGATGATGGGAAAACCTTGGATGGCAGAGGAAGATTGACTGATTCCATAATAGACCACATTCAGAACTGCTATGGCCTTGCAATCAGGCAAAATACAGGCAATCTTGAAGAAATGAGGAGAGCTATATGGGCTTTATATTTCCACACCGCATCCACGGATGAGCATCCACAACATGGTTTGTGCCCCAAAGGTGAAAACAGCTGGTGTAAATACAATAGGGGACTAACAACAGGAGAGAAATACATTCACCACCACAGTCTACCATCAGCCATCATGGCAGAAATAAAGCCCATTTTCAGAGATCTGGCTGACAGAAGTCTTCTGATGAAATGTCTTCACGGAAAAACGCAGAACCCCAACGAGTGCTTGAATAGTGTGATATGGCATCGTCTCCCAAAAACAGTGTTTGTCGGAATTAATACACTACATTTTGGTGTGTATGATGCTGTGGCAACCTTCAATCTTGGAAATATAACTAAATGCCAGGTCCTTCAAAAGTTGGGTATGTGTGTTGGTTCCCGTACGGTACGTGCTATGTTCTTTTTAGATCAGCACAGACTAAGGCATGCTGATAATATAATCAAGACATTAGTGAAAAAAGCAAGACAGGTGCAGAGGGGTGCCAAAAGAAGACTTGAAGATGATTATGAAGACTGTGAAGGGGGTATTAGCTACGGATCAGGAATGTTTTAATCTTCTTTCTCCGTTTCCCGTAAGTTTACTTTTTACTTCATCTAGGAACATTATCTCAGGTACTGGTCAACCTAGAAGTCTGAAATTTTTATGACGTAGTGACATAGGTCCCTATTACATACTGAAACAACGATTTTTTAATTACTTGATTTACAAAAGACTTAGGGGTGATAGTCTAGTAAAAAGCGATGGAAAAAATTTACTTAAAAATAAATGTACAATATCTCTGTAAGAAAATACTTTGACAATAAACTGTTGTTTCAGTATTGTTGTAACATATGAATGCACATACAGTAAAATTTTTACCTCTCTGTCTCCAGTAGTTTGTGAGAAAATGTTCCCTATAGTAGGCATATATTAACATTGCGGGGATAGGTGATTCCGTATCCCCTTAAAGATACCTGAATTAGCTCTTAAGTTTCCCCCCTTCAAAGTCTTCCTTCCAGTAACCTAATTTGATGCTGTTACCTTTTGTCGATATCTAGCTGGCAGCCACAACGGAGTAGTTTCTGAAATTGCAGATTATCGGGTATTTATTGCAAATTGGGAATCGGTCACGTGATTTGATCGTGGTAGATTGTGCCCGCCAGTTGTTAGTTACGGCTGGCCGCCGCTTGGGGGCAGTAGTGGGCAGTGGACGGTCCACCGCGCTCTGACGTTCAGTTCGTGAATTAGTTGCTGCTTGCGTCGCATTTGCGTAATGGCGGGTGTGACTTTACAAAAGCGAATGAATACTTACTTATTTGCCCAATGAATAGTGTCATTCAGCTCTTTCATAAACATGCGAAAATCAGCGGTGCAAAGAAATGTTCGACCTCATGCAAATACATGTAAACGCGGAGAAGATGGTGCTGTAACTAATAACATGAGTGGCATGCAGAATGAGTACAAACTTCACAAAATTTGTGTCTAGATTTACTCGCCGTTGCACACGTGTCTGGTATGACTTCGAACGTTACTCTACTAAATCAGGTTGTTACTCAGTTTTGAAGACATCTCCGAAATCGAAAATAATCAGTATTGCGTTTCGACTTACTCGTTCGTTCCTTTTGTTTTTGAAGGCGAGGGCGAGAGAAATAACGGGTTAGTTCTTCTAATGCATATGTTGATGCTTTTTTATTTCTCCGTAAAAATATGTAGTCGGCATGTATGGCGTTTTTAGGACAGCTATCTCCAAAATTTTACGTTCCTAACATGCAAAATTGGTTTTAGTCTATTAATGTGAACTATATCCCTAGTGATGCGAATGTTCAGACGTCAGTCTTTCCATAGACTCTTTGTCTAACTGTTCCCGTCACTTTTTCACTGTCGTAGTCACCTTCAGCCTTTCCCGGAGCTTCAGAAAACCGCTGTCTTTTTGTACACTGGCCGGCAATGCACTGTTATTGCTAGACACATTCGCCAACAACTAAAAGCATTCCTTGCACATTTTTAAAACGTTGTTCGGAATTCTAGATTAATGCGCTGCTCTCCATTAACGTTAACACAGGTTTCAACTTGACAACACTCATTATCTTTATCGAAAGTGCTTAAGAATAAATTAAACTGACTAGAACCCTAATCCAAGGAAGCCACGATATACACTATGCAGCATCAATTTCAGCTATATTGTAGTACCGAACTCCAGTTCCTCAAGTCTGAATACCAAGGAGGTGTGGTCTCAATACCAAGACGGTGTGAAAGGTGTAAACGTTTCTTCCTCTTCAGCCAAATCTTTAGTGGTGTGTGTGTGTGTGTGTGTGTGTGTGTGTGTGTGTGTGTGTGTGTGTGTCAATGAAAAGTGGTTTTCGTGTATGAAATGCAACCGCTAATGTACGGAAAAGCAAATAACTATAAATCAGCGGCATTAGCAGTTAACATCCCTATTAGGAGTACCTGAAGAAGACTACTAGCCCTGTTAACGAAACTGTCCACGAAATGTAATTACCACATGCTCTCTAAGACCAAGAACATAGCAATCAATTATGCTGAAAAAACTTCAGAAACCACACTTAGGTTGCTGTCTACTGTTACAGATGTCCTCAAGGCCTGTGACAAGAACAGCTGATTAGCATCTGTCCTGCAAAAACATCCTGCCTTTAGACACAATTTAAACTCGTGATATATTCTCCCCATCGACGAGAATAGCATTTTCATGTAGTTTCGCCGTAGGTTGTTATTTCGTGACCATATTTGTCGGGTAGGATGCTGTTTTAGAGAAGTTCTATCGTTGGCACCATTTTCTTTTGTGTGATGAGAAGGAATCTTCCGTTTTGAGGACGCCGTACAAGCGGAACACACAATGTATATTTCGAGACTGAACTGCGCCGTATTCTGAATTATAACTTTAGCTCTGACGAAGTAGATTAACTCTTAATGTAAACATCACTTTCCGTATTCTTTACTTGTAGTAATCAAAACCCGAATATATTGTTATAGAAAAAAATTACTGATAAATTGTACTATTTGCTTTTTGCAGTCGCCATTTTCCTGGAAAAAAACAAACATAATCTGGTAACGCCGTTTTAAAGGAAAACGAAATATTTCATTCTAATAGGGGAGAAAGATGTAGATAGATACGTTAAGATAGGTATGTAAATAAAGATTATGGAAACTAGGCGAATTTCTAATGCCAGTACGCGAAGTGGACTCCAGTAGTTCACTAACTCTGAGATCAGTAAAGAAATAGCACAAAGTATTGGTACCTGCTACATTAGACAACTGTCCTGGTCCTGAAAGCCAGCAATTCGAGCTGGTCGATCTCCAACGAGACTTGAAGTTGCTTGACCGCTTCTCAACACACTCGTTACCCTAACACTCGCCTGCGCGCCTTATTAGCGAATACAGTAAATATTTGCCGTTGGCATGCTGCCCGCACAGTAACATTAGTGTATTCAAATGCTGCCACTGAGCTGCCGCCGGGCGTGGTCATTCAGGTAAGTTTTCTGCTCTGGAGAACAGGCACGCTGCGGCCGTGGGAAATTTTTCCACATGCAAATATACAACATTTTATTACAAAAAATATTTCAGAATGGTTTTTTTACGGAAAAGTATAAACTAAAATTTCATTCCACGCGTCACACGTCTACTATCTTGACATTCGTCCACAGCGTCTTCGTAGGGGTTGCGTACCCACAATCACTTCAGTCGGTAAACCTCTCTGTAGTACGTAGTCGTTCGGTATAATGCAATAGACGGTATTCGGCCATCTGAGATACTCTTAAGTTTCTTCCCAAGTATAAAATGTCTGAATATTTGACACGTAAACTTTGTCATCTGGAAAGGGCACGTAGTCGTGTCTCTCACATACAATACTGTTCTGCAGCAGGTTAAACATCCGGTTTGTGTCGGTAAAAGTCGTTAGCGGCGGGACTCTCATTGTTCCTCCACTGCAGGTAATCTTCCGCTAACTTTAGTTAATATACGCTTCCGTGCATATATATATTGCCCCACTCTTCAGTTCATGGGCTCCCGTTAATTTTTTTCAAACGCAAGGTCTGGTTGTCCACTGGACTACGAATGGTTGAGCACCCTGAGTTTCACTGTGAATATCTTATAAGCACTTGCCGCAGTAATTCATTACTTACAGGCTCCCCTTTGTGGTGCTCACTGCGTTATACAGAGAACGTCGCCGATTGCTGAGACAGTGCGAGGATAGCGGTCCAAATCACTGCCCAACCGTCTAGATTTAATTTTCCAGTTTTCTCCCTACATCGCGTGTGGCAAATACCGAGATTATTTCTTTGAAGGAGGAGGGCCGATTTCATTTCCGTTTCGTGCGAACGTCCAAGAGCAACTCGGATGCACAATTTTCCATAGTTTCCTCGCTCCCGCTACGTGATTCAGGTGCCCACCCGCGACTTCTCCTTCACAGAAAATGGAGTCTAGGGCTTAAAGTTAAAAGATTTGTTAAATTTTCTCTCGATCCGTGACTTCGGCACTTAACCCCTCGCTGTAAAACGTCTGTCTAAAATATCAAGTGGCGCCGCAGTTCGTAGTAGACGTTACCCTTGGAGTAGTTCCTAACTGGCTAACCATCATTTTACAGGTCGGAGGAAGCAAAGGAACACGATTTGGAATAGGTTGATGCTTAATAAGCTTCGTGTTGCAAAAACCAAAATTTTGTCTCAGGACAGCTTATTTTTGAATTAGTAAACGATAGAAAACAGTTTCCATGAGGGGCGCCATCAGATTTTGAACGTGCGGTGGGTTAATCAGGCGAGATGTGAGCTCACGTTATGATGTGAATAAATACTGGGAGGGTGGCAGGGTGCTTGACTTGACTATCGGCATATGTTGTTAGACAACTTTTCAGTAGGGCTGTGATATTTATAAAAACATCGGGAATCCGATATATCGATATTTAAAAAAGTCATAATTAGCATTCAACTTACCGCAGAAAAGTGTCGCTATATAGACGGAAGAAATATCGAAGTACCTGCCTATAAAAATATCGGCTGCACATTGTAAATGCACTGCTGGTTTTAGAGATGTTTTTGTAAGTATTGATTTATTATTAGATATTATGTACATCAACCAGCTAGCAGTTTGCCTATCCCTCTTAAAACAAGATTTGAAAGGAAAAAAAAATGCACGTTCACGCTTGGCGATAACCAATTTGCTGACAATGGTAATTGCATGTAAGTGGTAAAATAAAGGTGTCCGATGGGTCCGTTATTCGGTTTCGTCATACATCGGATTTGTCGGGAACTCTTCATGTCGACATCCTGGTGTTTTTTTTTTTTTCCTTCCCTCCGTAAACGCCCGCCAACTAACAGCTGTAATCCCAAATTTTCGGGGTGAAGCTAAACGTTCCAGTTTTTATTGGTAGTACCGAGGGCTGATTATGGCTGATTACGTCAGTATTTCCTCTCACACGTCTCCGCCCACTACACAGACCAATCTTGTCATTGAGATTTTCGTCCATCGTTTTTACAACTGTTTTTGAAGTATGCCGGTGCTTCACACGGTCAAAGAGAGAGATTGAACACGACGAAAGCTCAAAGTGTTAAGACTCGTTCACACAATGAAAATTGTCATATTCTACTACAATTTCAAGAGAACATTTTCAAATATTTACGGAAAAATGCAAAAAAAAGTATAATAATATCAGCACTTGATTCTACCTTTTCAATATAGATATATCGCTGAGAATATATCGATAAGTATCGTTATTTTTTGGAAAATTTCGATATCGGTATTTTATCGAAAGCCCTGCTGTGGAGGGTACGCTGTTGATATTGTTGCACGTAAGTTCACCTTGTCGGAAAATGGTCACTACTAGCGTTTACGTAGACTGGTACGCCAAAACGTTATGACCACCTGCTTAATATCGCGTTGGTCCACCTGTGGAATGCAATACAAGAGCGATACCCCGCGTGGTATGGATTCCACAATTCCTTGTAACGATTCCAGAAGTATGTGGCATCAGACGTTTACGCACAGGCCGTATAATTCCCGTAAATACAGGGCCGATGGTTTATGGGCGCGGAAATGGTGCCCGATACAGACCCAGATGTTTCATCGGCTTCAGATCGGACGAATTTGATGGGAAAGACATCAGCGTGAGTTCACTGTCATGCTCCCCAAACCATTGCAGCCCGATTCTGGCATTGCGAAAAGGACAATTATACTGATGAAAGATGCTATCGCTATCGGGGAAATCAAGCATGAAGAGAGATTAATGTTCCAAACAGATGTCCAAATAGTACACAACTTGTGCCCTCGATTATCACCATATGTTCAATTGAAGCAAAGGTAAACGTCAGTATTGGGATAAAGGCGGTTCTGGGACACTTCCTATATCAAAAGTTGCTCATATTGGCTAGGGAGAGCGGTGGGGTGTTTTCTCACAAGCACGGATTGTCGGCAGGGGTCACAAAGGAATTAGCACAACAGTAGGTTAAGGTATTATGTCTTCAATTTAATTAATCAGAATATCAGTTTGCTATCAGAAGTGTCCCAGAACCAGCTTTATCCCAGTACTAACGTCCACCATGATGTGGGCTGCGTCCTTGGCAAGCAGCACACTTAGAGCAGCTGGTGTGGATGACAGCGTACCCGGACACAACCATCGACCTGATGTAACAAGATAGCTCATTCATCGGACCATAGGACACATTTCCATTGATCCACGGTCGTGTGCCATTGAACTCGCGCCCACTGCAGTTGTAATTGGCGAAGTCGTTGGGTTAAGATACGAATAAGTTGGGGTCCTCTTCTGCCGAGCCCCATGTTTGACTGTGTTCTGCTAAACGGCGTATAATTCTTACTGCCTTGTAGGAATTACTGTCGGGGCGGGGTAAGAACCACCTCACTCTCATCGAGGGTGAATTGATATATGAGAATAGAGAGGGGGGGGGTCGAGGAGAGGCTGAGATGATGAATAGCGAGAGGGTTGGAGGGGGGGGAGGAGAAGATGCGTGCAGTATATGTGACATGCGCATAAGCGGACGAAGCCGCGGGAAAGGGCCAGTATTTAAATATAACAAATAGTGTTCTAGAATGAGCCGCTTATCAAACATTTCCGGGAAATCGAGGTTCAAAGTGTAAAATACCACAGGCGAACTCCAATCGCGGAGTATGGGCATTAGCGCAACCAGCAGAGGGGGCAGAGTGGAATTGTGACCGTAATGCATTAATCAGATTTGTTCCTAACCGCCCACCAAACATGGATATCGCTGCAACGGATCGTGTTTCTTCTTCTTTGTCAAATGTGGTGGTTATTATTATTATTATTATTATTATTATTATTATTATTATTTTCTTTTAACGGATCCGTTTCCAGTACCTTCATCGGCAATTAAAGAATCATAATAGTGTTGAGTGTTTGATAGAAGATAACAAGAAAACTGACGAGACTGGAAATCAGTACGGGCAGACTTCTAGTGTGTCGTCTTAAGGATTGTTTCAAAGCCGCTCTCGACGGCTGGCATTGTTGCATGATATTTAGCAGACTCGTGAAACTCAACCTCGATTTCTCGGAACCGCATGAGATGAGATGCGCGTCGTACGAAAGCAGCATTCGTTACATTTAAATATGTGCTACAATCGTCCGTAAGATGATTAAAATCGGCTACGTGCTGTTTTTGTAGGCTCCTTCTGTGATATGAAAGCAGCACGTGCTTCTAAAATTGTGGATTCTATCGGTATGCACGGAATGCGCCGGTAGATATTTACCGCTGACTGTAGTTCAGAGCGCCGTTTGTTAAGAAGTGTACAGTTCGACATGAGAGTTGCAGTTTGTTACAGGAGAACTTTTGTTTTCTATGTTTGAAGCAACGACACTAGGTGTCCACTACTTGCTTCATAGCGGCTGTAGGCGGAACCGTTGACAGTGATTGCATCTTGATACGGCTAGACTTCTCTCTCTCTCTCTCTCTCTCTCTCTCTCTCTCGCGGCCAGCACGTGGCGCCGCGCTGCGCCGCGTGTATTTCGGGCATCCTCTGCCGCCGCTGCGCGCCACACTTGTTTACACGCGCGCCCAGAGTCCGGCCCTTGTCGCGCCAGCGCCTACTGCCCCGCGGTTTCTGGCTGCACCGTTTCCAAAACATCTCGCTCAAGCACGGTTAACTTCAATTACCGCACAGTTCTACACACTCGGTACATCTTTAGTTTCACTGAGAAAGGCACCTGTTACCTCCACACCTGTCACCTGTTCATGATCGTCTTTCAGCAGGGGCCCGTCTGAAGCGCACACAGCCAACGTAGCTTACAACATTGTCTTAAAGAACTGTATTGTTCCTGTTGTGTGCATGTGTGTATTCATTACTATCGAGCTACATCTCTCTTACGAAGTACTAGCTCAATACTATCCGTCTCGCTTTCTCGCTTGTTCTTTGATATGGAGAATTACGTGCATTGAATTTGATGTTTTGCTTTCTGGTGCAGAGCTGAATAAGTTTTGTAGCTTTCAAACACGTGAACACGATACTGAGTATTGTCCGTGCGAGAAACAAGATTCTTCGAAATTCACTCTGAAACGTGTGGGTGACCTTGTACGTTATTGATAAACACGCTGCACGCTAATCTTACTAAAAGTTGGAGACTTACAAAGCTAACCGGCATGTTAGTTGAAATGCGTGAAATTCGTGATATGAATACTTTATTGCCTTTTTTTTCTGCAGCTAGTATGTCCGCTTCTATGATGTTATCGGAGACTTTACGGCACCATCAGAGTCACTTCCAGCTCGTCTTGCTACAGAGACGGCTACTCCGATTATTGCGACCACCTGCTAATACTCAGTCGACGGTGCTTTCTGAAACGTCGCCTTGGCCTCCAGGTCAGGCCGTCCTCGTAATTCACATTTTCGTCGAACCACTTGAGGTAGTGCTAGGGTTTGAGATGGCTGCTTCTTGCGACTGCCATCTCTGCTTAGACAACCCACTTTGCGGCCACCTTGCTCTAGCTTGCTTTTTACACTTACTCAACACTTATTCAACACTAATTGTCCTGAGAGATAAAGCAACAATTGGTAGTTACGCTATATCTGCAGTCACTGTAGCACATGTCTTTTACAAGACGATATCTGCCTTCACACCATGCGATAGTCGGGTTTGGCGATCTAGTGCCGAAGCGTGTGTAAATCGAACCCTAGCCGGACCACGGAATTTCCAATCCGCTTTTAACCCAGTTTACACCTCAAAAAGTGTGAACATTAGCCAGGAAAGACACGTGGACACGTGGTTCGGATTCCTTTTTAAACTGCATGTTCGCTTTGCACGGAAGTGGTAGGTCACGGACACTTAAGCCTCCAAAATCATTCGCTTCCAACTGAGATTTCGACCAGGTCGTTGAGCCACATGGGGATACTATATTATTATTATTATACATCATGCGATCGTCTTCAGACCGTTAGTAGAAATAAAATGATCCATTATAGTTGAAGATTAACCCTCAACGATCACACGCTATCGTATTCAAACTGTAATGAATTACGTAGTGAAGACTGAAGATCCGAATACAGTAGTAAAGACTGAAACTGGACATCTTGCAAATAACACGTTCAGTAAATTGTGACGGATTTTACACTTCCACTTCATGCTGGTGGTAATAAACTTCTCGGTAGGTATAATCTTTTTCCTACAACATACGTTTGTGATTAAACTCTCACCACCATTTATTCTCCTGGTTTCCTCTTCGTTTATTATATATATATCTCCGTTCCATTGCCCATTGTTCGCTCAACACTGCCCCTTCTCAGGGGACGCCCATATCGTACAACTAATACAAAAGCATCTTCAGTAATTCTTGTTCTCTTTCTCGAATTTGACTATTGTAAAAGTCGGCTCAAGTCTCATTTAACAACGCTTACTCCATTACAGTATAAGATCACTCGGAAACGTTGTTGGTGGTACCTCCACGTGGCAATTACCCTAGCCTACAATTCTCGTGTGGAGGTGTTGCGACCAAAAATGTTTGGATTGTGTAGCGGTGTAGAAAATTGCAGAAACGAGTTACGTACATATCTGAACAATTTATTTTATTAACTTCGCGGTGTTAGCCTGTAGCAGATCTACAGTCCAGCAGTGTTAAGACAGCGTGCGTTTTCCTCCTGCTAAATTTAGTCGTGTTTGACAAAACGTACAGGAACTCTCGCGTAACGCAAATTCGCGTCTTCGACTTCAAACCAAAGGCTGGACGAAAATAATCTCCTCCTACAGTGAGATTTCAACGCTGGAACCACTTAGAATGCAGATGCAGTTACAAAGCAGCCGTCGGCGTACATGTTCGGTGCATGTAAGTACATTGCTGTCGTATTCACCTGTGTATTTTGCGTAAGTCATTGTACATTCTGTTTACTAGACTCGACTATAAAGACGTCACGTGGTGTACTTCTTGAGCAAAACTGTGACTGAAAGTTTATTCTGGAAACTGTGTTGCACCAGGAAAAAATTACCCATGCGCTGATACTCCTACAAAATACATTGTGGTCGAACATTGTAAATAGCTTTGTAATAGGATGAACATTGGTGTGCTAGTTAAATGATCGCACCTAACAGAATGAGAGAAATGCACTTACATAAAATTCTACTGAATGTCTGTCGCACATTCTCCAAACCATGGCCAAGGTCCCGAAATTCAAATGTCTAGAACAGCCGCATTTCAAGCACGATGCGTCTTCCTTACTAGGTGTCTTCCCTTCTTATACATGTTGCTGCGGTCTTTGTCTTGTTTGTTCACGCAGTATACAGACTTGTTTGTCAGTCTGTTCGACTCTAGTTCGCAGCCACCGGGAGGGGGAGAACTCTTGAGGCCTGTGTGAATTTTTCATGCAGCAGCGACGGTCTCCCAGAGGGATACTCCTCCTCCTTCAGACTGTGGAAATATTTACAAACTCCGAGCTGCAGTGGTCCTTGTGTGTGTGTGTGTGTGTGTGTGTGTGTGTGTGTGTGTGTAAGGGGGCTTCTCTGTACGTGGGCGTTTCCAATTTGTATCATGTCGTTGGTCTTTGGTAGATAACATCATCTTCGCCAGGAAAACTTCGCTAAATAAGTTACTCAGTTGGTCCAAACTCCAGATGATATGAAGACTCTCCGATCATAGCAGCTCATATATTAACTTTGCGAGCGATTTTAGTTAAAAGTAAAAAGTGCACAATCGGGAAGAGATTGTGTTCTGCTGTGAGCATTTCAGTAGCGTGATCGGTACGCAGTCGTGGTAATACACGCAAAGAAAGAGACATTTTCAATGGGGCATGCATATAAATCGTACTGATACGTTACGCCTGTACTAGCTAGAGGCCTCATAAACTTCAAATTCTTAATGATTCTTGGATTAGCGCACCTTCTTTCGGATCAGCAGCCTTCTTTAATATTGTAAATATGAACTAATTCAGAATTTGCATTCAGTGCACCGAGAGTGACTGATTAAAGCTGTATTGGTAAAATACTGGGTTGGTGTACCAGAATGCAGCTGCGCCTCTTAAGACTATTCACTGATCCTTAGAATAGCTGTAAAATCCTCCAGGATATTGATATCGACGAGGATGTAGATGATCAAAATGTCGTACTTTATAGTACTATAAAGCGTACAGATATCCCGACAGAAAACAAAGATCTGTGATACGGAAGCAAAACTTGACTTAAAACGTTTCGTTCTCTACGGATTTATGTGAGCAGTACCCAGTGTAAAGATACATGTCTAATTAGCTGGGCTCGATGCTGATACAGCAAGAAACTCGGTGCAATATTATGTTCCATAAATGTTTGATGGGATTCATGTCGGGCGATCCAGGTGGTCAAATCCTTCGCTCTAATTGTCTAGAATGCTCTTCAGACCAGTCGCGGACAATCATGGCCCGATGACTTAGCGCATTGCCATCCATAAAAATTCCATCGTTGTTTGGGAGCATGAAAACCATGAATGGCTGTAAATGGTCTCCAAGTAGCCGAACATTACCATTTCCAGTCAATGATCGGTTCACATTTCCAGTCAATGATCGGTTCAGTTGAACCAGAGGACACAGTTCATTCCACGTAAACACAGCCCACACCATCATGGACCCATTACCAGCTTGAACAGTGCGTTATTGACAGTATGGGTACATGGCATCGTGGGGTCTACAGCTTACTCGAAACCGACCAACAGCACTTCCAACTGAAATAAGGACTCATCCGACCAGGCCACTGTTTTCCAGTCCAACCGTTATGGTCAGGAGCCTAGGAGGGGCGCTGCAGGCGATGTCGTGCTGTCAGCAAAGGTATTCGCGTCGGTCGTTTGCCGCCATAGTCCATTAACGCCAAATTTCACCGCTCTGTCGTAACAGATAGGGTCATCGTACGTTCCACATTGATTTCTGCGGTTACTTCACGGAGTGTTGCATACCTGTTAGCACGGACAACACTGCGAAAACGCCGCTGCTTTCAAGTCGTTAAGTGTAGGCCGTCGCCCATTACGTTGTCTGTGATGATGACAGGGAACACCTGAAATCTGGTATTCTCGGTACACTCTTGACACGTGGATCTCGGAATATTGAATTCCCCAACGATTTACGAAACGGAATGTCCCCTGTGTCGTAACTGCAACTGCCATTGCACGTTGAAAGCCTGTTAATTCTCGTTGTGCAGCCGTAATCACGTCAGATACCTTTTCACATGAATCACATGAGTGCAAATGGTAGCTCTGCCAGTGCACTGCCCTTTCATGCATTGTGTACGCTATACTGCCGCCTTCTGTAAACGTGCATATCGCTATTCCATGACTTGTCACCTTAGTGTAGATTACTTTATCTCGATCATAACACGTCGCGGACATAAAGTAAGGGTAACTTTGACTGGAAAATCCTTAGGATCAAAGATTCAAAGATGGTAGACGAGCCTAAAATGAATAATAAGTGATACATAAATTACGGACTGACATGAATGTTTGGAAATTTTGTTCACATGGTCAACTTAAGTCTGCTTATAATAGCTGTTAACAGTGACGACCGCCAGCTTTAATGTGTGCATTGAAAGATGTTTCGTAGGTGCAACTGCACTCTGTATTATAAATCTCAATGTTAGCACGCTCTATTCATTATAGGCATACATCTGTTGATCTACCAATACTCCCCAATTATTAGTCTCAAAGCAGTATTCTACGAAGTTTGCATTTTTCGAACTAGTTCATGAATATTTTGTCACGATACGACATCTCAGATTCTTCTGTGCGAATAATTCTATGTCGACTACGTTGGTACCCCTCTATGTGACTCGATGTACAAAAGTTTCTCGTTACGAAACAAGCAGTTTGGTGACACGTACCACAAACGCGTTGTTCATAGAGGGCGGTTGTTCAGTGCCCGCCTAGTCAGCATATTTAGATTTTTTCACTGTTCATCTAAATCCTTTGAAATGGAACGGCTAATTTGTTCCTGCAACCCAAGCTTGTGCTAAGTCTATAATGAAATCATTGATGGAGAGTTAAACTCTTAATATTCGTTCCTTTTCGAGAGTTATAAATAGTTCTCATCGAGTCTCTCAATTTGGCTCCGCTACTCTTTTTATGTATTATGTTTCCAGGGAACTATTTTTGTCATTGTTTCGATAAACGACATATTAAGTTCAGAGTATTGTGGAAGGCATACAGTCTTTTGTTTTTACAGAAATACATTTCGAGAGATTTTCCAGGAAACGAATGAAACTTCGTTCGGCGGCACGCGCTAGTGGAATACTGATGTACGAACTGTAAGAAGACTGGCAGCTCTCCAGTTGTACTAATGTGTTTGTACCATCTTGATTTACTCGAATCTAATATAAGCAGTTTTAATGTTTCCATCCTCCAGTGAGCATCCGTTATACAACGCTTCACTTCAGCTTCCCTTTAAAGCAGAAGCAATATGGTTTCGAAAAACTATTCCAAAAAATCCACTTAATAGGTTTCACTGTATCACATTTGCGACAACTCTCTCTTTCCTTAGATGGAGTTAGTAACGCTTCCCCGTTTTTGCGAGTATTACGGGAGCGTCGAGTAATGTCGTAGACGGAGCAGCAGTGGAACTGGACCACGAGTGAATGAAGAAATGTATACATGGCACTTGACTCCACCTTCGCTTTGTAGAATTGTTAAAGTAGCACACTCTTCTTAAGGGGAGAAACAGCAACCACTACAGTGACAGGCCCGTCGTGTAGAGAGAGACTTAGTGGTGGTGGTGGTGGTGGTGGTGGTGGTGGTGGTGGTGGTGGTAAGCGTTGAGGAGCAGCTTAGCTCATTTCTACTTGGTCGGGGAATACAGTTTACTTCGCAGGTTCGCAGAAGACTTAATCTAACCAATGTAAGATTTAGCAGAGGGAGTTGGTTCACAATTGCTATTCATTAACCGCAATATCTACGCTCATAAGCGCTCTAGTGAATGAATTTATGACTACAGGGAATGGGCAGCGAGGTTTCGCGAAATGAATACTACATATCATATGTTGGAAGGATGTCCCGGGAAAGCTAATTGCAATCTCGTACAGGCTAACAAGGGCCGTTCCAGATTTCCGCCCAAATCTTCCTCTGCAGTGTGATCGACAGCAAATAGAGCCAATGAACGTCGTTTCCTCACGGGCTTCAAGCCACATATTTATGGCAGTCAGGAGTAAATACATCGCCTATTAACTCTTTCATTTAAATGAACGAATGTATGTTATTTAGTCGCTGTACTTGCAGGGCGCGTCTGATTCCACAACTTTTAAAGTGGCGTACACCGATCAGCCAGAACATTACGACCACCTACCGAATGGCCGGTATTTCCATCTTTGCCACGGATAACAATGGCTGCACGTCTCGTGGTACGGAAGCAATGATGTCGCTAGGAGGAGTTGACACCACATCTGCACAGGCTCGCACGCACGCACTCTCACGCATGTCACCTAATTGCCGTAAATTCCGGGAGGGGGCCGATGAGCTCTGACGCGACGTTGAATAACATCCCAGACGTGTTCGATCGGGTTCAGATATGGCGAGTTGAGGGGCCAAGCAGGTCAATTGAAACTCGCCACTGTGTTCCTCAAATCACTCAATCACACTCCTGGCCTTTCGGCATGGCGCATTATCATGTTGAAAAGTACCATTTACTTCGGAGAACATAGTCGTCATGAAGGGGTGTACGTGGCCTGCAACCAGTGTATGATACTCTTTGGCCGATGTCCACGTGAATGTTCCCCAGAACATAATGGACCCGCCGCCAGCTTGTCTCCATCCCGCAGCACAAGTGTCAAGGAGCTGTTCTCGTGGAAGACGACGGATTGTTGACCTCCCATTGGCATGATGAAGGTATCGGGATTCATCAGACCATGCAACGATCTGCCACGGCGCCAACGTCCAGTGCTGATGGTCACGTGCCCATTTCAGTCTTAGTTGCTCGTGTCCTGGTGTTAACATTCGAACATGAACGGGTCGTCGGCTGCGGAGGCCCATCATTAGTAGTGTCCGGTGCGCTGTGTGTTAAGACACGCTTGAACTCTGCCCAGCATTAAAGTCTGATGTTAGTTCCGCCACACTTCGCCGTCTGCCTTGCTTTACCAGTCTGCCCAGCCTACGACGTCCAACATGTGTAATAGTATAATAAGACTGCCCCACCCAACGGCGTTTGGACATGGTTTCACCTTAGTTTCGCCACTTGTTGAAGACACCACAGCACCTCTCGAACACTCTAAAAGTCGTGGACAGTTTCCGAAATGCTCGTGTCGAGTCTCCATGTAATCACAATCTGTCCTGGGTCAAACTCAGATCGCGCGCTTCCCCATTCTACACACGGAAAGCATGCATATTGATACTACATACACAGTGCGTGTGTCTGACTAGCAGTCATTTCTCGCCAGTTGACGCTGTTGTCGCCTGGACGGGTTTATATCGATAATAGGTCGGAGGTCATAATATTCTGGCTGCTCAGTGTAATTTTCGGACTCTGTTGTGTGCTAAATGTCTCGGAATAGACTCCACCTTGCTTTTGTAACCCTCCTGACATAATTTTTTCGCTAAATAGGATCACATTCCTAGAATGTATGTAACTTCGACATTCTTGTATTAATTCCCAGAAGGGGCTACTTTAGCGCGGCGGTCCTTGCAATTGTGGTTACAATAACATCAAATACAGATGCGCAGGAGAGAGCGTCCGGTTGTGTCCAGCAGGCTCTCTCTCTCTCTCTCTCTCTCTCTCTCTCTCTCTCTCTCTCTCTCTCTCTCTCTCTCTCTCTCTCAGCTCCCATTGAAGAGCGCCGGCTGACGTCTGTCTCTAATCTTGGCGCGCCGTGGCGCTCCTCTATTTTGGAGGCGTCGCGCGCCACACCTACACTACAGCTGCTACCTGTACGCCGCCGCCAGTTGCATAGCAAACCACGGCACTTCTCCGTGAGACCTGCTCTTAATGTTTTTGCCACACGTCATTCCAATCTCAGGCGCTAGTTTCGCGGGGGGCGGGGAGGGGGACGCGCTCGGACTTCGAATAGTACTACTTCTGTCCTAAGGATGAACTTCCCTCAATAGAAATCAGCCAGTGATTGCCGCAACATGTCCTACACGAAGCATTAAACGTTAAAAACTCGCAGACGTAAACACGTGCCCACTCAGTTTCAGCTGGTATTCGGTTAAACGACAGTGTCTCCCTCCTAGCAGCCAGCCGTATATTTCGACATACTTCGGATTCGGAAACTATATTCAACGGGGAATGTATCCTAAAAAGTTAACGTTAAGGATGCAGCAAACGAAGTGCGTTGTTTAATTCCACAGCTGACGGGGAGGAACATTAGTGTCCTTGGCTTTCAAGGAATTTCACGGGAAAGATGTGAACTAGGTCTTAGGAGAATCAGAAGACTGTAGCTTGCTATAACGACTGACAGCTCTCCCAAACATATTACACAAAAAAAAACGAACTGCAGACCTAACCAGTGTGGCAGCATCGTCGTGTTTATGTCCGAGAAACAAGAAGGGAGGGGTACTGGGGAGCACACTCCTGTGGTCTTGCAAGAGTAGCTCAGTAAGAAAACACTGAGCGACTCTTTAATGTGACCGTACACCTTGCACACTATCAATGCGACAGTATTTATTTACACTGTAGTAATCTCTCTGGCCGAAAAAGTGAAGCACCTAAAACGGGAGGACGGGAGGAGACGACGCTTCACGGACTCGGAGGGTATGTGATAAAACTTCAGTGGTTATACGATCGAGTCAAATTTACAAAGTACTCGGCAGCATGAGCGCACTTATGAGTGTGAAGTTGCACCCTCTCTGGCCAGGATGCATCTGCTGATTAGGTGGTAAGTGTGTCATAAGGCCGTTACATCCTGTTCTGAGCAAATTGATCATTAACTGTTGTAACTGGTCCTTCATATGTTCTGGGACAGATTTGACGTATAATTGGTTGCACACATGTTCTATCGGGCTCAGATACGAAGATCTTGCTGGCTACTGGAGTACCTCAGCATGACATAGCCGGTTTGTAGACATTCGTGCCTTGCGTGGGCAAGCATTGTCCTGCTGAAACAAGGCGCCACGATACTGGAGTATCAGGGGCAACAGGACGGCGCAGGATGTCAGCAACGTACTGTTACGGCGTCGGTTCCCTGAATCGCCATCAGCCGTGACCTGAAGCCATACCCGTAGGCTCCCCACACTGTGACGCAACGATGAACATCGCTGTGCCTCTCCAAAATGTGGTGAAAATGAGATCTCTCCACATGTTGCCGCCACACTCGTAGACTATCGCCACCCTTAGTAGTGCAGAACCGAGATTCATAGCTTAACACAGTGCGACGCCTTTCATCAGCAGTCCAGGCTTCCTCGTCAGGGCACTACTCCGAACGCAGACGTTTCTGTTGTGCTACCGGTGGCATCACCAATGATGCGTGACGATAAAGTAAGTTGCATGGAGTCTAAGACTTCTCTCGGATGATAGGTGTTTCACAGTTTAGTGAAAGCCTTTTCTGAAATTATTTACCACGTATGACGACTCGTTTCTTCGTGCTTCTTTGAAAGCAAATACAATAGACTGGTTTAAGAACTTCGTTAGTCGTGAAGTCGAGTTCAGTGTGACGAATGCTGCCAGGTTTTCGGAAACTTGGCATTTATGCGTAATATTTATAATTTTTCGTATACTGCTGCCTAATAATTCTTTTATCCATATCACCAATGATATGTTTGTGTGTGCTCTCTACTTCTTCCGTGTAAATACTTGAATCGCAACTCTTGTTCCGCTTCGTGACCCTCCTGCCGTAACTTGCATATGATCGATTTACTCAACTTCAACATTGTTCATGCACATTCTGCCACTTTTTCCGTCACTTTTGTTACGTCTTTCTCTTCGTCATCGTCATTAAATTTAATGACGTAAACAGCAAGCCTTTGTGGCTGGCTGCGGAGGCATTTTCCGAAGTCACTTTCCGCTCCTGCGCTGCGAGATAGCGACACGTACTACGCGGATATAACTAGTTACTTGACTTAAGTTTTTTCGCGCTGCGCTCGAGTGCACTATGCGCTTTGTACGTAGAAGCAAGATAACTTTGATATTAAAGCAACGGCATGAAGAATCGGTATGCGCTTCTGGTCGCTGACACATACGTGTAGTGAAACATCACAAAAGCACACAGATTACGTATGACACGGTCTTTTATGGGGAAAGAATGTGCAAACCACTTTGCAGGGGAAGAACTGCGACGAAGGAAAGATCCTACAGGACCCATTACATACATTCTTGATTACTGTTGCGCTGTTTAGGTTGCAACCGAGTAGACCAGATAGCTGATCTTCGGCAAAATCAAATACACAGTGTGTGTGTGTGTGTGTGTGTGTGTGTGTGTGTGTGTGTGTGTGTGTGTGTGTGTGTGTTAGAGAGAGAGAGAGAGAGAGAGAGAGAGAGAGAGAGAGAGAGAGAGGTGTGTGGATCGTGCAGTAATGTTAATGACCTTTGACAGGAGCACGTGGGGGAGCCTTCCGGCAAGAGAGAAGCTGCCAGCAGAATACCTTGCGTTAGTGCTAGTTACAGTCTGAAACAGTTATTAAGAAAAAGGTAGGGACGTTAGGCTGTTACTGTATACATAGTCATTTGTCACGGTTCTCCTGTGGTATAGCATTTTTGTGGGATATAACTCATAGCTATATTGTTCTGTATCCGTTCTACATCTACGAACTTGTGTTCGCTGTATAACGTGTTAAGGACAAACTACCTGCTTCATTTGCACTGTCACATCAAGTAAAATGAAAAAAAAGTAGAAAGTCAGTCTAAACTTAACAGCATTGGAAAAGAGACAAAAATATTAATATAATTATTTGAGAACTTTGCCTTGATAAATCTTATTACCATCTGCCTTCAAAGGTGTAAGTCTTTGTGCCCAAAGCTATTTGCGGACTTCCCACAATATATGGAGGTTAAGCAATCAGCTGAAATGCAGTTTTCCTCCCAACCAAAAAGACCGTCTGAGAAACAACAAAGACCGTAGAGGTCAGTTAAGAAGCAGCCGTTTGGCACGAAATATTCGTGGCGATTACCACAAGCTGAAAGGACATTGCCTTTAGGCCTAACTATGGAAAACCCGCATGATGTAAGAATTATTCTATGTAGTGAAATGAAATGGTTGCGATAGTACTGGGCCGCAGAGTTTTGGCCCCAGTTAATGAGGACTTTCTAAACAACAACAACAACAAAAGTTAGATTCCGCACTAAAGAGAAGTTAACCGAGCATTTTGGCACGTCTGGTCTCTAGAAACACAGAAGTCACGTGGCTATTGAAGCTGCGGCTGCGCCAGGAAGAGCATCCGGCCACCCTTTACCTCCAAGATTGCCAAATCCATGCGGACTTCAATGCGAGGCGGTTTTAATACTTCACACAAAGTGTGTGTCGAAATCTGGCAGAAGATCCAGAGATATTCTGGTCATACGTAAAGTACACCAGCGGAAAAACAAAATAAATACCTTCACTGCGCAGTAACAATGGTGATGTTACTGATGAAAGTGCCTTAAAAACAGAGCTACTAAGTATGGTTTTCCGAAATTACTTCACCCAAGAAAACTAAGTAAATATTCCAGAATTCGAACCAAGAGCAACTGCCATCATGAGTAAATTAGAAGTATACATCCTCGATGTAGGAAAGCAGTTTGTCATGTAATAAAGGCAAGGCCTTGTGTTCTGATTGTATACCAGTCAGGTTCCTCGCAGAGTACGCAGATACAGAAAGTTGCTCCATATTTAGCAGTCGAATACAACCGACCTCTCGTTTAAAGATCCGTACCTGAAGACTGGAAAATTGCACAAGTCACATGAATAAGCAAAAAACGGAATAGGAATAATCAGCAAAATTGCAGACTGGTATTGCTAACATCGAATTGCGGTAGGATTTTTGAACATATACTGCGTTCGAACATTGAGTTATCTCGAAAGAAACGATGTATTGACAAACAGTCAACGCGGATTCAGAAAATACCGTTCTTGCGAGCCACAACTAGGTCTTTATTCTCACGGAGTAATGAGTGAGTGCTATTGACAGGTGACGTCAAATTGCTCCAGTATTTTCAGATTTCCCGAAGGTTTTTCACACCATATCTGACAAGCGACTTCTAATCAAATTACGTGCATATGGACTATCGTCCCAGTTGTGCGACTGGATTCGTGATTTCCTGTCAGAAACCTAACATCTCGTAACTGACGGAAAGTCATCGAGTAAAACTAGTAGTAATTCGCGTTCCGCAAAGAAGTATTATAGGTCCTCTGCTGTTTCTGATCTACGTAGCGGATTTACGAGACAATTTGAGTAGCACCCTTGCATTGTTCGCAGATGACAAGTCTTACAAAGCCAGCGAATGATCAAAACTGCAAAACAGTTGACATAACTGTATGGTGTAAAAAAAAATGGCAACGACTCTCCATAGTAAAAAGTGATTCCATCCGCGTGAGTGCTAGAAAGGAAGTGCTAAATTTCGATTAGACGATATCACACAAATCTAAAGGCAGTAAATTCAACTAGATTCTTCCGGATCACAGTTACGAATAATTTAAATTGGAACGACCGCATAGATTACGATGTGGATAAAGCAAACCAAGGACTGCGATTTATTGGCAGAACATTCAGAAAATGCAACAGGTTTGCCAAAGAGACTGCCTACACCACGCTTGTACGTCCTCTTCTGGAATATTGCCGTGCATTGTGGGATCGCATCAGACAGTATCGACGGAGGACATCGAAAAAGTTAAGTCAGCTCGTTTTGTACTGTGGCGAAACAGGGGAGGCAGTGCCACGTATGTGATACGTGAATTTGTGCGGCAGTCATTAAAACAAAGGCTTTTTTCGTTGCGGTAAGATCTTCTCATGAAATTTCAATCACAATTTTTCTCCATAAAGTGTGAAAATATTTTGTTGGCACCGTCTACATCGGGAGGAATGATCACAATAGTAAAATAAATCAGAGCTCGCACGAAAAGATTTAAGTTTTTGTTTTTTCCCACGCGCTGTTCGAGAGAGAGAGTGGAAAGATAGAGGAAACAGCTTGAAGATGATTCCACGAACCCTTGCCGGGCACTTCATTGTGTATTGCAGAGTAATCATGTAAATGTAGACGGTACGGGATACGACTAATAAAAAGATGGCGACCTAAAATCAACATTAGGATAGGCCAATGGGAGACTTAAATTTGTTCAAAGGCTGCTGGGAGCTGCGCTTCTAGGATTGTTAACAAATCTGGATAGCCCATACATTGTTCAAGAAATTCATAGGGAATGCAAATGAGAGTCCTTGGAAGAAAGACGAGGTGGTTCTCGCGAAACCCTGTTGGATAAATTTAGAGAACCTGTATTCGAAGAAGACTGTCCTAGCATTAT
The DNA here is from genome assembly GCF_023898315.1 of Schistocerca nitens. Taxonomy (NCBI): domain Eukaryota; kingdom Metazoa; phylum Arthropoda; class Insecta; order Orthoptera; family Acrididae; genus Schistocerca; species Schistocerca nitens. Next base: position 731,494,310 of record NC_064615.1, read on the forward strand.
GCCGCGATCTACGTGTAACTCTCGTAGGGATGACGAGAGACGTAGATCCGCAAAGTGTGAGCATAAATGTCAATGATATTGTGCTGTAGTTATAAAAATTGCTGCCGGAAGCCGGGCGGACCTGGAGTGGGTATCTCTGTGGCGTGTAACTGATGCACAAAGGAGATTTGCTGGCAGACAGGAAGTGCAGTAAATTAGCTTGCAGGCTTGTGGTCTCTGAGCTTTACTATTTGGTGATAGATTGCGGCCGTTCTTGGCGGGCCACGCCAAATAAACGTCCCTCACTTGCCGCTCCGGTAAACCGGCGCCGGCTAAAATCGGCCCAGAGTGCGCGGGCTCCCGCTGCCGCTGGTATGTGTAGTTCTGTGCCAAGGAGCTCGGACGCGCCGCTGTCTGCCGCCTGAGCACGGAGCACGGGAATGTAACCTCGCGCCAGTCGTCACCGTGTCGCCGTGTTACCGTTGTCTTAGGCGTAGATTATAGTTCGGTTTTAAACATTACTAGTAACTCCGACGTAGGAGAAATCGTGAGAAAATACTGCTGAATCAGCTAAGTAAACAATTCGTTGCACTCGTTGTTGTCAGTGTGTTTACCGTTTACAAATAAAAAGGGGTTTACGACATATATAATTCCCACGAGTTGGGCTAAAGGTCAACCTGCTCCAGAATCTGGATTCTCTTTGTTCTCTTGTAATGCACAGACCATTGGGCTTCTGTAATGTCTTCTGCTAACAAATTTTCCTCTTTCTCTAGTTGCTTAATTTACTGAATTAATCTACTTTGTTGCACGAATGCTTGCCTTAGTTCTGTAGTGGAAAGGGAATAAATGACAATGTGTGAACGGGTGCCCAACGCATTAAGAACTCTTTCTGAAGGGTAACAATCTGATGGACGAACAGTCGTAATCTCTTATCTTTGGAGTGCCGTCTCTAAGTACAGTGAAATAATAGAACACAAAAAAGAAAGTTCGAGACACACGGAAGATGTCGTTGTTACTTTGCCATTCATATAGTGGAAATAACCTACTGGAAAGAGTCCTGTTTAAAGGACAGACAGAAGACGAGCCCGGGCCTTAGAAATGGTATTAAAAAAATCTGTATTTTGCTTATGTTGTTGTATCACATCAGAAATTTTTTGAAGAATCTTGTAAAAGTCGAAAAAGTGAATTTTATCCTTCGTCATATTCACTCTAATTTCTCTTCTTGATTGCAGACATTGATGATTTGTCGTCTTCTCAACAATTTGTCTCTGTGTACTTCTTCTAAGTTTCAGATTAAAAGCTTTCCATTTGGTGACTGATCAGTCCAGAGCTTTCCTTAATTCAGCTAAGAGTATCTGGTAAGCCTACAACAGTTATACATATTCATCACTAGGATTAAACTCTCCTTTCAGCGCGAACAGTAAGTTGCCCTAGAATGTTTTTTGACTTATTTATCGGCCGTGATAAAATAGAAGTCCAGCTTAGGGCTCCTGCCGCCGTACTGATTCCAAGGGGTCCAATGAGTAGTTAACCATTAGCGACGAAATTCACACATATTCTCAAACAAAGGCAGTCTGATGCCAGCGGAATTATGAGGTCGCTCTCGTTTCGTATATTTGTTGGTTGCGAGTCTGTGTCACTTTCCAGTTTATTGCCCTTCGAATTTATGTCTGATCTTTGTAATATTGTTACTCTTTGCACTCCTTAATCGCATAATTTTAAGAAAATCAGTAAATATAAGTATTTTCCCCATATATAGTCTGATAGTTTATAAATATTTACACTTGAGTTGTAACACACACTCCTCAAGCAACTTTTGGTTCGTTTAGTGTAGGCATTTACACAGATACATACGAGTTTATGGACAAACGTTGTATCTGTAAAATCGAAAATCATTAATTTTGACTGTCTCCGCATTTCCCGACGTCACGGGTACCGCGTATGAGCCGAACTGCACTCTAGCCTTCCTTACTAAAATTATATCAAAATGGTTACGATGAGTTTTAGTTCTATTGAAATGTGTAATTAGTTTGCATGTCGAAAGTCATAAGTGAGCACAACTTTCAAAGAAATTGTAGAAGCAGTCTATGGGGTGATGACAGCTACAATTGTAATAGCACGGTATCATAGCAGACAGCATCGAGATGTGATAGTAGACTGATTTTTTTTGAACATTTAATACATTGATGTGAACGAATCTCCAAGGGGCAAGTCAGGGAGAATTACAAGGCGGTATTGAGAGCAGTAACACTACTCCATGTAAATCGGTGCAGCCATAAGCGTATCAAAAGTGAGGAAAAGGGATTGAGTTCGCATTGTGCAAGTTAACTGTCACATCTATTGATTATTGATTGAAAGCAAAAGCGGGAAAGAAATTGTAAGCGATGGTTGATCCATTTTAAAAAATGATTTCAACCAATCAGCAGATGGAAGAGAGTTGCCCTTACTGGATAAAAACTGAACCTGACTTCCTTTGTCTTAAACACTGGCAGCGTTTGCTGAAATGCCAAATGATAGTTCTCATTGTTTACCGTACGGGAAAACGACGAAAGTTTTATGAAAACTGCACGCGGAGAGGGCAGTATTTCGAAAGTAAACACCTTTCATGACAGTGAGAATAGTGCAAAAAGTGCGTAATCCACGGAAAAATAAATAATTTGGAGAAAGAATTACTCAAACTTCCACTTACTTCCGCCTGTTCCCGAGTTGGAAGAAATTGCGGACTGGAGGTGAATGTTGACTGCCGTGAAGATTTTATGGTAACCACTGATGTTTCGCAGGTCTTTCAAAATCCCACTTAGTCAGTAGAATGTTAAGGGTCTATAGGTGACACGTTTCTTGTAGTGGCCATTTTCGCAGCAGCTGTATATAAACTGCAGTTGTTTCAAATAAAATGCCTTTTTTGCATGCTGCACATCGAAATTTTTATTTATGCACCCAGACGCGTTTCGCTTTTTTACAAGGCATCTTCAGTGGGTGTCCGGAAATATTGCATGATTTGTCCATTTTTACACATAGGTTATGGTTTACATCTAGGTTATAGATTTAAAATTAGTTCTTTAACGCTTGTTATGAAATAGAAGTTACCTGTAAGTACCTTTCCATTTCATAAAAAGACGTTAGGGAACTGAAGATGCCTTGTAATAAAGCGGAAGCGCGTCTGGGTGCATAAAAAATAAAAATTATTTCGATGTGGAGCATGCAAAAAGGCATATTCTTTGAAACAACTGCAATTTCTATAGACGAATATAGGCTAAACCTGTGGTGCAGACCCTGCCAGGCAATATTTTGTGAAAACCTTGCAGCAAAAGTTGCATTTTAGAGCGGTTATCGAATTAAGAGCCTATAACAAATCATTTAAGGTTTGTTTTTTAATCCTAAGAAATTTTACTATAGAGTTAATGATTCAATGAACTGACGAGATTTAAAAACAAGAATGAACTTTGACACTTTAGTATTTAAATTCCTCTTTCCTTACGCGATTGTTAGTTGGTATTTTATGGCTGTCCAAAGCTACAAGTTATACGGAAACACAAGTGTCTTACTACAGTACTAGTTATAGCTAGAACTTTACATTGTCAATCGGCAAGAATGACAGGGATATTGTGCTATGATGCCTCGTACAGCCATGAAATGTATGATACAGTGCTGGAAGTTTTTTGGAATTGTTTCGAATTAGTGGTAGTGTAATTAGTACGACCAATAAATATACTTTTGTATTAAAAAAAACCGCATTTGACTTCTGGATTTCCAGCTAAAACGCTAGCAGTGGCCACGAGATCTTCCTGTTAAGCTGTCAGACTGTGTATCTTGGGACGTCTTAGACATTTACCACCGTGAAGAACTTGGGTAACCGTGACCGGTTTGGACGAAAAGTGGTATGGAGGAAGCTTGTCTTCGGCAAAGTGGAACTCACTTCAGGCTGTCTAAATTGACTCAATCAGTATTTTAAAGATGGTAGCGGTTTTGCCAGCCGAAGTGCCACATGTTTGACCGGATGCTGTTGGGAATTTTAAAGCGTGATTGGAGGGGAGATTGCCGACTTAATTCACAACTGTCCACTGAAACAGCCGCGGGAGGCCACAAATACGCCTACGTCCTGTGCGATTACAGGAGGGTCCACAGCGCAATAGTTTGTTTTCGTGGTTCGGTCGCCTAGGCTGCAGCCTAGATACCTGCGTGTAAAGGCTGAGTGTAAGCCACTCCCCTGGAAACGTAGGACAGAAGTGGACGGGTCTAAAACGAAGGCAGACAACGGAAAAAAAATGAGTTCTAAAGTAAAAAGTCTTTGAGTGTCCTGCTGAGAGCTTGGTCCTCGTTGCAGCCACCAGCTGAGCGGTGTCCCGCGTGTTTGCTGAAAGTTCCCCACCCTCAACCTGTTACACTCCCCCTCCCCACCCCTCCTCCCTCCCGGAGCCCCCTGGCCGCCTGAATGGGCGGCTGCTGGCTGGGCAGAGCGCCGCGGCGCGCCGTTATAAATACAGCGGCCGCCGACATGGCCACGCCGACGCCGACGTCGCCCATCAAGAGCGTCTTCACCGGCGTCCAGTCGCAGGCCTCCAGGTAACACCGTCCACTGGCTGTGACTTGACGCGTGAGTTCCTAGGGTCGGCTCTGTTACACAAAGTAATTCAGTGACAGCAACTCCAGAATAGTGACAATGTGTAATTTTTTTTTTCTCTCCATATTTCCTTCTCGCGTTTAATGACGCCTAGTCATTTGACAGTTGAACTTGTAGTCCGTTTCGTCAGACCCGGAATTATACCCGACCAAAAGGGATCAGATGTCTTAACTGTTTGTGGTACAATACGAAGTTTTTTTTAATACCAACAAATATACTGCGGCAATTTCCTCTCTTTGCTTCACTAGGTATCAATCTTCAGTAGTTCCAGATGAGAATGCAGTGTACTCCACATGCCTCAAAAACTTGCCCCTCTGCCCCAAACTCTAATATTACTTCTGCCCACTCCAAATGGAGGGTATTTCAGCAGCTTCCAATCAGCTAGTTGCTTTGTTCTTTCTGATCATAGTGTGATGTAAAAATTTTATATTTGAATGGAATGCCTGTTTCTATTTATTAAAAGAACCGAGAGATTGACCACTGACTGTACTGACAATGGAATGCATTGATATGTGTGTGATACTGCTGTTCTGTTTTTTTTTTTTTTTTTTTTAAATAAACTGCCCAAACCGTAAATATAATGTCAATTATAGGCAGTCGGGAGCATCCGGTAGCTCACGCAGTGCCTGTGTTGGGGGGTGCGTCATGGTACACGTGCATCGTAATGTTCGGAGAGCTCTGTTCTGTCTTTCGTCAAACCCCCTCTGTGCCTTGTGTATGCACTTCCCACTTGCACCAGCACCCACCAATAAACATTTCTACACAAGTGAGAAAACCATAATTCTTTTACCCACAGAGTTTCCAGATATTTTCACGTGTATTTAATTACAAACTTCTGAATTATGCAGGAAAAATAATGAGTCTTCAGCCACATACTCACTGCCTGTTCTGTTTTATGCAGTGATGCGTGGCCAGTTCAAGGCCCAAGTTACACGAGCCACTATTTAGAGCACCAGAGATATCACAACTGTAAAATTTCTGTATAAGACATGAGTTATTAGCAAAAACCGACAAGTGAAATTGTAAGAGTGATGAGAGAGGAGGAAGGGTACCAAGTAAGTGGTCTATGTGATAAAATGTTCTCGAACCTAACCTGACAATATGCTGTATGGAAACTTTAATACAGCTTCCACAGTTATCTCACCTTGAGAAAACTGAATAACTGCACCTCCATAAATTTTCTCTCTTCCACTGGGAAATTGGGTAAATTAATCTACACTTTACATGGGTCTGACCTCATCCTTGGTATATGATAGGAACACACACCAAACCCCCGTCCAGCCACCCAAATGTGTGTGTACATTGTACCACTTTCTCTGTTCTAAAGATAGAAGGTGTAGGTTATATGACATTTCTTTTTACTTTGCTTGTGTTACCTTGTTATAGCTATGCAGGGTTCATTATTTTATTTTGGTACTCTCTTCTGCAGTGATAGCCATGTGGCTACTGGTTAATAGTGGGTTCAGCACACAAAAACAGTTTCTAGTGTCGGCCAGTTGCAATTGCTCAATGTCTCTCTCGTTGGAGACTCTTTTTATTTAAAATAAAATCTTTGGAAATGAGTCAGCAGCTATTGGTTGCTTGTGTTTATGCCCAGACATTAGACGTATGACAAATGAAACGACGAGATATGCTTAGTTGTAGGTAACGCAAACAGGTGTCTTCTCGCCAGTTGGATGCAAAAGATACTATAACGTATACTGGAATATAGTTAATGGAGGAGGCACCTACAACTGGATTGCCAGTGAGGGTAGAAGTGTGTACATATGAAACAGGTTAATGCAAATAACAGCATTTTATATTGTAGGGGAAAGTAACAGAAATGTTGTAAAATGTTAAGTGTGAACTTATGAAGGAATATACTTACTGCCACAAAAAAATTATGTATCAAATTTTAAAACTTAGCTCTTAAGAATAAATGTCCCTCACGAGCAGATGTTTTTTGTCTTCTTGGGTGAAGGTTGCCAAGAGGAGGAAAAACCTAATTAGAAAATTATATATGTAAAAATGAAAATTACTATTCTCACCATTGTTAAAGTCCAGATATGAAAAATTTTCCAAATGGAGACACATTGGTTTACATAACTTCTGTCAACAGGTGTAAATGCAACTGAAAACTGCTCGTAGGTTCTAATTTGTGAAGCATTTACTTACACGTGTTACATTAAGCCTTGATTCATATACATCATATATAAGTTGTAGTTATGGCCTAACCAATGTTACAAAAGGCAAGTCTGTATTGTTGTTGTTCAATGAAAATTTTGTTTTGTTGCTGCAGGTGGTTCAGACACATATCTGAGGCAGCGGAGGCGTATAAGACGAGGGATGGCAAGGGGCGCCGACCCGAGCCACCACCAGCTGCTTCCAGTGGGCCACCTGATGCAGAAGGTGCTGATGCAACCAAAGAGTAAGTGTGAATATCCCAGATGTCTCCAAAGCAGTATTGTTGAAATACCTATGCTTCCTTGGTGTGTTGTTTTGCCAGGAATCTTAACCAATCTTGTAAAGATACATTTACTATTAATTTTTATAACTGACAAGCATAGGTGGTTTCACCTTATTGGATGATTTCCAAAAGAGCAGTTGTGACTAAATTCAGATTATGACTGTGTGTAAAAACAGAAGAGACAGAACACATTCAGTACTGAAGAATAGTTACAGTAATTAAGACAAAAAGAAATATATGTGAAGATACCACCATGTTATGTAGATGCGTTAAATACCAGTATTTTAGCTGATGACAGCATGGACAATTGTAAGTAAACATATCTCTAACTTGAAGCCATTTTTAATTGGTGTCTTGGACTTGAAATACATTTTGAAAATGTTTCAGAGCACACCAGTGACCTTTCATAGCTAGATAAGTACTAAAAGAACTTTATGTAATTGTAATGTCACTGCCAATATTTTGTTGCTGAAAAGATACCAGGTGGTCATCGTGGAGTATACTGGTAACCTGATGCATATATGACGTGGTATTTGACATTGTTTTGGTTGTCTTCTGTCTGAAGACTGCTTACATGCAGCTCACCATGCTTGTAAATCCTATGGAATCTCTGCATAGCTACCACAGCCTACATTGATTTGAGTCTGTGTGGTATATTGTCTCCTCATACAATTTTTACCCTTTACACTTCTTCCATTGCCAAACTGACTATTCCTTAGTGTCTCACGTTCTGTCCTGTTAGCTTGTCCCTTCTTCAAGACAAGTTCAGTATCCCCTCATAAACTGTTTTAATTTTAAACTTTCCTCTATAGCACCACATTTAAAAAGCTTCTAATCCCTTCTTGTATGATTCGCTTATCATATACGTTTTGCTTCCATAAAAGGCTACACTCGAGGCAAATATCTTCAGAAATGAGTTCCTAAAACTTAAGTTCATGTTTGAAGTGACCAAATTTCTTTTTCCCAGCAATGTGCTTCTTGCCATTAGCTAGTTAACGTTTTATATCCTCTCCATTTAAACCACCATCAGTAATATTGGTGCTCAAATGGCAAAACACATATGCTATTACCAAATTTAATTCAGCTGTTTTACTTTTGTTCATTTGCATCTTAAAACTCCTTTCAAAGACACTACCCATGCCACTCAACTGCTCTTCAAAGTCCTCGTGTCTCACAGAATGACACTGTCCCTCAACAAACATAAGTTTTTATTTCTTCTCCATAAATGTAAGTTCACTTTTGAAATTTTGTCTTTGGTCTCCTTTACTGTTTGTTCAATGTACGGGTTGAATGAATAATACTGAGAGAAGATTGGATACAAACTTGTCTCCTTGTCTCTCAAATTCTCAACTACTGCTTCCTTTTCATGTCCTTTGACTCCCATAATAGCAGTCTGGTGTCTCTAGAAGTTGTAGCTCACGTTTGAAGAGAAATTGTGTAATGTTAGTGTTATATTTAGATAGTGTTGTAGCACATTAGCACATGATAACTAGCTGCCACTGACAGAAGTTACTTTAAGAATTGCTCCATACGTTTGTGGCTTGAAAGACGCCTCTTCACAGAGCAAGCCCTGCACTTCTTCAGATCCAGAGAACTCATGATTGACAAAATAACTTTCAGAGGACGAAAATTCGTGCTAGACTAGGACTGAAATAGGGAAACACTGCTTACCCCAAGAAATCACTTCACATGTCTGTCATCTGACTGTGACTTGAGCCCAAACTCACTCCGATTGTCACTGATATTTCCTCTAGTAACTTAAGAGAGCTTGCCAGTGTAGTTTTTGAAAGTAATTGTAAGAAAAATCAGTCCGAGTTCTAGCTGGGCCTGGAGGCATGCTCGCATAGTTTAATGATTAATGCAACTGCTCTTGATTAGCAAAAAAATACAGGTTACTGCTAGTCATACAGAAACTTGTATTTGACACAACATTACTATCTTAATTTTCTCTCTATTGTATCAGTTTTTTTTCCATTTCATGAATTTAAGGGGTGCTTGGAATGTCGTATCCCGCAGTGTTAAATTTCGTGACTTGGCTTTCCTGTATTCCAGGAACAACTGTAGGTGTTGATATGAAACTTCCACAGACTATCAACTGATCAAAAACCAATACACCACCTTTGCCCTTCTGGACCTGATTCATGGTGCAATTACCACAATGCCCAGTGCTCAAACAGTTTATACAGCCATAAACATTCCATCCCAGCAGCAGTTGGCTGTACTGCCTGCTTTACTTTCAACAAATCCTCAGTATTATTTCTAAAGTGCATCCCATGACACTGCTGTAGTTCATGAATCATTCTGTCTGTCAGCCTGCCTCTTATGGATGTACAATCAGAAAGTTTCTTGTCTCTCAAACTTTGTTTAAACTTCCTCAACCTGCTGCCCATCCTCTTCTGGACATGATTAACCGCGCGACTGCTACGGTCGCAGGTTCGAATCCTGCCTTGGGCATGGATGTGTGTGATGTCCTTAGGTTGGTTAGGTTTAAGTAGTTCTAAGTTCTAGGGGACTAATGACCTCAGCAGTTGAGTCCCATAGTGCTCAGAGTCATTTGAACCATTTTTTCTTCTGGACATGACCAACACATTCCAGTTTTGTGATAATCTTCTCACCATAAGCCTGAGCGGCTACTACTCTGTTATATACTTTTGAGTCTCCATGTAAGAACTTGGTGTAACTCACTCCCCTTTCGTTCACAGGTAGACTAAAAGTTTCAATAGCTGCAGAGGCCTCCATACCACCAGTTGTTCCTTCATAATTTCTGTCGCAGATATGCCCTTCTTCAGTCCCTGATTTACACTTAAAACAATGTTTGGTTAAAAATCTGGAAATCTATTACCTTTCCAGTATCCACATTGGTCACTGTAGCAACAGAATTCGTAGAACTGTAGCCGCACTTCTGCCAAGTGCCATCAAAAGCTACTGGTATAGCAGTTGTACCATCATTTATTTCAATAGCTCCATTTTCAGCACACTTCATTGGCTCACATGCAACAGATTCCACAGCAGCTCCAATAAATCCTGCATGGTTGTCAATTTTACAAGGTGGGTGTGGCATACTCATCACGGCATACATTGTTTGTGCTGCAGTGTGTCCTTTGCCAATAGCTCTCCATCCATAAAACCACTTTACATTTGCTTCAAAATAATTATCTTTACATTTATCAGAATTCTACAATGAATGATTATATTTACAACTGACGCAATTAATGATAAGTTTCTTGGCTAATCCATTTGATATCTCACTGTCTTCATGTAAACTAACTGGCCCTCCACATATTTTACAACACACACACACATTCATCTAACACCCTTGTTAGGATGTGTAAACCTATCAGAATATAACCTAACTTACCATTTACATCAATTTTGTTTTGAGAAAACTCTGTATTACAACATTTTCTTGTAATCTTCAAAGCACTAATGAGTGTTTCTCTAGATACTGAAGAGATTGCCTGTATTTCATTGTCTGTAACTTCACACGCCACATGTTGAACACAATGTTTCCATTTATTCGAAAATATATTACCATGAAACCCATGTTTCTTAAAAATAATTGGTTTCACATCATACTTATTTTTTGAGAGATTTACCAATCTGTTAGTCACTTTTCCTCGGAAAAACATTTGCACTTAGACATACAATGCATGTTTATACTATGAAACAATATGATACTGTTTTTGACTGTGCTACCAATACAAACATGTAATTTAACCTTTATAACACAGCAATCCACAGTCTTCTATTTAAAAGTTACCGATTTTATTAGATCTTGAAGTAATGCATGTAAAAATTTTAAATTTTCAACTGGTGTAGATTATATTTTAAAAAATAAAATAAAATACTTCCCATGTGAGTTTATAAGTGATATGATCATTTTATTTGGAAAATTGCAAATTTCAAAATTAGGTAAAAATCCGAAAAACTGAAAAAATTCTTTTCTGTTATGGAACTTCCCGTAAAGTATTTGCATATGTAAATGGCCTGGCTTATTCTGCATTGTGCTTACTGCAAACGCCGTGCGGATTATCACTGTTTCCTCTCAATGTCATACACGCAGCATAAGTAGTTAACGAAGCTCTACATGTTAACAGAAACAATTTGTGCTAGGAAATTGGCCTTGCCTTTGATCCAGGCTATTGAGTTCCTAAAATCCATCAGAAGCAGCATCTTTGCTTGACCTGAGAGTAGTTCATTTTAATGTTCATTGAAAGCAGATCACAGAACTTCTACATAAATGGTACATATGGTGCAAATGTTTCATTACAAACCTCTGTACTGCACTGTTACAGAAATGATGAAAGCTTGTCAGATAGTACTAAAGATGCAGAAGCTGTTGGTCAGTCAGCAACTGCAGCCACTTCCACTAGTGAATCGGAAGGTGCCACAGCAGCGGCTCCAACCCAGCAGCCTGCTGGTGCACAAGCTGCGTCACCTTCTGCATCGCCCGGTGCAGAACTGGACCCACAAGCTGCCCTCTCCAGGAAGATGGGTATGTATGCACTTCAGCTACATAAATATGGCTAATTCACTTAAGGAGACTCTGGTTTGAGCGAAGCCTGTAGAGATGGTTGCTAACATCTTGTATTTATTGTGTACGAAATATTAATTACAGAAAACTGCAGAATGTGATTGTGTTACTTTGAGTGGGATGGAAAAAGAAGACTTCAGAGTATTTTGTTTACTGCCAGATGACAAAGTTCTAAATGTCTCTTTTTAGCTGACACTTTTACTTTGAATAATCTTTAAAGCTGTTGCATTCACTCTTTTGGCACACTTTGTATACAAATAATAATAATTCCAGAAGGTAACAGCCATTAGCTGATAATTATTTTCTGTAACCATTTCAGTGTACAGTGTCCATTTATTGGCAAAAAATGTGAAAGTAGAGCAAGCCATACACCAGAGGCCTTTGCAAGACATGGCATAATACCATTGCTGTTGCAGTAAAAGCTTTTTTTTTCCAATTAAACCTTAATATTGTGTATATGATGCACCTATGTAACATATTGGCCTCTCTTTCACTGTATATTTGTGTGCTTCATTAATACAGTATAATACCACTAACACATTTTTAACGTACAACATATGAAAACATACTGATTCAGTAATGTTTTATGCTTATGAAAGTCAGACTTTTATTTAATTGTTCACTGGTTTTTGCAACTTAGTTTTTGTGTCATAGTCCTGGACATCACTTCAACATAATGTTTCAGCAAAATATTCTTATTCGACGATCACCTTTGCAGGCATGTCTTAGTTGTATACTGGCATGCAATTTCTTAAAGTCCCCTAGAGTTTCCTAGCTAAAGAATTCGGTTGGAATTCAATTCAAGCTGTGCTTGCTGTTAATCTAAGTGGCCTTTGTAACCCAGTCTACGGGAATGGTAGGATGATTCCTTTAAGCAGGCTGCATGAAGTAGTTGGAAGGCATCCCACCCAAAATTAAAACTGTTTTGCATCTGACAACATGGCTGAGAAAGGTCACACATTTACAATAATAAGAAAGTTCTTAATGAGAATTGCTGTATTAACATTGTTTTAAATGTTATTCTTTCTTAAATCAAAATGCCACACACAGTCTGGCGTGCAGTTATATTGCCGATAGCTTGTTACCAGTTCCTGTTGCAAGTGCTTTGTTCCTGAAAATTTCATTTTTATTATTTGTATCGTGCTGTTTTCATTTATACATCTGTTGAGAGCAGCTTTGGTATTACCTAGAGCTTATCGATAGGACCTGCACTGTGCTCCAAAGTAAACTTTTTGCAGTTTATGTTCTGATTGTCTTCCATTTTGTAGTGTCAGAAAAGACAACTTCCTTCTACAAACTGGTAATTGCTGGTTAGCTACTGCCATTTGAATGGTTTAAGGTACTTTATTTGTGAATAAAAATAATTGCACTCTCTCTCACGCTGAACGATTCGCAGTTCTTCAGAAGTCGCGCAATTTTTATGTCTCTACATAAACATTTGTTTCAGATTTTGTGCTCTAGAGCTATGGTTATATTTTCATTTCTTTCCTTGGGGCTCACTGCAAGTTGGCTTTTGTTGGTTTAAATGTGCTTTTAACTCTGCTACTAGTTACATTTATTTGTAGTGCTATCCTTATTTCTTCTGCATCTGCGATTTTTCTGATATTGAGTTTCTCATCAGCTGCCAACTGACAGGGTCCTCTCCTTTCCCGTTGACAGTTAAATTAATTGATTCTTTTAAATCATTTCAAGGATCAAAATGCAGTTTTTGTTATTTGTGGGTATTTAAACATGGTTCCTTGTCACTTGCTCCTTGTCCTTCAGCTTTTGTCTTTGTAAACTATTTACTGTCTCATCTGTTATGACATGGGATTTCCATACATCTGCATACTGAGACATGTTCTGTTATTCTTCTCCTGTTAATGCTTGAAAATGTTTGTGTAATGCTTATGTATTAGGATTATTTTAGTAACTGACAAATGATTAACAAAACAAGCATTAAGAAAGAATACTTTTTAAAAGATGAAAGGAAAGAGCTGTAACTCGATTAGGACTGAAAGAAGTGGGAGAATTTGTATCCACTCTCTGGCCATATAATATTTTGGGAAGAAAGATTGCTGCCATGTATGTGTGAGTGTTTTGTCTCTGTGTCGTGCCTTGTCTTTGCATATACGGTATTGGTGGGTGTGCAGGCGAGCGTGGGCCCTCCCCGACTCCAGGTCCGGCCCCTACCATGTCTCCATCACCTGGAGCCATGCGTCGGCGGCATGAACCGGTACGTCTGACAACAGAGGAGAGCCCACTGGTGCAGCCATGTGAGGTCATCGTCTCTCACCGACCAGTCTTAACAGCTGAACCTGTCATCATGCCCATAGGTACATTGTGTTTCCTTTGTTCGTGGACTGTTGTGTTGGCTTCGTTTTGTTGCTGCATCTTTGTGGTGTTGTAATAAGTTGGCAGAGATAGTGTGTGTCTGTCTTCATTCTGTCTTTGAGTCTCGTGCATTTTTCATCTCATTAAGCAGGTAATATTTAATCACTACTTGTGCTTTGTATAAACTTTTTGGGCTTAACTTTTAATGTTTTTTGTGTGGAATGTCTAGAGATCATGGACGACTTGACATGGAATTATGCATGTCATCACAATTAACTTGTATGGTGCTGATACATTAGTTGAGAAGAGGTTCTTGTTTTAATTGCTTCTGTACTAAAAATACTTAGTAGCATAAAAAATGTAAAATGTAAGGAACAACTTCTTTAACTGAAGATTATTAGGGTAATCTTTAATTTCTCAATTTGACTCTTGAGTGTTTATATTGTATGTTGAGAAGAATGAAATAGGTTCAGTTTTGTGAAGATTTAGCATGTGTGTGGTGCCTGTTAGATTTTGAGATGCTCTGATCAATCATGACATGCTCAACGACAGCCCACCAAATTCAGATGCTGCTTTTCCTGCAATCTATGGTTGTAGTCCATGTAATTCATCAAGAGATAATTACTGATATCGTGAACAAACATAAATTCTAATCACCATCCTTCAATAAATTAGAAAAAGTGATGGAAACCTTACGGAAGTAAAAGGATTATTAAGGGATTACAAAGAAAGTGAGGCATAAAAAATTGGCCATAGTTTGGAAATGGATTTCTAATACACCTCAAAAATGCTTGATTTAATTATAGAGTTAAAATCTCAGTTTAGTTTTTGGAAACAGCTAAAAGTTGTACCTGTGGCTGTTTTCAAAAACCTAGTTTTAACAGTCACTTTTGTTATAATCTCAACTTCCCAAACTTGCAAATAAGACTCATCGAATCGAGGGACAGACAAGAAACATACACAGTTTGGCATCTCTTGCATCAAACCTTAAATATTCTCTCTCCGCCAAACATTAAAATTATCCTCAGTGACTTCAGTGCACAACTGAGACAAGAAAGATGGTACGGAGGTTTTATTGGAAGGTGGAAAACTCTCAGGGCTACAGAAATAAGATTTAATCACTACTGTGTAAAGATCAAAATAAAATAAATGCTTTCGGTAAACTTCAAAATAAAAACATTAGAATTTTCACACACCAAATTAATAAAAAAATATATTATACTAGAGGAAATGAGGGGAAGAGCCTGTCAACATCAAATTGCTACAAGGATTGACAATCAAATGAAAACTGATAGTAGAAGAATTAGCACCAATAAATTCGAGGAGAGAATGTGAAAGGTAGGATGAGGCAAACAAATAGCAGTAGAAAGTACACCGAGCATGCGTGAACTGTCAAGCCCAAAAGTAAGAAGAATCAAGTTTAGAACTATTAAAACAAGAGAAGTCCACTCACAGACAAAACATAAACATATTAAAAACACCCACATGAAAGAAGAAAATTGTGGTGAGGAGGAATCTGTCCTTCTCATAACATTGTCATTATTCTATCCTGTATTTTACATTGTTTGAACTAACTTTAACCGACACAGATTCCAAGGTATAGTTTGCGGAATAAATTTCAAAAGCTTTCAAATTGAAAATTAGTCTCTGCTTTGGAGATGAATTATTCCCACTGCTTTTCTGTGTAGCCCTCAAGGACATCATAAAGATTTAGCAAGAAGAAAACCCACCTAAAATAAAATTGGAGCAAAACCCTCAATAAGTACAAACTGCCTGGGGTTTGCACATGATTTACCTCTTTTAGCTCTTGCTGTATTAGTTCATGTTCACATCATCAGTTACCAAAAAATTGCCTATAAAAAATAGGATTAAAAGTATCCTTTGAGAAAACAGGTCATGCCCATGAAAGGTCCATGAAAGGTCTGTGAATAAGTCCAGTCTTTATTAATAATAAAAAACTTTACACAGTGCTACAGTTTAAATACTTCCAAGAAACTGTCAGTTGTAATGTTGGTGAGGAAGAAACACGGATGAATAGAACCAACAAAATGAAAGAGATTCCATTTCTAACTTGGTCAGCATATAATACAAAATACTTGTTGATAGATACTAAGATCCAACACTATAAAATCGAAACTCTGCCAGAAACCACTTATGCTTGTGAAACTCTATTATAAATTGAATATTAAAGAAGAACTGATCAGCTCCTCGAAACTGAAAGGAAAAACCATCAAAACTTCCATAAATACAAGACAAGACATCGAAGGAATCTACAGAATCCTCCAAATGGTTCTCGTTAATCACTAGCACAATGAGGACAACAATCTTTTCTTTCACATCTTGTGACTACAAGAACACTGGACTTTACAATTTGTGACGAGAATTCTTTGAAAGAAGACAGGAGGGCAGTGGATCAGAGGAATTCAGCAAGGACTTAAAGCAATTGGTTGCCAAATATTAGGTGCAGAGAACAAAGATAAAATTGATACGCCTCGTAAGAACCTCAAAATTTCAGCAGAAATGATACTTCGAAGTGCTATAGACATTACAGATCAATTGAGAAAATGACAATTGGAAAGAATGAAATGATACTGGGCGAATGAAAAGAACCACACACTACAACTTTCAGAGAAAAATAGAACATGTAATGACTCGGGTGGTCCATTGTGGCAAATAAAGTTCAGCTTAGCTGCTGCAGTATCCTTAAATTTCCTTTCCCCAGAACTCGCTGTATTAGAAAATGTCTATCTTGTATACTTATTAATTCAGGCAGACAGATTAGAAAATTTTAAAAGGGAAATTGATATATTTAAGTTAGATATAGTAGGAATTGGTGAAGTTCGGTGGCAGGAGGAACAAGACTTCTGGTCAGGTGAATACAGGGTTATAAATACAAAATCAAATAGGGGTAATGCAGGAGTAGGTTTAATAATGAATAAAAAAAATAGGAATGCAATTAAGCTACTATGAACAGCATAATGAAGGCATTATTGTAACCAAGGGAGACATGAAGCCCACGCCTACCATAGTAGTAAAAGTATATATGCCAACTAGCTCCACAGATGAAGAAATTGAAGAAATGTATGATGAGATAAAAGAAATTATTCATATAGTTAATGGAGACGAAAATTTAATAGCCATGGGGGACTGGACTTTGATAGTAGGAAAAGGAAGAGAAGGAAAAGTAGTAGGTGAATATGGCCTTGGGGGTAAGAAATGTGAGGAAGCAGCCTGGTAGAAATTTGCACAGCTAACACTTGGTTCAAGAATCATTAAAGAAGGTTGTATACATGGAAGAAGCCTGTAGACACTGGAAGGTTTCAGATAGATTATATAATGGTAAGACAGAGATTTAGGAACCAGGTTTTAAATTGTGAGATATTTCCGGAGGCAGATATGGATTCTGACCACAATCTATTGGTTATGAACTGTAGATTAAAACTGAAGAAACTGCAAAAAGGCAGGAATTTAAGGAGATGAGGACCAGGATAAACTGGAAGAACCAGGCACTGTAGAGAGCTTCAGAGAGAGCATTATGGAATGATTGACAAGAACGGGGGGGGAAAGAAATACAGTAGAAGAAGAATGGTTAGCTTCGAGAGATGAAATAGTGAAGGCAGCAGAGGATCAAGTAGGCAAAAAGACGAGGGCTAGGAAAAATCCTTGGGTAACAGTAGAGATATTGAATTTAATTGATGAAAGGAGAAAATATAAAACTGCAGTAAATGAAGCAGGCAAAAAGGAATACAAACGTCTCAAAAATGAGATCGACAGGAAGTGCAAAATGGCTAATCAAGGGTGACTAGAAGATAAATGTAAGGATGTAGAGGCATATATCACTATAGGTGCGAGGTAGATACTGCCTACAGGTAAATTAAATAGACCTTTGGAGAAAAGGGAACCATGTGTATGAATATCAGGAGCTCAGATGGAAAACCAGTCCTAAGCAAAGAAGGGAAAGGAGAAAGTTGGAAGGAGTATATGGAGGGTCTATATAAGGGCAATGTACTTGAGGGAAGAGCACGTAGATGAAGATTAAATTGGAGATATTATACTGCATGAAGAATTTGACAGACCACTGAAAGACTTAAGTCAAAAAAGGCCCCGGGAGTAGACAACATTAGAACTGCTAATAGTCTTGGGAAAGCCAGCTATGACAAAACTACCATCCGGCAAGCAAGATATATAAGACAGGCGAAACATCTTCAGACTTCAAGAGGAATAAAGTAATTCCAAAGAAAGCAGTTGGTGACAGGTGTGAAAATTAATGAACTATCAGTTTAATATTCGTAAGTCACAGTTGCAAAATACTGACAAACATTCCTTACAGATGAATGATAAAACTGGTTAAAGCCGACCTTGGGGAAGATCAGTTGGAACACACTAGGCAATGCTGACTGATCCTATGACTTCCATTAGAAGATAGGTGTTAACGAGTCAGGATTGGCGAGAAAGTGAAAGCAGTAGGCACCCACTGAGGTGAAAGAGTTGTTCATTTTTATAAGAGCATTGTTGTTTGATGTAGTAAAGAAAGGCAGGCCTAGAGAGGCTGCCGAAACTGAATGGGCTGCCACCCAAGAGGGCAGGAGAGGGGAACGTCTGGTCGGGTTGGAAGCTGCCAGCAGAAGAGAGCGGACGGCATGTCCGCTCTAGACGGCTGGCAGTTCCACCCCCACATGACCACCTCCAACCCTCCCAATTGGTCGGTCAAATAGTAGACGCGCAGTTCGGTAGCATTACCTCATCAGCAACACGTGAGCTCAGTTGCTGATGGTTCAACACGTGAGTTTCAAAGTGGTTCTGTGCGGTTTTGCAGCATGACTAATCTGCTGCAACTAGCCGCCAGACAGAAGGCACTGACGGACATAAAGTGAAAAACAAAAATCAAATTTTATATTATTAAATCCATTCAGTATCGGCCCCCACTGTACATAGGTTAAGGAAAGCAAACCTATGTTTCTAGTATTTATAGACTTACAGAAAGCTTTTGACAATGTTGAATGGAATACTCTTTCAAATTCTGAAGGTGGCAGGGGTAAAATACAGAGAGTGAAAGTCTATTTACAACTTGTGCAGTAACCATATGGCTGCTATAAGAGTCGAGGGGTATGAAAATGAAGCAGTGGTTGAGAAGGGAGTGAGACAGGGTTCTAACATATCTCCGATGTTATTCAGTCTGTATATTAAGCTAGCAGTAAAGGAAACAAAAGAAAAATTGGGATTAGGTATTAAAATGCATGGAGAAGAAATAAAAATTGTGAGGTTTGCCGACGACATTGTTATTCTGTCAGAGATAGCAAAAGGTCCTGGAAGAGCAGTTGAAATGAATGTACAGTGTCTTGTTAAGAGGATTACAAGATGAACATAAACAAAAGCAAAATGAGGATAATGGAATGTAGTTGAATTAAGTCGGTAGATGTTGAGGGTATTAGATTAGGAAATGAGACATTTCAGTAGATGATTTTTGCTATTTGGTGAGCAAAGTAACTGATGATGGTCGAAGTAGAGGGGATATAAAATGTAGACTGGCAATGGCAAGGAAAGCGTTTCTGAAGAAGAGAAATTTGTTAACATCGAGTATAGATTTAAGTGTCAGGAAGTCATTTCTGAAAGTATTTATATGCAGTGCCATGCATGGAAGTGAAACACGGACGATAACTAGTTTAGACAGAAGAGAATAGAAGCTTTCGAAATGTGGTGCTACAGAGGAAAGCTGAAGATTAGATGGGTAGATTGCATAACTAATGACAAGGTACTGAATAGGATTGGAGAGAAGAGGAATTTGTGGCAAAACCTAACTAAAAGGTAGGACACGTACTGAGGCATCAAGGGATCACCAGTTTAGTATTGGAGGGAAGTGTGGAGGGTAAAAAATCATAGAGGGAGACCGAGAGATGAATACACTAAGTAGATTCAGAAGGGTGTAGGTTGCAGTAGTTATTCAGAGATGAAGAGATGTGCAGAGGATAGAGTAGCATGGAGTGCTGCATCAAACCAGTCTCTGGACTGGAGACGACGATGATGACGACGACAACAACAACAACATGATGTAAACAAGTACTGTGTGTGCCAAACTCTGATCCAATGTAACAGATGGCCTAATGGCTTTAAACCAGATCAGGTTAAATAAATAATAAATAAACAAAAGTTGCTGAGTCACAGATAGGCACAACAGAAAGACTGTCACAATACAAGCTTTCATCCATGAAAGGCCTTTGTCGAACACACACACACACACACACACACACACACACACACACACACACACACACACACACACACACACACACAGCCTCTAGCAGCTGAAGCCACACTGTGAGCAACAGGAGCAGTCAAACAGGTGTGTGTGTGTGTGTGTGTGTGTGTGTGTGTGTGTGTGTGTTCTTTTCAACAAAGGCCTTTGATGGCCGAAAGCTTATACTGTGACAGTCTTCTTGTGCTTATCTGTGACAGTATCTCTGCTATATGGTGAGTAACAACTTTGCTTTTCATAATATTGTTACATTCCAGCCTGGATTTTCCATTGTTTGATAAACAAATAAAATACTGATAGTTGAAATGAGCAGCGTTCATGAAAGTAACGGGACCCAAAAAGAATAGTCCAAAATAATAAAAGTTCAAGGCACCTACAGAACAGTGCCAGAAATGAATGGTGCAAAAAGTTAGGAAGATTGCTAACAGATGCCATATTAAAAAAAAAGCAGCAGCAGTTTTTCTTCTGTTACTCCAAAGGTCAATGTCTGCCGTCTTTTCAAATGGAGGGATAAGAGCAAAAAACAGCATATCTTTCTAGTGTTAAACACAGTTATGGCATGTGAGTTCGAAAAGGGCAGCAGAATAGTCAGTTTCTGGAAAGAGGTTTGTCCCGTTGTGTTACTTCAGCTTAAATAGGACATGCCCCTAAGACAGTGGTGCGTGTGTGAAAGAAATTATTCAAAGAGAGTGTGCACTGGTAAACACAGCATTGACTCGATTTTGAGTACATGAAACAAAAGTGAAACTCTTCAGACTGCAATGTAGGTCATAAAGTTAGTTCTTTTTGTACCTTTCCCACTATAATAGCTACTTATGTGCTAGAAACGTGTGACCTGTGTGTAGTAATACAGTGTGTGGTGGTTTGGAGCACCACTGGAATCAACATTCAATCTTGGATCCAAAATATTCTGAAAAATGAATGCAAATACTACTACCCAAAGGAAGTTTGAGCAACATGAATTGCACCATTCCTCCCCAAAGCAATTAGGCATATCAAGTTTTATGTGGACTATGGATCATACGAATAAAACAAGAATGTTCTGTGGAGATGATTCTCAAAGCAAAAGAACCTTCTCCAAGAAAGTTCTGTTTTCTGTATAAAAAATTCTAAGTATATTCTCTGATGGAGTTCTTTCTCACTATGTCCCCTCCTTCTTGAGAAGGTCCTCGATGTATGCCATCTGCTACATCCTGCACAGAAAATACATGTATTCTTAAATTTCATTAAACTTATGGAAACAGCAAATTGTTCAATGTAAAGCCATGCAACTGGCATCAACACTTTTTGGAAGAGTTGGCTAAATTTTTGTTACGGTTGTATGTGGAGCAACAAATTAGTAAGATGATTAAAGACAGTTTACGAAAATATATTATCTGCTGATACTGATTTTTTAAATGCTTTTATTGAAGTTTAGATGAATACGTTGTGAGACTAAAATTCTTAAGATACATCACTTTTTGATCTACTTCAAAGTAGAACTCTCCCAGAATTCTATCATGTATCAAGTACTTAAGTGGTCACATGTGCAGTTTTTTTTAGAAGTAACAGGTCACTAGGTTTGAAATAAATTGTCACTAGTTTTTCTGATCCAACTACTTACTTCTGACGTAACAAAATATGAGAGTTCTGCTTTGAGGAAACATGGTCAAAAACATCTGAAAAGTCAGTGACATAGTTATCTGGTGTATACGTAAGTCTTCTCTTGAACCAGACTGAAAACTAGGTCTGCTAAATAGCACAAAAATGTTATCATTTTCACTTCATTTGAAAGGTCGCCACTTCTTGTTTCCTGATTTTCGGGAAGGAGGTTCACCAGCCAAATAATGTTCCTTATTGTTACAAGAGTATAAATATCTACAGTTGCTCTCTTCAGTATTTGTTTGGGCTGTGTATCTCGTTCTGCCTTCCAAGCAATGTAAATTCTGCTGTTTTTACTGAAAAACCTTTATCAAACGTAAGCCCAACATAACTTACTCAGCTTTTATTACGCTACAGACTTGTTTCAAAAAGCTGATAGTGTTCTCTGCTTCTGAGGAACTTCTGTAGTTTTTTTCATACAAAATCTGAGGATATTATTTACATTGAGCAACTTTCCCCCTCATTTACTACAGCTGAGAATATTCCCACATGAGGTAGATTCTCAGACTTAGTGTATTCATGTAAACCTGTCAGTGTTCTCCAAAATTCTGAGAATGAGTTAACTATTTTGTTCATATGATCTAATGTCACACCACAGGGGGAAATAATGCAAAAGCCTTTGTTGAAAACTGCCAGGAATTATTGCTTCCTTCACTTATGTGTTTCCCATATTGTGTGTGTGTGCAATTTTGCATGTTGAGATTTAATCATCGAATTCTGTTGATGTTCTGTAAACTTTCATTGGAACTCTGTAGTGGGTGATTTTCCACAGAGGTATATAGATCGTTTTCAATTCTGTGGACTTCCAATATGGATAGGCTCTGATTGCTGCAGTTAGACCTAGTGTCATACACACTTACCAGAATGATAGAATATTAGATCTTGTACAGTACTGTAATCTTCTTAATTCGTATTTTGGGTTTTGACACGTATCTAGTATGAAGCATAAATTTTCCTCATATTTACCGGTGGTGGTGGTGGTGGTGGTGGTGGTGGTGGTGGACGAGAAATAGAACAGGAATTTTTCCAGGGACTTGATGTGCTTTGACTTTGTTTGATAAGTTAGATTTTCAAAAATACATGACATAACCTCTAATTAAAACTGAAGTTCAAGCAAATATTTAGTTTAAGGTATTTTATTAGGTCATCAGTGCTTTCGTTACTATTTACAGAGAAGCTACGCCGGAAGGATGAAGAAATCAGATTAGCACTAGATGAGAAACGGCATTTGGTAGCTGACATTCTCAATATTCCAAAAGAGGAGTTTGACCACATAGCTGAAATGGCTGCAGAACCTGCTGCTCACAAAGAGGGTGCTGAACTAGCACTCGCTGCCATAGCTCAAGGTTTGTCTTGTGTGCTCCATGTAAATTTCTTTAGTTAATGGCCAAATTTTTTTTCTAAAGAGTTCTGCCAACTTATTGTATTGAAGTTTTTGCTTTGTGACATATGTGGAACTTTATCATTTCACTGTGTGTGTGTGTGTGTGTGTGTGTGTGTGTGTGTGTGTCAATTTTAAGAACTAGGCATTATTTTCCACACCAAAATTTTCAGTGTTAAATGTCGGTTAATAAGAGAAGAAATCTTTGATAGTACTTCTGAATTTACACGGAATAATCTAAAGTAACAATTTGTTATTCCAGTAAATCAGCTGACAACAGCACTTAATGAAGCATTGCGAGTAACAGAGGATGAAGTTGTGCGTCGGAGTGGCCGCATTCCCACAATTGCTGCACACAGTGTCCAGGGGCCCGCCACTTCCCTCAGCTCTCTACTTACGCAGATACTTGTTAGTATTAAGCATATCTTAATTGTCTTGCATTTATATGTATATTATCAGTAATATCTCTGTGTGATCCACGAGTAAGGTTCTACAGAGTGTGCACCAGTTTTTAAAAGTTTGTATTATACAAGCAACTTGGTTATTGCGAACGCAATTTTATGATAGATGTTTTAACGTGATTTTAAAAAAAAGTAACGTGTTTCTTCATGGCACCTGTGGAAGGGCCAGTGTGGTATTATACTACTACTACTACTACTACTACTACTACTATTCCAAGTGTCATATTTCATGTAATACCTGTATCTAACATACACAATTCCATTGTTCAAAGTAGTTGATTAAATTTCATATCCAAATCACAAGTAATAAGCGTTCTTTTTCCATCATTTCAGAAATTGGTGAAGGAGCAGGAAGAGGAGAAAGAGAGATTGAGGAGGGAACTACAGAGGTTACGAGAACAAGTGCACGTTATGCACGAAGCTCGACGACGTAAACACAACCACCCAAATGGATCGAACAATCCTGGCAACATTTTGGTACCATTATCACAGCCTGAGAGCTGTGTAACAGTTAGCAGTCACAGCGAGGATGATACTGGTGCGTATATGCGTGAATCACCAATTGAGGTTGCTTTGGGTGACCAGAAGTAGATACCCATTGCCTTTTGCATTGCATGTAGTAAACATTACAGTGTGTGACTTTGTTGAGCTCAGGGAAGCAAAAGAAACAAGCATGTGCATGTATGGGTGTGTCTACATTTTATACTGTAAGCAGAACATAAACTGTTAAAGACTCGTTTAGTCTGCCACAGAGTATGGACAAAGGTACTGATACCTGTATAGCAAACTGCATGAGATAAGGTGAGATGCTCTTTGTTTAAGGTTTATTATGCAGAGTATGAAGTTGTGGTTTATATTATTACACAGGAAGATTACTCATGGCTTTGGTCAGAAAATATTATGGTAAGTGTACAGACAGCTTTCTGATAGTTTGAAATCTCACTTTATTGCACAACATTGTTAAATTTGTGCTAGACTTCATTCTCCAGTTTCAAATGTGCTAATGTACTAAATATATGAAATTGAGGTGCACCACCCTACAATTAAAATTCAAATCATAATTTCAGCTGTTAGGCAGAAGCATAAAGGGCAATTGTTCCATGGAACATAAGCATGGGCATTTTAAAAAGGATATGAAGGGATACAGTGGTGCTGAAAGTCGAATATTATTACTAATAGGGGTGTTTCACAGACAATATCGTGGACTTCTAATTGTTAAGGAAGTTTTATATTTACCTTATTGTCTTGTCAGATGGAGGACCATCTGCTGCTTCAGAGAGATTGATTGATCCCTTAAGACAGAATATTTTGTTGCTTCAGAGATTACATTTCCTGATCATTCTCCTTTTCAATCAAATCAAAGGTGAGATAGCCAAAAGCCAAGTCATAAACATCATAGTGTCTACATTCTTTTTTCCACAATTAACGGGATCACATTAACATTTCATGTCCTTAGTGTTGATACAGTGAGGGAAATCTGCATGATAGGTTCACCGTGCATCCAGTGCATTTCATAGGCTGGAGTCTGTTTAGTTCACAAGCTATGAAATTGGGCTCAATCAAATTCCTTTAGCCTGTTGATTGTTCATGTTTAGATATAATCATTTATTTTGTTAGTAAATAGTTACAAAAGTAGGGATGAGCTAAATTAAGTAAAGTTTATTTGGTTTTTGCACATTTCCTAGTGCAGACTAAAAAATTGTATCACTAATCTTGTAGGGTAGTCATACATTTCCAAACCATTTTATTCACTATAGGTTGGCACAGAATACTTCATATACGCAAACGTGATCAGATCTTTTGAACAGAAGTTCTAAAATCACAATGTCTGTAACGGTTAAATCATAAACTTTCTAAATTGCAACTTTAGTTATATTTAATATGTTACAGTCCTCTTAGATCATGTATGAGTATGTATCAAAATACTTTAGAGCTGATGTCAGTCCTACTGCAGTCTTGATTCCTTCACATTGCAGCCATTGTTCATGGGGGTTTCAGTTAACCTGCTGAAAACTTGATTTTGCTAGTGCTCAAAACACTGGTGATAACTTAAATTTCTTCCCCACATATGGAATGCTGTGACTGTACACATCATTTTGTAGACATTCCCTTTCCCTTAATTATGAATTTGACATAAATTCTTCCATGTAGTTCAAAATCATAATTTTAATTATGATTAAGTGGATTTGGCATATTAACTTCTATTATCAAAATATTTTGAACAATACATACAACTACAAAACATAATTCTACACACACAATTTTTTTATACAATATGGTTACAAGTTTCTTCTTAAAAATTTGACAAATGTTCCTTCTGGTTTGTTCAGTTTTTCACTTAAAACGGTGGTATTGGGTATGTTCATTTAAATTTCAGCTGCCCAATTCTGAAGTATTGTGCTCTTTTTATAGCAATTAAGTTCTATGTTTATGTGAAAATTTCACTGCTTCTGTGAATGTTTATTTCCTTGCTGTGACTACTGCCAAACTGTAGCTCATATTGAGAATGACTAAGAATTTCTTGCAGTAGACAGAATCTTCATTTTTGCAGTTTGATAACTACAACCACTTCTTGAACAACAAACATAATTATATTTCTGTTCATTCTTCTCAATGGAGTGCCTCTCCATAAAATATTATCTGAAGCAACTGAATTGGAAACATAATTTCAAATGTTTGGCAGTTAATGCTAAAAATGTAAATGCCTAATATTGTGTAAGCATGTCATTTAATTCCTTAAGTCTACCAGGTGTAAAAGTATGAAGCCGAAATTTGGTTGCAATAATTACACATCTGTTGTTCAAAAACGATAAACAATATTTTATTCAAAATACTCTCCATTGCTATTTACACATTCTCCCACCTCTCAGGCGGGCTATGAATGACATGCCCCAAAAAAAATTCTTCTTTTCAAGGGAACCAGTCAGTGAGCCATTTTCATACGAATTGAAGCGTTGTTCAGTGAGAACATGTCCCAGTGCAAATAGATGATAATCAGATGGAGCCAAGCTGGAGAATAAGCTGTGCGCCCTAGTATTTCCCAACTGAATGCCTTGATCATTTTCCTTAACCGTTCTACTGTGTGTGATGGGGCATTATCATGGAGCAATATGATTTTTGTGTTGCCTTTTTCCATATTCCAGTCGTTTTTCATGTATCGTTCAATTTAAATCCATCATTTGCTGTTGGTAGTGATCAGTATTAATGGTTTCACCAGGTTTTAGCAGCTCATGATAGGTGACACCCTTCTGATACCCCCAAACACAGAGCATTGTCCGCTTCCCAAAGCGATTTGATCTTGCAATGGATGTTGATGGTTTGCTTGGATGCACCCATGATTTACGACGCTTAGGATTCTCAAAATATATCCATTTTTCATCACCTGTCACTATTTGATGGAGAAACGACTTTCTGTTGCATCTGGCAAGCAGCATTTCACAAGTGGTCTTTCAATTTGCTAGCTGTCTCTTATTCAGTTCATGTGGAATCCATCTTCCCACTTTCTGCACTTTTCCCATAGCTTTAAACCAAAGAGAAATGGCTTTCTGCATCACATTAAAGTGCTTTGTGAGTTCCTGTTAAGCTTAGTATCACCTTCATCAAATCAGGAGTGCAATTCATTGTTTTCGAACTTATTTGGTGGTTTCCTGCACTCGTTTTCTCATATCAAAATTATCACTTTGGAATTTTTTGAACCACTTGAAACACTGTTTTCCCAAGAGCATGTTCGCCAAAAGCTTTGACAAGTGTTCGATACGATTCTGCAGCAGTTTCCTTCAAATGGTAACAGAAAATCAATGCTGTCCGAAAATCGTAGTTTGTAGGCACAAAACTCAACTTGTTTACAGGCTTGAAACAGATACTGATGTATGGAACTTGGGTGACTGTGTGTTGACTTCCATTAGACATTTAGGAAGCAGTCGGTGCTGCAGACGTGGTCTCATGGGCCCTATGCTGACAGCTAGCACCATCTATAGGGAAATTCCGGTTTCATACTGCTACGCCTGAAACATCTGGAAAGCATTAACTGATCCACAGTTTTGGTGTACATTTAGTAGCTTTGTCATTGTCGTTAACCTTCTTCTTCTTCTTCTTCTTCTTCTTCTTCCCAGATATTAGACCTCTTGACTTAGTTCGCTCAGAAAATTAGTTTTTGCTTACAAAAAGACTTTGAAAAGACTTATCAATCATTTGTTATGATTGGGTGAAGGAGGTTATCGTGACATGGCATAACTGTTAACTTACTTTCCAGTGTTTCAAATGGAATACTTCAAATAATTATAACTAAATTTGTTCTCCGGTAGATTCGGTACATAGGCCCCAATTTACCTGTTTCAGAAATATAAGGTGTGATCAAAAAGTTACCATTAACAAAAACTTTGTCCCATTCAAAGTTATAGCATTCAGATATAAAATACTTGTGCCAGTTCTTGCTCCAATCTTGGAAGCAGTTCTGGTACTCACTTTTTGTTAAGTTGTTCAGCTCCTTCAGCAGTTCTGTTTTTATCTCATCAGTGGTGAAAAATGATGTCTTTCCACGATTCTGATCAGCCTTGGGAAGAGAAAGAAGTTGCTGGGGGCCATGTCTGGCGAATATGGTGGCTAAGGCTACATAATGGTTTTATTTTTTTCCAAAAAATCATGAACAAGCATTGAGATTTGAGTGGGAGCATTATCGTGATGATATTTCCACAAGTGGTTTTGCTGCAGTTCTTGTCGTTTCTTCAGATTGCTTCACACACATGGTGCATAACTTCCAGGAAGTTGTCCTTGTTGACCATAGGAACATTAGGCAGCAACTCATGACGAACTATGCCTGTAATGGAAGAAATCGGTGAGAAGAACCTTCACATGTGATCGAAGTCAGAGGTTTTGTTTCGTTGTGGCTCTTCATTGGGACGGTTTGGCCTTGGGTTCGACGTCATACCTGTATACCCATTTTTCAACACTTGTCACAACTTTCTTTAGAATCTCTGGATTGGTTTTGACTTAATTCAGGAATGCCTAAGCAATGTTTGTGATGTTGCTTTGGGTCAAAATTCAACACTCTTGAAAGAAACTTTGCTGACCCATGTTTCATGCCCAAAAAACCGAAAAAATTGCTGGCTGTGAGCCAAAGGCTATGCCGTCATCGTCAGCACACTCTCTGATGACCTGGCAATTTTTCAGAACCATTTTCTTTGCTTCCTCCACATAATGCTGTGGAAGGGCATCAAGGGCAACCATCGTCATCAACATATTTTCAGCTCTCTTTGAAACATTCGTACCACTCGTAAACATTCCTTATAGGTATTTGCCAAAAGCCACAGTCAACATTTCGAATGCAGTGCTGCACTTTATTCCATTTTTCAAGCAAAATTTAATGTAGATTTTTTGATGTCTTTCTCGAAAGTAAGAATTTGCCGAGCACTCAAAAACATTTATAACCTTTCCAGCTGTCAAGAACAAAACTAAATATTCAGAACATCTTAAAATGGAAACCTACATCAGGAACGTGTATGCCAACAAGGTGACAAAAATTTTTGAAAATTGAATGTATAAATCTCGCAAAATTTTGATCTCACCTTGTATATAAATTTATATTTAATCATACTGTATAAATGTCTGTCATTATTACATTTTGTGTCGTGCCCACGGCCCAAGCAACACATTTTTACACACACCTGTGCACTGAACAATTCAACCATTTACTTCCATGCAAAAGAAAGGAGACCTGGTTGGTTGATTTGGTAAATTTCAGAAATTGTTGACATCGCCTGTCACCAGGGTTTCAGAGTGCCTGCCACTCCATAACATTGACTGACCTTCAGTCGAAGGTCCTTGACATTCTGCACACACTTTGTATTTGTATTTCTTTTCTTTCTCTTTCTCTTTCCCTTTCCTTCTTTCTCACTTCTGCCCCCCCCTTTTTTTTTCTTGTGCTTTTTACCTTGCCCCCTCCTTCCCCTTCTCTCCCCTCACTACTCTTTCTACCTTTTCCTCATTCTTTCATTCCTACACCTTTACCTTCCATCCCCTTTTTTCCTATGATTTATCTTTTTCTCCCATCCCCTCCCTAATTTCTTTCATAGTTCACTCAATTTCCCTTCCCATTGTTTTTGTGTTAGCCTATGGTCCCTTATTTTCTTCATTTCCATCCGGCTGTTTCTTTCTGTCTTTTCTTCAGACAGATTACCATTCTTTCACACTATAAAAAATGTCATTTTAAAACTGGCTTCATCACATGTGATTCTCCACTGAATAATGTAATACTTGCTGACAGTGCTGTTGGATGGTGTACTGGTCACTGTATAATTGTTATGGTCTCTTGTATTTGTGCGGATTTCCAGACAATGGTTCTTATCATCAGTTTAGTATTGTGTTTCCCACCTATGACTGTTCTCTGTAGCATTTTTAACTGCCTTACATTTTTAGGTAGTGATTTTTATGAGGAGTTAATAGCAAAGTTGTATTGTGAATGGGCTCTACTAACGTTTAAAGCAATCTAAACCAGTATAACAGTCACTAAGATTAGGGTGTCATATTAGCTAGAAGTAATGAAATACTGCTAAATTCTGTAGCCACAACTTCATCAGTTTCTTTTAATATTCACATTATTTCTATGTGCAACTTCAAATTTTAATAATATTGCTATTCATAATGTATTACCTGTCTTTGTGTTTCAGTATTTACCAAATCTACTGTACACAGCACTTTTTTCTTTATAACAGAAGTTGCTTTTTTTTTTTTGCGTATCCTGTTGTATACATTTTTTTATGTTGATGCATTTTTCGCTTACAGTAGAAACTCCAGTTTTCATTGTATTTAATCACAGTTTTATTTACTTGCAAACACTCACATCTGCTTTTTTTATAATGTAGTGTACAGTAGAAAGTTTTATTGACAGGTTGTCAAAGATTGGATATCAAAGATGAATGTGATGGAGAACCAAGAACAACTTCAATTGAGCCGATTGATGACCCAGCAAGTGATTTAAGTTCTGAGGTAATACTGTCTGTGTTTTAGTAAAATCTCTCTCTCTCTCTCTCTCTCTCTCTCTCTCTCTCTCTCTCTCTCCTCTCTCTCTGCATGGGCGCATGAACATCCTTTGTAGTTCTGACATTGTTTGCAAATTAAGTATGTAGTAAAGAGAGAGTGTGCTCACTGATTGTAGTGCTGGATCACTTTAATGAGCTCCACAAAACATTCTGTTTCTTGATGTAATCTACATGAATATATTTATGAATGGTGTCAGTACCCATCTTTAAATAAGTGCTGGTAGTTCTGTCCCTAATTTTAGTCTGATTGTAGGAGACTCATTTGTATTCCACTGTAACAGGTAAAAACTAAAAGAAACTTGTGACATATGCCATTTGAGTGGAAACAGATGATCATGAAACTGTGCCTCTTGCAAGGAGAAGACCCCAGAAGTGGGATTGACTTTCTGATACTGTCTATACAGTGACATAGGTTAAGGTCCCAGGTATTGACTTTGCAGTCATTGATCCTGGTGGGCCCTCATTTGCAAGGGGGGGAGTTGGTGGAGGACAAACTTAAGAATATTATGTAGTGCTCTATGGTTAAAAAAAAAAGGAATAAGTACAGATTTGTAGTGTAGTGTAATGGTTAAGATGAGATCCTCAGATGCAACAGGTTTTTGGTTTGAATCGTGCCAGGTGATCTGAAATTTCATTATTTTTAAATATTAGTCAAATGAGTTTGATCTTTATTTTTATTCACTTAAGTTGTTTAAATCTGTGGTTTTTTTTTTTCTTCTTTCTCATGTCATTTTAATCGCCATATAAACTTTTTGAATTACTCTCATTTTTTCTTTCATTCTTTTTCTTCGTGGAATCTTCTTGCAGGTGACTTTAAAATTATTGTTATTTGTGTCATGATATTTAGACATTTTAAAATGCTGATCTATTGTTTAAGAGTACAGGGTACTTACAAATGGTGGAAAAATCAAAATGTTTTTCATGACTTCATTAAATTCTCTTGTCTTCCTTGATTACATTGATATATACATTATAGGGTTTCAAATGAAAAAGACCTATATATACAAAATTTTGAAGATAGTTACTCATGTATGCTGTCGCCCCCCCTCCCGCCTTATTTCTGTTACAGTGATTATTCACATGATACATTATCTATGTTGGTAACAGTGCAGGTTTCTAGTGCCTGTAAAAGATTCTTTGCTAGTATTCACTTTCGTTTCACTGAAGCAGTTTGTTCTCGTGTTACTGAATGCTTGTTATATATGGAAGTACATATCCTTTAGTGTGCAATAAATACGAACTATGCGACGCATCAAATTCAAGGAAAGGAAATTCCGTGATAACCAATTTACGAACGAAGCAACCCATAGTATTGAAAGTAACCTATGTATCAGTCCTTCAGGGAAGAAACTCCCACATGGTGTCCCTCCTGGTGATTCAAATTTTTATGTTGACAACGACGTGTTTGTAGTGTATTTGTTGTTGTTGATGTGGGCATATTATCTTCTTTGATAAAGAAAGTGGGGAAATGTAAACATTGTGATGGTGTAGGCTGTCTGGAAATAACTGAGCAACAAAGTAGCAGGACGGGTTTAGCATCAAAATTAGTTGTTTTGTGTCGATCCTGCAATAAATCTACCTGAAAAATGACTTCAAACATTGTGCATAATTCATATGATGTGAATTTGAAGCTAGTGTATGCAGTGTGTGCAATAGTAAAAGGAAAAAAAAGGCTGCTCAAAGGTTTTGTGGTTTGATGGATCCTCCTCCTCCTCCTCCTCCTCCTCCTCCTCCCAGTAGGTTCAGCAAGTACATAACAATACTTCTAGGTGCCTTGACAGTTATGTCTAAAGCATGTACGAAACGTGCAGTAGAAGAAAATGTAAATATTAGTGGAACTAGGGACATTGCTGTTGCACTTGATGGGACATAGCAATGTCGAGGACATCGTTCCTTGACTGGTGTTGTAAGTGCTACTTCTCTGGAAAAAGGAAAAGTAGTTGATGTTGAGTGCTTATCTAAGTACTGCCACACCTGTGATGGTAACAATGAAAGACATATTGAACATCAGTGTTTTAAGAATTATGATGGTTACAGTGGAGCTATGGAGTATGATGGAGCTCTGAAAATATTTCAGAGGTCGGTGCCCATTCTTAAAGTTAGATATACGAAGTACCTAGGCAATGGGGACTCCAAAGCTTTCAATAAAATTAATGAGTTTACTGTTTATGTTGATACCTTGGTAACAAAAGTGGAGTGTTGTGGACTTGCGCAAAAGAGGGTGAGTGCTAGATTGAGGAAGCTACGAAGAGAAATGAAAGTAAAGTTGCTATCTGAGGGAAAATTTCTGTCTGGCCGAGGCAGATTGACAGATGCTGAAATAGACCTTCTTCAGAGTTATTATGGACTGGCCATTAGATGAACTGCACCTCTGAATGATGTTAAAGCAATGAGAAAAGCTGTATGTGCCATCTACTTTCGTAAGTTGTCCACAGATGACCACCCTGTTCATGGACTTTGCCCTAAAGGAGCAGATTCTTGGTGTGGTTACCAAAAAGCAAAAGAAAGTGGTCAAATACACCATCATAAGCATTCTCTTCCTGAGCCTGTTACAAATGAAATAAAACCAATTTTTAGAGACCTGAGTGACCCTGTTTTGCTTAGTAAATGTCTTCATGGGTACACTCAGAATACAAATGAAAGTTTCAACCATTGCATATGGGAAAGATTACCCAAGAATGTTTTTGTAGGACTAAATGCATTAAAAGTTGGTGTACTAGATGCAGTGATATGTTTCAATGATGGAGTGATAGGAAGGTTAAGTCCTAAGAAATTTAGGCATAAAATGGGGCTCTAATATGGAAGATCAATTACTGACCTGTGACAGACAACGGGTGCATGAAGCTGAAAGATTCACTCTTAAAGTTACCAAAGAAGCAAGAAGTGCTAAAAGGAATGCCAAGAGAAAGCTTGACAATGAAGAAATGCTGCAGGATGAAGAATATGGTTCAGGAATGCTCTGAGGCACAGATTAATCAGACTCATATCTTCATTCAAAATTTCCCGAAGTTTATGAAGCATTGCTCTAATTTTTTTCTATAACTTGCAATAGTCTATTTGTATGTAGTAGATTTAAGCTTTATTGCAGAATTAACTAAATTACAGAAAAATAACATTTTTACTAGGAAAAATTATAAAAATTAAAATGTTAGATGGGATATTTTTTTATCCTTGTAATATACATAATAGGTGCAATTAAAAAGGTCTAGTACCTCAGCCATTGTGTCACGAACATCTGATAAAAATTTGGTCTCCTTCAAATGTATAACGTTGGATTAAATGGTACCCCAATATGAGGAAGCATTTTGGAAAAAGAATTGCATCAATTTCTTCGTAATTTTTTAATAACCCTATGCAGATTCATAAATATTAAAAATACTTCTGATTTGTTCAGAAAGTGTGCTGCATTACCTGCTATCAACAAAAAACCTGTAAGAGGTATACATTACAAACAGTGCCTGAAAGAAATTGGTTTTGATTTTTACATAATATTGAGCCATAAAAGTACCCTGCATTCTTAAAAATGACAGATGAAATCATCTGTTTACATTGACTGTGCTGTAGTGTGATTTGATTACAAGATGTACATTTTTTTGGATAGTAATCATCATACAAAAGTTTAAAACATGAATTCTTATTGTACTGTAGACAAAACAACTCAGATGAAGAAAATGAAAGAAGGGGTTAAAAGTAAAATTGAATTCAGGCAAAATGTGGAATAGCAGCTATGAATGCAACAACATGGGCAAAAACAGTGGATGACAAAACAGATTAAATACAAAGTTAATACATAAAAATAATTACAATCACATGAACAAAGATTCTGGGTTGAAAAGACTGATGGAAGAAACAAAAAAGAGTAATTCAAAAACTAAAATCAAATAATGCATACTCCATGTTGGAATATCAACTGTGTAAGGAAAAGATAGGTTGCTACTCACCGTAAAGACTAGACGTTGAGTTGCAGTCAAGCAAAATAAAAAACTTACACATCGCTTTTACCCAAAGCCTTCTTCAGTAAAGGAAAACACGCAAGCAACCTCCTTACACACACACACACACACACACACACACACACACACACACACTCTCTCTCTCTCTCTCTCTCTCTCTCTCTCTCTCTCTCTCTCCCTCATGCATGCATGAGCACCATCTACAGCAGCTTGGATCAAACTGCAGCTGTCACATAGCATGGAAGCAGCAATCTTCAGGCAGCAGGGAAGTGACAGGATAGCAGGATATGGTGGTGGGGGGGGGGGAGGGAGGGGGGGTGCTGGAGAGAGAAGAGTGCTATCTGGCAGAGCTTTCAGGGACTAGACTGCAAACAGGTGTAGCATTGAGAGGATGTGGAGCAGGGACGTGGATGGCGGGGAGGGGGGGGGGGTGCAAGGATAGTAGTAGGGAAGGGGAAACATGAGTGGGTGTGTTGGCAGAGGGTGGAAAATAAGAATAGGAAGGAGTTGAGAGGATAGAGAAGGTGGAAACTGGTGGGTGGAGGATGTGGAGACAGTAGGTTACCATAGGTTGAGGCCAGAATAATTTTAGGAGCAGAGAATGTGTTATAAGGATAATTCCCATCCATGCAGTTCAGAACAGCTAGTAGTAGAGGGGAGGATCCAGATGTTTTGGGTAGTGAAGCAGCCATTGAAATCAACCATGTTATGGTCAGCTTCATGTTGTGCCATAGAGTCGTTTACTTTACTGTTGGCCACAGTTTGGCATTGGCCATTCATCCTGGTGGACAGCTAGTTGGTGGACAGCTAGTTGATGGTCACACCAATAAAAAAAACTATGCAGTGATTGCAGCAGAGCTGGTGCTTTCACAGGTGGCCTGCCATCCAATGGGGTTGGATAAGCCTGTGACAGGATTGTGGATTGGGAAGTGCTGGGTGGATGGATGGGGCAGGTCTTGCACCTGGATCTTCCACAGGGATATTTTTCCTGAGGAAAGGGTTTGGGTTTGGGTTTGGGATTAGGGATAGCTAAGGGGTCGACTAGCATGTCGTGAAAGTTAGGTGGATGACAGAAAACCACTTTCAGAGGGGTGGGGAGGATCTTGCATAGGATGTCTGTCATTCCAGGGTACGATGGTAGGCAATCAAAGTCCTGATAAAGGGTGTGGTTCAGTTGTTTTGGTCCTGGGTGGTACTAGGTGATGAAGGGTGCATTTCTTCGTAGCTGGTTCTTGGGGGTGGTGCGAGGATTGGGGATGCATCAGGAAATGACACAGGAGGTCCGTTAGCGGACTATGCCTAGAGGATAATGGCCATCTATAATGGCCTTGGTGAGACCCTCAGCATACTGGACAAGGGAGTTCTCGTCACAGCAGATGAGCTGCCCTGAGTGGCCAAGCTGTATGGGAGGGATTTTTTGGTGTGGAAAGGATGATGGTGTTCAAAATGCTAGTACTTTCGGTGGTTGGTGGGTTTAATGTGGATAGAGGTGTGAATGGAGCCATTACGGAGGTGGGTGGTCAGCACTCAGGAAGTTGGCATGCTGGGTTGAGGAGGATCAGGTGAAACAGATGGGAGAGAATTTGTTGAGGTTGTGAAGAAATAAGAAATATGAGGGTAAGGTGTCTTCGCCCTGAGTCCAGATCATGAAGATATCATCAGTGAACCTGAAAAACAGACTAGGGGTTTGACATTTTTGGAGGCTAGGAAGGTCTCCTCTTGATGGCCCATAAAAAGGTTGGAATAGGAGGTTGCTATGAGGGGTGACCATGGCTGTGCCATGGATTTGTATACCTCCTCTTCAAAGTAGAAGTAGTTGTGAGTGAGGATAAAGGTAGTAAGGTGTGTGAGGAATCGGGTAGTGGGTTTCAGGTGTGAAGGTGTTTGGAAAGGTAGTGTTCAGTAGCAGCAAGACCATGGTCATGAAGGGTGTTGGTGTTTACTGAAATGGTGTCAACAGTGATGTGTAGAGATCCATAAGCTAAAGGTGCGTGATGGTGGAAAGTCCTTGTGGAATGTGGTTAGTATCTTTGATGGGGAAGGCTAGATTATGGGCATTTAGTCAGAGGTGTTGGTTTCTGAGGGCCAAAATTCTTTTGGTGGGGACCAATAGCCAGCTACAATTGGGGTATCAAAGATTGTTGAGTTTATGGATTTTGGGGAGCTTGTAGGAGGAGGGTGTGAAAGGTGAGGAGGAAGTGGATTCACGGAAGAGGTTGTGGGAAGGGCCTAAGGCGTCAAGCAGGGATTGGAGGTTATGTTGGACATCTGAGATGGATCACTCTGACAGTGTTTATAGGTTTAGGAATCGGATAATTGACAGAGGCCTTCTGCCATGAGCTCTGCTACAATCATTGCACAGCAATTCATATTTGTGTGCTGACCAGCCATTTGTCCACTAGGATGAACATCTATTGCCAAGCTGTGGCCAAGAGCATAGTAGACCACCACCTAGCACAATATGCAGCTGAACGTCACATGCTTAATTTTAATGACTCCTTCACTACCCGAGCAAACTGGATCCTCTCCTCCATCACCAGCTATTCTAAATTGCACAGATATGAGTCACCCTTAAAACACATTCTCTGCTCTGGAAATTATCCCAGCCTTGACCTATGATAACTTACTGTCCCCACACCTTCAATCCAACCGTTTTCACCTGCTCCGCACTCTCACCTCCTCTCCATTCTTGTCTCCACCCTATTTGTGTGGTGCCTTCTGCCAACATGCCTGCCTGTCTTCCCCCTTCCTTGTTCCTCTCGTTTTTCACTGCCCCCTCCCCCCCTTTGTCCCCCTTGTCCTCCTCCCTCTCTACCTCCCTGTCCCACAACCTCCTAACGCTGCACCTGTTGACAGTCTAGTGCCTGCATGCTCCACCAGACAACCAGACAACTCGCCTCTCGCACCCTACCCATACCCTGCTATTCTCTCCCTTTCCCTGCCACCTCCAGATTCCTCATGACTATGGCATTCTGGTCCAAGCTACTGGATATGGCAATCTTGTGCGTGTGTGTGTGTGTGTGTGTGTGTGTGTGTGTGTGTGTGCGCGCATTTAAACCAACTAACTGAATAAAAATAAAGACCAAAGCTATTTCAATAAATATTTAAAAATAAAGTAGTTCGGAGTACCTTATAAGATTCAAACTTGCAACCTTTCACATGTGAGCATTGTATCTAAACTATCATGCTATACAACCAGTCAGTATTACATTACTCTCTTAAAGCTGTACAGCATCATGCAAAATTCGGAAATTTTTTCCCTGCGATTATTTGCCCAAACAAAAGCCCACCAATGTGAATGATTGTGTGGTGTTACATCTGAGACCTTAACCTACAACCCCGTATAAATGGTTTCAAAGAAGTAATCCCATCACTGGGTACCTCTCCTTGTTACTTTTAAATTTAATGCAATTAGTTCCTTGCAGTGGTTTGAATGTTACTGTAATACTGAAATGCATTGTTAAAGGCATGTTTAAAATACTGTTCTTTCAGTTTATCAAACTTTAATATATCCCTTAAACTGACATCAATTATTTTGCTCTTTCCTATTAAATAAATTTGGAAAAAATGCTGCTTACACCTTCAGTATGGATTATCAGTTGAAGTGGCACAGTGGTTAACAGTCTGAATTCTAATTTTGAATGGTTGGGGTTAAAATTCCCATCTGCCCGTCCAAATTTAGATTTCCACAGTTTTCCTAATTCAGTTAAGGCAAATGCCAAGACAGTTCATTTGAAAAGGACAGATGACTTACTATTCTCAATCATTTCCCAATTATAGCATGTCCTCAGACTCTTATGATAAATACCAAGCATAGTGGTGCAGTGGTTAGCTCACTGGACTCACATTCAGGAGGACAATGGCTCATATCCTTATCAAACAATCCAGATTAAGGTTTTCTGAGAGTCCCCTAAATCACTTCAGGTTAATGCAGGAATGGTTCCTTTGATAGGGCATGGCCGATTTCTTTCCCCACACTTACAAAATCAATGTGAGCTTGTGCTCTATCTCTAATGACCTCATTGTTGACAGGACATAAAACCCAAATCTTCGTTCCTTCTAATGATGGAACATCCTTCCTGTTTCACTGTGTGCTCTACAATCATCTAGCACAACCATTGATTATCATCTTGTGTGCTGTGGAATCATGTTAATCATAAGAAACAACTGCCAGGCTTTCAATATGAAAACAAGGTATAATCATCTGAACAATGTGTTTAATACCTTGATTCGATCAAACTTATTTGTCTACTGTAACTAAAACAAACTGAACTAGTTGTTCATCTGTCAGTAGGCTTTATGTGATAATCTTTATTGTTGTTGCCGTTCTTAGTGTTGATATCAATAAAAGTTTCAAATTAGTAAAACCATTCTAAATGGTACTAGTTATTGCTGTTAAGTACCATCAATCTGATATGACTTCAAAACATATCATAAATTACCTAGTTCAATCCCTAAACATTTTCATTTTTTCTCTCTTTTTGGTATACATCAGTAATATTTGGGCAAGGTATGTTAAAGACAATTGAGTAAGCAGTCAAAGATAAAAACATTGTTACTTTGGTGATACGTAAAGATTAATTACAATGTGTGTGTCACAGCTCAGCACTCGGAGTTTGAAAGAAACTGAGGTCCTCCCCTCCACCTTGATCACACACAATACACCATCCACAGCAGTACGTTCCATACAGCATATGTATTGTGGCAAGAACACTCCATACTGATAGTCATGAGTTTTAATCCTCAACCATATTTAATATGCACTGTAAGGATACTTTACTTAATCAGATTCTCATTTTTCTTTGGCACACATTCAATAAATCTGTCACAACGTTGTCAGTCGTATCACTATGTAATAGTTCAGAAAGCTTTTCAAGAGCGAAAATAATCAGAGAGTAAAAAACTATTCGCAAAATTACCATGTCCTTTTATGCACTGATATTGGTTTTGAAACTCGGGTTAATATTATATGTACTATCACATTGCCAATGTCTCGGAACATTTGAAAAGAATCTCTCTTGTAAGGTGTCACCATTTCTTGCATACAGTCTTTTTCCTCTGGAGCTGCTTAAATTGCAGATGGTAATTTCCTGTTGCAGCATTCTATGTATATTTTGATCATTTGTCTTTTCCTTTTTTAACTATGGTGAGATTCTGTAATTTTTTTATTATAATGAAATATGGTAATACCAGTTTTTGTCAGACAGTACTAGCAACAAATCTTTTAGTGTTGCTGCAGTTGTGGAGTTCACTCAGTTTGAATTACCCGACACTTCAATTTCTTTCTGGTTATTTCTACTCTTCACTGTTATATAGACTGTGTGATGAGAATTTTTTAATGACCAAGCTATTTACTGTACCTACATCAGAAGGTTTACGGCTTCTCATTAGAAAGTGATTCACACTGTTCGTACATACACAAAAGTAAGCAGGTGAACATGAAGTGTCAAAAGTAAATGGAAAAGAAGGTTGTGCAACTTGTTTCAGAGGCTTCTTGTTATTTTAAGTATGTGAAGAAAATTCTCCAAAGTCATAACAATAAAATTTACCTGTTGGGAATATGGCAGAGGTCCACCTTAAGGGATTTGTCTCACAACACTACTAGTTCATTAATGTAGCATTTTATTTGATGTGAAGAAGACAGTACTTTACTTCCATTTAAACAGGAGCAGTCAGCTAGAGGTACATCTTTATGGACATACACTGGCAAACAAAGCAGATGTCAGCTTGTAAATTGATTTTTTGAAACATAATAGTTTACTTCTGCAATGCCAACTTTATCTTCACATAAATTGGT
Organism: Schistocerca nitens; assembly: GCF_023898315.1. Taxonomy (NCBI): domain Eukaryota; kingdom Metazoa; phylum Arthropoda; class Insecta; order Orthoptera; family Acrididae; genus Schistocerca; species Schistocerca nitens. The sequence goes on from NC_064615.1 coordinate 731,534,726, forward strand.
TTAGTTGTCGTAGATCTTCTGTAGTAAAGATTAAAACAAATTTCATAATTTGTTGATAATGTCATAAAATAGCAACTACAAACAAGAGCCGGCAAGTCACATTACATGCTCAAGTTAACATACAATACAGTCTGTAAATTTTATGCTCCAGTACTTCATCAGTTCCAAATCAATATGACTTTGTGTCCAGTAACTTCCAGCCTCAGTGGTGAGTGCAGTAGCAATGAAGTCACCATTGTTCTATACAATTTTTCGCTTAGTTGTGTCAAATTAGTGATAAAACAGGTCCTACACTATCACACGTGCTACCTGGAATGACATCTTGCGAATGAATGATTACTGCTGCTATTGAGGAAAGATAAACGCTATGTAGAAAGCACCAAGTGTAGTTGTAAGAGGATATGTTGCATGGTGGAAGTTGGGCTCCCAAGGGGTCTTCACACTACCCAGAGAAAGCTTTTTCTGCTAACTGCACCTCTTTCCCTCTCTATTATTGCTGCCCCCTCCCCCCTCTCCCTTCCCATCCCCGTCCCAAAGAGGCTACTTCAGGCTGCACATTTCAACACTACAAATGTGCTTCATTTCCAGTGAGTTTTGGACAGTCCTGCAGGATATCTTGTGATAATTGAATGAAATTGGACAAATCATATTTTCATTCAGTACATTGTAAGTACTCTCTGAAAAGATTTTGTTTATGTTCTGGATGTTTGTAAATATAAAATCTGTAAAGATAGAAAATTCTTGTCTTTTTCATTGTTCATGCTTCGCTGCTGCTTATCATAGTGTAAACATATTTTTGGTTGCCCTTATAGATAGTGATTATTTTATTTTTCAGGTGTTTGTTGACGCACTATCTGGAGAGGCAGAGAGCCAACTAGAAGCAGAGGCTGTTGTGGAGACAACAGCGGAGGCCACTGCTCTGGAACTAGAGCCCTATGTGGAACGCCCTCCTGTGATATGAAGCGGATTGATTGTCGTGTGTGTGGCAAATCTGGGAGTATGTGCTTCCCTAGGCACTTGCATTTGCAGTGATACTGGATAAATGTACAACTACTCGTGGACATTGTCTGCAAGGGTTATAAAATGACACGTGCTGATATTAAAACAGAGCTTAAAATATTTTAATGTAAGTTGAACATGTTTTGTTCTGTTACCACTGTGAGCTTGTTAAGTTTCTATGCTGTAAGTGACAGAATTACACTGGTTCATAATATAACAGCACAGTTATTATACTATGGTAGAGTTATAATTTTGTAAAGCAGAGAAACTGAAAAAGATTTCTGTGCATTCACGCAGACTGTAGCATGTCATTATTGTCCACTACCTCAGAGATATAAGCTGTTTATGCAGCATACAGATTTCACTTTAGGTGTGGAATCCAGAACTTTCGTTAATGTAATTTCTTCTCTGCTCGCAGCCAGACAAGACTGCTGTTATTTTCTGGGACAGTCTTATTCTTACAATGTCTACATCGTTTCATAACATGGAAGATGCAAATTATGAAATGTGTTGATTCAAGATAATGTGTGAAACACTGTCAATGACAGGGGTTTAAGGAGTAGGGTAGTGAGAACCCAGATGTATTTTTATTCATGTTTGTGATAAAGTTCTATCTGTAACTTCCACTGTGATTGCTGCACACTGAAAAAGAGGAGAGAAATCCGAAATCACATACTAAAAACAAAAAGTGTTAAAGTTTCCTGCAGTGGAAGTCTAAACTGTAGACTAAGGGAGAACAGACAGTATGCCTGACACTATATTCGGCCTAGTAGAATTGTGATGGTTAGTTGGTACAAGAAATTTGTGGAATATACAGTATATTTGTATGTGTTGAATTTGTTCAATACTGTCAACTCCATTGTGAATATTTTACCTACTTTCAGCTTCCCATTCCAAAAACTAAATGGGCATGTAATTTATTATTGTATTATATATGAAAGTGATAAGCATATAATTTAAGATGTTAAACATTTGGTTATTTATATGAAAATATTAGCTATTTTTAGTTTATGGGAATTATTTGTCCTTAAGAGTGAAATGCTGTACAGTATTCTGGTGCAATAGAATCTTTGTCATTAAAACAAAAGTGTAGTCAATCAAAATGAATTTCTCCTGTTTCACATAAACAATTTTTGTTCGTTGCTACTCTGTAAAACATGAAAAATTTCTACTTACTGTGGCCTATGCCTTGCTTTAATTTCATATTATATTGCAACATTTACAAAACAGCTGGAAGTATCCCACAAAGCTCCATTGTTAAATTTACAATAATGTTGAGTGAGCCATGTAGAACATAACCACTAAAATTTTTCATTGTTGGAAAATTGCTACCTGCTGTTGGAAAAATAACATTTTCTACATGTAAATTATTCTGGAAATTTACATATTATCATTGCTTGCCAGTGGAAATCAGTTATGTACACACTACAGCATTTTTAGAGGTTGTAAAATTACATTGTCCCAAGTACTAACAAAACCTACGGATCAGAATAGTGTCATTATTCCAATATCCAGATTGATTGTACGAGCAATGGATTTGTTAAGTCGTTTTCTTAATAAGCATCAAAATTTCATAATAAAAGCAAGTAACTTATAAAAAGTGGAAACTGGTGCACTCAGCTTACGGTACTAGTTTTTTAAGATTATTTTTGTACAAGATACATGTAAGTTTTTATATTTTCATATGAGTCAATTCCTTGCAAAAGTTCAAACAAAAAAGTAGAAGCTGACATAGCTGATAGTGTGACATTCAGAAAATTTGTAGACCAATTATATTTTATTTTGAAATTCGAAATATCTGTGCTCTTTGTTGCATTACTGTTGTACCAAATGATGTGACTTCCAGAAATGTTAAAATGGCATTTAATTAACAAAGAAACATTTAAACCAGCACAAGACCATATATATCGTGTATCAAACCGTAATTTTCTTGAGTATTATAAATGCAGATACAAAGCCACCACTGTGTGCAAAGGATGAATTTCCAGGTTGTGCTGCATTTGCTAATAATGCTACAGCAAGTACTTCTATGGTTTCATACTATATGAATTACCAGACAAATAATCGAGAACAATGGATTTTTCCCTACTTGTAACATTAACTGCCTAGTTTGAATGTCAGCATTGCTTACTATTGATCAGCCAAATTTTTGCCAAGATGCCTTGCAGATGTAATAAGGAAAAAAATTGTTTTTGTACTAGATACTAGTCAATCTGGAAGTTTGTTCCAGATACCTAACTACAATTATGTTTCACAGAAGTGGATCATGAACACATCCCTGTTTGGTATTGAAAATGCTTTGGGACATGTGAAATCTGAAATGAAAAGTTGTGAAATAGTCTGAGCTACTGTTTTCTCGTGTTTACAGAGGGGGAAAGTTTGTGAAACACATTGTGGTATCTTTTTAATATTTTGCTTTACATGAATAATTTAATTTTGCAGTCAGGGACCATGGAATTATGTGAACAGTGACTAAACTATCCAGTCAGTCTCGTGTGTTGAGAAGTGCAAATGTATAAGCAAGTGTTGCTTTTAAACAAAGTTGTATTTATTTTATTGAGCTTCATGTGATAAATACTTCCTATTTAATTTTAATATAGAACAGTCTCTAGCAGTTGATTGAAAAGTTTCCTCCCCATAAAACTGTGTAATGTTATATTTGTGTACAGAAATGCAGTTGTGTAATCTGTCTTTAGTTGTTTTGTATATTTCTGTTTAGTCAGTTGTTAAAAGTAACTGCACATTGTTACCACAGCAAAATAAATAATGTATGTTGTATTTTAAGGAAAACTTAGAAACCCGTAACATTTAGTGTTGTCTCATTATACAGGACAAGAAAAACAGGAATCCATGCAGCAACTAAATATTAACTAAATCTTAAATGCAGTAATATAAATCAAATACCCTCATTATGTTATATTCTAGTAAAAAGTGTACATAAGAGAAACAAAATAAAATATATTGCTACATCTGAAGTTCCATAGCGTTGTTTGCCTGGCTTCCGAAGCTGAGTCATTTGGTTAATATAATATTTTTATTTGTTGTTTACACTTTTATTCAGTCAAACAGGATAATTGTGACTGAAAAACATCATTTGCTTCATGTTACCTATCACAATAATGATGTAAGGATATCAGCATGACAACTGTTTTATAGCACTAGTTGCCACATCCGCATCTTGGTTTTGTTGTGTGGTAGTGGTTATGAACAGGATAGTACCTGCAAAGTATCTAGCTCACAGATTCATAGGGAATTTATGAAATTTTCTGTTCCTCTTTCTGACTGAGATTTGTAAATTACCTTAGGTAGAATTTATATTAATCAAGAAGTAGCCAGTTGATAGAGGGGGTGGGACTGAGGTAACAGAATTTTCGTATCACACTGAATAGTCACTGGCATGACTTGACATAGAAATGACGTGAAAATTTTTGTCCGAGTCATAATTAAATTTCTGGATGTTAATGATATCGTGCAGATATCAGAAGGCTAATCCTGTTCCCATTTACCAGATCTTAATGGAACTTCAAGGTAGACAAGGTGTATATTGTTCTTTCCATCCCGTCCCAGAGAGAGAGACTTCTTCCATATGTACCTAATCTTGACTGTAGCTGTTAGTCACAAACTTACCCTTTTGGCTGACTGAAAGATCTGATTGTGGGGCTAAGCCAGCCATCTCCTTAAGAGTTAATCCCCTTGCTGGCTACCTCAACTGCCAAATCAATCTAGCTATATGTTAATATATCTAAAAACAAAGATGATGTGACTTACCAAACGAAAGTGCTGGCATGTCGATAGACACACAAACAAACACAAACATACACACAAAATTCTAGCTTTCGCAACCAACGGTTGCCTCGTCAGGAAAGAGGGAAGGAGGGGGAAAGACGAAAGGATTTGGGTTTTAAGGGAGAGGGTAAGGAGTCATTCCAATCCCGGGAGCGGAAAGACTTACCTGTGTGTGTGTGTGTGTGTGTGTGTGTGTGTGTGTGTGTGTGTGTGTGTGTGTGTGTCATCCCGGGATTGGAATGACTCCTTACCCTCTCCCTTAAAACCCAAATCCTTTCGTCTTTCCCCCTCCTTCCCTCTTTTCTGACGAGGCAACCGTTGGTTGCGAAAGCTAGAATTTTGTGTGTATGTTTGTGTTTGTTTGTGTGTCTATCGACGTGCCAGCGCTTTCGTTTGGCAAGTCACATCATCTTTGTTTTTAGATATATTTTTTCCCACGTGGAATGTTTCCCTCTATTATATTCGTATAGCTATATGTTAACCTATCTATATCCATAACAAGCATGAGAGACAAATTACCAGGCAGGGTAGTGGTCAGTTGCATCCAAAGTGTCAGTGGAATGGTACATCAAAAACTGGACGTGCTGGTATCGGGTACAAACACTTAAAACATTGGTGGAATCTGTATTTCAGGGGCACCTCATTTTTTGCTACAGCTTTGGAGGATTTGGAAGTAGCTTATTGCATGGTGTGGATAGAAGGCCTGATGGTAAAGTTCGTTGATCTAGTTCTACATCAGAAGTTAACAATAATACTTAGCAACATGTTCTCAGATTGACATTTTAAAGTCTATTTTCTAAAAATAAGCAGTAAATGCTTCAACCTGTTGAAGACTTGTGACTATAGCAAATCTGATTCGCAAAATAATTGGAACAAGTGTGAAGACAATGCAAATACTCTTCACAATACCCTAATTATAATTACACTCGTGTATTAAGAAGTGCGTGTACACACACACACACACACACACACACACACACACACACACACACACACACACACACACACACACACACATTATATAGAGGTATATCTGAAAGAGGCTGACACACACACACACACACACACACACACACACACACACACATTCATTATATAGAGGTATATCTGAAAGAGGCTGCGAGGACAGCACTAAGATGTCAACTCCCATTCTGTGGTTGCTTGTTTTATACAGTATTGCTCCTCCATATATCAGAAAAAAATGTTACTGAGGAGCAAATTCTTAAGACAAGAGTCATATAATCAGCTCTCAGTACTGATTTCTACAATCCACAAGCTAAATGCCTCAATTCAGGCACACCACCCTTTGGTGATCTTGGGGTCAGATGTTTTCAGTGCCACTGACAAATGGAAATAATGGCAAGAATGAACATACAACCACAAAGTCAATAAAGAATATTGCAGAGTTTGATCTATCCTGTGAAGGGTCAAGAATCAGCCACGTCAAAATGGATGTACGGAAATGAGACTGTATCTTCAAGAAATATATTTCAAGCTTTCTGGAAGATTAAAACTGGGACCCAAACCTAAAACCTTTGCTTTTGGTGGACGGATGCTCCAGTGACAGAGCCATACAGGCAGATGTGGAGAAGTGGCTTAGCTAACATCTTGGGGATTGTTTCCAAACTGAATTTTCAGTCTGCAGTGGAAACAAGCCAGGAAGTTTGTTCTGTGGTGCTGCTGCCATTCAACTGAGTTGAAGATAATTTTGACTGTGACTGGTGATGGGTAAAAGTAAAGAAAGATCTTGGGCAGAATCTGCATTCTTTACTTTGCGAGTTTTAAAATTTTAGGAATGTGTTGGGTGGAAGTACTGCAACTGCTATGGCAGAAGAGTTACCAATTTCAGACAACTGCTTCAAATATGCTCTGAAAATTACACCTTTTAGATAAAGTGCTCCCTAAAATGTCTCCCTGTGCTGAAATACTGATAAAACCTTTTCTTATTTCATAAATATTCTCCAATATTGGCAGATTGAGCTTTCTCCATTGTGCTGAAACAAATAATTGATAATGGAAAACAACTGACCGCCTTGGGGCATTGGGTGTTATTAAAATACACATGTGATAAAGTGAGATCAAAGTTTGTATTTTCAGTTAAATATAATTGTAATAGTCAGCAAAATGTAAACCTTCACTGCAGAAATAATCTTAGGTCTAAATTTCTTGAAGACAGACTTTGTCTAGGATCCAAACCCTACCTTTTGTGGGCAGTGTTAGCACAAGTGAGTTATTCCTGACATTATCAACAACTCACATTCACAGCTGCAGTTTTACTAGTACATGTCTCCTAATTTTCAGACTTCACAGAAGCTCTCTTGCTAACTTCCTGGATTAGCACTTCTGGGAGAAAGGACTATCAGCAAATAAAAGCATGCAGGAGAGTTTCAGTGAAGTTTGGAAGTAGTGGAGAGAGGTTTTTAGAATTAAAGCAGTGAAGACTGGTCAAAAGTAGAATCCAGGTGGCTCAGTTTGGAAGAGCATTGCCTGTGTATTGCAAGTGCCCAGGTTTGAATTTGTCTAACACTTCATCTGGTAGCAAGTTTTATAACAGAGCAGACTGATGCAAGATTAAAGACTAATTTTGAAACATTGTGTATAGCTCATATCAGTCCATAATATCCTTTAGTGTGGAAATTATACTGCAGGTTCTTTTAAATGCTAAATCTTGTGGCATCTGAAAGAGTAAAAGGAAAGGTAAACAGATCAGTTAATTTGTAAGTGGTAAAGTGGTACACTTGAAGGTAGTATAACTGAGACACCATTGGTCAGCAGGCAACTATAATCTACCACTGGATATGCAGCAGCTGTCATACTGTCTCAGAAATGTAGAATAGCTATTAGATAGTTCTACTACGCAGAAAATAATTAAAAAAAAAAAAAAACATGCATAGCACACCACAAAATAAAGGAAATGAAATTAATAATTGTGAAGTGGGGATATGCGGGAAGTGTTCATAATGTCAGAAGGTGCCTACGTTTTCCTTGTGAGATGACCTATAAAACGTGTAAAAACAAATCATTAATTATCGGAAAGATGAATTTAAAGTGAACTTACATAAATTTATTAGAATTTTATTACTGATTACAACATAAATTGAAAATGATAGCCCCATGGAGAAGAACTGTATCATCTGTATGCACACTGGTCACGAAAGCACTCGGCACAAAATTCACAAGCAATCATTCGCACAGAGCATGATACATTACATAAATCGGTTTAAATTTACCGTGTAGATCTATTGAACTGATTGTAGTATTCTTCAGACAGCTCATTTGTGAAGACAAATTTTTGTAGATATTGTTGATGTGCTTTTTGTTCTTCAGCGAGCAATTTGTTTTGCTCTAAAAGTTGTCGGTCAAGTTCCCTGGTAAAAATGGAAGAAACAGTAACAGATAAATCCTCTCTTTATAGCAGATAAAACAACTGAAAATTTGAATTTAGTTTCATTACAACTTTAAATTTACATTACTAGTAACTAATGTTTTTGTTTGATGTCTCCATATTTATTATTGCTCCTTCATTCTACAAACTATCATTGTGTACTAGGGTGGCTGTTATGTATTTTATACAAAATGTCTATTGTCTAAATATCAATAGGAGATTGCAGTATACTGCAGGAACTTACTTCTGTTTGCGTATTCTGTCTCTGCTCATCATTTCTGCATGTCTTGTAGTTGACATTATCATTTCATCCCACTCTCGCTTTCGTCGAGCTTCTGCCTCCCTATGCAACTGCAACATCGAAATATTACATTTTTGGTAAAAGTTAATTGTAAAATTTAGAAGTAATGAAAGAAAAGCGATCTTTCATTGGTCTTTCTGTTCCTATTGTCATTGTGACATGCTTCTAATAATCATAGGTCAGTTTTGGTATTATTGTTCTCAGAAAGTGAATTTGAATTGGTTGTGTTTATTCTGAATCCACAGACTGTATTAACACCATACTGTGATTAGTTTCCTGTTCAGAAAGGGAAAGCAACTGGTGATGTTAAACAGTGACTCATTTCTGTTATGGATATGTAAAACAGAGAAAAATGACAGCAATTTCAAAAATGAAGTAGTAATGAAGACGGTAAAAAATGGAAGATTATCCAGAGTTATTGTTTTAAGTTGTTGAAGAAAGTGGATGAAATAGTGAGAATCAGTAGGTGTCCAACACTGACAAAATGCATGAAAAACATTCAAAAATGTCAAAATTGTTCTTTGTGAGGTGAGGTGATTACAGGTACATAGGACTATCAGAAGCACAGCATGTACTGGATGATTAAAAACCTCACACAAGATCAAATTACATCAGCTGGCTTATTCTGCCATTTCTTGTCCATGATAAAATACAAGGATACAATTTTATAGGCAGGGCTGTGATGGGTGACTGAACAGGGAAATTTCTCAACACACTGAGAATTAGGTGCAATGGAATGGGTCTCTATTAATATGGGGGAGGGAGTTCTGTTGTATGACGGCCTTCTTTCAACAGTAGACAACTCCAGTTTTGTTACAAGACACTGAGGTTTAAACATAATTGAGTGATGGCAATTCTCTGACAAATGCCTGAAATGCTGCAATCCATAATTTATTGCAAGGGATTGCAGTTTTTTTTCTGTTGTTATCACTCAGTTACATTTAAGCCTCAGTATCTCAAAATGAACAAAACTGGAGGTGTACCACTATTGAAACAAGGCCTTCATATTTCCTACACTTTGTACATTCACTTTCTTGAAATGTGGTGGTAGTGATGTGTCTGTGTTCAGTATTAGAGTTTCCAAGTGAAACAGAGAGTTGAGACATAATTAAGACACATTGATACTCCCATAGAGTGGGGATAGTACTAAAAGGAAGTTGCACAGTAATAATCAATGAGAAAAGTAAGATATATGCAGATAGTTGTAATAGTGATAGGAAAAGTCAGTTTAATCTGTTAACCAATCTGTGTATGCAACTCAAGGTTATACATTAAAGTGTCAATAATAATGCCAAGACTCTGTGTCACTGCTGTGTAAACTTTAAGAATTCATAAAGAGAGCATGTGATTATTATTCCATTGCCAACAGAATTCAAATGAAAAGAAAGAAAAATGTGAGAATAGCAGATGAACAAAAAATATGTAAGAACACACGCACAATTTTTATAGTACTTTTGTCTTTAAGTATCAACTTTTTAAAAAATTTGCTCTCTTACTAGTGCTTTCTGTCTCTTGAGAATCAAGTGCACCCCAGGATTGAGAATTGTAGCGGCCTCCTAAATACACTATGTGATCAAAAGTATCCGGACACCCCAAAAAACATACGTTCTTCATATTAGGTGCATTGTGCTGCCACATACTGCCAGGTGCTCCATATCAGTGACCTCAGTAGTCGTTAGACATCGTGAGAGAGCAGAAGGTGCACTCCGCAGAACTCACGGACTTCGAACATGGTCAGGTGACTGGGTGTCACTTGCGTCATATGTCTGCATGTGACATTTCCGCACTCCTAAACATCCCTAGGTCCATTGTTTCTGATGTGATAGTGAAGTGGAAACACGCACAGCACAAAAGCCTACAGGCCAACCTTGTCTGTTGACTGACAGAGACAGCCGACAGTTGAAGAGGGTCGTAATATGTAATAGGCAAGTATGTATCCAGACAGTCACACAGGAATTCCAAACTGCATCAGGATCCACTACAAATATTACCACAGTTTGGAGGGAGGTGAGAAAACTTGGATTTTATGGTCGAGCAGCTGCTCATAACCTACACATCGCGCCAGTAAATGCCGAACGATGCCTTACTTGGTGTAAGGAGCGTGACCACTAGACAACTGAGCAGTTGAAAAATGTTATGTGGGGTGACAAGTCACGATACAAAATGTGGCTATCTGATGGCAGGGTGTGGGTCTGGTGAATGCCCGGTGAATGTCAACTGCCAGCATGTTGGAGTGCCAAGAGTAAAATTCGAAGATGGTGGTGTTACGGTGAGGTCATGTTTTTCATGGAGGGGGCTTGCACCCCTTGTTGTTTTGTGTGGCACTACACAGGACAGGCAAACACGGGTGTTTTAAGCACCTTACTGCTTCTCACTGTTGAAGAGCAATTCAGGAATGGGGATTGCATCTTTCAACACGATCAAGGACCTGTTCATAATGCACGTCCTGTGGTGGAGTGATTACATGACAATAACATCACTGTAATGGACTGGCCTGGGCAGGGTCCTGACCTGAATCCTGTAGAACACCTTTGGGATGTTTTGGAACGCCGACTTCATGCCAGGCCTCAGGCCTCTCCTCAGTGCAGCACTCTGTTAAGAATGAGCCGCCATTCCCCAAGAAACCTACAAGAGTGGAAGCTGTCATCTAGGTTAAGGGTGGGCCAACGCCATACTGAATTCCAGAATTACCGATGGAGGGCACCATGAACTTGTAATTCATTTTCAACCATGTGTCCAGATACTTTTGATCACATAGTGTAGATCACACGTGCACTACACAGTAGGGGCTGCTACCCAGGTGGCTGATCATGTGTGGAGTACACCCAAAATTTCTTTTAACTTTAGAAACTCTCCATCAATTCAAGACAACAGTAGCTGTAGGAGACCCTAAGGTATTAGGGTTAGATTCAAAGAAAGAGCACGAAACAATTTAAATCCTAGTGATAAACTGCCAAAGCATTCATAACAAAGTCCCAGAGTTTGAAGCATTTTTAAAAAGATGGTGGAGCTCATATAGTATTAGAAACAGTAATATAGCTAAAGCCCAAAACTGACAGCAGTGAGATTTTTGGGTCAGTCTAAATATTTTTCAAATGGATCAGCTAACAGGAAATGGAGCTGGTGTATTTGTTGAAGTAGACAAGAAATTCAAATCCACCAAAATAGAAACTGAAGCTGTGTGTGAAATGATTCGGTCAAGACCCAGTGGACATAAACCAGTATTTGAATGTTTATATTGACAATCGTACTCACTTGTGGGTGTAACTAAGATCTTTAGAGAAAACTTCAGTTTGCTAGTATGAACATACCCCAATCATGATGTCATAATTGAAGGAGACTTCAAGCATCCAAAAATGGAAAAATTACAGGTTTGTAAATGATGTGTGTGACAAGACATCCTGAATGCCTTCTCTTAAAAGTACTTGGAACAGATAGTTCAGGAGCCCACTCGTATCTGACCTGTTTGAGAATGCCCATACTGAAACGTACTGGTAACCATGTGGTTGTTATTACATTGCTTTACTTTACATGAGGTAAGGGCCTTATTGAACATATGCCTGCTCCACGAGCCTCTTCCATTTCTTGCTGTTGAGTGCACTGTTTGTCCATTTGGCACTGATGTTCATTCTAGCTGTGTCGTCCTGCAAGTCATCTTGTCACATAATTCTGTGTCTTCCTCTTCTTATCGTTCCATCAATTGTTCTACATAATTCTGTTCTAGATAGTCTATTGTAGTGCCCCAAGAATTTTATGAAAATCTGGAGTCACTTGTGTTCCAGCCGCTTCGAACACACATTATTTTGAAGTGGGTTGTAGCATAAACAGATACACACTGCCGCAGAACATTATTTGTGCAGGCTAACCGAGAAAGAAGAGCAAAACCGGGCTAACAAGTGATGCGCTCAGTTGCAGCAACGAGAAAAGAAAAACTTCTGGCCCAGAATTCTGTGGATGAATTTCATGCACGAAAAACGTTGGTGATTGTTGTGTGTTCTGGAGAGAGAACGGAAGAAAAAAAAAAAAAAAAAAGATTATTATTAATAGTGACTTGGTCTCAAGCAGACGGTCATGTATATTAGTATTGTATCGTTGAGAAAAAATGTTCTTTAATTTGGTTGAATTCAGTCGTGTGCGAATGCCCTAAGAAAGTGTGGGCAGTGAAATGGTGTAGCAGTGAAATGGTGTATTGAATTTTGAATATAGAATATGTTAACAGTAACTGAATATTTAGAGAGTCTTTATTTGGACTAGATAATAGGATTTTGGAATAGTAGATGAATTTTCCCCTTCTTCAGAATATAGAATCTTCGGAGAAGAGTTCGATGCAAGCAGAAGACGCCGGAGTTGCGAGGAAGCCGTGCCTGTATCCGGCATTCAAGTAAGTTCACACTGATAGTCCAAGGAGTGCGGCTCTAAGTTTTAGAGAAGATACAACGGGGCACCACACTATTCATCATCATTTTTGCTGTGTGACCTGCCCAGTTCAACCTTCTCTTCTTTAGCACTTCAATGATGGGTACAGTTTTTGTACAACTCCCTTAATCCTTCAATTTTTTAATCATCTATTCCACGTTATTTTCATCATTGAAAAGTCCAAAAATTTTCTTTACTACTTTTCTTTGGCTATTAATAGTTATCTTTGACCACTTTCTAAATATTAAGCTTCACAAGTGTATATAGATCAAGGCAGTATTTCATAACTTCTGAATAGCATTTGACTCTGTATCATGCCAATGATCATTAACAAAAGTATGATTTATGTAATTCCAACATTCTGTTGATAAAATAACCACAAACTCAGTTTTTATTATTATTTATTCAGTTTATTCAGGCTCTTGTCACAGTTGTGTACAACTCCTTGGTGGTGCCTGGTTTTGAATACTAACTTTCATTCTCAAAGTTTTGTCTGTATTTCAAGTATTATTGTATTATTTTCATACCACATTTCTCATGTAGATCTGTTTTATAAACCCTTTAGAGTATGTGTATGTGTATCACTGGAATTATGCTGTTACACACAATTGAAACATAGGCAATGCTTCGAGAATGAACATTAACATTCAAAACTAGTTACTACCAAGAAATTATATGAAACTTTGACAGAAATCTAAATAAATAATAATAAAAAGTATTATATTGGGTATCAAAGAGAGTTTATGATTGGATTGAGGGATTCTTGGTAAGGAGGACACAGCATGTTATCTGGGATGGAGAGTCATCGACAGACGTGGAAGTAACATTAAGTATGCCCTAAGAAAGTGTGTTGGGACACTCGTTATTCATATTGTGTGATAATGACCTGGCAGACAATATTAATAGCAACATCAAGCTTTTTGCAGATGATGCAGTTATCTATAATGAAGTACTGTCAGAAAAGATTTTGTATTATTTAAAGTTGTGCAAAGATTTGCAACTTGCTTTTAGTGTATGATAATGTAAATTTACACTATTAACTAGAATATTAGTAATTTAAAATTAGAATTTGTCATCTCATACACGTACCTGAGTGTAACAATTAGTAGGGATATGAAGTGGAATAATCACCTTGGCTCAGTCATAGGTAAGGCAGGTATCAGCAGTTTATAGAGTGGTTTGCTTAGAAGTCACTTTGCATCCTATCTTAGAATACTGCTCAAATGTGTGGAAGCCACACAAAATAGAACAACAGGGGATACTGAGTGTGTACACAGAAGGGCAGCACAAATGGTGGCAGGCTTGAGTATCTCGAGAGAGATTCATGTAGATGTTGAAATATATGAGTTGAAGACAGAGACAAATCATTCCTTGAACATGTAAGGGAAGAATCCAGAGATATTCTTCAGTGTGCTGTGTATTGCTTCTGTAATGACCGTGAAGACAAAATTAGACTAATTAGAGCATTACAGAGGTTTAAAGCCATTCTTCCCCATTCCATTCGAGGTTGGAATGGGAAGAAAGCCTAATGTGTTGTACCATGCTAAGTATTCTATGAAGTAGTTTGCAGAGTATGCATGCAGATGTAAATGAAATTCAGATAATTTACGCCTCAACCACCAGTTAGTGGCATGTTCGCTTATTTCAAAGGAAACTGTGTGTCAGAAGAGTAATACCAAATTCAGAAACAAGTCAAAAACAGTTCACCTTGCCTTAATTATGTCACTCATTTGAAACCATTATAAACACACCCCTCCCCACCCCAAAAAAAGCTCAGGAGTAAGATTAATGTATGTAGGTGGACTTGGACAACACTGCTGTAGGTACTGTTCATGTCTCCTTGACTGCTGCATGCTCCAGTTTGTTGTCTCAAATAAGTAGTCTCTGAGAATTGGAGCACATTAGAAATTAAGTAACTTCAACATGCCACAGCTTCTCCATGATTTTAGTCATATGTTTGTAGTGCTGAATACTCTGTGTGATCGAAAGTATCCGGACACCTGGCTGAAAATGACTTACAAGTTCGTGGCGCCCTCCATTGGTAATGCTGGAATTCAGTATGGTGTTGGCCCACCCTTAGCATTGATAACAGCTTCCACTCTTGCAGACATAGTTCAGTCAGATGCTGGAAGGTTTCTTGGGGAATGGCAGCCCATTCTTCACTGAGTGCTGCACTGAGTAGTGATATTGATGTCGGTTGGTGAGGCCTGGCACGAAGTCGGCATTCCAAAACATCCCAAAGGTGTTCTACTGGATTCAGGTCAGGACTGTGCAGGCCAGTCCATTACAGGGATGTTAATGTCATGTAACCACTCTGCCACAAGCCATGCATTATGAACAGGTACTTGATCGTGTTGGATGATGCAATTGCCATCCCCGAATTGTTCTTCCACAGTGGGAAGCAAGAAGGTGCTTAAAACATCAATGTGTGCTGTGATAGTGCCACACAAAACAACAAGGGGTGCAAGCCCCCTCCATGAAAAACACGACCACATCATAACACCACCGCCTCTGAATTTTACTGTTGGCACTGCACACACAGGCAGATGACGTTCACCGGGCATTCGCCATACCCACTGTGCCATTAGACTGCCACATTGTGTACTGTGATTCTCACTCCACACAACATTTTTTCACTGTTCAATCATCCAGTGTTCACGCTCCTTACACCAAGCGAGGTGTTGTTTGACATTTACTGGCATGATGTGTGGCTTATGAGCAGCTGCTCGACCATGAAATCCAAGTTTTCTCACCTCCTGCCTAACTGTCATAGTACTTGCAGTGGATCCTGATGCTGTTTGGAATTCCTGTGTGATGGTCTAGATAGATGTCTGCGTATTACACATTATGACCCTCTTCAACTGTTGGTGGTCTCTGTCAGTCAACAGACAAGGTCCACCTGTATGCTTTTGTGCTGTACGTGTCCCTTCATGTTTCAACTTGAGTATCACATTGGAAATAGTGAACCTAGGGATGTTTAGGAGTGACACTTAATCACCTGACCACGTTCGAAGTCTGTGAGTTCTGCGGAGCACCCCATTCTGCTCTCTCACGATGCCTAATGACTACTGAGGTTGCTGATAGGGAGTATCTGGCAGTAGGTGGCAGCAGAGTATACCTAATAGGATAATGTATGTTTTTGGGGGTGTCTGGATACTTTTGAGCACATAGTGGATGTTCAGTAATTTCATGTAAACTAGCGTATAATCACTTTACTGGCATAAGATGATACAAAAGGCTAATTTAAAAATGTGATCTGGAGTTCTCTCTCTTTCAAAACCAAAGAAATCAGTCATAATCCTGGGCCTCTTGAGAATCCAGTAACTCTATACATGAGTAAGAACTAAAATTCAGTTCATCCCTAGAGCTACATGATATTTATTTTCCCAGGTGCTGGGAATGAATTCCTTTTCCCAGGTGCTAAGTGTGATACAATGGCTTTCTTTATCCATGCATGTGGTACTTATAATTTGGCAGGGATTACAGGAATGCCTTATATAATTGACTCAGACACACTTATCAGCCGTGCAACACTTACGACATTGTCATTTTAAGGAGTTAAAGAACTTAAAGGTTCTTGTCTTCAGATTGCTAAAATTAAGCAGCAAGCATAACTTCTGTCAAATAAGAAGCTCAAGAACCACTCCAATCATTCATCTTCAGAATGTTGTCCCTCATAACTAGCTTTGGTAAACCATAAATGCATCTTGAATGGTAAAATTGAATGCACACAGCATGTGACAGCAAGGGTTGCAACACTCAGGGTACTGCTCTGAGGGCCACTATTCAGCCCCAACCTCTCCAACTTGACTTTCCGAAATCAGTATCTGAAGTAAAAATGTTACTAGAAGAACTGTATCAAAATGAGATGTCCACAGAAGCTCCACTGGCAGAGCAGTCTGAGGGTATTGTGTCTCCAAGGGATATCATTAGATCGAGATTCAAAAAAAGGTACACACAAGGTTGCAGTCTCCAGTAAGGTTAAGAGATCAGTGGTGGAATGATACTTCCTGAAACTGTACTGGAAGAGACTATGGGAATCATGTGAATTGAAAAAGGCAAACAAGACAGCTGTTCATGTGCTCCACAGCCTTTGTGATGCAGATGGCGAAAGTAACACTAAGACAACTACTGGGGCTACGTATGGTCTTTCCCTGGTGTCAGGAGGGGCATTCAGGGTGTAAAACTTCAAAAGTCAGTGACATCTCCTGTCACACAAATGCAGCTGAACATGTGTACAAGAATTTCATTATCAGCTTCTGTGAAGTGCTGCAACATGGCATAATGGATTTTATTGTGGCCAGGTGTTGTGTCATGAGCTGTGAACATTGCCACATGCAGTGCTCACAAAGAATAATGATGTAAAATTCATCATTTTTGAAACCTTAAACCCAGCTGCCCATCTTGACAATGACTTTGTGATGGCAGTGGTAGTCACTCTAGAGAAGTGCTGTGCTTGTGTCTGCTTTGGCCACTGTTCAATCTGCTATCCAGACTGAGAATTAATCTACAGACTGCAAATCATTATCCACTTCTACAGGGTCAGCAAGGATGGGAGTGCATACTGAGAGATGATTGGCATAGTAGTACTGAAGAGTGTATTGTGCTCCATATTCAGAATTTGAGTATGGAAACTATTTCATCAGTAAGACTTGTCTTTGTGTGCCAAATTATTTTGCTGCAGAGAGTGTAAGCATACAGCAGTTGTAAAAGGAGGGGGGGGGGTTGGAGGAGAGGAGGGATTGGTTGTTCCCTTCTAGTAAATTTCATAATCTATGGCTTCTTTATGATAGATTATCTTTGGTGATGACTGACACTACTGAAATATGGAGAGAGAATTTTCAAACCTGTTTTTTTCTGTTTATGTCTTTACTTTGGTGGTGATGTTATTGCTGGTTACCGGAGTGGAAGCAGTTGCTTTAAAAGTGCACTGGTAGGAAAATATATTTGCTTTTGTAGTACTTATCAACTTTTTTAATCATAGTATTTTAACGATTACAAATGATGAAGTGAAAGTGGCTGGATTTTTAACTTCACCAGGCCGTTAGAGAGAGTATTAATCAGATTTAAAAGATATAACTAGAAAGGCATTATACATTTTTAAAAAGAAAAAAGAAATAAAAAATGATGACTTACTGTGAAGAAATTATCCAAATGGCACGTAAATCAGTAGATGTAATGTAAACAAACAAATGATTAGTTTCAGAAAAATTGGATGATTTATTGAAGGATAAGAGATTAACAAATTGAGAAAGTCAGTAATGCATTGGTCAACGTCTGGTCCTTATACAAGCAGTTATTCGGATTGGTAATAATTGATAGATTCGTTCGATGTCTTCCTGAGGGATATCATGCCAAATTCAGTCCAGTTGGCATGTTAGAGCATCAAAATCCTGAGCTTGTTGTAATGTGCTGCCCACAAGGCTCCAAACATTGTCAATTGAGGGAAGATCCACAACATTGCTGGCCAACACAGGGCTTTGCAAGCACAAAGACAAGCAGAAGAAACTCTTACCTGAAACACCTTTGGCCTGGAATCTCATTGACTGGAGTAGAATTTTCTTCGGTGATGAGTCTAGCTTTGAACTGAGTCCTGATGACCAGTGAAGACGTCTGGAGACACCCCGGACAGTGGTGAGATACTAACTTGACTGTCGCCAATCTTACAGCCCACAGCCAGGAGTGATGAACTGGGCTTTCATATCTGTGGCACCCTTACAGAACAGCAGTGCATCAACAATATTCTGTGTCCTGTTTTGTTACCATTAATAGCAAGCCATCCTGGGCTTACATTTCAGGAAGCTAATCCTCACCCACACATGTTGAGCATTCCTACAGCTTGTTTTCATGCTTGGCCAGCAAGGTCATCAGATCTTTCCACGATTGAGAAAGTTTGGAGCATTACGGGCATGGCCCTCCAACCAGCTTGGGATTTTGATGATCTAATGTGCTGGATTTTGCTCTATATCCCTCTTGAGGACATACAACAACTTTGTCAAACAATGCCAAGCCATATAACTGCTTGCATAAGAGCCAGGCATGGAGCAACACATTACTGATGTGCTCAATTTGTAAAGGTATTTTTCTTGAATAAATCATCCAATTTTTCTGAAATTATAATAATTTGTTTGTGTATACATGTACATCACATCTACTAATTTCTGTCCCATTCGGGTAATTCCTTCATTGTGCACCATTTAAACAATCCAATGTGGGTAGCTAGAGTTATTGATATTGGCTTATCTGTTACCCACAGAAACAATATTGACAAGAATAAAAGAACATAGTGCAACAGCAGTTGATCATTTATTGCTAAATCCAGCAGTCTTACAAGAAATAAAAGTGAGGCTCATAATAAATATTCTGTCTCACCAAAATTATTAAGCAGCAGCAACAACTCTTCCCGGACAATGAATATTAGTTAAGAAGAGAACAATGCAGCTTCATAGATCCCTAAATGTGGACACAGTCACACTATTCAGAGAGAATTTACTGAATGAACAATGGAAATAAACTTATGATGAGCACACAATAGATAATAAATTTAATTATTTCTGAAAAATATTCATGCAACTCTGCATTCTCTACTACAAGTACAGGAAAGTTATATTAGAAACTAAGAGGAAGGGCGGCTAACATCTGGGATCAAAATTTTTTTCAGCAGGAAGTGAAACCTTTATTTAAGGTAGATGGCTAGCTTAAATTCAGATTTAAAGATACAAAGAAGTAATACTGCAAAATTTTAACCATTCATCAAAAATATAGAAGATTGTACTACACACAAAAATTATAAAATTCCACAAACAAGATGAAAACAATTTTAAGGTATTATTAAGCATGAAATGAATAAACTTGAAGACAAAATATTCAACATCTGGATGACAGTAACTGTGAGACATGATATGTTAGATTCAAAATTTGCCACCAACTGAAATGAACAGTAGCATAAATCACAAGGATAAACAAGTGGATCCACTTGCAATCTTCAGTTTGGCCAACTCAACTGTTACAGAGATCCCAAAAATAATTACATCTGTAGCCAGTCCCTAGGGATGGAGGGGTGGCTATGATATCAGAATGGCAGGCAGTGGAGGGCTGAGGCATGGTAGCTGTTTTCAGGCAGGGGATGAATTTGTTGTCATTTGTAAGCAGATAGAAATCACCCTGACTATTATCAGGACTGATGACCATAGATGTTAAGACCCATAGTGCTCAGAGCCATTTGACTATTATCAAACAATCGGGTGCTCTTGCAAATGGGACTGTTGGGAGGTCTACGATGACATTGTACCAGAGATACCAAAGATACCTCAAGTACTATCCTCTCCTGTGGATACTGTCTTTTTTGCAGGAAATACAAGTCTGATCATTACTCATGCACATGACTGAGAGTGGTGTGTCAATGGTTAAGTCCAGGTGTCCTGTGTAGGGGAGACAGAGACCAGGGACAACTCAGGATATTGCACCATCCAACTAACCAACTGGTTCGAGGTGCTGTCTTCCACTGACACTGAAGCTGAGCCAATGAGACTCGCCTCATCTGATGGGAAACCTGCTGTGTCCTGTGTCAACTGGCGGTGAATGCAAAGGGGTAGGATCTATTAGTCATTAGCAGTTCAAATCGGTGGTAAATAATTGTACCCCACACAGAGATGGCAGCAAGAGATGGGAAGGAACACTAGGTGCACTCAGTGTGTGTGTGCCAGGAGACATGTTGAAGAGGCTATTCCAGCAGCCATTTAAGGAACAGGGTGCCACCAACTGTAGATTCGAACTACATGCTGGAATGAGCTATGCCTGTCATCACGGATCTCAGGTCATACTTGGATCATGCCAGTGACTAACAGAGAAGGCTGAGAACACTAGCCTTGCTCAAGGAGTTTCAGTGAAACTCACAATATGCAGAATTGTCCCCAGAACAGGTTGTGGCCCCTGGTTCTGAGTTGAGTGGATGGCATGAACCAGAGACTGAAGATTCTGTGACAAGCTAGGCTGTGACTTCCCAAACTTGCGCTGTAGGTTTTAGAATTGTAGGGTCCCATAAATGGATCAGGTGTGTGCTACGCAGGTAGCTGACTGCATGATTAGGTGACTCTCCATCCACTCTAGATAATAATACTTGTTGAAAATCTGTAAGTATCAGTGTATGGTCTAAAGAAGTGACTCCAACAGGTGATATTATTAAAATCCTAGAGGTTAACTGCTGATGCATTCCCAGCAAAGTACCACAGTTTGAAGCACTCCTAAGAAGCAGTGAAGCTTTCATAATACTAGGCACTGAAAGCTGGTTAAAACTTGAAGTTGATAGTAGTCAGATCTTTATGGAAATGAAGGTGTACATCCAAAGGACATGGAAATGGGAAGCTGTATGTGAGATTGTTTAGGCAAGATGTAGTATCAAGGGGGCATAAAATTACAATGGGTCCTACTGTGCACCACACTCACCTGATATAACCAAAAGCTTTAGAGGAAACATCAGTTTGCTTGTATATAAGTTACCTGCAATCACTGGAGGAGACTACCCATCCTCTTTGAGAATGTCCACACTGACACTGGTATCTGTGACCAGGAGACAATTATAGCAGTGAGTACCAGAGTACAAAGGGCAACTAAAACAAGTAGGAAGATTTATATGTCTAGCAAACTAGTCAAAGAAGCAGTAGCGTCATACCTGAATGAGAAAATTTAAACTTTTAGCTTAGGACATGAGCATGTGGAATAACTATGGCTCAAGTGTAAAAGAATAATGGCCATGCACTGGATAGAGGTGTTTCCGTACAACATTTTATGATGGAAGAGATCCTACATGGTTTACAGTCACTGTATAGCAACTTCTAAAAAAAACAGGGACTATTGCATAACAGATGTAAATCAGAGCATAGGGCCATAGATAGAGAGATGCTGAAAGGAAAGCTTTTGGGTGTCAAGAGACCAACGTGTGAAGCCTTCAGTGACTACCACAGCAGAATATTGTCAAAAGATCTTTCACAAAACTCAAAGTAATTCTTGTCTATATAAAGACTGTTACTGACACACAAGTTAATGTCCAATCAGCCCTGGATAAGACAAGGGAATAACACTGAGAGAGGCTAGGCAAAAGCAGTATTTCCTTTACAAAGAAAAATCTGGGGAAGTGCCCCAGCTCAATTCTTGTACCATTGAAAATATGTGTGAAATAGATATTACTGTCAGTGGCATTGAGAAACTTCTGAAATCATTAAAACTGAACAAAGCCCCAGTGTCCAGTGGGATCCCTGTCAGATTTTACACTCGATTTGCAGTTGAGTTAGCCCCTGTGGTAACTACAGTCTATGATAATACCCTTGAACAAAAACTGTGTCCAGTCACTGGAAGAAATTACAGGTCACACCTGCCTGCAAGAAGCATAGCAGAAGAGGTCCATGAAACGACTGTCCAATATCCTTGATACTCATCTGTTGTAGAATCTTAGAACATATTCTGAACTCAAACATAACAAGGTATATCGAACAGAATTACCATGCTGATCACCGTAGATTTCAAAAACACCGATCATGTGAAACCCAACTAAGACTTTTCTCACATGACACCATGAAAGCCATGGATCAAGGTAGTCAGGTGGATGCAGTATTTCTTGACTTCCAGAAAGCATTTGACTCAGTACCACACCTACACTTATTGTCAAAAGTATGATTATATGGGGTATCAAGTGAAATTTGCGACTAGATTCAGGACTTTTTGGTAGGGAGGATGCAGCATGGTATCTTAGATGGAGAGTCATCATCAGATGTAGAAGTAACTTTGGGTATGCCCCAGGGAAGTGTGTTGGGACCCTTGCTGTTTATGTAGTATATTAATGACCTTGCAGACAACATCAATAGTAATCTCAGACTTTCTGCGGATGATGCAGTTATTTTTAATGAAGTATTATTTGAAAGACGCTACATAAATATTCTGTCAGATCTTGATAAGATTTTAAAGCGGTGAAAGATTGGCAACTTGCTTTGAATGTTCAGAAATGTGAAACTGTATACTTCACAAAAAAAATTGTCCTACAAATATAGCATCAGTGAGTCACAGTTGGAATTGGTGAACTGGATGTAACACTTAGTAGGGATGTAAAATGGAACAATCACATAGGCTTACGAGAGCATCGGTTCTCTTGTCATTTTTGTTCAAATATATGGTATATGCAAGTGCTTGGCCTTAAATGAAAATCAGAATTCCAGATAGCCAAGCATTTATAAAAAAGTAGCATTTTTGGCACAGATTAGGGGAGACATGAACTAATCAAAAAAAGTTTTGCATCGCCCCGGTTCCCAGAACTCCTGAAGATAAATATTGACTGTGGATGTTGAATCACAGACACAGTTCCTTTGACTGTTCAGAGATGCCACTAAACCCAAGGTTGTTTGGATATGAATGAGATACAGAGAGACAAGAACTGTCGATGACATGCCTCGCTCAGGCCACCCAAGGGCTACTACTGCAGTGGATGACCTTTACCCATGGAATATGGCTCAGAGAAACCCTGACAACACCACCACCATGTCGAGGGGGGGCTGTTTGGGGGAGGAGGAACGGGGAAGGAAGTCGGCTGTGCCCTTTCACAGGAACCATCCTGGCATTTGCCTGGAGTGATTTAGGGAAATCACAGAAAACCTAAATCAGGATGGCCGAATACGGGATTGAACCATCATCCTCCCGAATGCGAATCCAGTGTACTAGCCACTGTGCCACCTTGCTCATTCCACCATGTTGAATAATGCTCTTGTGCAGCCACAGGATGTTGTGTTAAGACTCAAACTGTGTGCAATAGTCTGCATGATGTGCAACTTCACTCTCAACGGCCATGGTGAGGTCCACCTTTGCAACCACGACACCATGCAGTGCAGTACAGATGGACCCAAAACATGCTGAATGGACCGCTCAGGATTGGCATCATGTTCTGTTCATTGATGAGTGTCGCATATGCCTTCAACCAGACAATCATTGGAGACATGTTTGGAGGCAACCCAGTCAGGCTGAACGCCTTAGACACACTGTCCAGCAAATGCAGCAAGGTGGAAGTTCCCTGATGTTTTGGGGTGGCATTATGTGGGGCCAATGTGTGGTGTCACTGCCAGACACCACACTTGCTAGGTGGTAGCCTTTAAATCGGCCGCGGTCCGTTAGTATACGTCGGACCCGTGTGTCACCACTATCAGTGATTGCAGACCGAGCGCCACCACACGGCAGGTCTAGAGAGACTTCCTAGCACTCTCCCCAGTTGTACAGCCGACTTTGCTAGCGATGGTTCACTGACAAATTACGCTCTCATTTGCTGAGACGATAGTTAGCATAGCCTTCAGCTACGTCATTTGCTACGACCTAGCAAGGCGCCATTATCATTTGCTATTTATCTTGTGATGCATGTACCGTCAGACTGATGTTCACCAATTATGGATTAAAGTTAAGTATTCGAGAAGCTAGGTACTTTTTTACTAGACTCAACTCCTTTAACTGTTCCAGACCTCACGCCAACCTGCGTGAGCTTAAACGCGTGCCTTTCGGCTTCCTCTCATAGTGGCTTGGCTGTCTTGCCAAGTCACAACAGTTTGGCGATGAGCCAATTCGCGTTTGTAACTATACAGACTGATTTACTTGTGTAATGGCTTCGCCACAATCTCCAGATGTACTGTCCGAATTTTATCGCTTACAGAATCAGCAGACGCAGGCCTTACTGGATGCCCTTGGAAAGCTCGTCCAGGGTCAACGTGCAATGCAAAACGATGTGACCGCCGCCGCTCCACCGCTACCGCAGCCACAACACGCAGTTGCACCACCTTTTCGTCCTTTTGATGTGGCACTGGAAAGCTGGACGGAGTGGTCACACCAATTTGGATTCCATCTCGCCGCCTACAGAATTCAAGGTAACGAGCGGCAGCCTTTCTTATTATCGTGTGTAGGAGTGTCCACGTACCGTGTGATAGTCAAATTGTTTCCCCGATGCGACGTAGCAACTCTGTCCTACGACGAAATTTTGTCTGCATTATATGCATATTTCAAAGAATCAGTCAATGTAGTTGCAAAAAGGTATACCTTCTTTCGTACCAAACGTACGGCAGGACAGACTAATCGGGAGTGGGTTGAAACCTTACAAGGCCTTACTAGGGATTGTGCTTTTGAGTGTCCATGTGGACTCCCTTATTCCGATACTATGGTACGTGATGCAATTGCACAGAATGTTTCTGATGTTCGTATATGGGAACAGATTTTGAAACTAGTCAATCCCTCCCTTCAACAAGTGATGGATATATTGGATCAGCAGGACATGCCTGACTTTGCTCAGGAATCATTTGAAACTTCGCCACCCGTGTGTCACGTTAACCGGCCCGCCGGGCGAGCTGCACGGAATAGTAAACAGTCCTCGCGCCCGGCCGCGCCAAAGCCGCCTGGCTCTCAGCCACGTGTACCGCGCCAGCAAGCAAATGCAGTGAAATCATGCCCGTGGTGTGCTACTAGACATTCGCATGAGAATTGCCCGTCACGCCGGGCTATTTGCTTTTTCTGTAATAAAAAAGGACATGTTCAAAATGTTTGCCAGAAAAAGCTCCGATCGGACGCTTAAAACCATTCCAGGCCCTTTGCTTCGCGCCGGAATCGGAATCGAACGAAGGATATTCAGGCTCGCGAGACTTCGCCCATGGAAATTCGTATAGTTCATGCCACTCTGCTCAGTGCCACTCTCTCTAACAGTGACTGTGTTAGTCCCACAAATAGTGTGCGTCGACGTTGCCGGAAATCACGTCAAGTCGCAAGTGATTCTGTACCAGTGTCAGTTCACGTTGCACGAGACAGTCGCTCTTGTCGGCAGGACAATAAACTTTTTGTAGATTTGGACACAAACGGCAAAGGATAGCATTCCAGCTCGATACCGGAGCTGCAGTTTCACTGATCAATCATGACACGTAAAAACAGCCGGGCACACCTCTGTTGCGTGCCGCAAATGTTAAGCTAACTACATATTCAGGTCACGGGCTCCCTGTGTTAGGACAGTGCAGCCTTCTTGCAACATACAAGGGACAAACAAAACTTGTGTCACTGTACGTCCTTCGTTCTTCTTCTGCAGTGAACTTGTTTGGTTTCGATTTATTTCAGTTGTTTAACTTGTCTATATTAAATCAGGTCCTATCAGTGAACCAGACTGTGCCTTCAGCCAGTGTTTCTCGTCTATATGAAGAATTTGCAGACATTTTTGCACCGGGCCTTGGTTGCGCTAAGAACTATGAAGGACATTTGGAACTGAAAGTAAACGCGCAACCGAAATTTTTCGGAGCGCGCAATGTTCCCCACGCATTGCGTGATGAGGTCGCAAGAACATTAAACGATTTGGAATCACAAGGTGTGATTGAACGTGTGTAGGCTTCTCTCTGGGCATCACCCTTGGTAATTTTGCAAAAGCCTTCCGGAAAATTGAGACTTTGCGTTGATTTCAAGGCAACAGTGAATCCCCAACTAGTGACTGCAACTTTTCCTTTACCCCGCCTGGAAGATCTTTTTGACAAACTGTGCCCGGGTAAATATTTTTCGAAGTTGGACCTAGCAGATGCGTACTTGCAAATACCGGTGGACGAAGAATCCCAGCGCGTCTTGGTGGTTAACACGCATCTTGGTTTGTACCAATTCAAACGATTGCCATTCGGGTGTGCATCCACCCCTGCATTGTTTCAGCAATATCTACAAACTGTTTGTGCGTCGGTCCCTACTGCAGCAAACTATCTGGACGATATTGTGATCTCCGGAAAGACGGAAGAAGAACATTTAGCCAATCTCAGAACATTATTTCAGGTCTTGCGACAAAATGGTCTTCGCTTGGGGAAGGACAAATGTGTGTTTTTTGCTCGTGACTTTCCCTATCTGGGCCATGTACTCAATGCCCAAGGCATACATCCCAGTCCAGAGCACATCCGTGCCATACAAGACTTGCCTTCACCGCAGAATTTGAAGCAGCTACGGAGTGTGCTGAGAGAAATAAATTATTATCATTGCTTTGTGCGCCACGCCTCTTCCATTTCAGCTCGCTTCATCGCTTACGCCATAAAGGTGTTCCGTTCGTCTGGACGACGGACTGCGAACGCGCCTTTCGCCAGTTGAAATCGGCGTTGCTTTCCAATACTTGCCTTACGCCATTCGATCCCCAGAAACCCCTTCTGTTGATGGTGGATGCATCAGATTTCGGGATCGGTGCTGTGCTTGCGCACAAAGATGGTTCGCACGATCACCCTATTGCCTTTGCGTCCAAATTGCTCTCGTCTGCACAAAGAAATTATTCACAGATAGAGAAAGGAGCATTGGCTCTCGTATTTGGTGTTACTAAGTTTCATGGTTTCTTGTATGGTCGTCACTTTACCATCATCACAGACCACAAACGTTTGACATCGCTTTTTCATCCGACCAAGCCTGTACCTCCACGTACAGCGCAGAAATTCATTCGCTGGTCTACTTTCCTCTCGCAGTACCGCTACGATATCTTGTATCGGTCCACTGCTAAGCACGGAAACGCCGATGCGTTGTCCCATTTGCCTGTTGCTGAGGATAGAGCATTCAATCCTTCCGAACTTGCTTGCATGTTCATTGATGCGGAAACTGATGACGTGGTCGAATCGTTTCCGATTGATTTTCGTCGTGTAGCTACAGCCACAGCTGCTGACCCTGTCCTTGCTACCGTTTTGCGTTTTGTTGCCACGCAATGGCCCTTGTCAAGGTCACGGATCGAGGATCCGTTGGTTCGCCGATTTTTTGCTCACAAGGAGAGACTTTTTGTACGACGTGGTGTTTTGCTGTTGCGTTCCGATAATGATCAGTCCAGGGTCGTGGTCCCACGTTCGTTACAGTCCTCTGTCTTACGGCTTCTCCACCAAGGACATTGGGGTATAGTGAGAACGAAACAACTTGCTCGTCAGCACTGTACTTGGTTCGGAATCGATGCTACGATTACGCATATGTGCTCTTCTTGCATGGCGTGTGCTGAACAACAATCCGCACCACCGCGGAAATTCTTTGCATGGCCGAAAGCCACTTCCCCTTGGCACCGCTCACACATCGATTTTGCTGGTCCATGCTCGATGGTTGGTTGTGGTAGATTCATTCAATAATTTCCCTCTTGTTGTCCGGATGTCTTCCACGACGTCATCTGCCACCATCCAAGCGTTATCCGCTATCTTTTGCATTGAAGTTCTACCACAGACTATTGTTTCCGACAATGGCCCGCAATTCATGTCCGCAGAATTTCAGTCATTCTGCAAGGCCAATGGTATTCAACATATGACGTCCGTGCCGTTTTCGCCACAGTCAAACGGTGCCGCTGAACGATTGGTCAGGACTTTCAAGTCACAGATGTTGAAGCTGAAAGAGTCACATTCTCGGGAGGACGCGTTATTGCTCTTTTTGTCCTCGTATCGCTCTCAGCCTCGAGATGGTCGCTCGCCGGCTGAGTTGTTGCACGGTCGCCCTCATCGCACCTTGATGTCTTTGCTACATCCACCGCATCAGGTTCCTGTGCAGCGGCAGACACCTGCTTTTGCCCTAGGCGACGTGGTCTACTACCGCAACTATCGAAGTTCACGGCGTTGGCTCGCAGGGCGCATGCTTCGCTGCCTCGGCCACTATGTATCTGGTTTTGGGGGCCTCTGGTGAGGTGCGTCGGCATCTCAATCAGCTGCGCCTCTGTCGTCGCATGAGATCTGCCACTCCCCGTCTGCTTTCAGCGACGGTGCCGTCCGGTCAGCGCCCTGGGGACCCATCTACTGGCTCGCCTCAGTCCCAGGTGTTACCGACGCTGCCTTCCATTTTGCCCCATGGCAACGAGCCACCGCCGCTGCTGCCTGTTCTCCCGCCGGCGACGCACGCAGTGGACGCGTCGCTACAACCGCCGGGCGCCTCCCTGGGTCACGCGCCGCCGATCACTTCCCGTGACCAGTTGTCCTCCGCCATGGAATTCTTGCCCGCTCCGGACCATATGTCGTCTTCGCCCGTCGGGTGCCCCGACCCGATGGAGGTCAACCCTTCGGCCCCTCCTGTCTCTCTGCGGGCGCATACACCGCATGCTGGCGTGCACCCTGGACTAGGTTTTCGGGCGTTTCCTAGCTCCCCTCGGACCGAATGGCAGGGTGCGGGTGGCACAGCCTCGCCTGTTGTTAGGCTCCCCACCTTGTCGCATACGTCAACATGGGGTCCTCTCCACAGCGGGCAGAAGCCTTATGCCACAACCGTCCGCCGATTTGCGGGGGAGGAATGTGGTGTCACCGCCAGACACCACACTTGCTAGGTGGTAGCCTTTAAATCGGCCGCGGTCCGTTAGTATACGCTGGACCCGCGTGTCGCCACTATCAGTGATTGCAGACCGAGCGCCGCCACACGGCAGGTCTAGAGAGATTTCCTAGCACTCGCCCCAGTTGTACAGCCAACTTTGCTTGTGATGGTTCACTGACAAATTACGCTCTCATTTGCCGAGACGATAGTTAGCATAGCCTTCAGCTACGTCATTTGCTACGACCTAGCAAGGCGCCATTATCATTTGCTATTTATCTTGTGATGCATGTACTGTCAGACCGATGTTCACCAATTATGGATTAAAGTTAAGTATTCCAGAAGCTAGGTACTTTTTTACTAGACTGAACTCCTTTAACTGTTCCAGACCTCACGCCAACCTGTGTGAGCTTAAACGCGTGCCTTTCGGCTTCCTCTCATAGTGGCTTGGCTGTCTTGCCAAGTCACAACACAATGTATGCCGCTGGTGGTCATGGAAAGCACTGTAATGGCTGTACAATAAGTGAATGCCATCCTCTGACCGATAGTGCAACCATATCAGCAGCATATTGGCGAGGCATTCGTCTTTATGGATGACAATTTGCATCCCCATTGCGCACATCTTGTGAATGACTTCCTTCAGGATAATAACATTGCTCGACTAGAGTCGCCAGCTTCTTCTCCACATATGAACCCTATTGAACATGTCTGGGATGGATTGAAAAAGGGCTGCTTATGGACAACGTGACCCACCAACCACTCTGAGGGATCTACGCCAAATCGCCGTTGAGGAGTGGGACAATCTGGACTAACAGCCTTGATGAACTTGTAGATAGTGTGCCATGATGAATACCGGCATGCATAAATGCAAGAGTTTGTGCTACTGGGTATAAGAGGTACTGGTGTGTACAGCAATCTGGACCACCACCTCTGAAGGTCTTGCTGTATGATGGTACAAAATGCAATGTGTGGTTTTCATGAGCAATAAAAAGGGTGGAAATGATGTTCATGTTGATCTCTATTCCAATTTTCTGTACAGGTTCTGGAACTCTTGGAACGAATGTGATGCAAAACTTTTTTTGATGTGTATAGTTCCTCGACAGTGGTTGAAGAAGTGGTAAAAGTACAGCATACACAAAGACTCTGGAATATAACTTTCCAAGAAGAGGCTGTAATGAAAGCATACAGAACTTCATACTCCATTAGTTTAATTTTGATCTTTGAGCTCCCCTCGGCAGCAGCAAGTGATCAATGGGTTTGGTGCTGGTAAAATCAGCCCATCAAGAGAACAAGATATCATATCCAGAGATTGAGAACCGATTATTGTGGCCAAGATAGATACGAAGCCCACACCTACCACAACAGTAAAAGTCTATATGCCAACTAGCTCCGCAGATGATGAAGAGATTGATGAAATGTATGATGAGATAAAAGAAATTATTCAGATAGTGAAGGGAGACAAAAATTTAATAGTCATGGGTGACTGGAACCAATAGTAGGAAAAGGAAGAGAAGGAAACGTAGTAGGTGAATATGGAATGGGAGTAAGGAATGAAAGAGGAAGCCACCTGGTAGAATTTTGCACAGAGCATAACTTAATCATAGCTAACACTTGGTTCAAGAATCATAAAAGAAGGTTGTATACATGGAAGAAGCCTGGAGATACTGGAAGGTCCCAGATAGATTATATAATGGTGAGACAGAGATTCAGGAACCAAGTTTTAAATTGTAAGACATTTCCAAGGGCAGATGTGGACTCTGATCACAACCTATTGGTTATGAACTGTAGATTAAAACTGAAGAAACTGCAGAATGGTGGGAATTTGAGGAGATGGGACCTGGATAAACTGAAAGAACCAGACGTTGTAGAGAGTTTCAGGGAGAGCATTATGGAATGATTGACAAGAACGGGGGAAAGAAATACAGTAGAAGAAGAATGGGTAGCTCTGAGGGATGAAGTAGTGAAGGCAGCAGACGATCAAGTAGGTAAAAAGCCAAGGGCTAATAGAAATCCTTGGGTAACAGAAGAGATATTGAATTTAATTGATGAAAGGAAAAAATATAGAAATGCAGTAAATGAAGCTAGCAAAAAGGAATACAAACGTCTCAAAAATGAGATCGACAGGAAGTGCAAAATGGCTAAGCAGGGATGGCTAGAGGACAAATCTAAGGACGTAGAGGTGCATATCACTAGGGGTAAGATAGATACTGCCTACAGGAAAATTAAAGAGACCTTTGGAGAAAAGAGAACCACTTGCATGAATATCAGGAGCACAGATGGAAACCCTGTTCTAAGCAAAGAAGGGAAAGCAGAAAGGTGGAAGGAGTATATAGAGGGTCTATACAAGGGCAATGTTCTTGAGGACAATATTATAAAAATGTAAGAGAATGAAGATCAAGATGAAATAGGAGATTTGATACTGCGTGAAGAGTTTGACAAGAGCACTGAAAGACCTAAGTCGAAACAAGGCATCGGGAGTAGACAACATTCCATTAGAACTACTGACAGCCTTGGGAGAGCCAGTCCTGACAAAACTCTACCATTTGGTGAGCAAGATGTATGAGACAGGTGAAATACCCTCAGACTTCAAGAAGAATATAATAATTCCAGTTCCAAAGAAAGCAGGTGTTGACTGATGTGAAAATTACTGAACTATCAGTTTAATAAGCCACGGCTGCAAAATACTAACACGAATTCGTTACAGATGAAAGGAAAATCTGGTAGAAGCTGACCTTGGGAAAGACCAATTTGGATTCCGTAGAAATGTTGGAACACGTGAGGCAATAATGACTCTACGACTTATCTTAGAAAATAGATTAAGGAAAGGCAAACCTACGTTTCTAGCATTTGTAGACTTAGAGAAAGCTTTTGACAATGTTGACTGGAATACTCTCTTTCAAATTCTGAAGGTGGCAGGGGTAAAATACAGGGAGCGAAAGGCTATTTACAATGTGTACAGAAACCAGATGGCAGTTGTAAGAGTCAAGGGGCCTGAAAGGGAAGCAATGGTTGGGAAGGGAGTGAGACAGGGTTGTAGCCTATCCCCAATCTTATTCAATCTGTATACTGAGCAAGCAGTGAAGGAAACAAAAGAAAAATTCGGAGTAGGAATTAATATCCATGAAGAAGAAATAAAAACTTTGAGGTTCGCCGATGACATTGTAATTCTGTCAGAGACAGCAAAGGACCTGGAAAAGCAGCTGAACGGAATGGACAGTGTCTTGAAAGGACAATGTAAGATGAACATAAACAAAAGCAAAATGAGAATAATGGAATGTAGTCGAATTAAATCGGGTGATGCTGTGGGAATTAGATTAGGAAATGAGACAGTTAAAGTAGTAAATGAGTTTTGTTATTTGGGGAGCAAAATAACTGATGATGGTCGAAGTAGAGAGGATATAAAATGAAGACTGACAGAGGCAAGAAAAGTGTTTCTGAAGAAGAGAAATTTGTTAACATCAAGTATAGATTTAAGTGTCAGGAAGTCGTTTCCGAAAGTATTTGTATCGAGTGTAACCATGTATGGAAGTGAAACGTGGACGATAAATAGTTTGGACAAGAAGAGAGTAGAAGCTTTCGAATGTGGTCGTACAGAAGAATGCTGAAGATTAGATGGGTAGATCACATAACTAATGAGGAGGTATTGAATAGAATTGGAGAGAAGAGAAATTTGTGGCACAACTTGACTAGAAGAAGGGATCGGTTGGTAGGGCATATTCTGAGGCATCAAGGGATCACCAATTTAGTATTGGAGGGCAGCATCGAAGGTAAAAATCGTAGAGGGACACCAAGAGATGAATACACTAAACAGATTCAGAAGGATGTGGGTTGCAGTAGGTACTAGGAGATGATGAAGCTTGCACAGGGTAGAGTAGCATGGAGAGCTGCATCAAACCAATCTCTGGACTGAAGACCACAACAACAACCAGAGATAAATGTGTCAAAATAAACTGCATTGTACATCACAAGCTATCCTCACCAATATTTGGCAAAATGATGCATAATATGGTTTGCTGCCAAACTGTTGATGAGAGTGAACTTTTACAAATGTAAACCAAGTTTGTTTTTCTGTAGATGTCATAAAACAGCCATGTAATTTTAAAAATGGGGTGTTTATAACATGACACCAAGAAAATTACTGCTTCCCCTGATGTGACAATGAATATCACCCCAGCATACATAAAGCATCGACTGTAAAATAATAAATATCTTTTATTTTATATATGAAGTTCTCATGTACACCTTACAATCAATTCCTGTACATTTATCTGCAATTACAAATTTTCCTTTGGCTTTCTTTTCATGCCTTTTATGAAAATATTTGTAAAGAGAATGTACTGAGTTTGTTTAAAGTGTAAGTAACTTATAAGAAGAAAATAAAACATAGTTTTGCATAGGGACTCAACTGAATGACCCTCAGAGTACTGTTCCATTTACTTTCCACAGCGCCAACCACCACCAGGTCTTGTACCAAAAATGCTATTTTTTGCAAATGCTTGCTCATATGCGGCTCACACTTCTGTCACTTTCAAGTTTGGCCAAGTCCTGTATATACCATAAATTTGAATGGAATTGGTGATGAGGAGTGTGCACCATCCCTTTGTCAGTCATGGGTAATGCAGATAGGAGACTTCAGTTTATTGGCAGAATACTAGGGAAATGTACAAAGGAGATTACATACAAAACACTAGTGCAACCCATCATAAAATATTGCTCAAGTGTGTGGGACCCATACCAAATAGGACTTGCAGGGGATATTGAGTGTATATGGAGAAGGACTGGATGAATGGTCATAGGTTTGTCTGACTTGTAGGAGAGTGACACAGAGATGCTGAAAGAACTGAACTGACGGACTCCTGAAGATAGATGGAAACTATCCCAAAAAAGTTTACCAACTCTAGGTATTTACTACAACATGCCACATACCTCTCCCATAGGGATCACAAGGATAAGATTAGATTAATTACAGCATGCACAGACATGTCTAAACAAGAATTCTTCCTGTTCTCCATACATGAATGGAATGGGAAAAACCCATAATGGCTGGTTCAGTGGGACATATCCTCCCCAATGCACTTCACTGTGGTTTTCGGAGTATAGATTTAGACCTAGGTAGCAGGCTGGTGAAGGGCCAGAAGGAAGCAGCTGTTGATATTAATGCTTAATTTTCCCCTAGTACATCAGCACTGCATCGGTGCAGGGTAGTGACCACAACCCCACTCCACAGGAAGAGCGCTGGTGGCCAGCAAGACGTCAGCCAGTATTCTGGCCAGCTGGCTGCAACATACACATGCTTGGCTTTGCTGACACCTGCGGCTAGTACTTGGCATGCCACCCTGTTGTGTGAGTTGGACTGCAAACACCAGGTGTCAGTGGCATGTGAAGAAGAACGGAATTATTGTTTCAGTAGCCAGCTCTGTGCCAAACAGGTGTATCCAGGTGGCCACCGGTGTGTATCACAGAGGCACGGATGGACTTAGTGCAGAAAGCTGGTATTGAGACTCGAAACTGTAACTGCGGCTGACTGCTCCATGTTGCCCCTCATCTGGTGGAACACCATGTCCTGGTAGAACTGCTGGGCTTTAGACGAAACTGCTATAAAATTGACAGCTATGTATATAAGATCCAGTCATGAAAACTGACAACAGCTGGGAGAGCAGTGTGCTGACCACATGCCCCTCTGTAGCCACATCCAGTAACACTTAAGGGGTAAGGACACACAGTGGCCGGTCAATACTGTTGGACGTTTGAGGCCTGTTTGGGCAGTGTTTGTATTTTTACAAGTTATCACTGCATCTGTTATGCCACTGCACTGCTTCTAGTCACTTACTTGGCAACACCACCAAAACCCGCTGGTGGAAAAATCTCCTTGCCCACACTGCAAGAACAGTGTATTGCCACTGCACTGGCAGGTTTAACTGATTGAGCATGGCCTATCTTGCAATAATTCAATAGCTCAGATGCTGCAACCAAAATGACAACATACTGCACTCGCCAGCTACCAGTTGCTGCTGCAGTATCCCTCCACATATTCTCACAGAATTGCCTGTACAATGATAGTGGCACTACAGTACCCTTCCTCCATCGGAAGATGTGGCCCCTCGGGTCTTACTTAGGACCAATCTACAATAGAATATCACACACACAGTACAAATATCCATTGTAAGAGTGTCTGGTAGCCTCACTCACAAAGTTCAGAGACCGCACTTAGCATACAAACCTTACTTGCAAGATTTCTTCTTATGCTACTAGGTTGCTTTTTACTGCCCCACTTAATAGTCTATTAGTTCCTTTGGAACAGTCATCACATCATGCTTTTATATTTCTACATCCTGCCAGTTACATGTCTTTGGTATTTCTATTTCCAAATGTTCGTGGCTAATTCTGTGGCCTCATATCCTCTTAAACTCTAACAATACATTTCTCATCAACACACACCATAATATTTCACAGTCATTCATTTTCACACTCTAGCAGTCCAGTGTACTGGAATCTTAACTACTGGTGGATTGAGCCATTGCATGGCTCTCTGCCTCGGACAGATGAAGGCTGTACACAGTAGAGATACAGCAACTGTGGCACTAGGAATCACGGTGCTCAAGGTCAAGATAATTCATCATTGACATTCCCTAAATTGCTTAACATTTTGCATCACCTGTTCTGGTGAAATATGCCATTTTTATGCCCCTATTAATTGAATCAGGTCTGGTTTCAACATATTAGTCAGGAAGGTTAGATTCTGCTTTGGGAGTACTTCTGGCAGTTCATCAGGCCAGTACAATTGTGGCTGTGCCCATGTTCAACTGAGTAATTCCGGTAACTGTGGCTGGTAGATGAACTGTTGGCTCCATGATGTCACATGCTGTGCCTCAGCTCCACCCGCCTTGCTTCTGTCAGTCTTGTGTGCTCGAAGCAACTCACCACTACTACCACATTATCCTACATGGAATAAATCCATTGTAGCACCACTTGCTGTAAAACAAGTTTAGGTTCCACAGTGTTCCTCAGACAATCCTGCCCTCCCATTTGCCTGTAAATAGCTGCACCGCACATGCACTTGTAGCTGTTTGAATCGCCCAGGCTGGACATACTATAATCTTCTCCCTCTGATAATGCTGCCATTTCTCTTCCTCCATTACCACATTCCTGTCCCCCTCTTCAGATATCAACAATACACCTCACTTGTGTAAACTTCCCTTTGGCTTCACATTTTGCTAGACAGAGGCAAATAGTGTAACATTTGAATGTGCGTGCTTCCTAGCTACTGGGAACCTAACCAGTGTGTTCATCTTTCCCATATCAGCACTCATCTCCACTGATGCCAAATGACAGTAAAAAGTTAAACTCTGCCTACGGAGCTCTGCTATCAATATTCCTGGTGCACTTTCTGCAACCTCAAGAAGTATTGCTCTGGTGCTAATACAAAAGGGGCTCATCTTCCCATCCAATGTCTGGTGAATAGCTTGCTGTAAGATCACCATTAACAATCGTGCATCCCTTGCACTGTCTGCTAACGGTTGTGACAACCTTCTCAAAGTGACTCTTGCATCCAACACATCTGCCTGTTCTTGGGTGATTCCCAGATCCTGATTTTCAGCATTCTCTGATGCCTTTTTATACTCCATCGCCTTGCTCATCAGCTTCCATAGCAAATGTGTGTTGTTCAACACTACACTCTGCATGCTCTCTATGTGCATGGTATTACACTCTACCACCAACTTGCTATCCTATGCCACTTTCTTCACCACCTCCACCATCCCATTCAACTCTCTGATGTCACTGCCATCTGCTGCTCCATATAGTCTCAAAATTCTCCCCCCTCAATGTCTATCCAATCCTTCCTCTTCTGCCGATGTAGCAAATGTGGCACCACCTCCACTGCTTGCTGCATCTGTTCCCCTGCAACTTCCCATAGTCCACAGAAGCTTCCCCGAGCACATCCCTTGTCTTTGCTCCCTGTTGAAGCCCAGAAAATACCTCCTCCAGCCTTCTCACTTCATTCCAGAATTTCCATGCATTAAAAATAAAACTCAGCATCCACTGATGGCTGGTACCTACCATAAGCCTCTTTTTTGGCAAAAAGAATTTCCTCCAGGTGCTGCTGATTCTGCAGTGCCCCCACTCTGCTCCAGGGAAAGAGGTGCAACACTGCCTTGACTAGCATCCTTCCCATCCTTGCCCCTGGTCTACAGAAACCTGACAACAGGGACTATCGTCATCCTCCCTCCCCCCTTTTCCCCACTCAAAAGACTGCTGCCATTGGTAAGCATTCACATACAAAGAAAATTAAAAGAACTGTTACTGTAACACAAAAACTTATTCCTCTACCCACAATAATTTGCACCCTAACACTTTGCACATAATACTCTAAACAGTCACCAATAAACAGTAAAAATACCTTTGTTACTTCTTTGACCTTAATGCACACGGCACTTCCTGAAAAGGTCCATTCACACTCTCACATCTATTTTTCTGCTTCTTCATCTTTGCATCATTCTCAGGTTCTCTTCTTACTAACCCTAGGATTGACTCCAGAGCATTTCTGAATGGTCACAGGTGTCCACTGAATGGTCACAGGTGTCCAATATACACTATTGTTGACCTTGTTGGCAACTGTAGTGTAATGTTGATTAGTGATGTAGTTTCAACCACTTGGTAAGGTCCTTGGTACCTCATGATTAATTTCTTACTCATTCCCTGTGGCATGTCAGGGCCAGATAACATTACCTACTGCCTTATTCTATAATGTGGTGAGCTCCCATGCATTTCACAGCTCCCTTCTGTTTCTCTGATACCTCTGTGTTTACCTTCTGCATTCATTTCCATACTTCTCTCATCATTCTCATGACATCAGAGACCGACTCTCTGTCCTTGCCCCTCTTGCCATAATCATATCAAACAGTGACGCAAATTTTGTGCCACACACTACTCTGTACGAAGATGACCCCATATTAGAGTGGACCTCTGAATTGTACGCAGCCATGACAGATGAGAGATACGTGTCCCATTTATTATGGTGTGAGATAAAATAGTAGTTTAACGTGCTTCCAACTGTATGATGTGCCCCTTCCGTTCTACCATTTGTTTGTAGGTGTAGGGGTCTAGTTCTCAGTTCCTTCACATGTAACAAGTGACATAATTTCTTTATCAAGTTAGACACAAAATTTGTTTCTTGATCTGTAATTATTGTCTCTGGCACCCCAAACTTAGGCATCCAGCTGTTGACCTTAGTATAACTGTTTACCAGTGCGACATAGTGATCATCTCCACATACCAAGAAGAGTGATCCATTATTGTGAACACAAAACAGTTCCCTGCTGTAGTTCAGTTGAACAGTCCTAACATATTCACCCCAATCATTTCAAATGACTTTTATGCTTCTGTCATACTCTGTAATGGAGTATGTTTATGACTCAAGTCTGCACACTGCAAGCAATTTCTCACATACTGGTCCAAATCTCCCTCCCTTAGTTTCCACAAATATCTCTCAACTATCCTTGACCTCCATGACCAGACAACACATGATCGTGCACCTCTCTCAGGACTTCCTCATTTTTGGCTAGCACTGCTACCCACAGACCTAACCTAATTATCCTACACAACAGACCATAAATCATGTGAATTGCGGTTGCAGTTTATATAGCTTGCAGTTGCTGTCAGATTTCTGTGTTGCTTGCTGTTCAGCAAGTCCATGACCCAGTACATGTACTATCACTACCTTTCCACTCAAAGCACACACATTTCTGTGTTTCTTCCTTGGCTTGGGCACCACTTCAGAGTCAAACTCACTGTCTTAACTTAGTCAGACTCACTGTCTTAACTTAGCCCATCTTGTTAGTCTGCTGAATGGTCTTCCAACCCAAATAACCATTTCAGAGTGCAATGGCTGGGGTTGGTCATTACTTTAAATGTTTTACCATAAAAGTAACATCAAAAATATGTTACTCCATATATGAGTCTAGGCATCTCTTTCTGTGTGGTTGAATAGTTTTTGTGTGCTCTGTTAAGATATCTCAATGCATAAGCCACAGGACATTTCTCACTGTTGACCTTCTGACCCAGGACATACCCCGAAGTGTGGTTAAATCCATCACAAGATAGTATCAAGTCCTTTTGAAAAACCAGAAAAATTAAAACTGGACTTCTTTTAAAACATTTTTTAACTCTTTGGACGCGCTCTGACACTCCTCTGTCCACACAAATTTTGCAACTTTTTTCAACAGCTGTGTGACTAGT
This sequence comes from Schistocerca nitens, assembly GCF_023898315.1. NCBI lineage: Eukaryota > Metazoa > Arthropoda > Insecta > Orthoptera > Acrididae > Schistocerca > Schistocerca nitens. Next base: position 731,574,118 of record NC_064615.1, read on the forward strand.
GCTATATCAGCAAACCCCATCTTGAATATCCTATGATAGTTTGAGAGTTCCAAAAATGGGTACAGTTCTTTTCTTGACTCTGGAACTGGGCAATCTTTTACCGCTTTTGGACCCTTTTTACTCCATCCTTGCTGATTAAATGTACTAAGTAACCCACACTCTCCAAATGACACTTTTCCATACTTAATTTCAGGTGTACAGCCTGCAACCTCTTAAATACCTCTCTCCACTGCGATCTATGTTTCTTGATGTCCTTTGAGAATAGAATTATATGGTCCAGCTAGATCAGCCACTGGCAAGGCATCAGTCCATATATGAGTCTAGGCATCCCTTTCTGTGAGGCTGAGAAGTTTTTGTGTGCTCTGTTAAGATATCTCAATGCATAAGCCACAGGACATTCCTCACTGTTGACCTCCTGACCCAGGACATACCCCAAAGTGTGGTTAGATCCACCACAAGATAATCCTTTTGAAAATCGAGAAAAACGAAAACTGGACTTCTTTTTAAAACATTTTTTTAACTCTTTGGACATGTTCTGACACTCCTCTGTCCACACAAATTTTTCACCTTTTTTCAACAGCTATTTGACTAGCTGTGTTATATCAGCAAAACCCCTCTTGAATATCCTATAACAGTTTGAGAGTTCCAAAAATGGTTATAGTTCTTTTGTCGACTCTGGAACTGGGCAATCTTTTACCACTTTTGGATCTCTTTTTACTCCACCCTTGCTGATTAAATCCACTAAGTAACCCACACTTTCCAAATGATACTTTTCCATACTTAATGTCAGGTGTACAGCCCGCAACCTCTTAAATACCTCTCTCAACTGCAATCTATGTTTCTTGATGTCCTTTGAGAACAGAATTATATGATCCAGATGGATTAGACACTGACAAGGCATCAGTCCCCTCAATACTCCATCCAACAATAGCTGAAACGTCACAGGAGTATTCTTCAACCTAAGTGGCATCCTCTGATACAGATAATGTCCACATGGTACAAAAAATGTCATCTTTGCTCAGTCCTCCAAAACCATCTCTAACTGATGGTGCCCACTTTTTAAACCTATAATAGAAAAATACTGGCAATGTCCTTAGTTACTGACGGTTTCTGTGATGTGGGGTAGGGGGTATGCATCTGTCACTGTCTTACAATCCACATGATGGTAATCACAGTAGAATGTGTAATTCTTAGAACCATCTGTAAATATCTTAGGTACAGCCACAATTTCTGCCTCTCATGGACTACTGCACTGTCCTATTATCCAATCAGTCAATTGCTTATTCATAAACTCCTCCATAATCAGTTGTACATAACATGGTATCTAATATAGCTTCCACACACTGGTGCTGCATTTCCTGTCTGAATATTGTGCTGTGTAATGGGTGTCATTGGTCCTGAGGAGAAAAACAAATCTCCAAATTCGAACACCCCTTAGATGCTTCACCTTTTTATATGTAATGCAGTCTTAACGGTGGCCTGTGGCTACTCATGATTTACACCTTCTGTGCAGCAACCAACCTCCAAATGTCCAAACTATCCACTAACATCCCCTTTTCAGCTTCACATCTTCAGTGCCAAAACTGTCTAGATTCATGGATACTATCTCCCTGCCAGCTCTCTTGCATATGTGTAAAATACTCATAAAAAAAAAAGTCAGTGAATCCAACATATTGTTCCAGCTGCTCAGTTATATGCAATATATTGACAGATAAGTCTTGCTCCACACTCAACCAAACCGACTTTCTGGTGCTACGATAACACCTCCACTTCCGACATCAATTATAACCAATCCTTAGATGGATGGGTGGCTATGATGCCAGGATGGCAGATGGCAGAGGGTTGAGGCAGGGTAGCAGGACAGTGAAGGCCCAGAGAGAAGTGGCTGTCAAAATTAATACATCATTTTCCACTCATACATCAGCACTGCATCAAGTGTAGGTAGCGACCATGCCCCCACTCCACAGCAAGAGGGCCAGCGGCTGGCAAGATATCAACCAGTGTACTGGGCAGATGTCTACATCATGCAAAAACCAACTTCGCTGACATCTGTGCTCAATGCTTGGCAGGTGATCCCATTGCATGGGTTGTGCTGCAAACACCAGGCATTTGTGATGTGCAAAGGTAGATGGGAATCTTGCTGTGGCAGCCAACTCTGCATTGAATGACTTTGTCTAGAAAGTCTCTTACGTGTGTGCGGAGGCGCGGCCATGACAGTGTCGGAAGTCCAGAGTGCAGACTTACTGCAAGAGGGTGGTACTGTAACAGACACTTGAACTCCTAACTGCCGCTAGCTGCTCCATATGGTCCCTTCACTTGGTGGAGCCACATATCCTGGTAGAACTCCTGGGCTGGGTATGAAACTACTAAAAAGTTGACAGCTATTTATACAAGGCATCAGTGCATCTGTTATGCCAGTGCTTTGCTTCTAGTCATGTACTCAGCAACACCACCAAAACCCCTTGGTGGGGAAATTCCCCTGCCCATACTGCAAGAGCAGTGCGGTACCACTGCTATGACAAGTTTCACCACTGAGCCTGGTTGTCTCACAATAATTGAGCAGCTTATTTGCTATAACTGAAATAACAATACTGTGCACTCATCAGCTACTAGTGGCTGTTGCAGTGTGCTTACACATATCCTTATAGATTTGTCTGTAAAATGGAAGCAGCTCTATATATCAGTGAGGAGTATAACTTTTTGGGATATAATGGAATTACAGTTAAAAGTACTAAAATCTTCTGCTGACTTGACAGTATCCCCCTCCCCGAGTCACCTCAGTAGTTGGTCAATAGCTGAGTAAAGAGGCATAGAGACATTTCCTAAAAGACTGAAATACACTCATGCTCCTAAATTAAGGACAATTGCAGAATGTGGTGCCACACAACATGGCACTACACAAAACTGCCACTAATAGCATAGACACATAGGGAACAAACATGACACAGATCTGATAAGTTGAGAAACCCATCCTGAAACACATGTGCCACTGTTTCCTGCGCAAGTACCCCAACATAAATATGGTATATGATCACCATGCACACGTACACAGGCCGCACAATGGGTTGGCATATTCTGGATCAGGAGGTCGAGCAGCTGCTGGGTATAGCCTCCCATTCTTGCACCAGTGCCTGTCGGAGCTCCTGAAGTGTCCCAGGGGTTTGAAGATGTGCAGTGATATGTTGACCAAGAGCGTCCCAAATGTGCTCGATGGGGTTTAGGTCTGGAGAACAGGCAGGATACTCCATTCACCTGATATCTTCTGTTTCAAGGTACTTCTCTACGATGGCAGCTCGGTGGTGCTGTGTGTTATCATCCATCAGGAGGAAGGTGGGACCCACTGCACTCCTGAAAAGGCAGACATACTGGTGCAAAATGACGTCCCGATACACCTGACCTGTCACAGTTCCTCTGTCAAAGACATGCAGGGGCTTACATGCACCAATCATAATCCCACCCCACACCATCAAACCACAACCTGCATACAGGTCCCTTTCTAGGACATTAAGGGGTTGGTATCTGGTTCCTGGTTCACGCCAGATGAAAACCCAGCGAGAAGCACTGTTCAGAGTATATCTGGACTCGTCCATGAACGTAACCTGGGTCCGCTGTTCCAATGACCATCTACTGTGTTCTTGACACAAGGCTTTACGGGTTCTCCTGTGACCAGGGGTCAGTGGAATGCACCTTGCAAGTCTCCGGGTGAATAAACCATTTCTGTTCAGTCGTCTGTAGACTGTGTGTCTGGAGACAACTGTTCCAGTGGCTATCTGCAGTACTCCGTGGCCGTCTGCGGGTACTGATGGTGAGATATCGGTCTTCTTGTGGTGTTGTACACTGTGGACGTCCCGCACTGTAGCACCTGGACTCGTTTCCTGTCTGCTGGAATCGTTGCCATAATCATGAGATTACACTTTGTGGCACACGGAGGGCCCCTGCTACAACCTGCTGTGTTTGACCAGCCTCCAGTCGCCCTACTATACTACCCATGATAACGTCGTCAACATGTGTTCTTTGAGCCATTTTCAACACACAGTCACCATTAGCATGTCTGAAAACGTCTGCACACTTACTCGCTGCACCGTAGTCTGACTTGCACCAACACACCTCTGCGTATGTGGACTGCTGCCAGCGCCACCATGCGACGACGGCAGGTCAAATGCACTGCACGGTCATACCCCGAGGTGATTTAAACCCGAAAACTGCCCACCAGAGTGTTGTTTCACCATGTGTTTGCATTATCCTTAATTTATGGGTGTGAGTGTTTGTAATACTAATAAGTGGGGCTAAGAATGTGGCCTGTAATTATAGTCCTATCACCCTACTCCCTCTTATCTTAAAAGTTTTTGAGAAGGTAGCTTATAACAAAATATGGAACCATTTTCCTGATAGAAACCTTTTAACAACAGCTCAGTTTAGCTCCCATAAGGATTCACTGCAGGAAAAGCAATATACAAACAAATGAACTCAGTTCCGACAGAACTAAACAAGATAAATGTCCTGATGATATTATCTGTGACCTTGCAAATTTCTTAGCTTGTGCAGATCATATCATTCATCTAGATAACTTAAAACATTACAGCAATAAATGCCTTCTAATGGTCAAGTCATATCTCAACAACAAGAAAAAGAGGGTAACATTAACAAAAGATACTGGAGGAATACAACTAAATTCACAATGGGGATACATCAAATATGGTCTTCTGCAAGTTTTGTTACTTTGCATATTACTGTTCTTAACTCACATAAATGGCCAAAGCCATAGGAGTCCACTTAAAAACTGTGATCTTTGCTAATAGTAAAGATTTACTGATAAAAGGTCCAAATGTATCAATGTGAATAGCAGCCAGGAGAATAATCAAACAGTCATACAAGTGGTTCACAGGAAGCAGCTTAGCTCTTAATATTACAAACAGTCATATTCTGCAATTCCAAGAAAATAATAACTAACAAGTACCAAAAGCAGAGATCATACATGTACTAAATTCAATATGTGAATTTCTTAGTGACTTAGATAGATCACAAACTGAGGGAGCTCCAGAATGTTGATAAGTTAAACAAAAAGCTCATTTGCACCTGCTTTGCAGTCAGAAATCTCTCTCCTAGACAGAATTGCTAGTGTACTTAGCATACTTTTTCCTTAATATTATCTAAGGGTATTAACTTAGGAAGCAATACAGATAAGCTTAGAAAGTATTCTTGTAGTAACAGGCCTTTACACAGATCTTATGATTCTAATGCTCACTTGCAAAATGTTTATTATTCGTCAGTGGAATTTGCTGGGGTCAATAACAAGAGTGAACTTACGAAGAACTGTGAAATTCACAACCGTGAGATGTAAGTAAAGAACACAATGGCCTCTTTGGAGTGCTTCAGATGGCATTGTCAAACTGTGGGCCACAGGCTCAGATCAGATGTTTGTGCAGCCTGCAGTTCTGAGCTACATTTTATAATAATATGCATTTGCCAACTAACAGCGTAATCCAAGAGCTTCTTAAGAATGTGGTTTTCCTACTCAGTAACAAACAATGATACTTACAGAGCCAGTGATATTTTAAGATGTGGTGAATTCTGGCATGAGCTAGATAAAGTTACCCACTTACCTCACTGGCAGAGGGGTAGAGAGTGTGACTACTGGGAGTTTACAGGATGTGAGAGCGAAAATATTTCATTGTTTGTCTGACAACGCAAGGGCCTGCAGATATGTACTGATCAACTGTTGTACTATAAATTCTGACATGGGAGTAACATGGATATGTGCATTACAGAGACAGTCATCTTCAAATGCAGTACATAGTTGTAGCAAGGAATATGAAATTAAATTAGTGCTGTTGTAATACAATGCACTCAACAAAAAAAATGACATTCAAAACATTTAGTAAACATTTGTTATTGTTTGTTGGCTTCCAGGTCCAGCATCATTTTGGGTATTCAGCCATGTCATCGTAGAACATTAAAGTAGCCACCAGAGTAGGCAGGCAATAGCCCACCATGAAGTGTGTCCATACAATATTGTGCAGGTGGAAGAGGCAAGACCTGGGGATGGAGTATTTTTAATATTTTGGAAGATGAATGCCAACTTGAAAGTAGACATAAAAATGTTAAGAGTTCCTACTCTGTTAAAAATGTACATAATGCCAATTTTAAAATCATTTTATTGGAAGAGAAACACCTGACTACCCACTATATTGTTTCCTTTCCCTAAGAGCTAGGGGAGGGGGAGGGTCATAGACTCCCCCTCCACCTGGATATGGGCGCCCTTGCTCAGTGCACTGCCATCCCTATTTACAGAAACCGCTCTTCAAATTAACCAGTGATCTCCCAGATATGTGATGCTGGTAGCCACCACACAACCAAAACAGACAGTATACAGGCTGTCCCATTTATCTTGATCACCCTAAATAACTGTTTGTCCAGATTCAAATTGCAAAACATTTCAAGCAAATGTTCTTTAGCCATCAGGGGGACATCAATCAGCATGATTGCCTTCATTGTAGCTTTGTTTTATACAAAGATACAAACAGTGGTATGACTTTTTTTAAAATGGAACCCTGTATTTTTAATTCAGTAATTCATTTTGTCTCATAAAGACCTATTCAAAAATGTATCACAGTGTACCATTCACTGAAACACAACGTTATTAAATACATAACACAACATTGACATTGATGCTCCCAGCACTTAGTGCAGGTACTCAGGATAACTGAACACATCCACGTGCTGACGTTGACCGAGGACAAATGTAAACATAAGTAGAATGCACACCCATCATTCTGTCATCCATTGTCAGTTGAAGAATTGTGTGAGTAGAATGTACACCAACGAGGAGAAGGTAGAAATGCTACTCATGTATGGGGAATGTAAGTTAGCAGAACAGTAATTGCAATACTGTTTTCTTATGTACATGTACACTTTGTACAGTGTTTAGTCCTTTTAAATACTGTTGTGTAGAGTAGGCATACAGTAAAGGCTACAAACTGCATCGACATAACGTTTCTTTTATCGTTATTATTGAAGTTAGGCGAAATGCTACACAGGCAGCGGAACTGTACAGAGAGCAATATCCTGACAAGAACCCACCTTCCCGATAGATATTTTCTCATCTTGTTGCGATGCTTCAGGAAATGGGAAGTTTCGACCCACGACATTGCAATCGTCATAGCACTCGCACAAACGAAGCTGCCAAAGTTACTGTTCTCACTTCCATTGCTATGAATCCACATGTGAGCATATTACAGCTTGAACATGAGGTTGTCATTCCTAAACCCAGTGTACATCATATTCTTATATGTCACGGGTTCCATCCTTACCATGTATACCTACATCAAGAATTGCATGGGAATTGTTTCCAGAATCGTGTACAGTTTGATCAGTGGGCACAACAGCAAATCCTCACCAAACCGAACTTCTCCAATGTTCTATTTACTGATGAATGTTCCTTCTCAAACAAAGGACAGGTAAATACAAGGAACATGCATTATCGGTCCAGCGACAACCTGCAATGGCTTAGACAGGTGGAACATCAGCGTCAATGGAGAGTTAACGTCTGGTGTGGGATGCTTGGTACCACAATTATTGGCCCTTATTTCATCAATGGTAGTCTAAATGGCACAGCATATGCCATTTTCCTCAGATGAATTCTTCTTCCTCTTCAGGATGAAGTGCTGCTAAGAACCAGAATGCTTATGTGGCATCAACACGATGGATGTCCAGCACATAATGCCTTGTGTGCACATCACGTTCTGAACTGAAGGTATCCTGCCGGAGGGATTGGTTGAGGAGGAACAGTTGCTGGGCCTGCCAGGTCTCCTGATTTAAACCCTCTGCACTTTTTTCTTTGGGGACGCATTAAAGACGTTGTCTATCGCGATATTCCAACAACTCCAGAGGACATGCAGGAACATATCATGCTTGCTTGTAATTCTCTTCAGCAGGCAACGCTGGAAGCAGTAAATAACTCTTTCATTCAACGAGTGAACCAGTTTATTGGTGTTCAGGGTCACCACTTGAGCACCTTTGAATGTTATGTTTTTACTTGGTTTTCATTTGTTTTCTGACAACTCCAGCAAATGGACAAGTTTGTGATTCCAGGACCAAAGTCAATGTTGTGTTATGTGATTAATAACGTTGTGATTCAGTGAATGGTACACTGTGATATATTTTTGAATAGATCTTTAGGAGAGGAAATGAATTTGTTGTTGTTGTTGTTGTGGTCTTCAGCCCTGAGACTGGTTTGATGCAGCTCTCCATGCTACTCTATCCTGTGCAATCTTCTTCATCTCCCAGTACCTACTGCAGCCTATATCCTTCTGAATCTGCTTAGTGTATTCATCTCTTGGTCTACCTTACGATTTTTACCCTCCACACTGCCCTCCAATGCTAAATTGGTGATCCCTTGATGCCTCAAAACCCTACCAACCGATCCCTTCTTCTAGTCAAGTTGTGCCACAAACTTCTCTTCTCCCCAATCCTATTCAATACCTCCTCATTAGTTACGTTATCTACCCACCTGATCTTCAGCATTCTTCTGTAGCACCACATTTCGAAAGCTTCTATTCTCTTCTTGTCCAAACTAGTTATCGTCCATGTTTCACTTCCATACATGGCTACACTCCATACAAATACTTTCAGAAACGACTTCTTGACACTTAAATCTATACCCGATGTTAACAAATTTCTCTTCTTCAGAAACGATTTCCTTGCCATTTCCAGTCTACATTTTATATCCTCTCTACTTTGTCCATCATCAGTTATTTTACTCCCTAAATAGCAAAACTCCTTTACTACTTTAAGTGTCTCATTTCCTAATCTAATTCCCTCAGAATCACCCGATTTAATTTGACTACATTCCATTATCCTCGTTTTGCTTTTGTTGATGTTCATCTTATATCCTTCTTTCAAGACACTGTCCATTCCGTTCAACTGCTCTTCCAAGTCCTTTGCTGTTTCTGACAGAATTACAATGTCATCGGCAAACCTCAAAGTTTTTACTTCTTCTCCATGAATTTTAATACCTACTCCGAACTTTTCTTTTGTTTCCTTTACTGCTTGTTCAATATACAGATTGAATAACATCGGGGAGAGGCTACAACCCTGTCTCACTCCTTTCCCAACCACTACTTCCCTTTCATGCCCCTCGACTCTTATAACTGCCATCTGGTTTCTTTACAAATTGTAAATAGCCTTTCGCTCCCTGTATTTTACCCCTGCCACCTTCAGAATTTGAAAGAGAGTATTCCAGTTAACATTGTCAAAAGCTTTCTCTAAGTCTACAAATGCTAGAAACGTAGGTTTGCCTTTTCTTAATCTTTCTTCTAAGATAAGTCGTAAGGTTAGTATTGCCTCACGTGTTCCAACATTTCTACGGAATCCAAACTGATCTTCCCCGAGGTCCGCTTCTACCAATTTTTCCATTCGTCTGTAAAGAATTCGTGTTAGTATTTTGCAGCTGTGACTTATTAAACTGATAGTTCGGTAATTTTCACATCTGTCAACACCTGCTTTCTTTGGGATTGGAATTATTATATTCTTCTTGAAGTCTGAGGGTATTTCGCCTGTCTCATACATCTTGCTCACCAGATGGTAGAGTTTTGTCATGACTGGCTCTCCCAAGGCCATCAGTAGTTCTAATGGAATGTTGTCTACTCCCGTGGCCTTGTTTTGACTCAGGTCTTTCAGTGCTCTGTCAAACTCTTCACGCAGTTTCTTATCTCCCATTTCATCTTCGTCTACATCCTCTTCCATTTCCATAATATTGTCCTCAAGTACATCGCCCTTGTATAAACCCTCTATGTACTCCTTCCACCTTTCTGCCTTCCCTTCTTTGCTTAGAACTGGGTTGCCATCTGAGCTCTTGATATTCATACAAGTGGTTCTCTTCTCTCCAAAGGTCTCTTTAATTTTCCTGTAGGCAGTATCTATCTTACCCCTAGTGAGACAAGCCTCCATATCCTTACATTTGTCCTCTAGCCATCCCTGCTTAGCCATTTTGCACTTCCTGTCGATCTCATTTTTGAGACGTTTGTATTCCTTTTTGCCTGCTTCATTCACTGCATTTTTATATTTTCTCCTTTCATCAATTAAATTCAATATTTCTTCTGTTACCCAAGGATTTCTATTAGCCCTTGGCTTTTTACCTACTTGATCGTCTGCTGCCTTCACTACTTCATCCCTCAGAGCTACCCATTCTTCTTCTACTGTATTTCTTTCCCCCATTCCTGTCAATTGTTCCCTTATGCTCTCCCTGAAACTCTCTACAACCTCTGGTTCTTTCAGTTTATCCAGGTCCCATCTCCTTAAATTCCCACCTTTTTGCAGTTTCTTCAGTTTCAATCTGCAGTTCATAACCAATAGATTGTGGTCAGAATCCACATCTGCCCCTGGAAATGTCTTACAATTTAAAACCTGGTTCCTAAATCTCTGTCTTACCATTATATAATCTATCTGATACCTTTTAGTATCTCCAGTATTCTTCCAGGTATACAACCTTCTTTTATGATTCTTGAACCAAGTGTTAGCTATGATTAAGTTATGCTCTGTGCAAAATTCTACAAGGCGGCTTCCTCTTCCATTTCTTCCCCCCAAATGCATATTCACCTACTATGTTTCCTTCTCTCCCTTTTCCTACTGACGAATTCCAGTCACCCATGACTATTAAATTTTCGTCTCCCTTCACCACCTGAATAATTTCTTTTATCTCGTCATACATTTCTTCAATTTCTTCATCATCTGCAGAGCTAGTTGGCATATAAACTTGTACTACTGTAGTAGGCATGGGCTTTGTGTCTATCTCGGCCACAATAATGCGTTCACTATGCTGCTTGTAGTATGTAACCCGCACTCCTATTTTTTTATTCATTATGAAACCTACTCCTGCATTACCCCTATTTGATTTTGTATTTATAACTTTGTATTCACCTGACCAAAAGTCTTGTTCCTCCTGCCACCGAACCTCACTAATTCCCACTATATCTAACTTTAACCTATTCATTTCCCTTTTTAAATTTTCTAACCTACCTGCCCGATTAAGGGATCTGACATTCCACGCTCCGATCCGTAGAACGCCAGTTTTCTTTCTCCTGATAATGACGTCCCCCTGAGTAGTCCCCACCCGGAGTTCCGAATGGGGGACTATTTTACCTCCGGAATATTTTACCCAAGATGACACTATCATCATTTAATCATATAGTAAAGCTGCATGTCCTCGGGAAAAATTACGGCTGTAGTTTCCCCTTGCTTTCAGCTGTTCGCAGTACCAGCACAGCAAGGCCATTTTGGTTAATGTTACAAGGCCAGATCAGTCAATCATCCAGACTGTTGCCCCTGCAACTACTGAAAAGGCTGTTGCCCCTCTTCAGGAACCACATGTTTGTCTGGCCTCTCAACAGATACCCCTCCATTGTGGTTGCACCTACGGTACGGCCATCTGTATCGCTGAGGCACTCAAGCCTCCCCACCGATGGCAAGGTCCATGGTCATGGGGGGGGGGGAATGAATTATCGAATAAAAAATACAGGATGCCATTTAAAAAAGTCATACTACTGTTCCTATCTTCATAAAAAACAAAGCTACAACAATGGCAATCATCCTGATTGATGTCCCCTTATGGCTAAAGAATATTTGGGTGAAACATTTGGTAATTTGCATCTGGAGAAACAGTAATGGTATTTAGGGTGGTCAAGATAAATGTGACACCCTGTATATATGGGAAGACATTCACCAGTATCAAGCAGTTAATCACCAAGGAGAGGACCGCAGCTAGTCAGTTCAGCAATTTTGTTGCTTTAGTGTTTTATAATGATGTGACCCAATACAGAAAATCGTTTTATTCATTTATAATCATTTCTCATATTGTGTAATGTTTTAATTATAAATACAATTACTACATTATTAATATTTTAATCAGCTGCTCACAAGGGTAATACAACAACACTTTGTCAGGCATTTACAGTGTTACTACTTTGGGGTCGCCGAGGATGGCTGTAATCTGATACAGGGAAAGTTGACGCAAAGTGTTCTAAATGGTGCCGACTTTAAACGACCAGTACTTGGGGGCCAGGGGCTAGTTTATCACACCCTTACTGTAGATGGTCTATTGGTGTCTCATAACACACTAATTTATGTAGGTTAGCAATTAATTAGGAGATCGGTATGTATGCAGCCCAAGGTGCGGACCAAAATAGTATTGGCTTTTGAGCAAAATAGTTTGATGACAGGTGGTATAGAATAAGTACCGGGCAATCATGTGACCTTTCCCAGTGACATGAGTCGTAGCAGAGGTCATGAAATGGTATGCATGTGCTAGTGAGTTAAATTGAATCAGCACAGTCAGATAGGTTGATGTCGAGACATCACAGAAATGCAGCAAGAAGCTATCATGTCAGAAAGGAGTTATCGTGTTTTTATGTGCTCATTGTCACACCATGAATAAAATAGTGTATCGCTTGCAACCATGGACTGGGAGCAGAGGCAAGTGTCACAGCTTGTCGACGAGAATAAATTTTAATTCATCAACAACTTTTCCTGTCAGTGAATGCAGGTCCATCACAGTCAGTTAACACACGAACATAGGGTTCTGAACTGCATGCAAAGGACAGCTGGAGTCAGATTATGACGAAACAAGCGACCTATCGTTGTGTGAGATACACAGGCTAGCGAGTTCACTGCTACTAGCGCCACATCGTCAAAACTAGTGATGGGCTAAACTGCTATTTTCCGATATCAGTGATTTCTGTGAATGCTACTTTTCAGTATCTGTTATTCTTAACTGTGATTTGTAGCAGTTCCCTCCGCCACTGATATTTCTGCGATTTCTGCTACTTCCGCGATTTCTGCTACTTCTGCGATTTCTGTGACTTCTGCGATTTCTGTGATTCCTGCGATTTCTGCGACTTACCACCGTATGAAAAAGTTACATCTGTCAACACAGAAAATTGCATCTCAACAAAACTGTCATTGGCAAGTATGTTTTACGTTTTTTCTTACGTTGGCTTTAATTTTGTATTAAAGAAACAACTGTGAAAATATTAATAGTGTAATTAATATGTAAGTAGCCGTACAGTACCGTAATAGTTCGTATTTAGAAAATGAATTCTAACATATTGTTATGTTCACAGGTACCTGAACTACATTTCAGTCACTCAGTAAAGTGATAACTCAAAATATCATTGTCAACAGATCTGAAGAAATTGCCACTGCGTCTTTAGACCGTTTTCGTCACACGAGAGGTTAGTTTCTAAGCGTTTCGATGGACTTAATTACTTCAGTGAGATCGTTCTTGCAAATGTGATATTCATTATAGCAAATATTAGCAATCTACTCTGTCAATTATATTGCTAGTAATTAATGACAGCAACATTTGTTTAATAATCCTTGTGTTTTTGCAGACACAGTTCTGACTCTGATTACTGGTTGCTGTACGTATCTATCCACATCAAGGCTGTTGAGAGAGACTCGTGAAGATTCAAGACAGCTCTGAGAGGATTTGCAGTTTAAAACTGAAATAATTGTGAAATGAGTGTGTGAATGATTAAACTGTGTTTTATTGAAGTTGTTGTGCGATTTTAAAGGAGTAATAAATGTCAAATACAGTGAGTGAGTGAATGATATAAATCTCATTTTCCACATGTTTAAGCCGTCCTATACCCATAATTTTCCGCCACTTACTTATTGGTAAACACTTGTTGGAGAGTGACATGCCCCCCCCCCCCCCCCCCCCTTTCTCCACAATCTTGGTGTGACACTGACCTGTAACATATCCCGAAGTCTACAATATGCATTTTGAGGCAGTTGATATGAAAGTGGGAAGTACAGATCTTCCAGTTAAATCAGGAATAGCTTAAGTGCATTACTTGAAAGTAACACAGGAAAAGATTACTTATGTAGGTGGTAGTAGTGTCGGCAAAAAGTTCTTGTGTGTGAAGTTGCCATGTAGAACACCAGGTGTAAAACTTTTCTCCCGAGTCTTGAACTGTGTCGGAACAAAAGTGAGGCATTCATATGACTGTTTTCATTTCTCTACACTTATACAGATGTCTGAGTTCTGTTGTGTTAACATTGCAAAGTCCTGTAGGCATGTGGAGTATTAACCAAAACTGTCATATTGGAAGCAGAATCAAACACATTTGTTACGTTACTTGATATTTTCAGGAGAAAAAGGGAATGTTGCTTCTTATTAATATAATACATTCAGAGTCACAGCAGTATTTGACCAACCATAACTGATGCTGAATGTGCGTGTCATCATATAATATGAAGGGCTTATTTCAATAGTGGTACAAGTCCATTACCTCCACTTTTCTGTCCTATAATGCTTCTGAAATTAGTGATCCAAACAAACGTAAATAAAGGTTCATCTCTAGCAAGAAGCCATATGCTTGAATATTTTTGGTATCTCAACTGCAGATTTTTCAGCGCTCATTTAACTTTACGACTCTGTATCTCAAAATGAACAAAAATGGACTTGTACCACTATTGAAGTAAGCCCTTCATATGCACACACAGCACATCGATCTCGTGAGGCACAAGGCTCTCATAACGAAGTACGTACGTCGGTCAACAGATGACACTAGGAAAATTATGTTAACTGCGCTTTTTAGTTGCTACTTGCGACTCTTAGTTGCGACTTGTCACGGAAATCGCAGTTGGACTCAATAGTGTATCGCAGAGATGGGCGTAGTACGAACTTTGACCCACAGATGACACTGTTAACCGCGCTTTCTAGTTGCTACCTGCGACTCTTAGCTGCGACTTGTCACGGAAATCGCAGTTAGACTCAATACCGTATCGCAGAGATGGACGTAGTACGAACTTTGGCCAACAGATGCCACTGTTAACCGCGCTTTTTAGTTGCTACTTGCGACTCTCAGTTGCGACTTGTCACTGAAATCGCAGAAAGCAGTGCTAAATTCGACCAATAGATGGCTCACGTCTTTGAATGTGAAATACTACTTGCGACTGCTAACTGTGACTGAAATCGCAGTTAGATTCTGTAAAGTTGCTACTGTGATATCTGTGACTTCTCAGTCACTGTGATTTCTAACAGATACGCGATTTCCTGCCCACCACTAGTCATAACACACCTGTGCATAACATACGAAGTATTGCGCCATAACCTAAGAATGAAATTAAAAATTAATATAACATTTCCAATCTTTTTCAGGGTATGCTTCAATATATTAATGTTAAAAATCGTCAAATCTCAGAATGATCAGATGAATAAATTTTGCTCAGTATATTATTTTAAGAAAAAAACAAGTGGCACAACATAATGAAGCTAGAAAGCCACAAATTGTTCAGAATGTGCAAACGTATGACACAATCAAAAGTTACAAGTCTCAACTTTACTGGTGCAATATTGTGGTCAAAATCGGCGTTTACACGAACAATTGAAGGCGCTAAATATTAGACTGATAAAGATGAAAATTCGTATGTAGTCTCATTTTGATATAAAACCACTAAAAATGTAACACCAATAAGCTACCTTTAGTAGTATTCAAGTAATTTATCTAAATTTCGAACGAAAACGTCAATATAGAATAAGTATCATTTGTATTTGTTATAGAAATTTCTAGTTACAACACTTGATTAAATTCATTAAATAATACAGCTGCACCAAGTTTAGTGTAAATAAAAATCATTACAAGAAATCTAAAGGAGGCAGATCGGAGGTCATGTTCCAATGTCGGTTCCATTCTAAAAATTCTAGTCGACAAAATTTGAATGCTGTCGAGCTTAAACTTTTTCTGTAACTGCAGACAACTTGATTCCATTCATATAAAAATTAATAAGATTGTAAATTGCTGAATGATAGAGTTATTAATTAGCTGATAGCAGGTGTTCTGTTTGGCGGTCCGCTGCACCCATATATAAATAAGGTCAGAGATGCAATGAAAGAAACTCGTTGTACTACACCATCCTCGATCAGTAAAGTTCATGGAAGTTAACTGTGTGCTGTCCGTAATGTTGACAAAACCTCGTGTCACGTGTTGAGATTATTTTCCAATTTTAAGGTGAGCAATTAACTTTTGGTGATTATGAGTCAAGGCGACAGATCATTGTACTTGGAACTTCCCGTAGAGGTCGCCTCTGAATTGCTAATAGTGCTGTTTCTGATAGGAACATTATCATTATTATTATTTTTATTAGGAATATTATTATGTTTGTGCATGTGAACTTATACTGAATATATTAATTAGTTGCAACTCAAAAAAACTTCTATTTATAGTCATAATTTCCGATCCCACTGAGTAAATAGCAAATAGGAACATTTTCTTTCAGTGAACACAATGAGTAATGGGGACTTGCAGACTGGAAATTATGGTCAACTTGTTCTCCATCGCTTTCTGGCTGACCACAAACATATTTTTCAGGCTCTTGTGAATGGCAACAATAATTTACCTGCCACTCCACAGATGCCTTGCAAGCGGAGGTACATCAAGCTGTACATCTTCATTAGACCACATAACAAGGAACTATACACTAGCTGTCTGAAGATTTGTAGTGTGATCTGACAAGCTGCAATTTGGCCTCGTTCAATTCGTGCAAGGCACTGAGGTTACTGACATTCCAATGAGGCATTTGACCCACATCGAGTGGAGGATGCAGTTTAGGCTGGAGGTGATTGCGTGATGTTTTAGGGATTTTATGGTACTGTATCTTGGGCCTAGTCATTCAGGTTAATTTGGAAATAAACCAGGATGTTTATTTCAACATTCCTGGTCACCAAGTGTTGCTCTTTCTTCTACATTTCATGCAGAGTATGCTGTGGGCACTCCTACTGACAACAGCCATGTTCACAGGATTGCATGCTTACATTCCTAGTCTGATGAACACAACTCAACTGGTCCACTAAATCACATGGTATTAATCCTACAGAAAATTTCTGGTGTTATCTGGAATAGTGGGGAAATTTAGCACTCAACATCTTCGCAATTTGGTATCATATGGGATATAATCACCAATGAGTGGCTTCCGCAGGATATGGCATTCCTGAAGAAATTGTGGACACTCTTCCATTATGAACTGATCCCGTTTTGTTTGTTTAGCTTTGAGTATCAATGGTGTGGACGCACTATCAGCTACGTAACAGCCCAGCATCACGTAGCACAATGATGGTTTGTACTTTGCCTTTTTCACCGCTAGTAAATTCACACGTTTCCATTGTTGTTCTTTGTCTTGGGGTCAAAGTGACATACCCAGTTTTATCCATATTGATTAGGCAACTCAGTAAGTAATCTGAATTGGCTTGCCACAGGTGCAACATTTCCATTGCTACCTCAATTCGGCAGGCTTTTTGAATTCGTGTGAGCAGTCACAAAATTAAGGTGCCACCGTTTGTCGTATTCAAATCAAAATGTCACGCAAGATGATTTCACTTTTTCCACTATCACTATGTTTGTGATAGACCAGTCTTCAAGAACCATGGTGTCAACTTCTATTACAATATCTGGATCTTTCAGAGAGATGGTCTGCCACTGCATTCCTCGTCATTAAGACTGGTTTGACCACAATGTAACTTCCTACGCCACCTAACCATAGCGTCATTTGATAGTTCGTTGCTGGCCGCTGTAGCCGAGCGGTTTAGGCGCTTCAGTCCGGAACCGCGCTGCTGCTACGGTCGCAGGTTCGAATCCTGCTTCGGGCATGGGTGTGTGTGATGTCCTTAGGTTAGTTAGTGCGACTGCATGCTTGTAAACAAAAGTAGGCGTAAACACAGAGATCACAGAAATATTATATGTAATTGAATTTGAAAAGGTTTGAATTCTGCAATGAGGGTACTCTTCGCACACAATATTCAGAGCTAAGATCGGTAGTGAATGGAAACAACTGCATATGAGTCCAAAGTTGTTCACAGTCTTCTATCTTCTGTCAAAATAACTGCTCCGATCAGCCACTGCTGTGAGAGTCTTGTTTGAATGAAAGCGGATAAGGAAGTACACAATGGCATAACAGGTCATGTACAAATCATACTCACTACTACAAATGACTTATCATCGAAATTAAACACAGCATTAAACACTGATGATTATAGTGCCTAGCCTATTGCGCACCGTATCGTTTGATCGCCAAATACAGCAGCGAGAAGCATCAACATATTTTCAGTTCTAATTCCAGTAACCTCTAACAATTCAATTCTAGGGAGATGGTGAAGCCACTTGGTAATTCATTTTCCGTATTTGAAGGGGGATAATTCTGCAACAATCCTTGCTAGCTTGGTGAAAGTGTATGGCGACAATGCACTATCAAAAATGGTTCAAATGGCTCTGAGCACTATGGGACTTAACATCTGAGGTCATCAGTCCCCTAGAACTTAGAACTAATTAAACCTAACTAACCTAAGGACACCACACACATCCAAGCCCGAGGCAGGATTCGAACCTGCGACCGTAGCGGTCGCCCGGTTCCAGACTGCAGCACCTAGAACCGCTAAGCCACTCCGGCCGGCGGTCGCACTGAACACAACATCGGCTGCTCGAAAGTTTACTTAATGGTGTGCTTACCTTTACATCAGAAGATTCCCAAAACCAGCTTTCATTATTTTACTATAGGAAAAAACTCCACTTTACCGATCAGTTTTGATAATTTCAAATGGTTCAAATGGCTCTGAGCACTATGGGACTCAACTGCTGAGGTTATTAGTCCCCTAGAACTTAGAACTAGTTAAACCTAACTAACCTAAGGACATCACAAACATCCATGCCCGAGGCAGGATTCGAACCTGCGACCGTAGCGGTCTTGCAGTTCCAGACTGCAGCGCCCTTAACCGCACGGCCACTTCGGCCGGCTTTTGATAATTTAGGCCGGCCGAGGTGGCCGAGCGGTTCTAGGCGCTACAGTCCCATAGTGCTCAGAGCCATTTGAACCATTTTTTTGATAATTTCCCCCATTTAATTTTTCCTTTTCTGTTGTTTATTTTCTTTGTGTGCCAGGGCCTTCTCAACGCTGTAGGTCCTGGGGCAAATATCAGTTGATTCAGACTAATTCCCCCCTCCCGACAAAGAAAATATATGAGTGTAGCAACTAACTGATGGAGCCAGACTGCCCAAAAAGCACTTTTTCTTTCAACCGATGCAGTGATGAAGAAGTCAGGAAGGCATTGGTGGCACACAGACACAATAATAAGAGTAAAAAAGGAGCAAACAATGAGAGAGAACAGAATATTGCGTTCCTACCATATGTAGGGGCGACTTCCACAAGAACCAACTAAGCTCTATCTCAGAAAGTTGTCAGGCCCGAATCTTCTGGGCAGCATGAAAGATAATCTTGGACTTCGTACATTCTGCACGAATGTAGAAAACCTTTAATTGAACAATGCAACATCGTGTCTCCCTATGTTGCAGTAAACATATACACAGTGTAGAGCTCGGGCAGGAAAATAAATCTGCACTGACCTAGCAAAGCTTAATGGAAAAGCAAATGTTCAATTGTGAAAAGGTATTTCTCATCTCCTCAGCTAAGCCAGCTATGTAAATCGGCCAGGTTGCTGTTAAACTGTTGTGGAGCAGCCAGTGTCCTTCATCTTGATCTTCTTCTTCTTCCTTAGGGTTTGTTCCGAATGCTGGGAGGGTCTACTGTTTTGGTTCTCTGTAGCCATTTTATCTGATATAGTGTCTCATCATGGTGCAGGCAAGATCTTGAGCTCTCCATGCAGCATTTCAAGCCATCGCTGCCTAGGTCATCCTATTGGCTGTTTACCAGTTACTCTCAATCTAAAACCAGTCTTTACGACTGCAGTTTTGTCTGCCCTAAGAACATACCTGTATCATCACAGAGCGCTTTCTCTCATCTTGCCTTATGTCGGTTTACTCCACATAATTGGCGAACCTCGTAATCTGTGACAAGATTGTGCAGCGTTAATCGAGATGTCCATCTGAGAATCTTTATTTTCATTATAGCAAGTCACTGTCCCTCTTCTTTGGTTGAAGACCACCATTTGGCACCGTATAGTACAACTGAATGGATTACAGATCTGTGTACTTTCGACATGAGTCTCTCTGGAATCTTTCAGTCACAGAGTACACAAGTCACAGTAAACGATTTGCGCTTATGTGTCACTCAGACGGTCAGAGATTTCTGAACTGAGATTTCCAAAAGTGAGATTTAAATAACCACCACTGAAAGAGGTGGACTGTGATACACCAGCACTTCAACAAAAGACAGAAAGAGAAAGTGACCTTTCCGAAATATCGTGCTCACACAGTGATATTATATGTATTGCAATAACCCAAAAATTTCAGCCAACTGCCAGCAGAGCTGGAGTGTCAGAGGAGTCCCAGCTCGGAATATTTTAGAAGGGTTCCCAGTTCTATCACTTGCCTTACAGCTAGCGGAGACCTCTCAAAAACTTTGATCAGAAGTAAGATATGGGAATTATTTTTAATTTAGTTACGGGAGAATACGCTTCTGACATGACTTGCTCAGCACGAAAGAGTGACAAGTAAAAAGTGGGCAGTGACAGGAAGTTATGTTTAGTGGAGAGATATAGTAACAAACTGTGACCCCTCCCCCAGAACTGAAACCTGGGTCTGCAGGTGCACAGCACAACAAATTAAAAAAAAAACCATACAAATGAAAGTATTCTACAAATCAAGTTGCCGTGTAATCTACACTACTGCGTAAGAAGTTTCAGCACAGATTTCCTCGATATTAATGCCGGCGCCAAGGAGTGTGCCAGTTAGGTCAGCCTGCACAGGCTACGCTATACGCACCTTCCTCTCCTCTCTCTGCTGGCGCTGCCCCTCGATGAATGCGCGCTTCTGCTCAGCACTCATGCCGCGGAACTTGGAGCCGACTTTGCGCTCGGGGCCAAGGTTGCTGGCGGCTACGTCGGGGTTCTCTGTGAGCAGGTCGCTGTTGAGGCAGTTCTGGATGTCCGCCATGTTGTCCTCCTGCTCACGCTGGTGATTCCGCCGGCGCTCTTCTTCCTGCTCCTCCGCCTGCCCACACATAGTCCCCATGTTACGTACAACCATCTCACACGGAAATTTTTTGAAAGCCTTTTTTACATGAAAAGCTTCAGAGACCTGTGGTGGGAGTATGTCATATGCCAGCCAGTAAATCAACCACCAACGATGTTGCCACTGTGTATAATTTGCCTAATGCATGTCAAACAGAACATACAGAAACTTGTCTTGAAGGTGAATGAATATAAACAAAACGCAAGAAAGGACGGTAGGCTAGACATGCCATTTTCTAAGCTCTCAGTAACATACAAGAAACTTGGATTAAAAGCATATTTTATCTGATACAAGAATTCCTTCAAAATATGTTAAACGTCATAAATAGTGAGTGAGGCAGGAAAGTGTATTATCCGGTATACACAGGTTAGTTATTAATATAATATATGTGTACATAATGTACTTACTAAAATAATATGTATATACGTAATATGAAACTGGGATTTTCCCTTTATTGTTGTTTCATTCACCTATCAGTGCGGTTGGGAAGGAGTGGGGGCGCGGCGCACTGGGAATAGGCCATTGCTGCTGTGTATCTAATAGCATTAATAAAATATTCAAATATATAGTAATTTAAAAAACGTTTTAAAATATGACCCTATTTTTAAATTACACTACTGGCCATTAAAATTGCTACACCAAAAAGAAATGCAGATGATAAACGGGTATTCATTGGACAAATATATTATACTAAAACTGCCATGTGATTACATTTTCACGCATTTTGGGTGCACAGATCCTGAGAAATCAGTACCCAGAACCACCACCTCTGCCCGTAATAACGGTCTTGATACGCCTGGGCATTGAGTCAAACAGAGCTTGGATGGCGTGTACAGGTACAGCTGCCCATGCAGCTTCAACACGATACCACAGTTTATCAAGAGTAGTTCAAAATGATTCAAATGGCTCTGAGCACTATGGGACTTAACATCTATGGTCATCAGTCCCCTAGAACTACTTAAACCTAACTAACCTAATGACATCACACAACACGCAGTCATCACGAGGCAGAGAAAATCCCTGACCCCGCCGGGAATCGAACCCGGGAACCCGGGCGCGGGAAGCGAAAACGCTACCGCACGACCACAAGCAGCGGACTCATCAACAGTAGTGACTGGTGTATTGTGACGAGCCAGTTGTTCGGCCACCATTGACCAGACGTTTTCAATTGGTGAGAGATCTGGAGAATGTGCTGGCCAGGGCAGCAGTCGAACATGTTCTGTATCCAGAAAGGCCCGTACACGACCTGCAACATGCAGTCGTGCATTATCCTGCTGAAATGTAGGGTTTCGCAGGGATTGAATGAAGGGTAGAGCCACAGGTTGTAACAAATCTGAACTGTAACGTCCACTGTTCATAGTGCCGTCAATGCGAACAAGAGGTGACCGAGACGTGTAACCAATGGCACCGCATACCATCACGCCGGGTGATACGCCAGTATGGCGATGAC
The DNA here is from genome assembly GCF_023898315.1 of Schistocerca nitens. Classification (NCBI taxonomy): domain Eukaryota; kingdom Metazoa; phylum Arthropoda; class Insecta; order Orthoptera; family Acrididae; genus Schistocerca; species Schistocerca nitens. The sequence continues at coordinate 731,596,525 of NC_064615.1, forward strand.
GAATACAAGCATCCAATGTGCTTTCACCGCGATGTCGCCAAACACGGATGCGACCATCATGATGCTGTAAACACAACCTGGATCCATCCGAAAAAATGACGTTTTGCCATTCGTGCACCCAGGTTCGTCGTTGAGTACACATCGTAGGCGCTCCTGTCTGTGATGCAGCGTCAAGGGTAACCGCAGCCATGGTCTCCGAGCTGATAGTCCATGCTGCTGTAAACGTAGTCGAACTGTTCGTGCAGATGGTTGTTGTCTTGCAAATGTCCTCATCTGTTGACTGAGGGATCGAGACGTGGCTGCACAATCCGTTACAGCCATGCGGATAAGATGCCTGTCATCTAGACTGCTAGTGATACGAGGCCGTTGGGATCCAGCACGGCGTTCCGTATTACCCTCCTGAACCCACCGATTCCATATTCTGCTAACAGTCGTTGGATCTCGACCAACGCGAGCAGCAATGTCGCGATACGATAAACCGCAATCGTGATAGGCTACAATCCGACCTTTATCAAAGTCGGAAACGTGATGGTGCGTATTTCTCCTCCTTACAAGAGGCATCACAACAACGTTTCACCAGGCAACGCCAGTCAACTGTTGTTTGTGTATGAGAAATCGGTTGGAAACTTTCCTCATGTCAGCACGTTGTAGGTTCACTTTGTGTGAATGCACTGAAAAGCTAATCATTTGCATATCACAGCATCTTCTTCCTGTCGGTTAAATTTCGCGTCTGTAGCATGTCATCTTCGTGGTGTAGCAATTTTAATGGCCAGTAGTGTATTACATCAGGTGCTTTGAAGGAATGAGAAGCAGATGTAGAAGTATCAAGAGCTCAGATGGCAAGCCAGTACTAAGCAAAGGAGAGAGAAGTGGAAGGTGGAAGGAATACATAGAAAAGATATAAAGATACAAAGGGGAAACTGCAGTGACATGTGCGCATAATTTCCAAGGGCGACGCGTGCAGCAGTCCTATGTTGTTTACAGAGGGCACCTCAGACTTTTGTGTGCGTTTGTGTGTGTGTGTGTGTGTGTGTGTGAGAGAGAGAGAGAGAGAGAGAGAGAGAGAGAGAGAGAGAGAATCACCATCAGAGCCCGGCATGGGCCCCAGTGTGTATTGCGACAGCCCTTAGTGTACGTAATTGGTTCCTACTGAATGTTACTTAACTACTGTGTTCAAGTTGTTAATCCTTCCGTGGAATAAAGTTGTGTTCAGTCTACTGGTCATGTTGTACTTATACCTAGTTACAACAGGACTGGCGACGAGTGCAGTCCTGTTCTTTGTGCAAATATTTGCACTGGCTGGTCCTCCATTTATTCTCACGATGGCTGATGGTGTTACGGAGGACATTTTACGTCGTTTGGTCGAACTGCAAGAATCACTCGCCATGGCGTTGCACCACCAATCACAGGCGTTGGACAATCAAACTCAGGTACTTCAACCACTGGGTTCTGTTTTGTCTAGTCGTCACGCTCAGTCCGTGCCACCTACTGTTTTGACCACTGCGTCCCCCCTGGTTTATTCACCTCCCATTTCTACATACAATCAGTCCGTTGAAGAAGGGGAGGCATGTGAGAAACGTCTGCGGCAACACTTTCAAGCTTTTGGGATTACTGACGTTGTTTTATGTTATGCCTTATTGCTTTCATGGATATTATAAGGCTGTGTGTCGATAAAAAGCGGTGTGAAGTTGGATTGCTTAATTCGCACCTCTCTCACATCAGTTGACTTACTTGATCTGCATAGCCGATCTTCTTCTCTGGATTGCCGGCTCCGTCGATCTCCAAAACCTTCTTCTCCGAAGAATAATGCTGGTTACGGGAATTTATAAGACTCTCTCTCTATTTCTGAAATAATTCAGTACTCGAAGAAAACTTTTAACTCAGTCATAGTATATTTCAACTTCCACAGAGAACAAATTCAGTATTTCCCACATATAAATATTCAAACTCGTGCAAGCCAACCGACTCGTCTCACGTCAGTTCCGATTAGAATACATTTACAATAGAGTTCGTTTAATAACCACCAGCAGTTATGCACATGTCCTGCTTCTCTCAAGTCCAATACATGAATTTTAATTAACAATGTTTCAACTGTTCTTCTTTTATCTCGTTACGATAGTCAGTGATATAAAACACTATAAGATACATAAACACTCCTTGCTTTTTCCAATACAGCTTCTGTGGCGCGTGCGGCAAACACGTGTCGATGCTGTTCGACCGCCCTGTCTACCTCGTGATCGTGACTCCTTTCCAGCCTCTACACACAAACATGTGTCGCACAGTATGTACGTTCTCTCACACTTATTTTTTAAAATATCGTGTCTTCGAGACTGTAGAAGGACGAGTGGTTCTAGAATTTACGCGGAAATCCTCGAAGCACTACAATATCGCCGAGAATGTATCAAGACCTACGCCAAATAGACTCTTTGCTGTATCCGTCTTCTTTAACGTTTGACGAAATGTGTGAACTTCTTTCAAAACATTACCTTAAGCGCACACTTGTTATTGCATCCTGGTTTGAGTTTTACCGCTGAAGGAAGCGACCACGTCAGTCCCATCGAGCATGGGCGGCTGGAATCCGAGGTTATGCCATCACTGTCATTTTGGGTCGGACGTGCATAAGATGCCGTATGCTGATCGGATGGTGAGAGATGCTATCATTCGTTTAGCTCCCGATCGTAGGGTGCGAGAGTGAGCCCTCCATTGTGAAACTCCAGCCCTCTTCGAGGTTGAGATATCGCACAGTCGTTCGAGGTGTCGCGAGCTACGGGTAACCAAATGAGCCACGGTGTGAGGTATCAGCAATCCAACCCTCTCCTCCACACATGCTTCAGATAGTTTGCAGAGGGAAAACACGGTCGCGGCGGTCCGCACACACGATCACAGCGTCAAGGCCTCGGTCCCAGCAGCATCCGCCCCAACATACGATGTGCATTCAGGTTCTAAGGCCTCCGATTTTTTTTCTCCGGACTGGAAAGAGATAGAAACATGCGCATTGTTTTAAAATGAGGCCGTGTACATTGTCAATACGTCCCAGAGATGACAGCACCGTACGGCAGATGGAATTTTACTGCCAGCGGCGAGAATGAGAACTGTTTTAAATACTTAAAATGGTGACGTTTTCCTTACTTGAACAGCGTGCAATCATTCGTTTTCTGAATTTGCGTGGTGTGAAACCAACTGAAATTCATCGACAGTTGAAGGAGACATGTGGTGATGGAGTTATGGATGTGTCGAAAGTGCGTTCGTGGGTGCGACAGTTTAATGAAGGCAGAACATCGTGTGACAACAAACCGAAACAACCTCAGGCTCACACAAGCCGGTCTGACGACATGATCGAGAAAGTGGAGAGAATTGTTTTGGGGGATCGCCGAATGAGTGTTGAACAGATCGCCTCCAGAGGTGGCATTTCTGTGGGTTCTGTGCACACAATCCTGCATGACGACCTGAAAATGCGAAAAGTGTCATCCAGGTGGGTGCCACGAATGCTGACGGACGACCACACGGCTGCCCGTGTGGCATATTGCCAAGCAATGTTGACGCGCAACGACAGCACGAATGGGACTTTCTTTTCGTCGGTTGTGACAATGGATGAGACGTGGATGCCATTTTTCAATCCAGAAACAAAGCGCCAGTCAGCTCAATGGAAGCACACAGATTCACAGCCACCAAAAAAATTTCGGGTAACCGCCAGTGCTGAAAAAATGATGGTGTCCATGTTCCGGGACAGCGACGGCGTAATCCTTACCCATTGCGTTCCAAAGGGCACTACGGTAACAGGTGCATCCTACGAAAATGTTTTGAAGAACAAATTCCTTCCTGCACTGCAACAAAAACGTCCGGGAACGGCTACGCGTGTGCTGTTTCACCAAGACAACGCACCCGCACATCGAGCTAACGTTACGCAACAGTTTCTTCGTGATAACAACTTTGAAGTGATTCCTCATGCTCCCTACTCACCTGACCTGGCTCCTAGTGACTTTTGGCTTTTTCCAACAATGAAAGACACTCTCCGTGGGCGCACATTCACCAGCCGTGCTGCTATTGCCTCAGCGATTTTCCAGTGGTCAAAACAGACTCCTAAAGAAGCCTTCGCCGCTGCCATGGAATCATGGCGTCAGCGTTGTGAAATATGTGTACGTCTGCAGGGCGATTACGTCGAGAAGTAACGCCAGTTTCATCGATTTCGGGTGAGTAGTTAATTAGAAAAAAAATCGGAGGCCTTAGAACTTGAATGCACCTCGTAGTACGCTGGTCAGTAAACAGCAACGTGTGCGTTCCACGCTCCCATCCTGCCCTTATTATTTCATTAACCATGAGCGACCAGACTGCCCTAAACCCTGGGCTACCTGTCGTAATCGCAGCGAAAAAGGTCACATTGCTTCTGTTTGGAATGCAAAAATTGTATTGGCTATTTCTGTTGCAGCAAACAAGTTTTTCATTGATATCGTGGTTTTTGGTAAAGTTCTGCACATGCAAACGGATACAGGAGCTGTGGTGACCTTGTTAAACTCACAAATTTATATGGAGTTGGACCACCCTCCTCTTCTATCTGTGTCACGAAAGTTAGTACATCATAAGAAACAGAGTATTTCTATTCTCGGCCAATTCTCTGCCCCAGTGATCTACAAGTCAGTAGTCTGGTCATATACATTTCTTGTTGTAGATAATGCTTCTACGGAGAATCTTTTTCGGTTAGATGCTTTTAAACTATTTGGTTTTACCATTTCAGATGAAGTGAATTTAGTGTCTGAACAAGTGCCTAATACACATTTAGATGCATTATGTTCTGGTTCTGAGTTTTCCTTTTCGTTCTCTCCTGGGTTGTAGTGTGCCAACAGCTTTCAAGCGCACTTTACTGTGAAACCTTCGGCTCGGCCTCGTTTTTCCCGGGCCTCCTTGGTTCCAGTGGCACTCAGCAAACAAGTCAAAAAGGAATTAGATGAGCTCGCGGAATCCGGCTGTATTCAGCGTATTGCATCAAGTAAACAGTCTACCCCCTTAGTTGTAGTAAAGAAACAGTCGGGGCAGTTAACGCCTCTGTGGCGATTTTCAAGTTTCTGTGAACGCACGATCTATGATGGACATATACTCGATACCAAGCCGTGGCGAACTCTTTGCAAAGTTATTAGGTGGTCAATGTTTGTCAGATGCCTATTTAAAAACTCCCTTCAGATACAAAGTCACAACTTATGCTAGTTGTCGATACCTCTTTTGGAACTGCACCAATACTTGGCGTTGGCTTTTGGAGTTCCCAGCGCTCCCGCTATTTTTCAACGTTTCTTTGGAACTACTTAAAACGTCTGTGCCAGGTTGTGCAAACTATTTGGATAACATTTTAGTTTCCAGTGCCTCCCCTGAGAAACATTTACGAAATCTCCTTATTCTTTTTTTCTGTCCTCCAAGCGGCTGGGCTGAAGTGTAACTTAGAAAAATGTCAATTTTTCAACCTTCTATCGTTTATCTTGAGTTTGAAGTTTCTCACTAGGGTCTCAAGCTCCTGCACAAACATGTTTCTGCTATTGCGTCGCTTCGACGCCCTACGTCAGTCGCAGAACTTCAGGTTTTTGCAGGCAAAGTCGCCTACTGCTATAAATTTTTCCCTTGGGCAGCGACAATCGTGCAGCCGTTACATGCCCGCTCGCCGCATTGTGAAACCGTGTTGTCGTTCTTAATACCACTGTGCAGTCAGCTTCCTGCTTAGTGGCGTACTAGCCAGGCCTCCACTTGGTACCTAACCCGGACGCTTCACAGTACTGGTTGGCGGCGGTACTGGCTCAGGGATAAGGACTTTATCTCTAAGGTACCAAACTCAACCTGGTCACCGATCACAAACCACTGGTTTCCTTATTCAGTCCTTCTGCGTCTATACCACATAAAACGGCACATCACATTCAACGTTGGGCTCTTTTCCTTTCTACAAGATTCATTTCCTCCCTACGAATCAACACGCTAATGTCGATGCCGGCCGGTTCGGATCCAGGATTTGGTCACGAGCAATTTCTTTGTTTTCACATTGATGTCGCTGCACAGCAGATGGTTGACGGTTTTCCTGTACCTAGCACACGGATCGCGAAGACTGTAGCACCGGAATCCGTTTTGCAGAAGATCCTAGCACTCATACTACGTGTTTGGCCAGAGTCACCACCTTCTCGTGCATCCGACCACTTCCGTAATTATTAGATCTTTCGACATCGATTCTCTGTTGTGGATGGTGTTCTGCTTTCAGACATGGATCACGCGGCCCTTCTGGTAGTGATCCTCTCAGTGCTTCGGTCGCACATTGTCCGTTTATTACATGCAGATCATTGGGATGTATCCTGCAGGAAAGCGTAGACCCATCGACACGTGTTTTGGCCCGGCTCGCACAGTGACATTCCCCACCTGGTTGACTCGTGTTCACAGTGTGCGATACACCAAGCAGCTCCCTGGGCGTCGTTGTCTCCTTGTATACATGTGGGTTTCGCTGGCTCCTTTCCCAACGCTTATTGGCTGTTGGTCGATGACGCATGTTCTTGTTTTCCATAAGTGTTTCTACATCCACAGCTGCTAATGTCGCAGCCTGTCCAAAATTTTTTCGCTCAAAGACTTGCCCACGAAGTTAGTGTCCGATAATGGTGCGCAATTTTCATTGTAAGAGCTTGCGGCATTTTACAATTCCCGTGCTACCCGTTACATCCTCGCGCCGCTGTTCCATCCACAATCTAATGGTGAGGCGGAACGCCTAGTGCGAACGTTCAAACTTCACATAAGAGATATGTTGCCAGCTCTGCATCAGATGTTGCCTTAGATCGGTTTCTTTCCTTTCGCCGTTTGGCGAGAAGCGCCTGGTGGAGCTACTCCACAGGCTCCAGCTGCGTCCTCCACCTGGTGCATATCTTGTGCAGCCACCGCGCCTGTTCCAGCCAGGTGTGACTGTCTGTGCCCATGGTTTCGGGCGTCCCCCTAAGTGGATTCCAGCTGTCATCACCAGATGTTGGGTGAGGCATCTCTGTGACATCCACACGGAGGACCGCCTCTGCTCGAGGGACCACGATCAGCTTCGACTTCACGTGAACGGCCGCGTGCCTCCAGATCTCACACCACCACCTCCGAGCCCATCCACATCGGGCATCACAACATCTACTGCTGCCGTTTCTCAACTCCCGTGCGGATGAGAGCAATCATCCTCGGAGGCCAAACCAGAAGTTCCTCTATTGCTTCTGACATCATCGTCATGTATTCCGTCACACATTCCTGAGCAACCACTTATACCAGTATCATCAATACCATGAGGACTGTCACCAGAGGCGACGCCCGAGTTCGACACGGGAAGGTGGGCATAGAATGCGTCCATGGCTGAAGCACTTCAAACAGTACGCTCCCGTTGCAGCTTGCCACCTTAGCTAGGGCCCAGCGGACGAAGAGAACAGCACAGACGTCTCAAGAATACTTGATTTCCCTAAGAGAGGAGGAATGCTGTAATGCGTATGCGTACTTTCAAAAGACCGTGCGTGCGGCAATGTTCTGTCGGCCGCAGAGGGCGCCTCAGAAAGTGTTTATTTGTGTGTGTGTGTGTGTGTGTGTGAGAGAGAGAGAGAGAGAGAGAGAAAGAGAAAGAGAGAGATCACCGCCAGAGCCCGCCACGGGCCCCAGTCTGTTTATAGGTAGCCAAGCTACGCTTGGCCTAGTTCTCTATGGGTATTGCGACATCTCTTTTGTACATAATTGGTTCCTGCTAAATGTCAATTAAATACTGCTTAACTACAACAGAAATGAACTTCAAGCCAATGTTATAGAAAAACAAGAGGAAATAGATAAAGATAAGGTGGAAGATATGATACTTCGAGAAGAATTTCACAGAGCACTGAATAATATAAATCGAAAGACGACCTCTGAAGTGGACAACACTCCCTCAGAATAACTGAGCTCCTTAGTAAAGCCAAGCAGGATGCCATTATTCCAACTAGTGCTCAAGATATACGAGACAGACGAAGTATCCTCAGACTTCAAGATGAATATAATAATTCTGGTTCCAAAGAAGGCTAGTGCTGACAGTCGTGAATATTGTCGAACTATTAGTTTAATAAGCAGTGTCTGAAAAATACTGATGTATTATTAACAGAAGAATCAAAAAAACTGTAGGAATCTGACCTCAGAGTAATTCAATTTCGGATTTGGTGTTGTATGACATTCATTTGCTTATTTTCCGCCACAAGGAAAACGTTTATGAAAAAAGGAAAATATAAATGTACACTTTTATCTTTCATTACTGACATAACAAATTTTCTTTCTTTGCTCTGCATTGCTAATGGAAATGTAAGTTTTCCAAACCTGTCTCCAAATGAAATTCAAAGAAAAAAAACAGTAGCTGTTCGTTGGATTTTTGTCTCCTACGACATGAATTATACAGTTGCGGACCGGATACTAGCATCCACCACGTAGAAACGCAGCAACATACTGTCGTGGAGAAATTCCAGACAAGCGCCTCCCTAGAACCGTTACACTTTCAGCAGGCAGCATGTATTTCATATCATTTGCTTTCAGCTTGCTTCAGGGAAACAACAGTCCAGTTTCCCTGTATCTATTTTTCATTAAAAATTTTCATTACAATGTTCCTCATTTCCTGCAACGTGAAGATACCCGTAGAGTCAAACGAATTTTGACCTTCACAGTCTAATAACAGAGCAACCCATTTCAGTGTGTCGGTGTTGTGATGTAACAAACAGAGATTCGCCTTGTGAAGAATACGATACACATAACTAGTGAAGAGCATAATGTAGCTCATGCAAGGTAACTTGGCCCCTGTGCAGAAACACTTTCTCGTTCTCAGTGCTGAGTAAGCCCACACTTCTGTTCTGAAAGGATGACCGCCTGCGTTTGTGTCATCTACTGAGTAGTACGCTTCAGCTGTTATGAGAGAAAGATTCTATCCCCCCCTCGGCTACACCGCGGGAATGGAAGCGTGCGCATGCCGGCTGCACTGCGACTTTTTCAGACACGATTTTAAAGAACCTAAAAAAAATGATTCTCTCACATCTCATAGATCATTTGCCAGCTTCATGATGAAATGCGTATAATTTCCTTAATGGTCATAGTTGTTGTGATGTTTCTATATTAAGTAAGGTAACGCACGAAATTTGAATAATTTGCAATAAAAAGTACGGATCGCTACGATTTTGAACTTTTTGGATGTTAGATCATACATTTCTGTGTGCGAGATGTATATAATACACTCCTGGAAATGGAAAAAAGAACACATTGACACCGGCGTGTCAGACCCACCATACTTGCTCCGGACACTGCGAGAGGGCTGTACAAGCAATGATCACACGCACGGCACAGCGGACACACCAGGAACCGCGGTGTTGGCCGTCGAATGGCGCTAGCTGCGCAGCATTTGTGCACCGCCGCCGTCAGTGTCAGCCAGTTTGCCGTGGCATACGGAGCTCCATCGCAGTCTTTAACGCTGGTAGCATGCCGCGACAGCGTGGCGTGAACCGTATGTGCAGTTAACGGACTTTGAGCGAGGGCGTATAGTGGGCATGCGGGAGGCCGGGTGGACGTACCGCCGAATTGCTCAACACGTGGGGCGTGAGGTCTCCACAGTACATCGATGTTGTCGCCAGTGGTCGGCGGAAGGTGCACGTGCCCGTCGACCTGGGACCGGACCGCAGCGACGCACGGATGCACGCCAAGACCGTAGGATCCTACGCAGTGCCGTAGGGGACCGCACCGCCACTTCCCAGCAAATTAGGGACACTGTTGCTCCTGGGGTATCGGCGAGGACCATTCGCAACCGTCTCCATGAAGCTGGGCTACGGTCCCGCACACCGTTAGGCCGTCTTCCGCTCACGCCCCAACATCGTGCAGCCCGCCTCCAGTGGTGTCGCGACAGGCGTGAATGGAGGGACGAATGGAGACGTGTCGTCTTCAGCGATGAGAGTCGCTTCTGCCTTGGTGCCAATGATGGTCGTATGCGTGTTTGGCGCCGTGCAGGTGAGCGCCACAATCAGGACTGCATACGACCAAGGCACACGGGGCCAACACCTGGCATCATGGTGTGGGGAGCGATCTCCTACACTGGCCGTACACCACTGGTGATCGTCGAGGAGACACTGAATAGTGCACGGTACATCCAAACCGTCATCGAACCCATCGTTCTACCATTCCTAGACCGGCAAGGGAACTTGCTGTTCCAACAGGACAATGCACGTCCGCATGTATCCCGTGCCACCCAACGTGCTCTAGAAGGTGTAAGTCAACTACCCTGGCCAGCAAGATCTCCGGATCTGTCCCCCATTGAGCATGTTTGGGACTGGATGAAGCGTCGTCTCACGCGGTCTGCACGTCCAGCACGAACGCTGGTCCAACTGAGGCGCCAGGTGGAAATGGCATGGCAAGCCGTTCCACAGGACTACATCCAGCATCTCTACGATCGTCTCCATGGGAGAATAGCAGCCTGCATTGCTGCGAAAGGTGGATATACACTGTACTAGTGCCGACATTGTGCATGCTCTGTTGCCTGTGTCTATGTGCCTGTGGTTCTGTCAGTGTGATCATGTGATGTATCTGACCCCAGGAATGTGTCAATAAAGTTTCCCCTTCCTGGGACAATGAATTCACGGTGTTCTTATTTCAATTTCCAGGAGTGTATATTGAATTTTTCTTTAAACTTGAGACGATAACTACCTGTTGAGTCTCGAGAAGATAGGTTGTATGTGGAACACTCACTTCCGATGGCACAGACAAACGATAGAATGAAAGTGATTCATAATACCTTCATACCTCAAAAACGGTTTCAGATACCGATACGAGTTTTCGGCAAATGATAGCACGCAAAGCAAAGAGTATTTTGCCACATAGTGAACATGGGGAACTTTCTTATGAACTGTGATATACGAGTAACTACAGATTTTTCAGTGAAATAATGTAATTATTTTAAGTGCCATCAATAGGTGGTGAAATGAGAATTAGTATTGATTTTTGATAACGTAAGTGAAGGAATCACACGTTTGTTTTTATGCCAAGCATGAGCTTTTCTCTATCTATTGACCTGATTTGTCCTAATTTTCGCTTTCAGGATAGTGTTTCAATTGCATTTAGCATTTTCTTAAGGGCAATAAGGGGACCATAACCTAACCAATAAAAACACTCCGATACCACGAAACAAACTCCTCCATACTTCATTCGTGGCACTAGACATGATTGCAGGTAAAGTTTTTCAGGTAGTCTCCAAACCCAAAACTCTTCAATCAGCTTGCCACAGGGTATAGCTTCATTAATGTTTCCAGCCACCCACTGCTCAGTGCATCGCTGTTCACCTCACGCCAAGCGTCGCTTAGCACTGATTACAGAAGTGTGAGGAGTATAAGGAGCTGCTCGACCGTTGTACCTCATGTTTTTCTCCCCTTCCACTGATTTTATGTGATTTTTTACAACCACCCTCTGCGATGGTCGACTGTCCCTGTCCGTCATTACATGGGGCCTGCCTGGTCTTGGTTTAGCTGCGAGTGTTTCTGCACGTTTCTACTTCACAATTACATCAGCCACAGTCGATTTGGAGAGCTTTAGACGGGTTGGAATAGCCCTGATGGATTTGTTATTCAGGTGACATCAAATGCCTGGACCACACTCGAAGTCGCTGAGTTTTCCTGGACGACCAATTCTGCTCTTACTGCTTCTCTATTGACGACACAGTGCTCCCTGCCGAGACGAGGTCCACGCGAAAGGCTGGCCGTGGCTCGAACATCACAGCACGTGATACTGTGTATCGTACGAGTGCCAGCAGCTGTCAACGGCGGGGAGCAAGTAACAGTTAGATACGAGTTTAATAATTCTCGACTGCGCTTTTCAACGCCTGCAAGCTGTCGACAGCATATGACAAAGTTAAGACCTTCAGTGGGTACCTTCTCAAAAACATATCGATTTTCTGTGGGCCCGGCTCGAAGCCGGGCGTTCGCAAAGTGTGAACGACAAGCCGACTAGTGTGACGTCACAAGTACGTTGCGGGTCCCGTATTTCTCGAGGGGTACGTGTGTACCCTCGTGACGTACGCGCCGCGCTCTGTCTTCTCGTGGGCCTCGACTCCCTGCCTCCTTTTACAGTGGCAGATCTGTCCCCCTTGACGTCTAACGGTCAGTTCCAGAACATAGGGGTGTCCAAATGCTTTCGATCAGATAGTGTACAAGCGGCGACTGAAGGCTCCCTATCCTCTCAGCGTCATAGATCCAGGACCGTGCAGCCGGTCCCGTAAGACTGTGACGAGTGCTCTCCCAGGCGAAGAGGAGTCAGAGGGCTGAGGGCCGAGAGAAGACGAGCTGCGCAAACAGCGAGTGCTGGCCTGCATACGACGGCTTGATTGCTACACACAAGCACAAACGTGACAGCAGTTTTGGTGCTAACGCATTTCGCGCATATCACGTTGCACTGTACAGGAACTGAAAAGGAGTAATAAAAAACTCTTCAGCAATATTACTTCAAATACAACTCACCATAAAGCGATTACCGGCTTTATTTTCGAGCTTTTGTGACGTCTGCGTCCCAGACCGTCATCAAATGTAAAAAAATACAGATTTTATATCTCGTGGTACAGAAACACAAATGCTGTGGAAGGAAAAATGGTAAGGAAAAGACACATCACTATACATACATCTGCATTCATTTTGAAAATGTAAGTAGCTTCCATCTACTGTTCTTTGCAAGGCGACTGTTATTTTCGAACAATTGTTCTTGAAAATATTTCACAAAATGTGTTAGGAAGTGATCTCTTTTACATCTTAACTACGAATACACGTCCGCCCCACTAGCTTAACGGTCAGCGCGTTGGATTGCCACTCACGGTGGCCCGGGTTCAATTCCCGACTGGGGTAGGAGATTTTCTCCCCTCAGGGACTGGGTGTTGTGCTCTCCTCATCATCATTTCATCTCCATTGTCGACGCCCAATGTGGCGTCGCACTCAGTAAGACCTGCATTTGGCGGTCGAACTTCCCTCCTGGGAACTCCCGGTCACTGACGCCATACGATCATTTCCATTTTTACGAATACATGTCTCAGAGAAGTATAGGTAATTGCTGTTTCCAGAAGCTGTTTAAAGATTTGTCTGTGATCTGCAGTGCTTAGGTACTATCAGAGTCATCAGACCTAAGTTTTTAAGTCAACTGGTATTCTTCAACGACAATTAGAAATATTAAATCAGATGACTGTTTCAAGACACCTCTGCGCATGTTAGGTACTTATGAGTTAATGTTACTGTGTATCCCACTTGTTGTGAAGTCATCACCACTGGTCACAAGTGCTTTAGACTTATTGCTCCGCCGGCCGCAGTGGCCGAGCGGTTCTAGGCGCTTCAGTCTGGAACCGCGCGACCGCTATGGTCGTTGGTTCGAATTCTGCCTCGGGCATGGATGTGTGAGATGTCCTTAGGTTAGTTAGGTTTAACTAGTTCTAAGTTCTAGGGGACTGATGACCTCAGAAGTTGAGTCCGATAGTGCTCAGAGCCATTTGAACTTATTGCTCCAATTTATGAATAGTAGTAATGAATGTAATACGTAACTTCCTATGTATAACACATGCTTACGTCATTCTGGAATATTTCTATGTCAGGTGCATGTTCTTTGTAGGTTCCGTAATTTACAGTACAACTTGGTACATAACACGTACGTATCATTTCCTGTACCTAGATCAAGTACCGGAAGTATAAATGTTTTTCGAAAGCAATAAAAAACAGATTGCACATGCTTAAACAAGGATTAATTATGTAATAGAAGAACATAAAAAGGTCTACTGTGAAGATAGTCGCGTCTTCATGCTTACTTTTTAAGTATGAATATTAATATACTTGTAACAAGTACTGAGTGGCTGATACAATTCTGGGGGATACAATGTTTTCTGTGCACCAACAGAATTTACCTCATGTGGCGCGACTAATCTCGAAATAGACCAACTCAGTCATATAAAAAACGGCAGTTTCAGAGTCTTGCTGCCCCCTTCCACCCGTTGAAGAAATTTCTGCCGACGCCGATGGATTTTACATACAGCTCGTTCTGGCGCGCCACCTGCTTCTCGGTGCCATGTGGACTATGAGCCATTTGTCACAGGCTCCGTAACTCGTAGCCTACGTTCCTGCTCCACAAGAAGGGCGCTCTTCTGCGCAGATCGTATTATAATGGTAATAGCGTCATTTGTAAAAAAAAAAAAAAAAAAAAAAAAAAAAAAAAAAAAAAAAAAAAAAAAACCTTCTGTATGTGTACGACATTGCAATGCCTGTGTTATTCTGATGATGATGCACTGCGGCGACCACAACCGTTACGAAACATATCAGATGAAATCGAAATTGCGAATAATCACTACCAGCACCTGTGGAATGGAATGATGATAATGGAAATTTTTCCCGTACCCGGTCTCGAACCCGGATTTCCCGCTTATCGCGAGCGGCCGCCTCACAATTTAGCTATCCGGCCACGACTCACGGCCACACCCAGACTTCCATATGTCGTCAACCACGTGCCTACTGGATGTCCGAGTACAGAGCGTAGACATATGCTTGACGTCATATGGAAGTCTGGCTCTGGCCGTGAGTCGTGCACGTATAGCCAAATGGTAAGGCGACCGCTCGCGATAACGGGGAAATCCCGGTTCGAGTCCCGGTCCGGCTCAAATTTTCATCGTCGTCATTCCATTCTACAGCTGATGATAGTCATTATTAGCAACTGCGAATACATCTGATATGTACTATATGTGTGTCCTGGGAACTGGCAGCAATACGAGTATAACATACACTGAAGATGGAGTCTAGCAGTGCTCAGTTCTCGGCCCTATACTCTACTCTGTATTACGAAATGATATCCCAAGATAGCCGAGAGGTCAGCTTTCTAGATTTGCAGATGACACTGTATTCTACAGAAGTAGCTCGAGTCTTCAGTTATTAGCAAAATATCTCGAGCAGCACCTAAGACTTGTGTAGCAGTAGGCGAACAACTGCTAGATAACTGACAAGACTCATGGAGTATTATTTACCTTTAAGAGAACTCAAAGAGACTTGGTTATCCGTTTCCGTGCCACAATTCTTCCCTGGAAAAACAACATTCTGTACCAGAGCATAAAAACTGGAGAGGAGACTGACAGTCAAAGGTTATGTCACTGACATTTGCAGTAAAGGGCCCAGCATACTCTTTAGACTTTGTCCCCCAATGAAAAGCAAGAGACTAACCATCACAACTGGTACCGAAGTATGGTCGCTGGCCTCTGACACAAACCTAGCCAAGGTTCTTTGAATCGAAAACAGATATAGGGTCGCAGATGATAGCCAGCACCAAGCAAAGAGAGAGCTCTACACAAACCTAAGAACTGCCAAAATCCCCCAGACCATTGAGACTAACTCACAAAATTTTTTTGAAAGACAAAACCATAAATACCCTATACTGTCATTGGAAACATAGGAATAAATCCACATGACCGCAGAACAAAATTCTCCAAAATGATGACATCCAATATATTTCATATTCCATAAATCACGCACCCAAGTACTCACCGAGTAACACACAGGACTAGTTGTGCTATGCCAAAACTATGGTTCGGTAGTTTTGGTACAGTACATAAGTGCCTTAGTAAATAGTAGGATTATTGTTAGTGTTGGTAGAACTGCTGGGGAAAGAAACGTGCCGGCCGAAGTGGCCGTGCGGTTCTAGGCGCTGCCGTCTGGAACCGCGAGACCGCTACGGTCGCAGGTTCGAATCCTGCCTCGGGCATGGATGTGTGTGATGTCCTTAGGTTAGTTAGGTTTAACTAGTTCTAAGTTCTAAGGGACTAATGACCTCAGAAGTTGAGTCCCATAGTGCTCAGAGCCATTTGAACCATTTTTGAAAGAAACGTAAATAAATGTGTGAAAGAGAAACTGGGAGCCAAAGACTACTCTTTGTGGTCTGTTTATTTGTTCTGCATATTATTAGAACCGCAAAACATTCGCATTTACTCCATTGTGTATTTTATATCCGTAGAAAATACAGACTGCATTTTGTAAGTAATAAAAATTAGCTGCTCGCGTAACTACAGCTGCTATACACAACCAAAGCAGTTACTTCTGATGCAAGTACTTTTTACATTCACAAAGGTAAAAAATCTATATAATTATTATTGTTATTTTGTACTCAGTCGAACGTTCTTCATCATGATCAAAGGCAGGAGCTTCCTGTTACTACTGTTAACTGCATGATAAATCTGATTTTTTATTTTTTTATTTTTGCTACAACGTCCCTCTATTTCACGTTGCAAATCAATAAGTGTCGAATAAAACCTCAATTAAACATCGACAGTTTAAGTTTTTCTATATATACTGTTTATTTTTAAGTAAGAACAGACGGATAACTACGAAGAACAGAAATGTCCCATAGGTGAAATGAAATCATCGTACAGCACTGATAGCCAGGAATCCATATTTGAGGAAGCTCAGTCGCCGAGTTTCAAGCATTTTCATCTGACGTCACATTGGGCGACTCGCATGTCGATGATGAAAAGATGACGACGACAACACAACCCCCAGTCTCTGAGCGAAGAAAATCGCCGTCCCGGCTGAAAATCAAACCTGGTCCCGCTACACGACAGTCGGACACGCTGACCCCACTCGGCTGATAGGCGGACATTCCATAGGTTCCACAGCCCTTTGTATATCTACATCTACATTTACATGATTACTTTGCAATTCACATTTAAGTGCTTGGCAGAGGGTTCATCGAACCACAATCATACTATCTCTCTGCCATTCCACTCCCGAACAGCGCGCGGGAAAAACGAACATCTAAACCTTTCTGTTCGAGCTCTGATTTCTCTTATTTTAGTTTGATGATCATTCCTACCTATGTAGGTTGGGCTCAACAAAATATTTTCGCATTCGGAAGAGAAAGTTGGCGACTGAAATTTCGTAAATAGATCTCGCCGCGACGAAAAACGTCCTTGCTTTAATGACTTCCATCCCAACTCGCGTATCATATCTGCCACACTCTCTCCCCTATTACGTGATAATACAAAACGAGCTACCCTTTTTTGCACCCTTTCGATGTCCTCCGTCAATCCCACCTGGTAAGGATCCCACACCGCGCAGCAATATTCTAACAGAGGACGAACGAGTGTAGTGTAAGCTGTCTCTTTAGTGGACTTGTTGCATCTTCTAAGTCTCCTGGCAATGAAACGTAACCTTTGGCTCGCCTTCCCCACAATATTATCTATGTGGTCTTTCCAACTGAAGTTGTTCGTAATTTTAACACCCAGGTACTTAGTTGAATTGACAGCCTTGAGAATTGTACTATTTATCGAGTAATCGAATTCCAACGGATTTCTTTTGGAACTCGTGTGGATCACCTCACACTTTTCGTTATTTAGCGTCAACTGCCACCTGCCATACCATACAGCAATCTTTTCTAAATCGCTTTGCAACTGATACTGGTCTTCGGAAGACCTTACTAGACGGTAAATTACAGCATCATCTGCGAACAACCTAAGAGAACTGCCCAGATTGTCACCCAGGTCATTTATATAGATCAGGAGCAGCAGAGGTCGCAGGACGCTTCCCTGGGGAAGACCGTTCACTGCTTCCAGTTTCTATGGGAATCTAGTAAGAGACTGAGTTCATATGCAAACAAATCAATCGAAATGAGGTAACGCCTGATAGGTATGCAACACACATGACACAGAGGCAACGCGGTTACGATCTTACTGACCGAAGCTACTAGGAAAAATACCGTAGTCCCGCTTACTTACGATAGCCTACGGTAGTTTTACAACTCTACTCGTAAAGTGGTCGTTGCTGAGCCAGTTATTAAGAGAGACTGACCAGCGCCCTGTTGTATCTGGCGGTGGCGGCGTCCAGCTGGCGGCGCAGGCGCTCCTCGAGGCTGCCCAGGTCGGTGGCGAGCGCGTCGCGGTTGCGCGAGGCCTCTGCGTAGCGGCGCTCGGCCTCGCGGCGCGCCGCCTCGGCCGCGCGCGCCTCCTCCCTCTGCTGCTCCAGCCACGCGCGCTGCTGCAGCTTCTGCTGGCGCCGCCGCGCCGGACCGCCCTCGTCCTCGCCCGCGAACCTGCGTCGCGGACACGCCACACAACACGCGTTACAATCAATACCAGGAGTGGCTATAAAACAGTGGGACCGTAGAGCATGAAGTGAACTTAGTCTACTGCGTATGTGATCAACATCACACCGGGCTAGTCAAGTGATTCTGGGACGGCGCTACTTGTGTACAATTTGCGGTATTAGCGAAACTTGAATATTACACGTATTCTCCTTGTTTTGTACAGGGTGTTCGGAAATTCCCGTTACAAACTTCTAAGACTTGTAGACGGAGTACCTTAATAGATTGAATCGGAACCGATGTACGGAAATTAACCCAACGACGCTATAGAGCGTCAAAGTTATAGGCGCCGCATCCTGTAAATGTATGTACAGGGTGATCAAAAATTCAGTATAAATTTGAAAACTTAATAAACCACGGAATAATGTAGATAGAGAGGTAAAAATTGACACACATGCTTGGAATGACATGGGGTTTTATTAGAACAAAAAAAAAATAACAAAGTTCACAAAATGTCCGACAGATAGCGCGTGAAAGATCTCTTGCGCGCATCGTTTGGTGATGATCGTGTGCTCAGCCGCCACTTTCGCCATGCTTGGCCTGCCAGGTCCCCAGACCTCAGTCCGTGCGATTATTGGCTTTGGGGTTACCTGAAGTCGCAAGTGTATCGTGATCGACCGACATCTCTAGGGATGCTGAAAGATAACATCTGACGCCAATGCCTCACCATAACTCCGGACATGCTTTACAGTGCTGTTCACAACATTATTCCTCGACTACAGCTATCGTTGAGGAATGATGCTGGACATATTGAGCATTTCCTGTAAAGAACATCATCTTTGCTTTGTCTTACTTTGTTATGCTAATTATTGCTATTCTGATCAGATGAATCGCCATCTGTCAGACATTTTTTGAACTTTTGTATTTTTTTGGTTCTAATAACACCCCATGTCATTTCAAGCGTGTGTTTCAATTTGTACCTCTCTATCTACATTATTCCGTGATTTATTCAGTTTTCAAATTTATACTGACTTTTTGATCACCCGGTATATAAAGGGTGATTTCATGATGATGTTACAAACTTTCAAGGATGATGGAGAAGGATATATGTATCGATTTGAGTTAAGGGTCCCTGTACCGGAAACGGACGTGTCGAAAGTTATTAGCGAAAACCGTTCTGATACCTGTGACAGTGTTGTACCTGTACTATTGTTGCTAAGATTGCAGGGCAGGTATGAGGGTCACTCCAAAAGAAATACACACAATTTTTTAAAAAAAAATCCATCTTTTATTCTACATGTTTGAAAGTTTTACAGTGTGTAGATAAATCCTTTAGGAACAATATTTTCATTTCTCCACATAATTTCCATCCCTCTCAACTGCCTTACGCCATCTTGGAACCAGCGCCTGTATACGCATATGGTAAAATTCTGGACCAACCTGTGGGAGCCACTGTTTGGCAGCGCGCACAAGGGAGTCATCATCTTCAAACCTTGTTCCACGAAGAGAGTCTTTCAGTTTCCCAAAGAGATGATAGTCACATGCAGGCAAGTCAGGACTGAGAGGCAGGTGTTTCAGTGTTGTCCATCCGAGTTTTGTGATCGCTTCCATGGTTTTTTGGCTGACATGTGGCTGTGCATTGTCGTGCAACAGCAAAACATCCTCAGTCGAGCTTGAAGTTTCTTCAGAGTCGTCACATATGCATCAAAATTTATGGTGGTTCCATAACTCTCTGCACATTGTCTCTAGTGTGTGCAGTACGAGGCCTGCCACTGCGAGGACAATCCTCAATATTGCCATGCCCGCTTTCATCACGTAACCTGCTAGCCCACCGACTAACTGTACTGCGATCGACAGCATCTCCATACACCTTTTTCAACTTCTTGTGGATGTTTCCCACTGTCTCGTTTTCACAGCACAGGAATTCTATGACAGCACGTTGCTTCTGACGAACGTCAAGTGTAGCAACCATCTTGAAGACATGCTGTGACGGCGCCACTCACGGGAACAGGTTGAACTAAGTATAAAAACAAGCGGGAAGGATGTATCTACACACTGTAAAACTTTCACATATGCAGAATGAAAACTGTATTTTTACAAAAACAGTGTTCATTTCTTTTGGAGTGACCCTCATAACTTTCAGATTTAGTAGTACAGACTACAGCAAGAAGACATGTTTAATAAACATGCGCCCTAAAAACGATACTTCAGGAGCTACGAGCACTTGTTCGTCTTCGCTAGTGTAAAACACATTCGTCTACTGATCAAGTGCTAATACCTCTTAAGGTATGCATTTTGCAGCCCATGTTTACTAGACGTTTTCTTGTTTTGGTCCATACTACCACCTCTGAAAGTTGCTTACTCTACAACCTTAGCGCCTATAAGTCTGACGTTCTGCAGCGTCGTTGGATGACATTCCTGGACGTGGGTTCCTGTTTAAGTACTATAAGTCTGTAACGGAAATTTTTGAACACCCTGTATACGTTTCTGCACGTTTGAGTTTTAGTAACACCTACGGTGCGGTATTGTCAATGCTACGGATGTAAAGAGAAGTGTGTGAAAGGAGGACCAGTTACTTTTCATAGGTATGTACAACAAATATATAATTGTAAATGTCATATTGATATGAGGCGCTTTATATGTTGAAAAATATGGAGACACGGTATTACAAAGTCCTGTAATGTAGAGATAATTTCTGAGATCTTATGGCCATGTGTTTACGAGACAAGTGCTGGATAACTCTGCACGTGTGTTTAAGGAAACTGCCACTCAGTGTATGTTTACATGTTCGTGCTATGTTCATAAGCAGATAAAATTTACACATGACAGTCTGATTAATTTCCCCCACTTTATGTAGGTTCTCAAACCCTTATGTGTATTTAAGTATTTCTGCATGAGACAGTTTCCTATACAGTGCCAGTGTAATGTAATTTATTATAACAGATTCGACAATGTGAATCAGTGCAATAGAAAACATAAAAAATATTGTTGGCTGTCACTTCTTCTATAACTCCAAAATTCAAGCATTGATCTTTTAGTTTTTAGTTATTTATCTATTTTTTTGCGCAATGGATGGTTTCACTTTTCTGATGAGCTGCCGAAAGATGTTATAGATATTGCTTAAAATAGCTATGTAACTTCCTGTGCAAGATCCAAAGATGAGCCTGAAAAGCTTCGAAAACCGGTTTATGGAATGAATAAATAACTATTTCAAAAAAGTGCGTGGTTCTAATTTCCTGTCTTTACATTATACTACAGATATTTTACTTGTCTATAAAAAGCACCAGGGTAAATAAAGAGAAATTGATAATAATAACGGACAAGCGCAGGGGGAGCAGATCGCTTACTGTATTTACTGTAACAGTTCACAGTTCCAAATGTGTTGTTTTTTCGTGACACTTCGGCGCCGTCTACATTGTCATTGTAACGAAATTAATTAGAATAGAGATTCGAGAATGTCAGGAAGTGCAATAGAAAACATTAAAAAAATTTGTTGGCTGTCACGCCTTATCTCGTTACCAAAAAAAAGTAAATAAAGTGGAATTTGAGCTACGATACTTCGGCGAAAAAGCACAATACCATTGCTCTTCACAACTTTAAGCCAACTTCAGTTCCTGGTATCAAATTGTTGCGTTTCTATAAAAAGCGTATACAAAGTTTCACGGTAGTTCTGAAGGTGATACATCTATAGCAGCGAAGCAATAACACCCAGAAGACGCTAAGCGCTATACGGGCTAAAATGCGCCGTCCCAAACTCATGTGACTTCAGCTGAGGAGATTTTCCAGGCAGAATTCTCGTTTCGCGTATCCAAATGCTCTCTCCATAGATATTTATACTCTATGGACGCGACTGATGCTGCCACAGTGTAAGTACGCTTGCACCGAAGATGAACGATCAATGTCTGTGAAGCGTGAAGCTTTTTCAGTCGAATGTGGCATCTCTGATGTCCGTAGATATATCAGTGTGGCCGTAGCCTTTATTTGTATAAGAGCTGTTTATTCAGTTTGTCGGAAAAGCGGTAAGTATCATAACAAAGCAACGAACTGATGTGAAATTTCAAATGAAACTTGAAAAATCTGCTACTGAACACTACCTTTCACAGAAAGAAGTGTATAGAGAAGACGGTCTGACACGTACGCGATTTTCTGAGTGGTTCAACCGTTTTCAAGATAGCCTAGAAGACTTCAAGATAACTCACGCCCGCCATCAACATCAAAAACGGATTAAGCTGATTCCATCTGATCGTCGGTTGAGTATTCAACCAATTGCTGAAACTGTAGGAACTGACAGAGAATGCGTAAAGCAAATTTTATATAACCAATTTAACATGAGAAAAGTGTGTGCGAAACTGGTGCCGAAAATTTTCGCGATCGAACAAAAATAAGATCATGAAAATTTTGTACTGGCACTTCGAATACCATGGAGAATGATCCTAATTTCGTGGAAAGAGTGATAACATGTGACGAATCTTGGTTTCTCAGTTACGATCCAGAAATTAAGTGCCGGTCGATGAACTGCAAAGGCCCAACTTGATCGAGAGCGAAAACAGTTCGATTGAGCAAATCAAGGTTCAAAGCGATTATGGTTCTTTTTTCGATATTCATGAAATCGTGTATCTTCAGTCGGTACCTGAAGGTCAAACTATTAAACAACATTACTATCTTGAGGTTCTTGCTCAGCTCCGTGAGAAAATAAGTAAGAAACGACACGAACTGTGGAAGAACATGTCACGGGTTCCGCATCAAAGACAACGCACCGGCTCATACCGCATTGTCTGTTAAGCGGTTTCTAGCGAACTACAGCACCCCTGTGTTAGACCACGCACCTTATTCGTCTGCCCTAGCACCATGTGACTTTTATCTACTCCTCAAGTTCAAATCTGCTTTAAAAGGAACAAGACTGCAGTCCGTTGATGGAGTGAAAGAAAAAGAGACATGCGTTATCAAGTAGGTCACAGACGAAGGCTTCCAGCACTGTTTCCATCAATGGGGATAAAGGAGGGTAGTAAGCTGAGGAGGGTAGCAATAACTAAATATGTATGTTTTTGAAATAAAATGTTTTACAGTAACAGTCCCGTTATTTTATAGCCACATCTCGTATTTCATAAGGCATTGCGGGTAACAGCTAGTCTTAAAGTCACATCTTCAAGTAATTCCTATACCAAAATAACGATCATCCACAAGGTTCTGTTTTGGCCGCACTTTTATTCAACTAGTACACCATAACATAGTCACCAATGGTTATGTAAAGTTCAGCTACGCCGACGACCTAGCAATAGCAGCTCAACGAAACACGCTCGAAGAAGGTGAGAAAACTCTTACTAACGACCTACAAAACATTGACTAGTATTACAAAAAGTGGAGACATTGTCCAAACCCTAAAGAAAGTACAAGTCAGCTCATTCCATCTGACAAACAGAATGGTAAACAGAGTGTTGAATGTAATCTGTAACAACAAAAAATACGACGTAGTCGAAAGCCCAAATATTTGGTTGTGACTCTCGACAGATCCCTGACATTCAGTAAACATCTAGAGCTAACAGCACAAAGGCTACGTCTAGAAACAATATATTAAGGAAACTGGACGGTGCTAGCGGGTGATCCAATGAGAGCACCTTAAGATAGTACAAGCATTTGTGTATCTTATCGCTGAAAACTGTTCTCCTGCTTGGAGTAGAAGTAGCTGTATCAGGAAAACAGATATCCATCTAAATGACACAATGAAGATTATTGCAAGATGTTTTAAATCCACAGCAATACCGTGATAGTCAGTAATCGCGAATACCGCCCATCCAGATCTCCGACTACGACGAGCAGTAACACATGAATGAACTAAACTCAAAAGATTCAGAGAAATTCATTAAAATATTCAACAACTTACCACAGACCCATCTAAAATCTATTGAACCAATCTGGGTAAACTGGCCAACTCGACCCAGAAAGCTACGGTCTAAGAGAAGAGTGGAGAAATGAGTGGCAGTCTTTCTATGGTCATGAGAAGATAAGGAAGATAGATCCGACCATCTAACTACCGGGAGCGCACCAACCAAGAAAAATGTGGAGCTCCCTCTTCGTCCCAAGAACGAATTATCGCGACGGTTGGTGATTATTTAGGCAGCAATATCGTGGTATTGCATGGGTCCCGCGGTTACTCTACAAGGTCGCATTATTGCCAGGGATTATCTAACCAATTTGACTGATCAGGACCATCCGATGGTATAATGTTTGTTCCGTAATGGTACAATGTCTGTCTTCCAAGATGACAGGTTCTCTGTGCACACAGCTCGCATCGTCCAGGACTAGTTTTGTGAGCCCGAGGATGAATTGTCGCATCTCCCCTGGCCACTACAGTCCCCAAGTCTTACTGACCGTTTGTGGTCTACTTAAGGGTAGGGTGCGTGATCGCTATCGAACTTGCCAATATTTTTCAGCGATAATAGTATGAGATTCCCTTGAAAACCATGCAGAACCTTTATGTGCGGTAAATGTGGAAACATAAACTATGACGAAGTTGTTACCATATGCGCCCAAATAGGACCAACGCGCTGTTATTCTTTCCTTAGCTGCCGAAGAACAAACATCGGTACAAATCAATCAGAGAATGAAGAATGTGTATGGGACAGCATGCTTGTCAGAAACTACCGTTGTGGAATGGTGCGCCAAGGGATGCTGCTGCTTCATGATAACGTGCGTCCTCATATAGCAAATGGCGTAACGCAGAAGTTATACCAACTCAAGTGGGAGACACTCGAACCTCCACCCTTTAGCGCTGATCTCTCCCCACGCGATTACACGCCTTCAGCCCCTTAAAAAATGCCTTGAACTGTCGACGATTCCT
The DNA here is from genome assembly GCF_023898315.1 of Schistocerca nitens. Classification (NCBI taxonomy): domain Eukaryota; kingdom Metazoa; phylum Arthropoda; class Insecta; order Orthoptera; family Acrididae; genus Schistocerca; species Schistocerca nitens. Next base: position 731,621,402 of record NC_064615.1, read on the forward strand.
GTCGAATGAGGGCGCGCAGCAGGCAGTTACTGACTTCGTCACGCAGCAGGACACGCTGTTCTACCAAACTGGTATGTTCAACCTGGGTATGATTGCCTCAGCAGTCACGGCGAGTTTGCCTGGTTGGCAAACCGATTCTGGATTGTACGGCCTTCGAACGGAAACTCTTTGATCGCCACTTGTAGTAAACTACATCTTTTAATAACATATTAAATTTTCAGTAATGTATTATACAATTTAAACAACCAGGAAACATTTCAGATATGTACCACATGTTTTTAAATAATGGCAGTCAATATTTTTGTAGCTGTGAATATCAAGTGACGTTTTTCAAAACGGTTGCAACTAGCCTAGGGCTGCACCTTGAAACGTGGGTTAGTTACGTGTAGGAATGGTCTTAGGGCGTGGCTCCTGTGGTAGTACATCTCTTAGGGGCTTCTGGAAGGCTCAAAAAACGGTGCGAAAGGCAGTGGTACCAACAGTCTTTTGTTTCTGGCACTGAAAATTCTATCTACCCGGTGGTTATAATTAAACTTTCCCTATTTCACACGTTATAACGCGGAAACGAATTAACGTACGAGTACAAAACCTGGTAGCATTGATGTCAAGGAGAGAAGGGAAATAATGCAGAATCATTTCAACTGAACACTTTGAATGTGCTGCTACGGTACATAATACCGTTAGATACCAGTACCATTACTGCTACAAAAGGGGCTCAATATGGCGCCCATCAGTGTCCATAAGAGTCTGAAAGCGCAGGACTGCGTTCTGCACAGCAGAACGAAGCATGTCCGTAGGTATGCTGGCTATCTCTCTTGATATGTTGCGCTTCAGATCAGCACATGTGTGAATGCTCCCCTGTAAAACCTGTCCTTCAGGTACCCCTCAACCAGAAATCACAAGGAGTGAGATCAGATGATCGTGTTGGCCAAGCATTTGGAAACGATCAGTTGATAATTCGATCGTTTCCAAATGTGTTTCGGAGAAGGAGGTGAACTCCACAACCGATGTGCGGTGGGGCCCCATCTTGCACGCAAACTGTTGAGCTCAATGCACCTCTCGCCTGCAGGGCGGGTATGATATGCTGGCGAAGCATATTGTAATAGCGCTGGCCAGTGACACTGCACGGCTTTGGTCCTTGAGTGCCAACCTGTTCAAAAAAGAATGGGCCAATGATGAACGTAGCCGTGAAGCTACAGCTGGCGGTGGCACGCTCACCACACAGAGGAACTTCATGCACAGTGACTGGAGGTGAAGATCGCCACAATCACCCATCAGAGAAAAATGAGCTTCGTCTGTCCATATGATGGTCCAGGACCAGCCCTCGTCAACGTGAATCCTTGCGAGAAAGTGGAGAGCGAAGTCAACACGTCGTTGTGCGTCCTGTGGTGCAAGGTGCTGTACGATATGAATCTTGTACAGATACTATTTGAGAATGCCAAAATTAGATTTTCACTCTGCAACGGAATGTGATATGAAACTTCCTGGCAGATTAAAACTGTGTGCCGGACCGAGACTCGAACTCGGGACCTTGGCCTTTCAGGGGCAAGTGCTCTACCATCTGAGCTACCCAAGCACGACTCACGCCCCGTAAAGTTTGGAAGCTAGGAGACGAGATACTGGGAGAAGTAAAGCTGTGAGGACGGGGCGTGAATCGTGCTTGGGTAGCTCAGATGGTGCCGGCACGGTAGCTCAGCGTGTTCGGTCAGAGGGTTTAGCTACCCTCTGTAATAAAAAAACTGAGTGAACTGATCAACGAACAACCTGAACGGGTGTCATCGGACGCCCGCCACGAACAAATACAACGAACAACATAGGACAAAAGAGATTTTTAAAAAAAAGATGGTAGAGCACTTGCGCGCGAATGGCAAAGGTCCCGAGTTCGAGTCTCGGTCCGGCACACAGTTTTAATCTGCCAGGAAGTTTCTTATTTGAGAATGGTTCGAAGCACCTTCCGTGTAGTGGACCGCAGGATGTTCAACTGTCGTGATTACAGCACGCGCACTGCCTGACTATCGGGAATTGCACGCAGCGTTGTCTGCCATAGCAACAGCGCTTTCATGAACCACCTGTGGTGCAAACGGTCGTCGGCCTCTTCCCGGAGCGACGCCCAGTTCTCCAGTAGATTCCAACTTCTTCATGATGCTCCGCACAGCAGGTGGAGAAAGAGGACCCTTCCGTAGTCCTTTCAGTCGGCGATGTTCTCGAAGTGCAGCTGCAGCATTACTGTTGGTTTGATAACGGATTTTCACCAATAATGCTCTGCTCCATTTGTCCAAGCTGATGTTGATACGTCAACAAGTGCACTGCGACTGGTCAAGTGTATGGGGCTATGAATCCAGATGACTGATCACGGCACCTGGTGGCCATATTTGGGACTGGACGGTGGCACTGTGATGCATGGAAATCATGCACCCAATACATTAATGCTACCAAGTTTGGTACTCGTACGGGAATTAGTTTCCATTTCATAATGTGTTAAATGGGGAAAGTAGATTGCGTAGCCCCTACCTGCATTGTGCGGTTGCGCTGAAACGCTAACCATTAGCGTATTTTGAGGGACCGACCTCTGGGCGCAGGCGAGTCCGCAGGGCTCGGCGTCGTCCTCGCAGGGCGGGCGCGCCTTCTTCAGCGCCTCCGGGTCGTAAAGGTCGAACTCGCGGCGCGTCTCGGGCCGCTGCTGCTCGGCGCGGAACTTGTTGATCTCCTCGCTCAGCCTGCGCCGCTCCTGCCACATCCACCAAAGCGTCGATCACTTACTGTCTCGCAGTGTCTTTTTCGTTTGATTTTATGGAGCACGGTGTATTTAAGTCCTTTAACATGCGCAGTGCATAGTGATACAGATTTTCGTGCTGTACCACTGAAGAATTGGCCACCTACACGATGAACAGTACTGTAAAACATTTAGTATACTGTATGCTGAAGCCGGCCGGTGTGGAAAAGCAGTTCTAGGCGCTACAGTCTGGAACCGCGCGATCGCTACGGTCACAGGTTCGAATCCTGCCTCGGGCTTGGGTGTGTGTAATGTCCTTAGGTTAGTTAGGTTTAATTAGTTCTAAATTCTAGGGGACTGATGACCTCAAAAGTTAAGTCCCATAGTGCTCAGAGCCATTTTTTTTTGTATGTTGATGTTAAATATTTTTAATAGTAATAATTGTTTAAAATTACAAAGTGTACCGGTGTTTTTTGTTTTGTTTTCCTCTGTTGCACGGATGTCGCGAAGATGATCCGAGCTCTGACACCTGCAGGAAGAAGCCCGAGACTGCGCAAAATCCCCAGCGGCGGTCATTAATATAATAAAACAAAATGATCATTAAAAGTTGAGTTGGATGTTTTCAACACTGTACTCATTTCTTGTTCTGGTTCAAAAGGGTCTGAGCACTATGGGACTTAACATCGATGGTCATCAGTCCCCTAGAACTTAGAACTACTTAAACCTAACTAACCTAACGACATAACACACATCCATGCCCGAGGCAGGATTCGAACCTGCGATCGTAGCGGTCACTCGGTTCCGGACGGTACGTAAGTTGACGTACTTAATCGGGAATAACCTTATGATGCAATCACAAATGCCGGCCGGGGTGGCGAGCGGTTCTAGCGCTACAGTCTGGAACCGCGCGACCGCTACGGTCGCAGGTTCGGATCCTGCCTCTGGCATGGATGTGTGTGATGTCCTTAGGTTAGTTAGGTTTAAGTAGTTCTAAGTTCTAGGGGACTGATGACCTCAGCAGTTAAGTCCCATAGCCCTCAGAGCCATTTGAACCAATCACAAAAATGGTTCAAATGGCTCTGAGCACTATGGGACTTAACATCGATGGTCATCAGTCCCCTAGAACTTAGAACTACTTAAACCTAACTAACCTAAGGACATCACACAACACCCAGTCATCACGAGGCAGAGAAAATCTCTGACCCTGCCGGGAATCGAACCCGGGAACCCGGGCGCGGGAAGCGAGAACGCTACCGCACGACCACGAGCTGCGGACGAACGAATCACAAATCGACTAATATTTTTGTGGCATTATGTTTGCGGATGCCTAAGCTTATTGTATTGCACCTATGACCAACCACCCGATCCCCACATGCCGCTACTGCCGTCTTTTACAAAACGGCTGAAGCAAAGTTGTAGACCCAATATCTAAATGATAAATCGTACAAAAATTAAGAAGTGTTATATTTGCGATTGAAATAGTTTGCCGAGATATATTTCCATAACAGTATTCAATGTTTAAAAGAAAAACAGTGTGTGCTATTACCGGAATGTGAATGAAAGCTATTAAGCTCCAGTTGACCGAAATAAATAACAAAATACTCTAAAGTGCAAATAAAAAATTTCGTATTTGAGTGTTAGGGTAGAAATCAGACCTTCAGTTTATTCAACGGACTGTAATAAGTATTACTGTTAGCTGTCTAGGTCACAAGGACAATCGACAAAAAATTTTCATGATTCAGACAGATTTTAACCAGTGGCATTAACATTTCTCGCCGTTTTCCATCTCAAGGGAGACAAATCTGTAGACAGCTAATTTTTTTAAGGAAGTAGTAGCATCCATGCAGTCCGCCTACGATGCTGAGTGGTCAGCGCAGATGACTGCTACGCGGGTGATCCGGCTTCGATTTCCGGTACTGCCAGGGATTTTTTCCTTGGTGGGAGGACTGGAACCAGGAGCACTGAGCCTCGTGATGCCAGCGGAGAAATTACTCGACCGATCAGTAACGGCTCTGAGAACAAGAAACCCGACAACGACCGAGAGAGCGGTGTGCTCCCCACCAGCCCCTGCTGCACCTGATGGCCCCGACGACCTAAGTGGCAGAGGATGACGCGGCAGGCCCAGTTGGACTATCTAGGACCGCAACGTTGGAACTCTACTTGCTTTACTAGTGTACACACAGCAGTACACGGCCAAAGTAGAGTTCAGATACATACATTAGTCGCAACGACAACATTTGCGCTACATATAAACTACCACTACAGTGCAAGGCACTCAGTATTAGGCAAATGGAGGACTATTTTACCTCCGGAATATTTTACCCAACATCATACCACCGTCATTAAGTAATACGCTAGAACTGCATATTCTAGTAAATACAATACTGGCCATTAAAACTGCTACACCAAGAATAAATGCAGATAATAAACGGGTATTCATTGGAGAAATATATTATACTAGAACTGACATATGATAACATTTTCACGCAATTTGGGTGCATAGATCCTGAGAAATCAGTACCCAGAACAAGCGCCTTTGGCCGTAACAACGGCCTGATACACCTGGGCACTGAATGAAACAGAGCTTGGATGGCGTGTACAGGTACAGCTGCCCATGCAGCTTCAACACAATACCACAGTTCATCAAGAGTAGTGACTGGCGTATTGTGACGAGCCAGTTGCTCGGCCACCATTGACCAGACGTTTTCAACTGGTGGGAGATCAGGAGAATGTGCTGGCCAGGGCAGCAGTCGAACATTTTCTGTATCCAGAAAGGCCCGTAGAGGACCTGCAACATGCGGTCGTGCATTATGCTGCTGAAATGTAGGGTTTCGCAGGGATCGAATGATGGGTAGAACCACGGGTCATAACACATCTGAACTGTAACGTCCACTGTTCAAAGTGCCGTCAATGCGAACAAGAGATGACCGAAACGTGTAACCAATGGCACCCCATACCATCACGCCTGGTGATACGCCAGTATGGCGATGACGAATACACGTTTCCAAGGTGCGTTCACCGCAATGTCGCCAGACACGAATGCGACCATCATGATGCCGTAAACAGAACCTGGATTCCTCCGAAAAAATGACGTTTTGCCATTCGCGCACCCAGGTTCGTCGTTGAGTACACCATCGCAGGCGCTCCTGTGTGTGGTGCCGCGTCAAGAGTAACCGCAGCCATGATCTCCGAGGTGATAGTTCATGCTGCTGCAAACGTCGTCGAACTGTTCGTGCAGATGGTTGTTGTCTTGAAAACGTCCCCATGTGTTGACTCAGGGATCGAGACGTGGCTGCACGATCCGTTACAGCCATACGGATAAGATGCCTGTCATCTCAACTGCTTGTGATACGAGGCCGTTGGGATCCAGGACGGCGTTCCGTATTACCCTCCTGAACCCACCGACTCCATATCCTGCTAACAGTCATTAGATCTCGACCAACGCGAGCAGCAATGACACGATACGATAAACCGCAATCGCGATTGGCTACAATCCGACCTTTATCAAAGCTGGAAACGTGATGGTACGCATTTCTCCTCCTTACACGAGCACCACAACAACGTTTCACCAGGCAACGCCGATCAACTGCTGTTTGTGTATGAGAAATCGGTTGGAAACTTTCCTCGTGTCAGCACGCTGTAGGTGTCGCCACCGGCGCCAACCTTGTGTGAATGCTCTGAAAAGCTAATCATTTGCATATCGCAGCATCTTCTTCCTGTCGGTTAAATTTCGCGTCTGTAGCACGTCATCTTCGTGGTGTAGCATTTTTAATGGCCAGTAGTGTATACCACGTATACTTTTCTCTTGCTTTCGCCAGTTCGCAGTACTAACATAGCAAGGTGATGTTGGTTAATGTAACGAGGTCAGTTATTTTATAGGATGTGCTACATTTATGAAGCTAAAACAGTGGAAGAAAACTCTGCAGATGACTGTAAAATCTGTATCTTTGGGCAGGTATTACTCAGAAAGATGTTGTCATCAGAAAAAAACCGATTGAATTTTACGGGTTGGAGCATGGAATGTCAGATCCCTTAATCGGGCACGTAGGATAGAGACTTTGAAAATAGAAGTGAATAAGCTGAAGATAAATGTAGTGGAAAACATCTAAAAACAGTGGCAGACTGAAAAAGATATCTGGTCAGGTGAGTACAGAGTTATCAACACATAATCGAGTCCGGGAAATGTCGGTTTAATAATGAATTAGGAAACGGTAATGCGGATAAAATACTGTGCATAACATGGTGCACGCATTATCGTAGCCAAGACAGACATGAAGCCAACACCCCCCCCCCCCCACAGTAATACAAATCTGTATGGAAACTAGCACTCTAGATGATGTAGAGATCAAAAGAGTGTATCATTACGTAAAATAATTTATTCAGATAGTTAAGAGATAGAAAAATTTCATTCTGATGGGGGACTGGAAGTCGGTAGAAGGAAAAGGAAGAGAAGGAAAACAACCAGGGGAATGTGGACTGGGGGAAAGGGGTGAAAGAGAATACAGCAGAAGACGAATGGGTGGCTTGCTGAGCTGAAATAGTGATGACAACAGGGGATCAAATAGCCAAAAAGACAAGGCCTAGTAGAAATTCTTGGATGTCACAGAAGATATTGAATTTAACTGATAGAAGGAAAAAATATAATAATGGTGAAAATGAAGCACTCGGAAGGGGATACATAAGCTTAAAAACAGGACGTGCAGGAAGTGCAAAGTGATAAAGCAGGAATGGCTATAGGATAAATCCAAAGCTTCAGAAGCGTGCATTTCTCTGGGAAAGACAGATGTCGGCTGTAGGAAAATAAAAGATATCTTCGAAGAAAAGAAAAGCAACTACACTCCTGGAAATTGAAATAAGAACACCGTGAATTCATTGTTCCGGGAAGGGGAAACTTTATTGACACATTCCTGGGGTCAGATACATTACATGATCACACTGACAGAACCACAGGCACATAGACACAGGCAACAGAGCGTGCACAATGTCGGCACTAGTACAGTGTATATCCACCTTTCGCAGCAATGCAGGCTACTATTCTCCCATGGAGACGATCGTAGAGATGCTGGATGTAGTCCTGTGGAACGGCTTGCCATGCCATTTCCACCTGGCGCCTCAGTTGGACCAGCGTTCGTGCTGGACGTGCAGACCGCGTGAGACGACGCTTCATCCAGTCCCAAACATGCTCAATGGGGGACAGATCCGGAGATCTTGCTGGCCAGGGTAGTTGACTTACACATTCTAGAGAACGTTGGGTGGCACGGGATACATGCGGACGTGCATTGTCCTGTTGGAACAGCAAGTTCCCTTGCCGGTCTAGGAATGGTAGAACGATGGGTTCGATGACGGTTTGGATGTACCGTGCACTATTCAGTGTCCCCTCGACGATCACCAGTGGTGTACGGCCAGTGTAGGAGATCGCTCCCCACACCATGATGCTGGGTGTTGGCCCTGTGTGCCTCGGTCGTATGCAGTCCTGATTGTGGCGCTCACCTGCACGGCGCCAAACACACATCCGACCATCATTGGCACCAAGGCAGAAGCGAATCTCATCGCTGAAGACGACACGTCTCCATTCGTCCCTCCATTCACGCCTGTCGCGACACCACTGGAGGCGGGCTGCACGATGTTGGGGCGTGAGCGGAAGACGGCCTAACGGTGTGCGGGACCGTAGCCCAGCTTCATGGAGACGGTTGCGAATGGTCCTCGCCGATACCCCAGGAGCAACAGTGTCCCTAATTTGCTGGGAAGTGGCGGTGCGGTCCCCTACGGCACTGCGTAGGATCCTACGGTCTTGGCGTGCATCCGTGCGTCGCTGCGGTCCGGTCCCAGGTCGACGGGCACGTGCACCTTCCGCCGACCACTGGCGACAACATCGATGTACTGTGGAGACCTCACGCCCCACGTGTTGAGCAATTCGGCGGTACGTCCACCCGGCCTCCCGCATGCCCACTATACGCCCTCGCTCAAAGTCCGTCAACTGCACATACGGTTCACGTCCACGCTGTCGCGGCATGCTACCAGTGTTAAAGACTGCGATGGAGCTCCGTATGCCACGGCAAACTGGCTGACACTGACGGCGGCGGTGCACAAATGCTGCGCAGCTAGCGCCATTCGACGGCCAACACCGCGGTTCCTGGTGTGTCCGCTGTGTCGTGCGTGTGATCATTGCTTGTACAGCCCTCTCGCAGTGTCCGGAGCAAGTATGGTGGGTCTGACACACCGGTGTCAATGTGTTCTTTTTTCCATTTCCAGGAGTGTATATGAATGTTGTGGGTTCAAATGGCAAGCCAGTACTAAGCAAAGAAGGGAAAGCTGAAAGATGGAAGGAATACACACAAGTAAGGTCTACACAAAAAATAGAAACATGAATACAATACTATCGAAAGTAAGAGTAAATAGAAGTGGACGAGCTGCAAAACTTAATACCTCGAGAAGAACTTAAAAGAGAACTGAGGGACTTAAGTCGAAACAACACCCCGGGAGTAGACGAAATTCCATTATAATGATTGCGAAAACTATTCCATCTTATATACGAGATATGTGAGACAGGCGAAATATGCTCAAACTACAAAAAGAACGTAAAAGAAAGAAGATGCTGAAAGGTGTGATTATTATCCATTTGTCAGATTAGTAAGTCTTGGTTGCAAAATGCTGGCAAGAATTCTTTACCAAAAACTGATAGGACTGTACAGGCCGATCTCGGAGAAGACCGGTTGGTTTTCCGGAGAAATGTGGGAATACGCGAGAGAATCCTGACCGTACAGCTTATCTTAGAAAATAGACTGAAAAAAAGGCAGTCCCATGCATTTGTAGGTTTAGAGAAAGTTTTTGACAATGTTGACTGGAATACTCTCTTTGAAATTCTGAAGATAGCAAGAGTAAAATACAGGAAGCGGAAGGCTATTTATGACTTGTATAGAAACCGGACAACAGTTACAGGAGTCGAAGCTCATGAGACCGAAGCAATGGTTGAGAAGGGAATGAGACAGAGTTGCAGATTCTCCCCGACGTCATTCAGTCTGTATACTAAGCAACTAATAAAGAAATTAAAGCAATAGGAATTAAAGTTCGGCGAGAGGAAATAAACACTTTGCGGTTTGCCGATGATACTGTAATTTTGTCAGAGACAGCAAAGGACATGGAATGGACAGTGTCTTGAAATGAGAATAAAAGACGAACATCAACAAAAGCAAGACAAGGGTAATGGAATGTAGTCGAAATAAATCAGGTGATGCTGACAGAATTAGTTTAGGAAACGAGACATTAGAAGTAGTCGATGAGTTTAGCTAACTGGGCAGTAAAATAACTTATGAGACCGCATAGGGAAGATTTAAAATACAGACAGGCAACAGCAAGAAAAGCGTTTATGAAAGAAAGAAATTTGTTAACATCTGTACATACATTATGTGATCAAAAGTATCCGGATATTCCCAAAAAGATATGTTTTTCATATTAGTTGCATTGTGTTCCACCTACTGCCAGGTACTCCATATCAGCGACCTCATTAGTCATTAAACATCGTGAGAGAGCAGTATGGGGCGCACCGCGAAACTCACGGACTTCGAACGTGGTCAGGTGATTGGGTGTTACTTCTGTCATACGTCTGTACGCGAGATTTCCACACTCCTAAGCATACCTAGGTCCACTGTTTCTGATGTGATAGTGAAGTGGAAACGTGAAGGGACACATACAGCACAAAAGCGTACAGGCCGACCTCGTCTATTGACTGACAAGGCCGCCGACAGTTGAAGAGGGTCGTAATGTGTAATAGGCAGACATCTATACAGACCATCACACAGGAATTCCAAACTGCATCAGGATCCACTGCAAGTACTATGACAGTTAGGCGGGAGGTGAGAAAACTTGGATATCATAGTCGAGCGGCACATCACGCCGGTAAATGCCAAACGACGCCTCACTTGGTGTAAGGAGCGTAAACATAGGTCGACTGAACAGTGGAAAAACGTTGTATGGAGTGACGAATCATGGTACACAATGTGGCGATCCGATGGCAGGGTGTGGGTATGGCGAATGACCGGTGACCTTCACCTGCCAGCGTGTGTAGTGCCAACAGTAAAATTCGGAGGCGGTGGTGTTATGGTGTGGTGGGGATTTTCATGGTGGGGCCTTGCACCCTTGTTGTTTTGCATGGCACTATCACATCACAGGCCTACATTGATGTTTTAAGCATCTTATTGCTTCCAACTGTTGAAGAACAATTCGGGGATGGCGATTGCATCTTTCAACACGATCGAGCACCTGTTCATAATGCACGGCCTGTGGCAGAGTGGTTACACAACAATAACATTCCTGTAATAGCCTGTAATAGACTGGCCGGCATAGAGTCCTGACCTGGATTCTACAGAACACCTTTGGGATGTTTTGGAACGGCGACTTCGTGCCAGGCCTCACCGACCGACATCGATACCTCTCCTCAGTCCAGCACTCGTGAACAGTGGGCTGCCATTCCCCAAGAAACCTATGCGATTGCAGTCTTTCTCGGCGTAATCCACTGATGAATTCTTCTCGGGTTATGAGCCAAGTGGTGACGTCGTCTTGTCTCGACGTTTCAATTAGTTTCGTACCCATCATCTTCTGGCAAAGTGTCGAGATGCTGTGTTCTGCCACAGACAAAGATATTCAGACAGGCAACCACCTGCGTAAGGGCATGTTGACGCGAACAGGTGTGCGGGACGGGGGTTACAGCAGTTCTGTCAGATGACGCGGGATGGCGCTGGGGTGCGAAACTGCCGGGGCAGCGGGCAGCAGTTAACTGCACACATGGCCGTGGCAGTGTAAATCCCCACCACTAGAGGTGGGCCAAACGGTTATTCTGGAGTAACCGTTATCACAGTTCCAGTTATTCTTTGATAACCGTTATCGATAGCCGTTATTAATAACTGCCAAGTTATTTTTCGCTAGCGAATACCGAATACTCCGACAGTTAAATAACGACATAGTTGGAATCCATCAGTTTAGTTATCAGTATAACTGTGAGTAGTGTGAAATAGCAGGAATGTCGTATGAATCGTGTCATAACCTTAGCTTATTAACTCCGGGTACATTTTAGTTGATGTTAGAACGATTATTAGTGTTTCAGGTTTCATATTATATGTTTGTAGGTTATCGGTCGCTATTAGAAATATTATCTTCGCAGCTGCGACAGAAAGTTTTATGTGAGATTTGGAAATTGCTCGATTTCTCCAGCTACAGCATGTTTGTAACGTATGAAGACATGCAGATCGAAAAGGTTGACAGTGTTTCATTTCTGGGACTACAACTCGATAATAAATTCAGTTGGGAAGGGCATACCACAGAATTGATGAAGCGCCTAAACAAGTCTGTATTTACAGTGAGAATGATGTTAGATGTAGGAGACATAAATATAGAAAAGCATTCCGCTACACCAACAAAATCTGTAGGAATCGGACACATCCCTTGAACAATATAGGTCAACCATATACCAAAACACCATTACCCACAACTAAAAGTACGAAAATTGGAATCAGACATTTCCCTTGACCTATATAGGTAACCTCAGATGACGATACCAAAACAACAACATCTACAACTATGAAAATGGGAATCGGTCATTTCCGGTGACCTATATAGGTACACCACAACTACTGATGCCAAAAAACCAACACCTAGAACTGCAAAAAATAAAACCAAAACCACAACCCCAAAAATCCACAAATCAAACATCCCTACATAAATTAAAACACATTCAGTACTCCATAAATACACAAAACCTCACAACTAGAAAAAAAAATTAATTACCACCAGAAAATTCCGGCACTGCATACTAGATCGGCCATCCCCCCCCCCCCACACACACACACAAAACAACTCATAAACACCGTGCCGTAATAACATTCACACACCACAACATCTTTACGTCAAAGCAGACCAGTGGAATCGGACGCTTCCATTGACCCCTACTTCTACTCTTTAGATGAATATCTTAACAGAGACTGATAGACCAGCTTAAGTAAAATTCTGCTGTATTTCAGTTTTGACAGCACTTGGTCGCAACAGTCATGATCAGGTATTCTGTGAATGATAAATTTATTAAAAGTGCGTAACTGTGTTTTATTCTCGAAGTGTATCAATTCTGATAAATATTAGCAGTTACTGTAATATATTCACATATTTAGACAAAAAATGGTTCAAATGGCTCTGAGCACTATGGGACTCAACTTCTGAGGTCATTAGTCCCCTAGCACTTAGAACTAGTTAAACCTAACTAACCTAAGGACATTGCACACATCCATGCCCGAGGCGGGATTCGAACCTGCGACCGTAGCGGCCTCGCGGTTCCAGACTGCAGCGCTTAGAACCGCATGGCCACTTCGGCCGGACGTATTTAGACAATCTCCTGACAAATGATGAGGATAATAATTATTATATTCAAATGTATTATGTTATACTTTCTGACATCATTCGCAATGACCAGCGGCTATTTCCGAAGTATGAAAGTATTTGTTCGCTCCAGTAACTATTCTTTCTGGAAATATCACCGGAGTCTAAGACTGGAGTCACTGTGTCAGGAACGCAGTTATTCCGTTACCAACTTCCAGGTTACCTGTAGTGGTAGCCCGATAACTGCCAAAGAACGAGAACCGTGGGCCAATAACGATAACTGCCAGAGGAGAATACAGATCTCTGACAGTTATTTCCATAGTCGCTCGAATTCCTTATGGTAACTCTCCTTGTACTACCCGTCCAAGCTAAATTAATACATAAGGCGGTGGCTCAAGGGATCGACTGTACTTGTTAATGCCAGTACTGCAGCTCCTATCAGCCACCGCTCGGACATTAACTTTATTTAATTTTTTGTGCTAAAAGTAACGAAGGTCCACAAAATGGTACACAGTTCTTATCAAAGGATGGCGCGCAGTCTCACAGTTATTCCCATGGCCTATATAGAACGCCTTCCAATTGCGCAGTACGATCTTTGGTCAACAGATGGCGCGAGGCACTGTTGACACTAGACAGTTACTGAAATAACTGCCAGAATCAGAGGAACGGTTATCGCAGTAACCGTTACTTCTCAGTAACCGGTTATTTCTATCAGTTACGTTATTTTTTGCCACCTCTACATTCAGTTGTTCTGAGACATTCAGTCGCTGCAGAAGGTTACGTTATCGCTACCGAGTATTTTCGGAAGTGTTTTTGGGAATCTGTGGTGCCTCATGTCAGAAGAAATTGTGCGTATAAGGGGTGCGGATCCAACCGGAAAGACACGGCAATGAAATTCTTTCCTTTCCCTGTGAAAGATGAGAAAAGGTACCTTTAAACAAATTGTATTACTTTAGCTGTTGTTGCTTTGAGAATGAGTATCTGTCTTGTGCTAAAACTCACTGGCAGATTAAAACTGTGTGCCACACCGAGACTCTACACTGCCAGGGAGTTTCGTATCAGCTGCACAGTGAGAATCCATTCTGTCTTGCACTACCCCAACAGATACACAACCTTTACAATCTTAATACTTTTTAGGATTCCGTCCCTAAATCGGTTGAAACGGAACGCATGTAGTCTCACTTTCTCGTCCGTCTGTCTGAGCCTTAAAACACGTTTTTCTTCAGAATGGGTAGAGATAATTAGTGGAAATTTATGTCACACTACGGTATACGTTCCCTTCGTTATGTAAAAAAATTGAGCTACTGCGTCAACGCAAGCAAAAGATACGGCAGTTTATATAAAAGAAATTTTTACGCCATAGGTCACTCGTCAAAACTTGACTAGAATCATAAAATTTGATATGATGCAAGGGTTCATAGTACAAGCAAAAGAAAAAGGCCGAAAATTGTGAAATTATAATTATATCACACAACAAAAATATTTGTTTTGTCATTTCTTGTCTGTCTGTCAGTCTTCAGATTCTGTTTTCTAAAGATCGTGATAAGATATCGAGTCGAAATTTATGTACCGTGCCAAGGCAGTGCAAAATATTTGAACATCTAAGTCAACGCAATCAAAAGATACGACTATTTATGTCACAAATTTTGTTACTCGCAAACTTACTCTTGAAAATCTGTAACATACTTCCAGTTGACCTAGAATCGTGAACTCTGACAACAAGCAATGTTCCACACTACAAGTAAAGGAATAAATAGAAGTAAAGTAAAGGAATAAGAAGGCCATAACTACATTGTATCTGCATAATGGCTCAAATTTTTGCGTGAGGTCGATTGCTGGGATTGTTGTTTTTTGTTTTTTTCCCCATGAAAATATGAGGTCGAGTTGATGAAGTTAAGTGGGATCAAAAAAGTCGTTTTTACTGATGAAGGGTCTGTGTGTAAAATAGTGCAAGCCCTAGAGTTCTCAACACAAAAAATTTACATTTTAAAAGAGCTTTCTACACTGACTGCAGATTAATGTCTTCACATCAGCGCTGAAAGTAATTATATGATGTTCAGCAGGAAATTATAACGGAGCTGCAGCTACATACTTAACGTTATCGTTACCTATACACTGTATCATACTAACGTCGTTAACGATTTGTTGTACTATTAACTGTTCTTTCCGCTCACGGATAGAGCGTGGAAAGAATGGCTGCTTATGCGGCTTCGTACGTTCATTGTAGCATGTCATACATGAGCAACAGCATTTTTTTATATTACCTGAGAAACAATTCTCGATAAGGATAGGAAGGTGCTCAGCATCGGTCGTATATATGTATCTTTTAACGCAGATCTGGATTTCGGCTACAGTGCAGCCCTCGTCAGTGCTCTGTAGGAGTCATCACGATCACACAACACAGTTTAATTTAAAATAGACCCTCGGCATTAGTGAAAGTTTCTGACATGGCTAGTGTACAGAGAAAATTTTAATCGTAGGTGCCTAAAGGAAAAACTCGTTCGTCATTTTTCAAGGGAAGTGTAATAGGATCAAAATTATTCATGTCTTACAGTAACAAATTACCAGAAAACATCAGTTGCAACCTTACACTTTTCGCAGATTATGCGATAATTTGCGACGTGAATGTACAAAGGAGGTCTGATAAGTCTGGTAAGAAAATAAGAAAAGCGTTTTGTGTCACAAACACTTCAACTTACTTTTCGAAATAGCCTCCTTTGAGGGATTTACGAGGTGCGATGAAAAAGTAATGGGAATTTTTTTAAGAATCCTGATTTATTCATCAACATCTACTTTGTCTCCTTCAAAGTATTCCCCCTAAGATATAATACACTAGTCAGGCAGCGCTTTCTCCAATCTTGGAAGGACTTCTGGAACTTACTTATAGTTATGGTGTTCAGCTCCTTCAGCGATTCTGTTTTTATCTCATCAACGGTGACAAACGACGTCCTTTCATTATTCTCTTCAGCGTCAGGAATAGAAAGAAGTCGCAAGGGCCTTGCTGGCGAATACAGTGGCTGAGACGTCGTAACAGTTTTGTTTTTCGCCAAAAAATCTCGAACAAGCATTGAAGTGTGAGCGCGATTGTTACCGTGATGCAATTTCGACCTGTGTTTTAGCCACAATTCTGATGGTTTTCTTCGGATTGCTTGACGAAAACAGCGCATAGATTCCAGGTAGTATTCCTTATTTACATTACGACTGCGAGACAAGATCTCGTGATGCACTATTCCACTGTAATCAAAGGAAACAGTGAGAAGAACATTCGCATGTGATCAGACTTCTAAATTTTTTTTCGGTCTTCACTCTTCAGGCAGTTTCCATTGGGACGATTGGGCCTTGTTTACGACGTCATAGCCGTATACCCATGTTCCGTCATCTGTTGTAACCTTCTTTAAAAGTTCTGGATTGCTCTTAACTCCATTCAGCAATTCCTAAGCGATGTCTACGCGACGTCGTTTATGGTCGAAATTCAAGTTTCGGAACACACTTTACTGCTACAGGTTTCATGCTCAAAACATCCGAAGAAATTGCTTGTGGAGGTTCAAAGAGTATGCCAACATCATCAACAACCTTTTTAGAACCATATTCTTTATTTTTTCCAGATCCTCGTCAATAATAGATGTGCTAGGGCACCTAGAGCAGTCGTCGTCTCCAACTTCTTCTCCATCCTATTTGTAACGTTTATACGATTTGCAAAGACTTGTCTCACTCATAGCAGATTCGCAGAAAGACGCAGTCAACATTTCGAATGCAGTGCCGCAATGTATTCCATATTTCAAGCAAAATTTAGTGCTTATTCTTTAATCCATGCTTTTCGAAAGTAGAAATTCGCCGAGCACTCGGAAACACATTAATCTTTTCGCCATTGTTATCGATGATGTGTGGGGTGGGGCATTATTCTGGTGAAAGAGCCCTTCTTTGCGAATCAATCTTGCTCTTTTTTCAGCCAACGCAAGCTCAAGTAACCCGGCAATGGTCAACAAGGGTCAAGGGTCCAGTTATGGTTCTACATTTTTCGAAGTAATCTACTTGGATTACTCCAAGGGAATCCCAAAAAACAATGGCCATCACCTTATAAGGTATAAAATGATCTTGGCCTTCTTCCGAGCTCTTTCACCAGCATTTGTCAATTGTTTTGACTGCCGTTTTACTCTGGTGTATAACGATGGATCCAGGTTTCACTGACAATCACAAATCGCCGCAAAAAAACTTACGGATCTGATTAAACATTGTCAGACATTGTGTTGAAGTGTTGTGCTGGATACGCTATTGGTAGATTGTGAGCAATCGTGGCACCACAGCTCCTTAATAGTCAAATCTCTGTGCAGAATATTATGCTGTCGCTCACTTGATATGCCGACAGTTTCATAAATCTCAAGAGATTTTATTTGGTGGTCTTGCATTACCATATCCTGGATTTCTTTGTGATTACCTCAGTTGGACAGTCACAACACGCTTCGTCCTCGGTGCTTGCCGACCAAGTTTAAATTCATTAAACCAAAAGTAAAGAGTCTTCAGTGATGGAACAGATTTCACGTAAACTTAATCCAGTTCAGTTCTGATTTGTGCGGCAGTCCAATCCTTCAAATCAACATGTTTAATAACAGCACAAAACTCTGATCTCTCCATCTGCAGTCGTAGTCGATAGACTGAACAATTCAGATGGGATTTCAACAATGAACTGGATGCTTGACTTTATTGAAACTGTTTGTATGACACTTTGAATAATCAAAATTACCAGTCATGCAGGCTCAACAAAAATGTTCCATTCTTCATGAAATTTACCACACTTACCAAACCATCCTTGTAATGTAATCAGAAGAAAATGGTTTGGATACTCACTCTAACCTTGGTAAGATCTCTCTTAATTTTCAGTAATGAATCTGAAAATCTCTTGTTGCCTCCATATCTTTCGCGTAAGGATCATGAGGATATAATTACGTTTCTCGCAATACAAAGAATGCCATATAAACAGTCGTGCTTTCCCTGCACTACTTCTTAATTGAATGGAAGGAGACCATAATGGTAGAAGCAAGGGTATCCTGTGCCATCAATTAAGTGATAAGAGTATTTAAGTAATTTTGTAGACAGAGTAATGTTTCATAAAAGTTCTGAAAATTCTTTGTTTTGCGGACAAGCTGCAGTCTTTTGCATGCTATCAATGAACCAATGCCTCCCATTATCAATAACCCCAACAAAACTTGCATAATTCCGTTTACTCATCCTGTAATTGTCGCTCCTAGGTGTTATTTTGTATGTTACGTTTAATTCCAGGTCCAATTAGACACTGTGAATAGCATTTATAAACTTAGCGAAACATTTAGCATTTCATGCTTCTCCCTTTTTTGCACATTCCTCATGGGTGCTGTATGATAATGTGTCATTCAAGAGCCATATATCTTTCATTTATCGTTCAACTTCATTTAATTGTTTTCACGCACATTCACTAACATACTGTCCCGTTGTTTCTTCCTAAACAACTTCTTTACTTACTACCCGAAGGGAACTCTCTTTCAGTCCCCCATTTCGAAAAATATTTTCCTTTCTTACAGCAAAGCGATTTCTTTAAAACATTGGTGCATCTTACAAAGCATTAAAAAGTGAAATGTAGTTACTAGGGTGCTGATGAATAACCATATCTAGACTCCGTAATTTCCAAGCACTTTCATCTATTAATCTCTCAGTTTCATTTAGTTAGCCAGATGCGATTTCGCCTTACTAATGCACCTTTACATTACAGGCGTCAAGAGTGCATTCTGTGCAGTGGGAACTATTCATTGTTTGACTTGCAGTACTTAAATTCCTATGTTCTCTTCACTTCACTGACAGTACTTTTATGAATGAGTTGAAAACAAAACAAGTATGTAACGCTGTGCCAAATCCAGAACCTCTGGAAGAGCCTGCAGATGTAGAAAACGAAGACAACAGGAGACAACACAGCGATTACGAAATGCACCAAGAAGGAAGCTGTTCACCACCTGCCCGTGAGCCAGTCCATAGTGCGCCAGATACGTCGGTGCCAACAGATTTAACACGAAGAAAACGAAAGCTGGCACAAAGAATTAATGAGCAAAAGTTAAAATTGGCAAATCAGAGGAAAAAAACTGTAGAGAATGCGATATCATGCCACGAAGAAGCCTGATCTAAAAGCTGTGGCAACAGAGGCTGTTAAGCATATGTCTCCAAAATGTGGAAAATTATTTGGTATGCAGCTTCTACACAAGTAAGTAACGTCCTCCGATGACGTCAAATACATTAACTTGCGTCAACTTTCTTAATAACTGAATTAAACGGTCGCATTTATTGTTTTCAGGCCTTTCACTCCTTGGACAGAGGCGGAGAGACGGCTGTCGTTGAGTTTATTGTATAAAAGTTCTGCCGCTTATGACCACTTAAGAAGAGAAGCTGGAATGAAACTACCTTCGAAAAAAATTATTCAGAAATGGGTCAGTGAAATGGATATTATAGCGGGCACAGAAACTAAACCATTCGAACATATTGTAGGAAAAGTGAAGACAGTGGTCGAAAGTTGCCGAGATTATGTATTGGTGTTCGACGAAATGAGTGTGAGGAAGTGTGTCAGCTACTGCGCTAAGTATAACGTCATTGAGGGCTATGAAGATTTTGGTAGCCTTGGACGTACGTCTAAGATGGCAACACAGGCTCTCATGTTCCTTGTTCGTGGGCTGCGCCAAAAATTGAAATTACCTGTTTTCTATTTTACGTCCTGTAAACAGACCAAATCTGATGTAATGAAACAGCTGCTCCTCGTTGTATTAGAGAAACTTTTCACTGTTAGTTTAAAGGTTCGTTGCATTGTTTGTGACCAACGGTCCAATAACCACTCATTAGTGCGTGATCTCGGTGTTACAATCTAAAAACCTTTCTATCATTCTCGCAACAATGTTTTATACGTTATGTTCGATGTGTGTCATCTCCTGAAAAGCACTTGAAACCGTTTGCTGGAGAGTGATATCCAAACTGATTCGAATGATATTGTGTCTTGGTAAGACATTGTCAAAAGTATCAACTAGATAGGAAGGGCGGCAAGGCAAGAATTTACTGCTCTATCAGTCACAAACACATCAGTCCAAATAATTTTGAAAAAATGAGTGTTCAACTTGCAACAGAAGTGTTCAGTCATTC
This sequence comes from Schistocerca nitens, assembly GCF_023898315.1. Lineage (NCBI taxonomy): Eukaryota > Metazoa > Arthropoda > Insecta > Orthoptera > Acrididae > Schistocerca > Schistocerca nitens. Next base: position 731,641,626 of record NC_064615.1, read on the forward strand.
CATCTCGGTCGCTATTCTATCAGCATATTCTATGTCGGAGCTTCAGAGCAAAACAGCACTGAATACAGCTTCCTTTCTAGCAAGACTGAACAATTTGTTCAATCCAATGAATAGCAAGACCCTCTATGATTCGAAACCATTCGCCTGTGCTCTAAGTACTCAAAAAAGTTGGTTAGAGGATTATCTACAGGACTCCCTGGATTGGTTTAAAACATGGAGGGTCGTTAACCCTCCCCAGAAAAACTGAGATTCCTCCATGTTATACGGGCCTTCAACACACAATTCGTGCTTTGTTAATGGTGTGGAACGACACGAAAAGCGATGGCTATGAGTTATTCTTAATATCGCGGGGGAACCAAGACCCCATAGAAAATGTATTTTCAGTAATCCGCCAACGGTCAGGTGTCAACAGGAATCCCAGCTGCCAGGAATTCCGCAGAAACTTGCAGCACATAGTGGTAGCGTCACTAATGAAGCCTGTTGAATCAGCAAACTGTGAGCCCGATGAGGGCTATTCTGTGCTGGAAGGCAACGATTGTGTGGCCTCTTCGGCAATTAACGTCAGCATGAATGGAGACTGCGAAAAATATGTTTCGAAAGAAGCTGCTCATGAAGCACCTGAGCTTGTGCACGGTGCTGAATTAAGAGTTACGGTTCAGCCTGCGTCTGTGGAGGACTGTGCAGTGCGCTACTTAACAGACTAGCTGGCACATAAATGCGCCAAAAAATTTAATTGTGTGTCGGAACTACTTAAAGGCAACAAGACTCTGTTGTGAATGAACTCTATATATTTCATAATGTGTATGAAACGTCCGCAGAGGACTTGGGGCAATTAAGAGCCCCTTCAGAAAGTCTGACTGACATAGTTAGATCTAATTTAAAAGTGTTCAACAGTGTGTTAAAAAATGTCCATTACCAGTTTGGCGTAAACTGCAGCCTTGTGAATTCAGTGATGAAGTACACTGAACGTTTGTATCCTCAATGGCTTTAGCTTGATCCATGCTCAATGCATCGAAAATATATCTAAGAAACGCTTTGTAAAGTACGGCTGCGGAAGGAGCTAATTTGGATTTCAAACGAAATGTATCCAGCAAAAGACTCAAAAGCATCCAAACTTCGCAGGGTAGATAAATAAATTCAGGCCATAACTTTGTTATTGCAAAGCTAAAGTTTCATTTTACCTTATTATGTATTATATTTTATTGTGTTTATTTTCTCTCTGCGGTTTGCTTATTAATGAACCGCTGTGTCTGTCCAACACATCTGTTAACTCTTTTAATTTCCTTTATTTCTTGAGAACAGTTATATTTAGTACTATATCTATCACATGATTTTGTTTAGATCTGAAGGGTTTTTCGTGGAAGCTCCGACTTTTCCTCAGGCGATGTTTTGGGCGCAAAAGAATTTTATATCTATGGATAACATATTATAAATCGATGTCAGTTTCTGTGTGATGTGATGAAATAGATCTTCCTCTTAATCACAATGTAACGTTTTTCTGATTTGCATGTCCATGTACCCATCCCTCCACAAGTAACTTACTATATTCAAATTTTCTTATTCTTCGAACAATCCGCCCTCAAAGGAAAAGAAAACAATGTTTCTTTTATAACACTTGCCCCTTCTACCTCCTGTATGGCTTTTCTTTTGGTGGATACAGTTGCTTCGTAGAGACAGTTTTACTAAACAATCCTGTCATTTTAGTCATAATCGGTAAAAACTAGTCTGTCATCTCTATCTTTGCTGTGTAGAAACGAGTAGTTAATTTAAAGGGAAGACTTCTGTAATATTACCATTTGGCCCTTATATTACAGAAACGGCTTTACCTCGTTATGTCTTCCGTAGTATAGGGGATAAACGCATTTTGTGACCTGACAGCACTATGTAGCCAGGTACAGGTTGTTATGGCATGTGGTTTATGTGGAGCCTGGAAGCAGTCTGTATACTGCTGGTCACGAAAGAGGCGGAAAAAGATCTCCACTAGATCACTGGATATATTTCTTCCAGATCCGACTCCATAGAGCAATCACTTGAAGATCATAGTGACAAGATAATAGTAGTATCAAAAGATCCTATAAGCTCTGGGGCAACTGACAAACTATCTCGTCCTAGCTTAATCGTCCCTTCAAACGCAGCTCTCTGTCTAAAGAAGCAAATGTGAATAAAAACCTGACAAAACTTTTAATCGGAAGCTTCAAACTATTTCTCAAGAGGTCTTCGCAATTTACGCTAAGATCAGTACTGTACCTTCATCCGGATAAGGCACCTCACCACACCAGCAAAGACAATGAGGGCTAGACAGCTGCAGAAAGGAGCACACACAAGGAGAGCTTCTGCAGTTCATTGCAGATCGGATTAAGGTATTTAACTTGTTGTTAAATTGCTGTAGTAAGGCGATTAATATTGAAGATTCAGAATAATCAAACGTAGGAATGACAAGTAAATGGAATTATAGCGTTTCCTTTCTACTTAAAATCGGCACGAAAAAAATGTTATAAATTATTGCCGATTGTGACGAAAAAATTGCGTTTAGAAACTGAAAGCTCTTATGATTGTTGCGTTTTCTGTGCTATTAAAAATGTATAATACTTAATTACGACTGAAGAATGCCAAGTTATAACTTACCTCATATAAAATCTTGAGTAGTAGAATGTATACGTCAAGATGATCCATAATACGTAGTTATACATCTGTCATTACTAGAAAGATAATATGAGTGTTTCACTGCCGTAGGAAGCAGTAACGTTAAGTCCCTGTGGAGGTAAGCTTCAATCGAACTTATAACTCACTACATCGCCCTTCAGTTTCGTAAATTAATGGTGGCTTATGCGGAATACTGCCATGCACTGATGTGAAAAATCGTCTCTTCTCGACGGTGATGTCACACGGAAGCGCTCGCTGCCAAATGCTTTGGCCCAATCTTCTATGTAATAACCTTGTTGCTGCCTATACAGATGCAGTTAAGCTCTCTTGGTCTCTCCCCTCTGTCACCCCACCACGCTGCCCTCTGACTTCAGGGAGGCAGTTGCTGAAGAACCTCTAGTGTGATCCCTCGAAACTAAGCAGGCGACCCACCTGACATCTCCTGTCGTCTAACGGAAGTACAAGCACACCCCAGGGACAGTGGTTTTGGGGGGGGGGGCGTTTCCTCTCTGTATATGTTACTCTGTGGTTCCGCATATCTATATAGCAGCTTGGCCATCGTCCGCTACTCTGTTGGCTGGCCAATCACGTTCCTCCGGAAGGGGGTAGTGGTGGTGGTGGTGGGGGGGGGGGAGGGGGTTGAGGGCGCGGTTCGGCCAAGCTTCGAGACCCGGTGGCTATGCAATCTGTCTGCGGACGCCGATGCCTTCAGATCGGTGCGTTCCTGGCGTATTTTGCCAATTGTGGGAGTCCACGTTGCAGTGAACTGAAAACCGCTATTCTTGTTTACTAAATTGTTGTGCAAAAATATTTCCACCGCTTCTTTGAAGATCGAGTCCCAGAAACCGTTGGCGCTGCACAGCTTCTTCGTTTTGTGGAATTTTAAGGTATGTCCCTCGTTAATGCTATGTTATGCTACCACAGACTTGTTTGTCTGTCCCAGTCATACATTCCTCATGTGTTCAGTACAGCGCTGGGAGATACATCGTTGTGTTTGCCCGATATATTCCATCCCACATTCGCACTCAATACTGTAAATGCCCGGCGTCTGCAAACCCAGCTGGTCTTTGGTTGATCCAAGTATATCTTTGACTTTTTTCGATGCGTGAAATATGGTCATTATTTCGTGCTTCTTTAATATTCTTGCGATCTTGGGAGGGAACGGGGAAACGAGGAAACCATCACCCTGGAAAGGAACCATGTAACCAGGCAGGACTCGGATGGTTTCGTGTTGGTGAAGAAAACCTTTCGCCAGCCGAAGCTTCCGGCAGCCCGGGGAGTGGAAGCCACCCCAAACAGGTTTCAGGCGGTGGCTGATGAGCCAGAGACAACACAAAACATGACAGAAACACAAACACAGAAACAAGTCACCCACCAACTCCCTCCGATTGTCACAGAGTTTCCTCGGAATTACGAGGAACTCTTTGAGCTGTTAAAAACAGAAATCGGGGGAGACAGTTTTAAGGCAAAACCTGCTGGTGGTGACAAAATAAAAATAACACTTCACACATTGGACCACTCCAACATAGTCCAAACACTTCTCACAAACAAAAACATACCCCACTACACGTACCCTGCAACAAAAACACGGAACAAAAATATTGTAATCAGAGACCTCCCAAGACGACTGTCCCCCTGAGGCAATCAAAACAGACTTGACTGCCAGGGGGTACGTTGTCAAGGCTGTCCAGCAGATGGGGAAAGTTGAAAGTAAGTGGCCCTTATTCCAGGTCACACTACCAGATATCCCTCAAAACAAAAGGAAGATAAAAATGGTCTTGGCTGTGCCTGTCACCATCAAGCCACTGCGCCGTAAAAACAAGACAGTACAGTGCTTCAGGTGCCAAGGCCTAAACCATATCGCTGCATACTGCACCATGGCGATAAGATGCTGGAAGTGTACCGAAGCCCATGACACGAGGTCCTGCACACTCAACCCCACAGACCCACAAGTAAGGTGCACACTGTGTGGCAGAAACCACACAGCAGTTTACCAAGGTTGCGAGGTCCACAACAGACAGTCACAGCAGGCAAAGGGCGCAAAGGCTGCCGCCCCCCCCCCCCCCCCCCACCCCAACAGACACACACTCGCAAACAAAACACTACCACCCAAACCAGTCACATAAAGAAACAAAACACATCAACACACATGGACAAGGCTTGGGTAACATCAAGACCAGGCACACCAAGGGCAACATATGTGGAAGTGGTTTCTCCTTCGAGAAGCCATGAAAACGTAGCCCTATCACCACAACACCAAACACAGTCACCAGAACAACATCGGGAAACACACAACAACAATGACCAGGTCCACCAAGACAGAGGAAGCACTAGGGAACCCCACACTCAGTGCACCCCCTCGTATCAGTTGTTAGGCATTATGGTCCAAACCATGAACCTCGTCACGGAAATGATGAAGGGATTGAGGGAGGCCCAGAAGCAGAACACCCAGATCCTCGTTGCCCTTCAGGCAGCAGTCCAGCAGTCGCTCCCCTCTGCAACTTCTTCAGTAGTTTCAAAACCCCATCATGGATAGATGACCAAATATCCAAGGCCTGACAATGTGCATCTTCAATTCAGGTAGCATTGCTAAACAAGAGGTAGAGTTCAGAGAACTCATGAAGGAGTTCTCCATCGACATATGCATGATGGAGGAAACCCACCTAAAACCGGGAATAAAAGTGACAATCCCAAACTATGTTAGCAGTTTACCAAGGACAGGCCAATATAAGACAGAGGAGTGGCCATTTACATAAAAAGAGATATCCCCCACCACCAGGTATTCTTCCCAGCTACCAATAAAATTGAATCAGTGGTGGTGGAAGTAAACACTGCCACCGGAACCCTAACAATTGTTGCAATCTACCAACCCCCACAAGGCGAAATATACGAGGGAGACATAGCTGCTCTAGGGCAAACTGAAGGCAAACTCACAATATGAGGTGACTTCAGTGCCAAACACCCAGATTGGAACTCTAGAGTAACACCCAAAGGAGGTGCCAAACTGCAATGACTAGCATGCGACGACCACTTCGAATCATGGGGTCCGGTCGAGCCCACACAGTTTCCAAAAAATGGAGGTAGGCCTGAAGCGTTAGACATAGCCCTCACTAGGAGGATTGCGGGGTTTGTGGCCACAAGGACAGTCAACAGAATGTCTTCTGACCACAATCCAGTGACTCTAGAGGTCGATGTGGGAAAATGGGTAGCAATCCCACAGTACCAGATGTCTTACAAACGTATAGACTTGGAGTGATACCAAGAAACTGTCACCTCTGATATCGCTCGCACTCTGCCACCTACTGCCGAAACAGTAGAACAAGCGCTACAAGATCTAACAGGATCCATCTTGCAGGCACCGGAAGAGCCCCCCCCCCCCCCCACTAAGGGACGAGCTGTCCCTGCAAATACAGCTCCCGGAACACTCGCTAGCTCAAATTCTACATAAGAACAGAGTGGCAAAAGGGTAGAAGATCACCAGGAGTCAGGCCACCAGGAGGCTGCTCAATCATCTACAGAGGGAGCTGAATGTATCGCTCAATGAGCACAGAAACCAGCAATGGCAAAACCGCCTCACAGCTCTCATAGTAGACCATCACACACTATGGCAAGCAACCAAGCAATTCACGAAAAGACACGCTAGGATGCCGCCACTGCACAGCGAGCAGGGTCTGGCCTACAGCCATGGTGAAAAGTCCAACACCCTTGCTGACTCCTTCGAGAAGCAGTTTCAAGTGGTAGAACCCCAGGATGAAGAGCATGAAGAGGTAGTCTGTCATCAACCTTGGCATAACCTTGGACTCTCGTCTTACATGGAAACCCCCCATAGACTAGGGTCCACAGGAAAGTCTGTGCCAGAATGTCCATACTATACCCAGTCCTCAGCACATCCAGCACCCTTTCCTGCTCTGTAGGAGTGAACGTTTATCAGGACCTCATATGGCCAGTAATGGAGTATGCATGCCCTGTCTGGGGATATGTGGCGAAGCAGCACCTGGATAAACTCCAGAGGCTGCAGAACCGCACCTACCCATGGAATTCCCCACAGACGACCTGCACACCGCTGCTGAAATCCAACTCCTCAAAGAAAGATTCCTAGATGTGGCAAGGGCTTTCTACAAGAGCTCTTCCAGATCTGGGAATAACCTCATCCACTCCTTAAGTCAGTATGACATGTCCCACGATAAGCACAAACGTCCAATGATGATCTTTGATGACTAAGTCGAAGAGAACATCCCTATATCCAGTTCCTAATCCTCTTCCCTCCCCCAAAATACCAATCATCTCGCCAACCTCAGACAAGTACCAGACACACACAGAACATTCATCACATCATGCAGACAACCAAAAACTACAGAAATAACCAGACACACAAGTACGCAGTGGAGTAAACGCCGTAAGGCAACAAACTCCCCCACACACTTCCCCAAAGAGGGGAAAGTATTAGATGAGAGTGAGACGGCATTCCGACACTTCGCCAGAAGATGATGGATACGAAACTCATTGAAACGTTGCGACAAGAGGATGCCACCACTCGGCTGATAACCCGAGAAGAATTCACCCCACGAAACCTTCCAGCACCTGATTAAACGTTCGCCTGCGAGAGTGGAAGCTGTCACGAAGGCTAAGGGTGGGCCAAAACCATATTGAATTCAGCATTACCGATGGAGGGCGCCACGAAGTTGTAAATCATTTTCATCCAGGTGTGTGGATGCTTTTGATCACATAGTGTATTACTAAAGTCCCCCACCACATTTTTCTGCCTGTGATTGAAGGACAATCTCAGGAACTACTGTATAGATTTTGATATTGTTTTCACTAATAGATTGGATGATTCAGCTGGAAGGTTTGCGTAAATAATTTGTAAATATTTTATGCAAAGTGGCTGAACTATGATGAATTAAATTTCTCCACTGGATTTTTCTGTCTCCGTGTGAAAGCTAATCTCAGAAGTAGTATATGGATTTTGATACGGTTTTCACTAACGTGAAGATGTATCACCATTACGCCGGACAAATCGTGCATTCGTAGATATTTGGTGCTATCCGTGGGAAGCCTGGCTAGCTCGCTAGTAAATTTAAGTGCTAGGAAGTTTTTTTTTGTCACGGTATTTCTCTAGAGAGTTGTCTTGTACGGAAGTGAAATGTGGACCACAAGCAGTTCAGATAAGAAAAGAATAGCATCTTATGAAATGTGGTGTTAAGAAGAACGGTGGAAATAGATTGGCAGATCGGATAACAAACGTGTAGTACTTAATCGATTTTTGAAGGAAAGAAATTTATAGGACATCCTGACTAACAGAAGGGATCGGTTGGTAGGATACGTTCTGAGAAATCAAGGAATCGTGAATTTGGTAATGGAAGGACGTATGAGGTATAAAAATTATACAGAGGGGGACTGAGGGTCGTATAGAGTAAGCAGATTCAAATGGATGTAAGTTATAGCATCTATGCAGAGGCTGAACTAGTGTGGAGAGCAGCATGACACCAGTGTTCCGACTGAAGGCCTCAATAATCAACACAGCTACTGTGAGTGAAGTGCAGGCTCGCATGGACTCATGACAGACTTCTGAACTGAAGGAATTGTTAGGAAAAGGAGTGTGAACATTCTACTACACATTTTAAATGGCAACTGTTCTAATATTTAATTTTAATTCCCGCACTGTTGCATGTTTTATGTGTTTGTGTATCTCACGCTATGATGCAATCATTTCTAACTTGCACCATTTCTGCGTCTTGTGTATCAAGTATCCAATGGTTATCTGTTTTACTACAGATGACTGTGCTGATGGAGTGGACTGTTTTGTCCTGTTTGTATTGCTATGAAATTCTATACCCATTCCTTTCGAGTAGCTGCAAAGAAGTGCTGGGCTAAATGTTCCCTTTCGAAGGATGGATCGCCATCAACAGTGTCACAATCCCTCACTCGATTAGATACTGACGAGAGTCTATAAATTTAATGGAGGGAACTGATGCAAGTCTGACGTTCATGAACTGTACGCCACCTCCTTAGCACTCTTGGTCCAACTAACTATTGGGAATGGAAACTTCTCCCGTTACCAGACTGCGGACAGCTTGTCTTCAACTGAACACCACCAAACTATTGTGCGTTAGCAGCCTTGGTTAAGCCTAGTTTACACGACGACATTGGGTTGCGCCACTCATTGAGTGGAATGAGTTGTACGCAAGTGGTTTCATATATGACTGTAGACACGGCGACACCAGTATACACTTCGTGTCTGAAATAGCTTTTGCAGCTGCACGTCACATGAATTGTGATGGAGTTAAAGCTTGTTGCGTGAAATTGCCGCATAAGAACAAAATAAGAAACTGGTTTTGATTCGTGACTGGATGAAGAAAAGACATCAGCTTGGTTGCTCAGCATCCTTGCTGAAATAATTTATAACAGAAGATCCAAGAAGTTCTTTTCATTATCTTAGATTGCCATCAGAACTGTCCACGTTTCTTCTAAATAGGGTTAATTATGCAATAAGGAGTAAAGGTACTGTAATGCATGAAGCACTGTCGCCAGAATGGAAATGACATATCATATTGTGTGCATTACAATCGAGAACACTTGGCATGCTTTAAGATACGGTTTTAGTTGATAATAACGCTATTTCATTAACAACAATAATTATCTACATTAACAGTAATATTATTAACATTAGCAGCAATAATTATTCGAAGCAGACCGCATTAAGAAGAGAATGGTTTGCAAACTACTCTCTTGAAAATAAGTTTGTACAGTGGAAATATTTCCATATTCTAACATATGTGAATGGGGAGTACTGCAACGACGTTTTAAATAGATGAATATTGACTAAAGAATGCCGCTTCTTGAATTTGTATAGCCTTCCCTGCTGTCAACAATATTCCTTAACAAAGAGTGGTCAACTCGAACGATGGGATTTTAGTCTTGTAGACGAGAGCATTGCCACAGCTAGAATTACACTTGCTTGTATTTTTCTTAATTCAGTTGTATATGTGCTCCTAAGTCAATATATTTTGCCCTGCAGCTCAGATATTGTCAAACCATCTATGTTATTAGCGCACATGAAGGTCTCAGCGGCAGCAATTATGTTGCTTATTTTTGTAATTAGCATCACTGAAATCCTACAAACACCTATGTGAAGCATAGATATCCAAAAGCGATCATTGTTCTCCGTTCCCAACTTCATATTTCAGTTTGTCTACACTCTATGAACAGACATAACCTCAAAACTCATGCAACTATTGTCGCCAAAGTTGGAGCACGCCGAAAATGTTGTTTCACCAACGATTTGCGCAAACGCGCGGTGCGCATGCGGAGTGCCCGGTAGCGCAGTTGCCTGCAACCTAAAGTGCGCGTCATTTATGTTGGCGGCCGAGTTTAGGTTCGTTCTGCGCATCTGACGGCACAAAACACAGTCAGCCAATGAACAGAGATCGACGTTGCCAGATCTCGACTGCAGTGCATAGCATGGACGAGTGTCTTCAGTTTTAGAAACGTTCAGTCATAAATAAAGTAATAGAACAAAAGCAATGTCTTGATAGCAGACTTTCTTTTATAGAAAGTTTGGAAAAAGCATTCTTTATACCAATTGCTTCATATTCTATTAATTAATTAAACCAAACAAGCAATAAGACTCCTAATTCAGGCGATAGCAAGGAAAGGTGTTTGTATCAATCTCACGAACCGCTTTTTCGCAATAAAGAACAGCGGTAATTGTTTATTTCCTATTGTACTTCGACGAAGCGTGAGTAATTCATAGTCATACCAACAGTGTTTGTCAGTATTTTGTGTGACGTGTTACAGTCCTCATGGCGTTCTGTAATCAGACGAGCTGCGTTAGCGTAACGGTTAAGGTGTTCGGCTTCTATGTGAAATGTTATGAGTTCAAACCTTGTGCGCTGCTTAATATTTTCATTATTTAAAAACAATATCGAAATGCCTTACTTCACGAATTATATTCGTTTGAATGCAATTTTTTTGATATTTCTAGTGCTTTGTCTCTTCATTAACCCTTTCGCTGCTGCAGACATGTGCTCCTCGCATTCCGCACTGTGCGCGATTTTGTCATCACTGCACTGCTCACCTGTGCAGACACATGGTGTTCCCACTGCTTTGACACACTTATCATTCGATTTCACAAAAACTATTTGGCCCAAAAATTTGATTTTTACACGTCTTCTTGACTGATACCTTCCCCCCCATAAATGACTTAATTTTGTTTCGATGTTCAACGCAGTTATTATGCAGCATTACATGTAGTAATTTTATATAAAATTTAGGTATCTTGTCCACATTTCATTCTCAACATTGTGGCAACTAAAATCGACCATACGGAAAGTATACTCTATGGACTTTTACCTCTGCAAACTCTTCAAAATTTCGTGCAATGGTTTACTATATTTAATGCTGCATAATAACTGCGTTGAACATCGAAACAAAATTAAGTCATTTATGGGGGGAAGGTATCAGTCAAGAAGACATGTAAAAATCTAATTTTTGGGCCAAATAGTTTTTGTGGAATCGAATGATAAGAGTGTCAAAGCAGTCGGAACACGATGTGTCTGCACAGGCGAGCAGTGCAGTGACAAAATCGCGCACAGCGCGGAATGCAGGGAGAACGTCTTTGTAGCAGCGAAAGGGTTAATGCGGCCGTGGTGGCTTTACTTCATGAACTGAGCGCTCCCCCCTAAACGTAAGCTTGCGAATATGCTTCTATTGGCGCAGCGTCGTGTGCGACTGGCAACGCAGCAATCTCCCGCGTCTGGGCGGGCATGCGCGAGCCGCCAAGATAAAAGAATTGAACTATAGTATTGCCGTGTAAACTAGGCCTTACAGAGGCAGATGTTGGTGGGGGTAGCGCCATACTTCTGTTATGAGGGGCAGTCAAAATGTTTCCGTTTGAGGGCATTGCTGCAGCGTACACGCAATGTAGCGCGATTTCGATGTTGGTATATACGCAACTGACATGTAGGCAAGGGATTAGAGTAGCATTCGTGTCTTTCCAAAGTGCATGTGGTAAATGTGGACATACGAACTATTGCGACGTTACTTATCAAATGCGTCGAAATAGGACCAACAAGCTGTTATTCTTTTCTTGGTCGTCGAAATAGGACCAACAAGCTCTTATTCTTTTCTTGGTTGCCGAAGGACAAACAGCGGTAGACATCAGTTGGAGAATAAGGAATGTATATGGGACAGTATGGCTGTCAAAAACCACTGTTGTGGAATGGTGCGGCAAGTTCGGTGTTGGCCGTAATTCGACATAAGACGCTGGTCAATTTGGGAGCCTAGCCTCATCCATTACCCCGTTATGACAACTCAAGTGGGAGACACTAGAGCACTCGCCCTATAGAACTAATCTCTAACCAAACTATTATCACGCCTTCGATACCTTAAAAAAGGCCTGGAAGGGTCGACGCTTCCTGTTGGACGAGGATGTGCAGCTGGCAGTTGTTTTAAACGGGTGTCTTCAACCTGGTGTGTCACTGGAATGATTGCTTCAATGTTGACCGCGATTTTTCCTGATTGGCATACCAATTCTGGACTGTACAGCCCTCAAACAGAATCTTTTTGATTATCGTTTCTGTTATTTATTTGGCTTTCGGCAAATATTAGCCATTTAGCCAGTTGAAATTAGACCAACTGCTTGAGATAACTCGAAAAACATAAAAATTACAAGTTTTACAACATTTATATTATCCAGAAACAGGCAGAGTGGTCTGAGTCTGGCGTCATATCTCTTGAACTACGTCTCACACAATGATGTATTGGAATTGATACTATACATTCAGCAGCATAAGTGGATAATGTCAGCGAAATTAATGCGAATACAGTCAGTAGCACAGGAGTAATACATTTAAACGTCAAACATGATGCGGCAGTTTTTCACGCATCTCGTTTTTTATGACATCATATCTCCAGAAATACGTTAGGTAGATGGTTTTGACCCCTACAGCGATTGTTGCCTGACAGTAAAGAATCCGTGTACCAAGTTTGGTTGGAAGCACTTCAGTGGCTTAGAAGATGTGGAACACACACACACACACACACACACACACACACACACACACACGCACGCACATACACACACACACACACACATCAGTTTTTATAATATGTATGGGTTTAATGTGAAAGATAAACTGATTGACGCTGTATGTAACGTATTTAATTATTGGTTTAACAGAAATAGTGAAGTCATAAAAATAGACTACATGACAAAAAAGGGGAAGGAGCAGTTAGAAGACATGGACGGATGTCAATGCAACTGCTTGGACGTATGTAACATCGGCGGGTATGACAGGTAGAATGACAACCAGAGCGCAGAAGTGTTGTTCGCGTTTACTGTTGTTACAAGGCCCGATAGAGAACATAAGGACCGTGAACAACGTCAGATGTTGAGTAACCACTGTGAAGCACATGGTTACGTCGCGCAAAAGTATGAGACAGCATTATCAGTACCTGACAGAATTTTAAAGGGATCTCATTTGGCCAGCCGCTCGAATCGCGCAATATTCGGAATTGTGGGGCAGTCGGATGTTACAGAGGCTCGATGTTAGACTGCATGGGAACATCAGGGCAGGCATGTTTCCGGTCGGCCAAGCCTCAGCACCACAAGAAAGGATCACTGAATTGTGCACCAAGCACCCCGCAACGCCTTCATATATTCGCTAGCCATCCGCGACCAAGTAATGGACTCCCGTCACATTCTGTGTCTTTCTGCACCATTGATCAGAGACTAGCAGCAGCCGAGCTAGGGTAATACCATGCCATATGCATGTTCCGTTAACACCATAACACAAACGACTGTGTTTGGAGTGGTACCGTGGCTGGGAAGCATAGACTGGTTGTGAATGGCATCGCATTGTGCTCAGTGATGAACCTCAATTCTGCTCCACTCTGGATGACCATCGTCAGCGAGTATGGAGGCGACCTGGGAAGAGGTCCCATTCTCCCAATGTTTTGGAGAGGCACAGTGGTGTTAGTCCTGGTGTCATGGTGTATGACTTTTGGTCACCGCTGGTAGTGATGAAGGACACCGACGGAACAATGGTATGTCACGGACCTCCTGCATGCACGTGTGTTACCTCTCACGTGATATTTTCGTGGTGGTATTTTTCAACGGCACAGTGGTCGTGCAAGAATGATAAAGGTCTCTATGAACTATTTGCATTATGTTGAGGTACCACCATGGCCAGCAAGATCCCCAGATCTGTCCCCTATAGAACGTGGCTGGGACGTGCTTGGACACAATTCCATCTCAGTGCCAGTGACGAGGATATCAAGGACCATTTACAACAGTTATAGGCCATCTTGCCTCAGGACAGCGTACAATGGCCTTATGACACCCTTTCCAATCGAATCAGTGCATTCATCCACGCCAGAAGGGTTGCAACATCACACTGATAACCAGGCCCATACAGCAAGTTCTTTGTAAATTTGACCTGATTTTGTAATCATTTAAATGAAACCACATACCGATTGAACCCGTTTGTTAGTTAGTTATATGTTCCATAGTTCATCTGAACGTTTTTTTTTTTTTTGTTTTTTTTTTTTTGTTTTGGAAATGATGTGGAAAGAATCAGTTTAGAGGGTTTGTATACACGATTATTGTTAACGTTAATGAATTCGTTCCCTCCTTTCCTTCTGAAAGGTTCACTTTCTTATCACGCAGTGTGGTTTACACTAAAGTGAAGTTTGCAATTAAAGTATAAGTGTAATGATTACCTATATACACTCCTGGAAATTGAAATAAGAACACCGTGAATTCATTGTCCCAGGAAGGGGAAACTTTATTGATACATTCCTGGGGTCAGATACATCACATGATCACACTGACAGAACCACAGGCACGTAGACACAGGCAACAGAGCATGCACAATGTCGGCACTAGTACAGTGTATATCCACCTTTCGCAGCAATGCAGGCTGCTATTCTCCCATGGAGACGATCGTAGAGATGCTGGATGTAGTCCTGTGGAACGGCTTGCCATGCCATTTCCACCTGGCGCCTCAGTTGGACCAGCGTTCGTGCTGGACGTGCAGACCGCGTGAGACGACGCTTCATCCAGTCCCAAACTTGCTCAATGGGGGACAGATCCGGAGATCTTGCTGGCCAGGGTAGTTGACTTACACCTTCTAGAGCACGTTGGGTGGCACGGGATACATGCGGACGTGCATTGTCCTGTTGGAACAGCAAGTTCCCTTGCCGGTCTAGGAATGGTAGAACGATGGGTTCGATGACGGTTTGGATGAACCGTACACTATTCAGTGTCCCCTCGACGATCACCAGTGGTGTACGGCCAGTGTAGGAGATCGCTCCCCACACCATGATGCCGGGTGTTGGCCCTGTGTGCCTCGGTCGTATGCAGTCCTGATTGTGGCGCTCACCTGCACGGTGCCAAACACGCATACGACCATCATTGGCACCAAGGCAGAAGCGACTCTCATCGCTGAAGACGACACGTCTCCATTCGTCCCTCCATTCACGCCTGTCGCGACACCACTGGAGGCGGGCTGCACGATGTTGGGGCGTGAGCGGAAGACGGCCTAACAGTGTGCGGGACCGTAGCCCAGCTTCATGGAGACGGTTGCGAATGGTCCTCGCCGATACCCCAGGAGCAACAGTGTCCCTAATTTGCTGGGAAGTGGCGGTGCGGTCCCCTACGGCACTGCGTAGGATCCTACGGTCTTGGCGTGCATCCGTGCGTCGCTGCGGTCCGGTCCCAGGTCGACGGGCACGTGCACCTTCCGCCGACCACTGGCGACAACATCGATGTACTGTGGAGACCTCACGCCCCACGTGTTGAGCAATTCGGCGGTACGTCCACCCGGCCTCCCGCATGCCCACTATACGCCCTCGCTCAAAGTCCGTCAACTGCACATACGGTTCACGTCCACGCTGTCGCGGCATGCTACCAGTGTTAAAGACTGCGATGGAGCTCCGTATGCCACGGCAAACTGGCTGACACTGACGGCGGCGGTGCACAAATGCTGCGCAGCTAGCGCCATTCGACGGCCAACACCGCGGTTCCTGGTGTGTCCGCTGTGCCGTGCGTGTGATCATTGCTTGTACAGCCCTCTCGCAGTGTCCGGAGCAAGTATGGTGGGTCTGACACACCGGTGTCAATGTGTTCTTTTTTCCATTTCCAGGAGTGTACATCTGTCTCTTTTGTTTTTAGCGCTCTCCTCTGCAGACACAGTATCGCTGCATTACTTGTATTAGTGTGATACAATACCCACAGTCAACGTCTATCTTCAGGAGTTCTGGGAACTGGGGTGATGCAAAACTTTTTGATGTGTGTATATTCGCTAGTAAAATTGGTCATAAATAATCCATCACAATTTGAGAAGACCAGATGTCCATGACTACAACACTAGTCGAAAAATTTATTACCGACTATGAAAGCTGTCAGAAAGGAGTTCAACATACAGAAACAAACATTTTTTTTTCATTTGTCTGATAACGTAAGATGTCTGACAGGTGGCAAATCATGTTTTAAATGTGACCCAAAATGATTTCCCGTGGACAACTGCTATTCCATGGACGAATTTCTACTTAAAAGCCCGTAGCCTCTAAGAAAAGGAAGAAAAGCCTTGTTTTTAAGTGTAGTTGTATGAACAGGATGACAAAATAATGCGTTGATCAATGTTAACACTAATCATGTATACATATCTCGAAACCAACTCGTCTCACATCATTTCGATAAAAGAACCGTTCACATGGTCTGTGGAACGTGTAACTAGCTATCAGGATGCTGGTCCGTGTCGCATGCCGTCAGTCAAATCATAAAATGCCATTGCCTGTCCAGACCTGTGTGCTCATCTTGCTCGCTGTTGTGGACGCCAGAGCAAGCGACTGGCGTCAATGGGATGGGCGCTTCCACTCTGCTTGCAGTCGATGGGCTAATTTTGCCATAATCGGTGTAAATGGGTTATAGTCGAGTCCTTCGTGGCTGACTTAATGGTTGATGACTTCCTCACAAATACAGGTGTCTTCCAACACCTGTTCAAAGAATTCTTTGAAAGTCCTGCCAGGAAGCAGTCCTTTAAATAGTAGTACTACAAGTGACAGCAGCAAATGGCCAACTGAAATGCCTGCATTTGGCTCCGGAAGATGACTGGCAGAAAGGACTGAACTTTGAAACAATTTCATGGAGCAATATGGAGCTCGTGAAAAGAACGAATCAGCTGGGAGTCTCACAGTGGTACGAGGCTAGTCATCCGCCCTCCGGGGCAGATTCTGTATTTTGGGATTGATACCTACATCTATATTATTTCTCAACGGTGTTTTTTTTTTCAGTGTGCCATATCTCTCGTATTACCTTATCAGGCAGTTCGCCGCTTTACCTCCGAGGATGTCTCCCGCAGTCGGAGACGAAACGTCAGGAGACAGTTTTATACTTCGACCACGGCCTATCAGCCCGGAAGTTTTAAGTGAAGACAATACCGGCCGTGCCCGCATCTCGTGGTCGTGCGGTAGCATTCTCGCTTCCCACGCCAGGGTTCCCGGGTTCGATTCCCGGCGGGGTCAGGGACTTTCTCTGCCTCGTGATGGCTGGGTGTTGTGTGATGTCCTTAGGTTAGTTAGGTTTAAGTAGTTCTAAGTTCTAGGGGACTGATGTCCATAGCTGTTAAGTCCCATAGTGCTCAGAGCCATTTTTTCAATACTGGCCGTGAAAGCTTACATTGTATTACCTTATCAAAATTGATGACAGAGACATCATTTTCAAGATTTCGTTAGTAATAGGGCAACCTTCATATGGCCCCACTCTCCATTATTGCCAAATTTGTTCAAGATGGCGGATCCAAGATGGCAACATCACAATGACATCATGGCGGAAAGTTCAAGTATTGGCAGGAAAATAGGTCAGTTGGGCTACCTCTACTAACCTAACACCCACCCCTCCCCTCTCCCCCTCCCCCGTCGTCTCCCCCAGAAAATGGTGGGAAGTTCAAATTTTGGCCGAAGAAAGATCACATGTGCTATCTCCACTAACCTAAGAAAATGGTGGGAAAAATGGTCACTTGGGCTTCCTCCACTAACCTAAGCTGTCCGAACGCCACCTCTTCTTAGGAATTGGCTCAAATGGCTCTGAGCACTATGGGACTTACAATCTATGGTCATCAGTCCCCTAGAACTTAGAACTACTTAAACCTAACTAACCTAAGGACATCACACAACACCCAGTCATCACGAGGCAGAGAAAATCCTAGGAATTGGTGGGGAAAAGACTCAGCCTGTGCTGGGCTGTTGGAGAGAGGAAGGAGTGTACTTTATTTTGGAACAATTTATTTGGGGATGGATTTCACATAGTTCATTTATTACACTGATGCAAAGCACTCACTCTGAAGTGCTTGGAGTCACGCTACATAACCTACCTACGTGCAAACTACTCATCAATTATCGAAATAATGCAGTACACTGATGTACCGACATGCAAACAACTCGTAAATTACCAAAATAATGCATTGCACACGTTACAGAGCTGCAAACTACATGCTACAGAGCTGCAAACTACTCGTAGATTGCCGAAATAATGCAGTACGCTGATGTACAGACACGCAAACAACTCGTAAATTGTAAAAAAATAATGCATGTAAAGGCTCTGCAAACATGCTCACAGTGTTTAAACAGCCGAAAATAGTGCAGTGCACAAACACTCATTGCACGTAAAAAACGCTTTCGAACTATCATCAACCGCAATGTATCATAGGCTCCAAAGTGCACATGCGCTGATGCCACCACAAGCCACCGCCAGACAGACGAATGCAGGGGTAAATACAGGTACGTGAGCTATTGCTCTAATGCCGCTACCGCATACAGTCAGTAGGTAAAAGTCGTGCCTATTTTCGGGTATACAGCTCGAACTCTTCGAGTGTCATACTGACTCACATTCCTATGTAAATATGAGTCAAGTCACCCTTTGGACTTGCAAGTGTTTACTGTTGCTGGTGTGATGCCTCTCTACCTGCAGTCCAGCGAAGACCTAATTGCAGAGCGACCCACCCTCGCAGACATAGCTAAAAGGTTCTCAATGCTATACTGACATCACAGGTCGCGCTAGAGAAATCTGTTGCAATGCATCCCAAAATAGAACAGAGTGCATTGTTCCTAGCGATCCTAACGGAACATGTGAGATGCCTCCAGCTGCACATGTATTTACTGTGACTGACGTCTACCTGCAAGTCCAGCGTCAAGCAAGAGATGTCTGCATAATGTCCCACCCGCATAGTTAAAAGGATCTCAATGTTATACTCAATGTTATAAATAGTAAAGTGCTGCAGAAATAGTAAATGGTCACTTTCGCAGGAGCTTTCGTGATGTCACAACTTGTCTGTATGGAAATTCTTGTCCTAACAGGAGCTGTTTATGAAAATAGCCCAGAATAAGACCGATTGCATTCTTCCAGATGGTCCTAACGAGGCACCCCTTCCGCCATGTGTTACCCTTCCTGCTTTCAACATACATCTCAGAAATGGTAAACATTCTTGTCACTATGTAGGAGCTGCTACGTCCCAGCACAAAGGATGTGTTGCAAATGAATGGAGGTGCGCCATACAAAATCGACCCTTTTGCATCATGCATAGAGCTATAGACCGCCAGACACTTGTACATATACCATGAAGACAGACAGCATCAGCACATGCACCGTAGGTATACTCTTCACTGCACTAGATTTTTCCCATGACGTCGGGCAGTCATCCACCGCAGCGTACAGTCACAAGTCATCTGCTCCTGATGCGTAACCAGAGCGCACTCAACACACCGAAGTCACTCTCAGAACTATTGTACATAGTTGGGGTCGGCTCCCCTCGGCACTAAGGTGTTACTGTTTCTGGCCCTGACCTGCTTGCTTGTTTGCTTTCTACACCAATGTCCAGACTCTGCGATTACAAGAACACATGTGTTTTCAAATGGTTTGCCAGAATATTACACCATATGCGATACTTATTGATATCAAGTACCTAGCAATATGCTTCCATGTCGACGTTTTCTCGGATTCCTCTTCTTGTAGCATACTTGTTCCCATGTACAAATTGTTCTGCATCAACCAGAAGACACGCAAGTACCTCCTTAATTCTCTGTATTTTGGTGTATATTCCCTCAATTTATACGTATTTTCCTGTCATTTTTCGCAATTCTGTCGATTTTATGTCAGTTCTATCATGGCATAACCTCTCGTTCTATGTTCTACAATTGCAAGTAAATGTAGTACAGGTAGTACAGATGCCAAACCTAGCGCAAGTGCGCTGTTTTTCTGATAGGGAGGCGTAGTATACCACTGTACTCGAATGCATCCAGACGCCTACATCCCACATATTCCACATTTGCTGAGCACGTGCTCTGTTTTCTGTATGTCTGTGTCTAAGCATGTGTCACAGATGGCTCCCAGGACCCGGTCCTCCCACTGGTGGACCCAACTTCGAACACAGAACACGTGTTTGGACAAAACATATGGTTACCACCTGTGAGCCCTATCCCAGGTGCGATGTGTGGTGGATCTGCCTCTGAAGATCGGTCTGGATATAAAGTGTGCAGCAGATCAACACTTGAATACTAACTCGGATGCGATATATTGTGGATCTGCATCCCAACATCACTCCATACATTGGGTGTGGGATGGATCCACCTTCAAACCCTATCCCGGATGTGGAATATTGTGGATCTGCATCCCAACATCACTCCAGATGTAATGCGCAGCAGATTGACACTCGAATGCTAACTTGGGTCTACTGCAGGTACACACCGTACACTGTTGGCGGACCTATGACAACTTGTTCCAATTTCTACTGAGTGGTCAAAACACAGTCCTGTCGCACTGACTCAGGTCACTCTGTTTCTTCATGGGTTGCTGAAGGTGGTACATACAGCTCTCTCCGATTTCTGCTCAGTTCTGACTTAAATTGGAACGTTCACATGCACAAAGCTGCAGAAATGGCAGCAGTTGCAAGAGCCTTAGGGACTATCTGAAATTTTACTGTAGCACATAGGTTCGAAAAAGGTGACTCGTTTCGAGATATGAGAGTGCCAGAAATATGATCCACTAGCAGCTGTAATCATTAAAGGACTTCTCCGTAGTACCCAACGCAGGTATGTTTTTGAATGGGGTGACCTGATTCCAAATCCCAGAAAGCATTTCTAGCGGATAGCGTAGCACTAGAGATCTGAAAAGCTAATGTACATTTCTTACGACCTCAATCAGCACACCATCAACTGTTTGTGATCCTTCTCAACCAACCATCTCCTATAACCCAGTCGATATATGACCAAATCTCTGATATGACATAAAGACAGAATGCGTTACAAATACTGAAGACATATCTAGCAGTAGTGTGAGGAGTTGCAAATACCAGCTTCAAACCATGTTCCTTAGCCGAATCACTTTCTAAATTCGGTGATTTTATCACAAGGTTGCACCGTCGTGTAACCGCACTGTTGGTCTGATAATATACAATCCGGCAATCACTGTCTATATTCAGTGTTGCGGTATTTGTCTGGAAAAGCCACTTCATTTGGGGGTCATGACATACAACGATTTATAAAGCCAGTATAGCTTTTAATATGGATACTTGTGTGCACCTGTAGAACCAAGACCGATTGTGATAGTAATATGGTCGTTGCAATCGTGTTTTTTTTTTTTAACATCTGGCGGTTTGTAAGATGATTACGCCTCTCTTTCTAAGACACAGTGGTGCCACTAGCAAGAAAAACTTATGAGACATGTCCATCCATCGCTAATTTTCTCTCAGTATTATTTGGTATCGCCAGCAATCAGTTATTGGCGAAGTATTATACTTAGTAGTAGGGAGTGCATGATAGGTACGCCATGAACATCAGTCTTATAAAGTATGTGTGTATGTTCCGACATGTGCAAAGGAAATGACTATGTCCAGTCGTAAGGAACGTATGGATCTGACGTGGAATACTGTGATAGCAAAGGGAAAGTATGTCATGTCATAAGAATGGTACAAATATTTCTATTTCCAGGGCCATATCCGTCAGCAGGGTGTATTTCTGATACTTCGCTCATTATCGAATATCATCCAATTGAGACCTTGATCGTATCATTTAATTGTAAGTATAGCAACCAAATATGTATTTCACTGGTTTCGTAGGATAATTCAGTCTAGGGGTGCATGGCTCGTCGGCGGTGGCCTGTGGCAGGAATGATTCACGTTTCTGGCTAACGGTAGGGGCTATCCCAATGGAGAGGCCTATTGGGGCGCAGGAATGTACCTGACTCAACCGTGTCGTCCTCTAGACGGCCGAATAGCGAACTAATACTTAGTATGTGTTGGACAGTTTTCATGATCGTATGGAAATTTGAGAAGATTCAATATGGACATGTGTTTGCGCTGGACCATTATTCTCTCTCATGTAAATTATCTGATTGCTTCTTCACGTTTCCCGTTTTTATTTAGTTGAGAGAACATCGATTGTGGTGTGCACATCTAGCAGGTGAAAGACAGGTGGAAGACATGTTTCCTGGTTCTCTAGACATGAGAAATACCTTAGTTGACTTTGTAAATTATAGGGATGATTTGGAATCTGTTACATCACTGGCATCGGTATTCGCAAGTGGAAGTATCAGTTTCCTGTATTTTTTTCGAGTTTTCATGTAAACGTCCTTGCAAACAGGATAAATTTCTAGTTACAGATTGGTTTACACCACACTCCACCTCGCTAAGGTTTCGGGTTTCTAGAGATATAATTTCCAGTCTGTATCTTCAGATTTATGAGTGATACTGCTATGCAAGCGATATTGCTATATGCCTGACATCGAGAAGTATCGCATAAATGGTATAATATACTGCCAAACAATGTGAAAATACATGTGTTCTTGAAATACTAGAGTCAGGAGATTGGCATAGAAAACAAGCAAGAAAGCTGGTCAGAACCAGAAACGGTGACACATCTGTGCCAAGGGGAACTGACCCTCGACTTTGTACAACAGTTCTGAGAGTGAGTTCGGTCAGCTGAGGGCACCCTGGTCATGCACAGGGAGTGGATGACTTGTGACCGTCGGCTGTGGTGGATGACCACCCGACCTTGCGGGAAATATCTAGTGCAGTGACGAGTATGTGCTTATGCTTCTGTCTTTGTGGTATATGTACGAGTGGCTGGCAGTCGATAGCTATATGCATGATGCAAGAGGGGCGAGTTTGTATGGTGCAGGGTAGGAATTGTATGTTTACTACATTGACACAGTACACGATGATTTACTGCCAGGTTGGAGATCGGTTTTGTGCTCTAAATTCAAGTTTCCATTCTCAGTGGCAGAGCAGTGTAATTGAGTAAGTGTCTTTCCGTATTTGACGATATGTAGGCGACTTTTGCAGGGTTTGACTGTCAGTGCAAAATGGCGAACTGTACAAAAGTGGTGGAATGACTGGAATTGATTGGCTATTGGACCCCCTCCATCTAAAAGGCGCTGCTCATGCATGGTCGCTTACATCTTTGGGCTGATCAAAGGGGCTGTGCCCATGATATAATATCCATAGTTAACGTCTATCTTCAGGAGTTCTGGTAACTGGGCTGATGCAAAACTTTTTTTGATGTGTGTATATTAAGAACTACCTAAAAAATATTAAATTTAACAGAGGTCTGGCATTAGCTTCAGTTCACTTTAACTCGGTTGATATTACTGGCAGTGGTCAATACCCTTTTAAAATAGATGGGCAGGTACATGATAAGGTAGGAAGTTTCCAATCTCCTGCAGGAGTTGTAATACTTATACTGGCTTCTTTATTATAGATTTTGATACTGCATTACAACACTGAATAGAGAATAAACCCAACAGAGCCTGTTGCAGCTAAATAATGGTGACACTGCAAACAATACTTGATGCTGACAATCAAATGGCTCTGAGCACTATGGGACTTAACATCTGAGGTCATCAGTCCCCGAGAACTTAGAACTACTTCAACCTACCTAACCTAAGGACATCACAAACATCCATGCCCGAGGCAGGATTCAAACCTGCGACTGTAGCGGTCGCGTGGTTCCAGACTGAAGTGCCTAGAATCGCTCGGCCACTTCGGCCAGCGCCGACAATACTTATGCACAATTGTGTAAATATGTGAAAGATGTAGCTCACAATATACCATTTGCATTTACTTTTTTCTCCATTACTGTATTACCTATTGCTGACTGATCAGGACAGTGTGTGAATTATTCACACGGGTCTACTAATATTACTATAGCCCGATTCATGAAGAATGGTGGTTCACACATGTCGAGGCACAGACAGAGATTCCATTACTGCCGCTTCCAAGCAACAGTTGCGATATGTGCATACACGTGCTTCAGCTTAAAGAAAGCGATAATCCTCCAAATTATGTATTTCACTTGTTTATTCAGAACCATTATCAGCGATGACAACTCGTAACAAATGGAATAGAAAGTCAGTAAATAACTCTCTATGATCGCTTTTAATGCTCGCATTGGTTACAATATTTACAGCAGAGTGCTCAGAATATTACCAAACGCTAACTGCTTGGCAGTCCGACAAAGCATGACGTAGGTGTGCAGAACAGACCTAAACTTCAACTGTTATCGGCTAACCCAGTGCACAGTCCGAGTTGCAGGATGTCAGTCTAACGGATCAGGAGGAAGAAAAAATTTTTTTTTAAATATTTCATACAATTATTGACTATAAAAATTTAAAATGACATAATAATCTACTCAATAAGAGGTACTATCTAACTTAAAAGTTTAACACACTATGACACTTCTTACAGTTATAAACCGTGTAGATGTCTTCAGGCAGAGTAACACGTGGCTCACAAATTCCCTGGACTATATTCTCCAGCACTTGAGAAGGAGAGCACTTAGTGACTTGCAACAAACTTTATAAATAACATCAAACTTTTTCTAAACTTTTACTCATTTACATGCTCAACATCAGGTATTAACTCAGTAATCAGACCCTTGAAACTGTTTTATGCATGAGGGTTCAGTTCTTTAAAGATTCAGCGGTGGGTTTTACTGGTAGTTTCTAAAGTCGGGGGTTGATGATGCATGAAATTAAGGCGTTAACTCTTCCCGCACAGAAAGTTTACAAGCATTCAAAGGTTTAATCCTGTGTGCTGGTGTGGATTTCTCTTTGCGCATTTTCCAGTTTTCCAAGCGAGTGCTATGGGTTTCCAGTATGCACAGATCATGCATCCACCAGCAACTTGGGGGTGGCCTTTAACAAAAGCGACAGAGATGTAAAGGTTTAATTGAACTAAATAAATTACAATTATTTCCATGGAACCATTAACTGTGGTGTTTCTGTGTGACATTAATTTGTTGACTTTCAAGTATGAGGGCGTGCTGAAAAGTAATGTCTCTGAGTTTTTTATGTCAAAACTCTTAAACTCTTTTAAATAAAACAAACTTTGTCAACATTCTATATCTATATTCTTCACATCTACATATTTATTTCTCTACATAATCACACTGGCAATGAATACGTTCCTTCCAATGAGGGATCAGTTTGTTGATACTGTCATTGTAGAATATTTGACATTGTTAACAAAGCTACAACCTCATCTCCGCCTACACCGCTTCATCACTAGAAAAGTGAAGTCCTGGCAGGTGTTTTTTAAGTTTTAAAGCTTTTGACAAGGTTGGTTGTAGACGATGCTCTCGTGCCTAGGAAACTCGTTAGAAGATCAAAACAAATTGCCAAATGATTTAGAAATGATATCTGAATGGTGCGAAAATTAGCAGTTGACCCTAAATAACGAAAAGTGTGAGGTCATTCACATGAGCGATACAAGGAAACTGTTAAACTTCGGTTACACGATAAATCAGGCTAATGTAAAAGCAGTAAATTCAGCTAAACACCTATGAACTACAATTATGAACAATTTAAATTGGAAAGAACACAAAGAAAATGTTGTGGGGAAAGCAAACCAAAGACTGCGTTTTATTAGCACAACACTTAGTAAATGTAACAGATCTAGTAAGGAGACAGCCTACACTACACTTGTCCATCCTCTTTAGGAATACTGCTGTGTGGTCTGGGGTAGTTACCAGATAGGATTAACAGATTACATGGAGAAAGTTCAAAGAAGTACAGCATGTTTTGTACAGGGTGGAGCAGAGGAAATGCATGTTTTTCACTATTGAATGACTGGGACACGATTTGATAAAAATAATAAAAACAAGCATTAAGTGCTAGATGTTTTAATGCAGTTTTGAAATATACATACTTTAACTAGGTTCGAAAAACGAAAAATAATATCTTGGAGATGACGTCCTTCTTGCTGGGTACAAATTTGGATCCTCTCCCGAAAGTTACACACGGATCTCTTCAACATTTCATTCAGTACGGCTTTAATTTCCCGACAAATAAAATTCTTCAGGTCATCGACTGTGTGAGGCTTATTCATGTAGACTTATGTTTTTAAATATCCCCACAAAAAGGAGTCGCATATCGACAAATCGGGTGAGTGAGGGGGTCAGTAAACGTCACCATATCTCGAAATAACATGTCCTGGGAACATTTGTCGAACCACTTCCATGGATGCTCTCACCGTGTGAGGTGTGGCACCGTCCTGCTGCAATCATACTTCTCTCGTGTTCACCTGACGCCTTTCAAGTTCTGGATGGAGAAAGTTGTTTAACATTTTAACGTAGCACGCTGATGTCACAGTAACTCTTCAAAAAAATAGCGTTCAACAATCCTCTTCTTTGAAATGCAGCACAACACTGATACTTTTAAACCGTGGAGAGGTCTTTGGTGTAATTCATGTGGGTTCTCCAGCGCCCAATACCGACGATGTTGAACATACACATAACCGTCTACATTAAAATGTGCTTCATCACTCATGAAGACTGTAGCATCTGCATCTTTTGTAAAAAAATTTCGTCCATTACGCGACAAAACTCTCTGCACTGCACATAATCCGTTTCACTAAGCTGCTGGACGATCATGATCTTGTACGGGTGAACCTTAAGATCGTCATGTAAGATGTGGTGAAGTGAACGACGTGACATACCCAGCGCTACAACCTGTCGTCCAGCCGATCGCTTTGGACTGGCATGAACTGCCGTTCTCACTCGGTCTACAGTTTCTGGAGTACAAACTGAATGAGGAAGACCAAGTGGTTTCTTTTTCATCACAGATCCAGTACTTCTAAACGCAGCAACCCATCGGAGTACAGTATTTCGATCAGGCACTGCACATCGACGTCCAACTCAAAAATTTTGAGGGAAAAGACGTTGAACTGTGACGACAGAATGATTGTTTCTAAAGTACTGCTCGACAACGAACACTCGATGCTTTACGCTCCAATGCTCCATAGCGACTGGAACTGCACTGTATGGGCAGTCTGCCAACACTGATTCAAGGTCAATACCCCCTCTCGTCGCCGCGTACTAGCGGTTCAAAAAACATGCGTTACCTCTGCTCCACCCTGTATTATCGCGAAATAGGCGTGAGAGTGTTACAGACATGATACATGACTTGGGGTGGACACCATTAAAACAAAGGCGTTTTCCGCTGTTGCAAAATCTTCTGACGAAATTTAAATCACCAAATTTCTTCTCCGAACCCGAAAATATTTTGTTGACGCCGTCCTGCATAGGGAGGAACGATCATCATAATAAAATAAGGGAAATCAGGGCTCGCACAGGAAGGTATAGGTGTTCGTTTTTTCGTGCACAGTTTGGGAGTACAATAATAGAGAATTATTGTGAAGGTGGTTCGATGAACCCTCTGCCAGGCACATAAGTGTGATTTGCAGAGTATTTCATGTAGATGTAGATGTGGAAGTTTTGGCAACAGATGAATATCGGATGGGGCCAAGTCGGGACTGTACACAGGATGATGGATGATAGTGAGCCCAAGGCGTCGGATTGTTGCAGATGTACCAGAACATGTGTGTGGTCTGTTGTTGTCATGCTGAAGGAGACGGTGCTCCATGTTTGGAACAACTCTTCGAATTCGAAACTCGGTTACAGCACACTGTTCCTCACACACCAACATAGTTGCGTTACACACCGCCATGTAACTCGCTACAGTTCGGAGCTCTCTAGCGGCAGACGGCTACAAATATGTAAATAACAAAGAATAGAGACATATAATGTTAATAACGTTCATTTTATTTGAAGAAAAACTTAAAGAGCTTCCACATTGCATGGGGGCTTAATTAAAATAGAATGCAAATAATTTTAATTTTTTGTTTTGATTTAGTAGCTGTCTGTTCGGTTACGAAGTCTCGTAACGGTTGGCCCTGACTAGTATTATTACGCTATCTGACTGCATAGAACAATAACAAGAATGAAATGGAAATTTTCATTAACACAATTAATTAATTAAGTCCCCAGCAACTATAAAACCTACGAAACCAAAGCACAAGTGTAACTGTTCTGTGTGTGGAAGTATGACTCAACGTACGCATCTGGCACGGTTCTTCTTCAATAACACAATAAATTTTAAATATCATTTATACTGAATTAATTAAAGAAAATAAAAATACCATAATTACTCAAGAAAACCAGAATTACACTCTAATCCCAGAACACAAGCCAGATGCTTTGTTGACTGAAGCTGTAATGAAGCATTATTTACGACATTAAATAATGAAAAATAAATCAAGTTTCGTTACCTTCATATATTGACCAAAATCACTCTAATCATTACAATATATCTCCACACCGACTCGCTATTACCACATCTCAACAAGAACTTTTCAGTATCACATCTCAGCAAGCACTCCCTACTAGCACATCTCAACAAACACTCTCTGCTACGAGTTCTTAACAAGCACTGACTACCACGAGCTCTCCCCAAGCACTACCCACTACGACATCTCAATAATCACTGCCAGTGGAGGCGGCGGAACAATACTCTCTAGCGCGATCTCTGGCGCTGTGGCTCAGTGTAGCCACCTTTCATATGCCCTTCCTCCACGGCTAGAATTTGATGGTATTTTTGCCAGCATTGGTGGTGAAAATACCACCAAATTCGTCAAAAAAAAATACAGACAAAAATAAAAGATAATATTAATGCGTAAATATCATATAACTAGATAAAATTTTGGCTTTGCACTGACCTTTCAATAACCTAATATATAAAATACAGTAAGCAATACAAATTCTTTCATACATGTGATTTTACATAATAGTTTACACAAGTATTATGTGGTTAAACAGTTCAATCAATAGCGTCAGCAATGACGAATATGTGCAGGTAAGAGTCTCATAACTTTTCACAACAGTAATACACAAAAAATCAGTTTATACAAATATTCACATAAACGCTTTCCATAGCCCAAGAAACAAGTAGTTGACAGTTCCAGCAGTAGCACCCAGCAATGGTCAACAGGTGCAAATACCAACAAGTGACATCTTCACTAGAAGCAGTCCCATCAGTTGCACCCAGTAATGTTGAACAGGTGCAGACACCCACAAGTAACATCTTTTCAGTAGAAACAGTCCATCAGTGGCACCCAGTAATGTTGAGCAGGTGCAGACACCCACAAGTAACATCTTTTCAGTATAAGCAGTTCCATTAGTGGCACCAGCAATGTTGAGCAGGTGCAAACAGCAACATGTGACATCATTTCGGTAGAAGCAGTCCATCAGTGGCACCCAGCAATGTTGAGCAGGTGCAGACACCAACAGGTGACATCTTTTCAGTAGAAGCAGTCCATCAGTGGCACCCAGCAATGTTGAGCAGGTGCAGACATCAACAGGTGACATCTTTTCAGTAGAAGCAGTCCATCAGTGGCACCCAGCAATGTTGAGCAGGTGCAGACATCAACAAGTAGCACCATTTCAGTATAAGCAGTTCCATTAGTGGCACCATCAATGTTGAGCAGGTGCAGATACCAACAAGTAACACCATTTCAGTAGAAGCAGTCCATCAGTGGCACCCAGCAATGTTGAGCAGGTGCAGACATCAACAGGTGACATCTTTTCAGTAGAAGCAGTCCATCAGTGGCACCCAGCAATGTTGAGCAGGTGCAGACATCAACAAGTAACACCATTTCAGTATAAGCAGTTCCATTAGTGGCACCAGCAATGTTGAGCAGGTGCAGACACCAACAGGTGACATCTTTTCAGTAGAAGCAGTCCATCAGTGGCACCCAGTTATGTTGACCAGGTGCTGACCGCAGTCCATAAAATTCACTATCACTAATCACACTGTTCATCAGCAGAAATTAAACATGTCCTAGTGGCACCAATCATGTAGAAAAAGTGCAAATAACAGTCCATAATATTCCCTATCACTAATCACACAGTTCATCAGCAGAAATTAAACATGTCCTAGTGTCACACATCATGTTGAAAAATGCAGCACCATCACTAATCAGACAGTTCAGGCATGAACAATAGTTTGAATACACATACAAATGCTTTTACACTAAACATACAAATCATAACAAACACACAAATGATATCAGATAATTGTCCTATTAACAATTACAATACACAAATAACAGTAAACCTATAATATTTATGGGTGTCAGTGCAACCCACAACAACAAGTAAAATAATATTTAGGAGATAGGTTGGTACCAATTTGGGATAGGGAAAGGAAAACACATAAAAAACACTCACTCATCTTTCATCCACATTAGTGCTACTGTGTAATTGAATAGTGTTAGCTGTGTAAATGCAATTCTGTCAAAATTTTATGTTCATCATGTGTATCAAGTAGTAGTGGCAGCAATGTATAACAGTCAATAATAGTTAGTCAGCGTCATAGTCATCATGTCAAGACCAATGTTTGCCAAGCCAGATCAAATTGTACGGTTGCTGAACAACTGTCAGTGAGCCAAGATATGCAATTACTTCCTCTCTCCAAAAAAAAGTATATACTGCTTAGTGATTTAACAAAGTGTGTGTGTAGACAATCTTCTTTCTACTTGAGTGTTCTAGTCTGCAATCTTTATCCTCCTTGTTCCATATAGAACCAAAAAAAAAAAAATATGAAAAATATGCTCCTCACTTACTTCACCTCTTATCCACCAAAACTCCAATAATCATCAGCATCACATAATCTCAATACTTCAATAATACCTCTTCAATACGTCGATCATCAATATCATTTACCTTACCTCTTGTCCACGAAAACTCCAATAATCATCAACTTCACATAATCTCAATACCTCAATCATACCTCTTCAGTACGTCGATATATATAACCTCATTGCCAATATCATTTCACTTCCATAACAACTCTTTCCTCTAGTCAGTCTCCTCGAACAAGTGCAGACAAAATCCTAATGCAAACCTCAATTCATCA
This sequence comes from Schistocerca nitens, assembly GCF_023898315.1. Classification (NCBI taxonomy): domain Eukaryota; kingdom Metazoa; phylum Arthropoda; class Insecta; order Orthoptera; family Acrididae; genus Schistocerca; species Schistocerca nitens. The sequence goes on from NC_064615.1 coordinate 731,672,512, forward strand.
TCTCATACAATCCGAAGACACAATGTCAACACACAACCTCTCGTGTAATCCATCTGATCCAAATCTGCTACTCATTATAAATTATAAGATACATTTTGTTTACCTTGTCCATCATTAAATAAAAGAAATGCGTACATGACCTCTAACAGACTTAGTTCGAATAACTCTCAGTAATTAAGTACGATTACGAAGTGTTACTGATCGTGATATTTCAGTGTGTACACCACTTCAAAAATTATGGGAAACAGAAGCAAACATGTGGAGTATTTCTTGTGTCAAGTGTCACTTCCTATTTCAATTACTCACGAAAAATGCAGTGTAATAACTGTCAATGGTCTAAACCTAGTGTTGGTATGTCATGTCGTTAGCTTCCTTCCTATTAGCATAAATTTATACAGCCTTCCATAAAACCTCAGCTCATGTGACTTCTATGAAGTTTCTTGTACTAATGTCGTTCGTCGAATTATAGCAGTTCATTTTCTTATCTTAAAACCTCCAGATCATGTGACTTCTATGAAGTTTCTCGTACTAATGTCGTTCGTCGAATTATAGCAGTTCATTTTCTTATCTTATAATATAAGGCACTGAGCGTAAGCAAAACATGCAACAGCGCGACAATATACCAGTAGAGAACAGAATGTCAACAAGTGGATGCAGCACAATTCCTACAACAAGGCTCTGCCAAGCAAACAATCTATAATTAATACCACAGTGTAACCTAAACTATATGTTCGTACACAGTATATCAGCATTGCTATATTCTAAATTGAAGAGTAGTTATGACAACAAAACAGAAATGTGTAAATATGCAATCCATACGCACAGCAGCAAACATATATCTTACGTAATAAACAGGTTATTAGCATCATATTAGCATAAGCAAATAAATGTTCATATGTAATCTTAATAAGTAAACATGAAGGCGCAAGCAGATAAATCACAAGTATAACTTACATACATAACCACAGTCAGCACAATTAATCAGTTGACAATTACAATTTAAATAAATAAGCACAGCAGGCACATAATAAAAAAATATGACATCAGTGAAAAGGCATTGCAGCCAAGCGATGCATAATATACACAAGTAATAACACTGTTCATTAATCAATAATTGTCAAAATCAGTAAATGTACACAAGCACGTCGCTTCACAAGTAAATTCATGGAACATGAAGTAAGCACAAAGTATGAATCACGTAATCGCGAGCAGCAAATTACGTCTAAAGTACGTACCTAAGTGGAAATATGTTACCTGAAAAATAAACTCAATTAACAGTTACCTTTTTTTAGTTTATTACTTTTTTCTTCGAAATTACATTCTTCATGAAATTTTCTCCATAGCAAGTCGTCTTAAAGTCGGACACACACAGAATTTACCTGAAGGTCTAAATATTTTACACAACCGTATCCTGAAAAATACTGAACGTTAATAACATAATTTATAAACTCACCATAGCTTTATACAGAATTTAGTCGGAGAAATTAGACTGTGTATTTGTTTACGTCTGTCAGTGCATTCGCACTGAGCGCTCGATCAGCTGTAGACGCGTGACGTAGAAGGTGATTGTTTGCGGTCAACGACTGCCTTGTGCGGCGCGCAGACTGACTGTTGCTTTGAGTATGTGCCGCCGCCAAAACACAGCGCGGTATCCTTGTATTCTCCGCATGTTTACATGTAGCTGTTAGTTTCTCTAAAGTATGTCATTCCACAAAATTTTTTACGTTCGATATATGATGTATTCCCTTAGAGCGCCGAGATTTAAGAGTTTCTACTTCAACAGTGTTATCATGAATGATTTTGCGAACTCTATATGGACCGTTATAAAGCAGAAAAAATTTGCGACACAAGCCTTTTCCTTTGTGAGACAAACGGTGGGACTTAATTAATACCTTTTGACCAACTGACAAAGTTTTTAAACGACCAGGACGTTTAGCTGATTTCTCTCTTCTTGCAGCCGCAGACGCAATATTTCGTAGAGCCAGGTTGACAACTTCAGAATGCCGCAGTTTCCGTGAAGGCGGAAAAGGAACAATTTCAGAAATGCGATTTGTTGGTACTTTTATTTTTTAATATCAATAGAGGCGGTAAAGAAGTTGAGTCACTAGGAAGTTCATTCAGAATGTTTTGAAAAATATGAAGATACTGATCCCAAGTTCTGTGATTCTGATGACAATAAAGACGGCACAATTTATTGATTTCCTTCATCCATCTCTCTGAAGCATTAGATTGAGGGTGAAAAAGTGAAATAAAAATTGGTTTAATCTTACGACGCCGTAGAGTACGAAGCCAAATTTTAGAGCGAAACTGTGATCCATTATCTGATATAACCTTATCAACATGACCAACTTCTTTAAGAAAATGTTTGATGAAAGCATTAGATACTGAACGAGCTGTTGCTTTGCGTAAAGGTGTAAAACACACATATTTTGATGTCAATTCCACTGCTACGAAAATGTACGCAAAACCATTAGTAGAACGAACCACTGGGCCGAACAAATCGACTGCAGCCATGTCCTTTAATTTCGCTGGAATGATAGGAAACAACGGTGCTCTGTGAGACATCGTTGGTGGCTTAGCCTATTGACATAATTTGCATTTGGCAAGAACAGATCGAATACGTTTTTCCATATTACTGAAGTAGCAATTTTCTCGTAATTTATGAAAGCATTTTCTGGGACCAAAGTGTGCATAACTGAAATGTGTAAACGAGGTGTGGCCAAATCATCCAATCTAACAAAGCGTCTAAGAAAATTACATACACCAAGGAAACTACGAACATCACGTTTTGTGGAAGGAACAGCATAATTACGAATAGCATCTAGTTTCTCTGAATCAGGAAGAATACCTTCTGTAGAAAGAATGTGACCGAGAAATTTCACCTGAGATCGACCAAATTCAGATTTTTCTAAGTTCACTGTAATGGCAACTCTTGCAAAAATACGTAATAAGTAATCCAAAATTTTGTTGTGCTCACTCCAAGAACGTTTAGCAATAAGAATATCGTCAACATATGAAGTAATATTGTCACGAAGATAAACAGGTAAGATTTCGTTTAAACTACGAATGAATGCTGCAGAAAATATAGTAAGTCCAAACGTTAATTTCCAAAGTCACTTTTGGGTAAAACAGTCAAATCCGGTTATTTTTTACCTACTGTCTAGATAGATGGATAGTGGAAGAATTGTTTTTATAGATGCAAAGAATAGTGAAAGAGTAGGCAGCGGTGCAGAAAACTAAAAGGGAAATAGCACCACTACAGCTCGGGGCCCAATGCTCGCTACGGCACATATTCACTTAGTGTAGTGAATCCCCTGAGGACATTAATAGCTGCACATAAATTTCAGTTTGTGACTTAGTGGCAAATTTGGCGGAAGTGCGTACGTAAATTGATCAAGCCATGAACATGGATGTATGTCATTCTTAGAATTACGAAAGATCTGAAATTTCCGGACAGTCAAAAAGTGTTTATAGTCAAAGTTTTCGCCTCGTGGCGACAAAGACCTACCGCGTCTGTCCCAGTCCCAACGTCGATTATTGTCAAGTTCGCGCGCCTGGCGCTCTCTTGTTGCATCCCATAAATGAAATAAATTATTTTCTTCAAAGCCCTCTGCTATCTGTGATTCCAAATTTCTTCTGCTGTCTTTTCCTACGATTTCGCCTTCAATATGTTTGACTTGCTTTCGTAATGCCTCAAATTCCCTTTTAACGCGAACATTAAATTTTCCCTGAATTTCAACATGCTTATTTATGTTCTGGTACTCTTCGGTTTCAGCAAATGGTAATGGAGCTGTATCATCCGAATCTCTGTCCCCATTTAAACTAAGATTTGTCAATTTATCTGAAATTTCCTCAACTCTTTCCGATAAGTTTACGTCTTCCGTAAGTGTCGCGACTCGGGTTTCGGTATTGTCACATTTAGTAGTTAACTGTTCACACTGTTGCGTTAAGTCATTTGGTACGGATTCCTCGATTCTCTCAAATATTTCTTCCTTATCATGTGCACGTTGTAAATTTAACTCTGAAAATTTTTGTACTATCACGCGATCTCTTTCTTCCTGTTCTCTATCTTGTTCCCTTTGTCTAATCTCTACTGCAATTAATCTATTATTGTGAGAATTCAAAATCGGTTGTACTTCTTCTCTGATTTCTTTCTTTAATTCATCTTTCATGTTTTTGAAACATGTCCCTATTCGTGAATCTAGCCGTGTTTCCAGTGTTCCCATATCAGTATTTAATTCAGATCCCAAAGTTCCCATCTCGGTTTTGATTGTTCCTATTTGTGAGTCTAACCGTGTTTCCATTGTTCCCATTTGTGATCCCAGTGAGTCTAACCATGTTTCCATTGTTCCCCTTTGTAAGTCTAACCGTGTTGTCACTGTTTTTAATTCAGATCCCAAATTTAATATTGCACTCATTAACTGCTGCATCTCTTCTGTCGTTAATCTCGTATTCTGAAAATTTTTCGATTGTGAAAAATTTTGAACTGTTTCCGGATTACTTTCGCGACTTATTACATTGTTTTCCACTTCATTATCCATCATACTGTTGTCCTGTGTTGGCGAGTTCGCCATGTCAACAATTTCGTCATTCTCACTATCCATCATTTTTGCCTTTTTCATCGATCGCGTAATCATTTACAAAACATACAAAACTCGTCACTATATGAAAATTACACACAATGACACTTTATCTCCAACAATACCATTCACACGAAATGTTTCCCTCAAACACGATTAATCGAACAATTGAAATAATTGCACTAATTGTCAAACCCGTAGACAAGACAATGAAAATTAAATTCTGCCAATATACCATTAAAAGAATGACAATTACCAAATCTACTCATGCAAATAGACTACAATTACTAAACTACAAATTACTACAACAATACTACTGTCTACTATTTTTACAATCAGAAGAATTCCAAGGGACGATCCGAAGCAGCGGTCGCCACGTGCATGGGGGCTTAATTAAAATAGAATGCAAATAATTTTAATTTTTTGTTTTGATTTAGTAGCTGTCTGTTCGGTTACGAAGTCTCGTAACGGTTGGCCCTGACTAGTATTATTACGCTATCTGACTGCATAGAACAATAACAAGAATGAAATGGAAATTTTCATTAACACAATTAATTAATTAAGTCCCCAGCAACTATAAAACCTACGAAACCAAAGCACAAGTGTAACTGTTCTGTGTGTGGAAGTATGACTCAACGTACGCATCTGGCACGGTTCTTCTTCAATAACACAATAAATTTTAAATATCATTTATACTGAATTAATTAAAGAAAATAAAAATACCATAATTACTCAAGAAAACCAGAATTACACTCTAATCCCAGAACACAAGCCAGATGCTTTGTTGACTGAAGCTGTAATGAAGCATTATTTACGACATTAAATAATGAAAAATAAATCAAGTTTCGTTACCTTCATATATTGACCAAAATCACTCTAATCATTACAATATATCTCCACACCGACTCGCTATTACCACATCTCAACAAGAACTTTTCAGTATCACATCTCAGCAAGCACTCCCTACTAGCACATCTCAACAAACACTCTCTGCTACGAGTTCTTAACAAGCACTGACTACTACGAGCTCTCCCCAAGCACTGCCCACTACGACATCTCAATAATCACTGCCAGTGGAGGCGGCGGAACAATACTCTCTAGCGCGATCTCTGGCGCTGTGGCTCAGTGTAGCCACCTTTCAACATTAAAAATTCAGAGGCATTACTTTTCAGCACACCTAGTATTTCTTGTTTTGTTTTTGTAGAAATTATCAGCGGAAGTGGTTAAGCGCCAGCTAGAGGCAGTATATAAACTTTTACCCGTTTCGGATCTTGGAATTTTTCTGAATGTAAGTCGATGGGTACGGGGTTTTAATTACTACTTTGGAGTAGTGAGGAGTCTAGACCTGTCTTGCGGGTCGGAGAGAGGTTGGCGATTCTTATTTGCATTGATGTAATAGTGTAACAGTGCAAAGAATTAATCTAAGCCTGTTAATAAATGTTTTCGAGTGAATCTGCGGTACAATACGTAGCGTACTTTATATCGCGGATCTTAATATCGCTAATGTGCATGTTTTCTGGCAGCGGGCGCGAGGTGAACGGCAGCACTGAGGAGTGCGAATGAACATTCCTGAACATGTTATCCATTTGGCTTGGGAACCACTATTCATCTTTTGTGGACTCCTACCTGCGCCAAGCTAGATTCTTCAGGGAATACGTATACCCTTTCTGATTCCACAGTCAGGAGCTGCGACTGAAGTACATTGGGAATCGAACCGTAGCGCATTCTTACAACGATAAATAGTGTACAATACTGTGATGCACAACATTTGCCTGTTGCTGTACACGCCAACGTTAATTTCAGGCCTATGTTTCCTTTTTGGCGTCGGAACGTTTGCAAATGTCAGTGAGCATTTAATCCAAATGCAGTGTGTAGTTTACTGCTAATCGTAAGATTAAAATTAATGTTAGCAGTAGTTAATAAGCTATGAAACATTTTGTTCGTCGTAATTCTAAATATTGTAACAGCAATCAGGAAAGAAAGGCAAAACTAGCCGAGCCTTCGAGTAAAGCAGTTTTTGCTGTACACCACTGCACTCTGTTCAGAATTACTTTAGTACTGACACTTCAACGGGAGCATGTGTTTCCACTCAGCGCGCATAACACACACATCATCTTCTGTGGCGGCACCTGCAAAATTTTACCAGTGTACTGAACTGTGGGGACCTACAGCCACTTGACTAACAAGGGTAGTAGTCATAACTAAATGGAATATATTAATTGTATAATTAATTGCTTAACACTGTGAGAAATCAAATACAATGGAGAAAATAAATCGAACCGAAGCTACGATATTGGCAGTTGGTTTGTTTGAACAATAGGCTATGGGACTCAGACTTGAACTACTGCTCCAAAATCACGCATACTCGGCACGTTGATCTTTAGAGAACTTACGTGCTAGTGATGTGTTTACAGCCTCCATCGAACCTCTCACTGCTGTGAATGAGTTACTTTCATACCTTGGTGAATAAAAAAGTTTCACGTGCCTCTTTATGTGCTGTCATTTGCAAAAGTCCTCGTTTCGGTATCTTGAACCGTTTATGAAATATGACCATTGTTATGACTACATTATTCCCGGCGTGCAGTGTAGGAAATGGGTGCGTCGCACAACTCCGTCCGCCAGATATAGGAACCAACAACTCAAGAACGAAATACGATATCGTTCTCCATTCAATTCTAAATAATATTTCCATATCTTACCTATATTTCAAACACAGCAATGTATAGGCTAAAATCAACCATATGCAAGGTGTATGCGATGCGTTTTCACTTCTGTAGACTTTTGAAAGTTTTGTGGAATGCTTTACTTTATTTGATGCAGTACAGCAACTATGGCGAGCAATGAAAAGAAATCCAGCCCCTTATCGAATCAGGAAATCACACTGTAAGAAGTGCAAAAATACATTTTTTTGGTCTAATAGTATTCTTGAAATCGGATGATAATTATGTCATAGCACCTGCAAGTTTGCATGGGCAGAACTGGGCACACCGCGCATGACTGTCAAATGGACATACTCTAGAACTCAAAATCAAATATCGTTCTGCTCTAATTTTAAATAAAATTTCGGTATCTTATCAACATTTCATACACAGCAAAGTATGAGCTAAAATTAACCATACACAAATTTTACCCAATGCGTTTTTACCTCTGCAAACTCTTTAAAATTTCGTGCAGTGCTTTACAGAATTTAGTGCAGCACTGTATCTATGAAGAATAACGAAAAGAAATTCAGTCTTTTATCGAGGGCAGATTTCAAACTGCTAGTCATGCAAAAATCAGTTTTTTTCATTGAACAGTTTTCTTAAAATAGTATGCTAAGTATTTCAAAGCTGCCGGGATGATGTCTCTCAGCAGAGGTAGCAGCATTAGGCGAGCAGCACTATGACAACAAAGACGGACTCATAATGTAGAGAGCATGTCTGTAGCAGTCAAGTGGTTTGAATTATATACTTAATAGTTTAACACTGCAAGGAAGAAAAAAATAAAATAAAAAAAAAACCTCATGGTAGAAATGGGAATCAAGCTGCGTCTGACAAACTGCCAGTTGGTGCACTTGCCCACTGGGCTATGGCAGCAATATGTCAGTTTCTCCTCTAATAACCCTCATACTCCACGCTCGCACAGTACTTTCATGCAATGTTAAAAGAAAAATACTCTCCTGGTATTGGGAGCAACGTAGCACCCTCAGTGCCGGCAGAGATAAAAAAAAAAATAAAATGAGCGGATGGCAATGTTGGCCGGGAGGCCCCATCCGGGCAAGTTCGTCCGCCAAGTGCAAGTCTTATTTCAGTTGACCTCACATTGGGCTACTTGCGTGTAGCTGATGAGGATGAAATGATGATGACAACACAACACCCAGTCCACGAGCGGAGAAAATCTCGAACTCGGCCGTGAAGCGATGCGACCACGGGCCATCTGCATGGGAGACAAGCACGTTACTAGCCAGCTAAGCCGGCGGTCGCCGGCAGGGATGACGTCATATTATATAGCATGCGGAGTCGAAAACACGCCGCTGCGTTCCTTCTTCGGGTTGTTTGTAGCGTGGGAACAACTTTCGCCAATGGTATCCAGTTATCACGGAAAGAGCGCTGCGAAACACGTTTTCATCCATTCTATTTGTATACCAGCCTGCATTCATAGAGAACTAATGTGATTTTACTGCACCGGCTCACATTCAGAGAGAAATAACGTAATGTTAGTGCGACTTCCGGCTTGTATGCGAAGAGAAACGAGATAGTTTTAGTGCGATATTTACAGTGTGCTGTAGCACATTTGCGCATAATCACCAGCTACCACCGGTGATCTTACGAACTATTCAATGTACAAAGATGGAACTGCAAGCTAGGTGTTCTGAAGGAGCTTCGCTATGTCTTCATTTTGGTTTTATTTACAGCAACAAGAGCATATATGGAAAGTTTGCGAAAATATATTTCCTGATGACATTACCGAATTTTGGACCAGAGAAAAACCTTTTTGTTATTGAAAGTAGGTGACACATTATGTATACAAAATCTTAAGAAAAAATCATATTTCCATTTGCTTCAAACTCGATCTCTATAAGAGATTTCTGACACGAGTTAATTGCTGTTACGTAATACTCCAGTCGCGCGTCGCCCGTTTGGTTCGTTGTAAGAACAGGTCGCTAAGTTTAATTTAATCTGTTATTATCAAACAACCAACGAAAGTAACAACTAATAAAGCAACATCTCTAACACACTTCAACGGTGAAGGAAGGACAACTGTGTGCGTTTGCTGTGGCTACACGTCTCGTGGGGTTGGCTGAATGTGTGCCGTGCTTCCCGCGTCAACATTAGCCCGCTACTGACGTAGCTGTCAGTGCTACAGTAACTGTGAACAGAGTATAGTAGCTGGAATCATGTCTTGCACGATCTGTTGTAGCCTCTATAGTCCGATTCACGAACGATGGCGGTCCGCGCAGGTCGAGAAACGGATGGGGATTGCATTGCTGCCGTTTCCAAGTGACAGTTGCGGTACGCGTATACGCTTGATGTAAGCGCGTTTTCTGCAAATCATGTTTCTCACTTGCTTGTGTAAACTTTCCGTTTACTACCACCATCAGCCATGCCAACTCGCAACAAATGGAATTAAAGTTGGCCATATGATTCGCTACGATCACGTTTAATGCTCGCACTGGGTACGAAATTCACAAAAGAACGCTCATTTGCTGTTGAAGAATGCGTGACGTGGACACGCAGAACGAGCCTAAACTAGACCGCCATCGTTTGTATCTCCAACTGTAGTAAGCTGGTGGGTGACTAATGTAAACACAGCCGCAAAGAATTTAAAAAGAATATTGTCTTGCTCTATGCCAGATGTGGCAGCAAGCCAGTAAAATGAGGACTCTGCCGTGGTACTTACCCTTTCGATGTTCCTCTCGATGAGCATTCCAACCTGGGCATGGTGGAGGCACTGACGCTCGAACGCCTCCTTCTCCCTCTTCTCCGCCTCTCTGCGCTCCTTCATCTCAGCCAGTTGCTTCTCCAAAGCCTCCTCATCAATCTGGTGGCACCACACCAAAACAATCAGGACTCTCTTCTTCACAAGTGCCTTGTGAAGAAATCGAAAGGATTTCCCTTAGTAGGAAAAACCGAGAACGCTTCTGGCTATTAAAATTAGCAACACTATAATCTAATTAAAATTACTTGACAGCTGACACTTCACACACTGGAGGTGGGCCGGCCGGTGTGGCCGAGCGGTTCTAGGCTCTCCAGTCTGGAACCGCGCGACCACGACGGTCGCGGGTTCGAATCCTGCCTCGGGCATGGATGTGTGTGATGTCCTTAGGTTAGTTAGGTTTAAGTAGTTCTAAGTTCTAGGGGACTGATGACCTCAGATGTTAAGTCCCATAGTGCTCAGAGCCATTTGAACCAACTGGACGTGGTTTTCCTCCAATCAGAGCGCTCAGCGTTACGCCTGAACCGCCTGCCGTTGCCAAACTGACACAAGAAACGGTCAAGTCCACTTCCATTGTATGGCTGGCTAGTGGTAAGAAACGTGCGTATTTCGTTACCATCGTTGTGGATGTGCTGTTTTTGGCGTGGCTGTCGTATCTGACGAAATGCGAAAGAAAAGGGACAGAACCGAGATTCGGGATGCAAACAGATCCGGAAAGTAAGCACCGAGCGAGGTGGCGCAGTGGTTAGCAGACTGGACTCGCATTCGGGAGGACGACGGTTCAATCCTGCGTTCGGCCATCTAGATTCAGGTTTTCCGTGATTTCCCTAAATCGCTCCAGGCAAATGCCGGGATGGTTCCTTTGAAAGGGCACGGCCGACTTCCTTCCCAGTCCTTCCCTAATCCGATGAGACCGATGACCTCGCTGTTTGGTCTCTTCCCCTAAACAATCCAATCCAATCCAGGAAAGTAAGCGGGCAATGAATGGTATTTCAAGGACAATCGCGACAACTCGTGCGCATTGTGTGGGAATATTTTGAGAGGAAGCCGGAAAATGAGGAGACTTGTCTGTTTTATCGGTTTCCAAAATAGTCACTCAAATCGCAGCCGCGGTTAAGATTAATGAAACGACCGTACTTTGTACGGGTCAAAAAAACTACAAGAAGAAATGAAGTGAAGCAGGGCCCTTTTTTCTTCATTCGCCAGGCAAGAAGACGACTATTCAGAAACGCGTAACAAATCTGGATCCTTTCGCACAAGAAGCGATTCGGCGTCATATATATAATTATTATCACAATAGATATCGGTGTACATATGCTAACTTTTAGAACATTGCGTGAGGGCAAACTTTATGATGCAGCAAATCGTCCGTTCTGCAGAGTTTCGGTTTTAAATACGAAAATATTTCAGCCCGTAAAATGTTGACCGAAAGAAAGGGCACAAATAAAGACAGTAATTTGGGGGACATTGTTTGGAGCGATGAAAAATGGGTGAATGAGGGTCATACTGTTATGAAAGGTCGGAGTGACGGCAAAGGAGAGGGTATGGTACTCCACACTGGCAAAGGTACTGAGCGAGGTGGCGCAGTGGTTAGCGCTCTGGAGTCACATTCAGGAGAACGACGGTTCAACCCCGCGTCCGGCCATCCCGAGTAAGGTTTCTGTGATTTCCCTAAATCGCTTCTGGCAAATTCAGCGATGGTTGCCTTGAAAGGGAATGGTCGATTTATTTCCCCATCCTTCCCTCATCCGATGGGACCAATGACTCGCTGTTTGGTCACCGTGCCATATACCTGAAAATATCATTGTACGTCAGATATAATTCACTCCGAGGGTTCAATAACAGTTTTGTTAACTGTGTTTTTGATACCACAGGACTAAACGTCAAGCACTGGAATGACTTGCCTGTTGCCAGAAATCTCAGTTACACCCGGTCTCTCGTCCATTGCGATTGCCTCTCGGATTAAAGAATTCTGCTTCTGTATTTTGTGACGCATCAACATTAATAATTTGTCGTAAGATGCACGATATATACGAAAATTGTTCACGGAGTCTGCTGTTTCTGTGGTTATGATATTATTCAGTGAATTAAAACACGAGAAGTCGATCCTTTTTTCAGCCATTCTCGGGCCTATTTTCTCTTTTCATTGTTTTTACAGATATTGCTAAAATAATTGCGGTAACTGCTTTATTTTTTGGTGTTCGACATTTTAAGCTTGTAAGATAGCGTTGCCAACTAACAGTATTGACAATATAATTGACTGGGTGGAGTCGCTTCAGTATATTGAAGACATGAAGAACCAGTACTGTCAATAAATACTGGACATGTACAGGGCTCTTAACAGCACCTGCGATGTAACCCGCCTTGTCTGTGTGTCGCCTATAACCGAGCGGCAGCCGACATGGCAATACTTCAGTGGCAAGTGTCACGTCAACTATCAAGTAATTTTAATTGGATCATAGGAAGTTAGCAAGAAACTTGAATTTGCTTATTACGCTTGTACAGTATGGTAAGAGGTATATGTTATCAAATTAGTAATTGATCTGGGGACGAACTGTAGTATATATAGCTGCCAGCACAGGCACTGATACCAACACCAGCTGTAACCAGGCTGGTCGTCCAGTCGAACCGAACTGAATTTAGATGGAAGTTATGGGCATGTCATTGATTGGTGTTTCAGGTGTATGTCAGTTTTCATTCATCGTAGTGGCTGGCAATTGGTGTCATGGTAGTCTCACGGCAACCCAGTAGCAGATGTTTTCAGTTAGTGAGAGATCCGGAGAACGTGCCCACCAGAGCAACAGCTGACCACCCTCAGTCTTGAGGTATGTCAGGGCAGCTCAGACAACTTGCGATCTTCAATTACCCAGTTTGGCAGATAACATCACGGTGACTTCGAAGACAGAACACAGCCACCAGCATTAACATGTCACAAACCTAATGGTTGCTGCTCAGATTACCGGCTATTGGAACCAGAGGTCATCTTGTTGTGTACCCAAGATTAATGTATATGCTGGAAATTCTATCATCTTCATGTGCTTAGTTACCATCCTTGTAATAAATAAGATCTGTACCTATTGTAATTAAGATAGGTTGTACACATACACTAATCTATTTATGCCATATAATATTAAAATGGCTTTCATTAGGTGCTTTTTCGTACTAAGGGGCAAGTACTCTATTTTATACGACGGTAATGCATTTTTACGTTTCCATAAGCCTACTCTTACTATATTTCATAAATATTTCACTGTGACTGCACTCTCATGTTTTCCAAACACCTTGGACCCTCCACCAATTCCCGTCCATCCGTCTCTCCTGTGTCTTCTGGGCTCTCTCTCCTATTCTCTCATCCATCGCTCTCCGCCCTCCCAGCAATACTATACCTACCTAATCTAATATTAACCGTCTTAATTTTCTTACGTCTTGGCTTAACAATGCATATTCCTCCATCTCTCCCATCCATCTTCAGCCAGCATCCATTTATCCCTCTACCCCCTCCCCCCCCCCCATCTCCAACCCAGCTTTTTAATTCCTATTGTTAACTTTCGTATTTTGTATTATCCATTTCATTTCCATTTCCAAAGACACTTACTATATTCTTATAAGTGATTCACTGTCCTTGAACTTTATTTCGGTTTCTTCCTTTTAGACTTAAGTTCCTTAAACAACTTAATGTAGGTTCACTTCAGCAAGTTCATTGTTTCACTTAACAGTTGTTGACGATCTGATGTATACAAGTTTATTGTAAAGATGATGGTACACAGTGCCACCACAAAGATAATTATAGTCTGAAGACATTTAACACTAACAGTCATATATCTATGACACTTTGTCATTTTAGTATTCCATTGTTCTATTACTTATACGCTTTGATTCCACCATCATTACTTTTTAAGGACATGTGCTCATCTTTAATTTACCGACATAAGCCTGTCTTTACTAAATATGACGTGCCCCCACGATTATTTGCTGATCTGTTACAAGATGGTGATTTTACATCTGGCGTTTCGTGGGGAGCTAATATTTCTTGATTTATGACCAACTTTGAGATTGACATGTTAAGTATCCTGCGATATATGTTAAAGACATAAAATGTAAGTACATATTTCGTAATTATACACGAATTTACATTCATTATTTAAAATATTTTACATGTTAGAAATTTAATGTGGTCTTATTGTATGCAAATTTTTTCTTTTCGCAAATACTTTAAAATGTCATAAAAGGCCGAAACCTGGGATGTACCTAAATAAACAATAGAACAGGCAAATGGTGGGGCGTTCCTTCAAAAAATGTTGTATGGCAACATCAAAAACTGTTTACTGTGTAACAGTTAAGCTTATCAACATATTTATACAACTACATCCACTGTAAGTAATAATAATACCCATAACTTGCTGAAAAAAGAAAACCGCTTTTATCGAATTTTGTTTAGGGCAAGAACGAAATAGTATTAGTTTTCGCTATTCTCTGTTTTGCATTTTTGTGTAAGTGAGAGTTTTTGTGATTTTTTATTTTTTCGGACAAATGTACAAGACCCTTAACACATGTATTAGTTAATAATTAGCTTCCGTGCTGAAAATCAGACATTTTATGTTGCACCCACACAATAGCTTCGCTTATTATACACTTCTTTTTTATATGTTCGCTTCTCGTCACACTTATTCGATTTCATCACTTTCTCAGTCAACGAATCTGGTCTTGTTGTCCCTATTCCCTTTGCAGATAACTTTTCCTGGTAAATAGGGACAAAAAAACACACCGTCTTCGATCTCACATACAAGTGAATATGAGAGAAACCAGTGATCTTTTCGTGAATGTTCATATATACATTGTGGGCCTACAACACAGATTATCTTGACACAGCATACGATCAACAGATGTCAGAAGTATAAATAACTGCTACTGTCTCACAATCGACGATGATGTGCTTTATGGTTCGCAGTGTCTCAAATGGATTACTCTATGATAAAATCCAAAACCTCATTCAGAATCCCGCAAAATAGGTTTTCCTATTAGTATATCTACGACATACTCTGATGTTCGACCTGATTTTACTATATAGTAAGTGACCTGGCATATCTAGGGAATGTGGCACTGTCTAGCGGGATTTACGCGAAGCGAACATGGATAAAAGTCTGCTGCAGTATGCTACCACCTGGTGGATTTGACGTAAACATGTAGTTGAGTGGTAAGGACTAGCTGTGCAGGCCGTGATCCGTGTAAGTTCTGTTTCAAATTTGTATGTATTAGGCCCCTAAGGCAATATGTCATGCCAGTTGCGCATGTGCAAAAGCTTAAAACGCGCGCCAACTGAAGGTGTGCTCGCGACCTTAATGCCAAGTTTCACGCAGTCTAGAGGAGTAGCAATGTAGCATAGCGCGGTAGATTTAGTGCCATGCGTTTCAAATTACCACATCTTACGTTTAACAGCATTCAAAGAAAACTAACCAATAAATCCGCAAGATGTCAAAAATCAGGGTGTTGATATGCTCTTACACAACGGCCGCCATTGAGTGTGTGAGACTTTGACCATACTGCATTCTGAAGTCTTACATGCCTGCGTAACAGTGTTTCAGCAGCATCTTTAAATCAAAGAAAACATTTGTATGCACTGGACTTAAGTGGAATGGATTCATAGCTTTATCTGACTCAACAAACTGGAGCAAATCTTGCAGAACAAAGTCCTTGCTTACCTTTCTTTGTGTCTCTATAACCGCAAAATGTCTGTTGCACCTCAAAAATTTGTCCCAACGCACAAAAATACTCTTCTAACCACTCCCAGCCTAGGTGGAGGGACCTTGACACAAGGCATTTGGAACTCGAGAGAGGAACACTGCTCGGTATGGAGACATACGCCATCTGACAATGAATTTTCTCCATTATCTGACACTTGGAACAAGACTAGGGACAGACAACAAAGTACCGAGAACACAATAATACTGAAAAACGTTTTGTGAAAAAATGGCACTTACAGTATGTGACATTTTCACACTTCATTTCATCGATAAAAAACGAAAACAACTGTCATTTACTGTTGTTTAGTTTGCCGCTGTAATGGGATCCCCTGGGGTGAGTTTTATTTCACGCTGGTGGTGTCACACGTGACGTCATTATGATGTGTCCACGCTGTATCGAAGACGACCGAGATCGCGTATCGACTTAAGTGATAGTTCGAGACACTAAACTGTGGTAGCTATTTTTTAAGACGAATTAAAGGAGCAGCTAATTATATACTCAACTGGTATATTCACTGAAATTTTGGAAGCTATTGATGTTTATTTTTTTTGAAAATGTGAATCTGCAAACTTTTGGGAAAAAAATGAGCTCATAATATGACTTGTAAATGATAAATTTGGAAATCAATGAATCAGCGTGACAGTGGCACAGCCAATTGAATGAAGTCATGCGGTTAAAGAGGTCCTGTGTTAGATACATGTGATGATTAATTTTAGTTTTTTAGTGCGAAAATCGCCGCCAAGTAGCAACGTGAAGCGAAGTCCACGTTAAACTCAAAGCAAGTGCGGAATTGCCTTCAGAAATGATTCAGTTGTCAAAATTGAAGGCAGAAAAGTCTAACGCCGAAGTATATTCTCCATATTGTCGACCAGTTACGCATATCATATCAGTAAAATGCAAAGTTTTATTAGCATTACTCATCACAATCCTAAAAGCTGTGGACATGACTAATGACAATGTGTTTAAGAAAAGTAGTACGCCCAGACACCCGACACATAGATGTAGAAGGGCGTAACATGCCATAGATTATTTTTCCAGCTAGTTTAATATCTTCATCCTATTTTCCTCAAAAACAGAATTGTCCAATCCAGTATTCATCGTCATTTGGTAACTGCAATGAAAGTACTCCTGCGAATTTAAAAATGTGGTGGATATCGAATGAGTAATGTTAACAAAACTTTACATTTTCCAGAAATAAAAAATCATTTGCACATATTGTCAGTACAGTATAGTCACATCAGACTGATATTTGAGAAACAAGCTCTTTGGTCATCTTTTTGCAGTAAAAGTGCTGCACCTATGATGTACACAGAAACTAAATGAGAAGTTAAATTTAGCATTAGATGTTTCTAATGACTTCCCTGATGTCCCAAGGCAAAAGTCAACCCGGCACCAGTCTCTCTCCCTGGTGAGATTTAAAATCGCAAAAGTCAGTTTGGAGGTCAGATTCAATAATCCTTCTAATAAACTAACAGTACTGGGACAACTTCAGACACACAGATGCAGTTCTTCAATGAAATTTGTAATTGGTTGACAGTGTGGAGGATATGCTTTGGCGTCAGACATTTGAGTCTTTTAAATTCGACAAATGAATAATTTATGAAGGTAATTTGTTATTTGCGCCGACTCTGTATCAAGCTGCATGCTGCTACTTGGAGGCAATTTTCGCATTAAAAAATTTTTTGATCCCAACTAGTTTCGAACGTCGAACCTCCGGCACATTACTTTGTCAAACAGACTGCGCCACAGTGACTTTATTGGTATTGACTCTCAATTTACTATTTACAAAGCATATTGTGAACTCATTTTTTTCCAAAATTTTGCACGTTCATATATTCAAAGCAAATAAACACATCAATAGCTTCCAAAATTGCAGTGAATATACCAGTTGAGGAATATAATAACCTGCTCCCTTAATTCGTCTGCAAATATGGCTACCGTAGTTTAACGTCTCCAACGAACACGAAAGTCGACACGCGGTCTCTGTCGTCTTAGATACAGCGTGTACACGACATAATGACGTCATGCATGACACAAGAGAAGTGTACATGCAGTGCTTTACACGACATTGCCAGCGTGCAATAAGGCACTACCGATCTTCTGTGAAAGGCTGTTGAGCATGAAACTAAAATCTGATTTACAAGTGCACATTTTACTGTAACAACAATATTAACACGATCAATATTCATTGTGATCTCAGTGCCGTGTAAATATTGTATATGAAACACCTGTACAATACATGAAAAAGATAAAAAAAAAGGTCCGACAGTGATACAGATAGTGCTGCAATGCAATGTGTTTGATCGCAGAGTTTGGTAAACGCTATTTGTTGATCGTGTTTTCGGTTTTCTACCGATCCAACAAGCAAATTAAAGATGAGTAGACAGTGCTTTGTTAATTGTGGGAAGTAAAAAATGACCACTGAAAATCAAAGTGCTTTCTCCCCGATCGTCATTATCGATGTATGGGGGCAATCTGTGGGGTTACTAATAAAACTATAGTCGCCATATGTAAATAACCTGCCATTAGATTAGCGAAATGCGGTTACGTATTAATAAAAGAAAATTAAGATCCTATAGTACTTACGCCAATCAGTCTCTTTCTCGCATTGAATATGCGCTCCCTCCTTTCCTCTTCTATCATTCTTTTCCTTTCTCGCGCAGCCGCCAGCTTTGGGTCTTCTGGAATCGACATCATCTTGAACTGTTGATTTTATGAAGATATATTTGTCTAATTTACAGCGATGCCGCTACAGTAGCTAAAACGACCTGTCCTGTGGTTAACCGGGAAACGCGAACAACAGCGCTCCCCTCTGACGTCTGTTTACGTATCCCAGTCACGCTATAAACAGCTGCTGTCATGGAAACGCGTCAGATGCAATACGTGTTAAATAGTTCCTTAATCTGTGAAATTCAGTTCTCCCGTGCAAACACCAGTTGCAGTCCACGACTAAATCTGCCTCTAGCGCTAGTTTTTGTCGGTATGTTGGAAGTCCAGTAAGGTTTATTCCTATTCGGTCACTTTCTGATCTCCTACAGACCACCAGAGAAGTTATTTGAAGGGCCGCAACAATGGAGGTAAAAACAAGGGGAGATGGCGCTACAGATTTACGCTGTATGTTGTTTTGAAGCTGGTGCCTCCATGTTAGATGCCCAAAACGGTAATTTCCAAGAATCCGTGCACATCGAAGCCGCGGCCACACTGCGAGCGATATATATGTATCGAAAGCTCGACTCTCGAAGCGGGAAATACGGACATTATTGTCTGCTTCGACAAGGGAACGTCGCGTAAGCGTAGTGGAACGCCGCGTGAACGTAAATATTTCAGTTTTTATATTTTCACAACTTACAGCTATCTGCTAAATCTCTCTCCTGTGAGGCCCTCCCATTCTAAAAGATGTTTCAGAAGTGTGTCCTGGGTATGGAGAAAAAGGGATGGTGCCAACACGAGACGCGGTGTTGTGCACGATGGCGATAAGCCTCATGAGTAAGGTAAGTAATATTACACATTTCTTTGATAAATTCCTGTGAGTCAAAAAGGTGCTGTTATTCTCTCGTTTTTGGTGACTGTGTTTCCAGTACCTTCGTCTTTGTCGTCCCTTTTGTCAACAATTCGAGAGTCGAGTGTTCCAAACAAATCGCTCGTAGTGAGGCCGCGATTTCGAAGTGCACCATTTCTTGGAAATTGCGCCCAAAACATTTGCAGACTATAGTATACGTGGAGAGTGTTTATGACTACTTTTTGTTCGTAATTTCCGTGATGCACTCGAAAATTGTTTTAAATAGTGAATATTACTGGCCGACATCAGTGGCCGAGCGGTTCTAGGCGCTACAGTCTGGAACCGCAAGACCGCTACGGTCGCAGGTTCGAATCCTGCCTCGGGCATGGATGTGTGTGATGTCCTTAGGTTAGTTAGGTTTAAGTAGTTCTAAGTTCTAGGCGACTGATGACCTTAGCAGTTAAGTCCCATCGTGCTCAGAAGAATTTGAACCATGTCTTTTTTTTTTTTTAATATTACTGTGCTTTCGCTAATTACATAATCTTAGAAATGCTTTTTCAAACGTGTTTCTGGTCTTCAGTGCGAATCTGACCCAGTAATATGACGCATTTGCCCTCGAAAATGTAACTTTCTTTTTGTTTATACCTTTTAAAGAATCAAGAAAAGAAGTATGTTTTGTTAAAAATATGCTTTTATAATTCTCTCAAATTCTCCGTGGGGCGGCGGTCTGTTTCAAGCTTTTTTCCTCATATTTTATCATATTTGAATACTGAATTTGCATACGAGACTCTACAACTTCATTTGCATTCTGGTTCAATTTTATTTGTCGACTTTCCACCTTGCTTGCTTGCATGAGCATCCGCTAGTGTGGAGCAGTGTAGCTAACCCACCCTTCTAACATTAATTCTTTTAGTAGTTTATTACATTAAATGCATCTGGTCTTGACTAGGGGAAATCCTTTTCCATGGGGCGAAAATGAGCGAAAGTTTGCACATTCTGGAAGAACTGTTGGTCATTGAGAGTGCAGGATCTCACGCTAGTGGATGGCATAGATAGTCGGACCAACTTTTGCAGTGATTATCTTCGTGCCTAAGTTTCTGGGCACGTTGAGTGGTGCAACAGAAGAATGGAAAGAACAGGAAATCACTGGTGGAAGGGGTGAGAACTCTGCCTTGTTAGTAAACTTTGGGTGGAGTCTCAGTTATCCACTTGCCGTTATGTTGCTGTGTGTGGTTTCCAAACACATTTTCTTAAGCAAAATGTATAGCTACCTTTGTGTCTGTAAATTTCCAAACTTTGACATTCCCGTGGGAACGGTGTGCGAAGCCCAACAAAATTACCAGATGCGGGAACAGGGCGACACACATTTCCCATTTCCAAATATATGCATCTTTTGGCAGATACATTTTAGCTTTATGGTGGGAGGTAGGGAACAGACCTTCAGATCCCTGACTTTCGGGTCCCTGATTTTAAGAGCGTTTAGGTCCTTCCTGGGCTTGGCTAGAAAAGATTGTACAGCTTGCCTTTCCAAGGTCTGAAGGAAGGCTGCCAAAATTTAAAGAGGCATTTATAGTCGTGTTGGAATTCCTATGGATATTATGATTCGAACTACCTCTTGGTGATGTTACTCTGAACTCTGTGCTCATAGTGCCTTTATTGACTCCAGCCCTCTGCCAATTCTTCGAAGTTTCGCTTTCATCTTACGTGCTCCTGTGATGATTAATCAGGAGGATGATGAGGTCCTTAATTCGCAATCGCATCACATCAGTTCAGCCCAGCAACAGTTAGCAAATTTGGAAATTTGTGGTAAGTTCTATGGGACCAAACTGCTGAGGTCATCGGTCCCTAGGCTTACACACTACGCAGCCTAACTTAAACTAACTTACACCAAGGACAACACACACACCCATGCCCAAGGGAGGGCTTGAACCTCCGACAGGGGGGTAGCCGCGCGAGCTGTGGCAGGGCGCCCTAAACCGCACGGCTACCCTGCGCGGTAACAGTGACTAGTTCGGCGCACCCCGACTTGGTGGCAACCACCTCAGTGGTCGTCTCAGTAAGATCACGTTTGTAATGCAGAAATCGTGATATATTGATGGAAAAGGGAGTTCATTCCTGTTTTATATTTTTTAGGCTTCATAACTTGTTCCATGTACTGGTATGCAAGTTTTTCTACAATCTGATTCTTGATTCATAGGAGTTTTTTTTTCCCCTTTCTGATCTCTTCCTGTAGTCATTGATCTGTTGTGTGTGCTGTTCGAATTCATACCTTTTTTGTGTAATTTTAAAGTATTGCAATCACAGTTGAAAGCATAGTTCATGTCCTTGTATGTGTCTGGGCACCATATCAGCAATAATTATCCAGCATCTTCCTGGTGGTGACCCTAACAACCATTCATTTTCTTATCTTCGTTCTGTTTCAATTATGTAAATCCGTTCTCAAATTTTGTATAACTTCTCCTGAGTAACTTTTATGCATTGTTCTCATAAATATTATTTTACCAGACAAAATTCCATCTTTCAGCAACAATTAAGGTAAATTGCTCAGTTGAAATGCCCAGGTCATCCAACCATAAACAATAGGCGAGACCCGTGACAAGTTCAGAAACTTAGTGGATAACATTTTCTGTTATGTGCAATAGTTGATTTTCAAGTAGTCTTTTAGCCTCATGGGAGTAGTCTGTTATTTTATATGATCTGGGGTAATAGATTCGGCATCAGTCTAATCTGCATAGCCATGGAGCACCTAACGAGCATGAGTACACCCGCCTTCTGGTACCTCTTTTACTGTATTTGGACTGATATTTGTAGCTAGAATTTTGAAAACAATGATTTGTTTGCTCACTGGACTCATTCGTGTTCATTACATTTTCAACTTTCAAATCATATTCACAATCATGTTGATGTTATCCCAGAAATGAGTACAGTGAGGAAAGAAGTAAGCAAAGCATGCTATCAGGACTTGTGAATGTCAGCAAAGTGAAATATTCTTGAAATGTTGAAGCAACAGAACTGCATAAAAGTATACCTCCATATAGAACTGAGTTCTTGTTTTACTAGACTGTCAGTGCATCAGTGTTACTGTAGTATACACATCTTCTCCCTTTGAAATCTTACCTATGAAATGTGGCTCAGAATAGCAAAAAGGTGATAAAATAATTTTTGAAAACTTGATCCAGTAATTTGTATTCAAAGTCCGCCCCTGGTAGCTGAGTGGTCAGCGCGACGGACTGTCAATCCTAAGGGCCCGGGTTCGATTCCCTGCTGGGTCGGAGATTTTCTCCGCTCAGGGACTGGGTGTTGTGTTGTCCTAATCATCATCATTTCAACCCCATTGACACGCAAGTCACCGAAGTGGCGTCAAATCGAAAAACTTGCACCAGGCGCGTGGTCTCCCCAACGGGAGGCCATCGTCACACGAAAAAAGAAAAGAAAAAACACTAGGCAGTTCTGTGGTACTGGTGAACATTTGAACTAATACCTCCTATATTAGTTAGTACAAAAGACTGCATTGTCAATAAAGGAATGGTCTCAATAGCCTGTACCTCGTAAAATGGATATTTTGCTTCAACAAGTATGTAATTCATCTTTTTAGTAATTATAGTCTAACCTTTGTAACACATACATGCTTCTTAAACACTTGTTTCAATATATTTTACTAAATATTTAATTGTTGGCATGTACTTTCACATTTGGTTGTCACACTAAATTATCCCATCTTTTTAACAGTAGCCTGTTTGCTTTATTTCCCAAAATATTTCTTGTCAGGATCTCTCTCTGTCAGCTTTTCAGGAATAATCCACTTGATTTTACTTTTTAATTTCATTTTGAGGTTTTAAAATACATAAGCCAAAACAAATGATAATATTAGGATGCCAGCAACTACTGCTTTTATGTATTCTTTCATTAATCATACAGAAGATCATATTTGATGCAATGTACTTGCCAGACACAATGATAAATGTGTGTAATAAGGAGTATTATGTATATACGAATGGTACATGAGAAATCAAAATTAAAATTTTGAATCATAATGCCATCTTATTAAGAAATGGAAATATTATAATGTGGCAAGGGTTATTTTATGTAAAACCAGTCAAGGTGAGAGAAAATCAGAGCTAAAGTTTTGATGGACTATGGAAAATAATCGGACCTGAGAAACATAGAGCAAGATTCATTTTCTACCTAGAGCTCCTTTTTCCTCTTTTTATGTTTCATCTTGTAATGCTGTAACTTCACATTACTGGCTTTCCAACAATACTTGCCAGTCACTCACACATTGTAAACAAAGTTTGAACTGTTACATTGTTTAGTAACAAAGCAAAGACAGATATAAAATAGCGCCATACAGTGCATTCAAAGTAGGCTAGAAAAGGAGTTTTCCATTGTGAGTTGAGCAGAAACACTCATGTGTTATCTTTACCAAGATTGGGCATAAAGTTATTTTTTAAGTGAAATGAAGGCATAAAAAATGTTGGAAAATGAAGACGAATGTTCCAGTCCTGTGGAGAATATAAGTACAAGAAAAAGAAAAGTATTGGGGGATATTTCTGATTATGGGCCATGAGTCACATTAATGGTGACAGTTGTAAGCGATTACAATTGAGATGTTTTCAGAATGTTCTATTTGTAGAAAGGAGCAGATTAATGAAGGAATTCAATCAAATGACTTGCTATGATATACAAAACTCACTTGACTGGACTTATAATTGTAAACCCTGTGATGCGAAGAAGACCAAAGAAATCGTCCAGGTGAAGCTGCGTGTCATGAATTTTCCTGTGTTTATAAGGTGCATATTAATAGAGTTGGACAAATACAGGATATTTAGGTATTCACCATATAGTGGAGATGCTGAGTCATGATAGGTACAACAAAAAGATTCACACAATTATACCTTTTGGCCATTAAGGCCTTTGTCAGCAATAGACACACATACACACATGCACACACACACACTCACACAAACGCAACTTACACACACATCTGCAGTCTCAGACAACTGAAACAACACTGTCAATATTGTTACATTCCATCCTGGATTTTCTATTGTTGGAAATTCAGGTATGTCACTCAGCATTCTTGGTATTGCATTACTCTTTAAATGCCATTGTTACTACAGGGAAAGCACACATGGGGATCAGAGGAAAAATAGTGCTAGACCAAACAAATTTAAAAGGAGAAACCAATATTTAAAGTGCATCAACATATACAACGACAGAGCCCACAAATCATATTATAGCACTAATGATAACAAACAATTATATTTATCAGAAGAACTTAATATTCTAAAATTATGCCTGTCATATTAAGAGGAAAATCCTCCAAGCCCTGTGTCATACAAATAATATTGACTGAATAGATAAAAAAATCTACTCACCTAGCGCAGGCAGGAGAAAACACACACACACACACACACACACACATATATATATATATATATATATATATATATATATATATATATATATATATATAGGGAAACATTCCACGTGGGAAAAATATATAGAAAAAACAAAGATGCTGTGACTTACCAAACGAGAAAGCGCTGGTAGATAGACACAACAAAAATACACAAACACATGCACAAATTTTAAACTTTCGCAACCCAAGGTTGCTTCATCAGGAAAGAGGTAAGGAGAGGGAAGGACGAAAGGATGTGGGTTTTAAGGGAGAGGGTAAGGAGTCTTTCCAATCCCGGGAGCAGAAAGACATACCTTAGGGGGAAAAAAGGACAGGTATACACTCACACACACACACACACACACACACACACACATATCCATCCGCACATATACAGACACAAGCAGACATTTGTAAATTCATAGAGGTTGGGCAGAGGTGTCAGTCGAGGCGGAAGTACACAGGCAAAGATGTTGAATGACAGGTGGTGTACAAGAGGCGGCAACTTGAAATTAGTGGGGGTTGAGGCCTGGTGGGTAATGGGAAGGGAGAATATATTGAAGGGCAAGTTCCCATCTCCGGAGTTCTGATAGGTTGGTGTCAGTGGGAAGTATCCAGATAACCTGGACGGTGTAACACTGTGCCAAGATGTGCTGGCCGTGCACCAAGGCATGTTTGGCCACAGGGTGATCCTTATTACCAACAAACACTGTCTGCCTGTGTCCGTTCATGCGAATGGACAGTTTGTTGCTGGTCATTCCCACATAGAAAGCATCACAGTGTAGGCATGTCAGTTGATAAATCACGTGGGTACTTTCACACGTGGCTCTGCCTTTGATCGTGTACACCTTCCGGGTTACAGGACTGGAGTAGGTGGTGGTGGGAGCGTGCATGGGACAGGTTTTACACCGGGGGTGGTTACAAGGGTAGGAGCCAGAGGGTAGGGAAGGTGGTTTGGGGATTTCATAGGGATGAACTAAGAGGTTACGAAGGTTAGGTGGACGGCGGAAAGACACTCTTGGTGGAGTGGGGAGGATTTCATGAAGGATGTCTCTCATTTCTGGGCAGGATTTGAGGAAGTCGTATCCCTGCTGGAGAGCCACATTCAGAGTCTGATCCAGTCCCGGAAAGTATCCTGTCACAAGTGGGGCACTTTTGGGGTTCTTCTGTGGGAGGTTCTGGGTTTGAGGGGATGAAGAAGTGGCTCTGGTTATTTGCTTCTGTACCAGGTTGGGAGGGTAGTTGCGGGATGCGAAAGCTGTTTTCAGGTTGTTGGTGTAATGGTTCAGGGATTCTGGACTGGAGCAGATTTGTTTGCCACAAAGACCTAGGCTGTAGGGAAGGGACCATTTGATGTGGAATGAGTGGCAGCTGTCATAATGGAGGTACTGTTGCTTGTTGGTGGGTTTGATGTGGATGGACGTGTGAAGCTGGCCATTGGACAGATGGAGGTCAACGTCAAGGAAAGTGGCATGGGCTTTGGAGTAGGACCAGGTGAATCTGATGGAACCAAAGGAGTTGAGGTTGGAGAGGAAATTCTGGAGTTCTTCTTCACTGTGAGTCCAGATCATGAAGATGTCATCAATAAATCTGTACCAAACTTTGGGTTGGCAGGCCTGGGTAACCAAGAAGGCTTCCTCTAAGCGCCCCATAAATAGGTTGGCGTACGAGGGGGCCATCCTGGTACCCATGACTGTTCCCTTTAATTGTTGGTATCTCTGGCCTTCGAAAGTGAAGAAGTTATGGGTCAGGATGAAGCTGGCTAAGGTAATGAGGAAAGAGGTTTTAGGTAGGGTGGCAGGTGATCGGCGGGAAAGGAAGTGCTCCATCGCAGCGAGGCCCTGGATGTGCGGAATATTTGTGTATAAGGAAGTGGCATCAATGGTTACAAGGATGGTTTCTGGGGGTAACAGACTGGGTAAGGATTCCAGGCGCTTGAGAAAGTGGTTGGTGTCTTTGATGAAGGATGGGAGACTGCATGTAATGGGTTGAAGGTGTTGATCTACGTAGGCAGAGATACGTTCTGTGGGGGCTTGGTAACCAGCTACAATGAGGCGGCCAGGATGATTGGGTTTGTGAATTTTAGGAAGAAGGTAGAAGGTAGGGGTGCGGGGTGTCGGTGGGGTCAGGAGGTTGATGGAGTCAGGTGAAAGGTTTTGTAGGGGGCCTAAGGTTCTGAGGATTCCTTGAAGCTCCGCCTGGACATCAGGAATGGGATTACCTTGGCAAACTTTGTATGTAGTGTTGTCTGAAAGCTGACGCAGTCCCTCAGCCACATACTCCCGACGATCAAGTACCACGGTCGTGGAACCCTTGTCTGCCGGAAGAATGACGATGGATTGGTCAGCCTTCAGATCACGGATAGCCTGGGCTTCAGCAGTGGTGATGTTGGGAGTAGGATTAAGGTTTTTTAAGAAGAATTGAGAGGCAAGGCTGGAAGTCAAAAATTCCTGAAAGGTTTGGAGAGGGTGATTTTGAGGAAGAGGAGGTGGGTCCTGCTGTGACGGAGGACGGAACTGTTCCAGGCAGGGTTCAATTTGGATAGTGTCTTCGGGAGTTGGATCATTAGGAGTAGGATTAGGATCATCTTTCTTCATGGCAAAGTGATATTTTCAGCAGAGAGTACAAGTGTAGGACAGTAAATCTTTGACGAGGGCTGTTTGGTTGTATCTGGGAGTGGGGCTGAAGGTGAGGCCTTTGGATAGGACAGAGGTTTCGGATTGGGAGAGACATTTGGAGGAAAGTTTAACTACTGAATTAAGGTGTTGTGGTTCCAGATTGTGTTGATTAGAATTTTGAGGTTTTGGGGGGAGTGGAGCTGGAAGTGGGAGATTGAGTAGATGGGAGAGACTGGGTCTGTGTGCAATGAGAGGAGGTTGAGGTTTGCTGGAAAGGTTGTGAAGGGTGAGTGAGTTGCCTTTCTGGAGGTGGGAAACCAGGAGATTGGATAGTTTTTTGAGGTGGAGGGTGGCATGCTGTTCTAATTTGCGGTTGGCCTGTAGGAGGATGCTCTGAACAGCTGGTGTGGATGTGGGAGAGGAAAGATTGAGGACTTTTATTAAGGATAGGAGTTGACGGGTGTGTTCATTGGCTGAGTTGATGTGTAGGTGAAGGATTAGGTGCGTGAGGGCAATGGATTGTTCAGTTTGGAACTGGTATAGGGACTGATGGAAAGAAGGGTTACAGCCAGAGATGGGAACTTTAAGTGTGAGGCCTTTGGGGGTAATGCCAAATGTCAGACAAGCCTGAGAAAATAAAATACGGGAAAATAAAATATGGGAGCGTAATCTGGCTAGGGCAAAGGCATGTTTGCGGAGGGAATGTAAATGAAACTTAAAACTTAATGGGGTCGTTGTGGGGATGTTGTGTGGGTGACATGGTATTAGAAGGTGGAAAGTGTAACATGAGGCTGAAATGAAAATGAAAATAAAAATATATGGGGAGAGATAAAGGTGAACTAGAAAGTAACTGGAGATCTGGTGTGAAAAAAGGCGAATAAGTGTTGGTTAAAGGTGTGTGTGTGTGCTGAACTACAACATAAGTTATGGGTACCCCAGAACTGACACATGTTCAGTATATGACAAACTTGCAGCTGACTGTTCTAAAATTGATTTACAGATAAGCACTGAGGAATATGTAACTCAAATACAAACTTAGAAAAAGCAGAAACAACATTGAATGACTCACCATGAACTACTTAAGACGGAAGTAAATAACTTGTAGAATATTAAACGTTCTGAGTGTTTGAAGTCCAAAAGATATCTGATTAAAAAGCATTATGTAGGCATTACAAAGAGGGAAGCAGATAACTTGTAAATTATTAAATGTGCTGAGCATTTGCAGTCCAAAAAATATCTGATTAAAAAAGCACTATGTAGGGATTACAAAAGGAATCGTCTGGTTCCTAATATTTCAAACAACGAAGCTTCCTACTGCAGCCAGCTACCATTTTATTCCTTCAATATTCATCTTATTTTTTTCTGGGAAATTTGTGTTTTGTACATATGATGAAACAATTTGAAACAAAGAACACAATGAAGAGTGTTCAATGTTGTGGCACTTCTGTTGGAAAATTTCTCATGACTCTGTGCATGGACTCAGTGTATTCTGTGATTTCTGTTTTGGACCAAGGAAATTAGTAACCTACTTGTTCTGGATAGAGGAAAAACACCTGAAGGTAATGTTTTCTGACAACAAAGATGGCAGACATTGGGTTCAAGTTTTTGACATAATAATAACTCCCCTTATTTTTACCTCCATAGGCACAACACATGTGCTTATTTCATAGTTGAAAGTTCCTGTTCGTGTTAAGTCCGTTAGTCAATGAGACTTGCTGCTACTATCAGCCAATTAGCATTTGTAGCCATGCAAATACGCAACAGTACCATACATAATACAGAAAAAGAGCACCTCTGAACTTGTGTGGCAATGGAAACATTATCATATGATAGCCCAGGCTCTGCCTGAAATGAAGAAAATTGAAAGAGGGAAAAATAACTGACACGTTGGAAAGAAATTCATGTTTGTATGAATGGACAGGAATTAAATGGCTAAAGAACTGTACAAGAAATAAAATTATATGGAGATTCCACAAGTTTGAATTGATGCAAGCTGTGAAACAATGCATGTATTTTCCATTCTTACAGAGCCAATATATCCCAGCTGTCTGCCTTGTCCAGCTAACCATGTGTAGTATCATTAGAGAGAAGAATTAATGTTTATGTAGTTACAATGTTGACCGGAAGATATGAAATAATAAATAAGAAGAATAAAAAATGTATGTATGAAAAAAATTGAGGCTTCTGACACCTTGAGGAACTGTTCATAGTTCATCATCCTTACTGCACCTCACATTTAAGATACATTTGCTTTTCAGGCGGAATATGTGGAAATGGTGGCATACTTCTGTAATCCAGGTTACTGGGAGGCCACAGATTTGGTCATTTTTGTGAGCTCATAAGCATCCATGGTGCCTTCACTGAGCTCTGGACTCAACCCAGGCAATAACTGTGCTATCAATTTTGGCCATTCGCCACTGCTGAAGTTAGAGATGCCAATACCACAAATTATTGAGAAACTGGAGCAATGTAAACATGTTAATTCCTAGGTAAACTGAAGTCAATTGATGGAAGGTATATGACATATGTTAGAGAAAGCTCTGGCAAACAATGTTAGTAGTTAGAAAGTTAATCCTTTGAAGTGATAAGGTTTTATTTTATTTGAATGCACCATAGTCATAATGTTAAATCACATAATATAGAATTATTGCAGTTTTAATGTTAGTAGTGTTTTGAACGATGGGTGCTAGTTAGTATGACTGTAATGATGGCTAATGCATGTTGCAAATGATTACTAAAAAGCACATAAATACATGATCTTGCCTGACAACAGAATGTTTAGAAGAACATGTTGTGATCACTTCCATTTATTCACTTGTCAACATTTGATAATGTCAGTTTATTTGTTATGGTTCAGACTACTTTCAGTTTCATCTCCTAGGTAAATACCTACAACAGTGTGCCATCCTCTATAGGTCTCACTTCATATCTGTAAATATACAGTTTAGGACTCACTGGTACTGAATGTTGCTATTTCACACATAAAATTACCATATATAGGCAAAATGAAAAGTACACAGCCTAAAAGTGGAAGACTCAGTGTTCTCCAACTGAAAAGTACAATTACTTTTTGACTTAGTCTCTTTTCAGTCTGTTTATTGTTACCTCATTAATCTATAGGAAGTTAAACTCTAATCCTCCTTCCATCCTCTTTTTTTCCTCTCTTTCTGATCAGTGCACTCTGTCGAACATTTTAATGGAGAGTGATTTCAAAATTAACCATTTGTTTAATAATTTATTTATTGTTTTTGTGTCATAATTTGTGTAGAGATGGGGATATGAAATGACGAACCAACATCTCATCACAGTGGTGGATACATATGGGGGACGCGGGTGGGTTGCATGTACACCCCCCCCCCCTCTCCCCCACGACCATCCGCATTGCCATCTGTGCTACTCCCACCAATCAGCCCGCACGCTATTCATTCAATTCTTTCATCAGTTGACTCGACTGAATTGAGTTATCAAGTAATTGTACTTTCCTACGTAGCACACGCATCCACCTCATTGTATTTTACACATTTCTGTCTCACACGTAGATAGCTAACACATACCTAAGAGAAAAGTTGTGGCCATCCTAGTGATCTCGATACGTTATTCTGTCTGACATTTGTTCAAGAAAAGTCGTGAATATTCTACTGTTTTCTTGTACAGAGAACTTTCGATACGTAGCATTATAAATACAGATTATTTGTCCAATAGGAAGCTAGTTTACATTCAGAAGCAGAAATATTATGAGTGAAGAATAAATGAGTAAAAAGTCCCAGTTGTAGCAAGTGCAAGTATGAAGATTAGTGAAGAGTGAGAGTGGTCAGTTGATTGTGATTCTGTTATGCAAGCATTGTCTGTTTGTCCTCTATGTGACTATCCTTATTCGCACACACTATACAAAACAGTTGCTTGTCTACCTGCTTGTATTGCTACAGTAGAAAGAAGTTTTTCAACATAGCATACAAAGACATGGGTGTAACATGTGATATGATGAATTTTAGGATGGAAGAGTAATGCCATAGTCATGTTTGTCCTCTATCTGACTATCCTTCTTCGCACACACTATACAAAACAGTTGCTTGTCTACCTGCTTCTATTGCTACAGTAGAAAGTAGTTTTTCAACATTGTATACAAAGACATGGCTGTAACGTGATATGATGAATTTTAGGATGGAAGAGTAATGCCATAGTCATGGGAGTACACATTTGGGGTGTATCTGTGGTGTGTTTGAATGTGTATGCTATTACTGGAAAAAAGCTAGTGCTCGATAGCTAATGTTAATGCTGTTTTCTGTTAAGTGTTAAGTGCTCCATGCATCGACCCACCTAGAATTCATCATTTAAGGAAGAGAACCACAATTGCAACTTTTTCATTGTTGTTGCTAGTTACAGTATATGACATAGCTCCATTCAGTAATTCAAAACTACCCTCGAAAGTTGTGCGTTCAATTAATGACTCAACAATTAGAAATTTCAGAGAAAATCATCAGCAGTTAGACTGGGATGAGGTGTACAAGGAACTCGATGGTAATTTAATATATAACTTATTTCATGATACATTTGTAAGAGAATTTGAAAACGGTTTCCCCAAGAATGTAGTTAAATCTAATTATAAAAAACCATGCAAAAAAACCTTGGCTTACTAAAGGAATAAAAATATCTTCTAACCACAAAAGGGAACTGTTATCTATTAACAAGAAGGAGTAATGACCCAGAAACAGCCAAATATTGTAAAAACTACTGTGCTACATTAAGAACGGTTATTAAAAAGTCCAGAAGCATGTGCATCATGTCTGATATTAATACCTCTAATAGCAAAATCAAAACAATTTGGAATATTACAAGGGAGACAGGGCAACCAAGAGTACAGGATGACGGCATTACCATCAAAGCAAATGGAAACTTGACAAACAACAAGCTGGAAGTCGAAAACATTTTGAATAATCATTTTTTAAATATTGTAGAGAAAATAGAATCTAAATGTTCATTAGAAGAAGCAAGGCAGTTAATGGAAGAGGCCTTACCCACACCAGTTGATACAATTGACATTCTACCCACCTCTCCTTTGGAAATTAGGAATATAATAAACTCTCTCAAGAATAAAAGCTCACATGGAATTGATGGCATTTCCAGCAGGATAATAAAAGCTTTTTCACAAGAGATAAGTGGGATTCTTAGCCTCATATGTAATAGCTCACTGAAGCAAGGTATTTTCCCAGATAGACTGAAGTATGCCATTTCTAAACCACTGCATAAAAAAGGGGATACGTCTGATGTCAACAACTACCGCCAACTCTCTCTTCTGACTGCCTTATCCAAGATTCTTGAAAAAGTAATGTATTGTAGAGTAGCATCACACCTATGTGAAAATAAAGTTTTAACAAAATGTCAGTTTGGTTTCCAGAAAGGTTTTTCAACGGAAAATGATATATATACACTACTGGCCATTAAAATTGCTACACCACGAAGATGACATGATACAGCCACGAAATTGAACCGTCAGGAAGAAGATACTGTGATATGCAAATGATTAGCTTTTCAGAACATTCACACAAGGTTGGCACTGGTGGCGACACCTACAACGTGCTGACATGAGGAAAGTTTCCAACCGATTTCTCACACACAAACAGCAGTTGACCGGCATTGCCTGGTGAAACATTGTTGTGATGCCTCGTGTTAGGAGGAGAAATGCGTACCATCGTGTTTCCAACTTTGATAAAGGTCGGATTGTAGCCTATCGCAATTGCGGTTTATCGCATTGCGACATTGCTGCTTGCATTGGTCAAGATCGAATGACTGCTAGGAGAATATGGAATCGGTGGGTTCAGGAGGGTAATACGGAATGCCGTACTGGATCCCAATGGCCTCATATCACTAGCAGTTGAGGTGACAGGCATCTTATCTGCTTGGCTGTAATGGATCGTGCAGCCACGTCTCGATCCCTGAGTCAACAGATGCGGACTTTTGCAAGACAACAACCATCTGCACGAACAGTTCGACAACGTTTGCAGCAGAATGGACTATCAGCTCAGAGACGATGACTGCGGCTACCCTTGACGCTGTATCACAGACAGGAGTGCCTGCGATGGTGTACTCAACAATGAACCTAGGTGCACTAATGGCAAAACGTCATTTTTTTGGATGAATCCAGGTTCTGTTTACAGCATCATGATGGACGCATCCGTGTTTGGTGACATCGCGGTGAATGCACATTGGAAGCGTGTATTTGCCATCGCCATACTGGCATATCACCTGGCGCAATGGTATGGGGTGCCATTGGTTACACGTCTCGGCCACCTCTTGTTCGCAATGACGGCACTTTGAACAGTGTACGTTACATTTCAAATGTCTTACGATCCGTGGCTCTACCCTTCATTCGATCCCTGCGAAACCCTATATTTCAGCAGGATAGTGCACGACAGCATGTTGCAGGTTCTGTATGGGCCTTTCTGGATACAGAAAATGTTCGACTGCTGCCCTGGCCAGCACATTCTCCAGATCATTCATCAATTGAAAACTTCTGGTCAATGGTGGCCGAACAACTGGCTTGTCACAATAAGCTAGTCACTACTGTGGATGAACTGTGGTATTGTGTTGAAGCTGCATGGGCAGCTGTACCTGTACACGCCATCCAAGCTGTGTTTGACTCAATTCCCAGGTGTATCAAGGCCATTATTACGGCCAGAGGTGGTTGTTGTGGGTACTGATTCCTCAGGATCTATGCTTTCATATTGCGTGAAAATGTAATCACATGTCAGTTCTAGTATAATATATTTGTCCAATGAATACCTGTTTATCATCTGCATTTCTTCTTGGTGTAGCTATTTAAATGGCCAGTAGTGTACTTCCAATAATGAAATATTAAATGCTCTGAGTAACCAGAAGTCACCCGTTGGGATTATTTGTGATCTGTCAAAGTCTTTTGATTGTGTAAATCATGGAATACTTCTAGATAAGCTCAAGTTCTGTGGTACCAATGGGACAGTGCTCATTTGGTTTAAATCATACCTAACCAGAAGAGTGCAGAAAGTTGAAATAAGCAGTCCACATAATATTCAAAAAACTGGTGATTTCTCAAACTGGGGAACAATCAAGAATTGGGTGCCGCAAGGTTCGGTCTTGGGTCCTCTGCTGTTCTTAATATATATTAATGACTTGCCATTCTATATTCACTAAGACACAAAGCTGGTACTTTTTGCCAATGATACAAGTATAGCTATCACACCCAACAGACAAGAATTAACTGGTGAAATTGTAAAATGATGTTTTTCAGAAAATCGTTAAGTGGTTATCTGCAAATGGGCTCTCATTAAACTTTGACAAAACACAGTACATACAGTTACATGCGGTAAATGGAATGACACTATTAATAAATATATACTTCTATCAGAAATCGGTAGCTAAGGTAGAATATTCAAAATTTCTAGGTGTATGCATTGATGTGGGGTTGACCTGGAAAAAACACACTGAAGATCTGCTGAAAGGTTTGAGTTCAGCTACTTACACTATTAGGGCCATTGCAAATTTTGGTGATATACATCTCAGTACATTAGCTTACCATGCCTATTTTCATTCTCTGCTTTCGTATGGCATCGTATTCTGGGGTAACACATCATTGAGTAAAAGAGTGTTCATTGCACAAAAGCATGTAATCAGAATAATTGCTGGAGCTCATCCAAGATCATCCTGCAGACACTTATTGAAAGAGCTAGGGATCCCACTGTAGCCTCACAGTACATATATTCATTTATGAAATCTGTTATTAACGATCCGAACGAATTCAAAAGTACTAGCAGTGTACATGGCTACAACACTAGGAGAAAGGATGATCTTCACTACTCAAGGTTAAATCTAACTTTGGCTCAGAAGGGGGTAAACTATGCTGCCACAAGTCTTTGGTCACTTACCTAATAGCATCAAAAGTCTGACAGATAGCCATATAGCATTTAAAAGGAAATTAAAAGAATTTCTTAATGGCAACTCCTTCTGCTCATTAGATGAATTTTTGGATATAGTAAGTGGGTAATTTCCCCCCAACCCCCCCCCCCCCCCCCCCAAAAAAAAAAATCAATGTATTAATTACATTTTGTGTAATGTAATATCTTCTATATACACCTTTTGTTAACCTGACGTGTTCCACATCATTACGAAGTGTCATATTCATGATCTATCGAACAAATACTAATCTAATCTTATATCATAAGATGGCATTGTCTAGCATATGTTTATAATCAGTTTAAATAAAACTTTCTTAAACTTTGCATGTGACATGATTATTTTTTTATTACGATAAAAGTAAAGGTAGCTCAAGATATCTTTAGCACCCACTCCTTGAGGTTTTTCTGTATCTGCCACTGTCTCATCATCAACAACAAATCAGCACAGTACAATAACTCAGATGAGTCCTTGATGTGGTTTGAAAGTTGCAAATCAATGTCCCTTTTCATTTATTGTACAACAGCATTCAGTAAATGAAATGCCTGTCATGCAGTTTTACTTCTGATGTGCTATTTTATGCAGTTTTAACAAAAAATCATGAAATTACATATTGTGAACTTTATTGGTGTGATATCATTTTTAAATATCCTTCATGTGAATCATTTTCAAGAAAAATATGTTTTTTTAATTCAGTCACTTATTTCTTTACCATTGAACTGTATTCCCTATAAAATATTCAACCATCAAAAATAAAGAATTCAATGATGGGGACATATTCCAGCTTATTCATCTGAACAAGCCAGACACAGTATTAAAACTTTAAATAACCATATGAGCAAAACTATTCTGCACATTAAAATGCCACTGGGCTCACGTTATCACATGCAGTCTATCAGTGTAAGAAAATCAACATATCATCATGATGCCATATCTGTGTCATGCCAAAATCTTTTCATGTTTACTGTGTATTTTTGCTGATTCTTTTCACATTAGTGTGTGTCATTAAGACTTAGAGTCAACAGGGAGGGATTATTTAGTACAAAATCCATGTTTCCTTCACAAACACAGGCTAGAATGAGAGTTTTTACTTTGAATGTATTCTGTCACTGTGCAGTATTGTAGAACATCCTGTGTTGACCATGTTCCCAGTCCTGCACACCGTGGGTCATCCCCTATTGGTAGCATAGTTTTACTTAACCACCCGTCTTAAACAAGCATGTCTGAGTGTTGTGTCATCACTGATTTACAAGATGCACTGCAGAAGACCTGGTACAACTTTACGAAACAGCCTGCAGGTACTGCTTGAGATGGACAGATATAGCAAGAGTAGGTCTCTCATGCTCACTTTTCAGTTTACAGACTGGCTATACCAAACTGGCAAACAACAAACTTGACCACCCAGCTGCTGCACACAACACCAGTGACTTCGACAGCAGCAGCTTCCAAGCCAGGCAGCACATTGATTATTACACTTGACTCTCATTTAGAATGGCAGTTAATCAATTCCCTATCCAGTCCTCAGTTTTTACACCATATAAGGCCAATACTGGAATGGTACCTTTGAAAAGGATATGATCAATTTCCTCCCCATTCCTTGTGTTACCTGAGACTGTACTCAGTGTATAAGGTCCTTGTCTTCAATAGGACATTAAACCCTAATCTTCCTGCTTCTTTTATGTCCACACTGCTTCAATACCTAAGTCATAACTCTTCTGAACTACACAAGTGAAACTATCACTGCAGCACATGCTTCATTCTCACTGTTCCCCTGTCCTAAACTCTGTCCTAAACCTTGCTCTTCCATCATCTTCCACTCTACTCCTTCTACGTCTTATAGTAATATTCCCCTAACCACCATCTTTCTTTCCCTTTTCTCCGTTTTCTACCACCCTCTCACCTATACCTCTCTTTACCCCCCTCCCTTTCCCTCCCCCATTTTGTCTGTGGCCTCCTCTATCCTAAAGTTATAATCACCTGGCCAACAAATTTCTTTCATCTTTCTTCCCCTCCCTCTCATCTCTCACCTCTCTCTCTCCCTCTCCCATCTTTGTCTCTCCCCCATCACTTTTGTGTGTGTGTGTGTGTGTGTGTGTGTGCGTGCATGTGTTTGTTTTGTGAGTCTCACCTTTTTCATTTCTCAGTTGTCTGTGCACTGTTTTCATTCTGTGTGACATGCATCACCCAGCTATAGGCGAGTGGTTGCCTTCTATCATTTTGTTAATTGTTTCCATCCTAGAATTTGCATTATTGTAAGGAAGGAAGAAAGCTAGAAAACAGTCTAATTTTAGTTAAAGAAAAAATATCATTGTTGTTAGATAAGGATTATCACTCTGACTAAAGAAAATAAATGTGCAATGCTGCTATTGTTTTTTCTCTCTTTTGATTGGCCTGACTTGTTTAGAAATTGGAATGTTAATGTTACAGATCACGCTATCATACAGTTGGCCGTAGAGCAAGCAAGGGTAAAATTTCTCATAACTATTAAAGGGAAGATTCCCAATGCATCAACCAAAACAGAAATCCACAAGGAAACTACAGATGATTTATGCAGGGAGTGTCCTACATGTAATCAGTGTGTTAATGAAGTAAACTCAATAAATGTTGATATTGAGGAACAAAAACTGATGTATGACAAGGTAACTGTTTAATATGTAATCAGAACTAAGTGACATCCATTCATTTAATCCCTATACCTTTTTGTTTGTAGTCACCTTCTTATATTGTTTCACTTTATTGTTTCCTGTATGGGTCTCCCAGCTTCTGAACTGGGAGATGTTTGAAGACTTGAAGCTGCTAATATTTGATGTCCTGCCACAGCCATTCATAGTGCACTATCAATAACAATACTGTGTGTGGTATTGTAGTAGCCTTAGTGTAAGTGAATTCTATGTTTTGCATTTGGTTAGTTTGTTCATTTCTTTTGCAGTGAGAGAAGAAGAAATTCATTGCCCATCACAGGCATTAGCTTTGACTCATTGAAGAAAGCCAAGTGGATAACACAATGGAGTGTAAGAAGATCCCTCAACAAATGGCAGTACAATTTCTTTTGAAGAATGAACAGACCCACAGACATATTCCTTAAAGCTGATGAAGATAATGAAAGTGCATCTAGTTCCAACACTGGATAAAGGAGATGTATCTTGTTGCCCCTCCCTCCCCAACCAAAATTCTTCTCTCCACATTTGTTGGCTGTATGTATATAGCATTAATCAATGGCAGTCTATGTGCTATGAAGATGTTGTGTTCTCTGTTCCAGGCACCAGGTGAATTAGAGATAAAGAAGTGTTTAAGTAACAGATTATCTTGGAGATTGTTGTGTGCAAACCTTGCGAGCAGTTTTACATGAATAAGAGAGGTCTGTTGATTGTTACGCTTTGTGAATTTTTGTTTGTTACACTGTTATAGCAGAACCCTGGTCATATGATTTGGAGCTTAATGTTGCACATTTCTGGTTATCACATGACTGGATGATACCTCTACTTTGGATGAGCTTAAGCACTTAATCTGACTTGTATTACAGGAGTCACAGCGACTTGATGGTGGTCAATTAAAAAGCATGCATTTCACAAAAAGGTTGGAAAAGTGTAAATGGACAGTATGGGATGATTATAAAAGTGTATATACTGAAGGAGATTAAAAAAATGGACCAGTACACTAAAAGGTAGTCATTCTGTCAGCTTTGGTAGTGTGTCTAGGAGAATACTCTAATTTTGGAAGTATTACCCTTAAACTATCTTTATAGTCAACCAGTGATTTGGTATGTATTTCCTGATGGTCTTAAATATTTAGTAATGCTCATCTACAAAACTGGAGGAAAACAGACTACCTGTAACTACAGACCTGTTTCACTCCTTCTAGTCGTTTAAAAGTGTTGAGAAAATGGTCCAAGATAGAATAATGACTCATTTAACTGGGCAGAACCACTGTAACAGCCTCAGTTTGCCTTTTATATACAATTTTCTGCTGGCAAAGCAATACAAGATCTCATAAATAAAGTGCCAGCAGAGCAAAACATATTTTGTGACCTTGTCAAAGCCTCTGATCATGTGGATCACAGAGTTTTACATGGCAGAGTAAAATGCTATGGAATTAATGGTACTCTTTTTGCACATATGGTGATTAATATACCCTAACAGACAGCAGGAGGTATTTTGAACAGACTGTGTCACAGGCTGAAACTAAACTCAGAATGAGGGAACATGACATGTGGAGTACCACAAGGATTAGTGCTGCACCTTCTTAACCTACATATATGGTCTTCCAATGGGTTTAAACCATGTTTCAAAAACTTTTGTTTGCTGATGACACATGCATATTAATCAAGGGACAAATACAAACATAGCAGACACAACTCAAGTGATAGCTGAAAAAGCTTCCAATTTATAGAAAAAATGATAGGATATGTGAATTAAATGAAATGATCTCACACAGGGTGCCAAAACTGTAGTAAAATGATGAAGTATGCAAATTAAATTAGACAGTTCCACATTGGGTTCCAAACATGTAGCAGAAATTAAAAACAGGGATAGGGTGTAACAGTACTTCTTATGATTATTCATTTGCGTGTGATATATAAGCTACAGTTACAAATTTCAGAGGACCAATTTGATTGGACATAGACACAACTCAATAACTGGGCATGTAGTGGAAGAGTAGGAGTGGGCAGGGGGAGGGGTGGGGGGTGGGGATCGACCATACTATCTCACCACATGATGAAACCAGCTGCACAAGAGAAAGTAGATGGCTGGTATGTGGCACGATGTCAACCTGATGCATTTAACTCCTAGTGGGTGGCTTGGTGTCATGTTGCTGTTACTTGACAGCTGGTGACTTTTATATCCACATCTCTGTGTACCTCCAGTTTTATTGGAGACACTCAGAGGAACTAAATCTGTGCTTTGCCTGCTGTTTCCTGTGTAGTTGTTCTCTATTGCTCTGGCTATGGTGGCCCTTTGCTGTCTCCTGATACTCATGCGGCACCTTTTGTTTGCCGTAATTAGACTGCAAAAATGGCATGTAACTCAGGTAGCAGATACACAGTCAAATGATCATCGACTCAAATACTGAATTGAAAGAAAACCATTCTAAACAGATTGGAAACTGAGGGTGTCACAAAATGGCAGTGGATGTTGGATGAATACAGGAATCAGACTTAAAGTCCGAAAACCAAGCAGAGAACAGACTGCCATGCATCCAGATTACAGAGTCAACATGGTCTCCTGAATGAGAATGACAGTGGCACAACTTCCAGAATGAGAGTCCCAGATCAGTGTTCCAGGTAAAATGATAGTGGACTGACATGAAGTGACATGACCCATCTGAAACAGAATCACTGACTGCCCTGTGTGAAACAGAATCCACCTCTGAATGTCCTACTCTGAGTTTTGCTATCCTGCTGCCACTCTTGTCTGTCAGAATGCTGAATTTCCTGTCACATCATCTTGCCATTGGTGGGCTATAATAAACAATTGGTGCAGTGTAACTTCATCTTTCTAATATTGGTTACAGAATGCCAGAGTTTTTGTCCCAGTTCAAAAACTCCCTGAACCTCAAGGCTGGGGTTTCCCATCACTGGTGGTTGGCTTAGTGTGTGCAATCTCAGCATTTTCACATACTGCATTTTCTTGAGAAACGCTTGTAAATGCACTCATATCTCTGTTCTCTGCATTCCTGATTCACCAAGAAGACTACAGCTTAACAGCAGATCTGACTGTTTGTAATGGGAAAGTCTTTACCCTGCTCCATTGTCTCAGGTCTTGAGGGAACTTGGTAGCAACTCTCAGCTGCCAGTCAGTCTTCAAACAGGACACCCCATTCAGAGTGAACCACAGTACTTCTAAACTGTGCCTCTGGGGAAAGTCTCAGAACAATAATGCGTGGCTTAGCAGGAACTCTTTTGTTCACAATAATGGACTGAAAAATATCACGAAGTTGTTCACATCTCATTGTTTAATTCTTATCTAACAGACTCATATAATGAGATTTCAGCTATAATGGCATGTTATCAAGAGAAGTAGACATTAACAGTCATACAAGGTATGAAACACACTGTGGAAACTTCATTGGGGGGGGGGGGGGTGGGGGGTAACAAGTAAATTAGAGTTAATACATATGTAAACTAATCAAGAAGCTCAATTTAATGTGTTTTACTTCTCAATGGTAAAGTGTCAGACTATAAATCTAAAGGTCACAGGTTTGATACCCTGTCAGTCCTAGGATTTTTATGTCACTCGTCACTTCTTGCACCTCTGGCAGTGTTCATTATTGTGTAATAGGCCAATTTGCACCGTAATTTGGAGTTCACTTTAAACTGCAAGTTCAAAAGATGGAGGAAGGCAAAACGATACCCACTGCAGTAGGACCAAGCTAGTGAAGTACTTTAGTCAGCAAACAATTCAACTGGTTGAGGACAGATATAGGTTTTTTTGTGCTTAGAAAGGAAACTTCTCATTGCACCCCCCTTAGATTTAGTGGTAAGATGGCCCAGTGGACAGCCCATCAAAAATTGAACACAGACCAAGCAAGAAAATAGGAAGAAGGTCTACTGAACTGTGAAAAAATAGCAAAATAAAAACGGTGAACTGTCCAAGCTTAATAACTCAATCTTGAGAGGTAGGACAGCCGCAGTGTTGTGGTTAAGTGGCCACAGTGTTTTACTGTATCCCAATGAACTGCATCCGAAACTCCCCCGTGCCATTTATTTATTTATTTTTCACAACATTATGAACTGTCCATCTAGTCACTGAAATGTTTGTTCTCTTTCTGTTAGTGTTGGTAGTTGTCATACTATACATTGTTTATAGAATATGAGTCATGTGTTAAGAATATGTTCCCATCTCAATTAAACGCGATGAATATTGAGAGCAGGGAGAATACCACAGAGATGTCTCACAGAAATGAAAACAACAAATAAACGGGTGTGAACTATGTTACAACAAAGGAATTTGAGTTAAAACTCCCAAAACGAAGTGCAACTTCAAAATGTTAAAACATATGTTCTGACAGAGCACAGAGAAAGTGTATGATTGTGAAACTGTTTCATTCAATTGTTGCAACTTATGTGACAAACTATTATGTTTCCATCATTTCCTTGGGAGTGATCACAATCATACAGACACCTAAATCAGGTAAGGAGGCACATCTTACTCACTCACCAGGTGTACAAATTAGGTGTGTTGATAAGAAATTCCTATCATGTGAAACACATATTGTCACTGATACCGTGTATGACACACCGGATGTGTTTCCAGTGGAGGACTCATTTGAATTGTCACCTTATCATCAAACATTTGCGGTTTCCATTCTAACCCAATCCTTTGTGGCCACTAATAGTGGAGTGTGGAGAATCAACTGTCATTATAGGTCCCTACTTTACACCTTGCTGTTGCAAATGGATGTTACACTATGCCATGACACAAATTTGAATACAGTGAAATAAATTTAAAAAAAAATATTGGCAAGTGGGAGGTTTGAACACATCTCACCCGCCTAGCAGGCCAACACCATCACCACTTAACCACGGTGCTGTTGCTAATTCTGGCTGCTCTGTATTGCGCCTTTTGTTCTTGGACCATTCACTGTTTCTATTTTGCTTTTTTATCACAGTTCAGTTTACCTTCTTCCTGTTTTCATACTTGATCTGTGTTGAGTTTTTGATGGGCTGTCCATAGGGCCATCTTATCACTAAATCTGAGGATGATGCGATGGGGAGTTTC
The DNA here is from genome assembly GCF_023898315.1 of Schistocerca nitens. Classification (NCBI taxonomy): domain Eukaryota; kingdom Metazoa; phylum Arthropoda; class Insecta; order Orthoptera; family Acrididae; genus Schistocerca; species Schistocerca nitens. The sequence goes on from NC_064615.1 coordinate 731,715,411, forward strand.
CATTGTTAAAAGCATCGCTCAGTGTGTTGATGTAAACACAAGAATTTTGGCTTATTTAGCATAGTTTCACTCTCTGTTGTCTTATGAAATTACCTAATGGTCCACCTATAAAGTGTTGCATCAGCAGAAGCAAGCAATAAGAATACCGTGTAAAGTAGATAACCATACATCTTGAAGAACCCATTTTAAGGATCTTGAAATTTGTACACGCACATCCCAGTGCATTTATTTCTTGGTGGTTTTGACTGCTGATAATAAAAATCAGTGTCAGCAGAATTCTAACTGACACAGTCACAATACTAGATACAAAAATAATTTCATGCAGACTTTGCCTTCTTATGTAGTGTTCAGAATGGAGTTATGTACTGTGGTTGGAAGATGTTTGACAAGCTTCCATCTAACAAAGAGCAAGAAATTTACCTATTCAGAAAAAAATTAAAAACATACCTCATTATTCAATCTTTCAACAAATTATCTCAATTCAGGGATTGAAAAGCTTTGACAGCTACATGCCAAGTAACAGTGTTCATTGTAAAGCTATATGACAAGTATGACACAGTCATATATTTTAACAATCATCTCTAAAAATAAAGTAAGAAAAATAACTTTCTGACATGTCTGTAGCCCTGGTACACCCTGAAATCACCACACCACAGTAACATAACATACTGCTGGGGACCCAAAACAAAATGGCCCAGCCCACTGACAAAGTGGAGTATTGCGCAGTAATTTGTTTTCTGCATTTGTAGCAGACAATTTCTACAACAGTCCATGCTCAGTTTGTGGAAATATACAGCAACAACACACCATCATGTAACAGTGGGAAGGTGGTGCAGATGCTTCTAGTATCTTCAAAAAACACTGAATGATAATGAATGAAGTGGCAGACCATCTCACTGTGAAGAACCAGCAATCACAAGAGAAGTGGATGAGCTGATGCTCAAAGACTGATGTGTCGCAGTCAATATGACAGCAGTAAAAGTGAAAATCACTTGTGGATTCAACATCTTGCATAGCATTTTGGACATGAGAAAGGTTCTTGCCCACTGGATTCCACTACTGTTGACACCCATTCATAAAGCCCACTAATCGAGGCAGTGGCAGAAATGCACACCTGTGTCAGGCAAATCCAGATGACTTCTTTAGCTGCCTAATCACCATGGATGGATGAGTGCTGAGTGTGTCACTATGAGTCCAAGACAAAGAAATAAATTAAACAATGGAAACATGTGGATCTACCACCACCAAATAAGACAAGGATCTGACCAGCTTCAGGTGAGATTGGGCGGGGTGTTATTTCGGACTGTCATGGTGTGGTGCTAAAGGATTATGCTAGTAAATCCCAAACTACCACAGAAGCATACTACTGAAATCTCCTGATGAGGTTACATGAGGATGTCAAGATGAACCATTACTGGAAGCTTTCCAAGCAGGTGTTTTTGTTCCACAACAGTGCTCTAGCTGCTTGTCTGCACTATCAGATTTTGCCTCATTCCCTGAATTTGCCTGACATGGCAGCCAGTGTCTTCTGTCTCTTTTCTTAGATGAAGCAGCTGTTTTGTGGTACCCATTTCCAAAATGAAAACAGGGTTTTCTGCAGCCAAAATGCGGACTTCTACAACCAAGGCCCTTATCAAATTAGTATTCATTATGAAAGATATGTCACGTTGATGGTGAGTATATAGAGAAGGATTAACACCATTGTCAAGTTTCATGGTCACAGCTTGATTTTTTGAGGTGATAATTAAAACTTAATGAATACTTCTCATAGTAATTTACTGTAAATAGAACTCATTATTTGCAGATGATTTCCTTGAAAAATACCATTTTAATCAAGTAAATATTAAACTGCCAATAGCAGATAAACACCAGATTTGGGTATAACTGAGAAGACAGCAGCAACCATTTCATATACACAGGTTGTATATGTCCCAGGACAATCAGGAAATCTGGGAAAAACCCAGTGATTTTTTCATCTGGGAGAAAACCAAGAAAAATGTAGAAAGTTTTTAGAATTCTAGGAATTTTTCATTATTTTTGTTTTTAGTTAAATTTTTGTAATTTTGACTGATAAGATCTGATACTCTAACAAAAGAATTTTACTTTAGCCCACTGCCACAGTATAATACTCCAGCAATAAAACATAAACAAGAGAAAAACACCAAAATGAAACATACATTGCAAAGAAAATGTGCCATTTACAACAAAATACAGTACACAGACAAGCAACTACTGACAGAAAAATGTGTCAAAGACTATAGGACAAACAAATTCCAAAACTTCATAATAACAAACTGCTTTCAATGAGTATGACATCACAACTGTTTACATTAGTTTCATTTGATCAATTGCCAGTAGGGTGATGCACATCTGCAGAGCTAAAGTCTTGTATGATCAGTGCCTTCTCCCACTTCTGAGTACTTGAAATGTGGCTTTTAACTGTATGAGCAGTAGCTGGAAGAAGCCAGATGCTAGCTGGAAAATTTTTTCTGGTGTGCCCAAGCTGCCAGACACCCGCATGCACAGAGCAGTCTGACTTGTAGTGGGGCAGTGGCAGATACAGAAAAACCTCAAAGAGGGAGTGCTAAAGATATCTTGAGCTACCTTTACTTTTACCATAATAAAAAATAATCAAGTCACATGCAAAGTTTAAGGAAGTTTTATTTAAACATATTACACTCATATACAAGACACTGCCATCTTATGATATAAAAAAGTTACAGTTGTGGTTCTCATTCTTAAATGGTGAATTCTGTGTGTCTATTCTGGCTGGCAAATTGGTTAATTACATCATCAATAGATCAATCAATGCCAGGGTGAGAATTCAACAGAGCTAAGCCATTAACTCAATCCTCCGTTATTGTCGACCTGAGCCATGTCTTTGTATGCCTAAATGTCAAAAAACTTCAGGCCAGCAAATATTTTGTACAGCACGTGCAAAGTAGGATAGTCAGATCTACGACAAACAGACAATGCTTGCATAACAAGAATCACGATCATTAAGGGCATTTATGCTCTTTTACATGTATTGCAGAATCTCTCCCATCACAAAACAGTAGAATATTCGTGACTTTTCTCAAACAAATGCCAGACAGAATAATGTATCAAGATCACAAGAATAGTTGTGACTTTTCTCTTAGGTATGTGTTAGCTATCTATGTGCCAGACAGCAACGTATAAAATACAATGACGTGGATGCACATGCTACATTCCTCACCTCAGTTCAGTCAAGTTGACTGACGAAAGAAATGAATGAATAGCTTGCAGACTAAATGGCGAGGTGGGTGGGGGTGGAAATGCGGGTGATCTAGCAAGGTGGGGGCGCATGCCCTGCATGGCCCCCCCCCATATGTATCCATCACTGTATGGGGGTGGTCTCCATGTGGCCCATGTTTATATTAATGATGTTGATGTTTCCTCTTAGTTTACAGTTCTCATGTCAAATAAAAACAAAACAGACTTCTGTGACTGGGAGCTCTCAAGTGAATTAAAATAAATTCACATAATTTATTAAGACTAAAATATGTTATTAGTTTCAGTTGTCTGATTTCATTTCCATGTTATTGGCAATCAAGCCATTAACCATCAAGCAGAGCAATGTTATTTTTGTCAGTTTGCCAAAGAAATTTCACCTTTATTAATCTTTTCCACACAAGTGTTTCATGCCACACTTTTGGCTGGTTTCAACTGTTCACTGAATTTCAAGTGCATGTTTTCATTTTCTATCAATTATGGCATAATGCCATAATAAAGAACCAAATATGAGATGATACTCCAAGAAAACTGGCACACCGAAAACCACACTGAAAAGCTTAATGCCAGGTAGAGACCTGCATCACAACGAGAATCAGGACATACTAATATGCACTTTAAGCTGCATTATTTATTTTAGTATGGTTTACGAAATTCCGATGCTCTCGGTTTTTCTAATGTCCCATTTCTTTTATGATACAATGTAAGATCTTTAATGCTGTATACATATGAATATATTTAAATGTTCACTTGAAGATGACTATGTAGGCAAATTTGGTCATTAGTACTGAATAAAATGTTTCGTTTTGAATATATTAACAGCTTTAGTAGAATTGTATAAGTCTGCCTTTTGCAAAACACAATATTTTTCCATCACATGACAATTTTCACTACTTGTCTGATGCCTGCTGTAAGCTTAATATTATTTCTTAATTTTCACTTTTTACATATTACGTTTACAGAACGCCATTCTTCAGTAAATTATGGACAAGCAGCACACCTATTTTTATTATTGTAACTTCCCGCAAGGCTTTATATTTATTCCTGGAGTACAATATAAACTGCCAATCATACAGAATGAGATTTTCACTCTGCAGCGGAGTGTGCGCTGATATGAAACTTCCTGGCAGATTAAAACTGTGTGTGGGACCGAGACTCAAACTCGGGACCTTTGCCTTTCGCGGGCAAGTGCTCTACCAACTGAGCTACCCAAGCATGACTCACGCCCCATCCTCACAGCTTTACTTCTGCCAGTACCTCGTCTCCTACCTTCCAAAGAGCTTCTGTTAAGTTTGGGAGGTAGGAGACGAGGCACTGGCAGAAGTAAAGCTGTGAGGACGGGCCGTGAGTCATGCTTGGGTAACTCAGTTGGTAGAGCACTTGCCCGCGAAAGGCAAAGGTCCCGAGTTCAAGTCTCGGTCCGGCACACAGTTTTAATCTGCCAGGAAGTTTCATGCCAATCATACAGTTTCTTGAGTTCACAAATGACCTTGTTAATTTTTACATAGTTTCAAAAAGTCATGTAAAGCTTATTGTTCTTAGCTCTGGTGTATACAAACGACTTTTTTTTTTTTTATTTAAGAAATTTGCATTCTTTCTTATCACCTTCTTGCACTGCTGTGTGAACGTAAACTTGGTTGGAAATGCTGCATAATAGTAGGGCCTATTGAAAATTTAAATAAAAAAAAACCTTTTTTAAAGTCACCACAAAGCAGAATATTAGGATATTTTAAGTTACAGATTCCAGTTTTGAGATAAATATTGTACCAAGGACAATATTCTAATTTTGCATTGCTTAACTGGATAGGATGTGATAAAACAATTGACCCAAGTGCAGTAACTCCATATGCCCCCTCCGAACAACATGAAGTGCTGCATATGGTCACATGACATCCCACTATACACAAAATTCCAAACAGGAATGCAATGACATGTGTCTGAGCAGAGCAAACACCAAGCACAGGCTTCCTATGTCATCATAGCTGCGCATGTGCAGTGACGCCTGTTTTCTGGTGCTCTCTGGAAACTGTTCAAATGGACCTGTTTCTAAGAGGTTGTGTGAAAATATTATGAATGGTGGTCTGAGAAGCATTACTGTCAAAGTAAATTTCTAGGATGAATTATGTTACGTGTTAAAAAGTATGACAAATTTCTTAAATCGTAGTGTGTTTGACTGTCACTCAAAACTTAGCACTTTGAGGACCAGCCATTTAGCAAAATTTTGGGCCCAGAAGACTAGCCATTTATGTCATTATTTAAAATTTTACTGTCACATTTGTGTTTGATATTTTTTAAAGGGTAAAACATGCAAAAAGGACCAATATTGTACGTGAAAGCTTAGCTTTGCTTGTAGCTGTACTACATATATATTAATTTAAACGATTAACTTTTCCTATTTGTGTGTTCATGCTACTTGACAGTAATGTTGATATTGGCTGACTACATCACTGTTCCTAAGCTCTGAATATGTGGTGCTGTTGGCTAGCAAGAACATGTGATGTAATCTATGACTGGCTGACAAAGGTGCATGGCGATCTCGATTTCAGTGCTTTGGAAACAAATGTGCTGTGTGTGATGGAATTCAAATTTATACTTTCATAATAAGAAAATATGCAGGCACACGTCAAAGATATTTCCAGTTTTTTTTTTTTAATCTTATTTTTTTTATTTGCTGTGTTTCCTTTTTAAAGTTCTGGGAAGTTTACAGTGGTGTATAAAACCTTTACAATTAAAAGGATAGGTAAGTTTCGTAGCTCTGAGGGGAAGTATGGCGGTGAAAAAAGGTTAATGAAAATCGAGTTCCATGAAAAATGTCAAAAAGAATGAGTCTTTATGTATTCAGTGCAAAAAAAGTATCGTGGTTCAACCAGAAAAATGTTACTGCTGTGAAGTTACAGAAAAAAATGCAAACAAAATCATTACAAGATCAAAATCCACTGAAAAAACCATGGCAAATGCAAATTCAGTGATACCGATATGTAAACATTGCGATGATTTTCGTCTCATTTTAACTGCAAAAAACAGTGAAATCAGTAAACTTAAAAGGACTTTAGCCTTACTGGAGAAACAAGCTTCAACGTCTTGGCTGTAAAAGTCAACAAACAGAGCATCGTCTGAACCTGGAAAGAATATCAGCTACCAGTGATGTAATCAAAGGAAGAATGACTGTGGCAACCAGCACAAAACTTGGAAATAATAAAGTGCATCAAATACTTATAATGACAAACGTGATTCCACAAACAATGTAATTCAGAAACATACTGTATGAGTCCAGATAATAATTACGAACTACAACAGCCGTGCACTGTAAATTTTTCGTGTGTGTCGCATCCTAAACCAAGAAATGTGATTAAAAAATCAGTCAACTGGCCTCAAGTGTGCAAAAAAAGAACAAAAAGTGTTAATTTTTGCCGATAATCATGGACGTCAGATACAGAAAATGTAGCAGATAAACTAACGCAAGGGTGCAAGCCATTGTCAAACCAGGAGCAGGCATTGCACAAGTGACAAAAACAGTGATAAAATCATGTGAAAACCTTAACCCAAAAGACTGTGTCGTAATTTGTGCAGGTGCAAATGATGTTGCCAGACATAAAGGTAGTGAACTCATCACTGTTCTTGAAAGTGTGCTACCCAAATTAGGCAACACAAATGTAGCTGTTATAAATCAACCACACAGATATGACCTACCTCCTTGGTCATGTGTTAATAAATTAATAGAAAGAGTAAACAAAGAGATAGATGCTGTATGCAGAAAGTTTCTGCATGTGAACTTAATAAATGTAAGCACATTAGACAGGTCCACGCACACCAGCCATGGCCTTCATTTAAATCACAGTGGGAAACAATTTTTGGTTGAAGAAATCTGTCGTCTAGCAAATTTGAGTCACAATAGGCATATTATAGAAGCAGTCCAAAGTACTTTGGACAAATGGGTCATAAAGAAAGATGTGATGTTTTATAAAAAGGGCGAAAGACATTTTTTAGGGAAGTAGACTGTATAACAAAAAATGTGATGCAGAATTAAATTGCAAATACACACTGAAGATTGTATACCAGAATGTACAGTCATTAACAAACAAAGTTGATGAAATAAATATACTCCTCAATAGTGAAAGGAAAGATGTTTCAGTGTTATGTTTTTGTGAGCATTGGTAACAAAATGAATATTTTCAGTACTTAAAAATATTGCATTTTAACCTTGCAAACTGCTTTTGTACAATGGTATCAAAAAATGGTGGAACTTGTATGTATGTAAATGAAAATGTTGATTATAAGTGTATAATATCTGTTTGCAAACTTGGCTGTGAAAGAGACTTTGAAATCTCAGCTGTTGAGTTAATGTCTGAAAAAACTATTATTTTAAGTGTGTATAGATCTCCTGTTAGCAACATAAGTGTTTTTTTTTTTTTTTTTTTTTTTTTTTTTTTAAATGGACCTTGCTTTAGGCAAACTTAAGACAACTGGGAAAACAGTGGTACTATGTGGTGATTTTAATACTGACTCTCTGAGCCATAGCCCTCACAGGGAAACCTTTGTAAATATTATAAAAGCCTACAATCTTTTTCTGACTGTTAGCTCTCCAACACATGTAACAAAAACTAGTGTCACTCTCCTTGATCAGGTATGTGTAAACATGGACAAGTGTACATCAGCAAACTTTGATAACGGCTATAGTGACCACCTTTCGCAATTACTGAACATACCTGTAAATCAGCTCACAAAAATATTGTAATAGCACATGATGGCAAGAATAGTGAAACAAGCGAGCAGCAGAAAACCATGCAAACCCTTCTTTAAAGATGTAAATATCCTACCCCTTCCCTGCATTTACATATTGGAAGTAGTCATGCATGTCAAAAAAAGCATACTGAGAAAGGAAAACCTTTTTCCTCAAAACAAAAGTGTCCATGTTTACAGTACCAGGTCAGACAGTGACATACATGTTAATCATTGTAACACCACATTATGCCAAAAGGTGTATATCATGCAGGAAAAAAATTTACAACAGATTACCAAGACATATAAAATCTCTTTCTGAACTACAAAGCTTTAAAAAGTCTGTGACAGCCCACCTTCTGAAAAACTGCTACTATTCAATCTCACAGTATCTTATGCAAGAAAAAATATAATTTGTATCTTTAATTGTAGAAATAAGTTATAAATATACAGTATTTCAAAAATGTGTAATTATTAATTGTATAGATCCAATTTACCATAAAAATTTAAATAATTGATGTTTTACATTTGAAAAACCAATAGCTAAAAAGGTTTTCTTTCCAATATCCTGTGTACAATATATGTACTGAAAAAGAGATTTATATGGACAAATAAATAAATAAAATAAATAAATAAAGTATACTGTCACTTAACGTGGGAAAAGGGTATTTTCACCCAGGAAAAATTGTAATTTTAACCGAGAAATCTGGGAAAAATCCAGCAATGTTTTTTTATTGTCATGTATACACCTTGATACATTGCGGAATAAAGACATCCTCCTGACATCATTCATGTTGCTCCTGCATTTTTTTAATGACATCCACCCTCCTTCTGTAAGGTCATCACTGCAGTATTTTCTTCTCTCTTAGATTTCAGCAAAGAACTTGCTTTGTCCATGTACTATATGTTTTCTTGATTGCTTGTCATATATGGCATTCCATTTACAATTATGCCTTCCACTCCAGTTATTCTGTGATTCATTCGTTTCTTTGCCTATTTCTTTTCATGCTTACATCATGAAATGGTGGTGACAGGGTGTAAGTGGAATTGTGATTCATGCTTTGCCCAAGCAAAGAGATGGTTGTATGTCAGTAATGGAAATAGACAAATGTGTGTTTATAATTTCTGAGAACATTTTCATGGACTACAGTGGCCTATCAAAAAGTGCTTTAAAAATGAACACATTCAGTTTCGACCAAAAACACATTTATTTCATGGTAACTGACTTTGGTCAATTTTTGACCATCTTCAAATCCTCATGTCATGATGGTAGGTATTGGTGGTGAATGCAGTGGATGTAATGACTCCATTCAGTTGATGTTTGTGGAGTTATAAAATTTTTTCCATTCACTTTCATGCCCACCATCATGGTATAAGGGTCTGAACATGGTCAAAAACTGACCAAAACTAGTTACCAAAAATTAAATGGTTTTCCAGTTCAGACTGTTTGTGTTAATTTTTAAACATGCTAAAGCAAACTGAGCACAAATAGACAAGCAACTCAAAAATTATAAGGAATAGAATACTAAAAATAGTTTAAAACACACAAATCACCAAGTAGTGAAGCTTCAATATAACCTCAAGATGTGCTGTAGAACAAACTGCAGCTATGCAGAGTGGCTGTGTGGTTTGAGGCACCATGTCACGGATTGCATGGCCGCTGCCGTCGAATGTTCAAGTCCTCCCTCGGGCATGGATGTGTGTGTTGTTCTTAGCATAAGTTAGTTTAAAGTAGTGTCTAAGTCTAGGGACCGATGGCCTCAGTGGTTTTCACACACACACACACACACACACACACACACACACACACACACACACACACACAAATTGTAAACCATGTGTATCACATTCATTATATATTTAACTTGTATATAAATAAATCACTTTTTGTAGTTCATATATTCATCTTTCGTAATTCATTCCCTCTGTTACCTTTATAATCAATGTGCTTGAACACACAAAACTTTCAATTTTATCAAATTTCTACAAGTACTCAAATAAAAAATATGAGATAGCACCTCTAATATTACCAATCGTTGTAGTAGGATTTGATTTGTAATTCAGAACCCATCATATACTGTTTGAGTAATTATTGTATTCTGTAGGAATGCACTGTTGTAGCAAAAACTAATTTTTTCATGCAGACCACACATTTATCTGAATTTGTACTCCATAACTTTCTCTGGGGTTGCTACCAGACTATAATTAGTGATTTCTCTTGAAGATTCTGCAGTATACTTATTGTAAAATTCTATATGTCTAAAACTGATCTACAGCCCACAGTTTATATATGTCACACTAACTGATCTTGTGCATTTGTAACAATGGTCTCATGTTCTGGTAGAACAGAGCTCAGATCCCTTTCTGGAAAAATTATTTAGTTTTCAGCTAGAACATTGACCAGCTTCCTCTCCTACCTTGTCTACCTGGCAACCTTTCGCCATATAAAATGACTTCTGTGTTAATGAAATATTAATGTCTATTTTGCTTCATTCTGTCCTTCATCACTGAAAACTTTTTAAAATTGGTATATAAGATGTTAAAATTTTCACATGCATAGTTACATCCATAATCAAAACTGTCATTTCAGCATTATCTATGATTTCTCTTTACAGTAAATGATATAGTTCAGAAAGTATTATGTAGAGTTCTAAATGTATCATGTACTGTTTGTTGAGTAATCATGTCTTATTAATAGTCAGTAAGGTAAAAATATAATTTATGATTACTAAACTAACCAAAATTCCAAATGTCTCTAATGACAGCACTAAGCAAGGTGGCACAGTATCTAAAGTACTACAAGTGGAGAAAAGAATTTCAAAAACATGTCACACCATCCAGATTCAAGTTATCCATGTTGTGCCTCATAACCAATTATTTTTTTGGGAAGAACATGGTCAATTTCCTACCCTACCCTATCCTTGTTCTGAATTTATGCTCTGCTCTAATCCCCTCATCAACTGACAGGACATGCAACCTTAATCTTCCTACTTCTACTGATATCAAAACATATTACAAAACACAGAATGGGCAGCCTGTGCTATATGCTGACATATTACATTTTTCATCATTGCAGTTAGTAACATCATTGTCTGTATGACATGTGCCTTGGTGAAACAGCAGTGCTAAAGTTCTTTTAAAATGTGGTACTTCATGTAACACAGCAGTAGTTGGTAGAGTTTTATTTCATATCTCAATAGTATGAATTCTTTCTGTTTGGATGTATTCTTCCTTTTTGGAATTACTGCAATATGTATTTGTGTTTGGAACTGTAAATTATTACTTCTAAATATTTTCTGATGATAATTTTCAGAGAACTGAAAGGAAGTATGGCTCCAGTCCAAAGTTCATTAAAATGAAATTAATTACTTGAAATTAGTTATTAAATGTTATGCCCAATTAGGAATAAATATAATCTGCATTTAAAAAATAAAATAAAATAAAATAAAATAACATCAGGATTCCAATGCAGTTGAGTTATGGATAATGCAAACATTATTATCATTTTCAGACAGTACAATATGAATTTAAAGCATATTTATGAAGCACGTGTGTTATTGATAAAAAGACAAAACTGAATGACAGGCAACACAGACAAAACTTCCAGCAGTTTCTGTTTAAAAGATAGTGCATCCGTAGTTAATTGTGTTGGTATATTTTAGACTGTGAACAAATTTGCACTCGTGCAATGTGCTCATTCTTTGGGGATGGTGCACAGGCAAACAGTCATTTATATGTTTATAGGAAAATAGAAGCAACCAGCATGAGATTAACATAATTGAATAGCATTATCAAGGCAGCAGCTAAAAAAAGTGAGATACATGAATCCAATGTGGCTCAGCTGAATGACAGACTCCAGTGGTGTGAGCCATATTATCAAGGGAAAAATTGGAGTAATGAACAGAAGTTTCAAAAACTCTGTTGAATGTATCAACAAAATTCTTAAATGTCATACTACAGAAATACAAGTATTGGGAGATGCTGCAGAGCTCATTGAAGATAAAAACAATATTAAGAAATATTAAAAGCCCTACTGTAAAAACTGCAGAATGAAAAGCTCAGGAAGAAAGGAGTCAAATATTTCTCAGGTTAATCAATGAAGTAAATACAAAAGTTGCTATGACTGAGAAAACCTTGTATAGGACTATATAAGATGCCTACTATTTTACCTGGCGAACTGGTCAGTAGTGATATTTGCAGTTTCCAAAGTGCTACAAACTAACACAGGAACTTAGATCTTAAAAGGTGCTAAAGGTGAAGAAATTTATGGGAAATTTTACATGGAAGAATTACAGAGAAGCTCTGAACTTGTTGTGTTTCCCATAGAATGTGTCATAAGATGTTGAGGGAACAATTAATTTAATGAGTCAGCTCTCCATCATCATACAACAGTTGGCCCCAGTGCAGGAGCATAATATGAGTGCTAGGAAGTGCATCAGAGGGGATGGCTGCATTCTTGGGGGTTGTCAGATTAGTTGTGTATTTATTTATATAACTAATGAGGACCTGAGATGAGGCTGAAAAAACATGGTGATAAAGGGGTTCATCTACTAGATAAGGCCTGCAAGGAATATGATTTAGCATACACTGATAATCAAGGTTTGACAGAGTGTCATGCTGCTGAATGTATTCTAGCTGATAAAGCGAGGCAAATATGTCAAAGAAGAGACATCAGTATAGGACAACATATTGTAGCATTTGCAATTGATAAAGCAGAGGAAAATGAATAGGTTGAATTTAGATATAGTGGAATTTATTGAAGTTTGGTGGCAGCAAGAACAGGAGTTCTAGTCAGGTGAGCACAGGGTTATAAGTACAAAATCAAATAGAGGTAGTGCAGGAATAGGTTTAATAATAAATAAAAAATAGGGATGTGGAGAACTTACTACCATCAGCATTGTGAACACGTTATTGTAACCAAAACAGACATGAAGCTCACACACACCATAGTGGTACAAGTCTGCATGCCAAATAGCTCTGCAGATGATGAAGAGGTTGAAGAAAATTATGATAGGATAAAATAAATTTTTCACATAGTTAAGTGAGATGAAATTTTAATTGTGATGGGGAACTGGTATTTGATAGTAGGAAAAGCACGAGAAGGAAAAATTGTTGGTGAATATGAACAGGGAGAAATGAATGAAAGAGGAATCATCACTAACATTTGGTTTAAGATTCATTAAAGAAAGCTGTATACACACAGAGGGACCTATAGACACTTGAAAATTTGACATCGATTGTATAGTGGTAATAATGGAGAAACAGAGATTTTTAAAACAGATTTTAAATTGTAAGACATTTCCAGGTGCAGATGTAGATTCTGACCGCAATTTATTGGATATGAACTGTAAATTAAAACTAAATTGCAAAAAGGTAGGATTTTGAGATGGGACCTGGATAAGCTGAAAGAACCAGAGGTTGTTGAGCGTTTCAGAGAGAGCATTAGGCAATGATTGACTAGAACAGGGGAAAGGAATATGGTAGAAGACAAATGGGTTGCTTTGTGAGTTGAAATAAAGGCATCAGAGTATCAGATAGGAAAAAGACATGGCTTAGTAGAAATCCTTGGACAACACAAGAGATATTGAATTTAACTGATGTAAGGAGAAAATATGAAACTGCTGCAAGTGAAGCAGGGAAAAGGGAATACGAATGTCTAAAACTGAGGTTAACCGGACATGCAAAATAGTTAAGCAGGACTATTTAGAGGACAAATGTAAGGATTTGGAAGCACATTTCACTAAGGGAGAGATAGATACAGCCTACAGGAAAATTAGAAAGGTCTTTGGAGAAAAGTGAAACAGCTGTATGAATATTAAGATTTCAGATGGAAAACCAGTCTTAAGCAAAGAAGGGGAAGCTGAATACTGGAAGGAGTATGTAGAGAGTCTATACAAGGGAGATGAACATGAAGGCGATATTATAGAATTAGGAGAGGACATAGATAATAACAGCATAGGGGATATGATACTGTGACAAGAATTTGACACAGCACTGAAAGACCTAAATCAAAATTAGGCCTCTGGAGTGGACAACATTCCATCAGAATTTCTGATAGCCTTGGGAGAGCCAGCCATGACAAGGCTATGCTATCTGGTGTGCAAGCGGTATAAGACAGGCAAAATACTTTCAGATTTCAAGATGAATGTAATAATTTCAATACCAAAGAAAGCAGGTGCTGACGGGTGTGAATATTACCAAACTATCAGTTTAATAAGTTATCACTGCAAAATACTAACACAAATTCATTACAGAAGAATGGAAAAACTGGTAGAAGTCAAGTTTAGGGAAGGTCAGTTTGGATTCCAGAGAAATGTAGAAACATGCATTGCAATACTGACCCTATGACTTGGGATGGCAAACCTATATTGACTGGAATACTCTCTTTGAAATTCTGAAGGTAGCAAAGATAAAATACAGAGAGTGGAAGACTACTTAAAACTTGTAGAGAAATTGTACAGAAACCAGATGGCAGATATAAGAACAGAGGGGCTGTGGTTGGGAATTAGTAAGACAGGGTTGTAGTCTGTCACTGATGTTACGTAAATAGTACATTGAGCAATGAGGAAACCAAAGAAAGATTTGCAGTGGGAATTAAAGTACAGGGAGAAGAAATAAAAGCTTTGAGATTTGCCGATGACATTGTACTTCTGTCAGAGATAGCAAAGAACTGGGAAGAGCAGTGGAATGGAGTGGGCAGAAGGATGCAAGATGAATGTCAACATAACTGAAATAAGGATAATGGGCTATAGCTAAATTAAATCAGGCAATGCTGAGGAAATTGGTTTAGGAAACAAGATACTTAAAGTAGTAGAGGAGTTTTGTTATTTGGACAGAAAAATAACTGATCATGTCCGCAATAGCAAGGATAAAAATGTAGACTGGTAATGGCAAGAAAAGCATTCCTGAAGAAGAGAAATTTGTTAACACTGAATGTAGATGTAAGTGTTAGGAAGCCTTTTCTGAAAGTACTTGTGTGGAGTGTTGTCACGTATGGACGTGAAACAGTGATGATGAAAAGTTTAGACAAGAAGAGAATAGAAGCTTTTGAAATGTATTGCTACAGAAGAATGCTGAGGGTTAGGTGGGTAGATCACACAACTAAGGAGGAGGTACTGAATAGAATTTAGTTTTGGAGCGAAGTGTGTGTGTGGGAAGGTGGATGGAAATTGTAGAGTGAGACCAAGAGGTTACTACAGTAAGCAGATTCAGAAGGATGTAAACTGCAGTAGTTATTTGGAGATGAAGAGGCTTGCATAGGATTGAGCAGCATGGAGAGCTGCACCAAACCAGTCTTCCGACTGAAGACCACAACAATAAGGCAGTGAACACGAAGGCAATATTATGGAACGGGAAGAGGACACAGATAATAACAACATGGGAGATATGATACTGTGACAAGAATTTGACACAGCACTGAAAGACCTAAATCAAAATTAGGCCTCTGGACTAGACAACATTCCATCAGAACTGCTGATAGCCTTGGGAGAAGCCTATGGTAAGTTTGAAAAATTCTATCCAATCTACAGTGGTAGTAGCAGGAGCTAAAAGTGTCTTGAAGCAGAAAGGAGTAGGAAGAAGAAGATTCTTAAAATGCCTAGTGTTCAGCCAATACATAAGACATGTAGTGAAATTATCCCATTTGTAGTTCCAGCACTTGCAGAAGTATAAGCAGGAGGGGTGGCTGCCATATCCTGAACAGCAAAGGATGAACAAAATGTAGAGGAATGACTACAGAAGGCTAAAGCATAAGATGATGGAGACCATCACTATTGGGAAAGAAAGGACTGTATTTCAAACTATACAAGAAAGGAACTGGCATATATATATATGTGTAAAAGTACAGATAGTGGACTTTATAAATATAAAAATCTGCTAGCTGTGCTACTGGATGGACCACTTACTAATACTAATCTTCTTAAATTCGTAAAAAGAAATTAAACATTCTGAGTGTTTATGCAGAATATTTGCCCAAGACTATGTGGAAATCTAAAAAATGTGGTATCGTGAATTAAGATGTTGCAAGAAGACCTGGAACTCACTGAGCCCAGTGAGTTCCAGGTCTTCCTGCAATATCTGAATATGTTAAAGAGAATTCCATATTCTATTCTGACTCATACTGTGACTTATGTCCTCCTGAAGAATTACGTCATTAGATGGTCAACAACTATGTATTCTACAATTGTTTGGGTTACCAAGACTTCAGTTCATACCTCTACCCAATGTTCCTTTAAACGATTGCATAAAACAGGCAGCATGAGTGTCATCCCAGTAGTTGTGGTTGAAACGTGATATAATGCACTCAAACATTAAAAGACAGATCATCGGTACCAATAGACTTTATCCAATAGGACTACTGCTTGATTTCTCAATTAATCAAGTTTTGGGGAACAATAATGATAAAGCAATGGAAATACTACCAATTAGCATGATCCATGTCAAGTGCAATATCACAGTGGATTTATATCCAAACAACAGATTAATTCATACAATATGTGGATCTCTCCCTACAGTCATACCAGGAAATAAACTTATTGAGGTGCTGAGCAAACCATTATGCTTCCCAGTTACTGTTCAGGCATTAGACCACCTCAAGTCGAACATTCTATGTGCGTGGGAATCTTAATTGATTTTCAAGGAAAAGAAACTGTGGCGTGACTTCGCTTGAAGCAGGGGCAACATGTGTTTAAGGTGTAAAACAGCTGTCAGTTCACCACTTTGCAAAATAAGCATACTGTGATAACATGGGGTAATTCAGTTTCTTATATTGATAGAACTGAAAGTGCAAAATGATGTCACTCAATGTAATAGCCCCAGTTCAGTATGATGAGTGGATCACTTGCCACAAACCTTTTGCTTTGACGATGTTTGATAATGATCACAAGATAAGGAGTCTCATTCAACACCCAAGATTTTGAGCAGCAGTTTCTTATGCTTGGAAGGAACATTTATCATGAATGATGGATGCTGTACAGCAGTAGCATTTTGACTTAAATGTAATGTTTTCACCAATGCCTTCACCTTCCTGTTTCTTGAAATAACATACAAACTTAATGGGATTGATGTCGACGCCACAAGACATATTGGAATCACATCAACCCTCAAAACATACATTCCTGCATCAACTTCAGACTTGAATTGTCTACAGAATGCAGAATGGGTCATAGACAGATTGTTAGGCCATCACTTTAGTGTATTTATCCCACTCAAAATGCTTATGAGATTCTTTGAAGAGAACAGATGCATCATCATGAATAGCATAAAAGCACTGACTCACTAGTTGAAAGACTGATAGATAATAACTCAAACATTGAAGGAGTACAAGAAAAGAATAAAACTGTGTTGATTAAATTGGTGAGGAAAATGCACCATATTTCTATAACAGATGAGGAGTGTCTGAAATTTTATGTGTACTGACTGCACATAATCAACTACCTCTAAATTTATTTTCGTGGGAATGGTACAAATACTCACTTCTAACAATTAAATCCAGACAGGCATGGGCCATTAAAGCAGCATTTCAGATAGAAATGCATTTATTCATAATTCTGCCACTACAAACAGACAGAGAGGGAAATGTGGAAAGGGATTCCAGTATATTTGAGACTTGTGAGGTGACTAATGCCAGTGTGTTCTTGAATTCTTTATTTTACTCATAGGATAATCTGTAGCTTGACTGAGATAGTGACAATATTGGTCTAATGTGTGACATGTATGCAAGGTTTTGCTAGTATTACTATTAGTACTATCAGACGGATGGATTTAGATGCATGCTCAGGCCATAGAACTTCAAACACCTTACTGTATGCATTTCTACTGCATGATAAAATGTCTCAAATGACACTAACTGCTATTAAATCAAAACAACAATGGGAATGAAAAGAGTTACATCATACAATATAAAAATCTCTAGCAGTGCCTCAGTTTTGCAGTGGAGCTTATTAGAGTTACCTGTGCCATATCTTTGAAACAGTCATGCCAGTTGAAAAGAGGATTTTGTGATGTCTGATTTTGAAAAGAATCTTTAAAATTAATGAACAATTCCATTTTCAGGAAAACTATGGAAGATTTGAGAAAGCACCAAAAAATTCATTGATTTTATAGTTGGGAAGTGTGTTATGGTGCAAGAAATTACATCACCAGGACAAATTCTAAGCAGGCCACTATCTTCAGTCAAGGTTAGTCAATCTGGAGATGGCTAAGGTTTCAGCAGAGATCACGAAACCTGTCTATGTCTGTATGTGCAAAATGGCTCTCTCCAAACTCTACATCTACCACTTTTTTTGTGAGATTGTGAAATTAAACTTCATTGATCCAATGTTATTCTACGCTGAAGAGCCAAAGAAACTGATACACCTGCCTAATATTGTGTAGGGCCCCCATGAGCATGCAGAAGTGCCGCAGCATGATTTGGCAGGGAATTGACTAATGTCTGACTTTCTGCTGGAAGGAACTGACACCATGAATCCTGCAGGGCTGTCCACAAATCCTTAAGAATACATGGGGGTAGAGATCTCTTCTGAACTGCACACTGCACAGCATCCCAATATACTCAATAATGTTCATGTGTGGGGAGTGTGATGGTCAGTGGAAGGATTTGGACTCAGAAGAGTGTTCCTGGAGCCACTCTGTAGCAATTCTGGACGTGTGGGGTGTCACATTGCCCTGCTGGGACTGCCCAAGTCTGTCGGAATGCATCCTGGACGTGAATGGATTCCGGTGATCAGACAGGTTGCTTACGTATGTGTCACCTGCCAGAGTCGTATCTAGATGTGCCAGGGGTCCCATACCACTCCAACACCACATGCCCCACACAATTACAGAGCCTCCACCAGCTTGAACAGTCCCCTGCTGATATGCTGGGTTTCATAGATTCATGAGGTTGTCTCCATACCCATACATCTCCATCCACTTGATACAATATGAAACGAGACTCGTCTGACCAGTCAGCATGTTTCTACTCATCAACAGTCCAATGTCATTGTTGATGGGCCCAGGCAAGATGTAAAGCTTTGTGTCATGCAGTCATTAAGGGTACATGAGTGGTGAGCCTTCAGCTCCAAAAGCCCATATCAATGATGTTTCATTGAATGGTTCACATGTTGATGCTTGTTGATGGTCCAGCATTGAAATCTGCAGCAATTTGCAGAAGGGTTGCACTTCTGTCATGTTGGCCAATTCTCTTCAGTTGTCATTGGTCCTGTTCTTGCAGGATCTTCTTCCAGCCTCAGTGATGTCAGAGATGTGTTGTTTTACGGGGATACACACTTGAAAAAGTCATATGGGAAAATTCCCACTTCATTGCTACCTCGGAGATGCTGTCTCCAATCACTCGTGTGCTGACTACAACACCATGTTCAAACGCACTTAAATTTTGATAATTTGCCATTGTAGCAGCAGTAACTGATCTAGCAACTGTGCCAGATACTTGTTGTATTATATAGGCATTGTTAACCACAGAGCCTGCCTGTTTACATATCTTTAGAGTATTTGAATACACATGCCTATACCAGTTTCTTTGGCACTTCAGTGTATATGGATACAAACAGGTCCACAAACTGTATGAAAGGCTGCAATCCATAGGAAGTAATAAGGTACCATCCCAATGGTTTTGATTCATATGGAATTGTGGCTGATAATCCTTATGCAATTACACCTAAAAATAAGTAGGTTTCCGATCGGATGAAAGGTGAGCAGAGTGACTGCAGGTTGTGGATTTTGTGAGGCTTAGAAATGTACACATATGCTACAGATACAGGTGTACAGGAGCCACCCAGAGGCTGCCCTAGGGTGTGCATCACGTTGTGTCAGTGTCTCTGCTAATTATCTCAATCTGCTCGATGGCAGTCTTTCAATCAGGAACCCATGTGATATTTTTATACTGTATTGTAACTGAAAGTCGGTTCATCTGTGAGGATGGGATTGAGACCCTCCTATTCTCACACTATTCACTTGACACTTGAGTGATAGTGGGAGAGTGGATGTGTATGTGTCAGCTTCCATGTAATAATTTGTACGTACATACTCATGTGTACACTCTAAGGGGGGGGGGGGGGGGGGGGAAGAAAGAAAGAAAAGACACACCATGAAGGAACAGAAATCGGCACTTGTAACACATGTATAGACAAACAAATAATTAAAATTTCAGAACAACTGGATGATTTATTCAAGAGAAAGAGCTTCACAAATTGATCAAGTCAATAATGTGTTGGTTCACCTCTGGCCCTTATGCAAGCATTTATTTGGCTTGGCATTCATTGATGGAGTTGTTGGATGTCCTCCTGAGCAGGTATTATGTCACATTCTGTCAACCTAGTACGTTAGATCATATAAATCCTAAATTGTTGGGGGCGCTGCCCAAAATACACCAAAAGTTCTCTATTGGAACAATTCTGGTGACCTTCCTGGCAAAGGTAGGATTTGGCAAGCATGAAGAAAAGCAGTAGAAACTCTCACCTTGTGTAGAAGGACATTATCTTTCTGAAATCCCAAGATGGCTTGCCATGATGGGTAACAAAATAGGGTGCAGAATATCATTGACATACTGCTGTGCTGTAAGGGAGCTGCCAATGACAACCAAAGGGGTCGTGCTATTAAATGCAATAACACCCCAGACCATGACTCCTATTTCTCAGGCTGTATGGTGGGTGACAGTGATGATGGTATGCCACAACCTTATGGGACACCTCCAGACACTGGTCGTTGGGCCTGGCATTTTGCTGACTGGAGTATAATTGTCTTCATTGTTGAGTACCACTTCAGACTGAGTGCCAACAACTTTACCAGTCAATGCCAGACTGAATAACTGCTTGCATAAGGGCCAGAGATAGACCAATGCATTATTGACTTGCTCCATTTGTGAAGCTCTGTCTCTTGAATAAATCATACAATTTTTGTCAGATGGTAATCATTTGTTTGTTTGTACATATAAGTCACATTTGCTGATTTCCATCCCATTTAGATAATTCCTTCACAGTGTGTTGAATCTTTTTTCTTGTCTTAGTGCATATTTTGTGTGCTTCGTACGCACGTGTGTGTGTGTGTGTGTGTGTGTGCGCGCGTGTGTGTGTGTGTGTGTGTGTGTCTTTTTCTCTTCATATGATACTAATCATACCATTTAGTCTCATTTCCTGTGTGTTGTAAGAAAAAGTATATAGAAGAAAATTGAATTGTATAATAAAACAAGTATGTAAATAATAAAATGACGATTAAATGGAAGATGTAGTAGTGTAAGCTAATAGAATTTCTCTGATGTATGTCTCTATTTGTATATAAGTTTTGTATTAAAATAAAAAAAAAGTTGTAAATAAATTATTGTTAATAAGCCAGATATTTGTTGTATGTCTGTTATGATTTACAAAGGAAGACACTGGTCCTTTCACTGTGGGGATACAAATGATAACTTGCCCTAGAGAAAGAGAGAGAGAGAGAGAGAGAGAGAGAGAGAGAGAAGGTAAAGGAGGAGAGGAAGGGGTTGGGAAAGTTATGTTAATAACAAATCTGATATTAATTTTTTACTTACGAAAATATTACCTACACCCTGATCACAAAACAAATGTGGTCCTCTCACAATGGGATAGTGGGGAAGCCTGTTACTTATCGGCCAAAGGAAATGTTGTAGCAACCCAAGTGTAATTCTCTCTCTTCCCTATTGACCGTATCGATGTTGGCCTCTGTGAAGAAATCTCGTATGCTCAAAATACAAATTTCATCTGAAGAACTATGTGAATGGTACAATTAATATTTGATGAAAAGTATGTCAAGTATCATCTATACTAATATTATAAATGTGAAAGTAACTCTGTCTTTTATGCTTTCACAACTAAACTGCTGGACCAATTTTGATGAAATTTGGTATGCAGATAGCTTGAACACTGACGAAGAACATAGGTTACATCAGAAAGTATGTAGTACAATACATTTATTGATTTGAAGAATATAATGTAAAACATGGAACAATAATTACTCTTAAAAAAGCTGTGTACTCTTTCACTTTTGAACTCTATTATACTTGTGAAAATGCTTTTATTGTTTGATACAGTCTATGTCACATGATTCAGTGTAATGAATACAATGCTCATATAATTCTCTACTTGTTTATTCTGTACCTCCATACTAATATCAATCACAAACCCATTGCACTTTAGCCACTGACCATCATCCATCTTACAACTTCTAAGATTTTTTTTTTAATTTTTTTATTTACAAGTCAAGTTACGTAGGTCCAAATTTAGGAGCAAATCTCCAAGGTCATGGAACGTGTCAGTACATGAAATTACAACATACAAGTAATAACAGATAAAAATAAAATGTATATGAATCCGAAAAAAGTCAATCCATAAGTTTAAGTAAACGCAATCAACAATACAACAAGAATCAGCTTAATTTTTCAAGGAACTCCTCGAAGGAATAGAAGGAGTGACCCATGAGGAAACTCTTCAGTTTCGATTTGAAAGTGGGTGGATTAATGCGAACATTTTTGAATTTGAGTGGTAGGTTATTCAAAATGGATACAGCAGTATACTATACACCTTTCTGCACAAGAGTTAAAGAAGTCCGATCGAAATGCAGGTTTGATTTCTGCCGAGTATCAACTGAGTGAAAGCTGCATATTCTTGTGAATAAGCTAATATTGTTAACAAGAAATGACAGTAAGGAATATGTATATTGAGAGGCCAATGTCAAAATACCCTGACTCATGACCAAGGGTCAACAAGAGGTTCGTGAACTTACACCACTTATTGCCTGAACTGCCCGTTTCTGAGCCAAAAATATCCTTTTAGAATGGGAAGAGTTACCCCAAAATATAATACTAAATGACATAAGCGAATGAAAATAAGCAAACTAGACTATTTTTGTGTCAAACGATCAGTCACTTCAGATACTATTCAAATGGTAAAAATGGCAGCATTAAGTCTTTCAACAAGATTCTGAACGTGGCCTTTCCATGACAGTTTACTATCTATCTGAACACCTAGAAATTTGAACTGTTCAGTTTCACTAATCATATGCCCATTCTGTGAAATTAAAACTTCAGATTTTGTTGAATTGTGTGTTAGAAATTGTAAAATCTGAGCCTTACTGTGATTTAGCGTTAGTTTATTTTCTACAAGCCATGAACTTAGGTCATGAACTGCACTATTTGAAACTGAGCCAGTGTTGCACACAACATCCCTTACTAACAAGCTAGTGTCATCACCAAACAGAAATATTTTAGAGTTACCCATAATACTAGATGGCATATCATTTATATAAATAAGAAACAGGAGTGGCCCCAACATTGATCCCAGGGGCACCTCCCACTTAAGGGGCTCCGGAACGCCCTATACTTGCAATGTTAAAATAACGCTTATAAATTACATCTTTCCTCACAAAGTATTTGAGGTAGGAAGTTGAACTTTTTACAGATTATTTATTGGAATATGGGCTACAACTTAACACAGGGATTTTACAAAATTTTAGTCCAGTTATCAAAGATGATTTTTTTTCAATTGTAATGAAAATTCACAACATTTTTTTGCAATTTTTTATTTATATATTCAAAAATATACAGTTTTTTGGAAAAAGGCTTTGTTAAATTATGCAGAAGGTACTGTGTAACATTTAATGAAAGTTTGAAATAAATATGTTTGGAAGATCCTTAGAAAACATGTAATTAGTATGAGAAAATAAAAGTTTTGGGAATCGAGCGACAAAGATTGGATTAACTTTTTAGTGCATTCCAGGTCCATAGGATGGATTATCTTCATCCTCTGCAAACTCCTCCTCCAGCTTCCTCTTGTTCCTCCTCCTGTTTACTCTTGCTTGTATTTCTAGACTCTTTACAGCCCTGTCTGCAGCCCGAAGGCGTTCCTTGTCTAAAGCAAGCATCGCTCGTACCATGTTAGAACCTATCTTCATTCCCATATTTCTAAATACCTTGCACCTTACAATGTTGCCATAATTGAAAGTCGCAACAGCATCATACACACCAAAGTGAAGTGTTTCTATTCCAACAAATACAGTCTTGGGGATTCTCGACCATATAACACTATTTACACTTTCATTGGGGTTTTGAGTTTTTCCGTGAATACACTTTTTCAACAGTTCAGGTGCTGCTAAGTCTCTGAAAATAGGTTTTATCACCTCCATTATTGCATGAGGCAGACTATGCTTATGAGTGTACACTTCACCAGTTAGCAATCCTTTGTTATATTTACACCAACTGTCTTCTTCTTTGGGACACAAGCTATGTTGGGGATTTTCACGTCTTTATTGTTTACAGTAATAACACATACCTTTGGCTTTCCAACATTTCTCCTTTTCTTAAAAGCCTTCAGAGGATTTCTGATAACTTTACTTTTACTCATTATTATACTTCAACAAAACAGAGACTCAAGAAACAGAATTAATTACGAATATTTTCGAGATAACGACAGAGTAAATAAACATGAAACAATCGACAATCACACCAGCGATATATATTGAACCATCACAGGTTAGCCACAACACATAATTTATCTCACATCACTAAAATGTACCTGATGAACACGGACGTTAATAATAACACCATTTGACAGCAGTTTAACAGCGCCACAGTGGGTCACGCCCATGTAGAACACATTTCAAAAAAAATTTAAAAATACTTGTAGTCTTCAGAATTGAATAAATTATATATCTATTAAAAGGTAATAGTCTGCAGATTCAGAAAACGCAAAAAAGTAAAAATTGAACTTTTCATGATTTTGAGCCTTTCCGGAGCCCCTTAACTGTACTAGCATGCATCAACTGTTAGTGGTCCTGTGGTTAGCATTTTTGACCTTCGTTGTGGAGTTCTGTGTTCAATTCCTGGCCAGATAGAATTTTTACTGCTCACGCCGGGATGTGTGTGTAGTCCTCGTCATATTTTACTATCATCAGCATGCATGTTGCAGAAGTAGCATCAAATAAAAAGACTTACACCAAGCGCCCAAACTTTCCGAGCAGAGCATCTTCGATAAACTATCAAAGAAGAGAAATCTAAGCAAATGTACAAACTGAGAGATATCTGGCTACTTTCAGTGTCAGGTAGAGCCTTTTGCCTCCTTGTTCTAAAAAGGATGCAAGCTGTACCAGATAGCTGACTATGAGAAGAACAGACTGGCTTTCAAAGTGGGAGGTCTTGCTCTGAACAAATATTTATTCTGTGAGATGTAATACAATACATAGAATTTAACTCTCGTCTTTCTTGACTTTATATGTCTTGTCATCAAGCAATGGTGCAGAATTAGCTCAAGTATTTTATGGATATGAAAAGCTACTTGTACAGATAAATTTAAGAAATCCGGAATTTACAAAATTCATAGTGGCTCTTGCAACTGTATCTGTGTCTGCCACACAATTAGAGACTTCGAGGCCAGGGACAGAGAACATGCATACAGCAGGAACTGAGTTGGTGGTTGCTGTTTAAGAAAGGAGGGCCATATGTGGCGAAGATATGAGAGTTTTGCATGTTAAACCTATATGAGGCGAAGATATGAGAGTTTTGCATGTTGAACCTAATACATCTAACCGTTACAGTGTGCTTGTTCATGCGTAGGACAGCTGTTCTTCGTGCATCCTTTCGTTTTGGTATGTTATATGACATCTCTACTCAAAAATCAAGCTCTCTCTGTTCCTTAGCTTTCTTGGATCAGCTTACGATGTCTGGGCCTTTCTAGGCTGTGACATAGTTCGCATTGCTTTCGTTTATGTACGTACGTTTTCTCTATATTTATTTTACAACACGAGGCTTTTGAAAAACAGTCAAATCTTCTATTTAAGGTGGTATAGTGATGTGCCAATTTGACCCAGGCTTTGTGTGTGCCTCTATATCATTTTTAAATTTTTCTTGTAATTTCTGTATTGTTCTTTACATGACGTATTTTTGTGGTACGGTAATTTTGTGTAACGTAGCCTATATCTGTGTATTTTACATGCACGTGTAATTTAATAGTTATTATAGACCTGGTAGGAGAATTAATATCAGATCTTAACATCAATAATGCGGAGAGAGAGAGAGAGAGAGAGAGAGAGAGAGAGAGAGATCTGAAGAGCAGTGTAGGGAGTTCAACGAAGGTCTAATGTAAAAGGGTATTATGGGAAAGGCTCGCCAGTTTTACTGAGAAGAGAATTGTTTATCGGTAAAAGAAGGAAGAGTTTTGATCACCGTGGTTTGCTGAAGATATAAGACGAAAACAGTGGTACTGTGAGATAAAGCGACATTTGTATTCCTCATATATTAATTATGTGGCTTATAATAACCAATAATGTACATAGAGAGGCGAATTCGCAAGAGGAGAAAAAACGCAAGAGAAGGAAGAAGTAGAAGAGAGAAGACCTGGAAGAGAGAAGAGATTGGGGAAGATTCATCACAGAAGACGGCACAGTATACTTTAAAAATACTTGAGCACATGTCGAAGACAGCTGACGTTAAACTGGAATAAATCAGCGATCGCACAATTCATCGAGTTGTGTTATGGGTCGAGGCAAGTACAGTAAACTCTTGTCGATGGTGTAGTAAACTGTATTGCGTATATAGATGCAGTCATAATTGGTATTGTGGAAGACATTAGTCTTACTACTTCATTACTCTGCAAACGTTGCAAAACTGAATTGTAAAGAATGGTTTTTATAAAATTATTGGAGGCAGATGGCTTCCTCACTTTATTGATACTTGGGACACTGCCTACCCGCATTCCCAGAGACATTTATTATCACATCAATACTTACTCTCAAATATTAGTATGAAGTTTATCTAATTGTGTGAATAACTTACAAGTATTCGTTTTGTGTATGAAGTTTGTGTTTTGTGTCTGCAACTTTGGTCAAACGAGTTAATGGCGTACAGAGAAATGACAGATGTTTGTTTGCTTGTAGGCACCTGTAGAATAGGATAAATAGCTGGGCTACAGCAACATTGACTTTTCATAAAACAGTCTTAGCCATACAGTGACAACAATAGGAACCAGGAAATTAGAAGCATTTATGACCGTTACAGTATGGTGTTATTTTATAAATACATGCAATTTCTTCGCTTTACAAAATAAGGCTTTCTAGTTCTATTTTTGTAACAACCTTCTTCTTTACATCTATTTTTTATAAATAATTGTTTTGCGTACTGCAAATTAATTCTGTCACTTTTTGCGTAGGTTACATTGCCATGTGTCCAGTTACATAACAGGCTTTTGATCTGCACTGTTCCCTGCTTTCCTAGTGCATTTGTGACACATCCTAATAAATTCACCAACAAAATTCAAGAATGCTTCCACTCTCTGGCGTCCACGATTTTTGTTTGTGTCTCATACTTTTGCGGGCCGGCTGAATTGTATTTATTTTAAATACATCTTAATTTATATATATGCAATGGTTTCATTTGGCTATTACATATTACAGGACTTCCCACTACAGTGTATCTCTTTTTTAAACAAGTGTGTCTACAATTTTAAATTTACTGAATGTGTTTTAACTTGGTTAGTTTTATTCATGGTGGTATTCTGTTTTCTTACTATATAGTTGCGAGTGTATGCCAGCTGATCTTCACAGATTCTATTGTTCCTACATGTGTTGGGACATTATATTATGGCACCTTTGCCACCTAGTCCTATTGGATTGGTAATGTTGTTCCCTGTAATTTTTTGTTGGTAAGCCTGGCTAAGCTCTCAACAACTTAAAGTTGTTTATCTTTTACAAATAGCTTGTATGTAATTACCCTGATATTCTAATAGTCCTTAATGTGAGGCTTTGCACAGCATTATGTTTTTCACTACTGTTTGGTCGTTGGTAACATATTTGTAATTACTCTCAAGTTAATATTCTGTATTTTTACTTCGTTGTGTATTGGTGTTTAATGTTACTTGAAAAGCATACATTCCTCATAGATGCCTAGATTACTAGAAAACTTCAGTGCTATATTAAATAGTCAGCGGTGCTGTGGCACCATCCATGCATATAGATGCCTCTTCCCATTCATGATTTCTTCCCTCATCTACAAGACAATGGATGTTTATGTCAGTTGGTACTTAGGACGAGTTTGTAGCTTTATATTTTTGGCTCTTTTTTTGAAGTTTGTATTAAGATAGTATTTTATGCCCCCAGTACACAGCTTCTGGCCCCTCCCATTTTCAATATCCTATTATGCTGTCGTCCCATTCCCTACTGGTCCTAATGGAAACAGGTAAACTATGTAATGTTTTGTTTACGTTTTTGGGTTTAATTTGAAGATTTAGGTCTTTCTTCATATTTCTGTACAATTTTCAGTATTTTTGTTATCAAGCTGTTCATTTATTTCTGTGGACGCTAGTAAGGCCATCGTATCCACACATGTTTTCCACCTGGTGTCATTTTCTCATAGGTAGGCTTTTGTAACGGCAGCTCGCCAGCATTTGAGCACTGATGATGTGATGACAATAGTTTGTATCTAGGCTATTTTGTTTGGTATGATTATTTTTTTGAATATTTTTGTAATACTTTCCGTATTTTTACGCTTAACAACTTTTGAAACTTATGCGTGTGCTTACAACTTTATTTTTTAATCTGGCAGATGCTTGGAAGATGGGGTGTCCCTGAAACACCTCAGTATAAACATGTTTGAATAGATGATCAGCTTATTTATAGTGACCCATTTATCATTGATATAATATGTGCTCTCAATTTTTTAAAAATGCTTTTGACAGTATACGCTAAGACTTATTGTGGAACATTGTAACTGTGCATGGAATTCCCGACCATCTCACTGATGTATTCAGAACCTGTATCTAGACTTGAGTTGATATATAAGAACATAAGAAGGGAAAATCCCTTTCTTTATCATTCTGACAGGCATCAGACAAGGATGCATTTTTTCACCATTACTTTTCATATTAGTCATAGATTTCATGATGAGAAAACTCCAGCACGAACATAACTTGGAATGAGCAGTCTAGGTTTAGGAACCTGGATTTTTGCTGATGACATCGTTCGTTTGGCAGAAACACCTCGAAGTTTACAACTAATTTCTACTTTCTGGATAGAGTGATCAGTTCAGCTGGGCTAGAAATAAGTGGTAAGACAAACACAACGTGCATAACAAGTGAAAATGTATCTACTCAAATTGTACTACAGCTTTTGACTGATTTCCATATCTTGGCTGCCTTGTCTATAATAAAGGGGACGTAGATGCAGACATAAGCAGCAGAACTAGGAAAGATTCTATCGTCTTCCAACGAATGCGATTTGTATGGCTATTAGACTCTGTAAGTAGGTCCACAAACCTTCGGCTGCACCTTAGTATGATCCTAGGGATAGTCATATATGCACGTGAGATCTGAAAAATGCCAATAAAATCAGCGCAGCTCAATATTTTTCACTAGCGATGCCTGAAGTGAATTTCGAAGATCAGTTATCACGATCACATTTCGGATGATCAAGTCCTGAGAAGAAATAGTTAATGCAGTCTACATAAAATCGTTGCTGAAAAAAGACCGAAGCTTGCAGAACATTCTGTGCATTACAGATGGAATGATTCCTAAATCAGCACTGTCGTGGCAGCCAGTGGACGGATATGGAAGTAGAGGAAGACCTCATTACATCTCGAAACGAACTTTTGCAAAAGATCTCCATTGCACGAATATGAACTAGGAGGAGTTCACTGAAGGGGACATGTTGCTCAATAAGCTGCTTAGTGTTGGAGAAACTAAGTTGAAATAATTTGAAAGGTTCGTGTACGGAGAAAGCCACCTACTTTGCATGACGCAGGAACATTTTGTGAAAGGATTAAA
Organism: Schistocerca nitens; assembly: GCF_023898315.1. Taxonomy (NCBI): domain Eukaryota; kingdom Metazoa; phylum Arthropoda; class Insecta; order Orthoptera; family Acrididae; genus Schistocerca; species Schistocerca nitens. The sequence goes on from NC_064615.1 coordinate 731,745,137, forward strand.
AAGAATGAGTAATGTTATTAAAAGGAGTTTAAATGTTAATCTACAACTTTGAGAAAATTAAGTAAGTTGTGATTTCATTTTATTTTTCATTTATAATCATCCTCTCCCTTTTGTTAAATGACATACATTTTGAATTAAAAGAGTACTAAGAGTATTGTTAGCAAATACACAGAAGATAATGTCAATGTTCAAGGTTCCTTTCATTAGAAATTTCGAAACTAAATAATTTTAATTTTCAAACAATGGAAAATCCAAGATAGAATGTAACAATGTAAGAAAAGGATGTTTGTTACTCATCATATAGTGGAGATGCCGAGTCGCAGATAGGCACAACAAAAGACTGTCAGAAAGTGAGCTTTCAGCCAACAAGGCCTTTGTCGAAATTAGGCAACACACACACACACACACACACACTCACGGAAACACAACTGACACACACATGAGCAAAGTCTCTGGCTTTCGCTGCCAGAGACTGTAGTGATGTGTGTGTGTGTGTTGTTAATTTCAATAAGACGGTTTCAATAAGGTACAAAATCGTCTCTCTATGATGCATTCACACCTCTCCAACAGAATGAAGGACCGATAAGAAAAAGTTATGTTGTGGATGGTGGTCACCTGCTCCACAAGGTTGTTTGGCACATTAAAAAAAATGTCTGAAGCCTTCTGAACGAAACATGAAACCTATTTGCCAAATTGCTACAGATCCGAAATCACACTTATATTCGATGGCTATCCAAGTGATGCTTTGCAAAGGGGAACAAAGTCTTCTGAAACGTCTTGTCTTTTAAAGACACCACGCTCTTCATCACGTACCATTTTCGATGAAGATACAAATGCTGCAGTTGCACAGGAGAAGTTTCTAGCACAAAAAAAAAACCTGTTTGATTTTGATGCTCATGCGGAAATTTGAGAATGGAGGTACTCCAGTGCTACAGGCAGAAGAAGATGCGGATTCATTGATTGTAGAATCATCTATTTCCCAAGCTGCTGAGTGTGGTAGTATGGCAATTGTAAACAAGGACATTGACGTGCTTATTCTCCTAACGGGTCAACGAACCAGCTACAACTAGTTCTTCCATATACTAGGAAATCAGCAGGAATATGGTAGTCCAGTAATTCTTTCAATGTCGATCCTGCATTTGCCCTTTTAAACAATGTCTTCTCAGGATGTGATACCACGTCCTCTGTTTTTGGTCAAGGGAAAGAGAAGTTACTAAAACTTACGGAGCAACAGCCATACCTCAAAGTGCAAGCTGCTGAATTTATTAAACCCTCAGTCTCTCAAGATGTAACAGCACAGGCAGGAGAACAGCTGATGTTGGCACTGAATGGGAATTCCAACTGCGAGACTTTTGGACGAGCTCAGGTACGAGCTTTTTGTAAAGTCTGCCCCGAGAAAATCTTTCAAACTTGAAGGGCTGCCGCCAACACTGGACGCAGCAAGGTGGCACTCATTGCGATCCTACCACAAAGTGCAATCTTGGCAGGGGGAGGAAACTGATCCATGCCCGTGGGACTAGAAGAAAATTGGACTGAACTGCTCCTCGACGTGCAAATACTGATGACGTGTACGAGGATGAGGAAGAGACTGAAAATATGTTCCATGAGGAGAAAGTTGGTGAAGGTGCCGCAATGGATCGCGAAGATCGGATGTTGGACCAGGACCAGCCACAGTCTTCCAAACGACTTTGATGGAATTGAAATTTAGTAAAATGTGAGTCTCAGTTAATGAAATTGTGTTTTATTAATATTGTCATGAGGTGTTATTTGTTCATTTGTATAGATTTTTATATCATTGGTCATTACTATATATTTAGTTTTCTCATTTTGGCAACCCACTCTTACTAATTAAGGCATGGATAAAAAGAATAAAAATATGCATAAACGAAAAAAATTGAAAAGATTTACATAGAAAAGACGTATGTACTCATTAGAGAACCGTCTTTCCATTGAAAATTCCATTTTACTGAATAACTTTGAAAAAAAAAAAAAAGACAACAAAATGGTTTTACTTTGGCTTTCAATTGTATGAACGCCTGATAGTGCCTAAAACTGAAAAACTAGATGCTTTTGTAACATGAAATTCCATATTCTACAACTTTGGTAACCTGACTTTTTCATCTGGAGTAGCCGCTTTTGAGCTACAAGAGTTGGAGCCGACTTTTTAGCCATGTTGGTAAAAATCAACGAACTTTGACAACTGATTGTGCCCAAACGGCTGCATCGATTTTGACATTTAAGTAGGTCATTCGATTTAAAATTTCATGTTCCTTCATTTTGGTAATCGTAACATTTTCAGTAGTATGCATAGTTTCCGCGTTAAAGGCGCAAACCTGACAAAATTGCGAAAATTTCGTGGTTTTCTGGCCATAAAAAGTTGTTCCGAGAGTTTTGGAGATCGAAAACGTGGATTCAACATACTCTCAACTATAAGCACAAGATAAAAAAAATAAAATCTTCTACTTAGTTTTTTTGCAAACAAAAAGTACCCATTTAGTGAACTATATAAAACGAACTTCTGTCTACCATTCTCTATTTTCGAGATGAATATGGAAGCTGGCGGAGGATGAATGGGTAGTGTGTTGGCACCTCTCAGTATGGAATAAAGGTTTTAGGCTGCAATTAAACTTGTTACTGCAAAGTCCCTCTGGTGTCAAAACTTCGTGGCGAGCAGGAAGCTGATAACTACTCTGGTACGAGTGCGTCGCAATAAAGTTTCAACTCAATCAGATATGCAATAATGAAGAAACCCTTTCTGTGACTATAAAAAGAAAGTAGAAAGCGATGTAAGCTTCTTGATTTCTGCCAGCAGTTCTTTTAAGCAAAATAAAACAGCTTACCGCAAAATTTTCCGGAAAAGAAGATACCCTTTCAAGTTCTCCAGTTTCATTGTGTCATGATGAATAGAACTCTTCTTGATTTTATACGAAACGGTACCGTGTGTTTATGAAATACTGTCTGCAATCAGTAATTACATTAACACTTTAAGTTACAGGTGTGTATGCTCCTCAATCTCTGTTGAGATCTTTCTTATTTTTTGTCTGGTCTATAGTTTGCACCATGTCAAGTTTCACTGCATGTATGTAGTGCGCCCATGTGGATACTGTAAAATAATCCTAAATTATTTCCCAAACTCTTTTCACTGCGAATTTTCTGTACAGATGTTTTTATATTTGCATTAAGCTGTTAAGAGTATGGCTGGACAAACCCAATACAAATAATTATGTGAGGTTTAGATGACAGATTTAAAAATATTCCTGCCGACTACACGAGTGGCGCACCAGAAGAATCGATTGACGTCCAGTAGTTTTTGTATTTTCATGGAGAAAATGCGAGTTATATTGGACTGTTCCTCTGTTAATTCATTATTAGAGTTTTTAAATGTGAAAGTAATAAATAATTTACTTGAAAGTCAGAACAGTTATTTTCCTAAAACTTTTGAGAGCTCGCCGCAATCTAGTGAACGAGTAACGACACAGTTTTGACCGCTGCCTGCGACGACGTAGCGACGTCTGGTTGTGTGGAGTTTGTATCTATGACGAGGAATTACATTTTAATCACGATTAGCAATAGAAGAACGACCTAAGGAAAAATTTTACACGTTTTGACGAAAAAAACAACTGTTAGTCGAAACCAATTACAAGGTGGAACGCCAAGCTGGCACTCACAACAGGTTTAATTACCTACTAATTCTGAGACGCTACGAAAGATTAATTTGGGCTATTTTGGAACGTTGTGAAGAGTGAATCAAGCTGATAAAAATCCAGAATTGGTAACATTAGCCGAAATGGAGAAAGTCAATAAGAATATAACGTCTGAGTCGATTAAAGCCATTAAAACTTCACATAAATTAATTTACTAATTTTCTAAACAGTTCCAGATGACAGGAAAATCTGAATCGCTTGATAGAATTTTCTGGTTTTACTTTTCGATCAACAGCTGCACAACTTGAAGCTAAGATAGCATTTACCGAAGCGTCATTTTCAAAGGGGCAGCTGGGAGCAGTCTGTAATAAGTTGTAAATAGATACTGGGACAAAAAATGAAATAACAGAAATTTGTTATTATTTATCTAATCTCGTCAAACCTGAGTTGAAAATAAACGATGGCATGGAATGTGAACAGCGTAGTGATGATGAAGAAGATACAGTCCGAATGAGTAGCGATATAAGACTCAGTTTACTGGAGAAGAAGGCGAAAAAAATTCCGATTCAAAAACAGACAATAAAAACTAAACACAATTTTGACTGCAATTACAGAATAAATGTAAAATTTCTCTGTCATTTCGTGACTTTGAGAGTGCTGTTAAGCCGTTTAACGGCAGCGAGGGAAACGGCGTTTTTAATGGGTTGGAACCCATTAAAAATTCTTATTTCCAAAAAAATACGCTTGAAAATTTGGCTAAGCTTTTCATTCAGAGCGAGAAGTGTCTGACGTCGTGGCTCACGGAAGCAACCTTACAAGAAGAATTCGACACGAAGATAAGTGCTACAGAGATCTACTAACTGACAAACTGATGTCTGGACGAAAGAAGAAAGTGAGTAGTGCCTACACGAATAGTTTCTAAATGTAAGATATTGCCTCCCGTGCTGATATTGATAACAAATCGCTATTATAGTATGTGGCTGACAGGACTGTAGATGATGCAGGCACAACCGTCAACTTAAAGGCGCTGGAAATGTGGAAAAATTTACGGAGACTACAAGGGATTACGAAAGAGCTGTGTAGCCACTGCCGAAAGAAATAACAGACATTACAGTAACGAAAATTTCGGAAATTTTAGAAAGAATGATGTTAAAGACACATATAAGAGAAACACTAAAAGCGCAGCTTTTCAAATGTGGCGCCAGCGGCAACAGGTCAAGTGATTGCAATCACAATAACAAGGGAAAGAGATGCTTCAGTTGCAGTAAGATTGGCCGCAATTCATCTGAATGCGCGAAGGAAAAGAATAACCAAAAGGCGACAATCAACGCAAATGCTTTTCCGAAGAGTATTGACACTTCCAAATTTTGAAATGATAGAATAAGTAAGCGAGAGGTGAGAGCGTTAGTTGACTGTGACAGTTATTTTAATTTATTACGACAAAATGTTTATCAGACTATGGATGCTACGAGGTTGCACGATTTGTGAAAAACGTTGTCTCTGTACAAGTGTATTTTAGAAGCACTGTTGACATTGACTATGTGAAAGTGGAAACATATTTATATGATTTCTATAGACACAATGAAATTAGAAATGGTGGATGGGAAGGATCTTCCAAACCAACTACAGTTTTAATAAACAAGTGTAGATTTTGTGCTAGGAAACCACAAGGGGAAGCTCATCTTATGTGTATCTATGAAGCAGAAAAACCAGAATTAGATACTGAAAGCTCTGTTAGTAATGAAACAGACGAACATATTGATGACTTAGTGTCTAATTACTATCAAACAAAGGCAAAGTACACAGATATCAGAATGAAGGTTGCTGTGAAAGAAGAGCAACCAACAAAGCGCATAGTAAAGAAAGAAGTTGTTGACAAGTTCACGGTCAAGGAGCTACAGAATAGGTTTGGTCCAAATACGTGTTTGAAATTTTACAAAATGGCAGTTCTGAAGAAAACTATTGAATTCTTTGGATAAAAATGGTTCAAATGGCTCTGAGCACTATGGGACTTAGCTTCTGAGGTCATCAGTCCCCTAGAACTTAGAACTACTTAAACCTAACTAACATAAGGACATCAAACACACCCATGCCCGAGGCAGGATTCGAAACGGCGTCCGTAGCAGTCGCGCGGTTCTAGACTGTAGCGCCTAGAACCGCTCGGCCACCCGGTCAACGTTCTTTGGATATATCGTACGGTGTGGACGAATTCGACTCTCTCCTTTAAAACTCTCCAAAACCTAAATCTATTTTACCAAGACAAAATTTCCTCAGACTAATGGGGTACTTTAGGAAATTTATTACACGTTGCTCTACATTTGCAAAATCCTCGATTTTACTAAGAAATAATCAGGCAAATAAGTCTGAAGAAGGGCAGAAGCGAACATTCAAGAACTTCAGCGCTATCCATTTTCGGATCCTGTTTTAAAAATCTGCAACAAAGATACGATACAGAATTACACACATTGAAGTTGTGTTATTATGAGAATCTCCAGATGGTGACAAGTTACATCCAGTCTCTTACATGGCTGAAGAAGTAACATCTGAAGAAGAAAACTGTGTGTCAATACGAAACTTCTCCATACAAAGATGATATCGACAAGAATCGTAGGACTACAACAACGTGTTCCAAATTTATGAAATTCTGACCAAGTGATTACGCCTTCTCATCATCTGAGTCGGATAATTCTCAGGATGGTCAAATATGAGTTTGGGATGGGACATTTTAAAGTCTCCCTGCCGACGAGACGAATGACTCACCAGAGAAGCCAACTAATATGCAGTATTTTTTGTATGTTAATGGAGAAACGGTAAGGGGCGAACAAAAAGTTTCCATTTGTGGCGTTCTGCAGCATATACGCAGCATAGCGTGACTCCGATGCAGGTATATAAGGATCGACATTTCGGGAAGGGATCAGTGTGACATTCGTGTCTTTTCGACATGCGAGTGGTAAATGTGAAAACGTGAACTATGGCGACGTCATTACCAAATACGTCCAAACAGGACCAGCGTGCTGTCATTCTTTTCCTCGCTACAGAAGGACAAACACCGGTAGATATTCATCAGAAAATGAAGAATGTATATGGAGCAGTATGTCTGTCGCATACCACAGTTGTGGATTGGGGTGCTGCTTCACACGACCGCATATCGCAAATGTCGTAACGCAGATGTTACGCCAACGCAATTGGGAGACACTCGAACACCCGCCCTACATTCCTGATTTCTCCCCATGCAATTATCACTCCATTGGTCCCTTAAAAAGGGCCTTGAAGCGTGGGACGAGGATGTACAGCAGGCAGTTACCGACATCTTTACGCAGCAGGACTCGGCGTTTTAGCAAATGGTTGTCTTCAACTTGATGGATCGGTGGGATGATCATTATTGTCTCAACGGTCACGGTGATTTTGCATGAGTGACACACCGATGGCATACCGATTCCGCACTGAACGGCCTTCGAACGGAAACTTTTTGTCCGCTCCTTACAGTGTGACGGAGAGGATGCGAATTGCAATTGACTATTATTTTGTTTCTGTCATTGTTAGAGTTTGTAGCTATGAAAGTAAGCAGTAGTTTACATGAAAGTTGGAACCCTTTTTTCCTACAACAACAATAACAATAGTAATGACAGACATTATACTTTTGTTTGGTTAGTTTCTACAAGTAAAAAGTTACATGATCTGGTAAGAAAGTAGGAGATGTTTCACTGATCACTCAGAGTTTTTCTGTATGCGCTGTACATCGACAATATTTGTTTTATATCTTTTATTGGTAGTGGCATTCAACAAACCTTTATCGTCTTCGTAAACACTTGCATAGTGGTGACAATTATACAGAAAGGGAAACAAGCTTTTCAGGTAGCGAGGTGATAAACATACAGTCATGAAAGTTGATAGTGCCAGGTATATTCAACATGGATATTAAATTTATTGATGAAAATTGTATGACAAATTTGACTTATTTGTTAATTCATTTAGTAATCCAATAATTTTGTTTCTTTTGCACAGGAGAGATATGCTAAAAGAAAGTTGAAAACATAGGCTAGTTTCTGTGTGTTTTCAGTTTCGATGCGTTAATGCTGATTGGGTACTGTTGTCGCCAGAACTCCTGCCGCGTTTTTAGAAACGAGACCGCCTCCTCAGCTTCAGCAGCTATGATGCTGGCACCGTTCGGCTGCAGACTGTTTATATCTGCAAAATAAAAGCTTACGTTAACTCGTTGAAACTTTCGTAACAGAAAAAATTAGGACCGACTCCGTCTGTACGTTCGAAACATCTGTTGTGTGAAAGCCTTTGTGCATCAAAATTATTGTGTTTGATTTTAAAAGTGCAAAATGGGGAGAGACGCGCATCCGTAGCCCAAGTCGCTAACGCCCGCCTGTGCGGTGGCTCTCGACTCGGAGATAAGCCGGTTCAAATCCTGGTGGTGGAAACTTTTCACTGCCAGTGTTTGGCCGGCTAGGAGAGAAGAGGGGGTGGCGTCAAGTTTCTGATCGCCAGACTTTGAACCAATATGATGTTCATCATTTCATTTCTTCTTGACAGAGCGTAGGGGAACGATGCGGGAGACCCGCACCGCCGTACTATGCAAGGTCCTAGTGGAGGTGGTTTGACATTGCCTTCCTCCAACCGTAATGGGGATGAATGATGATGATGAAGACCACACAACAAGACCCAGTCATCTCAAGGCAGGTGAAAATCCCTGACCCCGCCGGGAATCGAACTGGGTACCCCATGCTCGGGAAGCGAGAACGCTACCACAAGACCACGAGCTGCGGACTGCGCCACTATCCTGGATTGAATTTCAAACCTCCCTGCAATGTCTCATGAAGAGAGGGCTTGTGGCACCGATGATGGTGATCTGTCTGTCGGATGAGGTCTTAAGGTTGGCGGCCCCATGATGCTATTCCAGGTTATGTGCCGGCCCTGAGTTTCAACTTCTCCCTTCTGTTCGTCCATAACAACAGAAAATCAACACTGCACTGCACGCGCACACATCATAGTCATGCACACGACAAAGATACACACTTGACTCCTCGTATCAGACCAGTGGGAGGCAACGGCAATCCACCTTTACTAGGACCTTGCTACGAACAGCGATGCAGAATTCCTGCATCTGCTACCCTACGCTTGTTTCGTTAGTATGGTGCTACTTTCATTTGAGAATGTGGTGACAGAATTTGTTTATCTGAATGGCTTTGGAGTCTGCCTCATGCCACGAGAAAAAGTAATACGAGATTCTATGCGAAACTAGGAAACTGACCCACTACGATAACTTAAATACAGATTTGAAATTTCTGTTGTTGAAAAACAGGAGGTTAATAAATCTACAGAATGTAGCGGTTTCTACTAAATGCATGCTGATGAGCTGTGTCATAGACGTTCACCATAAGAAGACTTATAACTAGCTGTGGCTGGCTACAGAAAGTGTACTTCTGAAGCACTTTACAGGTGGCTTAGCTTCTACAGTGATTCTTTGTAGCATTATTAAATCGTTATGTATCTGTGGCAAGTCAGAAGAATCGTACCAAGTAAGCACTGAATGTGGTGGGCTATCAGGAATTACTTACATCATAAGGTCGCATGGAGAGACTGCTGGTATTAGCATAGATGGATTTTATTTTCGTGTAAGTCACTTTCAGAGAAATAGATTATACTATGTGGACCACACAACTCTACACAAACTGTGCCACAGGCAACTCCACGTGTTTTACAGATTGTAAACAAGCCAAAGAATCTGGTTAAAGCTAATGTTCAAAATTTTGTGTTGTAGCAGATATTTTCTTTGGTCAACTCTCGCATTTTCGAAAGTTTGCACATTAATTTTATAGATTTAAATTACATTCATTATTATAAAGGTAACATGTATTCATTATTACAAAATTAATATAAGGTATTTATAAAAGCTCTAAAACTAGAGTTCAAGATGATACTCCGACTTGTATATATTTCTTGGTACTGGAATTACGTTTAACAGGTATAGTCTCGCTTAACACGTAATATATATTGATTGTGAACCAGATATCAGAGTATAGCATGTTGATGGCTTCATTTAATCATAATATTAAGTTATGTGGCGTTTGGGAGGAATGGTGTTGGAGTTTGTCTGAGTATCTGCAAAGAGAGAGACAGAGAGAATTTTGGGTAGCACTGCGACTGAAAGGGGTGTTATGAGGAAATGTGTGTATGTACCATCTGAAGATGAGTCGTCAGGCAGCCTGAAACCGCCACAGAAATATAAAAATTAAACCTTCATAAAAGTTGACTGGTTGCAGTAAATTCTGAAAAATCTTCGTTAATCACAGTCGCAGTATTACGCATCCATTACAGATCAAAGTTTTATCCCTTGACGTTTCCCAGGTAGTGTTGAGCAATTCAGGAACCCTATTCCAACACATGCTTGGTGTTTCCGAGAACTGACGTCGAATATTCGAACATCAGGACCAAAAATATGATCTCCTGTACCACGTTGAGGTTTGGCTCGTGACAGCAGCACGATTTCAGCGGCCCTATGCGACTAGCGGCCAAGAGGACATGTTGTTCGTTCGACCATGCAACATCGCACAGTCTTGCCACGTACTGTACTCTGAGTCGTGAAATGGGCTAGTCTACAGATAGACAATATTCACACGGAAAGGTGCTGTAAGACCCGCGCGCGCCAAGTCACTGCAGCTACTGTGTCTGATGAACTCGGGCATTGCGTTCAATTAACATGGAATAACACACCTGCACCTTTCAGCGGCCCTATGCGACTAGCGGCCAAGAGGACATGTTGTTCGTTCGACCATGCAACATCGCACAGTCTTGCCACGTACTGTACTCTGAGTCGTGAAATGGGCTAGTCTACAGATAGACAATATTCACACGGAAAGGTGCTGTAAGACCCGCGCGCGCCAAGTCACTGCAGCTACTGTGTCTGATGAACTCGGGCATTGCGTTCAATTAACATGGAATAACACACCTGCACCTTTCATTCAAGCTGTGTTGGAACCGTCGTTGATGCCAGACGTGGCAGCTCTGGGTACAAAAGTTTGCACCCCGTACAACTCACATACTAGTTTAATGATCTAGTCTTCCTGTTACGCTGTACACGCACAAAAAGTAAATTTTTCGTTATGATTCAAATTTATTGACAAGCAGTGTGAAACGTGTATCAAATCACGATCTTCTTTTGTTTTTTATCTTCTTGAAATATTTTATGTTAATGAAGAAATTTTATTCAGGCGGTCAGAAACAGAGTGATAAACTCTTAAGGGTGTAGCAGTGTACGTTGTGCTGAGAAATAATTAACAAAAAAATTCAGTACGTTCGGCAGTTTCCGACTTAATTAATAGGGAAGTTAGTCAATCTGGTCATTGAGCGCGCAAATTCTGCGGTCCGGCAGAGACGGTGTCGCCAAACGTATACTTGATTTGGTTTCCTAAAACCGAACAAGAGAGCTATACAGAAATTGGACATAGGACGGCAGTAAGGATCGAACCCGAGCCAAAGGGTGAGAAGTCTCGTGCGCCATCATCTACGTATGAGCACAACCGACACAAACCGTGTCTGGAGAGCCGCTTGAATCTGCGCTCGGAATAGCCTGATTGGCTAACTTCAATGCTAATTGACTCGGAAACGGCCCAGCGTATCGAATTTTTTTATGGACAGTTACTTCTCAGCACAACATACCCTGCAACACCCTTACAAGCTTTCCAGACTGCCACTGACCACATTGTATAACAAATTGACTGAAGAGTGGCAACTCTGTCGTAGCCAGTCCATCCCTATCAGGGGGATCGTGCATAGCTGTCCATCAGTCCTCCTTGCAAATAACCATAGGGAGGGAATATCTATGGAGAGGGCGTAGCGTACTGCACATGTCGTCAACATGAAACCAAAATAGTCACACGAATTTGGCTTAACGGTGTTGTTTAAATTTTACGCTATGACCGAACAAATATTTGCCATGTTTTCACACATTTATTTATTAGTAACAGCAATTGCGCTGAACTGTTGCTGTTGCAACTTGAAATACGTTAAAAGAGGAAAAGTTATGTTTCGCAAATTAGTACTAGAAAGATCTAATGACAGTTATCATAGAAGTAACAGATGCTTTATGTGTTGATTAATGTCGTGACACAGTGTAAGGGAACCAAAAAACTTTTGGCCTTATTTATGAGAGAAATACTGGGTGCATTCGGTAGCGTCGGTGTGTACTCTTAGTTAAGCCGTTGAAAGTGTATGCATTTCGAGCAATGCACACTTGTAGATAAAATTTTTGTATGACAATCTGCATAATTTCCCCTGTTATTCTGTTTTGAAAGTAACTGTGTTTATTTTACAGTAATAATAAAATTCCTACGAGATGGCAAACGCTTATGAGTGCTTAATATTTTATCTTCCTAATGAATGAACAAAAATCGTACCAGGAAGTAAAAACAAAAGAAGTTCGTAGCTAAAAATATTTCAAAGTGTGACAAAACTACAATTTGAAGTTTTTCGGAACAGATTCACTTTGGCGTACAAGGAAACCATTTAGAAATGCCACTGAAGCATTATTGAGTAAAATAGCTTCAGGAATGCTGCAAACAGCAGTTGGAGAAACATTCCTGGCAGCGGTAATGCTTTGATAGTTTGAACATAAAGAGCGAGCAGCTTTGCTGTTTAACTTCTCAAATTTCAACAATAATCATGAAAAACCTACAATGTTTTTAAAAAATGTACATGCGTCTGAAAGACACAGAAATAAAATTTTACCACCAACATTTGACACATGTTGTGAATCCTTAAACAGTTGAGTCGTACAGGCCCTATTTTTTCATTTGAACTTTAAGCTATATGCAGAGTATTTCAGAATTCTAGTTACGCCCTTCTAGAGGTTGTAGAGGGGACTTAGTAGACCATGTTTTACATAGGAACCCATATACGGAAACGACATTCAAGATCGCTACGGCGCCTGTAAATGTATATATATACAGGGTGATTCCGTAGTGACGTTACATACTTTCTAGGATGGTGGGGAAGGATAAATGTATCCATCTGAGGTAAGGGTAGCTTTACCGGAAACAAACGAGTCGAACGTGATAAGCTAAAACCGCTCTGATGCTTCTGACAGTGGGATACATGTACTGGTAGTGTTGTTCTTAAGATTGTAGCGTAGGCAACTTTCATAGGTGTTAATATGGACCAAAACAAGGAAAAAAAAGTCAAATAAACATGGGCTATAAAATGCGTACATGAGGAGCTATGAGTGCTGGTTGATCTTCGCTACTGTGAAACACATCTCCCCTATTGAACAAGTGCTCATAGATCTTCAGCTATGCATTTTAGAGACAATGTTTACTGGACATTTTTTCCTGTTTTGATCCGTACTGTCACCTCTGAAAGTTCACTACCCTACAATCTTAGCAACAACAGCACCAGTACATGTACTCCACTGTCAGAGGTATCAGAACAGTTTTAACTGATAACGTTCGACTCGTTCGTTTCCGGTACAGGGGAAAAAATGGTTCAAATGGCTCTGAGCACTATGGGACTTAACTTCTAAGGTCATCAGTCCCCTAGGACTTAGAACTACTTAAACCAAAGTAACCTAAGGACATCACGCACATCCATGCCCGAGGTAGAATTCGAACCTGCAATACGTAGCGGTCGCGCGGTTCCAGACTGTAGCGCCTAGAACCGCTCGGCCACTGCGGCCGGCCCAGTACAGGGAAACTTACCTCAAATTGATGCGTTTCCCCTTCTCCATCATGCAAGAAAGTTTCTAACATCATCACTGAATCATCCTGTATGTATATACATTTACAGGCACTGGCGCCTAAACTTTGACACTCTGTAGCGCCGTTGGATGACGTTTCGGACATAGGTTTGTACGTAAAACTTGATCTACTAAGTCCCCTCTACAATCTCTAGGGTTTGTAAACTGAATTGTGAAACACTCTTTAGAGTGTACAGTAATACGAAGTCATGCACTGTCTGGCGCTAGTATTTAAATATAAGAACTTCATGGAAGAACAAACTTCTTTTCGGCTCGTGTTGATCCAAAGGTGGCAACAGGGTTATGCCAGGTACATTCCACCTATCGAATGCAAATTGTTAAGACTCCTACGAAACGTGTGTACAAAATGATCGGTAAATATTGGTGATGTTATGGCATTTAAAATATGCAGAGAGCTGACGGACAGACCTTCCACCAGCCAGTAGTCACGTGACCTCTAAAGTCAGTGTATTTCGGCGACAAAAATTCTGAATGTACACCCCATAAATATTCCCCCTGCACACACGGACAACGCCATACGGCTGTACTGTACTGAAACAAGTGTGGGCCGGCGTGTGGCCGCGGCGCACAGACCGGGGTTCTGCAGCAGCTGCTCCAGGTACTCCTTGTCGACGCAGAGCTCGCCCAGCAGGCGGCGGCCGCTGGGGGACCTGGCGCGCTCCCGAGACCGGCTGCCGCCCCCGCCGCTGGCCCCAGAGCCGGACCTGGAGGTGGGCCCCGTGCTGGCGCCGCCGCTGCCGCCTCCGCCGCCCCCGCTGCTCGCCTCCTCCTCGGACGGCCGCCGGGCCGACTGGCAGCGCAGCGCCCGTCTCGCTTCGGGGCCAGTCAGCGCCTGTCCTGTACGTCACCAACACAAAGTACACTGACGGCAAAGGGAAATGCTACACCGTGAAGCGCCAGTCCGATGCTTATCAGAGTTTGTGGAAATGTTCATCACATAACGGATATTAAACGACACATTCATTCCATTTGAAACTGACATCGATCGTTGTTGTGGTCTTCAGTCCTCAGACTGGTTTGATGCAGCTCTCCATGCTACTCTATCCTGTGCAAGCTTTTCATCTCCCAGTACCTACTGTAGCCTACATCCTTCTGAATCTGCTTAGTGTATTCATCTCTTGGTCTCCCTCTACGATTTTTACCCTCCACGCTGCCCTCCAATACTTAATTGGTGATCCCTTGATGCCTCAGAACATGTTCTACCAACCGGTCCCTCCTTCTAGTTAAGTTGTGCCACAAACTTCTCTTCTCCCCAATCCTATTCAATACCTCCTCATTAGTTATGTGATCTACCCATCTAATCTTCAGCATTCTTCTGTAGCACCACATTTCGAAAGCTTCTATTCGCTTCTTGTCCAAACTAGTTATCGTCCATGTTTCACTTCCATACATGGCTACACTCCATACAAATACTTTCAGAAACGACTTCCTGACACTTAAATCTATACTCGATGTTAACAAATTTCTCTTCTTCAGAAACGCTTTCCTTGCCATTGCCAGTCTACATTTTATATCCTCTCTACTTCGACCATCATCAGTTATTTTGCTCCCCAAATAGCAAAACTCCTTTACTACTTTAAGTGTCTCATTTCCTAATCTAATTCCCTCTGCATCACCCGATATAATTCGACTACATCCCATTATCCTCGTTTTGCTTTTGTTGATGTTCATCTTATATCCTCCTTTCAAGACACTATCCATTCCGCTCAACTGCTCTTCCAAGTCTTTTGCTATCTCTGACAGAATTACAATGTCATCGGCGAACCTCAAAGTTTTTATTTCTTCTTCATGGATATTAATTCCTACTCCGAATTTTTCCTGTGTTTCCTTCACTGCCTGCTCAGTATACAGATTGAATAACATCGGGGAGAGGCTACAACCCTGTCTCACTCCCTTCCCAACCACTGCTTCCCTTTCAGGCCCCTTGACTCTTATAACTGCCATCTGGTTTCTGTACAAATTGTAAATAGCCTTTCGCTCCCTGTATTTTACCCCTGCCACCTTCAGAATTGGAAAGAGAGTATTCCAGTCAACATTGTCGAAAGCTTTCTCTAAGTCTACAAATGCTAGAAACGTAGGTTTGCCTTTCCTTAATCTAGCTTCTAAGATAAGTCGTAGGATCAGTATCGCCTCACGTGTTCCAACATTTCTCATCATCATCATCTTGGACAGTTTCCAGCCACTGGCTGGGTCTGTCGGGACCACAAGCCTCTCCATCGTGTTCTGTCTTTCCACCATTCCCCCTCTTCCACCTTCGTCCAGTTCTCTCCTCTTCTCGTCACACATTCCTTCACTCCCTTCACCCATCTATCTCTTGGTCTTCCTCTGGGCCTCTTCCCCTCCAGTTGCAGATCAAACATCCTCTTTGGAATTCTTCCCTCATCCATTCTCTTCATGTGTCCATACCACTGCAGTCTTAATTTTTCTATCCTGTCCTGTACTGGTTCCTCCTTTAGTCTTTCCCTCACATACACATTTCGCAATCTGTCTCGTCTTGTTACACTCAACCTGCTCCTCTGGAACTTCATTTCACTAGCCTGTATTCTACTTTTGTCGCTTTTGTGCATTACCCATGTCTCACTTCCGTATGCCAATATGGGGACAAAGTAGGTTCGGTATATAATTCCCTTGGATTTCTGTGGCACCTCCTTGCTCCAAATAAGCCCCCTAATGCATTTGTTGAACTGCCCTGCTTTTCTGCACCGTTCATTTATTTCCATTGCGTTTCCCCCCTTACTTTCAATCATGCTTCCCAGGTACTTGAAGTTCTCTACCACTTGTAGTTTTTCCCCTCCACAAGTTATATCCACATTTGGCCTATTCTTCTTCCTTGTTGTGACAATTATTTCACTTTTCTTTGCAGAGAAATGCATTCCATATTGAGGTGCCGTTGCCTCCCATGCATCTAACTGCTCTTGCACCTCCTTCTCGCAATTTCCCCATAACATCAGGTCATCGGCAAAAAGCACTGCTTTCATTTTATGATCTCCAATTGCATCTGATACTTGCTGTAGGATTTCATCCATAACAATAATAAACAATAAAGGCGAAAGTGCACTTCCCTGTCGCAGCCCATTTTCCAGCTTGAACCATGCAGTACGTTCCCTCCCCACTTTCACACAACTCTCACTTCCCTCATACATTTTTCTGACTTTTCGTGTTATCTCTTCATCTATCCCTTTTGCGTTCAGCACATCCCAGAGCTTGTCCCTACAGATACTGTCATACGCCTTCTCAATATCTAAAAGGGCCATGATTAAGTCCTTCCCGTACTCATAGTGCCTTTCCTGCAGTTGCCTTACCGCAAATATGAGGTCCGTTGTTGATCTTCCCGGTCTGAAACCGTACTGCTCCTCTTGCAGTCTACTTTCAATACTGCTTCTTATTCTCTTTTCCAGGATCTGTTCATAGATTTTTCCACAGTGGCATAGCAGGGTGATTCCTCTGTAGTTCTCACATCTCCTTTTATCCCCTTTCTTGAAGATCGGGACTATAATTCCTTTCTTCCAATCCTCAGGAATTCTGTTCTCCTTCCACACCACCCTCAGCACTCTGTATAGCCACTGGGTTCCTACTTCTCCTGCTGCTCGTATCATATCCACTGTTACTTCGTCCCAACCTGGTGCCTTGCCCCCTTTCATCCTCTTTATGGCTTCTTCCACTTCATTCCAAGTTAGATCATCAATTTCCCCACTATTATAATCGTCTGCTGCCTTAGGCTCTCCATCGCTGTTAGTTACCCGCTTGGCGGCATTCAACAGATCTTCAAAGTACTCCTTCCAAATCTTTTTGAGCTCATGCATTTCCTCCACAACTCTTCCATTATTATCCATGATCCTCAGGCACTCGCTTCTGTCGTTCCTCTTATTTCTTACCATGGTGTAAAGTACTTTTTTGTTCCCTTCACTGTCCTCATCTAACATTCTTGTCCATTTTTCCATCCACTTCTTCTTCTCCGCCCTTACTATGGTCTGATTCTACGGAATCCAAACTGATCTTCCCCGAGGTCGGCTTCTACCAATTTTTCCATTCGTCTGTAAAGAATTCGCGTTAGTGTTTTGCATCCGTGACTTATTAAACTGACAGTTCGGTAATTTTCACATCTGTCAGCACCTGCTTTGTTTTCATCTGTGAGGCAATGGTTTGCGGACAATAACATTCTTAAAATGGACTGGTATGCCTAGGGTTCCGACCTAATCCTAATGGAACACCTATGGGATGAGTTAGAAGGTCGACTTCGCTCCAGATCCCAGCGTCTATTGTCACTACTTGCTCTTGGTTCGACTCTGGAGGAGACATGGGCTGCTATTCTTCGGCAGACATTCAGGTACCTCAATGAAACTGACCCCAGCAGAGTTCAAGTCACCAAGAAGATGAAACGTGGACACACACCTCATTAACGTTCTGTGCTGTCAGGATACGTTTGATTGTATAGCGTATTCTGAAAGACCTGCCCCACCTAGTGCAACTATGCTATGCTCTATCTACTGATAAGTGTTTTTAAGTGTTATTTTTTTACGCGGTGTCTTATGAAGCCTCGTAGGAACTCATAAATGACTCCGACAATGTTTTGACGTAAGGGTACAGAGACTTCTCGACACTCTGCAGTATCTGCTAAAGCCGCAGCGTTTCCTGCTTCATTCAGCAACGTTAAAAGGTTAAGCAGACTCACAGACAATCATTTCTAGAAATCCTTAAGAATTACGTAAGGAATAAAGTGAGTACCTCAGACTGACTCCTCCCGCCTTAGCCTATGGTACGGTGGCGTGCAGAATACGGATGAAGGTTGCAGATGTAGGCGAAAGAGGACTTGTAAGAGGGAGCAAGGCAGCTCACCGATGGTGTTCTGGATGGCCTGTTGCGTCTTCTGCACGCCCAGCCGGAAGGCGTCGAGCTCTGGGCGCAGGCGCTGTCCACGGTGGTAGAACATCAGGCTGTGCTCGAAGTCGCCCGTGTTGTACAGCGCCTCCGCCTTCTGGAAGATAGCTGCCACGCCAGGGGCACTGGGTCAGCGCTGCTGTGGAGTGCCACCAACAATTTCGTGTGACAGGAAACATATTTCTAGCAGCGAGTACATACGTGAATCTCCACTGAATTGCAGCGGTGTGCAGTTAAGAAGGCAGGTGGTCGGGCGATGCGCAGGAGGAAGGGGCATTGTACCGCGTGACTTTCCAGACAGTAGCGCCATTCTGCCACGCGTGTCTGTAGTGGGGACTTTAGAGTGCGACTAGAACAGTTAGTCTTGATTTCAATGTTAGCTTACGTTTGGTGGAGGCCGTTAGCCTTTATGGCGTTTGTGGGTAGTCTGGAGCAAACAAATCGAGTATTGCATTAAGAAGCGACAGCGATAGTTGTCCGACAACATAAATTCTTGCTGGCAGAGTGTGAAGCAGATAGAGAGCGTCACTGTGACTGTTACCCCAACGCTGACAGTTAGCAGGGTAGGCAAAAGATGGGCCATGTGGAGTGGGACAGGGACAGAGAGCACACTGGTAGCGCAGCAAAGTATTCTTCTCCTCTAACTGTGCAGAGCGCATCAGCAACAGCCTTCTTACTTGCGGACGACTGTAGTAACATTGCATTTAAAGCGCGGACACTCTAGCCTGGCAGTTCTAGGAGGGAGGTGTTTTTGAACTGCGATTGCCTCTCTTTAACCATTGCAGGCGTCCTGTACTCCTGATCTCGAATGACGGTAAGCGCCCACTAATTTCAGTAGCATACCCTGTAGCACTATTCCGACTAATGGATTCCCAAGCTGCGATCTGTGGGCTTGTGAATCTAGTTTCATTAGTCAGAAGAGTGCAGCGAGAAATAAACGGGCGCCTACTGAATGCCCCTGAATGATGTACACTACTGGCCATTAAAATTGCTACACCACGAAGATGACGTGCTACAGACGAGAAATTTAACCGACAGGAATAAGATGCTGTGATATGAAAACGTTTAGCTTTTCAGAGCATTAACACAAAGTTGGCGCCGGTGGCGACACCTACAACGTACTGAAATGTTGAAAGTTTCCAACAGATTTATCATACACAAACAGCAGTTGACCGGCGTTGCCTGGTGAAATGTTGTTGTGATGCCTCGTGTAAGGAGGAGAAATGCGTACCATCACGTTTCTGACTTTGATAAAGGTCGGATTGTAGCCTATCACGATTGCGGTTTATCGTATCGCGACATTGCTACTCGCGTTGGTCGAGATCCAATGACTGTTAGCAGTATATAGAATCGGTGGGTTCAGGAGGGTAATACGGAACGCCGTGCTGGATCCCAACGGCCTCGTATCACTAGCAGTCGAGATGACAGGCATCTTATCCGCTTGGCTGTAACGGATCGTGCAGCCACGCCTCGATCCCTGAGTCAACAGATGGGGACGTTTGAAAGACAACAACCATCTGCACGAACAGTTCGACGACGTTTGCAGCAGCGTGGACTATCAGCTCGGAGACCATGGCTGCGGTTACCCTTGACGCTGCATCACAGACAGGAGCGCCTGCGATGGTGTACTCAACGACGAACCTGGGTGCACGAATGGCAAAACGTCATTTTTTCGGATGAATCCAGGTTCTGTTTTCAGCGTCATGATGGTCGCATTCGTGTTTGGCGACATCGCGGTGAATGCACATTGGAAACGTGTATTCGTCATCGCCATACTGGCGTATCACCCGGCGTGAGGGTGTGGGGTGCCATTGGTTACACGTCTCGGTCCCCTCTTGTTCGCATTGACTGCACTTTGAACAGTGGACGTTACATTTCAGATGTGTTGCGACCCGTGGCTCTACCATTCATTCGATCCCTGCGAAACCCTATATTTTAGTAGGATAATGCACGACCGCATGTTGCAGGTCCTGTACGGTCCTTTCTGGATACAGAAAATGTTCGACTGCTGCCCTGGCCAGCACATTCTCCAGATCTCTCACCAATTGAAAAGGTCTCGTCAATGGTGGCCGAGCAACTGGCTCGTCACAATACGCCAGTCACTACTGTTGATGAACTGTGGTATCGTGTTGAAGCTGCATGTTCAGCTGTACCTGTACACGCTATCTAAGCTCTGTTTGACTCAATGCCCAGGCGACCAGAGGTGGTTGTTCTGGGTACTGATTTCTCAGGATCTATGCACCCAAAATGCGTGAAAATGTAATCACATGTCAGTTCTAGTACAATATATTTGTCCAATGAATACCCGTTAATCATCTGCATTTCTTCTTGGTGTAGCAATTTTAATGGCCAGTACTGTATTACTGGTAATTGTGGGACTAAGCCTGTCGCACTTAGAAATCAAAAACAGAGGAACCCAGTATTGGTTAAACAGAGGAAATCAAACAGAAGCAGGAAAGATACAGTGGAACCTCTGTTATGCGGCCCTCATTAATCCATACGTAATGGCGGCAACAATCTACGACGGGAATTATTAAAATTAAGTTTAACCAATCGTCACGAACAAATTCTCACAAGCTGTCAGTTGAACTGGACAGAACTGTATTGCCCACGTTTGTTCGGAGTATAAAGTGATATCAAAGTGAAAGAAGATAGTAGTGTCCATGGAAAAACAGTCAGAAGCATTGCATACCATGAATACAGATAAACAGTTGAAAGACATTGCAACTGAATTTGATGTTGAGACTTTTGCAAAGATTCGAGGACGCTGAGACATCGGTGTTATAAACGTAAATGACTAGTTGCCCAATGACGACAATGCTGTCTCCGAAATTATCGCCTTTTGTGCGTTTGTAGACAATGACGGTAGGCGTGATGGATTAGATGACAAAATTGGCACTCAATGCCGGCCGCGGTAGTCTAGCGGTTCTAGGCGCTCAGTCCGGAACCGCGCGACTGCTACGGTCGCAGGTTCGAATCCTGCCTCGGGCATGGATGTTTGTGATGTCCTTAGGTTAGTTAGGTTTAAGTAGTTCTAAGTTCTAGGGGACTGATGACCACAGATGTTAAGTCCCATAGTGCTCAGAGCCATGTTTTTGGCGCTCAATCGCAAGACGTTATTACACGTACAGAGGATACAACACAGCTGGGCAAAATACTGCTTTAGTTGGAACTCCAATAGGGAAGAGCTTCTTCCGATCTAATGTTGGTGAAACACTTCCTTGGTCGAGGTGCACGTAAACGACATACGAACGTGGCTCAAAAGTAACGTAATGACTATTTCAGTGTGTTAAACACATGATTTATTCAATATATGGTTAAGATTTATGTGAATAATGTGATATTAATTGTTTATTAAGATAAAAAAAATAGACGAACCAAGAAGGAACTATCCGAATGGGACGGAAATCGGTAGATGTGATGTACATGTACAGACAAACAAATTATTTAATTTTTGGAAAACTGGATGATTTATTCAAGAGAAACAGCTTCAGAAAGTGAGATAATCAATAACGCGTTGGTGCACCTATAGCCCCTATGCAGGCAGCTATTCGGCTTGGCATTGATTTACAGACTTCTTGCATGTCCTCCTAGTAGATATCGTGCCAAATTTTGGCAAGCTGGCGCGTTAGATCGTCAAAATCCCGAGATGGTTGACGGGCCGTGTCCATAATGCTCCATGAGTTCTCAATTGGGGAGAGATCGGCGACTTTGTTGGCCAGGGTAGGGTTTCGCAAACACGAAGACAAGACATAAAACTCTCGCCATGTGCCTGCGGGCATTACCTTGCTGAAATGTAAGCCCAGGATGGCTTGCTACGAATGACAACAAAACGGGCCGTAGAATATCGTCGACGTACCGCTGTGTTGTAATGGTGCCGCGGATGACAATCGCAGGAGTCCTGCCATGAAATGAAATGACACTCCAGACCACCACTCCTGGTTGTCGGGCCGTATAGAGGGAGACAGTCAGGTTGGTATACCACCGCTGGCCAGTGGGTCTCCAGACATGTCTTCGCGGGTCATTGGAGATCAATTTGAAGTGGGACTCATCACTGAAGACAATTCTGCTCTAATCAATGGAATTTCAGGCCGATATCCCTGCTACAAAGCGGGGCCGAGAAAGTCCACCTGAATTTACTAGTTGGCATGAGTTTGCAATTACACCCATTCATACAATCTAGCAATCATTCATGTTTAGGAAAGTTGGTTAAACGTAACGGCGTGCTCAATATCTAACGCAATAAAATAGAAAACATCGATAGAGAAAAGACCCTTTGCAGAATTTGATGAGACCGCAAAATCACGTGAAAGGTGAATGGACTGCTGCCTTTCAATGTAAATTATAGTTATGATTGGGAAAGTGTGGGAACTCCAGAGCACATGTTCCGGGTCTGTGTGCTCTACGAAGATGGAGCGAGTAACTATCGTCAAGCATCAAGGACGCTGGATCCAAAAGCAGCACTGAGGAACGAATCGTACAGCAACTGCAGTATCCAGAAGGACCTAGGAGGATTTCAACAGGCCATCCACACATCAGCATGCCACCATTCCGGAAAGACAAGTTTCTGTTCACACTGAGAGAAGGTACCTGAAGTCTGTGACCACTGAATGGAAATGCGCAGTTTTCAAGAATGTCTACCGTGTGCTGCAAGTGATTACGGAAATATGGATTGTAAGAAGTTAGAGTGAATAGCGGAACAATTGCCACAGGGGAGACGCAGCTGAGGTACTGCCGTACGCCTAAGGAATCCAGCAGACAGTAGCTGGTGGCAGCGACAGCTTGAGGGCACATCCTTTCGTGGAAACAACATTCTGTAGTTTCGATTAACGCCAGTGAATGAACAAGACAAGTCTACCGATATTACTCACAGATGTAGTAAGATCAGCAGTACTAATAGTTGCTTAATTGGTTGAGGGTTGATACCAGTTCTGTAGAGACAGAAAGTAGATGCTTTTCATATTTCTGTCCCCTTGGAGTGATGTTAATTTTTTTACAGTATTAGGTTGTATTAAGGTGTCCACGTTATACATCTTTATGATGCTGTATTTATTTGGCAATGGAATAACATTTTGAGAAAATAATTGTTTTCATATTTCTTTCGAATTAATGGTGCTTCCTTAAGGTAATGAAATATTTTTTAAATTTATTTCTAGTTATTTTAAAAATATAGAATATTTGTCAATAGCAATTAATTACTTCCATTGTTTAAAATATTAATTTATTTTTATGTAAAACCATTTTTATTTTGCTGTATATATTTTATGAAACTGAACTGAAAGAGCGTGTGTGAAAACGTTTTCTTATTCGCGAGAAAAGAAAAAGGGAAGAAAATAAAAAGCCAATTAACGCTTCTCATGCAACTTAAGGCCCTGAATAAAGTATGAGAAAGACTTCAGCTGCCCAAGTGAAGCAGCTAAACTGTTGGTTTGGCTCATAGCTGGGAAAAACCCAGTGGCGCTCGGCCGTTGGAGTGTGGAGGGTCAAGCCGCCATGGCACAAGTAACTCAATCCAAGACAGCTATAAAATAATCAAGCACGTCCACAGAAATGGAAAACGAGACGAGTGCATGCGTGTAAACGCGCTCTAAATCAGAATAGTGGTATTTCAGTTATCAGTTATCTAAGTTTAGCAAATAATATTAGTTTTAAAAATTAATATCTTTCCAACGCCTTGTACGATTTATATAAACTAAGTATCAATGAATGGAGCTCGAGAAGCCCTATCAGAACATATCAATATACTTTTTGTAAATATTTTGAACTATATGCCAGAAAATATCTCTCAAAATAATAATAAATTGACCAAAGTAGCGGCAATACAGCAAATTAGCTTAAGGTACTTATACATACATGTACTTAGTTTTAAATATTTATAATTTTTAAACAGTAAAATACTGTAATCTAACTTTTGTGCTGATAATTTACCATAAAGATGAAAGACTCAGAAAAAAGACGTTATTGGAAAGCTGAGAAAAATTTCAGGCCAGTCTGATACTTTGTACGTAAAACGAGATGGCAAAAGTCATGGAATATCTCCTAGTATTGTGTCAGATCCCCTTTTGCTCGGGGTAGTGCAGCAAATTGACGTGGCATGTGCTCAACAAATCTTTAGAGGGCGCCTGAGAAATAACGAGCCCTGCCGCCTTTACAGCCGTCCGTAATAGCGAAAGGGTTGTCGGTGTAAGATTCTGTGCACGAACTGACCTCCCGATTATGTCCCTTAAATGATGGGTGGCATTCATGTCAGGAGATCAGCGTACCCAAATCATTCACTCCGACTGTCCAGAATGATCCTCGAACTAATTGTGAATAATTGTGAGACGGTGACATGGCTCAATGTCATCCATAAAAATTCCATCATTGTTTTGGAACGTGAAGTTCATCAACGGCTGCAAACTGTCTTCTAGTAGCCGAACACAATCATTTTGAGTCAGTGATCGGTTCAGTTGGATCAGAGGACCCAGTCCATTCCATGTAAACACAGCCCACACTATTTTGACATCACCACCAGCTTGCACAGTGCCTTGCAGGCAACTTGGGTCCACGGTTTCGTGGGCTCTGCGCCGCACTCGAATCGTGCCATCAGATTTTGCCAACTGAAATAGGGCCTCATCTGACCAGTTCACGGTTTTCCGGTCGTCTAGGGTCCAAACGACATGGCGACGAGTCCGGGAGAGTCGCTGCAGGCGATGTCGTGCTGTTAGCAAAGCCACTCGCGACTGTCGTCTGCTGCCACAGCCCATTAAGGCCTTATTTTGCTGCACTGTTCTAACGCATACGTTCGTCGTATGTCCCACATTGATTTCTGCGCTTCTTTCACCCAGTCTTACTTGTTTGTTAGCACTGAAAACTGTACGCAAACGCTTGGTCGTTAATGCCGTCGGCCACTGCGTTGTCCGTGGTGAGGGTTAATGCCTGAAATTTGGTATTCTTCACACACTCTGGACAATGTGGATTTAGGAATACTGAATTCCCTAATGATTTCCGAAATGGGATGTCCCATGCGTCTAGCTCCAACTACTATTACCGAGCAAGGTCGCGCAGTGGTTAGCACACTGGACTCGCATTCGGGTGGACGAGCGTTCAAACCCGCATCGATCCAACCTGATTCAGGTTTTCCGTGATTTCCCTAAATCGCTTCGGGCAAATGCCGGGATGCTTCGTTTGAGAAGGTACGGTCGACTTCCTTCACCAACTAACCATTTCAACTACCTTTCCGCGTTCAAAGTCTGTCAGTTGCCGTCGTGCGGCCATAATCACGTCGGAATCCTTTTCACATGAATCACCTGAGTGCAAATGACAGTTCCGTCAATGCACTACCCTTTTATACCTTGTGTACGCGATATTACCGCCATCTCTATATGTACAGTTTTGTCAGCTCAGTGTGCGTTTGACATTAGATAAGTGTTGAAATGTATGATATATATTGTATATGAATTTCAGCGATGACAATACGAGAGCTTAAACAGCCAGCTGACATTTTGGTCTAAAAACAGCTGATTTCGAGAGGCAGAGCAAAATAATCTTGTGTTTATATTAGAGACGAGTAAGTCGAGGTAAGTACGAGATTGGGGGCTTGTGAAACTTCGCACTTTGGTTGCGAAAACTTAGAAGATTTTTGGAAAAAGTACGAGTGAACCTGCAAATTTCTGCTTGTTAGCGATTATTACCAGCTTGTAATAATTGTCACAAGTTGAAGAGTTCTAACCCAACATGTTTTCCCCAGATAGCGAACGGTCTGACTTTTAATAATTTTTTACATCTTGGGAACAAGTGTATTTGGAATATCTGAGTGAGTTAACACGAATTAAACTTCGATTAATGATTAATTTCATGCTGTTTAGTTAGTGTTGAACTTTATGTTTGTACACAAGTGGTTGTATTATGAATAGTATTGGTTGTTTATCGCATCTAAATGTACAGGGCTATTACAAATGATTGAAGCGATTTCATAATTTTACTGTATCTCCATTCATTGACATATGGTCACGACACACTACAGATACGTAGAAAAACTCATAAAGTTTTGTTCGGCTGAAGCCGCACTTCAGGTTTCTGCCGCCAGAGCACTCGAGAGCGCAATGAGACAAAATGGCGACAGGAGCCGAGAAAGCGTATGTCGTGCTTGAAATGCACTCACATCAGTCAGTCATAACAGTGCAATGGCACTTCAGGACGAAGGTCAACAAAGATCCACCAACTGCTAACTCCATTCGGCGATGGTATGCGGAGTTTAAAGCTTCTGGATGCCTCTGTAAGGGGAAATCAACGGGTCGGCCTGCAGTGAGCGAAGAAACGGTTGAACGCGTGTGGGTAAGTTTCACGCGTAGCCCGCGGAAGTCGACGAGTAAAGCAAGGAGGGAGCTAAACGTACCACAGCCGACGGTTTGGAAAATCTTACGGAAAAGGCTAAAGCAGAAGCCTTACCGTTTACAATAGCTACAAGCCCTGACACCCGATGACAAAGTCAAACGCTTTGAATTTTCGGCGCGGTTGCAACAGCTCATGGAAGAGGATGCGTTCAGTGCGAAACTTGTTTTCAGTGATGAAGCAACATTTTTTCTTAATGGTGAAGTGAACAGACACAATGTGCGAATCTGGGCGGTAGAAAATCCTCACGCATTCGTGCAGCAAATTCGCAATTCACCAAAAGTTAACGTGTTTTGTGCAATCTCACGGTTTAAAGTTTACGGCCCCTTTTTCTTCTGCTAAAAAAACGTTGCAGGACACGTGTATCTGGACATGCTGGAAAATTGGCTCATGCCACAACTGGAGACCGACAGCGCCGACTTCATCTTTCAACAGGATGGTGCTCCACCGCACTTCCATCATGATGTTCGGCATTTCTTAAGCAGGAGATTGGAAAACCGATGGATCGGTCGTGGTGGAGATCATGATCAGCAATTCATGTCATGGCCTCCACGCTCTCCCGACATAACCCCATACGATTTCTTTCTGTGGGGTTATGTGAAAGATTCAGTGTTTAAACCTCCTCTACCAAGAAACGTGCCAGAACTGCGAGCTCGCATCAACGATGCTTTCGAACTCATTGATGGGGACATGCTGCGCCGAGTGTGGGAGGAACTTGATTATCGGCTTGATGTCTGCCGTATCACTAAAGTGGCGCATATCGAACATTTGTGAATGGCTAAAAAATCTTTTTGAGTTTTCCTATGTGTGTGCAAAGCATTGTAAAAATATCTCAAATAATAAAGTTATTGTATAGCTGTGAAATCGCTTCAATCATTTGTAATAACCCTGTAGTTAATGTGATGCGCTGCTCTGGTCTATAAATTCAAGAAACATTAGTCTGTCGTTGTGATAATTTAAATGTATAAGAGAATCAGTAAACAATATTTATTTTAAACCAAAACCTGTGTGAGCTGATAATATTATTTAAATTTTTTATCATTGTATTTTTAAACTCTGCCTGTATTTTTGCATAAACTATTGAGCAGAATACGATGATTAATAGAGTGTTGTGACAAATGAATTGATTGTTCCCTAGACAATAAACAAAGCCAAATAACTTGTAGCAACCATGCACCGAAAGTCCTCAATTCTGTTGGAATATTTACCTTACAGTAGCGATAAATATAGCTTTAATTTTAACTTGCACATTAGAATAAAAATCCTATCTTGGTGCCCGTTGTAAGTCGCCGGTTCACGTGGCTTCCGCTAGGGGACTCCCTCGTTCTTTATGCAAAGTGCGACGAGTCGAGATGGCAATAACACAGCAACAAAACGTGCCTTGCCTTGTCCTTTTGAATAGGGTCTATTTGATCAGTAATCCAGCACTGCACCTCCTGCAGGTCAAAGCATTCGATATGGAAACAGCAGTATCAAGACACTGGTTGTTTGTGTGAGATCGCCTGATCTTACTGCACGTGTTTTTTGTTGTCATTTTTACATTTTTGGGAAGGTGAGCATTGGAATGACCATGTGTATGTGCCTCTCATCAACTTTGGGGGAACTGCATCGCCGTATAGCAAAGCAGAATGCAATAACTCCAGGTATACGGAAGTTGCAGCATTTCCACTCGAAACTGCTTTCGAAAACGTGACGATTTTGACTGGTCGTTGCAGCCTAATAGTTCACGTGGGAGTTATGGTTGGACGCGTTCATTTCAGGGACATGTCTCAAAGGTTTGTTCACTCTTGTTGCATGTTGTCATTGTTGGTCCCTGTTGTGGATGATCTCGCGTGGCTGTAGGTCTGTCGAATACACTTTTTATGACTGCTGAATGACTTCGTGATTTTCAGGGTTACCAGAGCAGTTTATTACCATGGTGCAATGTGAGCCACTACACTTCATCGCAATCACAATATAAAGATTATGCACGAAATAAAAAAGCGCTGTCTCACTATATACATATAGAGAGACCTTATCATCCTAACTCTCCTTCCGAACTTGAACTTCCAAACTTAACTGCCAAATCTGAACTGACAAACCCAACCATCAGAGCTGAAGTGATCCCACGAACCTGTTGTCCAGCCGTTCTGGAGTCTCTGTTCTCAACTTTCAGCCGATCAGAGGCCAGAAAAGGCAACGCTTCCTTTTTAGGGATAGCCGATGGGAGACGAGAAAACCTGTTTCTTCATTTTTCACGTGATCACCCACGGACCTTCCCTGTCGTTACCCGTTGTCACTCACGTGCCCATCGCGTGATCACGACGTATCTCGAGGCAGTTTGTGTTGACTAAGTGATTTTATGCCACGGCCGATTAGCTATAAATATTGCAAAGTACAGGATGAGTCTGACTGTAGTCTGTGTGCATTTGTCGTACTTTCAGTTAAGGGCACACTGAGTATCTTTGAGTGATAAATGATAACTTTGATGCTATACGTAAGTGCAAAAAGTGCCCCGATATCGAATGTGCATCTATGTGAAAGATACACACTTTCAAAATGGAATAAATCTTATGAAAATAAAATTTTGTAGTCCTGTGCGTAAGTTAACCCCCGGATTTTGTCTGCATTCGTGTACAAGTTAAGGTCAGGTCCTCATTCAAAACGATCGAAAATTCGATTTTTTGAAAAGTATGCGTGTCTAGAATAATAGGACGAAAATATTTTTTAGTCCGTGCGTTACGAAAGCTGCTACAGCCCATTGTTTGAAGCAGTGTCACGTCCGTCGTGGGACCCTCTCAACCGGAGACGCCCGGCTCGGGTAGAAAACTTGTGCCGTGACGCACGTTCACAAAATAATTTATATTGCTGTACGCATGCAAACATATTCGCCGAAACAGCTGACGAACAACGTGTGCAGGCTGCCGAACGCAGCGTATTTAGCTCCGCCACATCGGCTTTTCTCGCCAAGAAGAACGAGGGAATTACTCTCCAGGATTAATTCGAGTTAGAGGAAGGTTTGATATAAGGTTCTGGAATTTCAGACTAAACGTAAGTAACGAAAAGAGTTCTTTTTTGGTTAAACCATAATTTTTGGTCCGTAATATTGGGTTTTGTTTTTTGAATTTTGAAAATCTAATTTCAGATTTGTGTTTAGCGAGATCAAATATATGTAATAATACGTAGTTTTTGTGCAAATTGAACTAACAGTACATATAAAAGTTTTCTAAAGCCACAAAGAGTGAAAAACCCCAAAATTAAAAGTTCATGTTAGAACCGTATCGTTAAATTTAAGGTTATTACATTGTGGTTAGGTATTAGTTCCCATAAATTTAATGTAGTATCGACTGATGTTATCCATTTTTGATTTGAGAAAACTCCTGAGGGGCTACATTGCATGCACTCTGCATATTTCAAACTCACGGATCCTTGATAAAACTACACTCCTGGAAATTGAAATAAGAACACCGTGAATTCATTGTCCCAGGAAGGGGAAACTTTATTGACACATTCCTGGGGTCAGATACATCACATGATCACACTGACAGAACCACAGGCACATAGACACAGGCAACAGAGCATGCACAATGTCGGCACTAGTACAGTGTATATCCACCTTTCGCAGCAATGCAGGCTGCTATTCTCCCATGGAGACGATCGTAGAGATGCTGGATGTAGTCCTGTGGAACGGCTTGCCATGCCATTTCCACCTGGCGCCTCAGTTGGACCAGCGTTCGTGCTGGACGTGCAGACCGCGTGAGACGACGCTTCATCCAGTCCCAAACATGCTCAATGGGGGACAGATCCGGAGATCTTGCTGGCCAGGGTAGTTGACTTACACCTTCTAGAGCACGTTGGGTGGCACGGGATACATGCGGACGTGCATTGTCCTGTTGGAACAGCAAGTTCCCTTGCCGGTCTAGGAATGGTAGAACGATGGGTTCGATGACGGTTTGGATGTACCGTGCACTATTCAGTGTCCCTTCGACGATCACCAGTGGTGTACCATGATGCCGGGTGTTGGCCCTGTGTGCCTCGGTCGTATGCAGTCCTGATTGTGGCGCTCACCTGCACGGCGCCAAACACGCATACGACCATCATTGGCACCAAGGCAGAAGCGACTCTCATCGCTGAAGACGACACGTCTCCATTCGTCCCTCCATTCACGCCTGTCGCGACACCACTGGAGGCGGGCTGCACGATGTTGGGGCGTGAGCGGAAGACGGCCTAACGGTGTGCGGGACCGTAGCCCAGCTTCATGGAGACTGTTGCGAATGGTCCTCGCCGATACCCCAGGAGCAACAGTGTCCCTAATTTGCTGGGAAGTGGCGGTGCGGTCCCCTACGGCACTGCGTAGGATCCTACGGTCTTGGCGTGCATCCGTGCGTCGCTGCGGTCCGGTCCCAGGTCGACGGGCACGTGCACCTTCCGCCGACCACTGGCGACAACATCGATGTACTGTGGAGACCTCACGCCCCACGTGTTGAGCAATTCGGCGGTACGTCCACCCGGCCTCCCGCATGCCCACTATACGCCCTCGCTCAAAGTCCGTCAACTGCACATACGGTTCACGTCCACGCTGTCGCGGCATGCTACCAGTGTTAAAGACTGCGATGGAGCTCCGTATGCCACGGCAAACTGGCTGACACTGACGGCGGCGGTGCACAAATGCTGCGCAGCTAGCGCCATTCGACGGCCAACACCGCGGTTCCTGGTGTGTCCGCTGTGCTGTGCGTGTGATCATTGCTTGTACAGCCCTCTCGCAGTGTCCGGAGCAAGTATGGTGGGTCTGACACACCGGTGTCAATGTGTTCTTTTTTCCATTTCCAGGAGTGTATAATTGCGAGCGGCATTTTTTTTTTGTGTGTGTTGAAAATCTAAAATAAAGTTCAGAGTATGATAAATCGTAATCCCCAAAAAGATCCTTTGTATGTCTTTTCACTGTCCAAAAACAATTATTTCAAGCTTTGCCTATTTTTTGCTCATTTGAAGGAGAACCTGGCCTTACAGTCTTGAGAAATAGGATGAATCTTTTCGATTCAAATTGGAGTTGGGAAACAGTTGCGAAGAAATTATCGAAGTTTGTTAGCCATGTTGATGTATAGATATTAATGCGAGCATCTAATTGAAAGGAAAATATTTTTATGTATTTTGAAATATTTCCTTTTAACATAACTCGTAATCCAAGTGCAACTTTATATTTTATCTTAAATACGTTCCATTTTAGAATTTAGGCGTTACAAAAGCGTTAATTACCTTTGACTGCATGCAGCTTTTTTAAAAATGTTGCTTGTTACTATAAGTGACATGCAGGTGTGCAATTCATATCCTGTTGACGTGTACCTGTGAAGGAGAAGAAATAGATGAAAGTAATTATTTTTTTACTATAGGAGAAGATTGTGGATAGATAGTTATCTAAATTTTGAAGAAAATTCCAACAAGTGTACAAACTGTGATACTCAACGGGGACCACCACTCTGCAGTAGAGTCAAATAAAGCTAAGCTGTAATCACGAAATGTTAACAATAAATTGCTTATGTTTTAATCACTTTTCCTCATTTTCTAGATCAATGATTTTTACCTTGTAGATAACAATAACTTATTCGTTTCTGGAAGTGAATTTAGGCTTCAGGTGCAAAGAACGAGTAACAGACATTCTTCTTTGCCAGTTAATGTGTTTAAGATTATTACGTAGCATATAAGAAACAGCATATTGGGAGTGATAGGGAGGGACGGTCGATACTTGTCAGTATTTGTTGGAACGTTATGACTGTGTCAGTCAAGTCCATGATTGACATGCCACACTACTCTGCCTCAGAAGATCTACGCCTAAATACATTTGACCGATCAGTACCAAAGGGTGTTACGTAGCAAGATAATCTTTCTGTTGTGTAACAGATAACGAATTGCGGTCATTGTATTTCACGTGGCACCAGGACCCACCAGTACCTGCCGTTCATACAAAACTGCTGGATACTGCCACGTCGACTAGGTTACAGGAATGGTCTGCAACACGAAAATTATGTTGATACTGCAATGTGTGCGCTACATTTGTAAATGTTGCAAAGAAAAACATTGCTGCATTATATCTTAAAATAAGAAACATGAAGGATACAAGCAAAATAAATGCACTCACCTTCAAAGTAATCTCTGTTGGCCAAAATGGACTGCTAGCGAAGATTATACAGCTGATGGAAACCGTCAGCGAAGATGTCTTTGGAAATCGAACGATTTGCGTCACCATTCTGTGGTGGTTAGTACACTGGACTCGCATTCGGGAGGACGATGGTTCAAACTCGCGTCCGGCCATCGAGATTTAGGTTTTGCGTGATTTCCCTGAATCGCTTCACACAAATGCCGGGATGGTTCCTTTGACAAAGGGCATGGCCGATTTCCTTCCCCATTCTTCCCAAACACAAGCTTATGCTCCGGCCTCGTTGTCGAAGGGATGTTAAACACTAACACCTCCTCCTCCTCCTACTACTACCATTCTGTATGATCGGTATACCCGCAGACTGCCTGCTTTCAGGAATCCCTTAAGCGGGCAAATAAAAATAAATCTGCTGGCCCCGAATCCGTGTAGTTCAAATGGCTCTAAGCACTGTGGGACTTAACATCTAAAGTGATCAGTCCCCTAGAACTTAGAACTACTTAAACCTAACCAACCTAAGGACATCATACACATCCGAGCCCGAGGCAGGATTCGAACCTGCGACTGCAGCAATCCATGTAGTACGGTGGATGTTGAAGAGGAGTTATGTGATGCTTAGCCAAGAAACTACACACATGGATCGCAGTCCGAGAGTGGGCTTTCTGATGCACCGGATTTGCCCCCTCCCCTCCTCCCCAATTCTGTGTAACCGAACGAACATTAAGAATGCGGAACAGGAATCTTTTCTTAAATTGGTTATTAGAAATCGGAGCTGACTGTTTAATCTTTAGGTAAATATTCCTCACGAAGAATGCCGCTGCAATTGAAAAAGGTGATCAATATTGTCTTGATCCTGACTTTCAAGAAACGAACATTTTGATATATGGGGAAGATAAAGAACACCATTCCATTGCTTGTAGTTTGGGCTATACGTGTAACTGGTAGCTGCAGGTCGAATCCTAGTAATTATAGTTTGGTCTGCAGATAATATGAGCTTTGTGCACATGTGACAGGAACGTCTCCAGCATTTTTCTTACGTTCTTCCTTCTACTCGTCAGCTAAGTTACTTTCTCTATATCGAGAACAGATATTACCTCAATCTTTGTGAATGCTGGCGTCAACATGACTTCGCAGCCTCTAATTCCAGCGATGCTAATAACAGAGGGTGTCCCCGACTTTTCTTGATGTTCTTTATGACATATCATCAAAATATTTGTTTTCCCATCCTGAAGTGTTTTATCAAGACCTCAATGCTGAAATGAAATGATGGTTTGGTATCAATGACCGGAAGAACCCATCTGATGTTGTTTAGTCGCCTGGTGCAAGTCGTTCTTCCCGACGCCACTTCGGTTGTTTGCGCATCGTTTAAGGTGATATGAAATGATCTGGACAACACGAACACCCAGTCCTCTGGCAGAGAAAATATTCGACTGGACGGGAAATCAAACTCCGGACCGCATGATGTAGAGACAGTGACAATAACCACTTTTTACCTGACTTTATATCACGAGTTGAGGATGTCTTACACACTGTTGAGTACGCACAAGGTAACTGCGCTTACCTGTGCGGACGGCGCAGAAGGGGGGGGGGGGACAAGAGAGGTGTTGTGGGGGTTCTCCTGTGTATAGTGGAGGGGACAAGAGCAGTGGTGTGGGAACGGCCACGGAGTGGTAAGGGCAGCGCAATTCGACAGATGTAAGGTACACACATAAAAGCACACCTAGCGTAACTTGTAAGCTACACATAGCGAGTCCACAAACGATCGTGTTAACATGTTATGTAAATGCGACTATACTTCCACAAATGTTGACATTGAAAGTCAATAATTTCTTATTAGAGTACAGAAAAAGAAATACTGGCATAAAACATAATCAGCCAAAGTAGAACAAGTCTGATTACACATTGTCAGAAGAAAATCCTCTATAACAAAAAACGAGAAAAAACTGTAGCGTAACAGATAATGTCGCTTACTATGATGCTGGCAATATAAAACGAAGAACATGTGTGACATGAAAGTGATATTTCACATGCCTGATTACCAAATTATTACCTAATTATAAAATTATCTTCTCCTTCTTATACGTCTTTCTGGAGGTGCTGAAGTCTTGGGAAGTACTTGTAGCTGTGTTTTCGCTCTCCTTTATACTCTTTATTATGCGACTGGAATAGTTAGTGGTTCCTGAAACCTTTTGAAGTACACACTGTAATGAGATCTTAGCTTCTTCCGATATACATTTAGTGGCATTGCGCCAAATCACACTTGCCTCATTATTAAGAACTTTCGATGCAACTCTGGTGCCAGAGATAGCAACGAGAACGGTCCAAGTGTGCACGTCGGCAGGCGGCCGCTCCTTCGGCACAAACGGATAGATTTGTTCAGCACTCAGGAAAAGAACGTGTTTCTGCACCGGGTCACGTTGTTCTATGGGAAATTTACCCGTTCTCATCTACAGTTTCGAAAGCCCGAGCCAACAATGCAGAACTCTCCGACGGCAGACTACGGAACGAGACCTTACACTCGGTGCGTTCGAGTTTCGTCAGCAGACAAATCTGCTTTACGTCTGTGAGTTACAGCGGCAGGTAACGCTCCTTGCCGTCTCGAACACGTCCGTGGAAATGCATGCACGCCTTTTTAATACAGATTACCGTTCAGACACCCAATGTTCAGCGAAATTTTCGTGTTGATCCTCTCCTTTTCACGACACCACGAGTTCCAGGACACGGACAGCAAGGGTCACAACACAGTTTCCTCGAGGATTAGTGAAGTTACTTCTACATCTTTTGATGACTTTCCAAAACAACTTGCTGCATCTTCCCTGCCGAGAAATCTTAAATCTAGTCATAGTCTTCGTTTGATCCCCGATGTGATTCTACTTCCGTTAATAAATGCTGCTGTTGTCACCTGCGTTTCGGAAGTCAAGGAGTACTGCATCTACCATACAGTCTCGATCCATGGCCCTCAGGGTGCCACGTGAGAAAAGGACGAATTGGGTTTCGAACGACCAATGTTTTCGGAGTCCATCCTGATTGTAGGAGGTCGTTCTGTTCGAGATGCCTCATTATCTTTGAATTCAATATTCTGCAAGAGATGGATATCAAAGACATTCAACAGTAGTTTTGTGGATTACTTCTGTTAGCCTTCTTGTGGATGGATGTGACCTGTGCGTTCTTCCAGCTACTGGGCACAATACTTGGTCGAAGAATCTACGTTATATTATGGTTAAAAGATAGGCTAACCGAGTCAGAAATTCTTCGTAGAATCTGATAGGGATTCCATCGAGCCCTAGAGCTTCGTATAATTTTAGCGATTTTACCTGTTTCTGAATGTCAATGGTACATATAACTACATCACTCATCTTTGTAAAGATGTGAGAGCTAAGCAGGACAATGCTTCCGGAATCTTCTTTGTGAAGAAAAATTTGAAAACGTATTTCATTCCATCTATTGACTCTCCTCAATTTCAGTTTCTGTGTCTTCCATGAGAGTCTGGACACTCTACGACGAGGAACTTGTACTATTTCAGAAGATCCCATGAATATCTATGAAATGGATCACTTATTTTGGTATCGAAGGAAAGAAGGAAGATTAGGTTTTACGTCCAGTCGAAAACGGGGTCATTCGATACGGGGCACAAACTCGAACTGTTTCTTAAATGATGGGGAAGGAAATCGGCCCTGACCTTCTACAGGATGCATCTCAGCATTTGCCTGGAGGGATTTAGGGAAATCACGGAAAACCTAAATCTGGATGGCCAGACGCGGATTTGGACCGTCGTCCGTCCAGCCTACTGACTACTGAGACTTCTCGCTCGGTGTTTGGTGACGGACTATGGTCAGGACTCTGCTAAGAGAGCACTACCCCTCATAGTTCAAGAACATACGGCAAAAAGTCACTCTACACAGAAGTGAGGCTGATAATGAAGCATGTAGAGTGCAATATAGTCAATGTATGAAACGCTGCAGTTCAAGACATAAGTTCATGGCTTGCAAAAAGTAAATTGATGCTAAATCACAGTGAGACTCCGTTTTTAGTTTCTAACACACAATTCAAATAAAACTGACATTTTGACAGCAGAGGATGGGCATGTGATTAGTGAGTCTGAACAGTTCAAATTACTGTGTGTTCAGATAGATGGCAGATGACATGGAAAGCCTGCGTTGTGGATCTTGTTCAAAAATTGAATGCTGCTATATATGGCACTAGTTGTAGCCGGCCGCGCGTTGCAGTGGCTCAGTCTGGTTAAATGGAAAAGCAAGAAAAGAGAAAGGACATGTTTCTAATATGTTTGGTAATTGGATATACGTCCCCATCGCCTTATCCCTCCTCTCTCTGTCCTTGTCCTCCTCTCCCCGTCTTTGTCCACCTCTTCCTCTTTCGCCTCTCTCTGTCCAGCACGTCCTCCTTTTTTCTCCTTTCATCTTCTCCTCGCCCTCCCTCTCCATCTCCTTCTGTCCCCCCCCCTCCCGCTCTCTCTGTCCATCACCTCCTTCCCCCTTTCTCTACGTTCTCCTGCCCCCTCACTCTCCATCTCCTTCTGCCCTCTCTCTCTGACCATTACTTCCTCCCCCATTTCTCTGTCCATCTTCTTCTCCCCCATCTATCCATCTCCTGCTACCCCCCCTCTCTATCCATCTCCTCCTTTCCCATTTCTATATCCGTTTCCTCCAACCCCTGCATCCCCCTCTTCTTCACCGCTCTCTCTGACACTGAGCCTCTTTATTGTTGTCATAAATTCAGATTCTGAGGTAGTATTCTAGTCATAAGCCGATAAACCACAAATACAACTTTCCTGTTTGTTCAGAAACTTTCACTATATATGTATCCAAACGTTTATTACAGTATCAGGTAAAAATTTGAAGTAAATCGGTCGAGTATCTGCTGACATTTTTGGTAACAGTATTTCCCCTTTACACATTACATGCATATTTATATATCATATAGCTTAAAGATATATAGCCTATGTCGGTTTGAATGTTCGTTAGGGTATTGTATAAAAACTTGAAGTAGCTTGGGCAAGAACTTTTGGAGATTTTTGGTAATAACCTTTACCCTTTATTAATTACAAGTTTATTTATATATTACATATATTAAAATTAGGCATACAAAAACAAGATGGCTTTGGAACGCAACGTTTTGTAAAAATTTGAAAGCAATTGGTGAAGAACTTTCGGAGATATACGATTTTGAATAAACGAATATTTACATTTTTATTTATATAGAACAGAACAGTACCTACAATACGAAGCAGTGCAACACGAAAATTAATCTACTTTGCTTATTTTCATTTCGCCTATGACATACGACATTGTAATCTGGGGTAACTCTTCCCATATGCAAGGGCTTTTTTTGGCTTAGAAACGGGCAGTTACAGGAATATGTGATGTTAGCTCGCGAAACTGCCGATCCTCGTTCAGGAACCTGGGCATTTTGATATTGGCCTCTCAATATATATTTTCTTTAGTGTCGTTTGTTATTAACAACATGAGCTAATTCCTGAGAATTAACAGCTTTCACTTAGTTAGTACTAGGCAGAAAGCCAATCTGCCTTTGGATCGCACCTCCTTGACTCCTGTGCAGGAAAGCATGGAGTATTTTGCTACGTTTGTTTCCAGTAAGCACCATAAGAATTTAAACAATGTTAGCGGTTGTCCTCGCATTTTCAAGGCTAAACTCTCAATCTCATTCTGTCGAAGAGATCCTGGAAAAAAATTGTTGGTTATGCTAATACCTACTCGCAGCCTGTCGTCCGCGTAGGACTCGTGTAATTTTATTTTGTCTATTATTACTCCATTCGTTGGACGACCATGAAGATTTACTCCTCAGTTTGGTGCTACAATACTAGACGTGCGAAATAAAAAATCAAAGGAATCGCAGCGTTGGAAAGTGGTCGTGGAAATGGTAAGAATGTGCAGTGGAAAAGGAGCTGTTGCCACTACGTATGAGAGGATGACGTCTGGGATACTCAGATAGTCAGCACAAGTCATCACGAGAGCCAGTCGCAAAGTTTTAATTGTCGCCTCGAAAAACTCAAGCTGTGACCTTGTAATTTGATGTGATGTCAGTTCTTCTCTACATATTCACCTTTGAACGGTGCAGTTTTTTTGGAAAGGATGGATGACCTGACGCAGACCATTCTTGCAGAAGCCTGCATTTTGGCTGTGGAGGGAATGTTACACGTCGAAACTCACCTTGTCGTCATTCTGGAAATGCCTCCCATGCACTGGTTTCCTCATGCTAAAGAAGAGGACGAAGTCACTGGATACAAGGCCAGGAGAATGAAGGGAGTGTGAGGCAAAATTTGATTGTCCAGAGAAGCAGCATATATGACTGCGTCTTGTAACAGACTGTCAGGAACGTTATAGTGGATCAAAACAGCCCTTTAGATAGCTTTCTGTGACTCTTCGTCTAGACATTCTTCCCTAACCGCGACAGAAAACTTCGGTAGCATGTTTCTCTAATAGCTCGTTTCTTACGAGCAATATGTCACCATCACACTAGGACAGTCTACAAAAGTCTCAGCATCACCTTTCCCGATGATGGTTGGATCTTCGTCAGTTTCGGCGGATGTGAGTCGACTTGCTTCCACTGGCTGCTTCGCTTTTTTGTCTCAGGGTCATGATGATACACTCAGCACTCGTACGCGGTGATTAGGCAGCTAAACAAGTAATCCAGATAGGCCCGACAGAGCCGCAAGAATTGCACTGCTACTTCTTTTCGGCAGGTTTTCCGAACGGACATGAGTAATCTGTGAACCCAGTAAACGGGACCTCTGTCATGTCGCAAATATGGACAACGTCGGAAACTCATGCATTACTGATTTTTCGAGTGTTCCACTATCGCTCCGAGTATGCTACGGTGGTCTTTGATATCTCGGCCTCCACTTCTCTATCATTTCCCGTTTCTTGTCCAAGAGTTGGTCTGTCAGTTCAAAATGTTCAGATGGGTGTGGAATCTTATGGGACTTAACCTCTAAGCTCTTCAGTCCCTAAGCTTACACACTACTTAACCTAAATTATCCTAAGAACAAACACACACACCCATGCCCGAGGGAGGACTCGAACCTCCGCCGGGACCCTGTCACCTCATTCTACGCCACTAAAGACTCGTTGACCACACTGGAAGCGTCTGCGCTACTGACTGTGTGATTTTATTGTGCATTGTTGCTATACGCTTCCACCAACTCAGCACTGGTTTGTTGCAATGTTACTTCAAATGTGACAATCAAATAACCGCACGACACTCCACTTTTTATGGGTGCTCTGATGGTGCGCTACGGTACTGTGCCGCAGAGATTTCAGTGTACGAGGGCTGCTGAAATTTACCCGTAAAAAAAGAAAACCACGAATTACGTAATTTTATTTTTTCGAGGTGACAATTACAACTTATCGACTGCCCCTCGCAGAACAGAGCGGTCAGCAGACAGGTCGCGTGGTTACCCTTGACGAAGTTCTTGTCGATGCGCAGCGCAGCCTCGGCGTCGTGCAACGCCAGCTGCGGCTCGCCCATCAGCAGGTGGCACTTGCTGCGGCACACCAGCGCGTTCTTGTCGCGCGGGTTCAGCTCCAGCGCCTGCAGGCACCAGACACCGACGCCTCACACACCGCCGCGCACTCCTCGTCTCTGCATTTCTTGTGACACACAAAATCAGAGCACAATGTTCCCTCACCTTGTACAGGGTTACACTATTGGCCATTAAAATTGCTACACCAAGAAGATGACGTGCTACAGACGCGAAATTTAACCGACAGGAAGAAGATGCTGCGATATGCAAATGGTTAGCTTTTCAGGGCATTCACACAAGGTTCGCGCCTGTGGCGACACCTACAACGTGCTGACATGAGGAAAGTTTCCAACCGATTTCTCATACACAAACAGCAGCTGACCGGCGTTACCTGGTGAAACGTTGTTGTGGTGCTCGTGTAAGGAGGAGAAATGCGTACCATCACGTTTCCGACTTTGATAAAGGTCGGATTGTAGCCTATAGCGATTGCGGTTTATCGTATCGCGACATTGCTGCCCGCGTTGGTCGAGACCCAATGACTGTTAGCAGAATATAGAATCGGTGGGTTCAGGAGGGTAATACGGAACGCCGTGCTGGATCCCAACGGCCTCGTATCACTAGCAGTCGAGATGACAGGCATCTTATCCGCATGGCTGTAACGGATCGTGCAGCCACGTCTCGATCCCTGAGTCAACAGATGGGGACGTTTGCAAGACAACAACCATCTGCACGAACAGTTCGACGACGTTCGTAGCAGCATGGACTATCAGCTCGGAGACCATGGCTGCGGTTACCCTTGACGCTGCATCACAGACAGGAGCGACTACGATGGTGTACTCAACGACGAACCTGGGTGCACGAATGGCAAAACGTCATTTTTTCAGATGAATCCAGGTTCTGTTTACAACATGATGATGGTCGCAACCGTGTTTGACGACATCGCGGTGAACGCACATTGGAAGTGTGTATTCGTCATCGCCATACTGGCGTATCACCCGGCGTGAGGGTGTGGGGTGCCATTGGTTACACGTCTCGGTCCCCTCTTGTTCGCAGTGACGACACTTTGAACAGTGGACGTTACATTTCAGATGTGTTACGACCGGTGGCTCTACCCTTCATACGATCCCTGCGAAATCCTACATTTCAGCAGGATAATGCACGACCGCATGTTGCAGGTCCTGTAGGGCCATTCTGGATACAGAAAATGTTCGACTGCTGCCCTGGCCAGCACATTCTCCAGATCTCTCACTAATTGAAAAGGTCTCGTCAATGGTGGCCGAGCAACTGGCTCGTCACAATACGCCAGTCACTACTGTTGATGAACTGTGGTATCGTGTTGAAGCTGCATGGGCAGCTAGCTGTACCTGTACACGCCATCCAAGCTCAGTTTGACTCAATGCCCAGGCTTTTAAAGGCCGTTATTACGGCCAGAGGTGGTTGTTCTGGGTACTGATTTCTCAGGATCTATGCACCCAAATTGCGTGAAAATGTAATCACATGTCAGTTCTAGTATAATATATTTGTCCAGTGAATACCCGTTTATCATCTGCATTTCTTCTTGATGTAGCAATTTTAAAGGCCAGTAGTGTACATAAGTACCTCCGGGGTTCCAGAACACGTCAGTGCAGAAACTACAAGACCACAGGAAATTGACGCATATCAATGGAAAAAAACATCTCTACAAGTTTTGAACTCGCACTAAAGGTACTCAGCATTGACACCATATCTGACGTGGCCAACGTCAGTACGATAGTCAAACTCTTGCCATGCACATTCCAACATATCAAGGTCGATACCAGCGACTGTATTAATTATCATTCCTTGCAAATTTTCCAGATGACGTGTGAGTAGAAGCAGGAATACACTATCTTCGATGTAGCCCCATCACAGAAATCACAGGGAGTTAATTCACGTAACCATGGGGTCACTTAGGACCATACTATACTGAGGAAGTTCAGTTATGAGATAATCATGAAGGTCCGAAGAAAGCTATGGTGGGCCACCATCTTGTTTCAGAATGAATCCTCCACTGTCTTGTTATAATTCTGGCACGTGCCTTTACCACAGCATATCCACATTCGTGAAACACACACATTACGACAATTCACTTTTCAGACAATTGAAACGTGGCTTCGTTACTGAAAACCAGCTTCTGCGACACGTCGTCTTCCTTCATCAGCCAACACAAATCCGGCAAAAATTAAAACGAAGTTCATTGTCCCAAATAGTCAACGCATTTAGCAATGGCAGCAGGCATACTTTTACAAATAGACTTTTGCGTAGAATCATCCAGACATTTGACTGCAGTATCTGCAGTTCTCTAGCTCGCAAGTGTCGTCCATTGCTTTGGACTCCTGAAAACTAATTCCAACACACGCTCCACCTTCTCTACTGGCTGCCCTGCCTCCCCTGTTTGCCTTGCACAAAAAGGGCAGCCAGTCTGACGGAATTTGTTGCACCAATCGTGGATCGTTTCGTGTGCTGGAGCTTTCACCCGATGTTTGGCACTAAAATGTCGCTGAACCGCTATATTTGACTCACATTTATGGAAGTCAGGGACACCAAACGCACGTATCGACTCATTACACGCCATGTTCTGATATCCCTGCCCCCTACTGGAGTGCCCAGTAACTGTGCCGCGGCGCGTATTACCAATAGAAACTTTGTACTCTTCCTGTATATCTTGTACTTTTCGCGCAGTTGTCTTCTGCAACGCCAGAGGTTATTACGAATGACACTGTATAAATTGGGAACACTGGAACGTTACCTTCTCACCGTCTTGTACATCAACAAAAGCCATATCAGTTCCAAATTTCGTCTGAAAATGTCACCTGGATATCTACATCCTCAAAATCCCACAAACCTCTCCAAATCCTTGAATGCCATCCACTCCATCTCACTTTCTGCATTCGCCTAGCGTCTCAACACGAATCCTGCATCACATTATCCGTACTGAAGTACATAATGTTGTTTACCAGTCCAGTTAACTTGATACCAACCACACCGTTGTTTCTACCTTCATCTCTTGATAAGCTCACTAGATGCTGTAGTTGTGCTGAACTGGTAATAGGCGGTAATGTCAACCTCAACTACTGACTTGTGTCATGGAGTGAAGTTATATGGAATCTGCGCAGTAAGGTGCATCGACCAGCAGACGTCATAGACTAGTAGTAAAGAACTACCGTGTATGGCTGTACCCATAACCACACCGGTAATGAAGCTGCCCCTCTTGTTGGTGAACTACTCACAGCCAGTTACACGGCGTAAGAAGCGTAATGGTACGACGAACTTCAAAATTAAGTTACACATTATAATGTAGACCAAATAACTTTTATTGAATGCTGCACTACACTTAAAAAGGGATACACACACATGACACTATTTTTCAACGCAGTCAGTAAGTTTCCACATACAGTGGTCGGAACGTTCTACGAACTGCTCAATTACTCTACGTTATAAATCCTCTTCTTGGTCATTGAACCATTCATAACTGCTGTGCGAATGTTTTTATAGTTGGAAAATCTGTTTCCTCCAATGTTCTTTCAGCTTTCCGGCAAGATGAAAATATTTTAGTGTACAACTCACGTCTGTGCGGCCTTGGTCAAATTATTGACACCATTTCAATACGACTGGACGCAAGTGTTACCAGTGAGTAGCCGCCGCCGCGCTGTCTGTGTTCTGCATGAAGAGAACAGGAGTTAACACACCATTCGTCTGTAACTGAAAATCATGCCGGAAACTGTGTGAGGCAGTAGACAACAGCAGATCCCCACCAGCTCCACCACAGGGATCAATTACAATTAAGTTTCCCACTTCTTTTCCCACAAGGGACTAACAATATAAACTTTTTTTAAAAAAAATTGTGACGGAATGTCATTCTCAGTACAGCAGACATGACAAAATGTAACCATGGGCGGAGCGTTGGTTTCACCAGTGACAGTTATTTGTAATATGACGCGGTGCCATACCCGGAAAACTTTTATTTGACTCTGGCCGCAGAGGCCCACGCTGAGTAGAGATGTCTGTACATTTACTGTTTTACCGTCCGATCAAGGTATATAGTTCCTATCTCTCCTTCATCCAAAGGCTCTTAGCTGAACAGCACGGCAAGATCACCTGCGCCCATTAGAGCAGAAAGCCTTTTCATCTCCTTCACTCAAACAGCTGTCTTTTCGAAATCAAGTTGTCCGACTCTTGATGTATCTTCCTCGTAACACCATGGGGCTTACAGTTACAGCTTCAAAAGAAACTAATGACTTGTCGATTAAAAAACAACAATGTTTTCTCTCGATTTTAAAGTCA
Source organism: Schistocerca nitens (assembly GCF_023898315.1). NCBI lineage: Eukaryota > Metazoa > Arthropoda > Insecta > Orthoptera > Acrididae > Schistocerca > Schistocerca nitens. The sequence continues at coordinate 731,789,725 of NC_064615.1, forward strand.
CACTTCACCCTGTTACAAATAATTACCACGTTTTACCATCGGACATTCTCCCGTGCCCAAGCCCCCTGATGAATCAGTGTATCTGCATTCCTCTTTCTTAATACTCAGTAATTCCATATTGATATTTTTTCTTCGATCCGTGTCATCTTTCCTTTACCATTATCTACAGTTACTATTATAACTTTTATTATTATTATTATTATGATAATTATTATTATCATTATTGTTATTCCAAACAACATTAATTGTTGCACTGACACGTGAAAGAACACATGATATCAAAGAATAGTCAGTATGACTTTCGAAAGTACTCGGCTGGACATAAAAGTGCCTACATCTACAGTGCAAGCCATTAATATTGCAACATATGTTATTTGACTTGAAGTATCGTAACTGAAGATATGATGTCTGAAGACACCGTGACAATTTTTAGTGGAATGAAGAAAGGAAGACACATTCTAAGTTAGGATAAATGAACGTAGAGAATGACACACGGTGTCTGTGTTTCTTCATCGCACGAACTGTACTATGTGATTGGATACGCAGCTATTTAGCACATCAGGGCAACCCCACAAAGTATGCAGGAGGGACAGTATCTACGTTCTGTATGCAGAAGAAAATATTACACAGTGAATATTTCTTTCCGAAATCTTGTTTGAAAGTGGTTTGTTTGATAGAAGAGCTTGTAAGAATGACAAACATTTTGCAGCACGCGTTGGAGGTCGACAGCAGCAGGATCGTTGTGTATGAAGAGAGCAATTTCTCTTTTCACAATATTGCTGCTCGAGTTGGTCGGGAGCACAGGTCTGGTATGTGGGTATGGAATATTGATGAGTTCACAACGATCCCAGTTCACGCCATACAGCGTCTAAATGGCCCAATACAACTAACATCCTAGAGAACAGGCACATTGTCCGCTCGGTGTTGCAAGATGGTACAGTCACGCGGTACATCACAAGTGAAGATGTGGAATTTTTTTGTAGAAAAACAAATGTCCAAACGGAGTACGCAATAATGTCTGAAGCGCTACAACTCGTCCTCAGCGAGGCCACCGTTGTGGCTTCACTCGACGGGCACCAGACTGAAGCCTGCCGACAAGTGGTGCGCAAGAACCCAATGCTGGACGCAGTAGTCGCACCACGCCATGTTTTCCGATGAGTCCCACTTCGGCGTACAGTGTCGTGATAGAAGAATCCGCGTGTGGAGGCTCTGAGGAGAGTGAATGTTGGCAGACTGTATCCGTAATCGTTACACGCGCACAGCATATGGCCTGAAGGAATGGAGTACCACTGACTACATAAAACCATCGCCTTTTATTAGCATAGCTGGTAATTTGTACAGCAAGGGCTTGTTTTCTGACGTGTTAAGGTCTGCGTCAGTGCGCTATTTTCGAGATCTCCGTGACGTATTCCCTCAACGGGATTACAGGAGATAGTATGTTGCCTGTGCTGACTTGACCTATCGCCATAGAGATGATGTTCGGCTTTTGCCCTGGCCAGACGTTCCCCAGATCTTTCACCAACTGAGAACGTCTGACCAAGGATTGGCTAGTGACTGGAAATCCACCACTCGCCTCCGACTAGGATTGATGAGGTGTGGCGTACAGTCTAAGCGGCTTGCAATGACCTAACCATGTATGATATCTGAGCTCATTTTGAGTTGATGCCCAGCTGGGTTAGAGCTACTGCTGCTGCCAGAGGTGGCAGTCCTGCACACTAAATTTTGTACCTTGTATTCAACCGAATCACTTACGTATTGTTCCTGCTATACTGTGCACGCACAATACGTACAATTCCGTTATTACCTGTCCTTTCTGACATTGGAATCTTAATGGCAGCAGTAGAGGGTTACTCAAAAGTACCGGCGGGATTTTACAAGACGAATTCGTGAAAACCACATTACGTATCAGAAAATAAAAACATATTACTGATAGAGCATCTGACCAAGTTCTTGACTCACATTACGGGTGCTCAGTATGGACAGCAGTTATGATGCAGCAAACATCAATATTTGCTCGAAATTTATTCAAGTCACTGACACGAATTACCGGAGAAGACGCTAGTACAGCTCACTTGGGAAATCACTTCAGTGCGTCGCCCATCGTCAGGTGTGAACTAACTGGATGCGAAAGTACGGAACATATCATTTGGCTACAAGTTCTGACAAACCCGTCCCCTAGTGGCGACTTCTGTAACTACGTCACGTCTCGTATTACGAATCGAAACTCGGAAAGATGCTCTGTCGATTTATATATGTCATGTATCTATATGTCTGGTAGATTTCGGACAATCATCTTCTGAGTTCGAGTGGGTACTAAAGCCTTCGGCACACGGACCGTGTATTGTGAACGTCAACGTTGAGCGTGCCGAGTTCAACGTACTACTGAACGCTCACAAACGATGCGACTTGTGCACACAGTACGTGGGACCCAACGTGGTATCCGCGATCCCAACGCACTCCAGCGGCAGTTGCGGGATGTTTTTAGTTCGAAAATCACACTGTTTACTAAACGGGCGCGCGTAAAATTCCTACGTTAGCTCTATTAAAACGCACATTTCCTTCACTATCCATATGCTAGTCACGTTGTTCTATATGTATTATACACAAACAAAAACTTCAATGTCCATGTACATGTTTTAAGACAAAAAGGAAAGTACGATTTCCAATCAATAAGTTTGCAGGCTTATAAAAGTTCCACTACAAACAGTGCGACACAAATTTGCGATAGTTCTCCACATAAGATAAAAATTATTTTATCATTCCCACATTTTAGTGAAATCCTAAAATCATTCTTACTCGATCACTCTTCCTACCCAGTAGCAGTATCTTTACAATATGTGAATAGCGAAACTTGAAAGAAAAAGGAACAAAATATCTTTCGACAGGTAGCGCAAGCTGTACTATAGATTAACCCAATCGAATAAACTCACTACTCAAAAAAGGTGAATTTATATGTACATAACATAAAATATTGTAGTATGTACTTACATTAAACTAATAATAAAGCAGCAGAACCTATTAAATACGGGAATGTCAGGAAAAAATATTTCGATGTGGCGGGACGCGAACCACCACCACATGCCGCAACACGTTATAAGTCAATTACACTACTCACTGCACCAAACAGATGACAGATTTGCTGTTGCCAATCCTAACGTGTTTCGAAATCCTAGAAGCTTTAATCCTAGCTATGTTACTAACTGAAATTTAGTTATAACAAATTGTACCAAGAACAATGTGTTTTTGGTAGATCCTCAGAGTGTCACTGTCTTCAAATGGCGCACTCTCATAATACGTAAGTCACAGTAATTCTTTTGTCACGAATATGATGTTTCTCATTATTTTTTTTTCAACGAATCACACAGTTAACAACCGGTTTTTGAGTGACTCTCAAGTTACTGGTGCTCAGAAACGGCATATATAAATATAGGCTTCAAATGAATGCCAATATGGCGCCTTACAATTCTGTGTTGAAGGGAGGTGGCGTGCATGTGACGTAGGTGGCGTAGTGCTATCTCATTGGTCAACGCTCAGACGCACGCTCACAATATCTGACATGCTAGATATTGCCCTGCACGTTCGGAAAGACTCCCGAACGTGCTATTCCACGCTATGACGTCAGAAACTCGGCATGCTCAACGCTCAACGTTCGGATGCACGGTCCGTGTGTCGACGGCTTAAGGAATAAGCGTGTGTATAAAAGCACGCGCAGGCGTGCGCCGCGTCGGACCTTGTGGACGAATCCGATGGCGGTGCGCAGGTTGCCGCGCCGCATCTCTCTGCTGCCAAGCGCGAGCAGCGCGCCGGGCCGCGCCTCCTCGGGTATCTGCAGCGCGCGGCTGCGCTCCTGCTTGCGCTTCAGCCGCAGCGACTGCTTGATGTCGCGAGAGCCCATGTTGGCGGCCGCGGCGCGGTCCTTGTCCGTGTACTCCTCCTCTTGCACCACGCGCCGCGACCTGCCCGCAAAGCACACCGCAGCTACAGACACGCGGCCGGCGCTAGGCAGGGCGCGTCGCTAAATTGTTACAGGATAGAGTAGCGAGTATACTGACATATTGCCATTAGTTCCACGAGGAGCAATGAGACCTGGGTACAAAATGAGCACACTCACATTTCCGTCTGTATACCTCTTACAAGGGAACCTCCCCATCGCACCCCCCTCAGATTTAGTTATAAGTTGGCACAGTGGATAGGCCCTGAAAAACTGAACACAGATCAATCGAGAAAACAGGAAGAAGTTGTGTGGAACTATGAAAAAAATAAGCAAAATATACAAACTGAGTATCCATATGTAAGATAGGCAACATCAAGGAGTGCTTGAGCTCAGGAGCTCTGTGGTCCTGTGGGAGCGTGAGCAGCTGCGGAACAAAAGGTCCTTGGTTCAAATCTTCCTTGACGTCTCTGTTCACTGTAATAAGTTTAGTGTCTGTGTTTTGCGACCGCACCGCAAAACGGTGCGATTAGTAGACGAAAGGACGTGCCTCTCCAATGGAAACCGAAAACATTTGATCGCAAGGTCATAGGTCAACCGATTACTCCACAGGGAAACACGTCTGATATATTCTATACGACACTGGTGACAGATAATAATTGTCTGAAAATAAAAAATTAAACTCTTCGGCCAAGGGAAGACTTGAACCCAGGACCTCTCGCTCCACAGCTGCTCACGCTAACCACGGGACCACGGCGTTCCTGATGTCGTACTTTCCTTGATGTTGCCTATCTTGCACATGGACTTCTCAGTTTGTATATTTTGCTTATTTTTTTCATAGTTCCACACAACTTCTTCCTGTTTTATCGATAGATCTGTGTTCAGTTTTTCAAGGCCTATCCACTGTGCCAACTTATAACTGAATCTGAGGGGGGTGCGATGGGGAGGTTCCCTTGTTAGTGACAATGAGAACTGGTAGTATAGAACAACCATGTAAATCAACTTTATTTCAACTGAACTTTGAAATTTCTTTTACAAAAGTACCCACATCAGTAGCTATCTATTAAAAATAAATAAATGAAATAAAATAAATGAACAACATCAGGCATTAAAAATCCCTCCAATATCTTTCAGCATCGCACTTCCATAAAAAAATAATGAGTCAGAGTTCTAAAATTTCTACCATACTTACGAAAAGATTTATATGAACGTACTGACTGCTGTAAAATGACATTTAATAATGAAATAATATTCGTTACATTGGATGAAAGCAAAGTATGTAATTCTTCAGTTTCTCTCGGGGTACTTCTTACTCGAACAGTTCACCGGTGTACTGCCGGTTCATAGTGTCTTACGGGGACAATATTTCGGCGATCAGACATGTCGCCATCGTTACGTGCGCTGACGAACTGAGCTCCTGAGGTCCGAGGTCCGAGGCACAAGACTGAGGGATGTACCCTCTGCAGTTTGCGAAGTACTAGCGTAGCGAAGACGCTTCTCCTTCTTACTTGAAGCTTGATGTTGGATGACGTGGCGGTTGGAATTTTTGCATTTTTGTGCATTTTTTTTTTTTTTTTGGATAGGTGAAAGGATAGTTAGAGCGATAGTGGAAGAATCTGGAAAACGAATGGCCCCATTGACTGGCCAGTATATATATATATATTTAAGAATATAGGACAGTAGAAGGGATAGTAGAAGTGGTTGGAAGACGAATGGCCCATTGGCTGGCCGAGAATCATGATTAAGTACAATTGGTGAAAGAATAAAGGATAGGAGGAGGAACAGCGTGAGTTGATAGAAAGCGAAAGGCCATTTTCCTGGCCTCTTCTTTTTGGCAGCATCTTTTGATGGCGGTGGCAGACAGTCGTGAGGTGGGGAGGTGGGGTGGGAAGAAAGAGAAAGCAGTGTGAGAGTGACAGATAAGAGGTGAAAAAGGAGAGCCTGTCATGATTAGGCCGGTAGTGGGGAGGGTGTGGGGCTGATGAGGGTGGCATTCTATAGGGGTGGGTGACATGACTAGGGGAGATGAATCAATGATATGGGAGATGGTAGTCTACCTGAATTGTGGTGACTGAAGAGTGCAGATCATGGGGGGCGAAACAGAAGGTCCGGCCAGCGAGTGGTGGCTAGTCGATGGACACGGGTGCCCAAGGAAAGGATTAAGGGATTAGGAGAGTGACGGGTTTGTTGATAAAAGGAATTGGCTGCGGAGAGGATACGGGTGCGAAGGAGCGGCACCTCGGCCAGGATGTGGAGCTCTTGGGTTGGGAAGTCAAAAGGGAGGTGCAGGGCACGCCGGAGAGCCCGGTTCTGGACGGTTTGGAGTCGGCGGAGGTGGGTGGGGGCAGCATTGCCCCACACCACCACCGCGTATTCCAGGATGGGGCGGACAAGGGAGGTGTACAATCTAACAGCAAGGTGGGAGGGTAGTGAGGAGGTTGGGTTGATGAGAGGGTAAAGCAGGCGTAGCCGCCCCATTGCTTTACGACGCACGTCATCGATGTGGGGGCGCCAGGTGAGGCGCTGGTCCAGGGTAACACCCAGGTACTTAGCAGTACGAGTCCAGGGGACTGGTGTACCAAGGACCATTACCTGAGGGAGCCGAATGGGAATCTGGAGCTCCTGAGGGCGGGCGTCCGTCTTAAATCCTCTCCCCTCGCGAGGCGTTCTCTCCGCGGTCCGCGCCCGCGTGTCAGCGGTTGCTGAGACGCTGGCGTCGGCGGCTGTGGTGGCGTTGGTGTAATTGCCTCGTTCGCCCTAGTCGCCCGTTTGTCGTTAATGGAGAATACTACGGAAGGAGTCGCCATCGGTAACCCACTCTCGCCGGTGGTCGTGAATTTCAATTTCTGTATGGAGCACTTCGAGGAGGAACCTTTGGCGTCATCCAAGCGGAAACCTACTTGTTTTCTACGTTATGTGGATGGCACGTTCGTGATCTGGCTCCACGGAAGGGAGAAGCTCCAAGACTTCCTTACACACCTGAACTCCATACATCCGAACATCAAATTCGCTATGGAGACCGAAGCAGAAGGAAGATTACCATTCATGGACGTCATGGTCAAAAGAAGAGCCGATGGCACCATGGGCCACGGAGTGTACAGGAAAAAAATGCACACCGACCTGTATTTGCAAGCGGATAGCTACCACCACCCTGCGCAGAGCTATGTGGTGCTAAAAACACTGGTGCACAGGGCGCGCACCATCTCTGACGCAGAGAGTCTGCCCCAATAGCTGGAACACCTCAAAACTGTATTCCGGAAAAACGGGTACTCGGAATGGCACATGAGACGCGCTGTCCGCCGCACCTCTACAGTACAGCGTGTGGAGACGGAAGAAGTCAGGGAGAAAGAGATAGCCACTGCCTATATACCGTATACTGGCGCATTATCAGGTAAAATAGGACGAATATTGTGGAAACGCCGAATAGGAACTGTCTTTTGCCCAGCAAATAAAATGCGAGCATTACTGGGAAGTGTGAAAGACGATCTCGATTTGCGGAAGGCCGGCACATACCACATTCCGTGTCAATGTGGGAAGACTTATATTGGAAAGACAGTGTGAACCATCGAAGATCGTTGCCGAGAAGGTCAGAGGCACACTCGACTTGGGTACCCCAACACGTCGGCGGTCGCAGAGCACTGTTTGTCCGAAAATCACGAAATGAACTACCAACATACCAGGGTCCCTGGCACAGACATCTAAATACTGGGACAGCTTCGTTAGAGAGGCTATCGAAATTTGTACCAGGGACGGACTCATCAACCGAGATTGCGGCTACAACCTCAGCCGGGCATGTGAACCAGCATTGACTCTAATTAAAAAGACGTTCAGTAAAGGAAACGAACGGGCGACTAGGGCGGACGAGGCAATTACACCGACGCCACCACAGACACCGACGCCAGCATCTCACCGACCGCTGACGCCCGCGCGCGGACCGCGGAGAGAACGCCTCGCGAGGGGAGGGGATTTAAGACGGCCGCCCACAACAGGCGGTGTTGCCCACGCACGCGGCGACTTGCGCTGTGGCTGCCGAAGTGTGCGGACGCTCTGTGCTGAAGCTGCCGAGGCAAACCTCTCGCTCGTGATTTTGTAGCGATCGGTTGCGCGGGTTCACGCAATTGGCTGCTCGCCTTGCGTGTTCTCGCTAACCAGCGTTTTCTCTTTCAGAGTCGACATCAGCCTGCAAGGGCCTTTAGGAACTCGTGCAGCAAAATTCACGTGGCGTGAGCCCATTCTCTGAGAAAGCAATCGTGTCTTTCAAAAGAGGCAAAATTGTCGTGTTCGGGGTTACGACATGGAGGAGGAGCTCGAACGAGTCGATCGCTCCAGCGGGACGCAGGGTGAGGCAGATGGCGGTCTAAGGGAAGTTTCCCGGACGACGGCAGCGTCTGGCCCCCCATCACCGACGAGGACGACGAGTGAGAGTGTTGCTCGCGGTCGTCGGACGAACGTGGAAACTTCCGCGAACGGACGGCGCCGCGCCCGCACACTCTCTCTGCCGAGACGACGGATCGAGCCGCCGATCCCCCTGGCAAAGGAGGAATTTGCCGCCGCCATCGCCATGCTGACTCCCGATGAGAGTTGCATCGTCATGCAACGTCTGGCCATGGGAACCGATGCGGACAGAGTGGAGGTTCTAACGAGACTCCGGTCCCTGGTACCTGTGGGTCGCGACAAGCAGTTGCCTGTCGCAGTTGCCACGACAGCTGCCGCGCCAGCAGTCGCACCAGCCGTGGTGGCTACTGAAGCCGCCACGCCCTCACAACGTCCAGGCTGGCAACACCTGACGAGCCTGCCGAGGTCGAGAAAACCTCACGGAAGCGCCCAGCCGCGGCCGTAGAGGACACTCCCTCCCCCCAGGCAAGTTCCGGTCGCGCCAGGCGGAAGAAGAAGAGGGTACGGCGCAGGACGACGACCGCATCGCCGAGGAAGCCGGATGAAGAAGGCTTCATCGCGCCCTCCCGGCGCCACACAGCGAGACCCAGGTCGTTTGGACTGGTGACGCCAGAACAGGTCGAGGCTGAAAACCGGTTTGCAGATCTACCGGAAGTAGCCGAGACAGACGGGCACGGGACAACACCGACTACGGCGACGAAACCGCCCCACCGCCCTCCGCTGATTACCATCCATTGGAGTAAGGAGTGCAGCGAGCTCAGAGAGAAGCTGTACTCCATGGCAAAACCGCTGAAGATGTTCGCGGGGACCGATATTTTACAAGGTCAGAGCAGAGTGCATAGAGGACCATGCGAAACTCATGCAACTCTGTGAGACCGAGAAGTTGTTCTGCTTCACGCAGAGTACGGAGCAGCTGAAGGTCGTCGTTCGTCACCTGCCGCTGAAGGTGGAACCGGCATTCCTACAGCGGCAGCTGGAGGAACTCGGCTTCCAGACCCGCCACGTCGGCCTGATGAGGTCGCCCAGGACCCACAGGGACATGTCCTTGTTCCTTGTGGTTTTAGTCGACAATGTGGACAACCGGAAAATTTTTCATGTTGAAAACATTGCCGACTTCGACGTGAAAGTCGAGCCACTCCGCGCGAAAGGCAGGCGAGCCCAGTGCTTCAACTGCCAACGCATGGACCACGTGGCAAAGTTCTGCAGGATGCCTGTGCGTTGCTGCAAGTGCACCGAGGAGCACCCGTCGCGTGACTGCCCGAAGAAGAAGGAGGACAGACCGACGTGCTGCAACTGTAACGGGGACCATGTCACCTGTTACCGGGGATGCGCCGCATTCAAGAGCGGGAAACGCGCCAGCCGCGTAAACCCGAGCCGCAGCTTCGCGGACGTTGCTAAGGGGAAGCTGGCCGCCCCCTCCGAGAGGCCACGGCCGCTTGCAGGGGAGGCCGCACCGGCACCGCAGCCGTCGCAGCTGCCCTCGCCCGCGGCGCCGCCTGCAGTCGGGGAGGCCGACTTGCCGGCGCCCGCGGCTGTAGGAGGGGTTGCCGCCCGCGCAGGGCGTTCCCAGCACGCCGCTCCGCTGCCGACTGCGGGAAACGTTGCGAAGGAGTCAAACCTTCCCGAAACGGCGAAGGAAGACACCACTGAGCTGGCCGCGGTCCTGCGGTCGCTCAACCAGCTGATGACGCAGCTACCAGTCCTCGTGGGAGCAGTGACGGCGGCCCTCCAGGCCACCGCCGGGAGAAGCCAGCCCTAATATGGATAACGACCATATTTATGGGTTAACCATATGCACGTTCAACGCTCGGGGTCTCCACCCCCAGCAGGGCGAGTTTCGCCAATTCCTACGGGACGAGGCGGTCGACATCTGCCTTGTGCAGGAGACCTTCCTCAAACCAGGGGTCGACGTGCGAGCAGCAAATTTTCGCTGCTACCGAGATGACAGAGCCACCCACGGGGGCGGCACTGCCATCTACGTGAAGAAGTCACTGCGCCACCACCGAGTTCAACTGCCGGCGCTCAACGCGCTGGAAGCCACAGGAGTGGCCGTCAACACCACCACCGGAAAGATTCTTTTCGTGTCGGTCTATCGGCAGCCTAGCAGACCTCTACACGAAGCCGACTTCGACGTCCTGCTGTCGCTGGAGGGGCGAGCTTTCATTGCCGGGGATTTCAATGCGAAACACACCGAATGGAACTCGCGAACTGTTAGCCGCAGCGGGCGCCGCCTCTCCCGCGTTGTTCACCGCAACGGCGCGATCACCGTGGGGCCGTTTGACCCCACGATCTTCCCTGCACGGGGACAGCCCGACGTGCTCGATATTGCCCTTCTGAAGGGCATCGGGCACTTCGCGACCGTCGAGACGCGCAAAGTTCTCTCCTCCGACCACGTACCGGTCATTTTTGGCCTCGACGTGGCCGGAGCTTCTCTTCCAGACAGCCGTCCGAGCTAACGCAGGCTCGACGCCGAGCGCTTTCAGACGAAAGCCCTCGAACTGCTCGAGGACGCGCCAAACCCCGCCGTGGTAGGGGCAGACGCCGCCCTAGCATTCTTCACCCGAAGAATACTCCGAGCAGCGGAGGAAGCCACGCCGAGACGTCGCCAAGGACCACGAGACTTCTCGCGACAGCTACCGCGCCCTATCCTGGACGCGATCACCGAGAAGAACCGACTGTTTCGTGAATGGCAGCTCATTCGCCAACCAGACACGAAGCACCGATTAAACCGCATGAGACGGGAAATTAAGGCAGCAGTCGAGCATCACCGGAACCAGGAATGGGAAGACCTTGTGTCTACCCTCAATCCTGAGGATGGCAGTGCATGGAGGGTGGTAAAGTCCTTCCCACGCCGGCGACAGCGAATACCGCCTTTACAGGTCGGGAACGACTTCGCCAGCGACCCCGACGCGAAAGTCAGCGTCCTGGCTGACGCCTTTTCAGCAAACTTCACACCGGTGGCCGACGTCATCGACGACGACCACATACGGCGGGTCCAAGAGCAACTACCAACCTTCCGCGCCGCAAGGGAGGAAGGCGACGTTATCGAGCCGATAACGGAGGAGGAAGTTGCTGTGCAGCTTCGCTCGCTGAACCCCAAGAAGGCTGGAGGCAGCGATGGCGTCACAAACCTCCTGCTGAAGAACCTTCCGCCGGGCCTACACCGGCAACTTGCCGATATTTTCAACGAGACTCTCCGATCAGGTGACTACCCCTCTGCGTGGAAACACGCGGAGGTCGTGGCCATCCTGAAATCCGGCAAGGACCCACGCCAGGCATCGAGCTACCGACCCATCAGCCTGCTCCCGTCCCTCTCGAAAGTTTTCGAGAGGCTGTACGCGAGAAGACTGATGCGAAACGTCACCCAGGAGGGCATCATCCCGGACGAGCAGTTCGGGTTCCGAGAAGAGCATGCCACTTCCCACCAGCTTTTGCGGGTGGTAGAACCGGCGATGAGGGCACTGGAAACAAGGGAATTCTTTGGCGCAGTGTTCCTCGACGTCTCCCGAGCGTTTGACTCGGTGTGGCACGACGGTCTCGAGTTCAAACTTTTTGAACAAGGGATACCGACGTCCCACATGACGCTGCTGCGGTCGTACCTGTCCGAACGAACCTTCCGCGTGAGGGCTGACGACGGTACGTCCACAGACCGGCAGATACGTGCAGGGGTGCCGCAGGGGTCGGTTCTCGGCCCCTCGCTGTACTCCCTGTACACTGCAGACGCGCCGAATGTGGCAGGAGTCGAACTGGCGCTGTACGCTGATGATACAGCCCTGTTCACCCGCAGCATGACCGCCCAAGTGCTGAGAAACCGCCTCCAACGCGGGTGCGACGCCTTGGGCTCATGGGCAACAAAGTGGCGGTTGAAATTCAACGCCACAAAGAGCCAGACAGTCGTCTTCACCCGAAGACTTCTGCCGCCAGGGCTTACGCCGCTCGAAATCCTGGGAGAACCTATCCCATGGAGTGATACGGCGAAATACCTAGGGATTACCCTAGACCGCAGGCTCACATGGAAGCATCACATCCGTGATGTGAAAGGGAGAGCAATTGGACGCCTCCGCGCCCTCTATCCGCTGCTAAACCCACAGTCGTCATTGCCACAGCAACACGGAATCACGCTTTACCTAACATTGGTTCGCCCACTGTTAGAGTATGCGGCCGTGGTCTGGGGGAAAGCCGCAGATGTTCACATTGTGACTCTGCAACGGATACAGAACCGCGCCCTGAAGACTGCTATGCATCTTCCGAGGCGCTTTTCGACGCGCCAACTCCACGAGGACACCGGGATCCTGCCTCTCCGAGACAGGTTCCGTGCCATCGCCAGGAAGTTCTACGAGAAGACGGGACGCTCCCGCAACCGGCTCATCCGTGGACTGGGCCAACAACCTCATCACAGGCCAACCACGCGTTGGCCTGACCTGCTGAGGGATTAAGTTTTACTAATCCCTCAACAGAGTGTGTCTTTCTCTTTTTCAGGTTAAACCAGACAGGACCAACCGACAAGAGTGGTAATATATATTTCTCTCTCTTACAGGAACCGCAGGATTGACCAATTTTTGTCTAAACTGCACCACCACGAGCCAAGAACAGGCTCGTCATTCCAGCGTCAGCGTCAGGCGGTGTTGCCCAAAAAAGCAAAACTGCCGTGTTTCTTTGTCCTTTGTGTCACTCGCGACACAAAGAAAGGAAAAGTACATTGTCACTATCGGCTATCATCCGGTGGCCGAAAAATTGTCCTGACACACAGCACACCAGTGTCGTACGGCAGAGCAGTTCTGCCACCTCCGAGCTTAGGGACATCTCCGTGCCAGGGCCGGCGGCGCTGCCCCTAGTCCCGCGCACGTGTAAAGACAGGGCTGCACAACCCGTGGAGACCTTCAGACGAGGCATCTGCCGAGCAAGGTGCCAACTAAGCGGGAGTGCGGCGATCCCTAGTACGACCACACACACAAACAAGGATACTGCAACAACATGGACCGCACCAGGACCCACAACCCTCCACTCCCCGCCAGGCAAGAAGAAAGAGTCCAAACCACCGACTCCCCCTCATTACCAACACCTGACAGCAGAAGCTGGAACATCTCCATCACCAGCCCACCTTCCTCATCAGGGAGCTGCAGTCCGAGTGCGCACGTACGCTCCACGTGCGACCCCGTCTGCCCCACATACGTGATACGGGCTTGCCCAGTGATTTCACGCAACACGATCTCGCCTCCACTATTCGTCGATACTGCAAAAGCGCAATTATAAATAATGTCAAAAGCCTCACAGTTACAAGGTTCCAAACGGCTTTCCTGGAGGTCAGGGTGAAAGGGATGGAAGGGGAACTACAGAAAGATCTCCGAAATTCGGGTTACCCCACAACTAAGGTCCAATGGCAAAAATCAAGGGGACCGAGGCCAAATCACAACCGCAAAGTCACACCATCGCTCTCAGTAATTCTCAAAAAGATCCCAGTCACCACACCCGAGGAGGAAGTTAGAGAACAAATGCTAAAACAAGGACTGCGTGTGGAGAAAGCATGGCTCATCATCTCCAGAAAAAAACGAACAGCCAACAGAACAGTTCCGGGTCATAACTCACGACCAACAGACCGTCGACCAACTGCTAACAGAAGGCGTCGACATAGACTTCTAACGGAGAATGGCGGAACCACCACATGACCCCCCTCCCCAACCAGCACAGTGTGGCCGATGCTTATCTTTTGAGCACCCCACCATAAAGTGCACACAGTAACAAGCCAAATGCCCTAGGTCCGGAGGGCAGCACAACCTCTCACAGTGCAACCTGAAGGAGGAAAAATGCGCGAACTGCTCAGGATCACACTCCACCCTGTCTTACAAATGCCCTCCCAGACCCAAGGAACCATCCAACACTGAAGTCCGCGCCTCGATAAAAATAATGGATGGGCCAGATCATCCACCGACAAAAAGACGAAAACGGTCTCAGCAAACCATATTGTCTTCAAGAACGACCTAGTACGTCTGATGACCACCATCCTGATCGATCTCTTCCAAGACCGACGCGAGAACGCAAAGAAATCCATCGACCGCGCATCCAAAAAAAAAATGGCTCTGAGCACTATGGGACTCAACTTCTGTGGTCATTAGTCCCCTAGAACTTAGAACTAGTTAAACCTAACTAACCTACGGACATCACAAACATCCATGCCCGAGGCAGGATTCGAACCTGCGACCGTAGGGGTCTTGCGGTTCCAGACTGCAGCGCCTTTAACCGCACGGCCACTTCGGCCGGCTACGCATCCAAAAAGATCCTTGAGAGGGGGATGATAGCAACACAAATCAGAAACACTCTACATGTCACCACTACCGAGGCATGGGACCCAGAAAACTACATAGACACAGAACACTTAAGTACAAACACACCCCACCACTCCACCGCATCCCACCCCTCCCCCATCCACCACTCCACTCCACACCACCCACATCTAGAAAGCAGCGCCAAAAGACAAGCACAACAAAAAACACTAACACACACACACACACACACACACACACACACACACACACACTCCACCATGGAAAACACGAACGACAGAAACCACCTAAAACTCCTCTTTGCAAACGTACAAGGGATAAAAAGTAAACGGACTGTCCTTACACACACACTTCACGATGAGAAAATACATATTGCTGCGATTGCAGAGACCTGGATCCACGACCACGACAAAAGAGACTTCACGAGATACAACACCTTCCGCAAAGGCAGGCAAGATGGAAGAGGAGGCGTTGCAATATACGTAAACAACTCCATAGCAGCCCACGAAATTGCACTCCCACAGGCATACAATAACATTCAAGCCATAATAATTAAAATCAAAGACAGGGACAGAAGGACTCTCCAAATAGTTTGTGTGTATAACCCGGCAGGCACGGCTCTACCAACACAATTCATACAACACATCGTGACAAAACCGCACCATCATCCGAAACGCCAGACATCACATGCTAGGAGACAGACTAGACAACGGAAACAGCCGACTACTGTTCGACCTCTTAACTACCGAACCCATACTCAGACTACCAATTCATAAACCCACTTTCATAGACTTCCAAGGCACATCAAACCCAGACCACATCCTCTACAGCCCAGACCTCCACGACACCTTAACCGAACCAAAAGTAGGCGACTCCATCACAAGTGACCATATCCCCATCACACACACAACAACAGCCACACAACCACCTCCTCTTCACCCGACCAGCAGAACCATAAAACTATACAGAAATGGGACTGGGAAAAATATCGAGACATAATAACAGAAGAACTGCTTCCATCAGTATCACAGACCCAGACGACCAACAACTTGTCGCCCACAGACTTGAATCAGCCTTCCAAACAGCCATAACAGAAGCGATACCAACAAAAACAGTAGAGAACTGGAAACCCTCCATCCTCCCAGAAGCATTAAACCTCATCCGACAGAAAAAACAACTACAAAGACAAATGAGACGTGGAGACAACCCAGACCTCAAACGACAGTGGAATAGACTTAATGCTAGGGTCAAGAGAGTCATTTTAACACACAAACAACAGCAATTGGATGACACCTGTGCTCAGCTAAATTACAGTGAGGGCAGAAAATTCTGGAACACATTCAAGACCCTAACTGGACAACGAAAGACGACATTCTCCACCCTGCTGGTAAACAAAGAGCCAACGACCGACCACAAAGAACAGGCAGAAGCATTTAAACAAGTGCTACAAAGAAGTTTATTCATTCCCAGCCGACGACAAATTTGACGAGCAATTTGGGTAACATGTAGAATCCCAACTGCCACAAATCTTAGAAACCCCCACAACCGAAACAGAAGAACAACTAACCCTCACTAGAGACATAACAGAGACTAAAACAGCAGACGCAATCTACACGGGACGAAACTCTGCCCCTGGCGAAAACGGTATCAAACGACTCTACCTCCAAATAGCCCCATTACATATCCTCACCCCTCTACTATCCCTCATCTACAACTTCTGCATGACTCACGAAATAATACCGACAAATTGGAAAACCAGCAATACAATCAAGATCCCCAAACACGACTAGCCTAGGACTGACCCTCGTTCATATAGACCAATATCACTACTAGACGTAATAGGAAAGACATACGAACGAATACTGACGGACAGGATACGGAAATACACAGATGACAAAGGACTAATCCCTCCGATACAGGCAGGTTTCCGACATAAGCAGTCGACCAACGACCCCCAACTGAAACTGACTGACAGCATAGCGAAAGCATTCAACAAAGGACACTGCACACTCGCTGTCCTTCTGGACATCGAGCGTGCCTTTGACAAACTGTGGCACAACGGCCTGTTATATAAATTAACTGAAATAGGAATCCCATCAAAAATGACAAGATTAATAAAAGCCTACTTAACTGACAGAACCTGCATCATACATATAGGAAAAGAAAAATCTGAACCCCTCAAGGCGGAATACTATCGCCCTTACTCTACACATTATATACCGCCGACGTCCCCACTGTCAGGACACGAACCGAAACCGTAGGTCTGTATGCAGATGATACAGCATACTGGTGCACTGAACTGAAAACAAACACTGTGCAACGGAAGACGAACGACTACCTGACACGACTAGAGCAATGGATGACCAAATGGCGAATTCGCCCTAACCCCAACGAAACACAAACAGTTCTCTTCAAACACAGACATCTGGTAAAAAGAAACGACAACTAGACGACAACGACATCCGATTAGCGCTATGGAACACGCCACTCTCACTGAACAACTCAGCCAGATACCTTGGAGTATATTTAGACCGACACCTGAACTGGAAAAATCACCTCCTAAACAAAACACGACTAAGACAAAACTTAATAAGACAGGTTCAAGGACGCTTCCACGGCTGCAGCGATGAAACGGCCCTACATACGTATAAAACATTCATAAGACCAATACTGGAATATGCAGTTGCCTCACTTGGGGGAATACAGGCCCACATAGCGGAAAAACTATACAAAACAGAAAGAAGACTAATACGCAGCATCACCAAGCTACCCCCTACAACCCCCAGCCATGAAGTATGCACAAGTTCAGGCATAGAACCACTACAAACCAGAATGACCAAACTTAGGGCGAGATACGGAAAACATACTCCACACCAGACCGGACATGGAGGATATTCTCACCATAAATGGAAGAGAAAACAGAAAACCTAAGTACAAATACATTCCACCATCACGCACAATAGCCCAAAACACAGCCAAAACATTCCCTGACCTCATCCCAATCCCGCAACCCCTAATTGCAAACACAAGAGCACCAACTCACCTTGACGAAAGAATAACAGATTAACCACAAACACACACACACACACACACACACACACACACACACACACACACACACACACACACACACAACAGACCACCACAAGAAACACAAACAATATAAACAACACCAAACACCGCACACCCCCTCTCAGGATTAATCAACAATCAAAAACGCAACAAAATGGAAAACACATAAGGAAAAAAACACATCACCACGTATAAATGTATACTGTAATATATATATATATATATATATATATATATATATATATATATATATATATATATAGGTTTTCTGTTTTCTCTTCCATTTATGGTGAGAATATCCTCCATGTCCGGTCTGTATATATACAGTTGTAAAACCAGCTAAGCTCGGAATCCGAAATATAAAACAGATTAATTGTATATATATCTCAACTTCCCACATACCACATTATCAACCACATACATATACATATATACATTACATATATTTAACTTAATCACCTAATTAATTCCTGTAATGTTAACGTGTTTTTGTATTCTATATGTCTTTTCTCCTTCATCGTTACATACATTGTGTAATTTATACCTTTTATTTTTTTTGTACTTAAATTCTATTATGTTAATGTATTTGTTTTTGTTTTTTTTTTTTTGCCAAAAACCTGCTGTAACGAAATTGTCAACCATATATAACAACGCACTTGCAGGAAAAATAAATTGTATCAAATAGAAGTAAATACGTTAAAACCCTACGGCTGAAAAGGGAAGCCAGCATGCCCTCAGCACGCCTTTTCAGATGGGGGAATGAAAAGTGCCAAAAAAAAAAAAAACGTCAGGGACTCAGTTCGTCAGCTCACCTGACGATGGCGACATGTCTGATCGCCGAAATATTGTGCCTGTTGGACACTATGAACCGGCAGTGCACCCGTGGACTGTTCGAGCAAGAAATACGCCAGGAGAAACTGAAGAATCACAACAATAAATAACTTCTTTGTAAAACAGTAATGTACACTAGGTATAAATCGAAAAACGTTGAGCTGTTTTAAACAGACTGGTCTTTTATATTGAAGGATGGAGACTCCAATCTCCATATAGGCATCCTGATATGGGTTTATGTGGTTTTTTGGAATTACTTTAGCAAATACCGAGATGGTTCCTACTATACAGCTACGGTTGACTATGTGTCCCACCCTTGTCAAACAAGAAGCGTTTGTATGTGTAATGCCAGTATATATGAACTATGGTTTCTTTCTTGTCTTAAATTGTAATATTAAGATTTGTCCAGTATCATTTTAAAAGTAATCCATGAATGAATAAAACAACAACAACAACAAAAACAACTTCTACTACTACTACTGTCACCTTAATATTACATTTATTTAAGTTTTATATGTTTTTATGATACCACAGTCCTCCAATCAAATTTGACAGACCGTAGAACCGATCTCATTCCATGTTGTTATTCTGATATCTCTCAGCTTTTCTTTTGGATGAATTACAGGTTAATCAAGTATCTCTATACCCTTCTGGTAAAACAAAAAGTCAAAACTTAATTTGATCTCTGACAGGGAGCCCCAACCTGAATAAAAAGGCACTCCTTCTCTCCCAAATAACTGGTCCATTTGTGCCCATCAGTGATCGTATCTCATTGTCCCTTCAGCCATACACATTGTACCACAACTATGCCACCATATGACCCACTACACTGAAAGGTGGCTACACTGAGCCACAGCGCCAGAGATCGCTAGAGAGCATTGTTCCGCCGCCTCCACGGGCAGTCATTATTGAGATGTGCTAGAAGTCAGTGCTTGTCCAGGACTGGTAGTAGTCAGTTCGTGTTTAGATGTGCTAGTAGGGAGTGCTTGCTGAGATGTGATACTGAAAAGTTCTTGTTGAGATGTGGTAATAGCGAGGCGGTGTGGAGCTATATTGTAATTATGAGAGTGATTTTGGTCAATATATGAAGGTAACGAAACTTGATTTATTTTTCATTATTTCCATGTTTTAAATAATGTGTCATTACAGGTTCAGTCAACAAAGCATCTGGCTTGTGTTCTTGGATTAGAGTGTAATTGTGGATCTCTTGAGTAATTATGGTATTTGTATTTTCTTTAATTAATTCAGTATAAATGTTATTTAAAAATTCTTGTGTTGTTGAAGAAGAACCGTGCCAGATGCGTACGTTGAGTCACACTCCCACACACAGAACAGTTACTCTTGTGCTTGTTGTTGCGTTGGTTTTATAGTTGCTGGGGACTTAATTAATTAACTGTGTTAATGAAAATTTCCATTTCATTCTTTGTTATTGTTCTAAGCAGTCAGATTGCGTAATAATAACAGTCAGGGCCAACCGTTACGAGACTTCGTAATCGGACAGACTAATACTAAAGCAGAAATTAAAATTATTTTCATTGCATTCAATTAAGCCCCCATGCACGTGGCGACCGCTGCTTCGGATCGTCCCTTGGAATCTTCTGATTGTAGAAATAGTAGACAGTAGGATTGTTGTAGCAATTTGTAGTTTAGTAATTATAGTCTGTTTTGCATGTGTAGATTTGGTAATTGTCATTCTTATAATGGTATTTTTTTTTCAGAATTTAATTTTGTTGTCTTGTATACGCGTTTGACAATTTAGTGCAATTATTTCAATTGTTCGATTAATCGTGTTTGAGGGAAACATTTCGTGTGAATGGTATTGTTGGAGATAAAGTGTCATTGTGTGTAATTTTCATATAGTGACGAGTTTTGTATGTTTTGTAAATGATTACGCGATCGATGATAAAGGCAAAAATGATGGATAGTGAGAATGACGAAATTGTTAACATGGCGAACTCGCCAACAGAGGAAAACAGTATAATGAATAATGGAGTTGAAAACAATGTAATAAGTCGGGAAAATAGTCCGGAACCACTTCAAAATTTTTCTCAATCAGAAAATTCACAGAATCCGAGATTAACGGCAGAAGATTCTGGAATTGTATCGAACACAGATAGCTTTATGGCTATGCAGAAGGAAGTTAGTTTTGCGGGAAATGTTAGGGGCGAAAAGAATTTTGAACCATTTAATACGGAGCAGTTGATGAGTGCAATATTAAATTTTCGATCTGAATTTAAAACACAAATGGGAACAATGGAGCAGTTTCGATCTGAATTTAAAACACAAATGGGAACAATGGAGCAGTTTCGATCTGAATTTAAAACAGAGATAGGAACAATTAAAACAGAGATGGAAACTTTGGGATCTGAATTAAAAACTGATATGGGAACAATGGAAACACGGTTAGACTCACTGGGATCACAGTTAGGATCTGAACTGAAAACAGTGGCAACACGGCTAGAAACAGAGATAGAAACAATGGAAACACGGTTAGATTCCCGAATAGGGACATGTTTCAAAAACATGAAAGATGAATTAAAGAAAGAAATTAGAGAGGAAGTACAACCGATTTTGAATTCTCACAATAATAGATTAATTGCAGTAGAGATTAGACAAAGGGAACAGGATAGAGAACAGGAAGAAAGAGATCGCGTGATCGTACAAAAATTTTCAGAATTAAATTTACAACGTGCACACGATAAGGAAAAAATAATTGAGAGAATTGAGGAATCCGTACCAAATGACAGAATAAATAACTTAACGCAACAGTGTGAACAGTTAACTACTAAATGTAACAATACCGAAACCCGAGTTGCGATACTTACGGAAGACGTAAACTTATTGGAAAGAGATGAGGAGATTTCATATAAATTGACAAGTCTTAGTTTAAATGGGGACAGAGATTTAGATGATATAGTACCATTACCATTTGCGGAAACTGAAGAGTACCAGAACATAAATAAGCATGTTGAAAATCCGGCAAAATTTAATGAACGCGTGAAAAGGGAATTTGAGGCATTAAAAAAGCAAGTCAAACAAATTGAAGGCGAAATCGTAGGAAAAGACAGTAGAAGAAACTTAGAATCACAGATAGCAGAGGTGTTTGAAGAAAGTAATTTATTTCATTTACGAGATGCAACAAGAGAGCGCCAGGCGCGTGAACTTGACAATAATCGACATTCGGACTGGGCCAGACGCGGTAGGTCTTTGTCGCCACGAGGCGAAAACTTTGACTATAAACACTTTTTGACGGTTCGGAAATTTAAGATCTTTCGCAATTCTAAGAATGACATACATCCATGTGCATGGTTAGATCAATTTATGTACGCACTTCCACCAAATTTGCCACTAAGTCACAAACTGGAATTTATGTGCAGCTATTAAAGTCCTCAGGGGATTCACTATACTAAGTGAATATGTGCCGTAGCGTTCACAGGGCCCCGAGCTGTAGTGGTGCTATTTCCCTTTTAGTTTTCTGCACCGCTGCCTACTCTTTCACTATTCTTTGTATCTATAAAAACAACTCTTCTACTATCAATCTATCTAGACAGTAGGTAAAGAATAACCGGATTTGACTGTTTTACCCAAAAGTGACTTTGGAAATTACCGTTTGGACTTACTATATTTTCTGCAGCATTCATTCGTAGTTTAAATGAAATTTTACCTGTTTATCTTCGTGACAATATTACTTTATATGTTGACGATATTCTTATTGCTAAACGTTCTTGGAGTGAGCACAACAAAATTTTGGATTCATTATTACGTATTTTTGCACGAGTTGGCATGACAGTGAACTTGGAAAAATCTGAATTTGGTCGATCTCAGGTGAAATTTCTCGGTCACATTATTTCTACAGAAGGTATTCTTCCTGATCCAGAAAAATTAGACGCTATTCGTAATTATGCTGTTCCTACCACAAAACGTGATGTACGTAGTTTCCTTGGTGTCTGTAATTTTCTTAGACGCTTTGTTAGATTGGACAATTTGGCCACACCTCGTTTATGTGAATTATCTGGAAAAAATTCTAATTGGTGTTGGGATGAGGAAGCTCAGTCAGAATTTGAACAACTTCGTGATGCTTTAGTTGCTGCCCCACTTCTTTCACATCCGGATTTATCTAAAGATTTTTGTTTGGCGACGGACTCATCATACAAAGGCCTAGGTGCACATTTATTTCAAGAGATAGAAGAAAACGGCGTTGTAGTACAGAAGACTATTGCATTTGGAAGTCGTGTTCTCTCTAAATCCGAAAAGAATTATTCGATTACGGAACTTGAAGCTTTGGCTGTTGTTTGGGCTTTCACAAAATTTCGCACATTTTTGTTTGGCAGACATACTAAGGTTTACACCGATCATCGAGCTCTGGAATTTCTTATGTCGACAAAATTAACTCATGGCAGATTGTCACGATGGGCGTTGTACCTACAGGAATTTGATTTTCGTATTGTTTACATACAGGGATCTTCAAATATTGTTGCTGATGCTTTATCACGTGCACCTATGGGTTTGAAACAATGTGCTGAAGAGGACTGCAAAGAAAACCATTATTGTTTGATGTACATTCAAGGTGTTGCGTTTGAGAACTTTATTTTGTCTTCGCTCCAGGACATCGCTAAGGAGCAAAATAAGGATCCAATCTGGAAGGACATTAAGGAGAAGTGGAGGAGAAAGGAAAGCGTAGCGATTAGACAGCATTATTTAGTTCGCAATGACATTCTTTTCAAACGAAAATCGGTCGACAACTCTGTTTGGTTAGTTTGTATTCCTGATGAGTGGGTCAATAAATTGATTTGGTACACACATTTCAGTTATGCGCATTTTGGTCCCAGAAAATGCTTTCATAAATTACGAGAAAATTGTTACTTCAGTAATATGGAAAAACGTATTCGATCTGTTCTTGCCAAATGCAAATTATGTCAAAAGGCTAAGCCGCCAACTGTTTCTCACAGAGCACCGTTGTTTCCTATCATTCCAGCGAAATTAAAGGAGATGGCTGCAGTCGATTTGTTCGGTCCAGTGGTTCGTTCTACTAATGGTTTTGCGTACATTTTCGTAGCAGTGGAGTTGACATCAAAATATGTGTGTTTTACACCTTTACGCAAAGCAACAGCTCGTTCAGTATCTAACGCTTTCATCAAACATTTTCTTAAAGAAGTTGGTCATGTTGATAAGGTTATATCAGATAATGGATCACAGTTTCGCTCTAAAATTTGGCTTCGTACTCTACGGCGTCGGAAGATTAAACCAATTTTCATTTCACTTTTTCACCCTCAATCTAATGCTTCAGAGAGATGGATGAAGGAAATCAATAAATTGTGCCGTCTTTATTGTCATCAGAATCACAGAACTTGGGATCAGTATCTTCATATTTTTCAAAACATTCTGAATGAACTTCCTAATGATTCAACTTCTTTACCGCCTATACTGATATTAAAAAATAAAGTACCAACAAATCGCATTTCTGAAATCGTTCCTTTTCCGCCTTCACGGAAACTGCGGCATTCAGAAGTTGTCAACCTGGCTCTACAAAATATTGCATCGGCGGCTGCTAGAAGAGAGAAATCAGCTAAGCGTCCTGGTCGTTTAAAAATCTTGTCAGTTGGCCAGAAGGTGTTAATTAAGTCCCACCGTTTATCTCATAAAGGAAAAGGCTTATGTCTCAAATTTTTTCTGCTTTATAACGGTCCGTATAGAGTTCGCAAAATTATTCATGATAACACTGTTGAAGTAGAAACTCTTAAATCTCGGCGCTCTAAGGGAATACATCATATATCCAACGTAAAAATTTTTGTGGAATGACATACTTTTGAGAAACCAACAGCTACATGTAAACACGAAGAGAGTACAAGGATACCGCGCTGTGTTTTGGCGGCGGCACATACTCAAAGCAACAGTCAAGTCGGCGCGCCGCACAAGGCAGTCGTTAACCGCAAACAATCACTTTCTACGTCACGCGCCTACAGCTGATCGAGCGCTCAGTGCGAATGCACTGACAGACGTAAACAAATACACAGTCTAATTTCTCCGACTAAATTCTGTATAAAGCTATGGTGAGTTTATAAATTATGTTATTAACGTTCAGTATTTTTCAGGATACGGTTGTGTAAAATATTTAAGACCTTCAGGTAAATTCTGTGCATGTCCGACGTTAAGACGACTTACTATGGAGAAAATTTCAGGAAGAATGTAATTTCGAAAAAAAAAAAAAAAGGTAATAAACTAAAAAGGGTAACTATTGATTGAGTTTATTTTTCAGGTAACATAATTCCACTTAGGTACGTACTTTAGACGTAATTTGCTGCTTGCGATTACGTGATTCATACTTTGTGCTAAATTTCATGTTCTATGAATTTACTTGTGAAGCGACGTGCTTGTGTACATTTGCTGATTTTGACAATTATTGATTAATGAACAGTGTTATTACTTGTGTATATTATGCATCGCTTGGCTGCTATGCTTTTTCACTGATGTCATATTTTTCTATTATGTGCCTGCTGTGCTTATTTATTTAAATTATAATTGTCACCTGATTAATTGTGCTGATGTGGTTAGATATGTAAGTTATACTTTGTGATTTATCTGCTTGCGCCTTCATGTGTACTTATTAAGATTACATATGAACATTTATTTGCTTATGTCGATGTGATGCTAATGACCTGTTTATTGTGTAAGGCATGTTTGCTGCTGTGCGTATGGATTGCATATTTACACATTTCTGTTTTGTTGTCATAACTACTCTTCAATCTAGTATATAGAAATGCTGATATACTGTGTACAAATATAGAGTTTAGGTTACACTGTGGTATTAATTATAGATTGTTCGCTTGGCAGAGCCTCGTTGTAGGGATTGTGCTGCATCCACTTGTTGACATTCTGTTCTCTACTGGTATATTTACTCGCTATTGCTTGTTTTGCTTACGCTCAGTGCCTTATATTTTTAAGATAGGAAAATGAACTGCTATAATTCGACGAACGACATTAGTACAAGAAACTTCATAGAAGTCACATGAGCTGAGGTTTTAGGGAAGCTGTATAAATTTATGTTACTAGGAAGGAAGCTAACGACATGACATACCGAAACTAGGTATAGACTATTGACAGTCATTACACTGCATTTTTCGTGAGCAATTGAAATAGGAAGTGACACTTGACACAAAAATACTCCACATGTTTGCTTCTGCTATGATTCTTGAAGTGGTGTACACACTGTGAAATATGATGATCATTCACACTCCGTAATCGTACTTAATTACTGAGAGTTAATCGAACTGAAGTCTGTTAGAGGTCATGTATGCATTTCTTTTATTTAATGATGGACAAGGAACCAAAATGTATCTTATAATTTATAATGAGTAGAAAATTTGGGTCAGATGGATTACACAGAGGTTGTGTGTGGACACTGTGTCTTCGGATTGTATGGGATGATGAATTGAAGTTGCACTAGGATTTTGTCTGTACTTGTTCGAGGAGACTGACTAGAGGAAAGAGTTGTTATGGAAGTGAAATGATATTGGTGCTGAGGTTTATATGTATCGACGTATTATTGAGGTATTGAGTTTAGGTGAAGTTGATGATTATTGGAGTTTTGGTGGATAAGAGGTAAAGTAAATGAGGAGCATATTGTTTTTGTTGGTTTATATGGAACAAGGAGGATGAAGATGGCAGACTAGAACACTAAAGTGGAAGGAAGATTGTCTATACACACACTTGTTAAATCACTAAGCAGTATATACTTTTTTTTGAGAGAGGAAGCATGTGCATATCTTGGCTCACTGACAGTTGTTCAGCAACCGTACATTTTGATCTGGCTTGGCAAACATTGGTCTTGACATGATGACTATGACGTTGACTTAACTATTATTGACTGTTATACATTGCTGCCACTACTACTTGATACACATGATGAACATAAAATTTTGACAGAATTGCATTTACACAGTTAACACTATTCAATTACACAGTAGCACTAATGTGGATGAAAGATGAGTGAGTGTGTTTTGTGTGTTTTCCTTTTATAATCCCAGAGAAGTGATCCCAACCTATCTCCTAAATATTATTTCACTTTGTTTGTTGTGGCTTGCACTGACACCCATAAATATTATAGGTTAACTGTTATTGTGTACTGTAATAGTTAATGTGACAATTAACTGATATCATTTGTGTGTTTATTATGATTTGTATGTTTAGTGTAAGAGCATTGATTATATTTTGTTAAAGAAATTGTATGTGCATTCAAACTATTGTTCATGACTGAACTGTCTCAGTAGTTATGGTGAATAGTATGGACTGTTACTTGCACCTTTTCTACATGATTGGTGCTACAAGGATATGTTTAATTTCTGCTGATGAACTGTGTGATCAGTGATTGTAAAAAAATTATGGACTGTTACTTGTACCTTTTCTACAATATTGGTGCCACTAGGACATGTTTAATTTCTGCTTATAAACTCTGATGAACAGTGTGATCAGTGACAGTGTATTTTATGGAACTGCTTCTGCTGAGAAATGTGACTTGTTGCTGTGTGTACCTGCTCAACATTGCTGGGTACCACTGATGGACTGCTTCTACCGAAATGATGTCAATTGTTGCTGTGTGCACCTGCTCAACATTGCTGGGTGCCACTGATGGACTGCTTCTACTGAAATGAAGTCACCTGTTGCTGTGTGCACCTGCTCAACATTGCTGGGTGCCACTGATGGACTGCTTCTACTGAAAAGATGTCACCTGTTGATGTCTGCACCTGCTCAATATTGCTGGGTGCCACTGATGGACTGCTTCTACTGAAAAGATGTCACCTGTTGATGTCTGCACCTGCTCAACATTGCTGGTGCCACTAATGGACTGCTTCTACTGAAATGGTATTACTTGTTGATGTCTGCACCTGCTCAACATTGCTGGGTGCCACTGATGGATTGCTTCTACTGAAATGAAGTCACCTGTTGCTGTGTGCACCTGATCAACATTGCTGGTGCCACTAATGGACTGCTTCTACTGAAATGGTGTTACTTGTTGGTGTCTGCACCTACTCAACATTGCTGGGTGCACTGATGGATTGCTTCTACTGAAATGAAGTCACCTGTTGCTGTGTGCACCTGATCAACATTGCGGGTGCCACTGATGGACTGCTTCTATTGAAAAAATGTTACTTATTGGTTTTTGCACCTGTTGACCATTGCTGGGTGCTACTGCTGGAACTGTCAACTACTTATTCTTGAGCTATGGAAAGCGTTTATGTGAATATTTGTATAAACTGATTTTTGTGTATTACTGTTTGTGAAAAGTTAAGAGACTCTTACCTGCACATATTCGTCATTGCTGACGCTATTGATTGAACTGTTTAACCACATAATACTTGTGTAAACTGTTATGTAAAGTCACATGTATGACAGAATTTGTATTGCTTACTGTATTCTATATAATAGGTTATTAAAAGGTCAGTGCAAAGCCAAAATTTTATTTAGTTATATGATGTTTACGTATTAATATTATCTTTTATTTTTGTCTGTATTTTTTTGACGAATTTGGTGGTATTTTCACCACCAATGATGGCAAAAATACCATCAAATTCTAGCCGTGGAGGAAGGGCATATGAAAGGTGGCTACACTGAGCCACAGCGCCAGAGATCGCTAGAGAGCATTGTTCCGCCGCCTCCACGGGCAGTCATTATTGAGATGTGCTAGAAGTCAGTGCTTGTCCAGGACTGGTAGTAGTCAGTTCGTGTTCAGACGTGCTAGTAGGGAGTGCTTGCTGAGATGTGATACTGAAAAGTTCTTGTTGAGATGTGGTAATAGCGAGGCGGTGTGGAGCTATATTGTAATTATGAGAGTGATTTTGGTCAATATATGAAGGTAACGAAACTTGATTTATTTTTCATTATTTCCATGTTTTAAATAATGTGTCATTACAGGTTCAGTCAACAAAGCATCTGGCTTGTGTTCTTGGATTAGAGTGTAATTGTGGATCTCTTGAGTAATTATGGTATTTGTATTTTCTTTAATTAATTCAGTATAAATGTTATTTAAAAATTCTTGTGTTGTTGAAGAAGAACCGTGCCAGATGCGTACGTTGAGTCACACTCCCACACACAGAACAGTTACTCTTGTGCTTGTTGTTGCGTTGGTTTTATAGTTGCTGGGGACTTAATTAATTAACTGTGTTAATGAAAATTTCCATTTCATTCTTTGTTATTGTTCTAAGCAGTCAGATTGCGTAATAATAACAGTCAGGGCCAACCGTTACGAGACTTCATAATCGGACAGACTAATACTAAAGCAGAAATTAAAATTATTTTCATTGCATTCAATTAAGCCCCCATGCAACACCACACTATCTGTAGGACCTTTCACAGTTTGTCTGTCCACCTCTTTGTCTCACGTACTGGTAGGTCTCTTCTACAACTGACAAGACACTTTCATCGGTGAAGCATACAAGATGAAAGGAATAAAGCACCACTACCAGCTGTTGTGTTACAGAGTACCAAAGTAATACAAACAATAGAAAGGATTTTTGATCTTACAAAACAACTGAAATCTTTGAAAGAGTATATACCTTCTTCCATGGAAGATGTAATCTTATTGTTCTTTCAAGCTAGCCTTTATTTCAAATTGTCGTTGAGTAATTTCCTTTGTTAGGAAAAATCTTAATCACAATCTGATACATTGTCTTGCTTGGATCAGTGGTTATAAACTTTTGAGTGCTAAATATAAGATTCTCACGTCTTCTCCCCATTCTAGAAGTTTAAATCATTTATTTGGCCACCATTTTCAGATTTTTTAAATTCTGTTCATTGATATTCGTGAAATACCTAATTTTTTTGGCTATTGATTGTTGTGTGTCTTTTCAGTAAGGAAACTCATTACTGTTGCTGATTTTCTTGGAGAATGTACACGCTTCTTCCCATAACCTCAAAATATTTGTCACAGTGTTGCAGAACATTATTGTCTCCTCATGGAAAGAAATCTGATACAGTACTTCGAAATAGCTTCTAGCTCAGATATATTACAGAATCAATTTATAGGCTGGAGTAGAAAATATCAAAAGCACAAAAACTATGATAGTTGACAATAGACACCTTAAGTGGAAAACACAGCTGAGCAACACTTGGATGTCATCATTCATTTATTCCTCATTCTTGCCAACTGCTGTCAAGAAAAGTAGCCTATAGCACAAACATACCAAATACCATTATGCATATCAGAATCAATCAGCTAGTTTCCTATCTAAGGGCATGTTGAGAAATCTTAGGCACCTCAGAGATTAAACTGAAATTTATTCTAGGAACTTTCTATTTTTGTGTATAGCTCAATTGGGGAATGTGAGGAGGTGCCATGTCCTAAGATCTTAATTTGGCAAGAAATATGTAAAACTTAGTGCACCTCAAACTTTTGTTTGATATACACTCAATAATTAAAAGTTGCAGTGATATATGAAAGGTAGCCATATTTCATTAGTATAAGCAAAGCACGATTTTTGGTATCAGTAATGTGAGTATTGTTTTTGATTTAACAGCTTGAAATTGAATCCTCATATCCAGCGAGTTTGATAGTAAAACTATAAGCTATTAACAAAAAATTTGTTCATATACTATAATGTTACAATAATAATGAAAAGTAATAATCTGAAATAGAAAGAAAAATTAGGCCAGCAGAAGAAATCCATTCGATTTCATTGATAACTGACATTTGTCCTTTTTTATGAATAATATGCTCTGAATAGTTAGGTAACAAGTTTTAAGGTCTATCTAAATTACGTATATTTTAAATTTTCGATCGGTTTGGCATCCGTCGTGTTGTCTTCAGTTTGAAGAAAATTCTGATTCAGTGGTT
Source organism: Schistocerca nitens (assembly GCF_023898315.1). NCBI lineage: Eukaryota > Metazoa > Arthropoda > Insecta > Orthoptera > Acrididae > Schistocerca > Schistocerca nitens. Next base: position 731,820,062 of record NC_064615.1, read on the forward strand.
ATAACACAAATTTCGTTATCTTTGGAATTACATATGTTTCAAATTCTATGACAGTTCCATCAAACCATCTTCCATTTGAAGAATATCTGTCATCAATGAGTGACCAGTAAATTTTTTTGTATATAATTTCTCAAATTGAGAGATATTCGAAATCTATGTCTTATTCTTTATGTCAGCTACAGTATACTGATGTAATCTGATGCAGAACAAAGAACATATTTTCTTTGCTCCTCATAAATTATTAATAGTGCATAAATTATTGATTAGAAATGAATAGTTGAGAAAATATTCCATTCCAGGCACGGTTCTTTTATAACTATTTTACTTTGAATTCCCGTGCTTGGAACAAAGAAAACTCATTGATAATGTCACTGAAGTTAAGTTCAGCAGCTGTGTCGTACTCTGTTGACAAGACCATCTGCTTTCGCTCATATTGGACCACACAAGCTTTTTATCATCTTTAGTTTGCTGGTCAAACTGGCAAAAGAACATACACTTATTTACATATACAACTCAAATGAACGGAATATACCTATCTATGGACAGTTATCTTGCCTCAGGTTTCTTTCTATTTTGCTTTTACCATTTTACGCAAGAGAAAATGTTATATGCCTTGAGTAATTTGGTACTATATTCTTTCTACTAACATAAACCGGTTGTATATGTGATAATATATGTTCAGTTTTAGCTGACGAATATTTATAGCCAATTTTGTGGGTTTGTCTATTGCATTCTAACACATTGTCTCTCCTTTCAGAGTCTCTACTGCCTTATGTAAAGAACACGGCCACCACATACTTGTGAAGTTAAGTTCAAACGCACAACACATTGTGCAGTTGCGTTCAGAAATAATGTTGTTGCAATAAACGCAATTTGGAAAAGTTGGAAGAAAGACAGAGAATAGAGTTGCCTACCAGTTTATGGAGGAAACATTTACAAAAATGATTTAGTTCAAACACACGAGAACATGAACTCCCGTAATATTATTAATTAACCACAGAACTCTTATTCTTGAACTTTTTTCTTTACGCAACAGATAATATCGCTCGAAATTTCAGAGCAGCAGTACTGGCCTGAGGGGGTAGGTAAATTACAAATTCCCTACACCTCTTTCCTCACTCAATCTACTGTCGCATCTTGCTATAGTCCTCAGTTGAGAGAAATCGTCAAAAATAGGAAGCCTTCTGTCAAACAGCAAATCTGCCTCAGCACCCGCTCGCCATCCCTTGTGACCTTAATAATACCGTAGCGAAGTAACAGCACGAACTCCACTGTCGAACAACGCGAGCTGTGGAGGCGTCAGCTGTTTGAACCAAGCGCGCTGCTGCCACATGAACTATGTTAGCGAAAGACTTTTGTTCGGTAGCAGTCGTTTGTTTATGACGTTTTTTGTACGAGATGCCACTGTGACAACAGTGTTGGTTTACGGTAGTGGATCGACAGAAAGGCTTTTTCTCAGAGGCAGAAGACAGAAAGAAACGGGATAGAATTCACTACCTCTACGGGTTAATTCTCAAGCCGTCTCTTTTTATTGTTTTTTGGTCAGTTTGGTGCCCATTCCGGGTCTGCGTCTTTGGCGGATGCGTATCTCAGCACCTTCACAGTACAGTCCTGTGTTCATCGAAGTCTTGTACTACCACTCTATCGTCTAGAACTGAATATACTTTCAGCAAACCTTGATGGATCTTCTTTGTCTACAGACGAATATTATACATTTGGTGTGATTACCTTGTGCAGCAGGGTAAGTGGGTGTCTTTTAGGGAATCGGGGACAGGTGTCGTGCACGTACAGTACATCCAAGTTTACTTTCTGCTCGGCGTCGGAACGACTCCTTCATGCAGCTTGGTAAGGCTTATATGAGGGAGCGACAGAGAGAAGCGTGGGGACTGCCAACAGGCCGACAACCAAACAAATACAATGTACTATATATTGGTTGCTAAAGCCACAGTGTTTCTTCTGCCAATAGTCGATGTTAAGCCTGCGTTACAGTAGGATTCACAGACAATGATGTTGAGAAATACGTGAGAATTCGGGAATGAATAAAAAGTCTGTACGCAACATTCTAGAGAGCGAGGGCCGCACCTCTCCCTCCCATCCTCACACCCTGCTCCAGATACGTGTCTCCATCCTCAAGTAATGCACCATTTTGTTTCTTCTTTCTTCTTCGTTTTTCTTTTTTGCGCTGATGCATTAGCTTCAGTTGGGAACTGCCCTTAATTTCCGTCAGCCAATATAGCTGATACATAGCGCAGTACACACACAGCCGTTGCTATCTCACATTTTCTCCGTACCTCCAACTCTACGACATAACTGCGCTTTTTAGCTTACACATTACTCCGCCTTACCTCGCAAATTCGTTTTCCCTCCACTACAGAGACCCTTCATCATCTCATTAACGTCTCATCCCTCCACTCTCACACTCACCACCTTCTCACATCCCGCAATAAGTGCGCACACTACTCTAATAATCCCACTGTTCCGTCTCTAATTCCCAATTCTGGTATGCAGGCCGTATATAACAATACTTTTTATTAAACTTACACGTGTAAAGCATTCAAACCCCGTTCTAATGAAAATTCAACAGGCTTCTTCTCCAAGACAATGAAATTTGCCCCTATATTCACCTTCTCATCAGCGTTAGCTCTTGCATCCCTAAGTATTCTATTTCGCATCAGAACTCTCCACCTTTATTTGGTCCTTTCTTCTTCATAAGGTCATCAATAAAATATTAGTCATTCCCATTAAACAGCACACTGGTCGCATTGGTCCGCTGTAGGTGTTGTAAAACTGCTACCAGACGTACATAACGGCAGTAAAGTTGTGTGTGTTTGCCAAGCGTTTGTGATTTGTATGGAATCAGTCCAGTAAGATGAGAGAAGGAGAAGAAGTATCAGAATAGCAGAAAGAAGCCATCACGTTTGAGTATAACTATTAGAGCACCCTGAATGAAGTTGCCGGATTAGTACGTGTGTCAAGACAAACTGTCCAAAGTGTCTACAATATATGGTGTACCACTTTAGCCACGTAACACGAAGTAAGAACACTCACTGGTTGCTAAAATGTCCTAATCGACAGTGATCGGAGACGGCTGTCATACCTTCTCAATGAAGACCAGTTTCAGACGAGACAGGTGTTGTTGCTGTCATTGAACGAAGGTCCATCTCAACCAACTGCCCAACGACACACCTCAGAAAACGTCACTTATCAGAGCGATACATGAAGCTGCACGTATTCAATGGGCCAAACATCACAGAAACTGGAAATTAGATGACTGGAGGCGTGTAGTCCGGTCCAACGAGTCAAATGATGCGAGGCGTCGACTACACTGACGGGCAGGGCCGCTTTAAGGAGCGAGAGACACAAGGACAGGCAACTCAAGTCAGAGGGGGGGGGGGGGGGGGCGGGAGAGGAGGGGCAAATACTATGTCACTTGTGTGTGAAAAATGTTCTCGAACTGGCCCTGCAGACAGCGCAGCACAGTCCAATGTTGCACTGAAGCCGCAATTTGTACAGGATATACAGTTCAAGCCGAAGGTGGTTCTATCACGTTAAGGGGGTGTTTTTCGTACCATGAGTTAGGCCCACTCATTCAGGTTACCATCAATATGAACCAGGTTATTTATTTCGCCATTATGGTGACCAAGTCTAAACCGCCAGGATGGGCATGATGTCGACGCTTTCATCTTCCAATATGACAACGATCGTGTTGACAGCGATGCGCGCATAGATTCTTGGTTTGACGTACACCTAGATTTCTTGCAATATCTCGACTAGGCCTCTACATTCTCACTGAAAGAGACTGGGACTATTTGGAAAAGCGAGTGAAGCATAACAATCAATATCCCTCTAACTTGGTAGCTCTACAGCATCTAACTATCAAGGAGCTATTTCAGTGGCATATGGAATTCCAGAAGAGCTTCTGACCACTGTTCCTCGCCCCTTCTGAGGCCCTTATCAAGCATAGATGAGGTTTCGCATGGCATTAGAATGGTGTCTCTTGCGGGTCCTATGTGCTCAGTACATCCCATTCTATACACTAGTCTCTCAGTCCATTTCTCTCTCCTTCAGTCTTCTACACCTCTACACCTATCTCAATCCCCACTCTACAACACCTGAAGGTCTTTTCTAATTCTTACATTATTTTATCAATCAGTCTAATGTTATCATTATTTTATCATAGAAATTTCAGTACCCAACCGTTCAGCTAACGAGACCGCTATTACCCTTGGAGTTCCTGATCAGTAGTATGTTTGACCTTTAGATTTCATATCATAGTCTTTTACTACGATGGCGTGATGAAGATTACTGCCACCGAATTTTTTATGTTAAACCTCTTAAAGATTTTTAAACAAAACAAACGTTACTAACATTGTACAGTTTTATTCTTCATGTCTACATAATTATTTGTCAATTTAGTCACCTCGATCGACGAACACAAGAGACCAGTTTGTTAGTACCGTCACTGTAGAGTCTCAGACTTCATCGACGGAGCCACAGCCTCGCCTCTGCTTGCACCGCCTCATCACTATCGATATGGAGTCCTCGAAGGCGTTCTTTAAGTTCTGGAAACAGATGTAAATCGTATGAGACCAAGTCGGGACTGTACGGAGGATGATCGATGACTGTGAACCCAAGCCGTCGGATTGTGCTGATATCGCAGCGCTCGATGTGTGGTCTGGCATTGTTATGCTGAAGGAGAGGGTGCTCCTTGTGTGGACGAACTCTCAGAATTCGAAACTCCATTATAGCACGCTGTTTCTCTCGCACTGATATACTTACGTTACACACCACCATGTTCGGAGTCATCTAGCTGCAGAGATCTGTAGATATGTAGACATGAAGAACAAAGATGTAGATTGTTAATAACGTAAGTTTTATTTAAAGGATTTTCACATAAAAATTCGGACGCATTATTTTCAGCATGCCCTCGTGCATCTATCATTATCGTTCCACCCGACTCTTAAGATTTTCAGTATTGTCCACAATATTCATACTTCTAGCAATTCATGCTTTATACTGCAGAATGGGCCCGTAAGTTTAATTCGGTCTCCTCTTGACAAATCCCTCTCGAACTGTTACCAGCCTGAAAACCCATTAGAAATTACACAGGTCAAAACAATAGAGGTTGAAAGGAAAGGTAACAATTCACATAGAGAAAATGTTAATTCGCTCTTATATCATACGGAGATAAACACTAGGAGTTACACTATAAGTTACTTGAATATAGCGCGTAGTTGCAATTTCGTTGCTCTTTATATGATCCAAGACTTTAAAAAACATCTTTTGTACCTGTCAGTCACATAAAGGAGACCCAAATTAGTCGTAATTCCCCCCCCCCCCCCCCTTAATACCGTGTTTGCTGATCACATATGGCACCTCTGCTTCGTGCCTGTGTGGCGTGGGTTAGGTGAGATTGTTAACAACTTCCTCCGGAAAAGCCGTCGGATATGCTGATCTGACCTGGCTGCACAGCATCTTCAAAACTAATCCTAACCAGTGGAAAGGATTTAAATCTGAAGAGTGCATCAGGCAACAGAAAAGGTATCCACACCACACAGCAGAATGCCTTTAAATGCGAACACTTTTGGTTATCTTTACCGTAACTGTTATTGATATCGATTGAAACTAAAAGTTAACGTAAGTTCTTATACAGAATATGGAACACTTGGTGACGATTCCGCAAGTGTGGTAATGGTTTTGACGAAAATGTCTCAGCACCAGTTGTGCTGTTCTGTTTCTTTAAAGCAGTCAGGCTCCTACGCCCTCTGAGGACGCCTGACTTCTACATAACAGCTTTGGAAACAGAAACCGGTCGTGGTTTAAAAAGAAAAGTACAACTGGTGCTGGCATTTTCTACAGAATATAAGTTTACTGTTACCAATCGCATGTGGGTATGATCAATGTTTTCGATCTCCATGATCTGCTTGTTATGACGATGCTTGCGAGATGGGAGTGTGTGTCGTATCTGTAGCGAATCGGGTCGGCGGGTAGACAACTCCAGGTCTAGTACTCTCGTCATCCTGAGTGTTGTCCCTAGGCAGTTTTCCACGCTGTTTTACGAAAATGGTAGCCTGGTGCCCAAACTCCGCTTCATAAAATTCACAAACAGCTAGAACACAATAACACACAGAACAAAGTTTACACGAGTCGTAGACAGATGGCACAAACAAGTTCCCTCCCTTAGACATCCAGAAAGGTTGCACAATGCAGAAGTTGACAAATTGTGAGAAATAAATTCTGGTTAAGGAGGGGTATAGCCTTCTGGTAAAGAGATATGCGGTAAATTATGCTTAATATTGGAGCTAATTCACTCGTCAGTTCTTCATAGAATCTGAGATGGACTGCTTCGGGACTTGAGGCCATGCGTAACTATAACCGTGCCCTCAACTTTTGAACGTTTTTGGTTTCATTTACGTCCTCAAGTGTATAGCAGTAGAAGTAAATACTGGCAACACTGTTTGATTTCCCCATGCGGAGTTTTGTTTCAAGGCGGAATTTGGTAAACAAAACGGACAAAAAATCACGCTGATACCGTGTGACACCGCCTCTGGCTGTGATAATGGCCTTATTTCGGCAAGGAAGAGAGTCTGTCCACTCGACGCCTTGCGTCATTTGAAAAGGGGCAAAATGGCGACTTATAGGATAAGACGACGCGCTTCCCGTCAGCTCCTGGCTGATTTTTGTATCGCTTGGATCCCTGGAGAAGTGCCTCTGTGACAAGTGGACTTTTGCGAGGTATCCGATTCCAAATGTCCACTGAAAGCCATTCCCTTCGTAATGTTCGCTCGAAAACTAGCTGAGATCGACCAGCATTCACTGACAAAAGCAACCGCTGTCGGCGTTGAAACTTATTTTCATAGTCAGTGTTGACACTCGTCTACGATCCCTGTCACGAAGGAACTTTCTGCGACAACTCTTCTTGTGGCGTATTACACGGCTGCGAGTGACAGTTCATTCTAGTGACACTGGGCAGCCCACCAATGTACACCAGTATCTGGGGCAACTTCGTTCACGGTGACGTCGTGGGCACGTCGAAACACGATAGCTTCTTTGTGCCACTCTGCAATGTCTCGACGTCGACCCACAGTCCTGCGCTGATTCCATTATGCAGACTGGCACATATAAAACTCTTCAGCACAATGGCTTCGACGCTGAACCGTCACCTGGCACCAACTCTACATCAACTACAGTGCTCCGAAGCGTCTAGTTCGCTCCTTTTCAGTCTAATATTTCATTCATTGATCTTATTGGCTGTAACGGATAGGGCAGGTGGTACATCATACACTTTGGAAGACATCTACAGACATTCCTGTCACACAAATGTAGTGGTTTTCTGATCATCTTAGAAACAGACGAGGCTGTAAATTAGCAGTAGTTGTCTACGAGGCTGAGGAACAACAGGGGCCTAGACTAGTGCAGAAGAAAAGTAACAGGAAGCACTGACCTCCTGGAGCGGGAGGCGCGCGAGTTGGCGGCGTTGCGCTTCATCTTGATCTCCCGCATGATCTGCTGGAAGGGCGACAGCTTCTTCCCGCCCTCCATGGGCACCGGCAGCGGCAGCGAGCGGGGGCGGCGTCTCGACGCTGGAGCGGCCGAGCCAGCCTACCAACAACACACTACACATTGCTTACCTACTACGTCATTTCCTTTTCCACCCAACCGACCAGTTGACAGCCCATTCCACTGAAATACCTCCCTCTGCCGTTCTCCCAGAGCTGATGATATTGGCCTCTTCGCCACAATACATCCATCTTTTCCAATGTCCTCACAACAACTTTCCCTAGCATCCCAGTCTGTATTCCACCTAACCAGGCACACTTCATGTTCAACTAGCTATCCAAATGGTTCAAATGGCTCTGAGCACTATGGGACTTAACAGCTATGGTTATCAGTCCCCTAGAACTTAGAATTACTTAAACCTAACTAACCTAAGGACATCACACAACACCCAGCCATCACGTGGCAGAGAAAATCCCTGACCCCGCCGGGAATCGAACCCGGGAACCCGGGCGTGGGAAGCGAGAACGCTACCGCACGACCACGAGATGCGGGCAACTAGCTATCCACCCGAATTTGATCTGTCCACTCTTACATCCTACCCTCTCCACTTCGGTGACATGGAAACAGCGAACTTTTCCTTTCGTCTGATTCCTGATCACCCATGGAACCCACTGATTCTGTCAACCGTATCCTTCCCTCAGCCATCCTGCCCACTGAACGTTCCAACCCTTAACCTCTACTCAACAAAACCCACCCGTGGCGTGACACCACCACTCCATCTATTCAATCCCATTACACGTACACACCCTCGTTCAGAAACCTCTGGAACAATTCTGTCTGCACCTGGAGCACTCACAACCGCGTCATAACATATCATAAAACTAGACACATCGTGATTGTATCAAACATTTATTATGTTTAAAAAGGGACGTTTATCTTATCAAATTAATATAATCTATGGATGAAGAGCGAAATGTCGGACCTCTGCGAGTCCATCCCCACCCGTGAGGGTCAAGTGTGTGAAATAACGAGAAAGAATAAAAAAAAGTACCATGCACACTGTGACGACGTGCAACCTTTCAGTTTTACGAAATCTCCTTGCACGTGGTCAGAATATATGACAGTTCCCAGGCAAGCGAAGAGAATAAAAAAGGAAGAAACTGTACTGTACCAGTTCGTGGTTCTGCTGGTTTTCTTCTTGCACGGCATATCACTATCCATCAAACCTTTTTTGTGGAACAGATGTGCTCGTAAACCACATCCAAAATCTACTTGTAGGCAGTAAGATGCAAAGACTGTGTGATCTTTGTCTACCTACTTATTTCGATAATTTCATATATTAAACGATAGGGCAGACGTAAAGAATTAAAACAGAATTGCTACCTGATACACATTAACATTCATGGCGTAAGTGGTCACAATTTAGTGACCGCATTACTAATTTCTTTCTAAATAACAGGAAAATTTAACGAAAAGCACTAAACATCAGTTACTGCCATTTCGCATTGGTTTGCGGTCGTCATCAATGATAAACGTCAAGTTTTACTACATTCTCTAATGCTAATTGTTGATTGGTTGTATGAACAGAGAGTCCAACACTAAGGTCATGAACACCATTACTAAAGTAATTTAAGACGAAAGTCCCTAAAAAGTTTAAATTTGCTATCTAAAAGGAAAAATATGGTTCCCGAAATCTGATGTACTGCCCTCCATTCTCATTCAATATGACTAACATATTTGTTAGTCATAAAACGGTTTAACACCACTGATTTAGAAGAGGAATATAAAAACATGAAACAGATCAGAACTTAGGCAGCATACAATTAGGCACTCTGCTGAAACAAAGCATTGTTTATTTATTTTAATATAAAATCCTATATAAATGTTATAGATGAAGAAACCCCTAGTATCTATGAGGACTTATCTTCATTTAAAGTAAAATGTCACACAGTAATCTACGAAGTGCAGTAAAATGCATATTTACCGCCTAGGTACTATCACAACTGGTGACATAAGTAGTTGTCAAGCATCAAAAAACAATTTGACGCAAAACCCAACGGCAGACAACATAATAAGAAAAAAAAAACTGCATGCGAAGAGCACGCTAAGAATATTCACAAATACCTTATGGGCTTAGGTTATACAATAAATCGAAATAAAAAGATATGATTTGGTATCCTTTATATCACTTAACACGTCGGCGCCCGCCCGGTTAGTTGTGCGGTCTAGCGCTCTGCTTCCCTGGTGGGAAGCCGTACCGGTCCCCGGCGTGAATCCGCCCGGCGGATTAGTGTCTATGTCCTGTGTGCCGGCCAGTCTGTGGATCGTTTTTAAGGGGGTTTTCCATCTGCCTCGGCGAATACGAACTGGTTCCACTTATTCCGCTTTAGTTACACTATGTCAACGGTTGCTGCGTAAACACCTTTTTCACATACGCGTACACCATAATTACTACACCACGCAAACATTTGGGGTTACACTCATCTGGTGTGAGAAGTTCTCGGGGAGGAGAGGGGGGGGGGGGGGGAGCGAGTCCACTGGGGGCGGAACCGCACAATAACCCTGGGTTCGGTGTGGGGCGGCGGTGGGCTGAGTGGACTGCTGTAGCGTGTTGTGGGGTTGTGAACCACTGAGGGACGAAGCCTCTCCGTCGTTTCTACACTCTTGGAAATTGAAATAAGAACACCGTGAATTCATTGTCCCAGGAAGGGGAAACTTTATTGACACATTCCTGGGGTCAGATACATCACATGATCACACTGACAGAACCACAGGCACATAGACACAGGCAACAGAGCATGCACAATGTCGGCACTAGTACAGTGTATATCCACCTTTCGCAGCAATGCAGGCTGCTATTCTCCCATGGAGACGATCGTAGAGATGCTGGATGTAGTCCTGTGGAACGGCTTGCCATGCCATTTCCACCTGGCGCCTCAGTTGGACCAGCGTTCGTGCTGGACGTGCAGACCGCGTGAGACGACGCTTCATCCAGTCCCAAACGTGCTCAATGGGGGACAGATCCGGAGATCTTGCTGGCCAGGGTAGTTGACTTACACCTTCTAGAGCACGTTGGGTGGCACGGGATACGTGCGGACGTGCATTGTCCTGTTGGAACAGCAAGTTCCCTTGCCGGTCTAGGAATGGTAGAACGATGGGTTCGATGACGGTTTGGATGTACCGTGCACTATTCAGTGTCCCCTCGACGATCACCAGTGGTGTACGGCCAGTGTAGGAGATCGCTCCCCACACCATGATGCCGGGTGTTGGCCCTGTGTGCCTCGGTCGTATGCAGTCCTGATTGTGGCGCTCACCTGCACGGCGCCAAACCCGCATACGACCATCATTGACACCAAGGCAGAAGCGACTCTCATCGCTGAAGACGACACGTCTCCATTCGTCCCTCCATTCACGCCTGTCGCGACACCACTGGAGGCGGGCTGCACGATGTTGGGGCGTGAGCGGAAGACGGCCTAACGGTGTGCGGGACCGTAGCCCAGCTTCATGGAGACGGTTGCGAATGGTCCTCGCCGATACCCCAGGAGCAACAGTGTCCCTAATTTGCTGGGAAGTGGCGGTGCGGTCCCCTGCGGCACTGCGTAGGATCCTACGGCCTTGGCGTGCATCCGTGCGTCGCTGCGGTCCGGTCCCAGGTCGACGGGCACGTGCACCTTCCGCCGACCACTGGCGACAACATCGATGTACTGTGGAGACCTCACGCCCCACGTGTTGAGCAATTCGGCGGTACGTCCACACGGCCTCCCGCATGCCCACTATACGCCCTCGCTCAAAGTCCGTCAACTGCACATACGGCGGCGGTGCACAAATGCTGCGCAGCTAGCGCCATTCGACGGCCAACACCGCGGTTCCTGGTGTGTCCGCTGTGCCGTGCGTGTGATCATTGCTTGTACAGCCCTCTCGCAGTGTCCGGAGCAAGTATGGTGGGTCTGACACAACGGTGTCAATGTGTTCTTTTTTCCATTTCCAGGAGTGTAGATCCCCAGTTCAATACGATACAACACGTCGGCATTGCCACAGTGAAACAAACCAACAAGGATCTGAAGTCCTGCTTAGCTAACGGCAGTCCTCCAAGTTCTCAGCCGACAATGTCATACTATTTCCTCGGGAGTGAAAGGAAGTATCCATAGATAACGAACCCTTCTAAACAGTAAGACATAGCAAGTTGTGTCGCTATAGGTAACGTGGGTACGGGAAAAGGTAAAAACCAAGTGAGTGTGCGAAGAGTACCATATCATATCAGTAAATGAGTAACGTATTTGCGTGCCGAAACGGCACCAATTGTGCGCGAAAAAGAGTTTATTAACTGCAACCATATTATAAAGTACTCGTGGAGTGAACAATACTACTCAAAACATGGTCAGTATCTGAGTAGCCCAAAGCACTGACAGGTGTTATTGCCAGGCTAAATATGTATAGGGTCTCAAGTCGATTATGTTAGTTATAAAATTAGTTACAAAATTTTCGAGTTTATGGGCTACCACTGTGGGACATAACCGGCCTCAGTTAACAACCTCCTTCTCGGGCACAATCGGTACCCCTTTGGCATGGAAATACGTTACTCATCTAGTGGGAGTCATCTTTGATGATGTATTCCTTCGGCCTGTTGCAGATAATCATTTCCTAATACTTTCCTTGGAACTCTCAAACTTAAAATCTGTTGTTGAAACAGTTGTGAAATCAGATCGTTAGATGGCAGATGTTGCACAGTGTAACGTTACAATGAAATAGTAACTGCTTGAATAACGACGTTAGAAAGATAGAAGTGGAATAGTGCACGGAGTGGACAAATATGTGGAGACACAAAACATTACCAAGCCTAATATGGTGTAGGAAAACTGCCGGCATTCGAAACAGCTTCCAGTCGTCTCGGAGTGGATAAATACCTGTCCTGTATGATCCTCAAGGGGATCTTATACCATTACTCCTGAAAAAAAGTGGCTGCTTCACGTAACAATGAAGGAGATGGATAGCGATCGCGCACCCTTTTCTCCAATAACATTGAGATCTGGTGAAACTGGCGGCCTGGGGAGATGCGACAACTCATCCACGTGTTCACAAAACTATGCGAGCTGTATGAACAGGGGCCCTGTCTTCCTGGAGCACAGCATTACCATGGGGGAACAAATATTGTAACAAGGGTGGGCCTGATCAGCAAAAATGGATACGCAATCCCTACAGTAAAGCGCCCTTGCAAAGTACTCATGGGACCCATGGAACACCACGATATGTCTGCCAAAGTCATCGCCGAATGCCTACCCTATTTCACTCTTGGAACCTAAACTCGGCCAGAAGCTCGAAACAGTGTGAAACAAGACTCATTCTACCAAATGACATTTTTTCTGTTGCTCCATAGTCCAGTTTTTGTGGCTTCGGCACCACGTTTCCCGTTACAGGCATTTGCATCAGTGATATATGTTTCTGAAATGCCTGCGTGTTCCCGCATTCCCCTGCTTACGGAGCTCCCTTCATGTTGTTTTTATGCTGACCGGGTTCGTGAGAGGGACATTTAATTCTACATTGATTTTTGTAGCTATCGTCCTCTTATTTTTCATCAGAATCCTCTTCAGTGACCATCGTCACGATCACTCAACACATACACTTATCCACGTTTGACTTAACGCTTGATGTTCTTCCTCTTCCCCTGTATGCGGTATAAATTTTCGCTACGGTGCCTCTTGAAACACCAAATACTTTGTCTACTTTGGTTACGGATGCACCCACCATACGAGCAACAACAAATTGCCCCCATTCGAATGCTCTCATCTCCGACATAACGCACTCACATCTACACACAACACCGTTATGACCACTACTGACACTTAACAACGTATTGAGGATATTGAGGACATTGCACAGGTACCGTAAATGGTCAAACACAACACCGCAACCTGCAGCCTCGGTTAGCATCTGCATTTATGTTCAAGCATGTATTTCTCGCGGTGTTTCCACACTTCTGTTCAACGCCTGTATGAATCGTTGACTTAGGTACCCACTTCGTCTTTGGTATGTTCTTATTGAGGACGTCTGTTCGCTGGAGGGGCGTCAGTAGGTTCAGCATATGTTTTGTGGAGATTCAAGTACAGCGGTGTTCTCTGAACTAACAGTTTCAGTTCCTCTATAAATTTTCTCAACCTGTTTATGCTCCTCTGAACAGGAGCCATTTTTGCCTGAGGTTTCTGTCTCCCTCTTTCTCTTCTACTTCTTGGAGAATGCTGGGCGAGACCTTGACGATTCGCTGAAGCAAATATCAATGTGCATGACCGTGGAAGTGAAACATGGACGATAAATAGTTTGGACAAGAAGAGAATAGAAGCTTTCGAAATGTGGTGCTACAGAAGAATGCTGAAGATTAGATGGGTAGGTCACATAACTAATGAGGAGGTATTGAATAGAATTGGGGAGAAGAGGAGTTTGTGGCACAACTTGACAAGGGGAAGGGACCGGTTGGTAGGACATGTTCTGAGGCATCAAGGGATCACAAATTTAGCATTGGAGGGCAGCGTGGAGGGTAAAAACAGTAGAGGGAGACCAAGAGATGAATACACAAAGCAGATTCAGAAGGAAGTAGGTTGCAGTAAGTACTGGGAGATGAAGAAGCTTGCACAGGATAGAGTAGCATGGAGAGCTGCATCAAACCAGTCTCCGGACTGAAGACAACAACAACATGACCGAGGCATCGTCATCTGAGTCCTGAGACATCTCATGGTCTCCTTTTTTTCAGTTTTCCTGGTATTACGTTAGTCTTTAGTTTTCTCCTTCGGATGTGATGAGGCCCATTTAAGATGACGCACAACGTTTTTCAATAGTTTTCCATCCAGTACTGATTATACGTCAGTGGTCTACGCGCTACGATCTTTGTTTCTATTGTAAAAACGAGGACACGTCAGCAGCTAAATCTCATCCTTCTCGGAAGACAAAGACGTCTGGCGACAGAGTGCAACTGTATAAAATTCAAACATTAGCTGATCGCGAATCGGGCAAGCCACACAAACAGTTAACTGATCTCCGTATATTACAAGGGGTAGTTCGAAATGGCGGGCTCACATGTTGTCAAGGCTGTTTCGACTAAGCTGCGGAAGTTTCGCTGGACACCCCGTACACATCCTTCGTGTAGTCTCCACACGCGACTGCCATATTTTTACAGCTCTGAAGAAAGACATTCGTAGCCATCGATTTGCTTCAGATGAAGAGACTCAGGCCTAGGCAAAAATGTATCCATGAAGGCACTGACCGTCTTGTTTCACAGTGATACAGATGAATTAACAGTTGTGGAGATTATTTTTCAAATAATAGACAGTTTACTTACTTAATTTCCATCTGTCTCGTTTTCATTTGATTGCCCATTATATATTGTAGCACACTTGGGTGTGTCCTTTTATCATCTGTCGCTTTTATATTTGGTGGGTGCCTGCTCAGGAATCTAATTTGATGTATTATACATAAATTATGAGTTTAAAAATGTAATGAAACATACATTCTTTGTTAAATGGCTGTTGGTTATTTCCAACGGAGCTCCCAATCTTCTGGAAGCGATTTTTGAGAATTCATGAAACTGATGTAAGGGTTGCCCTAATTTTTCAAATTTCATATTTTCTTTGTGCTACACCATAATTTGGTTCTATTGCACGAGAAGATGATTTTATATAATTTAAGCTGTATATCAAAATGAGAAATCGTGCTCCTAGACCCTAACACGAAAAAAATAAAAAATCATATAAAAATTTCATTTACCTTTAATCTGAAAGTATTATATTGAATTTGTTGATAAAACAGTAACTTTCAACTTAATTATGATATTTTTAGTGTTACCTCCAATAATTAATTGTGTAACTCAACTACATACAATATTTGTGAGTCAAATATTATGAAATACATATTTTTCTTCCAAAAATCATTAGTCTTTGATAAAGTCACATATTTGTGTCTTGGAAACTTAGGGCGATACTCGAATACAACCGGAAACTCATATTGCTCAGTTTTTGTAAATAATGCATTGTAGTCCTCCATGAGCTTGCTACCTCTTCCTTCCAGGTCATTCAAACCTTCTGTTTAATGACTTCGTGTAGATCGGCGATGAAACGTTATTTTCATCTCCCTTATGGAAATCAAGTCAACTTTCGTACAAAATAGTCTTGTTTTGTTAGAAACAAATTGTTCGATTCCATTATTGACGAAATCGGGTTCTGTTGTTTGCTGCTTCAACTGTTTTAATTTTCACTTGACGGTTCTGTCTCATGATTCAAGTCACTGCCCATACTCATTTTTCAAACAGAAGACAGATGTGGATCAAAGAATGAAGAGAGGACCTATTCAGGAAATCGGTAAGATAAATGACTTTTAGTTTTTGTAAAGCTACACGAGATATATCAAAAAGTCAACCTTTGAAATGACGTTGAAATCCACTCGTCGATATCTTATAATTCAATCTAGGTTGCTATTCTCTCAAACATCTGGAAAAGTCAACTATACAGGATGCATAAATTTCATTCGAGTGTTTCTTGGCTTTTAAATACTGAGTTCCAATTCGGAATTAATTAACATTATTTACAGATCAAGTATTTTGAAATTCTTTAAAGATTTTTACATTCAGACTTGTGTTTCCGCAGAGTGTATTTTCCTCAAAAGCACTTTTTCAGAATGATTCCATATGTGTTATGCCAGCAAAATAAACACAAGAGGTCTCCTTTCTGTAAAAGGGTATCAATTGTAACACATGCACATCTAAAATTTCCGTATTTGATACTGTTGTGTCAAAAACTAATGTTGTAACATAGAGCTGAAGACTTTATTCAATAAGAATTTCAAACATAGCTGTAGACTGCTGTTTTCCGATCGCAGGTGACAATGCAGGCACTCCAAGAAGCTGCTCAGTACCACAATTTGAAACAATGAGAGAAAGTCCTTTTACCGTATCGTTACCTGTTAATGCTGGTAGTAATTTACCATTCCAATTGGCAGTAGCAGCCTGCAAATTCTTACTCCTAAACTTATTCTTGACTAAAGTAACCTTTTCCTCCGACAGTTTTTCTGGGAACTTGTAAACAGAACTGTTGACTGAAAAATCGTCTACGAGGGTTGCCCAGAAAGTAAGTTCCGATCGGTCGCGAAATGGAAACCACAGTGAAAACAAGAAACGTTTTATTTGCAACAGTTAGGTACACCTTCCACCTACTTCTCTACATAGTCGCCGCTCCAACTTCGAGTTTTGCCGTAGTGTTGTATCAGCTTTCCATTATCCTCGTCTTAGAAAGCAGCCGCCTGTGCTTTCGGCCAGTTACCTGCACTGGTCTGCAGCTCGTTGTCTGTGGAAACATTTTGTCTTCATAGCCAGCGGTTCTTGTGAGCAGAAATGAGACTCAGGGGGAGCCAATTATGGACTGAGCGAACACTTCTCATCGGAAACGCTGCAGGAGCGTCTTTCGTTGCCCCTGCAGTGCGCGGCCGAGAATTGGCATGAAGAAGGAACTGCTCGACAGTTGTGTTATGTGGGCTGCATGACACAGGCGAAATATCTGACCAAACCCTCATACTTGGCGGGAGACGCTATTCCCTACGCATCTTTACGTGCGCGTTGTTCACTCAAAACTGAAAAGAGCGACGCGACACGATCGACGGGCATACTAGAGACACTGCCCAACACATCTGTGCAAAGCGTTACCGGATTTTCCCAGTGTTTCCCATTTCGCGACGATCGGAACTTACTTTCTGGACGACCGTCGTATAAGTAGACCTAGTGCTTTGATTGTAGCTATTAGCAAGTGAACTTATTTCTTGTCACTGATTTCATACGTATCAAAGGCAGCAGCGAGATTCGGAGTCATTACTTGACGTCCTCTTCTCTTTCTACTTGTGGCGATGGGATTTTTGAGTCAATATTATCAGTAGATGTTCCTGGAACTTCCTCGAACTCAAATAACTGCTTGAACTTGACGACACCTATTCGGCAAACTGATCTAAGAAAAATGATAAGAATAGTAAGTTAAATGACTGAAATAAGAGTAAATTCTCAGCGTTCAACGAGAAATAGATACTTGTTTTATTTGATTTTCAAACGTACGTAAGTACAAAATTTCCGTTGTAAAGTCATATAGGTAAATAAATGACTTGCCCAACTGTTGATTTTCGCTTTGTTGTCGTCTCTTTCCAGCTGCCTCTGCTCGTTTCGTTTCTCGGAACTCTCCCATAGCAGCTGGTGACTGATTCCTTGTATGGATCCTGGCAATCCTTTCAACTGTTCGCTGACCAAATAGACTGGCTATGGAAGTGAAGTATTTAATTAAGTAATGACTGAAAATGAAATGGCCTACGTCTCTTTGCAATAACTGTAATAAAATTTATAATAATTAAGCCCAGAGAAAATCGACTTACCAAATGAAAACGCTCATCAAGCTGTTGGGTGAAATTATTTATTCGTCATATGTACAGGAACTGGACAGAAATACGGAAACACGGAGAAAGATGTATGCATGAACATAAATGTAGACGCTAGCCAAGCCTGCAGCTTCCGCTGTTGTATTACGACCTTGAGCGACACCTTTGCATTGTCCCCTATACGCACGTGTCACTCGTGGTTGGAATAGAGTTCTGTGTAGTTGAGAGTGCATTACGTCATAGCCAAGAGAATTTGAATGTGGGCAAATTGTTGGTGTTCTTATGATGATGGCATCCGTAATCCGTTTGGTGTTTCATGAGGCACCGTATCGAAGATTTATGCTGCATACACGGAAGGTGGGGAAACATCACCATCTAAATCACAACGCGGACGAAATTGTGTGTGAAATGATCGTGACGGCGGTCAGCGTATAGGATTGTGGCGAAAAATAAACGGACGACAGTCGCAAAAGTCCCTGCAGAACTGAATGCCGCACTCGCAAACTCTGTCAGCACCAAAACTACACGAAAGCAACGTCATAAGCTGGGAATTGCAGAGCGCACTGGAATGCCACAGCCACTCCTCAGTGATGAAAACGCCCGTAACAAGAAAACGTGGTGGCGAAGCCATTAAAAGTAGACTACGGCACAATGGCTCCAAGCACTATGGGACTTAACTTCTGAGGTCATCAGTCCCTTAGAACTTAGAACTACTTAAACCTAACCAACCTAAGGACATCACACACATCCATGCCCGAGGCAGGATTCGGACTTGGGACCGTAGCAGCAACGCGGTTCGGGACTGAAGCGCCTAGAACAGCGCGGTCACAGCGGCCGGTCCACGGCGCAATGGAACAGAGTCGTTTTGTCGGATGAGTTTTGTTTCTCACAGTTTCCAAGTTCTGGCCGAATTTGCGTCCCAAGACAGGAACATTGTTGATGTTCGGCGATGGTTTGGGCAGCCTTAGCCTGATATTCCACGGAACCTATGATAAATGTTAGCGCTGTTACAGAGTCGAGCTGTTAGCGCTGTTACAGAGAGGAAGGCTAGAGATGTAGGTGAAAGTGGTTCGATGAAACATCTGCCAGGCGCTTAAGAGTGAATTGCGGAATAGTCATCTAGTTTGCGAGGTCGCATTACTGCAAATGATTATGTGATCAATTTGGCTGATCCTCCCATGCTAAAATGAGTGTTCCCCTGTGGTGATGGTGTGTTCCAAGGCGACACACCCCCTTTTCAAACCGCTCGCATCGTCCAGGACTGGTTTTCTGAGTACGAGGGTGAACTGCCGCATTTCCCCTAGCCGCTGCAGTCATCAGATCTCAATATTATTGTGCCTTGTGGTCTGCTTTGAAGAGAAGGGTGCACGATTGCTACCCACCTTCACCATCCTTAGCTGAACTAGCCTGTATTTTGTAGGAAGAATGGTATAAAATTTCCTTGAAAACAATACAGGAACTGTATTTATCTATCCATAGACGACTGGCAGCGGTTTTCAAAGTCAACACTTTTCCCGCACCATACTAGGCATGGTAATGTGTTGTTGTTTGTTGTTTCAATATTTTGTTGCCCCCCCCCCCCTGCCCCTTGTATACAGGGTGTTTTTTTCCGCCGTGTACAAACTCTAGGCGCTTCAGTCTGGAACCGCGCGACCGCTACGGTCGCAGGTTCGAATCCTGCCTCGGGCGTGGAAGTGTGTGATGTCCTTAGGTTTGTTAGGTTTAAGTAGTTCTAAGTTCTAGGGGACTGATGACCTCAGAAGTTAAGTCCCATAGTGCTCAGAGCCATTTGAACCATTTGAACAAACTCTAGCGATTGCTCGATGAGAGGGTACGGAACGAAACAGTTCTAATGAATTTGTGTCCGGAAATGCGTTGTTTCCGTGCTAGAAACCATTTATTCAATAATAGTTCGTTACAGAGACGGCGGCCTGATACCGCTGTACCATGCAGCCACAGTTTCAGTATGCACGGTTTCCTCCTGGAGGGTGGTACTGTTCCGCATACGTCATGCCCTAGCGCCCTCTTTTGCCATAGTAACTGGTAATGTTGTGTTCGATTCACTTCTCTTGCTGACTCACCTTGTAGTGGATGTGATACAGCGTTGTACAAAATGGTTCCGTATTCGCATCGAGAGCTTGTCGACATGGTGTTTACTAACGGAATAGCAAATGGCAACGGGCAGTGGGCAGCAAGGTTGTATCAGGAGACCTGTCCCCGCCGAGAGCCACCACAGCATTCAGTATTTACAACAGTGTTTTGCCATCTGTCTGAGACAGGGTCGTTTCAGGAAGCAGGAAATCATGAAGGACGAACCTGAAATGTTTGAACAACAGAACTGGAGGAAATGTGATTAACGCTGTGGAAGGCAATCCCGGTGTCAGTACCAGGCAGTTGACCCACCAGTACAGGGTAAGCTAGACGATTGTGTGGAACATTCTCAATGACAATTATTACAATCCTATCACTTACAGCGTGTGCAGGGCTTGCTAGCGACAGATTTTCCACATTGGGACCAGTTTTATCACTGATTTCTTCACCAGGCAACCACGATCCTGGGATTTGTGTCATCCGTCTATTCACAGCTGAGGCCACCTTTCAACTTTCATAACAGTTATCTGTGGGACGGTAGCAGAACCCCCATGGTATACTAACGGCGAATCATCAGTATCGGTCCAACCGGAATGTATGGTCCGGTATAATTGGCGACCGTATTCTGGGACCAGTCTTCCTTCCAAGTCGCTTAACAGCCTGCAACTGTCAGTACTCCTTGTGGTTGACTTTGCCTCCCCTACTGGAAGAAGTGCCATTGATGTTTCGAAGGGTTATGTGGCATCTACATGATGCTGCTCCAGCCCACTTCGCCGTTAACGTCGCGACACAGCTCAATCCTGTCTTCCCTGATCGATCGAAGGGACGAGGGGATCCAGTTGCATGGCCTGCTTCTTCACCGGATTTCAGTCCGTGCGATTTCTCGTTATGGGGCCATAGCAGAGGTATCGTGTATTCAGAGCCCATTCCAGATGTGGAGACACTGGAGCAGCGTATTGATGCTGCCTTTGACACTGTTCGGATGCAGCCTCGCCGATATGAACGTGTGAGACAGAACGTTCTATGGGGCGTACACGTATGCGTTGAGGCACAAGGAAACCGTTTTCAACACATACTGTAACTATGAATGCATGGTACAGCACGTGTTAGATCGCAGTCTCCATAACAATGTATGATTGAATAAATTGTCTCTAGCATGAAAACCATGCATTTCCGGACATGACCTTATTAGACCTGTTTTTTTCCGTATCCTCTCATCGATCAATGGAAAAATCACCCTGTATATCCAATCTAACAGAATGTTTCTCCTGATTATGCATATCAGTGAGAATTAATGTAGCATATTAAATGACACGATTTCAGAGACTTTAGTGGTCTCATACAGATGTGAGTTTATGTATACAGACTGAAGCACCGAGTGAAAATTTATACTAAGGCCCCTTCAGTCTAGATACATATAGTCATCAATGTAATAATTTACTGAGAGGGATATATAGCGACCAGTGCAGTCACGACCGCAGGGACTTTGTAAGAGGTCCATGAAAGAGGTCCATGACTAAGGAATTTATTGCTACCGCACTCGAGCAGATGTAATTTCGATGGATTGCTCACACGCTGCCTACGATATGTAAGCCACAATAGAATCGCAGACCAGAGAGCAGTGTCGGCAGCAGTAGTAGGAGTAGTAGCTCGCAGTCGGGCGGTTGGGCCGGTCGTGGAGAGCGATGGCGGTGTCTGAGCGATGTAGTATAAGGTAAAACCAAAAATTACTATTTACAGCAGCGCGCATATGTAATTTGTAACAGCTGATTTTGTACTATTGTTATATCAAGTCCCATGTGAATGTTTTTTATAAAAAGCAGAGGAAAACGTCGGTAGATACAAGTTTGAATTTTTTATTCAGTCACGAAGACGGTTACGATTGTGACTTTGTCGGTTTGGCAGTGCCAGAACTTGAAAACCAAGCTACTGAATCAGTAGCAATAATGGTCGGTAAAGACGACGTCGATTCCAAAGAGGTGGTGTGGAAAGAGGTTGGACATAGAACCTGTGGCCGAATCTATGAAGTTCAGGCATGAAATGGAGCTTGCATGTATCGTCGTGAAAAGATGTAAACATTGCTGGCAGAACGAAGTTAAAGCATTCATTGTTGTAGACGTGAAGGAACGACTCGTTATTGACGACGATATTCACACTCGTTGGCTATATGCTGTAGAACAGTAACTGATGATGGCTAAACTACAGGGGATGTTAGATGCAGACTGACAGCAACATGAAAAGAATTTCTGAAAAAGACGATTTTGTTGACGCCGAATATAAATTTAAGGTCAGAATGACTTTTATGAAGGTATTTGTGTCGTGTTGAGCCCTGTACAGAAGAGAAATGCGGACGATAAACAATTCAGACAAGAAGAGTACAGAGCTTCTGGAATATGGTGTTACAGAAGAAAGCTGGAAATTACATAGATGGACTGAACTACTCATTACGAGCTGACTCGCTGAATTGGTGGGTAAGGAAATTTGTGGCATAAATTGTCAGCATAAGGGATAGGTTATAGGAAATACTGTGAGACATCAAGGAATCATCATTTTGATGCTGTAGGGAAGTGTGAACGGTAAAAATTGTACAAGGAGACTGTAGTAAGCAGTATCAGATGGATATATGCTGCAGTAGTTATACAGGGACGATGAGATTTACATAGGAAAACTACCGTGCAGAGATGCAGCAAACTAATCTACGGAATGAAGACCACAACGACAAT
Organism: Schistocerca nitens; assembly: GCF_023898315.1. Taxonomy (NCBI): domain Eukaryota; kingdom Metazoa; phylum Arthropoda; class Insecta; order Orthoptera; family Acrididae; genus Schistocerca; species Schistocerca nitens. The sequence goes on from NC_064615.1 coordinate 731,842,768, forward strand.
AACATCGTCCCCATTACTATACACAGTTTTTTTCAAAAATTATTACCAGTAGGTTTTTTGCCTATGTCTGTTATTCAGTCATTGCAATATGACTTACAGCCATCCTCATAACTCTTGTCATGTGACTGAGGAGTCAGCTGATGGAAATATTTTCCACTTACAGTTTGATTTACATTCATTTTCAGATATTGTAAATTAGTTTCTGGAGTGAGAAAACAATTTTCCTTTTTTATGGCTGAGGTTCATCACTGAGAGAAATGTTGACCATTTTTGCCATATAGTGTCCTTTGTATAGCTGTTTCCCAAAGTGAATCAGACTTGTCATTTAAAACGAAAAGTCGACCACTTCTAGAAATGTCTCTCGCGTAAAACAAAGATATAAATTTCAGATAACTTTTCTGATACACTATTTTCTTACTCACGAGGACATCTTCTTCTTTGACTCTTAGTTTTTTTATATCGACAACACAGGTTATTAATAGTAACAGTCTCCAACTGACAATGCCCGATGGACCCTTGGCAAAAAGTTCGTGGATCTATAATCACGTAAAGCGACTGGAAGCACGAGAAGATTTTATTCTGTCATATCGCCGCGAGACTATGCATTGATATTGACTTAACTGAAATTGCCAAAAAGCTGTGAGGTATATGAAGCCTGAATGATAACCATGAATGAAAGTGAAACGTGGACATGCAATACAGAAGAAGACAGTGAGAGCTTTTGAAATGTGGTGCCATAGAATAATTTTAAAGATTAGATGGGTAGATCGACTAAAATCCAAAGAGCTACAGAATTCGAATTGAGGAAAAAATTTTCTTGACTAAAAGAAAGGATCGGTTGATAGGACACAACCTGCGACATCAAAAAAATTGTCAGTTTGATAAGGGAAGGAAGTATGGGTGGTGAAAATTGTAGAGGGAGACCATGCCTAGATCACAGTAAACAGGTTAGAATGGATGTAGGTCGCGGTACTTATGCAGAGACGGAGAGGCTTGAACACGATAACTATCATGGAGAGCCGCATCAGGTTCAGACGGGAGACCATAATAACAATAGGACGACAACAATGAAAATAAATTAGGAGGATCAGTTTCATCGTAGTCGTACAGACCTTCATGATGTGATATAACGTCTGTCAACTTAGGCGTCAATACCAAAGTTTTACCAAAAGTGAAATTGCGCTCTGGAAGCACGAGAGGTCCTCATAAAGTTTGAAATTACTGCGTCGTAAAAGTGAAGCTGCAACCCCCAGATCTGGCGATGGTGTGCTTCTCTACATATTCACATTTCAATACGACAAATTTTTTCCCAACGATGGATGATTTGGAGGGGATCCTTCTTGTAGAAACCTGACTTTTTGGCCGTTGAGGGAACATTGCACGTCGAAACTCACCTTGTCGTCATCCTGGGTTCTTCATCTGGGAAAAGCGGAAGAAGTCACTAGATGAGATGTCAGAAGAATACTGGAGGGTGAAGCAAAATCTGACAGCTCAAAGAAGCAGTATATGGGACTGTGTCCTGTGGAGAATGAGCTGGGTCGTTGTCGTGAAGCAGAAAAAGCCGCTTGGCTAGTTTCCCTCGCAACCTTGGTAGCTTCCTGTAACCTCATCAGGAGTTTGCGGTAATGTGCTCCAGGGACAGTTATAAGGTTTCTAGATTATTTTTGGTATTTAAGGAATATGACGTAAGCACTATATTTTCATTCGATGTGTCCTACTTCATATCTGTACCGTGGACATTTTTCAGACAATAGTCTTCAATTGCCGATATGTTACGCCACAAAGGTTGTGAGTACAAGCACTTTCGTTGCTGTAGTACTCTGTAAGAAGTTAGTGAGAGAGTCAGGTATGGTCACACATCTCTCGGCTCGAACGGGGATCTGTAAGCCGGCCGGAGTGACCGAGCGGTTCTAGGCGCTTCAGTCCGGAACCGCGCGACAGCTACGGTCGCAGGTTCGAATCCTGCCTCGGGCATGGATGTGTGTGATGTCCTTAGGTTAGTTAGGTTTAAGTAGTTCTAAGTTCTAGGGGACTGATGACCTCAGAAGTTAAGTCTCATAGTGCTCAGAGCCATTTGAACCATTTTTTTGGGGATCTGTATTTAAATATTTGTGCACAGACCCACCTCACGCTGCTAACAACGCCTGCGACGGCTTGTTATTGCGTATCTTTTGGCTTATTCAAAACAGCGATCGCAGTTTTGGAGGGAAGTTAGAGGAGACGGGGGTGGGGGTGGCAGCTAGCACGCCAGTAAATTAGTTACCTCAACAAGCAGTTGCCATGTTCAGTATACGCGTGTCAATACTATCGTACATCAATAATTCAAGAACAATCTTAATCGCATTTATTATTGTTATAATACCGCCAACCGGTTTCAACCCGACGTAGGGGTCATCTTCTGGGCGTTTACGCCATTGATCGACTACTGGTGGTGTCACTCCTGTCTACATAACGGCAGGAAACTAGTTTACCAGTAATTTTTTTGCCTGTGTCTGTTATTCAGTCATTGCAATATGACTTACAGCCATCCTCATAACCCTTGTCATGTGATGGAGGGGTCAGCTGATGGAAATATTTGCCACTTACGGTTTGATTTACATTCATTTTCAGATATTGTAAATTAGTTTCTGGAGTGAGAAAACAATTTTCCTTTTTTATGGCTGAGGTTCATCACTGAGAGAAATGTTGACCATTTTTGCCATATAGTGTCCTTTGTATAGCTGTTTCCCAAAGTGAATCAGACTTGTCATTTAAAACGAAAAGTCGACCACTTCTAGAAATGTCTCTCACGTAAAACAAAGATATAAATTTCAGATAACTTTTCTGATACACTCTATTTTCTTACGTAGTTTCCTGCCGTTATGTAGAAAGGGGTGAAACCACCAGCAGTCGACCAATGGTGTAAACGCCCAGAAGATGACCCCTACGTCGGGTTGAAACCGGTTGGCGGCATTATAACAGATAGTTTCCTGCTTCTCTGCTTTTCTCCACGACCATGTTGTCCAAAAATATCGTACATATACAGCAAAAATGAACGAAATCATTAATGTTTGAAACGTTTTAAATACCATGGCATCCAAGTTAAGAAGGCGTCATTTAAAAGAAGAAAGCGTATGATAGGATGATGACACTTTCGCAATGTTTTTGGTGGCTCTGATTGTTCAGGAACACGAAGTCATTTGAATGCTCAACTGAAGTTACATTGGACAGAATAGTGGACGAAGAAAAACGACTTTGTAGACGGAAACGCAATTAATAGTATTCAAGATGGTAGCGCTGGTGGCGGTGACGGAAACAGTACGCCTCAAAGAGAAGTTAAAGTTGTGATGGCTATGAACCTTCACCAGAAAAGAAATCCAATACTGTTACTATTTTAATAAAATTTTTGGAAGAAGGTCTTGAACGTATTTATGATGATAATCGTACAGCTTCACGTAAAGATGCGACATGCAGGTCGTTACTGAAGAGACATCCGTTTATGAAAAGCACATCGTTAATCAAAGTAACATTTGATTATGCAGAGGAAGAAAGGCGTGACGAACATCCATCTCGAGGAAACACGGCAATCAGAAAACTGCAGGTATAACAACTCATTCTGTCCCAATTTGACATACCAAAGAATGAAAGAGAATGAGTCTAATACTGGCATCTGGAATTTATGGCAATGCTAAAAAGCAAGAGAAATTGAGCAGATAAAGTTTAAATGTTCTGCAGCTTTCATAGCGCATGTCAAGAAAGAACACAAAATATGCCGCAGACGTATAACTGATTTCATGACAGCCAGAGATGTACGGAAAGACCAAGTTACTCGCCAGTCTGGGCCCCATTTTGTTGAAGGAATAAACCAGAAAACTGCGACAACTACACTGAATGTCGAACACTGATCATTTAAAATCCTTTTTAGTGAACGTTGTTAATGACAGTGCGGCATATAATCAGAAATGTGTACTACTTTGCAGTTCTTGCTGAGCTTACAAGAACACAACAATAGCAACTGATTTATTTGCGGGTAAATACACTGTATGCAAGATCATTCCGCCAAAATCAACTAAATGCGTAGGCCTCCGGATGTATACAGCTCCCGGCAATACAAAATATATGCAAGAAGGATGACGGGCTCTACAAGGACTCTATGCAGTGACTTCGACACTAAAATAGGAAATAGAATTTTCATAATGAAAATACATTCTGTTATTCATAACCAGCTGTCTGCTCCAGCCTATGCCTCAATATTTCTGACAGGTGGCTGGATGTAATACTGTCGCACAAGCTGCTGAATTCAAGAATGTGATTTAAGTGGCATTTGATTTTGCAGGTGAAGAGTGTGGTTCTGAAGAATGTCGAGATACTGTTTTCGCCAAATGTGCCTATTTGTGATGTTGCATATTGTTTCATGAATTGTATTGAGGAAACTGGAAATTTGTGGTAAGGTCTTATGGGACCAAACTGCTAAGGCCATCTGTCTCTAAGCTTACACACTACTTAATCTAATTTAAACTAACTTACGCTAAGGACGACGCACACACCCACACCCACACACACACGTGCCCAAGGGAGGACTCCAACCTCCGACGGGGGAAGCCGCGCGGACCGTAACAAGATGCCTCAGACCGCTCGGCTACGCCACGCAGCTTTTTATTGAGGAATATTATGTGCAATTTTGAAGTGTTCTTGTGGGCAAACTAAGAGTAACACAGTCGAGTGTTTTAACGATGCTAGTCACAATGGTATGTAAAGCTTCTAAATACAGCAAGAACACCGAATTCCTGTTCGAGCTGAGAGACATCCTTTTTGAGCGGTCTCGAAGTAGCTCGGAGAATTCAGAGACAAAAACACAGAGTGTGATGAGTTTTGGAAATATGATTTGATAAAGATAAATTTGAGAAGTGTGAAGATTTTCAGGCAATGTTGTTGGTGCATTGCTTGTCTGCGCCTAATTTATGACGTGTTTGGAGTCCACCTCCGTAGCGTAGCGGTAGCGTTACCACCTACCACGCAGGGGGTCCAGGTTCTTCATCATCATTTCCATCATCATTGACTCGCAAGTCGCCGACTCGGCGTCAGCTAAAAAGGACTTGCAATACGGCTGCCGAACACCCCGAATGGGGCTTTCCGGCAAACGATGCCATACGATCATTTCATTTTTCATGACGTGTTTGCAAAACGAAAGCCTTAGCGGGATTTTTCTTTGTTGGTTCGAGTTAGTTACTGTCAGTGCTCAAAAGAAAATAAGGAAAGTTACTGGTTGACATGGCTTGCACTCTGAAGTTATACATTTACTTCTTTATGATTTCAATGATTAATTTCGTAGCATAATCATATTTTTTAAGAAGAAGTAATGATTTTTTTTGTAAAGATGGTTGTAATAGTTAAAGAAGGAAGCAGAGTTACAATATAATTTTTTGAATGCTAGTCTCTTTTACATCACTCAGTAAATGCAGAATCCTCCACCGTCTCGCCACGGAAGTTTCGGTTTTGCATTACGTGTTGCCGCATTGCACTAAGTGGAACACAGCTGCTTAAAAGTGAAGCATGGTGTGCTTAGAATGGTTGCATGTTCTTGCTGCTGCACTGTGCTTTTGGCGTTCATCGCTTGGAGTAGTACCGACTTTCCGTTGCCACAGATAACCGCAAGGATTTATCAGGGCCAGTTTAAAATTACAGTCAGGACACAGTTAAATCATTCACAATCGTGTGTTGCATTTCAAAATTGTTGTCAGGTATCGTTTAGGTAGACAGATTTATTCTTACAGTGCAGTGCTACATTTGCATATGTATGAGATAGCGTTTGTAAGTTTATTCAGTCAATTGTTCACGTAGAATTACAGGGCAGTTTTTGGGTAACATTTTTGGTCACTTATTCTTTCAAAATTAGTTTTGTAATTTTATGAAGCATTTTTATTCTGTTAGTTTCGTCTGTCGGAATTGCAAATCACGTATCGTGACCTCACGCATTGTAGCACTATTTACTGCACTGCACAATACAGAGTTTTTAGGATAGCTTATTTAACATACAGTTTCACGTTTTCTGATTAGTTTGGTAAATGTTAGTTCAAATACAGTTATACAATTTCAGATAGTTTTGGCAACTCATTCTTATCAGGCAGAGTTTCACTTGTATCGTCCACGATTGCAATGCAGACACGCAAGAAGTAAAAGGTAGAAACCAGTTCAGTCCAGTACAGTTATAGTTCACATCATTCGCTATGTTATTTATTTTTATTCAAAAAAAATTATACATTTTACTCCTTACGAGCATAAACATGTAGCACCGGTTCCTGACAGTCCGAGAAACCTATCTCTATTACGTTGTCACATGATGGTTGGGTCTTCTCGGATTTCGGCGTTGGTAACTCCACATGTTTTCGCTGCTTCCTTTGCTCCTTTGTCTCTGGATTATAGTCATGCGCCCGGCGCTTGTCCTTGGTGATTAGGCGGCTAAGGAAGTCATGTAGTTATCCTGACACAGCTGCAACGTTGCCACTACTTACTCGATTAGGCGTGACTTTTGAGTGGATGAGGGCAGTCGCAGAACCAAGCGGGCGGCGACGTTTGTCAGGTTCAAAATGTCGTCTGAGAAGTTGAAAGGTGATCCATGACTGGTTATAGCTTTTCTCATTATCGTCTACATGGCGATACTCCGCTCTTGGAGAAACAGTGCGTCCACTTCTGTTGAGTTTCCCGGCTCTTCACGGAGAGGTGATCTACCACTTCGTTCTTCGTCATTCAAACTCGTCTGACCACAGTGTAAGCATATAAGCCACCTAACAACTATGTTATATGATCGCGTATTACTGCCGTACACTTCTACCAATTTAGCATGAATCATTGCGGCGCTATTTCCTTTTGCCTAGGTGATAATTAAAACTTTATGACTATGCATCGTAGAATTATCAAATAATGTGGTACTAATACCACATGAATTCCGAAAAATACGAGAAAGAAAAAAAATGTAGGCAGAGGTTATGTTAGGAAATAAGTTTTACATAAAACAAAGAAGATTATAATTTTCAAGGTGTTAAGTTCTCACAGACGTGGTGCAACATGTGGCGTATTAAATAGTTATTAGCTGCATAGTAATGCATTCCTTATTTTCCTTGGAGGCAATTTCAGGCAGCTAATGTGGCCGCCCTATCTTCGTAGACGTGAGTTTCGTGGCAATCGACCACTACGGGCCGGCCTGGGAGCGGCAGTCGATTGTACGGCTGCCTAGCACGCTCGGTTCGCGCGCAGCAGTGGAGCGAAACCTCGGCTTGTGCGGACACCTGGAGAAAGTCAGCAAAATTTCGTTGAGGACCAACAGAAATAGATCTGTAAAACGTGCTCTGTAAAATATATTTCGAATTTATCAACCCTACAAGATCAAATAAAGAAACTAATTCGTATTTTCACAACCATTTTAAATTAACTCGTTGTAAATAAGACAATTCTTTCCCGCAAATTCCCCTGTTTGTGCGCGTTACCTATTCTAGACAGGACATGTGGGTTGCTTAGTTGTAATAATGTGAATCACCTCGAAACTCAATGGGGTCTCTCTTTTAACTTCAAACATCAATTGCTTATGTTTGGCTGCTGCACACAACGAAAACACCTTCATAGCAAAAACAACAACTTCAATATACTACATGTTGTATCTGTTATCTATGGGCCTCCTAAGCACGGAAAGGTTTTAAGACAGTTAAGGTATCTTGAAATCTAAATCTAGTTTGAAAACGATAGACATTTATTTGTTCTTTACGATGCACAAAGTTCACATAAAATTGAAAGAGAGCAAAGTTCCGTAAAATCTCAGAATAACTTACATAAAATGACGCCAACGCTCTGTCTGGGCGAGGGGGGTGGTATCAGACTGTATGAAAGACTATATCAGCGGACCGACGATAGGTCATCCTCTCTGTGCTAGGTACGGAGGTACGGTGGCAGCGGCGACTCATTTGATTGGATACGCCAAAAACTTGTAACAAAAGCAACCGACATTCTTATACTGCTCGGGCGGCGTTACGGCGTCCTGTCCTTTGATGTCCATAAAACTGTTCTGTGGAGTTGGCAGTGGCGGCACGGCGGTGTCTGACCTCAGCGAGGACAGACTCCAGCTACTGCCACTAAGAGCACGGAGCGAGCAGCAGCCACACTTCGTCAAACTACTCTATTCCCTCGTCCCTCCTAATAGGAGTCACTAACCCCCCCCCCCTCCCCCATGAACCAAAGACCTTGCCGTTGGTGGGGAGGCTTCAGTGCCTCAGCGATACAGATAGCCGTGCCGTAGGTGCAAGCACAATGGAGCGGTATCTGATGAGAGGCCAGACAAACGTGTGATTCCTGAAGAGGGACAGCAGCCTTTTCAGTAGTTGCAGGGGCAACAGTCTGGACGATTGACTGATCTGGCCTTGTAACACTAACCAAAATGGCCTTGCTGTGCTGGTACTGCGAACGGCTGAAAGCAAGGGGAAACTACAGCCGTAATTATTCCCGAGGGAATGCAGCTTTACTGTATGGTTAAATGATGATGGCGTCCTCCTGGGTAAAATATTCCGGAGGCAAAATAGTCCCCCATTCGGATCTCCGGGCGGAGACTACTCAAGAGGACGTCGTTATCAGGAGAAAGAAAACTGGCGTTCTACGGATCGGAGCGTGGAATGTCAGATCCCTTAATCGGGCAGGAAGTTGGGAAAATTTAAAAAGGGAAATTGATAGGTTAAAGTTAGATATAGTGGGAATTACCGAAGTTTGGTGGCAGGAGGAACAAGACTTCTGGGCAGGTAAATGCAGGTTTATAAATACAAAATCAAATAGGGGTAATGCAAGAGTATGGTTAATAATGAATAAAAAATAGGAGTGCGGGTAAGCTACTACAAACAGCATAGTGAACGCATTATTGTGGCCAAGATAGACACGAAGCCCACGCCTACTACAGTAGTACAAGTTTATATGCCAACTAGCTCTACAGATGACGAAGAAATTGAAGAAATGTATGATGAGATAAAAGAAATTATTCAATAGTGAAGAGAGACGAAAATTTAATAGTCATGAGTAACTGGAATTCGATAGCAGGAAAAGGAAGAGAAGGAAGCGTAGTAGGTGAATATGGACTGCGGATAAGAAATGAAAGAGGAAACCGCCTAGTAGAATTTTGCACCGAGCATAACTTAATCAAAGCTAACACTTGTTTCAAGAATCATAAAAGAAGTATACATGGAAGAAACCTGGAGATACTGACAGGTTTCAGACAGATTATGTAATGGTAAGACGGAGATTTAGGAACCAAGTTTTAAGTTGTAAGACATTTCCAGGGGCAGATATGGACTCTGACGACAACCTATTGGTTATGAACTGTAGATTAAAACTGAGGAAACTGCAAAAAGGTGGCAATTTAAGGAGATGGATAAACTGGCTAAACCAGTGGTTGTACAGTTTCAGCGAGAGCATAAGGGAACAATTGACAGGAACGGGGGAAAGAAATACAGTAGAAGAATAATCGGTAGCTTTGAGGGATGAAGTAGTGGGGCAGCAGAGGATCAATTAGGTAAAAATACGAGGGCTAGTAGAAATCCTTGGGTAACAGAAGAAATATTGAATTTAACTGATGAAAGGAGAAAATATAAAAATTCAGTAAATGAAGCAGGCGAAAAGGAATACAAACGTCTCAAAAATGAGATCGACCGGAAGTGCAAAGTGGCTACGCAGGGATGGCTAAAGGTCAAATGTAAGGATGTAGAGGCTTATCTCACTAGGGGTAGGATAAATACTGCCTACATGAAAATTGAAGAGACCTTTGGAGAAAAGAGAACAACTTGCATGAATATCAAGAGCTCAGATGGAGAAAAGAGAACCACTTGTATGAATATCAAGAGCTCAGATGGAAATCCAGTTTTAAGCAGCGAAGGGAAATCAGAAAGGTGGAAGGAGTTATAGAGGGTCTATACAAGGGCGATGTACTTGAGGACAATATTATGGGAATGGAAGAGGATGTAGATGAAGATGAAATAGGAGATATGATACTACGTGAAGAGTTTGACAGAGTACTGAAAGACCGAAGTCGAAAGAAGGCCCTGGGAGTAGACAACATTCCATTAGAACTACTGACATCCTTGGGAGAACCTGTTCTGTCAAATCTCTACCATCTGGTGAGCAAAATGTATGAGACAGGTGAAATACCCTCAGACTTCAAGAAGAATATAATAATTCCAACCCCAAAGAAAGCAGATGTTTACAGATGTGAAAATTACCGAACTATCAGTTTAATAAACCACGGCTGCCAAATATTAACGCGAATTCTTTACAGATGAATGGAAAAACTGGTAGAAGCCGACCTCGGGGAAGATCAGTTTGGATTCTGTAGAAATACTGGAACACGTGAGGCAATACCGACCCTACGACTTATCTTAGAAGCTAGATTAAGGAAAGGCAAACCTAAGTTTCTAGGATTTGTAGACTTAGAGAAAGCTTTTGAGGATGTTGACTGGAATATCAAATTCTGAAAGTGGCAGAGGTAAAATACAGGGAGCGAAAGGCTATTTACAATTAGTACAGAAACCAGATGGCAGTTATAAGAGTCGAGGGATATGAAAGGGAAGCAGTGGTTGGGAAGGGAGTGAGACAGGGTTTTAGCCTCTCCCCGATGTTATTCAATCTGTATACTGAGTAAGCAGTAAAGGACACAAGAGAAAAATTCGGAGTAGGTATTAAAATCCACGGAGAAGAGATAAAAACATTAATGTTCGCCGATGACATTGTAATTCTGTCAGACACAGAAAAGGACTTGGAAGAGCAGTTGAACGGAATGGACAGTGTCTTGAAAGGAGAATATAAGATGAACATCAACAAAAGCAAAACGAGGATAATGGAATGTAGTCGAATTAAGTGGGGTGATGCTGAGGGAATTAGATTAGGAAATGAGGCACTTAAAGTAGTAAAGGAGTTTTACTATTTGGGGAGCAAAATAACTGATGATGGTCGAGGTAGAGAGGATATAAAATGTAGACGGGCAATGGCAAGGAAAGCGTTTCTGAAGAAAAGGAATTTGTTAATGTCGAGTATAGATTTAAGTGTCAGGAAGTCGTTTCTGAAAGTATTTGTATGGAGTGAAGCCATGTATGGATGTGAAACATGAACGATAAATAGTTTGGACAAGAAGAGAATAGAAGCTTTCGAAATGTGGTGCTACAGAAGAATGCTGAAGATTAGATGGGTAGATCACATAACTAATGAGGAGGTACTGAATAGAATTGGGGAGAAGAGGAGTTTGTGGCACAACTTGAGTAGAAGAAGGGATCGGTTGGTAGGACATGTTCTGAGGAATCAAGGGATCACCAATTTAGTATTGGAGGGCAGCGTGGAGGGTAAAAATCGTAGAGGAAGATCAAGAGATGAGTACACGAAGCAGGTTCAGAAGGATGTAGGCTGCAGTACGTAGTGGGAGATGAAGCAGCTTGGACAGGATAGAGCTGCATCAAACCAGTCTCAGGACTGAAGACAACAACAACAACATCATATGAAGCGCTGTATCTGCGTCATTTTGTGAACTTGCTTTGGTTTCAATAAAATCCGAAGTCATTTACAGCACGTGTGTCAGTTTTCACCTCTCTGCCTACGTTATTCCTTGAACGTTGACTTTTCAAACGTTAACGGACTTTTGGGTCAACCTGTACATTGTTCGCCATTAAAAAGTCGACATCAGGAAGGATGGCAAATACCGACACTTTACTTATTGTGCATGCGTAGTATTGTGCGAAGAACACATGATTACATATGTTGGTGGTTCGTGAATATACATGGTGTGAATACAGAGTTGCCATTTCTGGAAGCGACATTGGTTCCAACCCAGCTGAGCATCGATCGTAACTGAGCTTGGATGACAGAATAGGTAAGCCATAACATGCTGCTTCAACCCTACGCCAGAGTTCATGAAACGCAGTGTCTGGCAAATGGGGGTAAATCAGTCTCTCGATAACACACGACCAAATGTTTTCACTGGGTGAGAGGGTAGCAGAGTGGCAGATAACCACACACCGTCTGGCGGCAGGGCAGAACAGCAAGGGCAACGTGTTTTTAAAGATAACATCCAGAAGAGTTGTAAAATAGTGTACAGCCACCGAATTTACTCGTCAGAAATATGACGCCTGTTGAACAAATTACTGGCTATTCGGACCAGAGGTGATTGTGTTGTGTACCCAATAGCACCAAATAACATCACGCCATGTGTTGGGCCCATATGAAGACGACTAATGTGATCTGACATTCGTTCTCCTTGGAGCCAGCACAAATCGGCACGTCCCTCTTGACGTTATAAGCAGATACGGAATTCGTCTGCGAAGTCGACATGGAGTACTTCTGTGACCAGTCGTGTCGTTGAACGTACCACTGCCGGTGCGACTGTCCCTGCTGCAACATCAACGGAAGTCGCTACTGCTTTCTCCGAGCTGACAGTCCGTGTTGATAAAGGTCTAACTGCAAACAGGCCCATTTCCTGACTGCGACGTAGCTGAGAGATCCCGCATGGTGTAGCGAACAATATCTCTTTCCTCTCGGGTGCTAGGCGCGGAGGGGGTCGTTGAGACACAGCCTGATTACGTGAATGGCCCTCCTGAACTGATTCCATATTCACATAAATGTCCCAGGAACCATAAAACCAACATTAAAAGGCCACGATCCTTCTACAGTTGTATTTCAACACGTAGTGGTAGATGTTTCTCCTTCTTAAAGCAGGCATAACACAATATTTTCACAAACAACCAACATTGAATTGCGATTTGTGAATGAGAAACGCCTATGCAATTTTTCTTGCATACGGATTGTACAGGCCGCTACTCCAGTCTGATTTGTGCAGCTGGACTTAAACTTTCGTATTAAAACATGAAATACACTTAACGTTAATTTGATGTTACATGCATGCTTCCTTGGTGATGTTGCAATTTTAATGGCCACCAGCGTATTTTGGGCGCCATTTCACAGCTGCTGTAAGACGTCTACAGTTTCGAAAAGAGATAGGAAACTGAGTTATCTGAAGCCACATGCATCGTTATTACGAATGTTTACTCCTGTGCGTATGTTGTGAGTCGATCGGAATTTTGATTAAAACGATCGCTGATTTAACTATCGGAAAGGAACGCTCCTTGTGAGCGAAGTCGATTACATTTGGAAGTGGCTTGGATTATGCGAACATAAGGTCATCCTTCACTATTCCATTGTCTTTTACTAGCTTTTCCACCGCCTTTTTACGGGGAGGTAACGTTTTGGAGGAGGCAAGGAACTGACTTGAAGTAGAATTACTCTCAGTAAACGGATTTCATTAATTCTCAGAGTTTATTGCTCGAAACAACAACCCGCACTGAACATAAAATTGAACACGTAAATAATATATCAGTCTTTACTGATAACAATGACTGAAGAGGGGATAAATTGTAAGCGAAGAAACCTGCTTATGAATCTTATTGCGGATTTAGGAGAAGGTGGGCAGAATCACGGAAAATGGTTCCTGTATTATAAGGGCGTGCTGAAAAGTAATGTCTCCACATTTTTACGTGAAAACTCTTAAAGCTTTTTAAATAAAATCACCGTGATTAACATTCTACATCATGTCTTCATGTTGACTTATTGGTAGCCCCCTGCCGCTAGATGGCTCCGAACTATAACGTGTAACATGGCGGTGTGCAACGTAACTATGTCGGTGCGTGAGAAACAGCGTGATGTAATCGAGTTTCGAATGTGAAGAGTTCGTCCACACATGGAGTAGGCTCCTTCATCATGGCAATGCCAGACCACACACGAGGGCTAAGACATATGTAGAAGTCCGGTGCCTTGGGTTCACTGTCATCGATCACTGTCATCGATAATGAAGCTGTGCAAGCATAGGTGAGATTGTGGCTTCGTCAAAAAAATCAAACATTTTACTGTGACAATATCTACAACGTGTGCGTCGCAAAGGTGACTACGTTGAGAAGAACAGTAGAACCTCGCTAGTCCGACCTCGGATTGTCCGAATCACCGCTTAAGGCCTGGCCAGACAGAATGCGGCCTGGCCGTCCGGCCTGTGGCCTTGAACCGCAGCCGGCAGGCCGCACTGTTGCATCTCTCGTTACTGTATGGCGGCGGTCACACAGAGTGCGGCTTTGACGCACCAGCAGCCGGCCTGCCGCAGCGGCCGCCGCCGGGTTGTCACAGATTACAGATTCGCAGCAAGCCGGAGCGGCTGCCTGCATCTGTTGGCGCCTTCAACTGCTCTGCTGTCACACTAGAAGCAGTGGCGTCAGGCGGTTTTTGTCTTGCAGCTCGTAGTGCATGCACACAGAAAGACTTATAGAGGAGGTGAGAGAATACAACTTTTTGTATGATACACGCGATCCTGATTTGGAGGTAGAATACCTTTGTCCTCGATATACTCTTGATAGAAAGCTGAATAGTGTTGTCACTGTGACGTCCATAACTTCCAATATCAACTACTGTAAACTCGGTAGTATGGCTCAACGATCGCCAGGAGAACTAACGAAAAGAACTGTTTGTAACAGAAGAACTGGGATCTACTATCCTTCGGGCATTTTAACCTGATAGCCTTTCCGTCTATGCTTCCACGGCAGTTCGGAAACCCCCCGTTCTATAAATCCTTCTTCAGATTTCTTCCACATCTCTGTTGTAGGAGTAGGTAAATACTTGGGCTGTAGAACAGTCCATATTGCTTGGCACACTTGTTTCACAATTTCTGAGACTGTTGAACGTCCTAACCGAAAAGAAAAAGCTATGATCTGTTGACTGTCGCCTGTAGTCAAGTATATGGAAGAGATTAAAATCAATTATGCCGATAGAACGAATAGATAAGTTAACGACCAAATGTATGTTTGTTTAAATTCAATGACAATGTTATGAATACAATGAAACAAAACAATCTATAAGTAGAAAGTTCTCTCTAGCGGGACATACGGAACTAGATGTTACTATCGTTTGCTGTATTCGTAAACACTGCAGATAAATTTATCACTCCACTAGTAAATACGTTGTGGGATAGCACTTTCTTCCGCCGAACCTTTCATATGATACAGCAAAACTGAAATGGAATAATTTATATGACTTCTAATTCAAGCGCAAAGAGGCCACAAACGGTAAAACTTACCTCAAACAAACGGCTTGTCTGTGCCTTGTATCAATTGGTTTTCTCCAGTTCATTGTGCACTTCTCGGTGCTACCTTTTTATCAGGCGATGCATTTCCTCGAAACATTCTCGCGACGTACGAAAATATTTGAAGAACCTATCTTCGTCAGACTCTAGATCAATACACAGACGATGGTATTCTCCTAAGCTTTCTCTCTTGCTATCAATGTCGTGCACCCAACATCTTCTGTTCTTGGTGCCATTACGTATCGCTAGTGCAAGCTACTCATTTCTGCAATTAAAAAAAAAATGAACTCGCACAAAGATAACGTGTCCCGCGTGAAGATTCCAAATCGTCTAACGCAAGACAATCGCACTACGCATGCAAGCTTAATAATGGGGTTCGGCCCCTTCCACAGTGTAACAGCTGAAGCATCAAGAGTCGCTGCGGCCGGCCGGCCGGCCGTTGCCTGTGTGGCGTCCCTGGCCGCTGACATGTCCGGCCCACCGCTGCGCCGTCCGTCGCAGCGGCAGGCCGGATTCTGTCTGGCCAGGCCTTTAGTCCGACCACCCGCTCCAAGACTTGTCGATGACTGCTCGTCTGCGATATGGACACTATACATTCGACCATTGCTGACCAGAAATCCTTATTTCCGTTTCACTTCACCGACCCCTATTATATCTAGATTGAGCCTTGGCATACGTTCAGGCTTCTGACATTCCACGCCCCGACGCGTAGAATGTTATCCTTCCATTGATTATTCAATCTATTTCTCATGGTAACCTCCCCATTGGCAGCTCTTACCACCTGAAATTGGCACTCATCCGACCAGTCCACGATTTTCCAGTCGCCTAGGTCCTTCGACATGGTCACGAGCTCAGGAGTGGCGGTGCAGGGGATCTTGTGCTGTTAACAAAGGCACTGGCGTTGGTCGTCTGCTGCCACACCCCATTAACGCCAAATTTTGCCTGATTGTGCTAACGGAGACGTTCGTCGCATGTCCCACACTGATGTCTGCGGTTATTTCACGCTGTATTGCTTGCCTTTTAGCACTGAGGACTCTACGCGAATGCCACTGCTCTCGGTCGTTACGTAAAGGCCGTCTACCACTGCACTGTCCTGCGTGAGAGGTAACGGCTGAAATTCGGTGTTTTCGGCACACTCTTGACGCTGTGTATCTCGGATCACTGAATTCCCTAACGATTTTCGAAACGGAATATTCCATGCGTCTAGCTCCAACTACCATTTGGCGTTCAAAGTCTGTTAATTCCTATCGTGCAGCCATACATAGGCAAGACGGAAAACTTTTCAGATGAACCACCAGAGCTTCGCCAGTGCACTGCCCTTTTATGCGTTGCGTACGCGATACTACCGTCGTCTGTATATGTGCATATCGCTATCCCTTCAGTGGCGACTCATCAGAGAAGGCAACAGACGTTAGGCCTCCTCTCTTTTCCGTGGCGGAAGTAGCAGCAGCAGCAGCAGCAATAATAGTTTGTACAATAAATCTTTATGCACTTTTGTCAGCGAGAGTGAAAGACATTAGCTTGTGTTATTTCTTCCTAGCCGCCAGCAGTAGAGACCACATCAAAGTTGAAATCTTAACCCTAATGTACAAGGAAGAGCTTTCGTTTTCAAGGGGATGTGAAGCTAAACGACATAAAATTTTGAAGAAAGGACGTCAAAACACCGGCGCTACACCTTCAAAACGACAAGTGCTTTCCGAAGTTTATGTTATGAGCAGCACAAGTAGTTATGTGTTAGCCCTACAAAACTAAATTACTCTGCCCACCATGTTTGCCCGTAAGCATAAAAAAAAAACACAAAACTGTGTAATTTGCTGAGGGATTCGACTATCTGAAGAATCTAGGTTTAGCACGGCTTGCTTCTTCTAAAGATCATGTAAGTAATTTTACATCATATAAAGAACTATGCAAACAAGTGTTTAGTATTTCAGACCTACTTAATGAACATCACAAACTGATGAAAATCAGACAACAATGAAGTGAAAGTTAACAGAACGTCATGAAAATTCTGACGTCACAACTCTTTCGTGTAAGTGGGAGGTAGCTTTCAGAGGTCAAGACGAGACAGAAGATTCCCTGGATCTCGGAAATTTCAGAGCCATTTTTTAGCTTGTGCTAAACAGAAACGAAGATTCGAAAGCAAGCTGGAAGAAAATGGGCTATCTTCAGGGATTTAAAAAACTATACAGGACGAACTGATTGAACGTATAAATAAGACGATTTGTGAATATATCCATTCAGGTTTGGATTGAACTTCGTTTTATGCCTGCATTGTGGACGAAACAACAGACTTTTCAGACAATGCTCTAGTGTTCTGAGACGAGTGGACTCCAACGGTGACATTCAAGAATATTTTTTGATGATGTCAATGATGTTAGCCAAGCTAGGACTGCTGTTACTTTATTCATTGTTATGAGTGGTGTGTTTCTGAAGTATGATATGAAGAACAAACTGGTGGTCCGAACCTATGATGGTGCTTCCGTTCTAGCAGGAAAATTAAATGACCTACGAAACTGCCATTCTCCCCTGCGGAAGCTCTTTTTACTCTCTGTTTTGCACATCGTTTAAATTTAGTTTTGCAGGGACCCTTTTCTCGTATAATACTAGTATCTAAGGATTTTTTTAAATCCATGCTTCAGGGTATTCTTGTCTTCTTCCACCGGCCTTCCAATCGCATAGCAACTGTCGACAGTATTATCAGTAAACGCATTCCTTCCGACAGTGAAACGAAATGGAACAGTAACGCCAGAATAATATATGCCTTTCAAGAATCGTCTGGGGGTAACTGAGATTTTAAATGGAGTAATTGACAGTCCAGACTTTAGTGGAACGACTGCATGAGTTTGTGGCTTCGAAACTCGCCTCCCATACTTTGACTTTGTTTTACTTTTCTCTGGTTTCCAAGCTTTTTTAAAAACTGAATTGCTTTTCAACGTTCTTCAGAAAAAAACAATGATGCACAGTTTTGTAACAATGCTGTCTCAGAATGAATAGCTTACACGAAAAGAACTTAGGAAATGAAGTTAAATTGATCGACTTAAATCCCACGAAACGCTCGGCTGATAAGCAACCTGAAGCTTCCAAGAATAGAGGTGAAGTGATGAATGAATGCATTGGCAGTCCATTGATGTCAAAATACAAACAGGTATACATCGAGGTATTGGATAATATTGTAACACAGCTGGGGAAGCAAGACTTCCACATCGTGATAAATTGCTCTTTCATACATTAGGCGATCTTACTCCATCCGCCAATTATGCCTACTGCGTTTCTCTGTAGGCGGTTTGGATTCATTATAGTGCGTCCTTCAGCCGCTCTCAGTTACGTGTAGAACTAGAGACTATATTCTTCCCAGCAAAAAGAAACATTTCACTCTGTCAAAAAAATGGCTCTGAGCACTATGGGACTTAACATCTGTGGTCATCAGTCCCCTAGAACTTAGTACTACTTAAACCTAACTAACCTAAGGACATCACACACATCCATGCCCGAGGCAGGATTCGAACCTGCGATCGTAGCGATCGCGCGGTTCCAGACTGAAGCGACTAGAACCGCTAGACCACAGCGCCCGGCCATCGTCTTGGTAATAATAGTAGTAGTAACAGTACTAGTGGTCGTTAGGAGCGCTAGGTACCCTTACATGAAAAGGGAAGGAAACGAGATTTTCCAGTACGTCTCCTGGCTTCCCCCTAGAATTTAGACCCATGATTTTTCCCTGTATTTAATGAATTCTGTCCCCTCAGTGTAAGAATGAGATTATCATTCTGCAGCGGATTGTGCGCTGATATGAAACTTCCTGGCAGATTAAAACTGTGTGCCGGACCGAGACTCGAACTCTGGACCTTTGCCTTTCGCGGGCAAGTGCTCTACCACTGAGCTACCCGAGCACGACTCACGCCCCGTCCTCACAGCTTTACTTCTGCTAGTACATCGTCTCCTACCTTCCAAAATTAACAGAAGCTCTCCTGCGAACCTTGCAGAACTATCCTATATCCTTTCTTTCAGGAGTGCAA
Organism: Schistocerca nitens; assembly: GCF_023898315.1. NCBI lineage: Eukaryota > Metazoa > Arthropoda > Insecta > Orthoptera > Acrididae > Schistocerca > Schistocerca nitens. The sequence continues at coordinate 731,861,890 of NC_064615.1, forward strand.
GTTCTGCAAGGTTCTGCATAAATCACTAAGCGCAAATTATCCTCACTATATTCATCTAGTATTTGAGATCAGAGCACTTAGCGACTTCCATCAATCTTTAAACATAATTTAAAACCTTTTTGAAACTTTATCACACTGACAACCTCCCCTTTCCGCCACCCACAAAAGGATGAAGGGGGAGAAGTTTATCGTTTACTACATTTTCGTTGTTCTTGCAGTAGAACTTTAGCATCAGGCATGACATTTCAATTTATTACTTGCTTGCCACCAAATCTTTTCGCAGCGGATTTTGCAGGCAGTATCGACGTGCACCACTCACTGTACCTCCAAAATTATATCATTCTACGGCACATACTTCAGGAGATACGTCATAAATATAGAGATTTGTGAAATACTAGCTTTCTTTTAAAATGGAGCACAAATTCCGCAGACTTTAGTCAGCCAGTGTTTCATAATGAGAGTGCTTCCAGCAACCTTTGAACATAATTTCAAACCCTTTCTCGCTTACGTGCTTAATGTCAGTTATTTAACAAATTAAGTCATTTGTAAAGTAATCAGACGTTTGAAGCTATTTTGTACATGGGAGTTCCATTCTTTAAAGAATCGGCGCTTTACTGGTCTGAGTAGAAGCGAGTTACTTACTTATCTATGTCTGTGAGCTTCCGTCGTTTAACCTTAAATTTATTGAGTGTTTCTGTAGTTAAGAGGTATTGTCTCTCGTTTTGGTGACTCTAGCGTAGATTTACTCCGTCTGTAACCAATTGTTGTATGTTTTGAAAGGACAGCGGGCACTGTAGACATTCCAGCAAGGGGCTCGCCACCAGTCGTGTATCAGTGGCCGTGCTGGTTGTTTACTTGTTCATTATATTACGAGCTTCTAAGCAGGAACAAGTAACTTATTTAGTCTAGCCTGTATGTCTGAGTAATTTAATCTTTTTTTGTGTTTTTGTAGTGTAGATTTCCACCTTCTTTAGTATGTATAGCTATTGTCAATGCCACGCTCGGATGTGAGCTGAGCTGGAGTCTTCGCTCAAAGCTCCAGTGGGTGCTGGCTTCGGTCATTCAACTTCTGGCTGTTGCCAACGGACTTAGATACACAACGGATTTCCAGTACGTCCCAAGTGGCCGCAGATCGGCCCAATGCTGTGGTCGGACCGGTTACTGTATTGGTAATTTTTTGCTGTTGGTCCACGAACCCACACGAACTGTAAATGGTCTTGAGAACATACTAAACTTTTTAACAACAAACAATTCTGAGCAAATGGAGAGCTTCATCACGAATACAGGAATTTGTCAGCGCAAAGTTCTGCAGCGAGACCGAATACCGTCCTTTTTGAATGCTTTCGACGAAGACTGATTCAGATATAGACTGGAGACATCGCTCTCCCTTCGGCTCTCACTATGTTACCTCTATCGTACACGTCTGCAGCGAGGTTGCCTGCTGCATCCACTCTGATTCAGTCGGCACTGGAGTCGACTCCTCTGGCCGAGGCGATGGATATTTGGCCTGTGTCTCCAACATTACTGACAGCGGAAGTACCGACGCTCGGTGGCCGTCGAGCTGCACCGACCTCCACTTTTCACATTTCGGACAAAAGCCATCCACCATCCGGTTCGAAACAGCATCTTAGGAAGCAACGGTCGTTGAGGTAACGGACGAGGCGGCGTCGCACCCCTTCTGATAACTGCTTTCGTCGAATGTGTGCACCGGATGACTATCCTCCTACTGATAATGCACTGTCCTTCGACGCCCTGATACCGGATAATGTAGAATATGTCTCCAGTTGCCCACCTTCCTGTGTCTGACGCTGCCTGAGGGTACACCTTTGAAACTGTTCCACTGAACCAGCGTGATGAGACGTCTGCCTACTAGGCAGACGACCTCGATGCTGAGGATGGACGCTCTCGAGGTGTACAGGATGAGGGAACCCCCTTGGTCCGGTCGACTCCAACCCTATTACAGTGATCTACCCTTCAGCCACACGTCCCTCTGCTTCCCCTACTGGTAGTGGGGTGGCAGTCCTCTCATGTGACGGTATCCTTGTTCACGCTGTTTCCTATCTCCCAGATGCCCGAGGTATGGCACTCAGGTTTGGAGGCGTCAGGATTATTTACGCCTTTGCATCATCTGGTTTGGGTCACCGTCGCGAACATTCCACTTTCTTCTCCGAGACTCTCATGCCTCTCTTCCTGGGCCAGTAGCATGCACTGATCATGGGAGGCAGTTTCAACTCCACTCAGGGGCTAACAGACCAATCGCCACGTCACTCGCCATGGGTGGAGCTAGAGGCAATTCTCCAGAGACTCAACGTTACGGACTTTTTAGAGCATATTCATGATGATCATCTGGGGATTAGGCGTTTCACTACACATTCTTCCAGCCGCCTCGATCGTGTTTATATCTCCAGCAAAACAGTCGGTGGGATGGAGGCTGCTGACGTCTGGCCCATTGCGTTCTCTGACCTGACGCCTATAGCTGTGCCGTCAATCTCTGCCGCCAAAAGTTATGGCACGACCAGAGCCCATGGAAATTGAACAAAATTTATCTTACTTCAGCCAACTGCCTGCCGCTCATCGAGAATATGTGGACAGCTTGTCGTTGATGCTGCAATGCATATCAGTCTTCGTTGTCATGGTGGATCCTCTGCACAAATGCTACCTCCAAAAGGCCTTGAATGGTTATAGAAGGGAATCGCTGCGTGGCTGCGGCAAACCCAGGATTTCTACTGCACCGTTCTTTAGGAATGTACTGTTGTTGTTGTTGTGGTCTTCAGTCCTGAGACTGGTTTGATGCAGCTCTCCATGCTACTATATCCTGTGCAGGCTTCTTCATCTCCCAGTACATACTGCAACCTACATCCTTCTGAATCTGTTTAGTGTATTCATCTCTTGGTCTCCCTCTACGATTTTTACCCTCCACGCTGCCCTCCAATACTAAATTGGTGATCCCTTTATGCCTCAGAACATGTCCCACCAACCGATCCCTTCTTCTACTCAAGTTGTGCCACAAACTTCTCTTCTCCCCAATTCTATTCAACACCTCCTCATTAGTTATATGATCTACCCATCTAATCTTCAGCATTCTTCTGTAGCACCACATTTCGAAAGCTTCTATTCTCTTCTTGTCCAGACTATTTATCGTTCATGTTTCACATCCATACATGGCTACACTCCATACAAATACTTTCAGAAACGACTTCCTGACACTTAAATCTATACTTGATGTTAACAAATTCCTCTTCTTCAGAAACGCTTTCCTTCCCATTGCCAGTCTACATTTTATATTCTCTCTACTTCGACCAACATCAGTTATTTTGCTCCCCAAATAGCAAATCTCCTTTACTACTTTAAGTGTCTCATTTGCTAATCTAATTCCCTCAGCATCACCCGACTTAATTCGACTACATTCCATTATCCTCGTTTTGCTTTTGTTGTTGTTCATCTTATATCCTCCTTTCAAGACACTGTCAATTCCGTTCAACTGCTCTTCCAAGTCCTTTGCTGTGTCTGACAGAATCACAATGTCATCGGCGAACATTAATGTTTTTATTTCTTCTCCATGGATTTTAATACCTACTCCGAATTTTTCTTTCGTTTCCTTTACTGCTTGCTCAATATACAGATTGAACAACATTGGGGATAGGCTACAATCCTGTCTCACTCCCTTCCCAACCTCTGCTTCCCTTTCATGTCCCTCGACTCTTATAACAGCCATCTGGTTTCTGTACAAATTGTAAATAGCCTTTCGCTCCCTGTGTTTTACCCCTGCCACCTTTAGAATTAAAAAGAGAGTATTCCAGTCAACATTGTCATAAGCTTTCTCTAAGTCTACAAATACTAGAAACGTAGGTTTGCCTTTCCTTAATCTAGCTTCTAGGATAAGTCGTAAGGTCAGTATTGCCTCACGTGTTCCAATATTTCTACGGAATCCAAACTGATCTTCCCCGTGGTCGGCTTCTACCAGTTTTTCCATTCGTCTGTAAAGAATTCGCGTTAGTATTTTGCAACCGTGACTTATTAAACTGATTGTTTGGTAATATTCACATCTGTCAGCACCTGCTTTCTTTGGGATTGGAATTATTATATTCTTCTTGAAGTCTGAGGGTATTTCGCCTGTCTCATACATCTTGCTCACCAGATGGTAGAGTTTTGTCAGGACTGGCTCTCCCAAGGCCGTCAGTAGTTCTAATGGAATGTTGTCTACTCCCGGGGCCTTGTTTCGATTCAGGTCTTTCAGTGCTCTATCAAACTCTTCACGCAGTATCATATCTCCTATTTCATCTTCATCTACATCCTCTTCCATTTCCATAATATTGTCCTCAAGTACACTGTCCTTGTATAGACCCTCTATATACTCCTTCCACCTTTCTGCTTTCCCTTCTTTGCTTAGAACTGGGTTTCCATCTGAGCTCTTGATATTCATACAAGTGGTTCTCTTTGCTCCAAAGGTGTCTTTAATTTTCCTGTAGGCAGTATCTATCTTACCCCTAGTGAGATAAGCCTCTACATCCTTACATTTGTCCTCTAGCCATCCCTGCTTAGCCATTTTGCACTTCCTGTCGATCTCATTTTTGAGACGTTTGTATTCCTTTTTACCTGCTTCATTTACTGCATTTTTATATTTTCTCCTTTCATCAATTAAATTCAAAATTTCTTCTGTTACCCAAGGATTTCTACTAGCCCTTGTCTTTTCACCTACTAGATCCTTTGCTGCCTTCACTACTTCATCTCTCAAAGCTACCCATTCTTCTTCTACTGTATTTCTTTCCCCCATTCTTGTCAATTGTTCCCTTATGCTCTCCCCGAAACTCTGTACAACCTCTGGTTCTTTCAGTTTATCCAGGTCCCATCTCCTTAAATTCCTACCTTTTTGCAGTTTCTTCAGTTTTAATCTACAGTTCATAACCAATAGATTGTGGTCAGAGTCCACATCTGCCCCTGGAAACGTCTTACAATTTAAAACCTGGTTCCTAAATCTCTGCCTTGCCATTATATAATCTATCTGAAACCTGTCAGTATCTCCAGGCTTCTTCCATGTACATAACCTTCTTTTATGATTCTTGAACCAAATGTTAGCTATGATGAAGTGCTCTGTGCAAAATTCTATCAGGCGGCTTCCTCTTTCATTTCTTAGCCCCAATCCATATTCACCTACTACGTTTCCTTCTCTCCCTTTTCCTAATACCGAATTCCAGTCACCCATTACTATTAAATTTTCCTCCTTCACTATCTGAATAATTTCTTTTATTTCATCATACATTTCTTCAATTTCTTCGTCATCTGCAGAGCTAGTTGGCATATAGACTTGTACTACTGTAGTAGGCGTGGGCTTTGTGTCTATCGTGGCCACAATAATGCGTTCACTATGCTGTTTTGTAGTAGCTTACCCGCAATCCTATATTTTTATTTATTATTAAACCTACTCCTGCATTACCCCTATTTGATTTTGTATTTATAACCTTGTATTCGCCTGGCCAAAAGGCTTGTTCCTCCTGCCAGCAAACTTCACTAATTCCTACTATATCTAACTTTAACGTATCAATTTCCCTTTTTAAATTTTGTAACTTACCAGCTCGATTAAGGGATCTGACATTCCACGCTGCGTAGAACGCCAGTTTTCTTTCTCCTGATAACGACGTCCTCCAGAGTAGTCCCCGCCCGGAGTTCGGGATGGGGGACTATTTTACCTCCGGAATATTTTACCCAAGAGGACGCCATCATCATTTAACCGTACAGTAAAGCTGCATGCCCTCGGGAAAAATTACGGCTGTAGTTTCCCCTTGCTTTCAGCCGTTCACAGTACCTGCACAGCAAGGCCGTTTTGGTTAGTGTTACAAGGCCAGATCAGTCAATCGTCCAGACTGTTACCCCTGCAACTACTGAAAAGGCTGCTGCTCCTCTTCAGGAACCACACGTTTGTCTGGCCTCGCAACAGATACCCCTCCATTGTGGTTGCACCTATGGTACGGCTATCTGTATCGCTGAGGCACGCAACCCTCCCCACCAACGGCAAGGTCCATGTTTCTTGGGGGGAATGTACTATGGTGCTGTATTCCCCAGAGCATCAAGCGATGGTGACCTGTGCCAAGGCTACACCACTGGAAGACTTTGGTTAACTTTTTACGATTGATGGTTGACGGCGTTTAGATAACGAACGTGATATAGGGCTTGCGCTACACACATATTATGTTACACTGCACTCTGCGCAACGTCGTCACCCCACCACCATTGCGGCAGTCTCCCGACTTTCCTTTGGCTCGTTTTTTGGGGATGCAATAATGGATATACTCGCCGATGTTAGGGAGCGTGATGCTATCACGACGGCTTCTAGCAAGCTGGCCAGCCCTGACGGCCTCCTACAAGAGTTTTATCGGACATTTCGTCTCCTATTAGTACTGGCATGGACGGAAATTTGTCAACATTTTGTCACCTATCGTGCAGATCCCCGACGATTTCCTCGACGGTTTCCTCATTCCCATCCGCAAGCCTCAGGGTACATAGTCCCTTGACGTCGCTCAGCGCCGACAGGCATATCTTTACACCGCTGTTGGCTACACAGCTTAACCGGACGGCGTGGTACGTGGCTTCCTCTGATCAAATCTGTTGTGGCAGTGCTAATAATATTCTCACTGCCCTTTGCCCTATTGAGACGTAATCGCTCTTGCTGGGCTTTTAGCCGCTCTTTACTTCAGGCAGGCTTTCGACTACCTGGAAGGGGAGCTCCGCATTGTGGGATACCCTGATACTACCGTCAAAGTCGTAGTGCGTCTCCTTCGCCGGCTCTATAGTGGCCATCTCGCGCCTTCCATCTTGATCTATCGTTCAGTGCGCCAAGGCTGCCCGCTATCAGCACTATCGTATGCTTTTGCCATGGAATTGTTCCTCTGCGGCCTCCATCAACGCCTCTCTAGGAAATCTCTTGGTGACCACGTATTTTGCTGCCCTGCTTATGTAGATGATCTCGTCCTCGTTCTTTATAGTGATGCCGAAGTCAGGGGGTCCTTGGCGCGTGTTACCACCTACGGCGATGCTTCTAGTAGCTGCTTTAATGTCCAAAAACTGACTGCTGTGTCTGTAGGTGCAGTGCTTCCTGACGTCAGCTCTGCTGCATTGGGTGTAGCTGCTACTGTCCGATGGTTAGGACTCGATTTCGTGGGTGATCTGCGGCGCACGATAGCCCTCAACGGCCGCCGCCTACTGTCCCAATTACGAGCTGAACTCCTAGATCATCATTTATGAGCCCTTGATCTCCTGCAACGGACGCAATATGTTAATGTATATTTGACATCATGTATCCTCCATATGGCACAGACACTCCCCCTTCCACCCTCCATGGTCCGATACATGCTGGCATCATTGGGTTCGTACGTCTGCCAAGGCTTGTTCAAAATTCAGTACGAGACCCTCACACTCCCACAGTGCAGCGGCGGTTTAGGCCTGTATCAAGTCCCTGACAGACCTATAGCCTTTTTCGTCAGCTCTCGGATAGTGCTGTGGTGACATTGTCCCACAAGCCTCACCAGCCCCTTGTGAGACCGTCGCTCCATGCTCTCTCTCAGCCACTATACAGCTTTCCGACGTGCCGCTGCCCTTCTTTTACTTTCGCTTTTTTTCCTCGAACTGAGCTATGTACGTAATGTGCTATTGCCAATGCACTTGATAAACATGAGGTGGTCTATGACTTTCCTCAGCAGAACAGGATACCGAATGTGATTGAGGGTAAGCACACCCACGTCTACTCGAGAGTCTGGCGATAGATGTGTGCCCCTTAATTTGCCACTCAAGTCCAGTCTGCATGGTAGGTTACTGTGAGTGGGAAGCAAGTGTGCTGGTCAGTCCACCATGGGATTCACCTTCCAGACACCTTGATGTGTGATGCCTTTGATTTTCTGGACACAGATGAGCAATGTCTGGTGTGCGGGTCGGCCATAGGTGTCTGGTTCTTGGCGCAACAGATGCTGGCCTTTATACTCGTCGACTCCTCATCAGATACCTCCTCACTTTCTCCTCCTTCCGGATCTGGAATACTTCCCGTAAACAAAGAGGAGATTTATGAAGTGGACTTGTGGACACACGGTTCACTACTTGTTTGCTGATGACGAGAAAAATGTCCTTGATTTTTGGCAATTCCTTAATGAATGACATTGTGCAGTTGTTTGTTTTGTTAACCCATACCGGAGTTGGGTTGTTATTGCAATGAGCAGTTGACTGACGAATTTTCTACTCTAAGTACTGATTGTCTGGCCATTGGAATCATTTCTGAGACAATATGCAAGGATAATCTCGCCGAGTGTGCGAATTGACACTCCCTCCTGCACGGTATGTCTTTCCTTCAATGCGTGGTGGTGTAAAAAATTTAAAGAAAATAAAACTTGTGCCTTTGATTTGCTTTGTGCTTCTACTAGTCCTGATTCCCTACGGTTTCCTTGGTTCCAGAGAGAGGGAACGGGACATGGTGGCCAGGTCTCGAGCTGCGACGCCTTCCGACTTGGCTCATGCCTCTCCCTCTGTCCTTTCAGTGGCGGAAAGGTTCGCGTGAAAAAAAAAAGTTGGTAGAGCACTTATCCGCAAAAGGCAAAGGTCACAAGGGAAAAAAGTTGGTAGAGCACACACCCGCGAAAGGCAAAGGTCCCCGAGTTCGAGTTTTCGTCCGGCATACAGTTTTAATCTTCCAGTATGTTCTATAACTTTTTTGTTCCAGTTTGTAAATATCTTACTTAAAACTGAAACTCTTTATGTACAGAGAGTAAAAATGAATTTTCCTTTTATTTGACAGCATGTAATCAGAAAACTCACTGAAAATGCTGTAAATTCAGCGAAACGGGTAGATAAGAAAAAGGTGCAGTCGTATCGACAACGCGGACGCCGGATTAAGATAAAATTTTGTTCACTCTGTTGTAACGGCGACCGGAACGGTCGTGGGGTTTTAGCGACGGAAACGCGGCGGGACCCGCGGAGCGGCCCGCGAACAACAACACAACGGGAGAGGACTGACACGACCAACGAAGGACCTTACGACACAACAAGAACAGACAACAGAGTCACGAACCAAACAAGACAATCACGTCCACTCATAAAGAAAACACGAGAGTCAATACGCTGTCTAATGAGAGGCGATATGTCCTGAGACGCACGCGAGGTTAGACTGGCAGGCTGAGCTTTTTTCTTCCTTTATTGTGATTTAATTCCCCTGCCCCATATGGGCAGGGGAGGGCTGTCAGTGGCACAATCCGCCGCTCTTCAGCCGAGTGACATGACAAATAAAATAAGAATAAAATGGTACATATATAAGGCGATAAAAAAGGGGAACATAAAACAGAGTATAGGGAGAAATTGGAGGTAAAAATAGATTGACATGGAGACATTCATGGGGGACAGTTAAAAAAGTCACCAGAAAGTTAAAAAAAACACAGTTGGCGATTCGTAAAACACAGAGAAGACACTGAATGGACATGCACAGGTTAAAAGTCAGCCACAGTATTAAAAACACTCCAGAACAACACACTTAAAACCCACTTGTAGCGCACACGACGAAGAATAAAACTGCCAGGTGGGACCTGCCGAGGGAAAGAATAGCCGCTGTCGGCATAACCCGTGGGTCGATGTCCATCCTGGCATCCACACCTTCTTGCAAGGTCGGTCGATGATTATCTTCAGGTGGGGGCGCCGTTGTAGAGGCCGGATCCTGTACTGCAGAATCCATCATGGTCTCGCTATCGGGGGCGGCTATCGGACTAATGTGGTCAGCATCAGAAAGGGTTGCTGCCCGTGCAACTTCGGCGTAATTGAGAGGAAGGGTCGTCACCGTAGAAGGAGTCATAGATTCACCTGTCGGGATTTGAGTAAGCCGTCGTCGGAGACAACCCGACCGGACGTGCCCTTCTTGGCTACGACCAGAGCAAGTGCGTGGCTGACCGTCATACATTATGATCGCCCTACATCCGCCGATGACAAGATATGACGGTACATGTTTGGTCAGTTCAATTTTGATCTGTCTTACCCCGTTAAGAACGGGGTACGTTGTAAAGGTGGTTCCGCCGGCCAGAGTGGCCGTGCGGGTGGAAAAGGAGGGGAGAGCAAGGGGCAGCAGGGCAAGCGGCGGGATGAAGAGAGTAGGGGCGTCAGCGGGTACACGAAGAGGCAGGAGACACGTGGAGCGGGAGATGAAGAGGGAAGACAGGGCAGGAGGGAGTGCAGAGACACTGAAAGGGGGCACAAGAGAGGGAGGGGGAGTAGGAGGGGGAAGCCGCTCAGGAGGATGGAGGGGGAGAAGAGGGAGCCCTGAGGAGGAGGCAGGAATAAGGGGTTAGAGTTGGTAGGAAGGGTAGATGTGAGGGCGAAGCTCATCATCCGGGAGGGGTAGATGGTGAAAGTTGCATTGGGAAAGGAGAGGGAGGGTGTGGAGATGGAGAGAGGGTGGGACACAACGGTAAAGCCGTGGCAACTGGTTGTGGGTGGAGAGGAAGGGAGACACCAGAGGGTGAGGGGGACCAAGGCGGTGAACAATATATAGGGTGCAGATGTGTTGAAGGATAAGGAGGAGGTGGGGGAAGGGGATGAGATCGTAGAGGATGCGCATGGGGGACGGAAGGCAGATGCGGAAGGTGAGGCGGAGCACATGGCGTTCGAAGATTTGGAGGAATTTATAGAACCTGGGAGGGGCGGAAATCCAAGCCACACTGGCATAACAGAGGATGGGGCGGATCAAGGATTTGTAGGTGTGAAGGATGGTGGCAGGATGAAGACCCCACATCCGGCTGGACAGGATTTTCAGGAGGTGGAGGCGGTTGTGAGCTTTTTGTTGGGTGGTAAGGAGATGGGATGTCCAGGTGAAGTGGCGGTCGAGTGTGAGGCCAAGGTATTTGAGGGTAGGAGTGAGGTGGATAGGACGGCCATAAATGGCGAGGTAGAAATCATGGAGGCGGAAGGAGCTGGTGGTGCGGCCTATGATGATCGCCTGGGTCTTGGAGGGATTAATATGAAGGAACCACTGGTCATGGTGGGTTTGGAGGGTACGTTGGGACCGTTGAAGGGCAGGAGAAAGGGCAAGGAAGGCGGTGTCATCAGCAAACTGGAGAAGATAAACAGGTGGGGGAGGTTTGGGCATATCAGGCTGAGCGACAGGCAGGCGCTTAAGTACTCGATTGGGAACGCCGCTATTGGCCGCTGGAACCACGTGTTCCACTGTGGCGCCCTCACTCTAAATGCGGACCAGGAGGCGCGCGCCGCCACAGCTTAACGGCGCGATGGTACAGAGCCCTCTATGGGTCTTCGACGTCCGTGATGCCTGGCGGGGATTCAAATTACGCGGCGCGCGGTACCAGGCACTCAAGGAGCCAACAGCACCCGGTGTTCCCAGGCGGTCATTCGGGCGCGATGTTGCTTAACTTAAGTGATCGGACGAGAACCGGTCTATTCGACACGGTGTGGCCGTTGGCGCCTCTATACTCTATTGGCACCCCACAAGGGGCCTTCGGCTGACGTCCTAATACAAACAATCGAAATTTTCGGCCGAAATCGGCCCATATTTCACGCAAAGCGCGTCCTTCCGCAACGGTGGGTGCCTCGACGGCGATGCTGAGGTTACGCCCGACGCGGCGTCCCAGGAGCGTAGCGATTGCCGAATTAGCAGACCTGTACAAAAACAAATTTTTATATTAGAAAACACAGACATAGAAGTGAGCTCCAACTGGAAGATGAGTAACAGATAACGTTTGGGTTCGAATAAATGGATACGAAAGACAGTTGGAAGAAGCGCTGTGCTCGAATGCAGCTACGCGTGCTGCGGGACTCACGCGCTTGGAGGCGTCGCCGGGCGGTGGCGCGGAGCCTGTGGGCGAGACGGCGACGGCGGCGGCGGCGGCGCGGCGGAAGGCCCTGGCCGCGGGGCCAGGGCTGGCGCGGCCCGCCTCCGCCTCCCCGTCGGAGTCGGCGCCGCCGATGTCGAAGCGCAGGAAGCTGCGCAGCACCTCGGACTCGCGCTGCATGCTGAGCAGCAGCCGCGCCGCCTGCTGCGACGCCGCGTCGTCCCGCTGCCGGCCCCGCCGCGGCGCTTCGCCCCCCGCGTCGCCCTCCTCGGCCTCCGACGCCGACGCCGCCGTCACCGACAGCGACACAGACCCCAGCTCCGGAGACTCTGGCCGCGACATGGTCGCCACCACCTGTGCAGAACCGCACTGTCACGCATCGACAACTTTGCTGTAGCACCATCTATCAGCTATTCCTACAACAGAAATGCAGATACTGGTACTAAAAATGGGCTAATGTGTAATCTGTATCGCTACAGTTGTATTGTCCGAGGTGCGACTTCGGACTGCGGCAGCAACAGATACCTCACGCCCCATGGCGAAAGGGGCTGCCTGCTGGCTATGCCCGCACACCCACCGTCGTCGCGAGTGCACAGATACCGCTTGGCCGTTGCCCCCCTCCCCTCCCCCGGCCGCCCCCCCTCCACCCCCCTGCATCGGACCTGATCTCAAAAGTTTGTGTGTATACCGGATGATCAAAAAGTCAGTATAAATTTGAAAACTTAATAAACCACGGAATAATGTAGATAGAGAGGTACAAATTGACACACATGCTTGGAATGACATGGGGTTTTATTAGAACAAAAAAAAAAAAACGAAGCATTGTTAGACGCGTGAAACATCTCTTGCGCGCGTCGTTTGGTGATGATCGTGTGCTCAGCCGCCACTTTCGTCATGCTTGGCCTCCCAGGTCCCCAGACCTCAGTCCGTGAGATTATTGGCTTTGGGGTTAATTGAAGTCGCAAGTGTATCGTGATCTACTGACATCTCTAGGGATGCTGAAAGACAACATCCGACGCCAATGCCTCACCATAACTCCGGACATGCTTTACAGTGCTGTTCACAACATTATTCCTCGACTACAGCTATTGTTGAGGAATGATGGTGGACATATTCAGCATTTCCTGTAAAGAACATCATCTTTGCTTTGTCTTACTTTTTTATGCTAATTATTGCTATTCTGATCAGATGAACCGCCATCTGTCGGAAATTTTTTGAAATTTTGAATTTTTTTGGTTCTAATAAAACCCCACGTCATTCCAAGGATGTGTGCCAATTTGTACCTCTCTATTTACATTATTCCGTGATTTATTCAGATTTCAAATTTATACTGACTTTTTGATCACCCAGTATATTGTCCAGGCTAGTTAAGAACCATTCCCTGCCGTATGGGCCGGGCATAAAACATCTCTGAATCACGTTGTGAATCTAGTCGTGTGAACTAGTCAGTTGGAAACTGATAGCGTTTTTCCAGAAATATTTCATACACTTTCAGCCACGACGCATCCAAAGACAGTTTTTTTATTACTCTGGAGTAAGACATCAATTGACTTCCCGTCTATTTTTACTAATTTGTTTCCCTGAGTGATTACATTTAGTTACTTTAGCAGTCTGCATGCACTCGTTGAATCCTATTAAATCTGTTTGTAAAAAGGTTTATCGGCTTCCTTCAATAGCCCTTGAATGTTCACAGACATTATTGTCTATGTGCTAGCTGATTATGGAATTTAGTAAACACTGGAAATGTCTCGTATATTTCTGTTTTATTGACACAAAATGGCTCTGAGCACAATGCGACTTAACATCTGAGGTCATCAGTCGCCTAGAACTTAGAACTAATTAAACCTAACCAACCTAAGGACATCACACACATCCATGCCCGAGGCAGGATTCGAACCTGCGACCGTAGCGGCCCTCGGTTCCAGACTGTAGCGCCTAGAACCGCACAGCCACTCCGGCCGGCTCGGCGTTATTGCCTCAACATGATACTGATCACATTATTCACAGGATGATAGTTCGTTGTCAGGTCAATATTGCTGCCAGAGGTGCCCACACCCCATAGTGAGTACATTTACCAGTTGTCGAAAAGTGTGTGCAAATCTGTTAAGTTGGAAAAAATGAATAACATTTTCGTCTGCCGTTCTGCATGTCGCCGTTGCTTACGTTCTCTATTCTACACATACTTTCTACTTTTCTATCACCTGTTTATACTATTTTGTGGCAAAGTAAACGCAAACTTGCAAAATTTCCGTTCGTGGATATTCTATTAGAAGAAGATGAGGATGACACGGGAACATTATAGTGGCTTCTCAACAGGAAGAAGAAGACGAGGATTAATAGTATTTCTGCGACATATGCCATTGAAGGTTCTGGTAACATTTTGATTATCAGGCACTTTTTAAAGGATGACACCAGATTCAGACTTTGTTTCATGATATTTTGCAAGTATTTTGCAACTTAACAGGAAAGAAAACGTGTAACCTTTTTAAGAAACCCATCAGTGCTGCTGAAAAGCTCGCAGAGACGCTTTCTTCTCCAATACACAAACTTCCTTCTAAAACTCGCAGTGACGCTAACTTTCTTCTCCGATACACAAACTTCCTTCTAAAATTCTTAAATTTTTTCTTTAATTTTTTCACACTTGTAGAAGTTTAACAAGTCTCAACGGTTTTATGCATTGTGAAGCATTAAGTAATTCCTTATTTCTTATTAAGAGCGAATGTTTGCAGATACTAACTGAACCCCTTCCTGTTACATGGTGTCATATTCCTCCTTTAAGGTGTATACAGTGAAACGTTTGGAAGATAGTTATTTGTCAACATTCTTGCACATTGTTTAGGTAATAACTTCTCCATGGTACTTGATCATTGTGATAAAAGTCCTTATTTGCCCTCCCACGATCGATGGGTTTATGGAAACGAACCGATAGAGAACTTAATATAAATAGTATTTTTTAAAATGGCCAGCTGCTTTTAAGAAACCTACAAAATGTAGCAAAAATTTAATTAACGCTTTTCCTAAATCGCTTCAGGCAAAAGCCGGGATGGTTCCTTTGAAAGGCACTTCCTAAATATGATGGGACCGATGACCTCGCTCTTCGGTAACTCCCCCCAAATCAACCAACCAACCAACTTCTGTATTACCTCTGGAATCAGTCACAATCTTTGAAATAGTACTGTCGGTCTTTTCTTCCGACAGAAAGAGTCAAATATTGGAGACAGATCTGCAACAAAGTATTTCCTGTTTTAGTTCGCCAGATGTATCAATACAATGCTTCCAGAAAGTCCAAGGACACATCTAAATTTCGTTGAATCCCCTTGTCTCCATTAAATAACAACATTTCACTAAATGTTTCACATGGTGTTATTAGAGATCTGAATGACGACTTTATAGTTAAAATTTCACTGCTGTGGCTCTGATACTTTTGGGGAATTAATGTTTTCCCGTTTCGTAGATAGAGATATAAATCCTGTTTTCCGAACTGAAATGTTTTATTTCTCTATAACTACTGGTTTTAGTGATATGCAATCTTTAATGCCGCTCCATTATACCATATAAATCACAAAAAATAAGACAACGAGGGAAAAAATTCCTACTGATCTGGTTACCTCTCAAAGAAACTTGTTTTTCCCTATAAATTCTGTGACAAAATTGGTCTCGCAGTAACTACCGATTGGCAACATTTAGACGAATTGTGACGACGCAGTTGTTTTCTCCGTGTCTTGTTTGTAATGGATGCGCAGTCAAAATAGATCTAGATGTTGGAATCGGGAGTTATCCCAGAACGAAACTGGCCAATTCTGCCACTGAATTTATAGTGGAAAAATTTTGGTTGAGAGGTGACGAAATGAGAAGTACCTTTTTCACATTATATTAATATTTGTATGCTGTAATAAACCATCGGTACAAATTTCACAGCTCTAGGAGCAGCATTTTTCGACGAAGGAAACATTTCAGTCAGAGAAACAGGATGTTTCGAGCTCTGTTTACAAAACGGTAAAACATTTGATCTCCCAAGGTATTAGAACTACAGGAGTGACATTTTAACTGAAAACTCGTAATTAACAGGTCTAATAACATCTCGTAAACTACTGACTGAAATGCTGTTACTTTAGGGACCCATGCGGATTCAACGAAATTTAGGCGATCCCTTAAATTTTTTTCAAGCGCTGTAACAGCCCAAATTTATTATTTCTGAAGGCAAAGAAACGTAAATTGCTGGCATATGAACGTGGTACGCTTAAAATCAAGAACGTTACTCATTGTCTTTCGTGTTGAACTGTATCCAGGAAAATCTAGTGGTGAAACAGAACTCATTTCTTTGGTTTCGCCGAGGCATTTGATCATGTTCCAAGCATTCCTTCTCTTCTATTTCTCCGACATGAGAACCCAATGTTTCTCCATATGTTATTGAAAATATCACTTAAAATGCTGTGAAATACAGGTTTATTGAAAAAGCATACTAGCTTAATTATCTTTTTTCAGGTTTTTGTCAACATGAGAATCTTACACACCTACAGCATTTTCCTTCCGAATCTCTACGGAATACATCAGAATTGTCGAAGAAGTACTGTTCGTATTTGTTTACAAAATGTCTCCTATTTATTTACCAGCTCCATAAAGAGAAGAACTTTTTTAACAAGCAAAGGAATTTTCGACCAAACGGCGCTTTTCCAAATGTGACGTTGCTGGAATAAAGCGCCCTTGTAATTCTGATGCTTTAAGTCTAAAGACACTGATGCTGAGAGTCTAACTCACAGAGAATTACTTTCTGTGGGTGCCTGTAGGTTTCTTTGGAGAACACTACGTAGAACATCTCAGTCGCACGGCTTCCCTCGCAACAGTGTCACTCACTGGTGCAGTGCTGTGGTCGCGTCGGCACCAGCCGCTCGTCGCAGCCCAAACTAAGACTACACATACGCGAGCACGTTCCGCCCCGGGAAGATCCTGTCGCTGCCGCAAGCCACTGTCGCACCTTGGACAAGGCACCTTAAGCCTCTAATCGAGAACCCAGAACCCGGAATCAAGTAATAGCCTATCTAACAGCTTCCAGGAGCAACGAAAATTAGATTTTTAATATTTCAAGTAGTTATTGACCGAATTTAAAAACTGAAAATGCTGTCGTAATCTACGGCGTTATTAGCTGGGAGACCTTATGTGGGGTTGTGAGGCTGCACTAACCGTGTCTTCTTTCTTTTATTTCTTTTTAACTTTTTTTATTTGACACCACTCCAGTGGTTAACACATCGATGTTAATGAAGTAATGGTGATGAGGACAACACAGCTATTCCCCGAGTGGATAAAATCCTCGATCCGGCTGTGAATCAAATCCAGGACCCCACCATCTACAGGTAGAAACGCTAATCACTTTTTTACGTTCTACCAATCTGTTCCACTGTCATTTTTCGGTATCTGCTCTGTGAGGGTGCCGCATGACCCCTTCACATCCCATCAGTAAAAAACTGACTCAGATTTTTTTAAATCTTTTAAATTTTATTTTAATTTTCTTTACAGAGGATAGCCAGTCCACTGACCGAACCCACTGAGATAGCGTGCCAGCTACCACTACACCGTGAACTGAGAACACGTTACTCATTAACTTATTTATAAAGTAATCAGACTCTGTCTTATAATGGGGGTTCGATTCTTTAAACAATGTGGCGTTTGCTGCTACGTAACTACACAACTACTCGTTTCTGGTAATAAACCAGTCGCCATTGAAATTGCGATATCTTGAAAACGGCATTCAACAAAAGTCAAATTGGCGTGACGTGTACTACATGCTTGTACACTTCGGGGAGGGGATTTATGTGGGAAACACGTCTGATTAGAGCAATCCAGGCATGCGCTATAGGATTCAGGTCCCGGTAATCCGCAGACCATTCCATACTTTCATTCTCTTCACTTTCCAGTGTGTCCGACAAGTCAGCGGTCTTGTATGGGCGGCGTTGTGATACATAAACAGAAACTCGCGACCTATCACAACTGAAATAGACGGACGTGATCCAAATTTCTCTCCCTGCAATACTGCTGTGCTATAACGGTACTTCGCACAAAGGCCGCTGTGCATAATGCTCTCCTATATCATAACGTCTAGCCATACCGATGACGTTCATGAATATTCTGTAGTGTTCAACGTGTTCCCATCTATCTCCATACTAACTGTGGTGGACAGAATCACTTGCCACAGTGAAGCGGGATTCGTCGGAGAACATCACCTTGGACCACTGTTGTTGACCATAAACAACATGCTGCCTAGACCGACAAACTCTTTTTCGACGATGACGTTTATGAAATGAGATGCATTTAACGGGCTTCCGAACATACAAACCAGTCTCATTCAATCGCGCGAAATGGTTCTGGTACAGACACGTGTGCAAATAGCAGTCGCAAGATCTACAGCTGTCTGTCTAGGAGTGAAAGGTCTATTCCTTTTCGTCCCTAGGGCTACATGTCGGTTCTCTTGGGGTGTAGTGGTCTGTCTATGACCACCTGAGTGCTTTCGCGTAGCATTCCCACCTGTAGCGGTCTTTTAATCGCGAGATGACACTTTCGGGCACAGCTATTGCTGCGGCCACAATAGTGACATTCTGGCAGGCTTCGCGCCCTCCAATTTCTCGTCCATGATCGTAAGCACTAAAATGACGTCTTACAGACATATTGTCATACCACATGGAATGTCTCACTAATTGGTTCTACAACAACCTTCGTTCACCACCGTACTGCATGATGTATCGAATGCATACAGAGTGTTCGTAAACAGGCTTCGCTACATTTAACACGTCCCGCCCTCTACGTTTCCTTGTACTTCCATTAGTCAGCTGTTCCGTAGCAGTAGTCGATTGCTCTGTAGGAACTGGCAAGTTGTTCCTTAGAAAGCGTTGAAGGCGTCAGATGTTCTTTAACAGTTGTCAAGCAATGTCTAGTGACTGACAATTCGCAATTTTTCACAAACACAACTTTTAATTATGTTTGTTTACAAGGTTGATGACTGAACAACAAGAGAAAGATAACAATAACGATGCCAGTAAAAGTCTCCTAATTGAGGCAACAAAAGTTAACTTCTAATTTTCCACAAAGGTTCGTGGTAACACACACACTAGTAAAAGTCCAATTCAGAGACGAAGACGTAATGTTCAGTGGTCGAAGTCCACGAGGTCAGCAACCGGAGTGAACTGAACTTCGAGCTGCTTCTAGCCCCTAAATAGCTGTCTTCCGCCAGTCAGTTTTTGACGTAGTGATATTTCCTGTAGGCTGTGGCTCGAGCTCCCCTTGCAGGAAGTAGTGCTCGGAATGTCTGTTTCCATTATCTTGTATGTAAATAGCCGGCGTTTACCATGGTGCTTTTGGTACACCTTGGACATAGACAACCCTGTTCTCTGTGGTGTAATGTAGGTTGCAGGCCCTCAACGGCTACGTTGGCTTTGGCATGACACAATGTATGCAGGGTGGTCCATCGATCGTGACCGGGCCAAATATCTCACTAAATAAGCGTCAAACGAAAAAACTACAAAGAACGAAACTTGTCTAGCTTGAAGGGGGAAACCAGATGGCGCTATGGTTGGCCCGCTAGATGGCGCTGCCATAGGTCAAACGGATGTCAACTGCGTTTTTTAAAATAGGAACCCAAATTTTTTATTACATATTCGTGTAGTACGTAAAGAAATATGGATGTTTTAGTTGGACTACTTTTTTCGCTTTGTGATAGATGGCGCTGTAATAGTCACAAAAATATGGCTCACAATTATAGACGAACAGTTGGTAACATGTAGGTTTTTTAAATTAAAATACAGAATGTAGGTACGTTTGAACATTTTATTTCGGTTGTTCCAATGTGATACATGTATTTTTGTGAACTTATCATTTCTGAGAACGCATGCTGTTACAGCGTGATTACCTGTAAATACCACATTAATGCAATAAAGGCTCAAAATGATATCCGTCAACCTCAATGCATTTGGCAATACGTGTAACGACATTCCTCTCAACAGTGAGTAAGCGAGTAGTTCGCCTTCCGTAATGTTCGCACATGCATTGACAATGCGCTGACGCATGGTGTCAGGCGTTGTCGGTGGATCACGATAGCAAATATTCCTCAACATTCCCACAGAAGGAAATCTGGGGACGTCAGATCCGGTGAACGTGCGGGCCATGGTATGGTGCTTCGACGACCAATCCACCTGTCATGAAATATGCTATTCAATACCGCTTCAACCGCACGCGAGCTATGTGTCGGATACCCACCATGTTGGAAGTAGACCGCTATTCTGTCATGCAGTGAAACATCTTGTCGTAACATCGGTAGAACATTACGTAGGAAATCAGCATACCTTGCACCATTTAGATTGCCATCGATAAAATGGAGGACAATTATACTTCGTCCTATAGCGCCGCACCCTACATTAACCCGCCAAGGTCGCTGATGTTCCACTTGTCGCAGCCATTGTGGATTTTCTGTTGCCCAGTAGTGCATATTATGCCGGTTTACGTTACCACTGTTGGTGAATGACGCTTCGTCGCTAAATAGGACGCGTGCAAAAAATCTGTCATCGTCCCGTAATTTCTCTTGTGCCCAGTGGCAGAACTGTACACGACGTTCAAAGTCGTCGCCATGCAATTCCTGGTGCATAGAAATATGGTACGGGTGCAATCGAAGTTGATGTACCATATCAACACCAACGTTTTTAAGATTCACGATTCTCGGGCAATTTGTCTGCTACTGATGTGCCGATTAACCGCAACAGCAGCTAAAATACCTACTTGGGCATCATCATTTGTTGCAGGTCGTGGGTAACGTTTCACATGTGGCTGAACACTTCCTGTTTCCTTAAATGACGTAACTATTCGGCGAACGATCCGGACACTTGGATGATGTCGTCCAGGATAACGAGTAGCATACATAGCACACGTCCGTTGGACATTTTGATCACAATAGCCATACATCAACACCATATCGACCTTTTTCGCAATTGGTAAACGGTCCATTTTAACACGGGTAACGTATCACGAAGCAAATACCGTCCGCACTGGTGGAATGTTACGTGATACCACGTACTTATACAATTGTGACTATTACAGCGCCATCTATAACAAAACGAAAAAAGTGGCCCAACTAAAACATTCATATTTCTTTACGTACTACGAATATGTAATAAAAATGGGGGTTCCTATTTAAAAAACGCAGTTGACATCCGTTTGACCTATGGCAGGGCCATCTAGCGGGCCAACCACAGCGCCATCTGGTTTCCCCCTTCAAGCTATACGAGTTTCGTTCTTTGTAGTTTTTTCGTTTGATGCTTATTTCGTGAGATATTTGGCCCGGTCAATATCAATGGACCACTCTGTGTACACAAACTTTTCTCGTGAGTCAGTAACTCTATTCACTAATAGTTAGAGATAAAAATGGTTCAAATGGCTCTGAGCACTAATGGACTTAACTTCTAAGGTCATCAGTCCCCTAGAACTTGTTGTTATGGTCTTCAGTCCTGAGACTGGTTTGATGCAGCTCTCCATGCTGCTGTATCCTGTGCAAGCTTCTTCATCTCCCAGTACGTACTGCAACCTACATCCCTCTGAATCTGCTCAGTGTATTCATCTCTTGGTCTCCCTCAGCGATTTTTACCCTCCACGCTGCCCTCCAATACTAAATTGGTGATCCCTTTATGCCTCAGAACATGTCCTACCAACCGATCCCTTCTTCTACTCAAGTTGTGCCACAAACTCCACTTCTCCCCAATCCTATTCATTACCTCCTCATTAGTTATGTGATCTACCCATCTAATCTTCAGCATTCTTCTGTAGCACCACATTTCGAAAGCTTCTATTCTTTTCTTGTCTAAACTATTTATCATCCACGTTTCACTTCCATACATGGCTATACTCCATACATAAACTTTCAGAAACGACTTCCTGACACTTAAATCTATACTCGATGTTAAAACATTTCTCTTCTTCAGAAACGCTTTCCTTGCCATTGCCTGTCTACATTTTATATCCTCTCTACTTCGACCATCATCAGTTATTTTGCTCCCCAAATAGCAAATCTCCTTTACTACTTTAAGTGTCTCATTTCCTAATCTAACTCCCTCAGCATCACCCGACTTAATTCGGCTACATTCCATTATCCTCGTTTTGCTTTTGTTGATGTTCATCTTATATCCACCTTTCAAGATACTGTCTATTCCGTTCAACTGCTCTTCCAAGTCCTTTGCTGTCTCTGACAGAATTACAATGTCATCAGCGAACTTCAAAGTTTTTATTTCTTCTCCATGGATTTTAATACCTACTCCGAATTTTTCTTTTGTTTCCTTTACTGCTTGCTCAATATACAGATTGAACAACATCGGGGAGAGGCTACAACCCTGTCTCACTCCCTACCCAACCACTGCTTCCCTTTCATGTCCCTCGACTCTTATAACTGCCATCTGGTTTCTGTACAAATTGTAAATAGCCTTTCGCTCCCTGTATTTTACCTCTGCCACCTTCAGAATTTGAAAGAGAGTATTCCAGTCAATATTGTCAAAAGCTTTCTCTAAGTCTACAAATGTTAGAAACGTAGGTTTGCCTTTTCTTAATCTAGCTTCTAAAATAAGTCGTAGCGTCAGTATTGCCTCACGTGTTCCCATATTTCTACGGAATCCAAACTGATCTTCCCCGAGGTCGGCTTCTACCAGTTTTTCCATTCGTCTGTAAAGAATTAGCGTTAGTATTTTGCAGCCGTGACTTATTAAACTGAGAGTTCGGTAATTTTCACATCTGTCAACGACTGCTTTCTTTGGGTTTGGAATTATTAAATTCTTCTTGAAGTCTGAGGGTATTTCGCCTGTCTCATAAATTTTGCTCACCAGATGGTAGAGTTTTGTCAGGACTGGCTCTCCCGAGGCTGTCAGTAGTTCTGATGGACTGTTGTCTACTCCCGGGGCCTTGTTTCGATTCAGGTCTTTCAGTGCTCTATCAAACTCTTCACGCAGTATCATATCTCCTATTTCATCTACTTCTACATCCTCTTCCATTTCTATAACACTACCCTCAAGTACATCGCCCTTGTATAAACCCTCTATATACTCCTTCCACCTTTCTGCTTTACCTTCTTTGCTTAGAACTGGGTTTCCATCTGAGCTCTTGATATTCATACAAGTGGTTCTCTTTTCTCCAAAGGTCTCTTTAATTTTCCTGTAGGCAGTATCTATCTTACCCCTGGAGGGTTAAGCCTCTACATCCTTACATTTGTCCTCTAGCCATCCCTGCTTAGCCATTTTGCACTTCCTGTCGATCTCATTTTTGAGCCGTTTGTATTCCTTTTTGCCTGCTTCATTTACTGCATTTTTATATTTTCTCCTTTCATCAATTAAATTCAATATTTCTTCTGTTACCTAAGGATTTCTACTAGCCCTCGTCTTTTTACCTACTAGATCCTCTGCTGCCTTCACTACTTCATCCCTCAAAGCTACCCATTCTTCTTCTACTGCATTTCTTTCCCCCATTCCTGTCAATTGTTCCCTTATGCTCTCCTTGAAACTCTGTATAAGCTCTGGTTCTTTCAGTTTATCCAGGTCCCAACTCCTTAAATTCCCATCTTTTTGCAGTTTCTTCAGTTTCAATCTGCAGTTCATAACCAATAGATTGTGGTCAGAATCCACATCTGCCCCTGGAAACGTCTTACAATTTAAAACCTGGTTCCTAAATCTATGTCTTACCATTATACAATCTATCTGAAACCTGTCAGTATCTCCAGGTTTCTTCCATGTATACAACGTTATTTTATGATTCTTGAACCAAGTGTTGGCTATGATTAAGTTGTGCTCTGTGCAAAATTCCACGAGGCGGCTTCCTCTTTCATTTCTTACCCCCAATCCATATTCACCTACTACGTTTCCTTCTCTCCCTTTTCCTACTACCGAATTCCAGTCACCCGTGACTATTAAATTTTCGTCTCCCTTCACTATCTGAATAATTTCTTTTATTTCATCATACATTTCTTCAATTTCTTCGTCATCTGCAGAGCTAGTTGGCATATGAACTTGTACTACTGTCGTAGGCGTGGGCTTCGTGTCTATCTTGGACACAACAATGCGTTCGCTGTGCTGTTTGTAGTAGCTTACCCGCATTCCTATTGTTTTATTCAGTATTAAACGTACTCCTGCATTACCCCTATTTGATTTTGTATTTATAACCCTGTATTCACCTGACCAAAAGTCTTGTTCCTCCTGCCACCCAACTTCACTAATTCCCACTATATCTAACTTTAACCTATCCATTTCCCTTTTTAAATTTTCTAACCTACCTGCCCGATTAAGGGATCTGACATTCCACACTCCGATCCGTAGAACGCCAGTTTTCTTTCTCCTGATAACGACGTCCTCCTGAGTAGTCCCCGCCCGGAGATCCGAATGGGGGATTATTTTACCTCCGGAATATTTTACCCAAGAGGACGCCATCATCATTTAACCATAATTACGGCCGTAGTTTCCCCTTGCTTTCAGCCGTTCGCAGTACCAGCACAGCAAGGCCGTTTTGGTTAGTGTTACAAGGCCAGATCAGTCAATCATCCAGACTGTTGCCCCTGCAACTACTGAAAAGGCTGCTGCCCCTCTTCAGGAACCACACGTTTGTCTGGCCTCGCAACAGATACCCCTCCGTTGTGGTTGCACCTATGGTACGGCTATCTGTATGGCTGAGGCACGACAGCCTCCCCACCAACGGCAAGGTCTATGGTTCATGGGGGGGAGAAACGTCTACCAGTACGTATTAGACTTCGACATTTGCAGTGCACGCTGGGGTGAAGAAAGGTATCCCATAACTTTTGTCATGGATACCTCCTAATATCGTGTCGGATCTCCTTTTGCCCGGCGTAGTGCAGCAGCTCGACGTAGCATGAACTCAACTAGTCATTGGAAGTCCCCTGCCGAAATATTGAGTCATGCTGTCTCTATAGTCGTCCACAATCGCGGGAGTGTTGCCGGTGCAGGATGTCGTGCACGATATGACCTCACGTAAATGTTCAATGGGATTCATGTAAGGCGATCTCGGTGGCGAAATCATTCACTCGAATTGTCCGGAATGTTCTACGAAGCAATCTTGAACAATTGTGGCCCAGTGACGTTCTTTGGAAGAAGAAGTCCTTGAATGGCTGCAGATGCTCTCCATGTAGCCGAACATAACCATTTCCAGTTAGTGATCGATTCAACTGGACCTCATTACAGAGCGATCACAAGCTTGCACTGTGCCTTGTTGACAAAAAAATGGTTCAAATGGCTCTGAGCACTATGGGACTCAACATCTGAGGTCATCAGTCCCCTAGAACTTAGAACTAGTTAAACCTAACTAACCTAAGGACATCACACACATCCATGCCCGAGGCAGGATTCGAACCTGCGACCGTAGCGGTCGCGCGGTTTCAGACTGTAGTGTCTAGAACCGCACGGCTACTCCGGCCGGCCATTGTTGACAACTTGTGTCTATGGCTTCGTGGGTTTGCGCCACACTCGAACCCTAGCATCAGCTCTCACTAACTGAAATTGGGTCTCATCTGAGCAGACCACAGTTTTCAGTCGTTTAGGGTCAAACAGAATGGTCAGGAGCCCAGGAGAGGCGCTGCAGGCGATATCGTGCTGTTAACAACGGCACTCGCGTCGGTCGTTTGCTACGATAGTCCATTAACGCCAGATTTCGATGCGCTGTCCTAACGAATACGTTCGTCTTACGTCCAACATTGATTTCTGCGGTTATTTCACGCAGTGCTGCTTGTATGTTAGCACTGACAATTCTACGTAAAAGCCGCTGCTTTCGGTCGCCAAGTGAAGGCCGTTAACCACTGCACTGTCCATGGTGGGAGATAATGCCTGAAATTTGGTATTCTAGGCTCACTCTTGACACTGCGAACCTCGGAATATTGAATTCCCTAACGACTTCCGAAATGGAATGTTTCCTGCGTCTCGCTCCAACTACCATTCCCCGTTCAAGATCTGTTAATTCCAGTGGTGTGGCCATAATAAAGTCGGAGACCTTTTCACATGAATCACTTGAGCACAAAGGACAGCTTTGCCCATGCACTGCCGTTTTATACCTCATATACGCTCTACAACCGCCATTTGTGTATATGTGGTGCTACAGATGAATGCTGAAGATTAGATGGGTAGATCACATAACTAATGAGGAGGTATTGAATAGAATTGCGGAGAAGAGGAGCTTGTGGCACAACTTGACTAGAAGAAGGGATCGGTTGGTAGGACATGTTCTGAGACATCGAGGGATCACCAATTTAGTATTGGAGGGCAGCATGGAGAATAAAAATCGTAGAGGGAGACCAAGAGATGAATACACCAAGCAGATCCAGAAGGATGTAGGCTGCAGTAGGTACTGGGAGATGAAGAAGCTAGCACAGGATAGAGTAGCATGGAGAGCTGCATCAAACCAGTCTCAGGACTGAAGACCACAACAACAACAACATCCCATGACTTTTGTCACCTTACTATAGTATCCTAATGACACTATGGGTCCTCCTCCATTCTTTTCTAGTTTTAACGTTGAAGTGATGGCGAGAACGAGCTGAGCAGTCAGCACTTTAAATAATGTTCTAACGAGAAACTCACGTTGCTTGTACGACATTAGTTCCATAGCTGCATCAATGGAATCACAAAACCAACAATGCATTACTATCAAAGAATAAAAGTGTTAATTAATACTTGAGTATGGTATGGGGTTGTTGCATAAGTTTGTAGCGTTTTTCCATAAGTTTGATAAACACAACAGATACATTTAACAGAGACTTTAGTCCTCAAATTATACGAGGGTAAGTCAATTATTATCCGCAAAGTAGTTATAAAATTTTATTGTAATCAAATAGGAAATTTACAAGAACATAATTTTTCGACACAGTCTCCTTGCGCTCCAACTTGGTCCATCGTTGTACAAGCTTCCTGATGCCGTAATAAAAGAAGGTTTTCGGTTGAGCAGCGAGCCAGGAATGCACCGCTTTCTTTCACTGCTTCGTCCGAGGGAAATCGACGGCCCCTTAATGCCTGTTTGAGTGGACCGAACAAGTGATAGAAGGGTCAAGATCGGGACTATATGGAGGATGGTCCAGTACTTCAAATTTGAGTTTCTGGAGCGTTTCAGCAGTGTAGACAGCAGTATGTCGACGGGCATTGTCGTGCAACAACACAACATTTTTTGACAGCAATCCTCGGCGTTTGCTTCGAATAGCATGCTTTAGTCTGGCAGTAATGATCTCACTGTAACGTATACTGTTTATTGTTGTGCCTCTTTCCCCATAATGTTCCAGTACTGGACCTTGTGCGTCCCAAAAGACCGTAAACATCAGTTTTTCTGCAGACGCCTGGGTCTTGAACTTTTTCTTGCACGGCGAATTTGGATGTTTCCATGCCATGCTCTGCCGTTTACCCTCCGACTCGTAGTGGTGGATCCATGTTTCGTCAGCAAAAATGATCCTGTCTAAGAAGTTGTCCCCTTCGTTACCATAGCGAT
Source organism: Schistocerca nitens (assembly GCF_023898315.1). Taxonomy (NCBI): domain Eukaryota; kingdom Metazoa; phylum Arthropoda; class Insecta; order Orthoptera; family Acrididae; genus Schistocerca; species Schistocerca nitens. Next base: position 731,889,183 of record NC_064615.1, read on the forward strand.
CCAAATGTTTTTAGCAGATGTCCAAGCGCGTTTGTTTATGCAACTGTGTGAATTGTTTTGGGGCCCATCTTGCTCAAACATTATGAAACCCAAGTCTGTTGTGGATGATTTCGTAGGCAGAACCGCGACTAATTTTCAGACACTTTTCCCGTACTGTACCGAAAGTCTTCGATGAATTTCGGCCTGTGATACGCCTTCCGACCACAAAAAACGGATCACTGAACGTTGTTATTCTTTGGTGCAAATAGACAGCGGAGCAGCCATGATTAACAGCACGGCAGTGATAACGAAACTAACCTAGCAGCTTGAAAATTGCAAAGATATAACAACAAACAAACAAAGCATGCGTCATCAACGTAAAACGACAGTACTACCAAAATAAACAAGAATATAATTAAATTGCGGATAATAATTGGCTCGTATTATCCTTCACTATTTACAACAGTCTGCCAACTTTGGTTAACTTTTTAGTTCTGCGACTGTGTAAATCAGGTGTTTTTGAAGCGAAGAGCTTGTGAAGCCATGTATGGAGCACATTTTTATCCGAAAAGGAAGAGAGCGGAAAAGGAGAAAATCCGAGGGCGCAAGACCAGCGGAATAAGCTGGTTGTGGAATGACTTCGCACCCAGCTCCTGCATAGTGTTTTTTATCAGTTTAGCACAATGTGGGAGGGCGTTATCGTGGAGTCTTCCTGTCGTTATTCTTGGACTGCGTCTGCAAGACGTCTCATTTGTTGACAATAAATGTCGGCAGTGATGGTTACACATCAGGGAAGCAATTCATAGTACACCACACCCTCACTGTTCCACTAGGTGCGTAACATTATCTTTTGTGGATGCGATGGTTTTTGCACAGGGAGGCGCTGCTTTGTTTGGGCTCAACCATTCCTTTCTTTTCCTTGCATTAGCATAAAGACACCATTTCTCGTCACTAGTAACGATGCAGGACAGGAATGATTGGTGTTGCTCACGATCCCATTGATGATGAGCAAGCAGAGATGCACGAATGGCCACTCGCTGGTTTTTGTGATTTAGGCTTAGAACACGCGGTACCCATACACCCGCTTTTTGAACCTTTCCCACTGCATACAAATGTCGCACGACGGTGGAATGATCACAGTTCGTCACATACGCCAATTCTCAAGTACACTGACGTGGATCACTGTGGATTAATGCGTTTAAACGATCTCCATCAAACCCTGAACGAGTACCGTGAATATCAGGAATCCGATAAAGTATCAAATCTCCGACATCGCTGCGGCAGGAAGAATGTCCTGCACGAACGGAACCAACGATGACTGAAGAGAATCGTTCAACGTCACAGAAGTGCATCCCCTGCTGCAGACTTCGGTGCTGGGTCATCAACAAGTGTCAGCCTGCTAACCATTCGACGAAACATTATCGATATGAGCTTTCGGAGTTTAAGGCCCCCTAGTGTACCCTTGACGACTACACGACAGAAAGCTTTACGCCCCGCCTGGGCCCGTCATCACCGACATTGGACGGTTGATGACTGGAAACATATTGCCTGATCGGACGAGTCTCGTTTCAAATTGTATCGAGCGGATGGACGTGTATGGGTATGGAGAGAACATAGTGAATCTATGGACCATGCATGTCAGCAGTGGACTGTTGAACCTGGTGGAGGTTCTACAATGGTATGAGGCGTGTGCAGTTGGAGTGATATGGGATCTCTGATACGTCTAGACACTACTCTGACAGGTGACACGTACGTAAGCAACCTGTCTGATCACATTAATCCATTCATGTCTATTGTGGATTCCGACGGACTTGGGCAATTCCAGCAGAACAATGTGATACCCCACACGTCCAGAATTGCTACAGAGTGGCTCCAGGAACACTTTTCCGAGTTTAAATACTTCCGCTGGTCACCAAGCTCTCCAGACATCAACATTATTGAGCATATCTGGGACGCCTTGCAACTTGTTGTTCAGAAGAGATATCCACCCCTCGTACTCTTACAGATTTATGCACAGCCCTGCAGGATTCATGGTGTCAGTTCTCTCCAGTACCACTTCAGACCTTAGTCGAGTCCTTGCCCCGTCGTGTTGCGGCACTTCTGCGTGCTCTCGGGGGCACTACACGATTTAGGCAGATGTACCAGTTTCTTTGGCTCTTCAATGTATTTCAACGTTTTTGGTGACCAAGAGTTGCCTTTCCTTCTACATCTTCATGATGATTATGGTGTGGACAATACCGTTTTCAGTACGAGAAGAGCCATATTCACAAGGCTGCTCTTATAAACTCTTGGTTTAGCACTCATTCATATCGCCACACCTCGACTGTGTTGTTAAAAGTTACAATAAGCCCACGGAAAAGTCTTGGATCTATTTGTAACAGTGGAGGAAACGTAACAATCACTATTCTACATCAACAAAACTACTTTGCAATTCACACTCAAGTGCCTGGCAGAGGGTTCTTCGAACCATCTTCAGACTATTTCCCTACCGTTCCACTCCCTCAAGCACGTGGAAAAAATGAACACACAAATCTTTCCGTACGAGACTTAATTTCTGTTATTCTTTTACGATGATCGCTTCTTCCTATTTAGGCTGCCGACAGTAAAATTGTTTCGACTTCAGAGGAGAAAGATGGTGATTTAAATTTCGTGAAAAAATCTCGCTGCAACGAAAAACTCAATTGTTTTAATAATCGTCTCCCCAACTCGCTTATCGTATCTGTGACACTCTCTCCCCTGTTTCGCGATAATACAAAACGAGCTGCCCTTCTTTGGACTATTTCGATGTCTTCCGTCAATCCTATCTGGTAAGAAAAAGCGGCGCTCTATCAGATGATTAAGATGCGTAGTATACGAAGTCTCTCTAGTAGACAATAAAACACAGTCTTTGGTTGGCTTCCCCACATCATCTACGTGATAGTACCAGTTTAAATTGTTCGTAATTGTAATTCTTAGATATTTAGTTGAAGTGAAAGCCTATAGATTCGTGCGATTTATCGTGTAACCAAAATTTAACGATTTTCTTTAGTAATCACGTGAATGACCTCACACTTCTACTTACTCAGAGACAACTGCCACTTTTCGCACCCTACAGATATCGTGTCTAAATCATTTTTCAAATCGTTTCGGTCTTCCGATGCTTTTACTAAAAAATGGTTCAAATGGCTTTGAGCACTATGGAACTTAACTTTTGAGGTCATCAGTCCCCTAGAACTTAGAACTACTTAAACCTAACCAACCTAAGGACATCACACACATCTATGCCCAAGGCAGGATTCGAACTTGCGACCGTAGCGATCGCGCGGTTCCAAACTGTAGCGCCTAGAACCGCTCGGCCACCCCGGCCGGCGATGCTTTTACTAGACGGTAAATGACAGGATCATGAAAGAGCACTGCTCAGATTGTCTCCTAAATCGTTTATATAAATTAGGAGCAGCAGAGGGCCTAAAACATCTCCTTGCGAAACGTCAGATATCAAACTTCCTGGCAGATTAAAACTGTGTGCCGGACCGAGACTCGAACTCAGATATCACTTCTGTTTTAATCGATAATTTTTCAGTCGATTGTTACGCACTGTGACCTTTCTGACAGGAAATCAGAATCCAGTTGATCGTCTGGAACGATACTACATATGCACGCAATTTGATTATACGTCTCTTGCGAGGAACGGTTTCAAAAACCTTCTGAAAATAAAGAAATATTGAATGTATTTGAGTTACCCTGTCGACGGCACTCATTATTTCGTGCGAATAAAGAACGAATAAAGAACGATATTTTGTGAACCCCTGGTGACTCTGTGTCAATAGACCGTTACCTCTGAGGTAATCCGTAATGCTGGAAGACAGTATATGTTCCCAATCCTACTGCATATCGACGTTAGTGATATGGGTCTGTAATTCGTCGGATTACTCTTATTTCCTTTCCTGAGCACTAATGTGACCTGTGCAACTTTCCACTCTTTTCGTACGGATGTTTCGACGAGCTGGCGATTGTATATGATTGCTAAGTATGCAGCTATTGCAGCATACTCTGAAACGAATCTATTGGTCTGTTTACTTCGTCTTTTTTGGCGAAGGAATTTCGGAAAACTGTGTTTAGAAACTGTGCCTTAGTGGCATTCGTCATTCATAGTATTACCACTGCTGTTGTGCAGGGTCTTTCTGATGGTGTACTTTACACATGACCAGAATCTCTTTAGATTATCTGCCAGATGTCGAAACACAGTTTCGTTGTGGAAACTATTAAAAGCATCTGGCATTGAAGTCTGAGCTAAATTTCGAACTTTAGTAAGCAACAAGAATCCTGGGGATTTTGTGTTCAATTGCCACGCTTTTTTTCGTTACTTCTGCAACAGTGTTCTGACCTGTTTTGTGCACCATAGTGGCTCAGTATCATCTTTTATTCATTTATTTGGTATAAATCTCTCAGCTGCCGTCGATACTATTTCTCTGAATTCGAGCCACATCTGGTCTACGCTTAAACAATTAGTTTGGAAGGAGCGGAGAGGAAGACGTCTAGCGAATTTTGATCTGCTTCTTTAAATACATTTTGCGTTCACTTTTGGTGGCTTTGGATGTTGCGGTGCTCAGTCTCGGCTCAAGCTTGAACGACCTTGTGGTCGTCAATCACTTTATCGCTCTGATGCACTCTGCTCGGTCAGGACTACTTGTTGCTATGAGGTCGATTATATTTTCGCTACCATATACGCTTCGAGGAGGTTCCTCAACTAACTGCTCAAAATAATTTTCGGAGAAAATATTTGATACGATTTCTGACGATGTTTTATACCTGACGCCGGCTTTCCATGTGTCTTTTACACCAACATAACGACGGTACACAGAAATCACCACTAACTATAACTGTATGAGTGGGTTGTATTTTTGAGACGATAATCGATTTTTCTTTGAACAACATTTTTTTTCAGCACCGGATCAAGTTTCTCAGGAGGTCGGTAAATTAAACCAATTATTAATTTAATTTACTCTGGTTGTCAAATATTCCCTATAAAACATTAATTCACAGGAAATAGCTACTTCAGTTTCGCTACAAAAATAAAGTACTTCCAGCTGCAATAAACACACCGTAACCAACTGTATCGTATTTGATCTATCCTTTCTGAACACTTTTATGTCCTTTGTGAAAATTTCGTCTGAACTTACTTTTGGGTTTAGCCACCTTTCGTTACCTGTATTTATTTGAGCTCCAACTCTTTCTGTTAGCGCCAGGGGCTATGACTCTTTCCCAAAAAAGCTACGACAGTTTACAATTACAGTAATCATTGTTGCTATGTCTACATTTGAGCTGTATTTATCCTACACCCTTTGAACTCCTTTCTGTGCTTTCGCCAGATCCTCTAACCTGAAAATGTTATTTAATAAAACTCACTTACAAATCTAATCCCGTCCTCACAATCCCTATGGAACGACACGTAGGGGGTTGAAGTATATTCCTAGAATCATCACTTAAAGCCGGTTCCTGAAACTTAATACGTAAGCTTTTTCGGGATAGTTTATCTTCAAGAGTCTGCCGGTTCAGTTTCTTTGGCAATTCTGTGACGCTTTTCTATGGCTGAATCAAACCTGTGACCATTCGTGGTGCCTTTCTTTTTAGATGTTCAATGACCCTGTTATTCCTATTTAATATGGGTCCCACACACTTGAACATCATTCTAGAATGGGTCGCACGAGTAGTCTGTAAGCAATCTTCTTCTTAGAATGATTGCGTTTCCCAAACATTCTACCAATAAAACGAAGTCTTCTACCCTTGTTGCAGTCGGTCTGATCTGTGTTTTTCCCAACTACTTTCTACGGTGTTTCTTTCGAGGTATCTACGATAGGTTTTGGTTAAGAGAGGGGATAACTCAGCTGCACATTGAGTACATAATCTGATAGGGATACCGTCAAGGCCGGCCGGAGTGGCCGTGCAGTTATAGGCGCTACAGTCTGGAGCCTAGCGACCGCTCCGGTTGCAGGTTCGAATCCTGCCTCGGGCATGGATGTGTGTGATGTCCTTAGGTTAGTTAGGTTTAATTAGTTCTAAGTTCTAGGCGACTGATGACCTCAGAAGTTAAGTCGCATAGTGCTCAGAGCCATTTGAACCATTCCGTCAGGTCCTGGATCTTTGTTCAGTTTTAAGAAATTCAGCTGTTCCTGAACGACACTGTCAGTAATATTTATTCCATTCATCTTTCTGTGCAATGAGGATTAAATTGGGGCAATACTCCTGGGTTTTTCTTTGTAATGGAATATTTGAAAAGCGAGTTAAGCATTCGTACTTTTGCTTTGCTGTTCTCCTGTTTAGTTCCTCTTTCATCCACTAGTGACTGGACATTAACTTCGGTTTGACCAACAGCCTGTACATACGAAGAGAATTTGTTTGGGTTTTTTGAAAGATTATTTGACAATATTCTGCTACGGTAGTCACTGAAGGCTTCACGCATTGCTCTCTTGATAACCAAATGTATTTTGTGCAGCATCTCTCTACCTATGGTAGTATAGTTCGTTTTTCACTTACTATGCAGTAATCAGTGTTTATTTAGAAGTTTATTTGCACTGTTTGTATGCCATGGAAGGTCCCTCCCATCATGAATGATCCTTCTGATCACAAATTATCCCGTGCATGAGCGTCTATTATTTTAAAAAATGGTTCAAATGGCTCTGGGCACTATGGGACTTAACTTCTAAGGTCATCAGTCCCCTAGAACTTAGAACTACTTAAACCTAACTAACCTAAGGACACCACACACATCCATGCCCGAGGCAGGATTCGAACCTGCGACCGTAGCGGTCGCGCGGTTCCAGACTGTAGCGCCTAGAACCGCTCGGCCACCCCGGCCGGCGGTCGTTGTATTGTTAAAGTATCCACCGACGATTACTATATGACTAGGGCACTTATATAAAAGGGAACAGAGACTTTGTTTGAAGTTTTCGATTATATCAGAAGGTGATTTTGGCTCACTAGGTTTGAGTTTCTTGTCTGTTGCGACAAATACACCACTCCCATTCCCCAGTAGCATGTTCCTTTGATATACGCTTAAGGTTTCCTCACTCACTGCTATCAAATGCAGGTTTTAATCAGTTTTCTATATCTCGTCTTACGTAAGATTCACTGCATTTCAGGAGTGCTTCAACTTCTGGCCCTTTGTAGCATGTGCTTCGATAGTTTATTACTATGATTTTAATACTCTCGCCTGTGGGGGGTGGGGGGGTGAATTCCTTTGGATGTTACACTAATACTTCCGTGTCCTCTACAGCCGTCGTTATCTGAAAAAAACCACCTGTCTGCACCTCCCACACAGTCAGCTACGTGGTAGCAACCTCTGATATATAGTGCACACGTGACTCATTTAGGGGGACCATAAAGTTCTCAGCTCTATGGTGCAAGTCCAGGAAGTCGCAACCTAGTTTGTAACAGAACGCTCGAATCTCTGGCTCAATTCCTCTACTGGACTGAGAACCAGAAATTTAGTAGCTCTACGTGATGTAATCATCAGCGAGCGTCTTTCATATGAATGTACGTACGCGAAGAAATTTGTGCACTCCCTTCTCCGACAGATTTAGACCCTTACCAAGACTAGAGCCGGTGCTACACGATACCAACGTGACATGCCTGAGGGTGAATAATTTTTTAGTGAATATTTTTTTTTTGCCTACTGCGCTTACTTTCCTGCGATTCGTCCGTTTCTCAGATGTATGTCTACTGTTTTAGAGAACAAAATGTTAAAAATACGCATTGTTAAAACAAAGCTATACCACTGTGTTACAAATGACAGTGATATGCAAAATACAGAAAATTACGGGGAGCTGGACTGAGCAAGCAATTTAACACATTTTAAAATATGCTGCCCTGCACCCATCAACAGTAGAGAAAGCCGGCCGTGGTGGCCGAGCGGTTCTAGGCGCTTCAGTCTGGAACCGCGCGACCGCTACGGTCACAGGTTCGAATCCTGCCTCGGGCATGGATGTGTGTGATGTCCTTAGGTTAGTTAGGTTTAATTAGTTCTAAGTTCTAGGGGACTGATGACCATAGATGTTAAGTCCCATAGTGCTCAGAGCCATTTGAACTTTGAACAGTAGAGAAAACCAAACAAAAATGTAGAATGCTATCATGAACGAAATGCAGGAGGCTGGCTTGGTGCACTTGTGTAATATAACCAAACACTTAGCACCAGAACACCCAAAACAACAAGAATTGACATGATTACTGAGTGTTATCGAAAAAAGAATATTAACAAATATTTTGAAACATGCGGAAATTTATGTTTTAAAATGCGACTTCATACTAAACTGCATATATTAGTACAACAAAGATAAAAACGGGTATGAAGTAGGTACTAAAGCTGCGAAATAAGTAAGCTCTAAACTAGACATAGTTACGTACAAGTTTAAAATAGGACGCTTCCTGCTGATTAGTTATAATTCGTAACAACTTCAGAAAGTAACCTGGACTCGTGGACCCACGCTAAGACCACTACTAGCAAGAGTGTTACGTTGTCAGACGAGAGTACATGTGCAGGATTTACAGCGCAGACAGTTCTGCTATTGTGTGGTCAACTGGTGCATCATAGGGTGCGAGTGAAATGGCACAGCAAAGGGAAAAGTCGAAATGCGTGAGACAGTACGATTTTTGTGGAAGGAAACGTCTAAAAAACGTCTAAACTACGCTGCGATTCTGGTGATGTATGGACCAAATGGATTGTCTCGTCCAGCCGTAGTGTAACGGTGCCACCTATTAGACCAAGGCAGCACAGTCGTCGGTGGTGCTGATCGGGAATACCAATTCTTGCACCAAGAAATCTTTTCGGCAAGCTGACAAACATCTGGGCGTAAAGAGATTTTGCAACGATGAGGACGTTCACAGAGCAATTGTTCAATGGCCCCGTGACCCACGAGCGGATTTCTGTTGTGGAGGAACTGAACGATTGGTAGAAGGATCGTTTTGCAGAGACTTGGTAACTATGTGCCAAAATAGCGTCGTGCATCTGTATCACTTTGAAGTGTGGTGCAGCACCAATAAAAGTTTTTTGGAGTACCATAGTAACGTTTAACTTACATTCTGAAATCCTCATTTTCCCATACTTGGGATGCTTTGCAGTGCAAAGACAGATTTACTACATCCACCGTGGATGACTAACTGGAAGCGTAATTCAAATTTGCGGATTACTTAGGTGTGATATGCACCCATCGCCTTTTGAATTTAATAATTTATTGGACAATTAACTCGTTCCCAGCCACTGCAAGCTCACCATCAGATGGAGGTGTTACAGGAAAATTATTTTCTGGATCGTGTTCAGTTAGACACTAGGGTCATGGTGCTGAGGAAAGTGAGGGAAATTTAGGCGTAAGTTAACGAAATGCGTACGAAATAAAAGATAGTGGTGTTTTTGGATAGTTTCATTACATGACATTTTGTTATTCGTGAGAAGTTCAACTAGGTACTGTGCAAGTAGCCAGCTTACTGACACACACATGAATTTCTCGTGGATATCAAGATCACATGTAACGTAAGTGTCATAAATATAACGATCTTTTTGTTTTGAACACATTTCATGTATTTATACGTAAATTTCCCTTATTTTCCCCAGCACCGCGACCCTAGAGTGAAACTGAACTTGGTACAGAAAATGATCTTACAACACCTCCATCTGATGATGAGTCTGCGGTCGCTCGAAAATTAGTTGGTGGTGTAACAAATCGTACTCAATTTGGCTGCGTATCACACCTACATAAACTGTAAACAAATGCACACATTGCATACAAGACGAGTCGGCCCTTGTGCACGTACCTGCGGCCGGGAGCTCCCGCATCAACTGTGCGGCCTGCCAGCCCGTGTCGGCGCGTGTGTCGTGACTGCGGCCCGTTTGCAACGTTCCTCACTCTGCCGTGATGGATGCCTCTCTCCCACCATTACTGATCGAATGTTTTATTGTCGCACTAGCGGCGGGAACAGCTTGGAATACTGTCTAAGCACAAGTCGGGGGGAAAAAAGAGTGCAGAACTTTACGGCAAAAAATATCTGCTATAACAGCTACTAGAACGTAGCTTGTCGTCCGGCACATCAAACAGGGGAAGGCCTCAACGCGATTTGCGAATTTCATACTGCTTTCCCTCAACCTAGTGTGTAATGCTTCTAGCTTATTTTTACTATTCGATGAGAGTGAAGTGAGTTGGCTTTTTATTTGATGAGTCAGTCTTCACACTTGTAGACTGGATATTTTTTCAGACCGAAGTCTTTAACAGTCGATATTTCGCGTCACAGAAGTGTTTAGTACGAACATTGTGATTTTTGTGGTCAGTAGTATTGTCGTTGCCAGTGTAGCTTCCGAGAGTATTAAGTGAGAGAGTCTGGTGTTGGTCACGCTGCTGAGCGGTCTCGAAATACCTAGTGGAATGCACAGATGCAAACGCAGAGGATGTTAATTTTTAGAAATACGGTGTTGTAAAGATTGATTTTAGAAGAGTGAAGATATTCAGGTGCGTTTGTCGCTGCATTGTTTGCTCGCGCGTAGTTTATGATGAGTTTGAGAAACGTAAATTTTCGGTGCGATTTTCTTTAGTGATTCTGATCGGTTAGTTCGATTGTCGAGATGAGGTTAAGCCAAATTATGTGCTCACATAGCATGCACTCACCATTCCTTTACCATTTCATTGACTAATTCCGTGGCAGAGTAATATTTCTCACATAACAAGTGAATTTTGTACAGTAGTAGATAAAATTCAGTTTCATAATAGAGTTTTTTATTTTCTATATTATTCAGTAAGTTGAGTTTCTTCCACCGTCCCCTCACTGAAGTTTTATTTTATAATTGTGTGTCACCGCATTGAACTTAGCTGAACGCAGTTACTGAAACTAATAGTACGACGTGCCTAGCATAGTTGCTTTTCCTTCCTTTGCACTTGGGCAACGTGTTTTTAGATGATTTGCTGCTGCTCTCCAGTTTACTATTCACCACTTTCGAGCACTGCTGAGTTTCCATTGGCACTTTTGTAACCTCTCGTCGCCAGTTTTCTAAAGGCCTTGTCTCTACTGCTGTGGAAGCCGACTTGCCACTATTGTTACGGTAGGCCGAGTTTGTGAGTTCGTGAAACGGCTTCTGGTGCAGTACACCGCTAAGACAATTGCTCCCTGCCACTATTACACAGCTATGCCCCAGGGTCAGGTAACAGCGCAGGAGAACGAAGGTTCTACAACACTCCAACAAATCACTAACAGAGTCACACAAATGAGTTAAAAAGCTTTACTTATCTTTGTGACTTGTTCAATGATTAAGTCTACAGCACTAAATTTACGCGAAAAACAGACCCTAAATGGCTACAGCCCGTTTAACATCACTGATACGACACAATAAGATTGTTTATAGCTAGGTATTGCATTTCAAAATTGTCATTAGTATCACTTCAGTTTAATTGCGATTTCATTCCTTTTATGACACATCCTTAATCTCACAGTCCAGCGTTCCACGTTCGCGTGTGTATCATTCAATGTTCGGAATTTTACTCAGTCAGATTGGGTTTGTAAATTTACAAGGCATTTTAAAAGAAGCATTTTGGGTATTTATTCCTTCAAAGTTCAGTCTGTAATTTTATGCAGGATTTTTACTCTGATAGTCCGTGTGTTAGTGTGATGGCACACATTGTAACACTGTTCACTGTACTGCATAATACAGGATTCCATAGGATAGCTTCTTTAGTATACAGTTTTAAGAACTCTAATTATTTGTAGTAAAAGGTAATATTAAAACAATTACACAATTTAATATGGATTTGGCGACTCTTTTAATCAAATAGCATTGACGCAAGCACACCACTCGCATTGTTCAGTTGACAGAACGTTTACACTACAGTGCATACATACACGAAAGGTATGAATAGTAGACCTGTACCCAAAACAAAACTAACAATCCAGTGTCAAACACTGCACGCTGTGTTTCTTTGCAGGACACAGGAACCAGTAGAGACCGGCGCCTTGGTTTAAGCAATGTGTCGTGACTTCCGCAAGGCGTTCTAGAGAGGCGCAAAATGAACAAAATACGTGCGTACGTAATACCAGACCATTTTTATGATTGTATTGAAAAGGTTCTTGCAAATACCTGTACAACATAGGACACTCTTAACGAAGAAATACGCAGTTGTAAAAGTAAGTTCGAGAGTTGCCCAAGGAAGTGTTATCGGGCCATTGTTTTTCACCGTATATACATACGACTTAGTGAATAGCGTCGAAAGGTTTCCACAGGTAATAATGTAGGTATAGAGAAGGCAGGACACTAGAAAACTGTAGTGAAATACAGGAAGATCTGCAGAGGATCGACGTTTAGTGTAGGAACTGCCAAGTGATCCACAACATAAACAAATGAAACCGACTGCAGATTAAAAAAAGTCAAAACAGCCGTTATTGTATACTACACGATCGCCAAAGTCACTGCAAGCAGTCAAATTCATTAAACGCACAAGGAGGGATTTAAAGAGGAACGACCACGTTGAACTGCCGGCCGAAGTGGCCGTCCGGTTAAAGGCGCTGCAGCCTGGAACCGCGAGACCGCTACAGTCGCAGGTTCGAATCCTGCCTCGGGCATGGATGTTTGTGATGTCATTAGGTTAGTTAGGTTTAACTAGTTCTAAGTTCTAGGGGACTAATGACCTCAGCAGTTGAGTCCCATAGTGCTCAGAACCATTTGAACCACGTTGAACTAAGTGAATGAAAGGGAAATGTCAGGCTGAGATTCATTGGAAGAATCCTAAGGAAGTGTAATCCATTGACGAAGGAAGTAGCTTACAAATAATCTCGCTCGACCTGTACTGGAGAATTGCTCCTCAGTCTGAGACCCTTACCAGATGGGACTGATAGATGAAATATCGCAGATACAGAAGAACGGCGAGTTTGGTCGCATGTTCGGTTAGTAAGCACGAAAGCAGTGCCCTTTCCCACATCATAAGATGGCTTGCAGTATATATATATATATATATATATATATATATATATATATATATATATATATATATATATATATATATATCAAAGAAACGCTCACAAACACAACTTCTAAGATAAAATTCCTGGGTGAAATATCAGAGCCCTTCCTGATCAAAACCGGCGTCAGACAAGGTGACGGCTTGTCTCCACTCCTCTTCAACCTTGTCTTAGACAAAGTCATCCGAGAATGGGAAAAAGAACTGAAGAATCAAAATTACTGGAAGCCTATACAACTAGGAAGATCTAAAGATGGTATTAAAATTTCATGCTTGGCATTTGCAGATGACGTGGCCATTCTAGCAGAAAACGAGACCACAGCAATTAAACAGATAGACATTCTCAAAGAATGCGCCGAAAAAGTTGGGCTACAAATTTCCTTCCAAAAAACCAAATTCATCTGCTCAAAATTTGAAACTCAAAAACTGACTACAAAATATGGACAAATTGAGAGAGTTCCATTCTTTAAATACTTAGGCGAGGTCCTAGAACCCACAGGGGGAGAGAAAACTGCACAAAAAGTTCGACTGCAAAAACTGAAAAGAGCATACTGGAAAACCCACAACATCTACAATAAAAAGTGTCTCTCCATTCACTCAAAAATACGACACTACAATACAGTAATCAAGCCCGAAGCACTATATGCCAGCGAAACACTCACACTCCATAGAAAAGGCGACCTGGAAGAAATCCTGAAAGAGGAACGCAAAATTATCAGAAAGATTCTTGGCCCAAAAAGAACTGAAGATGGATACAGGTTACAGTCTCGGAAAACTACTGAAAAATTATCTAACCTCGCCGCAGACATCCGGAAAAGAAGACTAAAATTTTACGGTCATATCCACAGACTCCCAACACCCAGACTCTCCCACAAAATTTTAATATACATTGAAAAATTGAAAACCATACCCTGGATACAAGAAACCAAAACAGATCTAGCAAATGCACAAATAAATTCTTCAGAAGTTATAAACAGAAATGTATACAGGCAAAAAATCAATAGTTGGAAAGTACAACCCGAGAATGAAGTTTGCAAGAGACAGGGGACAAAATGGACAGAGGAAAGAAAGAGAATTCATGGGGAAAGAATGAGAGAAGTTTGGATAATTAAAAAATTGAATCGGAAAAGCTTTGCGTGATCCGTATGGGTCCAATCGCACATAATATATATATATATATATATATATATATATATATATATATATATATATATATATATATATATTGCTGGTGCCCTAACCGTTGAGACGGCGTTTACGAAGCGTAAATCACAGAAAGGGAAAGGAGCGTTAAATAAAGAATGGGATGAGGAGTTCGTTTTTGCAGAGAGAAAAGGCAAACCAATGTGCCTTTTGTGGTAAATGGCATTGTCATAGTTCAAGGGCAGTTACCTGAAATGCTTTCATGATACTGACTGTTGTGCCCTTGCCAATGGACACAAACGGAACTGGCGCGCTGAGACAGTTTCCGACTGGTGCCACAGATGCGCTTTGAAGTTCGCCACCAATGACAAGCACGACCCAGTCAGTTCCAGGGTTGCTAGGGTTCTTAGTGGAGATCGGCCTGCAAGACTTAGTCTATAAGTGGAGTCGTTTGTAGCCTTCGCGTAGGGACACGTGTATACTATAGTGACTGACAGTGTGGTGCCCAGGATGGACATAGTCTTGTTGACACTATATTCAATAACACATTCCTTGACGGGCAACTGCTTAGTTTTATGAGTCTGCAAGCGCATCCAACGAGTTGCTGTGCAACTAAAGTATTGCTGTGCGGTAAAGTGTATTTGTGTGTCGCTAATTTGTTTGCGCTCTCACAGTTCCTCCGTTCACCTCGGAGCACCTAAATCTAAAATGACGTGTGCGAGCCGTTCTACCTAGATGGCCCGACACACCACTATCTGCAGTGGCGTCAGTAAAGGCTCTGACGTTGATTCTCATTTCAGGTAAATTAAATTGACATCTCCACATGAATCTATGCCACCTTGTTTGTACATAATGTGCAGTCCACTGTGGCATGCATGGCAGAGGGTGCTACATGTTAAAATTTCTAGCTGTTCCATTCACATATAGAATGCAGGAAGAATGATTTCTTAAATGTGTGTGTGTGTGTGTGTGTGTGTGTGTGTGTGTGTGTGTGTGTGTGTGTGTGTGTGTGTGTGTGCTGTAGTTATTCTAATCTTCTCTATGCTATTCCCATGGCAGCAACTTGTTGGCGGCTAAAGACTATGTCTGGATTGTTCTCTTAATACTGATCATTGAAACTTTCGCAGAATAATTGGCATATGTCTTCAAGAGTCTGACAATTCAGGAATAGCAAAATTTCTGTGCTGTTCTCCCATGAGTCAGACAGCCATTAATAGAGGTGGTTACCTGATATCGATGGTTCATTGGGTGAGCGTTACGATGTCATGACTAATAATGAGATATACTTTTTTTTTTGCTTTCTTTTACTAACTTGTACTTCATAGATACATTTCTGATGACATAGAATATTTTTAATTTGGTTATATATTTTAGAACATGAACTGTGACTTTGTTTACTTGACCGAGCCATCCTGACTTAGATTTTCTGTGATTTCCCTAAATCGGTTCAAGCAAATGCCGGGATGGTTCCTTTCAAATGGCATGACCGAATTCATTCCACATCCTTCCCTAATACGATGGGATCGATGACCTCGCTGTTTAGTTCCCTCCTCCGAATCAGCGAACCAACCAACCATGGAAAACTCATTACTCCACGAAAACTTCAAGAATCACTTCAGATTTAGGATCTCTCTAGGTTTCCTCAATCGCTTATTGAAAATGTTTGGAGGTTTCCTTCGAAAATTACACGGCCTATTTTCTTTCTCATTCTTCTAGAATCCAAATTTGTATTGCATCTCTAATGACCTCGCCCTAATCCGCTTTTTTAATTGGTGAACTTGTTTTAGTCATTTTTCAGTGTATTGGAATTGCATTTACGCGAAAAACAGATTTCCTAAATATTGTGACAGCCGGTTCGTCCCAATTTAGATGATCATTTAGGATTTTGCTGAGGTCTTCACTGTCAGATGACAAAGTAAAGGCGTACTGTCAAGGAGTCTCGGAAGAATCCTTTCACTAAAATCTTTAATCGCCTTTAGCTTCTTAGTGTTAGCAAATACAGGTACTGTTCCAGTCTTAATAATGATTGAAGGTCACCATTAATGCCTGATATGGCAGAGGCGACATTCTTAGGCACTTACATACAGAACCTTTGCTTTTGGGAAACGCAATTTTGCCAAATCGAAGTCGAAACACTAAAATCCGAAAAGGAGTTCCAGATTGATTATTTTGAAGACGATAATGCACCCTCCCCACGCTATGCACTAAAATGTTATGTCTGCAATTTTATTATTAATATCCCGCCTTCATTGAGGCATTTTCTTTCAAACACATTCTGCTTTAAGTAAATGCATATTGGGGCATTAAATTAGGAACAGTTACTTTATATGTGGTAGCTGAGCTACAGGTTGGTTACAGATCCAGCAAAAACATGCTACTGTGTGTGTACAATATTTAAAGAGAAAACGTTAGGAAAGTGAAACGGAAGTATGGGAGAACAGATAATGCAAAACTAATGTTGTCAAAGACATGTATTGAACCATTATAAATAAACCTAATTAGATATCTTCCAGGCTTTCTCCACGTGATTGATCAATGGCGTGCTTCCAGGTGGTCAGCTGAGTTGTTGTGTCCAGTATACACAACAGCGCAACTCGCAGCACATGAGGAAGATGACTGACTCTTTCAGCGAAATACTGTATACATAATGGGAACAAGAACCCAGAGACACGCCATAAATCAGTCACGCTGAGAGAACCCGAGGCATCATATCACTTCATTCCACAGGAAAGAGATGTTTCACAATGTACACAAGTTGAATAATCCAGGCCAGAAGAAACAACAATAGTTCACAATTTTGTTGGAGTCCAGAACAGCGAGTACACGTAACAGTGTAACTCGTAGCACCTGAAGAAGATAAGATGGGGACAGTTCTGCTGAGCACCCGGAGACACAACTTTAAGCTTAAACAGCATGACAAAAAACACTGATGGGAAAAAATCGAAACACCAAGAATGGGTTGTGCGACATAGACGAAAGTTAGTAGGCATGTTTCTGCATATGAAAGATGATGCCGACTGAGATTTTGCGTTAGTCGCACAAGAATGGTACTAGTAGGGCCACTAAAAGCATACAAAAATGGTTCTGAGCACTATGGGACTTAACATCTATGGTCATCAGTCCCCTAGAACTTGGAACAACTTAAACCTAACTAACCTAAGGACATCACACAACACCCAGTCATCACGAGGCAGAGAAAATCCCTGACCCCGCCGGGAATCGAACCCGGGAACCCGGGCGTGGGATGCGAGAACGCTACCGCACGACCACGAGCTGCGGACCCCTAGCGGAGTGATTTGCAACTACGCCAGGGTCGGTATTAATGAGCGAAACTTGGAGAGATACTCTATCCACTGATATGTCTCTTACAGTATGTGTTTACTAGTTTCGTCTTCTGAAACCCTCAAGTAGTTGTGAATAACATTGTACATTATCAATAAAATTAGTTTTTAATAACCATTTAGTTTTTAAAGCTGACGACATATGCAGCTCTAACCTGGACATATGCAACACCAACACATCTGTGCTACCAGTACGTTATACAAAACAAGGTACTCGAGTCAATAGCAACAGTCTACAATACACATTTTCCGTGGACTTGCGCAACGAATTCTGCCTTGAGATCCTCATGGCGTTTGACTGGTTTGAGCGAGGGGACCAAACAGCGAGGTCATCGGTCCCATCGTATTAGGGAACGATGGGGAAGGAAATCGGCCGTGCCCTTTCAAAGGAACCATCCCGACATTTGCCTGAAGCGATTTAGGAAAATCACGGAAAACTTAAATCAGGATGGCCGGAAGCGGGTCTGAACTGTCGTTCTCTCATGGACGTATCCAAGAACCTCGGCATGTGTCGTTTAGCATCTCGAGACATTTGAAAAATTCCTTCATCTGAACTTCGGTAATTACAATCAAAACCACAGGTGGAAAAGTAACAGACGAAAAACATTATTTCGTTCGCAAAATTAATCACCTGTATCAAGTTTACATACAGTAGAAAAACGCAGCAAACTAAAGTCAGCGAACGCCTGTCTCGCAGAATTGCTGAAAGGGTCTGTCCGCTACCTAATATTATACATCGCAACATCAAGCTGTCACAGGGAAGCTGTTAATGACAAACCAAACCCTCACAATAACTTACAGTGAACGGACGACTTAATAATCAAACTGACTTCCCTGACGACGACTTTGTCATCTTACAGGACAAAGCCCGCCGCCGTTGGTCGAGAAGACACGGTCATGGCCGAGCAACAACAGTAACTTCCCGACAAATAACAATCCTCGCACTTTTCCCGTAAGTGTCGGTGTTGTCAGCATAATCCATTTATGTGTAATACATCCCAGGTGGGACCACATTAATTGAAGATCGCACCCAGACGTATGAACAGGACCGCGGACCCGCATTCTGTGAATTCCGTGATAAGAAACTAAACGTTTCACACAGATGGAAGTAGAACTTTTGTGTCGGCCACCATACAAGTGGGGATGAGGAGGAGGTTCCAGCTCTCCAAATTTTGTAGACTTCAGGCAAAATTCCGCTATGTTTTCGTATGAAACGAGAGCCGGAAGATATGTTATTCCCTATACTCTGGACTGATGTCACAGGAGTGCTGGACCCGCAAGGTACGCAGGAGAAAAATGGTTCAGATGGCTTTGAGGACTATGAGACTTAACATCTGAGGTCATCAGTCCCCAAGACTTAGAATTACTTAAACCTAACTAACCTAAGAATATCACACACGTCCATGCCAGAGACAGGATTCGAACCTGCGACCGTAGCAGTCGCGCGGTTCCGGACTGAAGCGCCTAGAACCGCTCGGTCACCGTGGCTGGCGTACGCAGGACAACTTCCGAGAAGTTTTTAATATAGGAGAAGAGGTATTGAAGGAAGAGAGACTGCGAGGGCGGCTCGTGAGACGTGCCTCGATAACTTAGTCGGTAGAACACAGATCCGTAAAAAACAAGGACACTGGACTCGCATTCGGGAGGACGAGGGTTCAATCCCGCGTCCGGCCATTCTGATTTAGGTTTTCCGTGATTTCCCTAAATCGCTCCAGGCAAATGCCGGGATGGTTCCTTTCAAAGGGCACGGCCGACTTCCTTCCCCATCCTTCCCTAATCCGATGAGACCGATGACCTCGCTGTCTGGTCTCCTTCCCCAAAACCAACCAACCAACCAACCAACCAAAAAACAAGGGTTCTAGGTTCGAGTACCGGTCTGGCACATGGTTTTAATCTTCCAGGAGCTTTCAAACCATTTCATACTACGCTGCAGACTGCAGATTCATTCTGATCACATATATCTTGTTTTGCAGTATCATTTACTGCTTGAGACAACGTCAAGTTTATTAAGGTTTGGGGTAACCTTTAATATGGAAAATTTGCGGCCCGTTCCCGCCCTGGGCATGCAGCGCTGTCTTCGGTAACGTTCTGGCGGCTGGAACAAGCGGGGAGTAGTAACATAGCATTCAAAGTGTTGTGTACATAGTTCCGCGTAGTCAGCGCGTACACACCTTTCCCACTAGAGCGCGCCCCGCTAAGCACAACAGCGCAGGCGCAGCGCTCGTCCGTCTCCGCACTACGACATGGCGCTGCCTTAGAGACGGACCAAATTCTGCTTCCGCGATCCGCGTATTAATATGTAACGCAGCCAATGAGATTGTTGCTAACGTAGAACCTTTTCTCCTCGCAGATCACACTCGCGCAGTGATACATGAACGCTCGAGGTATTATAACGAGTGTACGGACCTCCGATTAGTCAGTCTGCTTTTGTCTGCACCAGTCTGTACGAGTCTGCATTAGTCTGTACCAGTCTATAGTCAAGTTTCAGTCTGCGCCTAATAAGATTATCATATTCCTGTACATAGCCATGAAGATAAATGTATAGACACTTTGCCAAGTATCAGAGATATGTGAGAATAAGATTAACGTACCAAGACCAAAGGAACTTCAGATTGTCAATTGTAAATAGCATCCAGAATCAAGTTAAGTAATGTTTATGCTTGTTATTATTTTAATAAATGTGTGTGAAAATTAATCAAGTTCTGTTTAAAGTTGGTCACCGTCAATCTGCTACTCTAAGTGTGCAAGTGGCATTTCTATCGTCTGACCTAACGGCAGAAGATAAACACGCCACAATAAGACCACAAGGCATATTGCTGACACTCGCCTACATAGTTAGAGCGACAAGTCAAATAATCTGATGGTGTGTGTACGGAAGGTCTTACAGTACACACACCACACGAAGCTATTTCGTGAAAGTCTGCATCTACATCTACAGGACTAATTTGCAATTCACTCTTAAGTGCCTGGCAAAGGGTTCATCCAGCCACTTTCACACTATCTCTCTAGTGCTTCATTCACTGACAGAACACGGGAAAACAAACACTTAAATCTTTCCGTGCGAGCTCTGTTTTCTCTTCTTTTATTACAATAATCATTTTTCCCTACTTATGTGGGTGTCAGAAAAATATGTTCACATCCTGAGGACAGCGTTGGAGACTGAAAAGATCTTGAAAAAGATTTTGCTGCAAAGAAACACTCTTTAGTTTTTATGGCTGCCGCGATACACAAAAGCAGTTGTACTTCTTTGAACTTTTTCGGTGTCCTCTGTCAGTCCAGTCTGATAAGGAAACCACACTGCACAGTAGGACTCTAGCAGAAGATGGGCAAGCATAGTATAGGCAGTCTCTTTAGTAGACATGCTGCATCTTTTAAGTGTTCTGCTAATAAAATACAGTGTTTGGTGTGTCTTCCCACAACATTATCTATGTGACAGTTACAATTTAAGTTGTTCTTAATTGTGATTACTAGGTACTTAACTGAATTAGTCTTTAGAATTGTGTTCAAATGGTTCAAATGGCCCTGAGCACTATGGGACTTAACAGCTGAGGCCATCAATCCCCTAGAACTTAGAACTACTTAAACTTAACTAACCTAAGGACATCACACACATCCATGCCTGAGGCAGGATTCGAACCTGCGACCGTAGCGGACACGCGGTTCCAGACTGAAGCGCCTAGAGCCGCTCGGCCACTTCGGCCGGCTAGAATAGTGTGATTTATCATGTAAGCGAAATTTAACGGTTTCCTTTTAGTACTCATGAGGACGACCTCAAATTTTTCATTATTTGGGGGTCAACTGCCATTTTTCACACCATACACATCTCTTGTCTAAATCTTTTTACAGCTGGTTTTGATCTTCTAATGACTTTGCTAGATGGTGAATGACAGCATTATCTACAAACAGTCTAAGATGGCTGCTCAGTTATCTCCTAAGTCGTTTACGTAAATTAGGGACAGCAGAGGGTTTGTAACGCTTCCTTGTGGAACGTCAGATATCACTTCTGCTTTAGTCGATGGCTTTCCGTCAATTACTAAGAACTGTGATCATTCCGACAGGAAATCACGAATGCAGCCGCACAGCTGGGACGATAGTCCACAGACAGGAAACTTGATTATGAACCATTTGTGAGCAACGATGTCAAAAGTGTTTTGTAAATCTATAAATATGTAGTCAATTTGAGATCCTCTGTCGATAGCACTCATTGGTTTGTGAGAATACAGAGCTAGTTATGTCTCATAAGAACGATTTTTCTGAATGCCAGTTGACTGTGTGTCAACAGATCGTTCTCCTCGAAGTAATTCATAATTTTCGAAAACAGTGTATCTTCCAAAACCTGTTGCTTAACAGGTGTTTCCTAGCTCAGTGCGGTTGATTTCGCCGTAACAATTCGAACATTTTTCGTATAGGCAGTATTCGATCGGCGCAGAAAATATTTAAGACATCCGCGTGATCACCTCACCCTCACTCTGCTGGTTCATTTTTTTTCTTTTCATTTTTTCAATCACACAGTATCGGTTTCAGACAACCGCCATGCTACAGCATAACCGTTAGCACGGGTTGAATTATCCAGCCGAGGAGTCAGAGGTAGCTTAAGCGCTCCCTCCTGACCCAAGTTTCCTCGTTTTCGTTCTCACTTCGCGTGACCGCCAGCAGTCGAGTAAAATCGTCAACAGCGCGTCTCGCATTAGTCAGGCTCATCTCTCGCTCGCTCTCATTTCCTCCCTGACAGCAGTTTTGGGGACCACAGTTCAGAGCTACTCGTCTTACAAGCTCGTGAGCAGGGTGGTCGCTCACTCTACCCGGTTACGTCTTGCGCTATTAACGTCTACATCTACATCTACATGGATACTCTGCAAATCACATTTAAGTGCCTGGCAGGGGGTTCATCGAACCACCTTCACAATTTTCTATTATTCCAATCTCGTACAACGCGCGGAAAGAACGAACACCTATATATTTCCGTACGAGCTCTGATTTCCCTTATTTTACCGTCGTGATCGTTCCTCCCTATGTAGGTCCGTGTCAACAAAATATTTTCGCATTCGGAGGAGAAAGTTGGTGATTGGAATTTCGTGAGAAGATTCCGTCGCAACGAAAAACGCCTTTCTTTTAATGATGTCCAGCTCAAATCATGTATCATTTCTGTGACACTCTCTCCCATATTTCGCGATAATACAAAACGTGCTGCCCCTCTTTGAACTTTTTCGATGTACTCCGTCAGTGCTATCTGGTAAGGATCCCACACCGCGCAGCAGTATTCTAAAGAGGACGGATAAGCGTAGTGTAGGCAGTCTCCTTAGTAGATCTGTTATATTTTCCAAGTGTCCTGCCAAAAAACGCAGTCTTTGGTTAGCCTTCCCCACAACATTTTCTATGTGTTCCTTCCAATTTAAGTTGTTCGTAATTGTAACACTTAGGTATTTAGTTGAATTTACGACTTTAGATTAGACTGATTACCGTGCAACCGAGGTTTAACGAATTCCTTTTAGCATTCATGTGGATGACCACACACTTTTCTTTATTTA
The DNA here is from genome assembly GCF_023898315.1 of Schistocerca nitens. Lineage (NCBI taxonomy): Eukaryota > Metazoa > Arthropoda > Insecta > Orthoptera > Acrididae > Schistocerca > Schistocerca nitens. Next base: position 731,912,139 of record NC_064615.1, read on the forward strand.
GGGTCAACTGACAATTTTCGCATCATTCAGATATCTCTTCTAAATCGTTTTGCAATTTGTTTCGATCTTCTGATTACTTTATTAGTCGATAAACTACAGCGTCATCAGCAAACAACCTAAGACGGCTGCTCAGATTGTCTACCAAATCGTTTATATAGATAAGGAACAGCAAAGGGCCTATAACACTACCTTGGGGAACGCCAGAAATCACTTCTGTTTTACTCGATGACTTCCCGTCAACTACTACGAACTGTGACGTCGCCGGCCGCGGTGGTCTAGCGGTTCTAGGCGCTCAGTCCGGAACCGCGCGACTGCTACGGTCGCAGGTTCGAATCCTGCCTCGGGCATGGATGTGTGTGATGTCCTTAGGTTAGTTAGGTTTAAGTAGTTCTAAGTTCTAGGGGACTGATGACCACAGATGTTAAGTCCCATAGTACTCAGAGCCATTTGAACCATTTTTTGAACTGTGACGTCTCTGACAGGAAATCACAAATCCAGTCACCCAACTGAGACGATATTCCGTAAGCAAGCAATTTCACTACAAGCCGTTGTGTGGTAGAGTGTCAAAAACCTTCTGGAAATCCAGAAATACGGAATCGTTCTGAAATCCCTTGTCAATAGCACTCAACACTTCATGTGAATAAAGAGCTAGTTGTGTTGCACAGGAACGATGTGTTCTAAACCCATGTTGACTGTGTGTCAATAGACAGTTTTCTTCGAGGTAATTCATAATGTTTGAATCATGTTCATAATGTTCAGAATCCTGCGGCATATCGACGTTAACGATATGGGCCTGTAATTTAGTGGATTACTCCTACTACCTTTCTTGAATACTGGTGTGACCCTTGCAACTTTCCAGTCTTTGGGTACGGATCTTTCGTCGAGTGATTTCTTTGCGGTGCTGGTTTTACAGCTTGCTATGGATTAACTTGCCTTTTAGAATTATTACTGTGCCGTCGTCCATAGAATAGTAATATGTATCGAATGAGCGTAGCATACTACCCAAGTGACTCATACTTAATTTTGCTTGTCTACATGTTGAGCTAAGACTGAAACTATAAGTATGCCATGCCAGTTAGTTACATGTAGCATAAACCATTTCACCGATACTTTTATCGGCCGGTGTGACCGTGCGGTTCTAGGCGCTTCAGTCTGGAACCGCGTGACCGCTACGGTCGCAGGTTCGAATCCTGCCTCGGGCATGGATGTGTGTCATGTCCTTAGGTTAGTTAGGTTTAAGTACTTCTAAGTTCTAGGGGACTGATGACCACAGATGTTAAGTCCCATAGTGCTCAGAGCCATTTGAACCATTTGACACTTTTATCGATACGATGTGGGACAGGTCAGTTTACAGGATATATATGCATGATCTATACACGCGATTTTCTCTCTTCATCCATCTCTATTTATTAGTAGCAGCAGTAGTGAATAACTATTGCCACTATGGGTGCAAATCGAAATAGGTCAGTAAAGCAAAGCTCTTGTGACGTTACTGTGACAGTGTGACGTTACTATCAAGTAACGCTATGCAATGTTATTTCATTTTCCGTGGCTGCTTCGAAGTATCTGGTGAGTATATTGGAGCAGCGTGTCTGAGAAAGCAGTTCTGGGCTCGCTGGGTGGTCGGTGCGCCGCCGCGAGCGCCTCCATAGCCTCCTCTGTCGCCAGAATGACAGTCGCTGAATCTCATTAGGTTGAGCGAACGTCCTGTGGGGGGAATTGGCAGTTTGTGGAACTCGGGCAACGACTTGGTCCGTGGTCACCGAAAGCTGGTTGGCACCCTTGGGATCAATGTACGCCGTGACCAACACACAGCCTTCAGAAAATAACTGAGCATGATGTGTTGGGTTCACTTTAAAACCTTGGTTCAGCCAGTAACGCTAACCAAACACGACGACACTGCTTTGGCTGAGTGTCAACTTCTTGTTAAAAATGTGCATCTTGTAGGCAAGAGGAGGGAAGTAACGTGTGCTCTCTCATGTTTCGTCATGAACTTAAACAATTCTTGCCCATCGCACTGGCAACAGCATTCTTTCCATGTAGAGCAGAGAGTAGAGGGTCGGGAGCTTGGATTCTGAGGATTCTGTTCCGTGACGTCGTGGGGTGAGCATTCTGCTGCAGCCCAACAGAGAGGTTCTGAGCCGTGCGGAAGCGCTAATGTGGGTACTTTAGCTCACGGAACTTACTTCGGTTTCGTTACCTGGCTAAGGCTTCTGCGACATCGCAGTAGGTGGTGGTCCGGTGGCGCCTCGGGTGTGATGTAAGCGCATGCGCAGCTCACGCTGGAGGTCTGATGGGGGTTGACTGACAATGAAGGAGTCTGTGGACGATGGACTAAATTTGGTAGCCGTTCAGGTCTGCTCGCTGCGTCCGAATGACGGATATTTACCTTGGGAAGCGCGCCCACGGCTGCTGGAGGGTCGCCGCTTCCAGCTGGCTTTCCAGTAGCGGATTTTACTTTCGAGCTCAACTATGCCTGTTTCTTGCTGCCTTGGTTGACGGATGTGGCCACCTTAATTCACCAATACCAGATGTAGGAACAAACGGTGAGCACTACGTCTTCGGTGCAGTAAAGTGTCCACTACACTTCGTCAAAACACACGTGCTTTTGCTACTTGCTTTCTTTCAGGACTCTTACCGTAAGCTTGTCTGGTTTATAGTACTGGCCGTTATTTTGGCCAGTGACCTTAACGTGGATCAGAATCCCGGCAGTAAAGACGTGCCCGAGTTTAACATTGATTCCACTGTAAGAGGGCTGCGCATTTTCTAGGTCCAGGTGTCTTTCATACCGTTCATTGTCAGTTAACCTTAAGTACTTGCATGTCAGACAGGCTCAGCTGTCTGCCATGATCTTCTCCATCATAATTAAAAGGTTCATGTGCATCTTGTTATCTATTTGACTGTGAAAGTTTGACTTTGTCAGCCTTAAGTACTTTCGTGTCAAACGGGGTTTCGTGTTTGTCATTAACTTGTTATGTAAATTTAATGTATATTCTGTGTGTGTGTGTGTGTTTGTGTTTTAGAACCTCTACTAAATCGAGCAACCATTTGGGGCGTACGGCGAGCTGACGCTGGTTATCATGTGTTTGGGGGAATTTAACTTGCTTTGAATTAGTCCTTGATTGCTCTTGTAACTGCCTATGCTTATTGATTTCCTAATGCTCCCTTTATTATGTTTAAACCCGTATATAAGCCACATATTTTGCTACCTTGAAATATTTTAAAAGCCGCGCGGGGTAGCCGCGCGGTCTTGGGCGGCTTGTCACGGTCCGCGCGGCTCGCCCCGTCGGAGGTTAGAGTCCTCCCTCGGCCATGGGTGTGTGTGTCGTCCTTAGCGTAAGTTAGTATAAATTAGATTAAGTAGCGTGTAGGCTTAGGGACCGATGGCCTCAGCAGTTTGGTCCCATAAGACCTTACCAAAAACTTCCAATTTTTTTTTAAACGTTTACATATTGTTCATATTATGGTTATTGTAATATTGATTGTCAAGTAGGCAGATTAGTTCTTAAATACATTGAGTTCCTCTGGGTGGGGGGCGATTTTCTAATGTTTATCAAGTTCAAAGGTTTTGTTTTCTTGAAAATTTAAAAAGGGAATTCATTGAGACATTCAAAGGATAGTGATTTAAGTATTGCTAACTTATTGTGATATTCCCTTGAGCTTAATTGTTCCTCATTCTTTATGTTAAATTTGGCCTCTCTTCCAAATAAATGTTGCTCAGCATTTTTTTATGTTAAATTTGACCACAATGGAAAATAAAAATGTTGAAAGTCGTTATCTTCTTAATGTTCAGAATCTTACCGCTCCCAGATGCGATGTTTAATTTGGTCGCTGTGCCAAATAAATGTTGCTCATCACTTCTTATGTTAAATTTGACCTCAGTGGAAAATGAAAATGTTGAAAATAGTTATCTTTCCCTAATGTTCAGAATCTTATCGCTCCCAGTTCCAAATTCCCTGCGATTTCAGATGAATTTCATTGTGTCAGCATTGTCCTTGTGCTCAGTGGCCTACTAAAAGATTAACTTATTTATTATCTTGTCCAAGTAACGAGCATTGCATCTGCTCATTTGTATCAGTACGACTTAGTCTCTCCCCATACTTAGTGTCAAAGCAACAAGCACTGCACATGCTCAACCTGCATCATCAGACACAATGGGATAATGGTACGGTCCAGTTCCACTTAAAATACCAGAAAGAGATGTTTTAGGTATCGATTAATATCAGGACATGGTGTAATGAAGGCATACAATCGTACAGCTAATATACAAAATGATTCAGCTACCCTGCCTGTGGGTTTGATGCAACCCACAATGCCTTAAAATACTGCATAAAAGATTTTCGCATTCTCTTGCTCGCTGCTTGCAAACTGTTAGTCCTACAGAAAAAATAAACAGAATATTTTTTTGTGGGAAATTTAATGTAACTAATTTTTATACTGGGATACGTTTTTGCTAGAGGCCATAATTTTCGAATTATTCAAGATAAACGCAAAACTGACCATCAAGCGCATTTTTCGCCTCCAGCGAGAACGTATCCCACAACAAAATTTAACAACATTAAATTTCGTTCATAAAAGGTCCTGTTCTTTTTTTCTGTGGGACTAATAATTTGCATGAAGCAAGTAAGTGAATATGAAAATTTTGTGCATGGTTTTTGAATGTGTTGTGGGTTACACAAAATCAAGTGGTAAGGGCAACTGAACCACCCTGTATGTGATTTTATTGCCACATATTAATAAGACAAGTGTCAGATAAGTTCACTTGTTTGAAAGTGTGCTGCTAGTCAATCCGGCGAATTTATATTCACAAGCATGTAACACATATAATTATACTACAGTCTGAGTCATTTCCTTCGTAATTTTGTTTTAAAAACCATTGTGCTTATTTTATCGTAGTTATAATGTCCTTACTGTGAGATGGTGAATGCTTATGTGTGGTTAATATTTATTTCCCTAAAGACGAACAAAGGTTAAAAAGATTGCACCAGAAAAAAAGAATGGAACACTTTATTTCCTAAAAATATTACAAAGTGTGATAAAGCGCTGATTTCAGCTTGTCATTGCTCCAAATTCGAAGTTTTTTCTTGAACTCTCAAACTGACGCACTAGGAAGCATTTTAGAAAAGCCAGTGTAGTGTAATTTTTTATAATAGACAGTCTGTGGCGCAAGGCCGCGCCCGAACTGTCAGCCTTCCTGCAAATAGAGTGCAGTCCTTGTGTCTGCCGCGGCGATAGGATGAGTCTAGTGCTCTGCACGCTCCACCACCACGGATGCGATAAAGTTCAGTACAAAACCTACAAGAAATTATAGGATTCCCTATACAAAAAAGAAAAAAAAAATATCGCTGTCGAAGCAGTGATACTTAGTGCAAACCACCAAATTGTCGTTGTGCTTATCTCTTCAACGCTTTAAAGTTATTCCCAGGCTGCGATTTATTAGGATACCTACAAGACGTAGATAATTTTGAACGGGATCAGTCTGTACTAGCGATGTAACGACATTCAAAATCTGTAGGGCGGTTACGGGCAAATTTTACGCTCCATCACTGTCACGTGACTGTTGGAGTCAATGTGTATTGGTCGCAAAAATTCCGTCCTGCGCATCGGAATGCTCGATTACGAAGACATTCATCCTTAACGCCGCCGTCTCACTTCAGAGGCAATAAACTAGCACGAGGCTAAATCATTTGATACAAGTGCCTCTCTTCTGTTCTGATTGTAAATTAAAGCGGACGAATTTTGTAAAGCGTGTATTGCAGATATACGAACTCCATTCTGAGACAAATGAATTATATTTTACAGAAGAGTTAGTAAGAATGGTAGGTATTACGTCTGTGTGTTGTCCTCCTCTTAAAGATATTGTTGGATTAAAGTGCCCAAGCAATTAATTAAATTAGCAGCCAGTCCGAGCTGAGAGTACGATAATTCCTAATTCTGTCGTGTCGAAAAGAGTGTTTGGCTTTGTATAAATTGCAGACGGATGTGAAATCCGGCGTCCGATGTGAAACTAAGTCGAGACCGCAATATACTACTTAAGTCATTTCACGTTCTAATTTGTTAATGTTAAACTAGAAAATATCCTGAATCCTATTACTTTCCCAACCTGTGGCGTTAACAGCCGCCAGTCCTGCTCTGTATGTAAATGTGTGTCAGTGCCAAAAATGTACGTACCTGTAGATTCTAAATAGCGCTCTCGATTTGTTTTGTGATTATTGTTTCTGTGGATACTCCTTTTGTTCTCCTTAGAAATAATCTGTTATCATCTGTTAAGTGACTCGGGAGAACCATGCTTCTTATGAACCCAGTGCTCAAGAAATAATTTAATCGGCTGCATAATCAGTACCTCCTATGGAGCTATGGTCAGAGGAACATAATGGCCAATATAGGAACCAGGGAAGAGTGCTATAAAACGTACATTTTAAAAACTTCCTTTCGAGATCCGTTGGCGGCATGCGCCCCTCTTTCGGAGCAATTAAATCAAACAGTATGTGGCATATATCTTTTTTACCTCTAGCTAGCATTTCACTGTAGATATATGGGGTAGCCAAAACAAAAATGGCCAGGAAAACACCATACATATTATAAAGATGGATGTGTGATCTCCTAAACGAATGGCCCGATTTCACTGTACTACACGTAGTCCAGGAGGTAGGACATCATAAACACAGAGAGACTTGAATAGCTGCAGCATCATGCATGACATTTAAATTTAGTACTTCTTTGGTACTAACTCTGTTCGCAACGTACCTCGCAGACACTACCCACACATGCCGCTGAATGTACCTAGCAAAGTATATCATCATACGACACATAGTGAAGGAGGTACGATGTCATAAACATTGAACTGCGCGAAAATGAACCTGCCAGCCGAATTCGCTAGAGATACAGGTGAAATGTGTGTACAAATATGTATGAAATGTGCGAAATATATGTGAAATATATTTGACATGTGCGTACCTGGGAAAAGCAACGGGTAAAAAGCTCATTCTAAACTCATGGAACGATTTCAATCAAATTCGCTACGTGTATTAGTTACAACTTGGAAAGAAATACTGAAGAACCACTAGCCTCCTATTGCGGTTGGAGTGATAATTTGGAGAGAGATGGGAGGAGGAGGAGGAGGAGGAGATGGGCAGAGAGAGGTTTGGGGGAGATGGAGAGAGAGGGGGGGGGGGCAGAAGGAGATGTACAGAGGGTAGGGGTGGAATAGGTGGACAAAGCGAGCGAGTGGAGTAGAAGGACAAAGACGGGGGAAGAAGTAGATGGGTGAAGAAAGGAGGAGGAGGAGATGGACTAATAGAAGACTGGGACAAATACACACCTGGGCAACGCTGGGTACGCAGCTAGTTTACAAGAAGACTGACTAGGGACTGAGCCTTGTCAGTGAATATCATGATTTTTATTCAGTACAGAGCCCGGTTCGTGTCATTGTGCCGCTAAGCAGAAACACTTCCAGCGCAAACAGTTCCACATATGTTTTTTCACGAGCTATGCTTTGTGTAACATTCGACAACGAACACACTTGTTTTATCGTGAACACCATTTTGTGTTGCATTCAAGTGGTCACTAAACGCATCTGCTCCTCTCACTCATTCAAACATAATGACATAGCGAAGTACTCGGGACAAAGCACTTGGGAGATGTGGAAGATTGGCGCATCAGAATACGGTTTCCGACATTTTCTGTGACTGCAGTTCTCCATTTGATTAACAAAACTCAGTTCCGCGTCAGTCTTATTTATTTTCCGGGCCAGTTTTATTTCTCTCAGCCTGTATCTGCGTACACATGTAACGAACGGCCTTGCTGGACGATCTTTTCCCGTTCTGGGGATCTTAATACTTATTACGCACATATCAGATACACGAGTCATGAGAATTTTGGTATTGTTCCATAGAAAATGAACTGACTATTAAGCTAAATTTTGAGAACGTGGCTATTGTCATTGCTAGTACTGGGGCAATATTCTTTTTTAGCCTATCTCTTTACAGTAATTATATCTGGAGAATTTCTGGCAACATCTAGGTATAGTTTTTAGGAGTACTTGTATTTATTAGCTTAGTTTCAATTCTTCTTTTGTTCATAGGGACACTTATTAACGTTCTGCCAATACGTTTTGTGTTAATGTGTGCCAATAATTTGACGTGTAAAGTTTCTATAATTGGAGGGGCACAAAACATCTAACTGCGAAGCTGATATAGACATGTAGGGATAAAGGCGTAAGAGTCGATCACGTGAAAGTGAACGTGACAGTATCAAAATTGTGGTTCAACGAAACCGAAAGGCTTTTATGCGTGTCTTTACATAGGAAAAGCGTTCTATTTAGTAACACACAAATGCGTGATAAGAAATGTAGATTCGTATGCGATATTTAACAGTTTCTGGGGGGCAAGCAGTGTTCAACAGTTCATATTAACCTGAACGGAAAGTCTTCAACAGTCTAACTAAAAAATTCAGCTGAGTCTCATTCTCGGCGTTCTAGGTGAAGGTATTTACTTTCCTCTGTTGCCGCCCTTGGTCCAAGTTCTTGCAGTGCAATTACTCAGACATTGTCATTGATCTTCAAAAGAAACGTCTAGCACTAGTCGGTATGCAATTGCCCACTTCATGGTCACTGGGGAATATCTTTCTGAATTGGCCTCTGTTTATTAGGGGCTCACGTGGATAGCAGATGTACGTCTGTTATAATGTAACAATGGCCAACTTCGACCGCAGCTCGCTGTGAATATTTCGCTCTTCCGCACAGTTATACTATCCGCAGTTTGCGAGGTGGAGGTACAAAACATCTTCTGCGCTGTTATGGTATCGTTTATTAAACTCGGATAAATCCGTTTGTTTTTCATGATGCTCAAATACTTCCAACCTCCTGACTGCTTGTTCCTGTCACGCCGCGCGGAGTAGCAGCGCGGTTTAGGGCGCCTTGTCACGGTCCGTGCGGCTCCCCCTGTCGGAGGTTCGAGTCCTCCCTCGGGCATGGGTGTGTTTGTTGTCCTTAGTGTAAGTTAGTTTAAGTTAGATTAAGTTCTGTGTAGGCTTAGGGACCGATGACCTTAGCAGTTGGTCCCATATGACCTTACCAAAAAATTTGTCTCACGGTGCTTCAGCAGCTTGCTGAAGAGCTTAGAATTCAGAAAGCACTCGATCCTTATTGTAAATTTCTCAACGCAAAATGGTCCAAATGGCTCTGAGCACTATGGGACTTAACATCGGAGGTCATCAGTCCCCTAGACTTAGAACTACTTAAACCTAACTAACCTAAGGACGTCACACACATCCATGTCCGAGGCAGGATTCGAATCTGCAACCGCAGCAGTCGCGCGGTTCCGGACTGAAGCGCCTAGAACCGCTCGGCCACCGCGGCCGGCATCAATGCAAAATGTAAAAATGAAGACCCTTACCAGTTTATTGTCATAATCACAGGATCATGATTCTTCTCTCAGAGTGTCTTTTATAACTATTCCAAATTATTCAGTAGCAGCTTCTACCTTCACTGCAGTAGCGCATATGCTATATAGGGTGAATCCGAACCCCTTCGCGAAAATTTCGGAGATTGTTGAGGATGCAATTTGGTATAATGAACTCGTGACCTCCGGTGGATGGCTACAGAGCAATATTGTAATTATGATTGACTCGGTTTGTTAATTCAGTTGCCTTTCCCTCTGTGAAAATACCTTCACAACACTGAAAAACCACGTAATAGGGAGTCACGAAAAGTATAAGGAGCGATCAAAAAGTTCCCGTTTGAGGGCGTTGCTGAAGCTTATATGTAACGTGACGCGACTCCGATAGGGGTATATAAGCACCGACATGTAGGCAAGGCATTAGTGTCCGCAGCTCGTGGTCGTGCGGTAGCGTTCTCGCTTCACGCGCCTGGGTTCCCAGGTTCGATTCCCGGCGGGGTCAGGGATTTTCTCTGCCTCGTGATGACTGGGTGTTGTGTGATGTCCTTGGGTTAGTTAGGTTTAAGTAGTTCTACATTCTAGGGGACTGATGACCATAGATGGTAAGTCACATAGTGCTCAGAGCCATTTCAACCATTTTTGCAAGGCATTAGTGTGGCATTCGTGACTTTCCGACGTGCGTGCTGTAAATGCGGAAACGTGAACTATGGCGGCGTTATTACCAAATGTATCACAACGGGACTAATGTGCTGTTATTGTTTTCATGTTTCGCGAAGAACAAACAGGGGCAGACATACATTGGGGAATGAAGAATATGTATGAGGCAGCATGTCAGTCAAGGTCCACCGTTATAGAATGGTGCACCAAGTTCCATGCTGGTCGCGATTCGCCACAAAACGGCGGTCGATATGGGAAGACAGCCTTAACTGGAAGACTCAAGTGAAGACATTCGAGCATTTCCTTTATCGTCCTGATCTCTCCCTACGTGATTATCACGCCACCGTTTCCTTAAAAAAAGGCCGTTCCTGTCGGACGAGCATGCGCAGTAAGCAGTTTTGGACTTCTTCACTCAGCAGGTAGCAGTGTTTTGCCAAATGGGTACCTTCAACCTGTTGCTTTGGTGGGATGATTGCCTCAGTGCTGACGGCGATTTTGCCTGACTGGCATACCGATTATGGACTGTACGGCCTTCGAACGAAAACTTTTTGATCACCCCTTTGCAAATGTGGTGTGGTGCCCGTGAGCGAACAGCTCTGTGTAGCACCGTTGTGTTTCTCTTCTATTGCATTCAGTGGACCCATACTCGAGGCGCAAATCAGCCATCTGTTCATCAGTAAAAACGGTTCAAATGGCTCTAAGCACTGAGGTCATCAGTCCCCTAGACTTAGAATTACTTAAACCTAACTAACCTAAGGACATCACAGACACCCATGCCCGAGGCAGGATTCGAACCTGCGACCGTAGCACAGCGCGGTTTCGGGCTGAAGCGCCTAGAACCGCTCTGACACAGCGGACGGCCTTCATCAGTAAACCTACCGGTACTGCTGTGTATCACTCGTACCACTAAAAATTCGGAAAAACAAAGCCAAGACAGAATCGAGCAGTACTGAACGTCTGCATGAAGGCTTAGAGTAAAGTGGGAATTTTTGTAGGCAACAGCAAGTACCGTGAGTGAATGGAACAAATTTGTTTCCCAACGTACTCATATCTTTCTGTACTTTCTCACATTTCGCACAATCGCATATGATCAGATAGCAGATTATAAAGAAAATGAACTTAGAATCAAGTTAACAAAGCTTTCGCGTTCATAGGCCAACAAACTTGTGTAGTAAATGGACTCCAATTACATAGTACGCCCGCACTGTGTGAGCGTTCTATGCGACGTGGGTAAAGAAAGCGGTGTTCAAGAATAGTAAACTGGCTCATTTAAATTTGATAACAGAACGCAGCATGTCATTCTCAATGGAGAGAAGTATTCCGAAGTAAGAGTGATTTCAGGTGTACAGCAGGGGAATGTCGTACGGCCGTTGCTATTCACAATATATATAAATGACCTTGTGGATAACATCGGAAGTTCACTGAGGCTGTAGTATATCGAGAGGTTGTAACAATGGAAAATTGTACTGAAATGCAGGAGGATCTGCAACGAATTGACCCATGGTGCATGGAATGGTAACTGAATCTCAATGTAGACAAGTGTAATGTGCTGCGAATACATAGAAAGGAAGATCCTTTATCATTTAGCTACAATACAGCAGGTCAGCAACTGGAAGCAGTTAATTCCATAAATTATCTGGGAGTAGGCATTAGAAGTGATTTAAAATGGAATGGACCATATAAAATTAATCGTCGGTAAAGCAGATGCCAGACTGAGATACACTGGAAGAATCTTAAGGAAATGCATTCCGAAAACAAAGGAAGTAGGTTACAGTACACTTGTTCGCCCACTGCTTGAGTACTGCTCACCGGTGTGGGATCCGTACCAGACAGGGTTGATAGAGGAGATAGAGAAGATCTAACGGAGAGCAGCGCGCTTCGTTACAGGATCATTTAGTAATCGCGAAAGAGTTACGGAGATGATAGATAAACTCCAGTGGAAGACTCTGCAAGACAGACGCTCAGTAGCTCGGTACGGGCTTTTGTTGAAGTTTCGACAACATACCTTCACCCAGGAGTCAATCAGTATATTGCTCCCTCCTACGTACTATCTCGCGAAGAGACCATGACGATAAAATCAGAGAGATTAAAGCCTAAACAGAGGCATACCGACAATATTTCTTTCCACGAACAATATGAGACTGGAATAGAAGGGAGAACCGATAGAGGTACTCAAGGTACCCTCCGCCACACACCGTCAGGTGGATTGCGGAGTATGGATGTAGATGTAGATGTAGATATGTATTCTTCGCAAGCCACGCAACAGTACATGGCGAAGGGTACTTCGCGTCAATATTAGTTAATTTTTGCCTTATTACATTTGTCCAATGACCGTCTTCATGCCTCTGTACGCATGATCCTAAGCGAGGTATACGATGGCAAAAGCAGAATGATCACACATTCTTCATCGAATGCAGGTCATCTACATTACCCAAGAGTTTCGTGAAAGCACATTTGTCTTCCAGGGATTCCCATTTAAGTTCCCCGAACATTTCTACTGTACTTGCGTATGGTTTAAAAGACGTTCCAATCCTACCAGCACGTATCTGCATTCGTTCGACGGCTACTATCAACTTGACGAGGACACCTAACAATGGAACCGTACACTAGAAGTGTAGACTGCACTGCGATTTCCTACTCAGACACCATGGAAGGCACAGGAGTGACGTAAGCATCAAAATACGTCGCAAGTTTCTTAAGCTGGCAAAGGGATTGTGTTGACTATATTCTACAGTGGCCTGAATCGCGAAACCGGCTTGGGCAAACGCAGACACGCTAGCTGTTGGCCGGCTTGCGCTGTCGGAATGTTCGTGCATAGAAAGTAAGGCCAGCGGTAATTGCGCACGTCAGGAAAGCAGCTAGTTTAAATTCTGCTACGAGTTATGGCACGGAGAGCTGAAAATAGACCACTAATAAAACACCGAGGTGAAAGTTTAAGGCAATCAATTTTCTTGACGCCGCGAGAAGTAGGACGTGTCTGCAGCGAGCTTACAGAACTTCGGCGCTAACTTTGGAAGCCCGTCGTCACTCCACGAAGGTTAGAACGGAGTTTCAGGGGTACAAGTGTCCACTGTCACGTTACAACGTGTGCTTAAAACGGGTTGAGTGAAAGTAAATTGTTTGGAACCGAGGGATGCGATGATCGTTTGACTGAGAAACAGGGATTTACGTCGAAATAATGGCAGTGATGAAAATAAAGGTGAACCATTTTAGCAAAAGAAACTAATGGTGACTGTAGGCACTTGTTCAAGTTAAGAGAGCCAATGACTTGAATTTAACCCATGAAAAATCGGAGGATTCTGACCACTACCACACAAACTACTATTTGGAATCAGTGCCAATGAACAAGCTAATCGATTCGTTTGTAGCTTACTGGTATCAAGAATCCAAGGAGCAAATATTGACCGTAACTCGAAATTTTCTATGTCTGTGGAATCTCTAGAAGAACATTGGCCATAAGAATTGAAAAAAAAAATCAAATGAAATTGTGCGCAACAAAGACTAACGGGCTGCCAATACGCACTGAGCACCGGGTATATAATAAAAGAGAATTACAAAACAGAATCCAGGCTGTGGAAATGAGATCTGAGGCCTTCTAACTGTCAGGAGATATTTTTAAGTATCCACATTGATGAGAATTTAAATTGTAAATACATACATTCCTGAATTCTTAATACAACTCAGTTGATCAACTTTCGCACTTCAAATAACTGAAAATCTTGGGGGGAGACGCATCAGTAAGTTAACAGATTTTGCGTATTTTCATTCTATAATCTCCTATGGAATAATACGCTGAAACTTCTTTAAGGAAAAAAAGTTTTCAGTGCTGATACTCGTGCTGTAACAGTATCAACTAGTAGACATATGTCTGACTTAGGGATTTTCACTACTCCAGAATGAGATTTTCATTCTGCAGCGGAGTGTGCGCTGATATGAAACTTCCTGGCAGATTAAAACTGTGTCCGGGCCTTTTCTCTTTGTAACCATATATATTTATTTAAATGACTAACAACGATACATTGGTAAACATTTCTTTCTGTTAAACTAGTATATTCCTACAGCTGAATAACGCTACTGTCGTTTTTATCGTTTTTCGTTTGTATATTCTTTTTCTGTTTGATTTTTCCCTTATTGTTGTTCCTCGAACCCGTTTCCATGGCCATTTGTCGTCTTTTTTCTGGCTAAGGCATTGCTGGACAGGCATAATAATTTATATCGAGCGTCAATACATCACTGACTATGAGATCAGATTTTGTGTGTGTGATGCACTTTATGATGCCACAGGCACGTTGTGCTTGCTGGTTTGATTTTCTTTCCCTAATCAACACTGTTAGGTGGGACAGTATGAGAGAAGCCATCAGCATGACAGATGGAGCAGAAGGGGAAGAATTTTTTTTACGTATACTTTAAACTAAAAGGCAAAGTGAAAAGATGAAAAGAAAGAAAAATAATGTCATGTTATACAAGAAGCAGAGAGGAGAGTGTGAGTAAACAATACAAATTTTGTAAAGCACACAATAAAGGAAACCATTCAAATTTTATAAGTAATAGACACCTTTCACTAAGTAGTGCCTGTATCCTAAAACAATATAGTACAAATAATGTATACCTGAATGCTATGCAGCACTACATGGCAGGAAGTAAATGCTGGCTTTTTTTAACAAACACACGTTTAGAAAACACTGGTAGTACTATTGGAAGTGTTTTGGCTCTGATTTGGATGTGAGCATTATAGATGTTTAGTGTGGAGCACTTTGTAATACTGACTTCACTGAGATGACACGCTTTAGACTACTATACTTGACTGTTTGGGCCAAGACGAGAAACACTTTGTCTTTTCCGTTGCTCTTATTCACTTTCACTGCACACTTCCTTCTTGTGGTGAGGGTGCTGGTGGCGATGTTCAGGGAGGACTCTGCCGATTGATGTCCGCAGTGGAATCTGCAGGAAGTTTTTGAAGTTCTCGCGGTAGCGCCTGTGCTGCTGGGCCGTCTTGTTCTGCTCCCAGAGGTCCATCAGGAAGGCCAGATGGTTGGTCTGCCTCCACGCTACGATGGCGTGTGCAGTCATGGCGTGGATCCAGAGAGTCGCCAGTCGCTTGGGTCGTGGAAGTGGGTTGGAGTCTGGGGCAATATTTGCTTCCACTGTGATGCTTCCCGGCGCCGATCTGTTGATGTGGGCCACCATCTGCTGGCACGCTTCCTATATGTTGGTGGCATTCCCGCAGGTAAAACGGTGCTCGAGGGCGTCGGTCACGCCACATACGTCACACTTGTCACTTGCGACGAGTTTTATCTCCGCCAGTCTTTGGTTTGTTGGTACCGTTGTGTTTACTATTTTGTACCATGTCTCCTTTGCATCTTTAGTCAACACATTTTGGGAGACATTTAGCCACATCTGTTTCGTATTGTACTGCTGAAATTTGTGTTCAATTTTGTTTTTCGCTGGCTTCCCCATGAGGGCCCAATATATGCTCTTGGCTGTTCTATGGCCGGGGTTCGCCACGATGTTCAGAGCGTAGCTTTTATTGACGTAGTACATACGTGTCGCATTCTTAAAGAGATGTGTCTATTGTCGACCGGCGCCTCTTCTGATGCGGGCTTGTATCTTGCAGTCATTGTCGCTGTGACACTGTGAGGGTTTTTGTCCTGGATGGCGAGCGCTCGTTTTAATAGAAGTGCCGCACATTTGGGTTTTACATCTATTAGACGTTGCTTGCGCGACTCAATATATTTCTATGCCACAGCAGGTGGTACACTGCTCGCTCAGTTTCGCCCGGGATGCTTAGGATTTGCTCTAGATACCACGCTTTCAACAGGATCGTCGTGTTTATGAGGTATGTTTTCTGGTGGATCGTTAGTTCCCGCTTCGCGTGCTGTCT
This sequence comes from Schistocerca nitens, assembly GCF_023898315.1. Lineage (NCBI taxonomy): Eukaryota > Metazoa > Arthropoda > Insecta > Orthoptera > Acrididae > Schistocerca > Schistocerca nitens. The sequence continues at coordinate 731,928,075 of NC_064615.1, forward strand.
GGAGAGCCCCTATGGTGTGTAGCACGTCTCTCCAGTTGTATGTGGGCATTCTAAGCGGACAAGGCTGTATAAATATTCTGACGACTTTACGGCTCTCTACTATTTTATACTAATGTCCGTCTGGTTTGAGCCATTGAGTCCCGATCGGTGGCAGCACTGTTTTCCTGGGGTTGGTTTGGGCGCATGACGCTTTTTGGAATGTGTTGACGATGGTTTCTACTCGCCCAATGTCTTCCTGATATTCAATAAAGATGCCTAGGTCGTCAGCGTAGGCTATACATGCTATCGCTTTGTCTCCTACGGAGAATCCTCTGATGTCTTTTGTGAGTTTGCCGGCCGAAGTGGCCGTGCGGTTAAAGGCGCTGCAGTCTGGAACCGCAAGACCGCTACGGTCGCAGGTTCGAATCCTGCCTCGGGCATGGATGTTTGTGATGTCCTTAGGTTAGTTAGGTTTAACTAGTTCTAAGTTCTAGGGGACTAATGACCTCAGCAGTTGAGTCCCATAGTGCTCAGAGCCATTTGAACCATTTTTTTGTGAGTTTCCGCAGCAGTGGGTCCAGTGATATAGCGAATATATCCATTGACAATGAACAGCCTTGCCTCACTTATCTGTCCAGTTGTACCTGGTTTGTTTCCCAAATATTGGCTGTTATTGTCGATCTCGCAGTCCTTAGTATCTTCTGTATGATTGTGATAAATTTTTACCCAAAACCGAGTCTGTTTAGTGTTTGTACGAGGTATCTGTGGTCGATCCTGTCGAAATCCTTTTTGAAGTCCACCGAAATTATGGCACCTGCGCTTCTGGTGATGGCTGCCTGTGCTATTATGTCCCTGTAGGTGCATGTGGCGCCAAATATATTTTTCCCAGGTACAGCACATGTTTGCCACGGACTGATGACTTCCCTCATCACCTATTTCAGGTTATTTGCGATGCATTTCGCTATTATTTTATAGTCGGCGTTGAGGAGCGTAATCGGGCGAAACTCTTCAATGCGGCGGACGACTTTCTTCTTATGGATTAGGATTATTGTCCCTCTGGTAAGCCCAAGCGGAATTTCCGCCCCACTGAGTATTTCGTTCACCATCTCTGTGAATTGCATTCCTAGAACGACCTAGTACGCGAGGTAGAACTCGAGTGGGATGCCGTCGGCGCCCGGTGCTCTTCCTCTGGCGCTGGTCTTCATTGTTTCGTTCACGTCGTCCTCGTCGTCAACATTCTCCGTCAGCAACGCCCTATCTGCGTCTGTCAGCACGCTCCTCGTCTGCTGAAGAATTTCCGCAGTTGCTGCATAGTCTGTCTCTTCTTGTCGGAACATGTCTCGGAAATAGTCTTCGATGTGTTTTGTTAATTCCGTTTTAGTCGTAAGCGTCTTCCCCTCTTTGTCCTGCAACTCACTTTCCCCGAGACTTGGACTCGGGACCTTTGCCTTTCGCGGGCAAGTGCTCTACCAACTGGCTACCCAAGCACGACTCGCGCCCCGTCCTCACAGATTTAATTCCGCCAGTACCTCGTCTCCTACCTTCCCAACTTTCCAGAAGCTCTCCTGCGAACCATGCAGAACTAGCACTCCTGAAAGAAAGGATACTGCGGAGACACGGCTTAGCCACAGCCTGGGGGATGTTTCCAGAATGAGAATTTCACTCTGCAGCGGAATGTGTGGTGATAGGAAACTTCCTGGCAGGTACTGGATGAACTGAAGTTGTGAGGACGGGTACCGATTCGTGCTCGGGTAGCTCAATCGATAGTGCACTTGTCCGTGAAAGACAAAGCTCCCGAGTTCGAGTCTCGGTCCGGCACACAGTTTTAATCTGCCAGGACGTTTCATTTTCACTACTGCAACGATAGACGCAACATTACTTCAAGACGCAGTTTATCATGCCGTGCACGGACACCTGAGTTCCACATTGTTGTCTCCACCACAGTTCCAAACAGCTTTAAGTCAAGCACAAACAGAACTCCTTGCAGAATATCAACAAACAGCAACTGAAGCGAGAAAAATCTACCACATAGCATCCTTTAAAATTAGTTCAGATAGAGCAAAAGTATAAGTATCCATTTAGTTTGCGATAGAGGGACTGAATGCACAATACTAGTTTTTTACCTTCACCCTTATCTGTTAAAATGGCAAACTGTAAACAAATGGATCCAAATACAAATGAAAGAGCATCACGATTTGTCCAATCAAACTGATAAACACTAAAGTACAGTCAGATGAAGTACAGTTATTATGAGCGAAAATGCAAGTATGAGAGTGTCAAAGAGAAGTGCTAGCCCCACAACCAAATTTCCAGAGAGTAGGGGCACACTGGATTTATTCAGTACTTCCTTAGCGCCGCTGCTTTGCTCGCGTAGACTGTATGGCCTGCAGAGATTTTTTTGTTTTTATTTAATCGAATTTTTATGTTGTTCACAAACTGTAACATCTTCTAAGCTTTTCACACTATTTAAGGCCATGTAAGCATGGTCTTTTCCGAATGTACTTCTGATCAAAATGCGCTTCTCGTCAATGGAGCCAAAGTTTTTGCTCATCATGCTTTTTGCATTCTTGTGGAGATATTTCCATAGCAAATTTCATCCCCAAACAACCGAGAAGTGAAATACGAATTTTCATAAATTTAGCTATAAATTTCTTAAAAATTTTTATCCCCTATTGCACTCCCTTAAGGATTGAATTTCCAGAAACACATAGTTTTTATTTCTAACCAAGAATTCAAATACCAGTGGTCATAGATGTAGCCTTAAAAATTCTTTAGTAGTTGTTTAGCAATTACTTATTTTCAAAAAACCTTTCACCCACTATTTTACCCTCTTAGGGGTTCAATATGCCAAAATGCTGAAACATGTATTTTTTTCAGAGAAGTACCAATGTTCATAGATGTACCGTTAAAAATACTTTCGTAGTTTTTTTATAATGATATATTTCTAAGACAAGCTTTGACCTACTATTTCATCCCCATAATGTGAACTTTCAAAAATGATGAAACACGTATTTCTTTATTTCTGACCGAGAAACCAAATACCAATTTTCATAGGTCTTGCTTCAAAATTGTCTTAATAGCAACATTTTTCAGACAAGACCGTCATGCCCTGTTTCACCTCCTTAAGGTTGAAATTTCGAAAAATTCCTTCCTACAATATAAGATCCACACATTCTCCAAACTTCAAGTTTCTATCCTTAGCGGTTTGGAATGGGCGATGATGACTCCGTCAGTCAGGACGTTGCCTTTTATATACAGGAGATTCACATCGGAATTTATCGTCATACACTGTTACCAAAATTAAATACCTATGGGCATGACCAAAGTAGAACTATGGAGCAGAGGTATATTAATAAATGATACAACTTGCGATATAGCAGGAGAACAATTTCGTCTCCCAGTTACTATTGCGGATGGATCACGTTCCATATATTGGCCGTATTGGCCGATAAAACCGTTAGTTTGTTACCTATGAAGAACCTAACATTCCTCAAAATTACCCTAAATCTCGACCTATTGCACTCACTACACGATCTGTTAGTGTCACGAAACGGACAGATTACGACAACACAAATGTCCCAGCGTATTGAGAACTACAGAGATAAACAACGACATAACATCGCGGCCATAAACATTTCCACGATCACTGCTGCATGGCTCTACCAACACTTTGTGAATTCTATTGTTGCTTGAGGAGTGATACTACTCATCCGCCTGGATCACCAATCCATCAATACCTGTCAACTGGCTAGGACTCCTCGCGAACAGGCCATGAAGGCCCAACGGTACCGACCGGCCGCCGTGTCATCCTCAGACTACAGGCGACACTGGATGCGGATATGGAGGGGCATGTGGTCAGCACACCTCTCTCCCGGCCGTATGTCAGTTTCCGAGACTGGAGTCGCTACTTCTCAATCAAGTAGCTTCTAAGTTTGCCTCACAAGGGCTGAGTGCATCCCGTTTGCCAACAGCGCATGGCAGACCGCATGGTCATCCATGTAAGTGGTAGCCCAGCCCGACAGCGCTTAACTTCGGTGATCTGGCGGGAACCGGTGCTACCACTGCGACAAGGCCGTTGTCAAGTGGCTAGAAAGTAGCAAGAAAGATTTAAAAAGTGTAACATAGAGTAAGATTGTAAATTTTGCATCAGCAAATAAGAACTCGAGAGGCAGTATAGTATTGAGAACCGATAGATAACTTTGTGAATGGGATTTTCAAATTTTTTAAAGGAGAGGAGAATGTCACACGGAAGAAATGTATTATAGGTAAATGCAAAAATTTTCTCGAACTCGTCTCCAGCCAGCACCAAGCCAGGGCAAGCCAGACGAAAACCTCGCATCGCTATAAAAGCGACAAACAGGGACAAAGCAGACATTGTGGAAACGCAATAAACCCAGAAGAGATTGCCTCACCTTGCACGAGCGAGAAGCTTGAAGTGTAAACTCAGCATCAAGGCCTAGGGGAGCTGAAGCCTTCACCGCATTTCACAAGAGCGCCTATCAGCCTGCTGAAATGGCGGAAAAGCAACAAGCAGAAGCTGTGAAAGGTATTCTTGCGAAACAGAGAGTGGTGAATAGCGCTGATGAGCTCAGGAAAGTAGATCACATACGTTGACCTGCCATAACCTCAGTACCTTACATGAATAACAATAAGAAATTCCGGTTTCCGACCCCTTGTGTTCAATCTTTACTTTGTAGTACACCAGGCACGAGGCCAAGTTCGTGATGCAACGCTACCGTTCGCCAAGACGACTTCCGTCTCCGAAGCAGCTGCCTATGTGGCCTACTACTCTCATGTTCACAAATTAAAGATAATGCTGATACAGGGTGAAACAACGCTCTTGCGGGCGGTTTGCGGGTTTAAATCACCTCGGGGTATGACCATGCGGTGCATTTCACCTGCGGTCGTCGCACGGTGGCGCTGGCAGCAGTCCACATACGCACAGGTGTGTTGGTGCGTGTCAGAGTACGGTGCAGCGAGTAAGTGTGCAGACGTTTTCAGACGTGCTAATGGTGACTGTGTGTTGAAAATGGCTCAAAGAACACATATTGATGACATTATCAGGGGTAGAATACTAGGGCGACTGGAGGCTGGTCAAACACAGCAGGTCGTAGCGTGGGTCCTCCGTGTGCCACAAAGTGTGATCTCAAGATTATGGCAACGATTCCAGCAGACAGGAAACGTGTCCAGGCGCTACAGTATGGGACATCCACAGTGTACAACTACAAGAAGACCGATATCTCACCATCAGTGGCCGCAGACGGCCGCGGAGTACTGCAGGAAGCCTTGCTCGGGGACCATAACGCAGCCACTGGAATAGTTGTCTCCAGACACACAGTCTACAGACGACTAAACAGACATGGTTTATTCGACCAGAGACCTGCAAGGTGCATTCCACTGACCCCTGCTCACAGCAGAGCTCGTAAAGCCTGGTTCAAGAACACAGTATATGGTCATTGGAACAGTGGTCCCAGGTTGTTCACAGACGAGTCCAGGTATAGTCTGAACAGTGAGTCTCACCGGGTTTTCATCTGGCGTGAATCAGGAACCAGGTACCAACCCCTTAATGTCCTTGAAAGGGACCTATATGGAGGTCGTGGTTTGATGGTGTGGGGTGGGATTATGATTGGTGCACGTACACCCCTGCATGTCTTTGACAGAGGAACTGTAACAGGTTAGGTGTATAGGGACGTCATTTTGCAACAGTATGTCCTCCTTTTCAGGGGTGCAGTGGGTCCCACCTTCCTCCTGACAGATGATAACGCACGGCCCCACCGAGCTGCCATCTCGGAGGAGTACCTTGAAACTGAAGATATCAGGCGAATGGAGTAGCCTGTCTGTTCTCCAGACCTAAACCTCATCGAGCACGTCTGGGATGCTCTCGGTCGACGTATCGCTGCACGTCTTCAAACCCCTAGGACACTTCAGAAGCTCCTACAGGCACTGGTGCAAGAATGGCAGGCTATAGCCCAGCAGCTGCTCGACCGCCTGATCCAGAATATGCCAACCCGTTGTGCGGACTGTGTACGTTTGCATGGTGATCATATCTCATATTGATGTCGGGGTACATGCGCAGGAAATAGTGGAATTTGTAGTACATGTTTTTCGGGACGGTTTTCTCGACTTATCGCCAATACCGTGGACCTACAGATCTGTGTCGTGTGAGTTCCCTATGTGCCTATGCTATAGTTTTGTGTAGTGCCACGTTGTGTGGCACCACATTCTGCAATTATCCTTAATTTATGAGCATGAGTGTAGACTCTGACGCTGTGAGCTGCCGAGCTTGTAGTCACTGATGAGAAGACTAGAAGACTTCTTCCTGCGGCTTGCAGAGACGAACTGATGGTGCTTGACGAACTGTATACCTGTCGCAGTATTCGGAAGGTGCGCTAACTTGTGCTGCCCCTGGCTAGTGTCTATAAGCAGTCAACATCCCCGGCCTTCCTTCATACAAGGTTTATTCTGTGGGCCATGTCCACACCATGCAGAGCTACTGAGAGATTACCCAAGCACAATCCATTTGACGTCAGTGAGAGCGCTCTTGTGATACGCAATCTCTGTCCGGGTCAACCTCACCTGTAGGACGGGCTACTACGTTCGACCCCAGCCTTGCCACCCACAAGACACACTGATTACTTGTTGTTCGGAAAGTAGGAGAAGAGGCACTTTCATAATTGAAGCTGTGAGGGCGGGTCGTGAGTCGTGCTTGGGTAGCTCAGATGGTGCCCGCACGGTAGCTCAGCGTGCTCGGTCAGAGGGTTAGCTACCTTCTGTAATAAAAAAAACTGAGCGAACATATCAACATAGAACCTGAACGGCTGTCATCGGATGTCCGCCCCGAACAAATTGAACGAACAATATGGAACAAAATGAGAGAAAAAAAATTAAAAATAAAAAAATAATGGTAGAGCGCTTGCCCGCAAAAAGCAAAGATCCCAAGTTCGAGTCTCGGTCCAGCACACAGTTTTAATCTGCCAGGAAGTTTCATATCAGCGTACACTCTGCTGCAGAGTGAAATTCTCATTCTAGATGTTCAGGTGGTTATACAAATGGCCGCTGGTATGGGCTAAATCAAATTTTTTTCACCTCTTGTTCCTAGCCCAAATAGGAACTGAGCACGAAGTGCCCCCAGATCGCTATTCTGCGCGCGGCCTTCTCATAATTTAGACAGCACTTCCACCTTCTAACGATAGCTGGTGACACTGACGAAAAGTTGTATAAAATAGTCCTTCTGAGCCGAAGTTTAAGGGGATGCTTTCTTCTCCAAGTGTATCGCTACTTCAGATTTGTTCTGCCCATCATACGAATGGTAGTCATACTCCGTGGATATATTTTCAACGAAATCCCCCCTCAAACATTTTCTCCTGGCATATGTGCCAATGAAATAATTTTCGTGACGTACGGAATAGCATGTCCCAGAAGGAAATCACAGCTGACTACATACCGAGAATTCAAACGCATTAATAAGTCTGACCTTGCAATTAAGGAGTAAGAAATAGTTTGAGACAAGTCTTCTATTCACTTCTCGGACAAAAACTATAAACTTCATATATTTACTAATACACTTGCTCAGTTACATGACATATATGCTCCCCTACAGGCCGGAAAAGTAATAAGGAAAATTGCTATTTCTTCGGTAACTATAGTGTAAAGAAAAAGGTACTGCGTGTGTGGAAACCTGTTCCGATGTAAGAGAGTGCCTGAAGGCCCTAATCATATTAAGTTAAATAAATTAATAAATACAATAGGATGCCTAATTAAACCTAAAAGAATGACTTAGTCCCTCAGGAATGAAGAAAATTAGATATTGGCAGACTAAACGAAAGACAGTTCCCATAGATGCAGCATTGAAACTGTAGGTGATCATCAAATCATCGATGTTAATTTCATTTTCATCATCGGCATCGAAACATCGATGACCGATAGTAATTGACATAAAACCACAGATGTTAAATGATGCAATTACAGAATGGCGTAAAAACAACGTGCATGTATGACATCATATTTATTACACAATACTTACAGTAATAATTAACGTTACACATCCACAAGTTTTGTCTGCAGCCAGTAAAAATGTTTTTGAAAGAAGTTTCCCCTTCATTGTATTGCATTGTTGACAGGAAGCATACTCTGATTTGAGAACAGTTTTTTCAGAAGATGACGATGTAACTATACGGTTCAAATATTTCAGTAATTTTTTGTAGCTTTGAATAGGTATTACCGATGATGTGATTCAGTACTGCTAACGAATCTTGTTACTTAAGTAGATTAGGTTCTGTATCGGCAAGCCGGCCGGTGTGGCCGAGCGGTTCTAGGCGCTACAGTCTGGAACTGCGCGACCGCTACGGTCGCAGGTTCGAATCCTGCCCCGGGCATGGATGTGTGTGATGTCCTTAGGTTAGTTAGGTTTAAGTTGTTCAAAGTTCTAGGGGACTGATGACCTCTGAAGTTAAGTCCCATAGTGCTCAGAGCCATTTGAACCTTTTTTTGTATCGGCAACATGTCTAATGGTTTCTCCGACCAATACAATGAGGGCTGCGTCATATTCGTTATAGTACTCTCGGTAAAGTTTCACCCTAGCTTGTGTAGATGTATGTATGTATATATTAATCTTGTAACTAAGTGAAATTATTCTCGTTAATTATCAAAAGTCCAAACTAATGTAGCAAGGCCTACTGTTTGTGTACTGTATCCCCAAAGTCTCACAGAACGCAAGCAGTAATCGTTATGTCTTCGCCGAAGCTGCATGATATAATGTACTGAAATAAAATTATGACCTGCCAATAATAGTAAAAGTACAGTTATGGAAACTCGTCGACCTCGTAGTGCAGAAGCAGCATGTGAATTTCCTGTTCGTAAATAGGAACTTATATAGGATCCTCGGATACTGACTCAAGGCTATTCGTTTCGCATTGGTATATGATGCTCTGCCGTAAAGCAGATTTCTCTTAATGGCAGGAAAACACTTTCCAAATTTCCTTGGCCGTGTTTGCAGATTCACTGGAGAACATCACTAATCAAATTTCCGAAGTTCCTATACAAAAGCTTGGGACTAATCTAGTTTTCCACAAATCACACTTCTGGGAATAACTAATAATAATAATTAAGTAGAATTGCCGGTCGGTGTGGCCGAGCGGTTCTAGGCGCTTCAGTCTGGAACCGCGCGATCGCTACGGTCGCAGGTTCCAATGCTGCCTCGGGCATGGATGTGTGTGATGTCTTTAGGTTAGTTAGGTTTAAGTAGTTCTAAGTTCTAGGGGGACTGATGACCTCAGCTGTTAAGTCCCATAGTTCTCAGAGCCATTTGAACGAACTAGTAGAATTACCCTTAAATATATCAGTTTATTCTTGCTGAAACTTACACCAATGGCTTCTATATCTCTTTCTATACTCATCAAATAAATCAGTTCCAATCTATTTTACAAATGGCGTCTGACAACAGACACTTGTTAGAATCAGAATCATATACGTATTCATGCTAGCGTCTCTCGTAACAGAGTCTCCCCTGATCACTCAATTTTCACGTAAGCGATCCACTCAGCCCAGATAATCAAGCCAGTTTTAATTCAACAAACTATAAAATATCGCGAAGTAGCACAGGCTCGGGCTAGGAAATCACGTCGGTGATAGAAGAGGGGCGTCAGCTGGTCGCCTCAGCTTTAATTCAACGAACGACAAAGTATTGCAAACTAGCACAGGCTCTGGCTGAGCTATCACACCGGTGATGTAGCGGGGACATGGAATGTAGCTCCTGCTGTATCACACGTTGTAACACAAACTAATATAACTTATATCCCAGTACCTTGCACTTCTAGCACTTTCCCTTCCTGTGGGCCGCCCTTGTGCAGTTCACAATCACTGTATCTAGAATAAGTGCATCCAACGCATTCAGACTCCTTTGTAAGCACGCGTGCGACGTCAGAACATCTGTTTGACATTATACAGCATGTGTTTTAGCTAAGAATAACTGTATTTGGCATGTTTGTGTGTCAACCTGAGCCATCTTGGATGGGCATATGGCAAATCTTAATATTTTGCATAATCGGAGTTCATCTGTCGACATAAAAGCGTAGCTTCCTTTCTCTTTGAAGATTCACAATACTTCCTGAGTCTTCACCTGTATGTATTTGTTTGTAGTTTCCCTTTTTACCGGACAGGGATGCGTAGTAAAACAGTTGTAATGTGCACCAACACAAGCTACTGCAACTCCAACGAATATATGAAGTCTGGCTCTGTCGGTGTTAACTTTAACTGTTGACAAGTGGTAAAACAATAACAAGCTCTGTGTCTTGGGTACCGTTATATACCGTAATTATGCTGTTAGTTCTTCCTGCACCTTCGCAGGACAGCTAGGAACTGCCTTGGAAGTAACAGTGTAGGAATCAATTGTCCACATACGGCTTCCTGTACCCCTAAGCTATCGGCCAACGACTAGAGAAGCCTAGCTATGGCGATTCTCATGTCTAGCAAATGTAGTCGGGTTTGAGTTGCGTCTAAGTCTTGGTTGACAGTTCCCTAGTAGTCTTTGTATAAACTATTAGTTCAGTACTAAATCCCTAACAGTCCAAGTATTGTTCAATACGCTTTGCTCTAGATTCGCCAGTTGTGTGTGGCGTGTCACTACATAGCGGCCTTGCTACTGTCCGCTATTTCTTGCACTTGTCCCAAAAGGTTGTTTAATTCTCTCATATCATTAGCACCATCGTTCAAAATATTGTCTTCAGTAATGTCTCACCTGCATCTAACCAGCCCCTCTTTTGACGCAGCACTATGTACGGTGCTAAAACCATCAGCTGGTGCAATACCTCATTCCTTGCTTCCCATCAGTTTTACGTTAGTCTCAGAGTCCACTGTTGACTGGTTAACATGACGTCATCCTGCCTGGAGAGCAGCACTCCTTCACTTAGTTGTTGATTCCATAGCGTATTCTCTACTTCTCCCCTGATGAAATGTGGCGCCATCATACACTCCTGGAAATGGAAAAAAGAACACATTGACACCGGTGTGTCAGACCCACCATACTTGCTCCGGACACTGCGAGAGGGCTGTACAAGCAATGATCACACGCACGGCACAGCGGACACACCAGGAACCGCGGTGTTGGCCGTCGAATGGCGCTAGCTGCGCAGCATTTGTGCACCGCCGCCGTCAGTGTCAGCCAGTTTGCCGTGGCATACGGAGCTCCATCGCAGTCTTTAACACTGGTAGCATGCCGCGACTGCGAGGACGTGAACCGTATGTGCAGTTGACGGACTTTGAGCGAGGGCGTATAGTGGGCATGCGGGAGGCCGGGTGGACGTACCGCCGAATTGCTCAACACGTGGGGCGTGAGGTCTCCACAGTACATCGATGTTGTCGCCAGTGGTCGGCGGAAGGTGCACGTGCCCGTCGACCTGGGACCGGACCGCAGCGACGCACGGATGCACGCCAAGACCGTAGGATCCTACGCAGTGCCGTAGGAGACCGTATCGCCACTTCCCAGCAAATTAGGGACACTGTTGCTCCTGGGGTATCGGCGAGGACCATTCGCAACCGTCTCCATGAAGCTGGGCTACGGTCCCGCACACCGTTAGGCCGTCTTCCGCTCACGCCCCAACATCGTGCAGCCCGCCTCCAGTGGTGTCGCGACAGGCGTGAATGGAGGGACGAATGGAGACGTGTCGTCTTCAGCGATGAGAGTCGTTTCTGCCTTGGTGCCAATGATGGTCGTATGCGTGTTTGGCGCCGTGCAGGTGAGCGCCACAATCAGGGCTGCATACGACCGAGGCACACAGGGCCAACACCCGGCATCATGGTGTGGGGAGCGATCTCCTACACTGGCCGTACACCACTGGTGATCGTCGAGGGGACACTGAATAGTGCACGGTACATCCAAACCGTCATCGAACCCATCGTTCTACCATTCCTAGACCGGCAAGGGAACTTGCTGTTCCAACAGGACAATGCACGTCCGCATGTATCCCGTGCCACCCAGCGTGCTCTAGAAGGTGTAAGTCAACTACCCTGGCCAGCAAGATCTCCGGATCTGTCCCCCATTGGGCATGTTTGGGACTGGATGAAGCGTCGTCTCACGCGGTCTGCACGTCCAGCACGAACGCTGGTCCAACTGAGGCGCCAGGTGAAAATGGCATGGCAAGCCGTTCCACAGGACTACATCCAGCATCTCTACGATCGTCTCCATGGGAGAATAGCAGCCTGCATTGCTGCGAAAGGTGGATATACACTGTACTAGTGCCGACATTGTGCATGCTCTGTTGCCTGTGTCTATGTGCCTGTGGTTCTGTCAGTGTGATCATGTGATGTATCTGACCCCAGGAATGTGTCAATAAAGTTTCCCCTTCCTGGGACAATGAATTCACGGTGTTCTTATTTCAATTTCCAGGAGTGTATTTACTGCGCACATCGTTGTTGTTCTCGGGGAAAGGGATCTGTTTCACGCTCCTTTCCCCTTCCTCAAGTGTGGATGTACATGGTTCATCACCCCACAGTGCATACCGTTACCATAGCATACCCCTATCTGAATTACTTGCTATACCTTCTACTTATCGCATTATTAGAAAATCGTAACAACAAATATAAAGTGAATCACCTTATACTAACAAAATATTATGGTAACTCTATTAAACTAGGACAATGATGCAGCCATAATATGTTTTATGGCACAGCTACTCCATATATATCGTAAAACTCACGGGAACATCACAAGTACGTATGGACCTCACATACATCCTGTGCACAAGTTTCCGTCTCCTTCCTTCTCTTCTTACTTTCACCTTCTTTATAGATAACGGCACTGACACTTGAGGAAATTCATCCAGGGTACCCTTAAAAGGTTTAACAAGTCGTATGTGGGCATAGAAGTTTGCGCCGGAATTACAATTTCACCTTTACAGGCACTGTCACTTCTATGACTTGGTATGGCACCCCGTAGTCCGTGAGAAATTTCTTTGTTTTGCCCTTGGGTCTATAGGGACTCGCTAGCATAAGCTGTTGGCCAGTCCTGTACTCAGGTAACCTAAAATTACGTTGCCCTATTCTTTTCCGGAGCTTGAGGGCTTCAGTATTTGCCTTCTTCACCAGTTTGCACTTATCCTTTAACGTTTTTGCAACATTTCGTACTGTTTCCCCATTTTTACCAATCTTAGGTTAAATAACTTCGGAAGATGATGGCATCTTTCTATCATATACCACATCGTAAGATGAGAGCGCAACAATGACATACACTTTGGAGTTGTGCACGGCTACAAGACAGGGTAGATAAAAGTCTCTGTGGTTATGGTACTATTTACATGATAACATTTTAACAAGATTGTGACAAATGTGCTCAGTCATCCCATTTGCTTCAGGGTGGAAGGGACTAGTTCTTAGCTTGTGGATTTGCAATATATGACATCATCGCTTAATTAGTTCGGACTTCAAGTTGATGCCCTGACCCATAATTACTGAGTTAGGCGCTCCAAATTTTCATAACCAATTGTTCACCATTCCTTGTGCTACTGTGTTGATTTGGGATGACATAGTGGCTTGTTGATTTGGGATGACAACCATCACAATGTTACTTGAAAAGTAATCTATGATGGTTAACACGTAGCACTTACAATCCAGTTAAATGAACTCGAAACGTCCATCTCCAGCACTGGAAATGGCTTAGTCGCCTCCGGTAATCACTGAAGCAATATTTGTTGATGGCTCAAATCGGCACATTTTGGTCACGGCACGCAATTCTGCACCACTTACTGGTTAATATCCTGTCTTCGCGATCGCCACCAAAACCATTCAACTATTCTATGATCATTTGTCCATCATCCTCCATTTCCTGCTAACAAGTGATTGTGAGTCTATTTTAACACTTGTTCTTTCCGTGTTGCAGGCACCATGACGCATTGTGTGAACTTCGTTGTCCTATACAGCAGCTCACAGTGTATAACAAATTGTAATTTTGTTTTGAATGACTGGCAGTTCATGTCAGTGGCTTGACAATTTGCAAGGCTTTAACCAAGAGCTTTTATAACCCTGATTTTCCTGCTCAACCCATCCGCATTGATCAGCTTCCTGACGGGTTTGGCCACTTCTTCAAATTGAAATTCACTTAATTTTAATGCCCATCAAGTAAATCTGCTTGATGGATCTTTTAGTCCTAATAGACACTTCAGTGCCACATGGTATGTTACATCTTTGAGGTTCCTGCCATACAGGTAACAACAAAACTGTGTGCTACTATAAATTAAGCTCAGTACCTGCTTCTCCATAATTAAGTAATTCCATTTAACTTTATTTAATTGTCTTGATCTATAAGCTACCAGGCACTCACTACCATCTGCTTCCATATTCGGGACACATCCACCACCTGGTTGCTTGTATCACTAGACAAGATACACTCTTCTTCATATTTCAGAAGAACTAACACAAGGATAGTTGTTAGTGCCTTGAATGTGGGTTGGCAGTCAGCCATCTTCTGAAATCTCACGTCCTCCTTCAGCAAATGCATTAATAGTCTAACAACATAAGCAAATCCTTCGGCAAATTTCCTATAATGATTACATAATCCTAAAATGACTGCAGTTGTTTCCCATTACGAGGCGATGAGAAATCACAGACTGCACATACCAATCTCATGTCAGACTTCATGCCATCATGGCTAATTACATAGCTCAAAAAGCTCATTTCTGCCAATGTAAATTTAAACTTTTCAGTACTTAAGCCCCTAACATAAAACCCCAAGTTATCTCGTTTTTATTATTTTGACAGAAACTTAAAATACTGAGTATACTCAGGTAACTTTAGAAGAGACATTAAAAAAAAAATAAATAAAGCACTGATAGTTACATGTTCAGCCTCAGAGCGCATCTGGCACTACGTTTGTAACCTGTCTGACGTGTTTTGGTCTAGGTGGATGCCACTAGATATCGTCTTTGCTAGGTGCAACTTTGGATAGTTGACAACAAAACACGTGCTTTCAGACTCTCTCCTATCTTGTTGTTTAGGCAGGAGTTGTTTAAGCTAAACAACAAGGTATATTACATGTTTAATATAGTGATCCTAAATTTGGCACTGAATTTAGCAACTCAGAAAATGAAGAAGAATGTGATATTACTTCATTAGAGACTCAAAAATTATGACAGTTCGTCAGTTGAGCAACAAATTTTCGCCAGTGGTACGAGATAAATACATCCACAGTGCTCCAGCTCACAGAAAATCATTGTGAAATACATGGTTTGACTTCATGGCTACAATGAAACTAAAAAAATATTTTAAGTTCCAAGATATTTTAGCCAAAGTCCAGTGCACGAGTATACTCGGGATTTTATTATTGGTGATCTTCAAAATTATTCATTATTCTTTATTTTGAAATTTAAAAGTCATGTTTATATGTAATATCATTCGAACAAAATTTGAAAAAAAATCTTTAAGTGTGGGAGCTAATGCTACGTGCGCTGAACACAATCTCTTAAACACTTCTTCGAGCCGCTGCATGTGTTCCTTTAGCTGCTCATCTAAGTAGACCGCCCACTGGAGTAATTTTAATCCCCTTAACACTCCATCCAATAATCACTGAAATGTGGCTGGTCCATTCCGAATCCCAAAAGGCATCTGCTGATATTGGTAATACCCTAAAAGGACAATAAATGCGATCTACAGCTGGTTCTTTGGCACTATTTGTAACTAGTGGAAATTACTTTTCAGATCCATTATTGAAAAATGATAACATTCACCCAGGTTGTCCAACGTTTTCGGAACGTTCAGTATCAGATATGCATGCGTCACTGTTATGGCATTCAAATAATGGTAGCCACTTCAGAACATACACTCATGTTGAGGAAAAGAGAGGGCAAGAAAATGGTTCAAATGGCTCTGAGCACTATGGGACTTAACATCTCAGGTCATCAGTCCCCTAGAACTTAGAACTACTTAAACCTAACTAACCTAAGGACATCACACACATCCATGCCCGAGGCAGGATTCGAACCTGCGACCGTAGCAGTCGCGCGACTCCGGACTGAGCGCCTAGAACCGCTAGACCACCGCGGCCGGCAAAGAGAGGGCACCTTGAACAACTAGATAGGACGTTCATATTTACATGACGTGTACGTTAATACATTTTGCAGAAATGATTAGCATTTGAACTCTGTCGGTCCGTGGGTTCAAGGACAACATAGATATCGCACCACACACGAGTAAAATGTGTCTGTGGCTCTTGTTGTCGCTATACACCAAAGGTAATCGATCAGTGTGACTTGAGCTGACATGCAGGATGCCTCGCAGACATATGCGCGAACCGTACCGTCAACTCAGTGAGTTCGAAAAAGGGCACATTATTTGCGTAAGAGACTGTGATGCATCCATCCTGGAAATTGCTGCTCATGTGGGACGAAGTGTTTCGGGAGTGCAATTGTGTGTGTAGGATGGTTCATGGAAGATCATAGAACACAATGAGATGGGTCAGGTCGCATCACTCAGACCACCCCCCGAGAAGATCGACACGTCATCCGAATGGCATTCCAGGACAGATCTGCGTCCTTCTCGGCTCTGGCGCAACAGTTGAACAGTGTACACATCGTATACCATCAGGTGTGGCAGTCCATCGCCATTTATTACGGCGTGGGTTATGTGCGCGTCGTCCACTTCTCCGCCTACCTTTGACGAATGTGCAGAAACATGCTAGACGGCAATGGTGTATGGAACGACATCACTGGGGACAGCAATGGCATCAAATAGTGTTTTCGGACGAATTCAGGTTCTGTTTGTTTGAAAACGATGGCCCCATTTTGGTTCGCCGCAGACAGGAAAGTGGCATCACAGCGACTTCCGTCCGCTCTCTCCTCGACAATTCGAACGGAAGCAGCTTCAAAAAAACATCAAAGGCTCTGTGCTCCACCTCATAGAGAATAATTTCGTCCACCACTTCGTTCTGTGTTAACTCATAAGTTTGCGCGTTTATCTTACTAATTCTTTCTGAGAATGTTTTGCACTGAATTGTACCAGTTCTGTGATTGCCACTGGGCTGCCCCCTAAGTAATCTGGTGCAGTGCTGTTTCCCATAGCGCTGAATGAGCCCCATTTTAAATTGCCGAAACGCATGTGCTTTATTCAGCCTTTAATGGTACATTATGTATATCTTTGCTTAGCCTGTCAATCGTAATTTGGCCATGTGCAAACGTACTTCGTCCGACCAATCACCCAACCTCGCGGCAGCTTCCAAAGTGTCAATAATGCCTGCACACGAAAAAGGGATCACTAGCTTAACTACATCCGATTTCAAGGAAGGCGTGGGTATATTGAATGAAACTTTTGTTTCTACCGCCCCAGCAAGTTCACCCTGTCCACTTGCATGCCTGCTGTCCAAGTACCCACTTACCTCTGGAAGCAAAATTACTTTGCTTCATCTCTATTACCTGTTTTGCCAAGGATTCAGTCGCTTCCTAAGTCGTCACCACTCGCGTTGTGACCCTGGAATTTGTACAAACTCTACCTATCAAATATACAATACAAATAAAGCATACAACAATTCGAAGATAACCACTACAAGCACTGAGGCGTAATAACGAGAAGTAACGCCTTCAATCCTTATGGCGAACAGTTAAACAAGTCAGTTCCATACATGAATGTGCATCGTGCCCATAACAAATACTACTTGTTGCTGACACTAGCTGCATACAAGGAATTTCATGGCTCACCAGATTACACTTCTGGAATCTCACTGGCTGTAAGTGCGACACGTCTGCAGGTCTTGCCAGTTACAAAAATCGCACCTGCAGATTTCTGTGAACAGAAGGTCTCCCTGGCAATGCTATGCACAAGAATGAAAGAGCCACAAAAGTAGCAAGTCTATTCATCATAATACTACTGCACACAGAGTTGGCAATGACGGCGGTAGATTCCGCAATACTTCTGACGCCAAAGTGTTAGGATTTCGTAAACCAGTTCCTCATTTCTGGATAGCGTTGGTTAACGTGTTTAACTTCGGATGGCACACTGTTAGGTGTGAGACATGACTCCAGGGTGGCAGAGGACTCGGCCATTTATAGGTAAGGAGTAGGTGCAACTTGCTCGCCAGGACGTGGGTTGTAGAGGTGGTGGTTGAAACGACTTGCAAGCCGTTAATTAAGCGTGCCTGCTTACTACAGTCATTTATTCGTTTTAGTACAGGGACGAGATTACAGCAGTTGGGAGATTGTTGTCTCTTGTAGATATCAGTGACTGCAGGCGTGCTCAGCACGATAGTCAGCAAGTTTCTGCTCAGGAGCCAGCACGGCACACACCAGCGGCGATGGGCAGTGATGTCAGCCTCACTGATTGGTCGTGGCATACCACACTGCACTGGATGCTGTTCAAACCGTAACATCCAGCATGGCTGAAATCAAAGTTGTATGCCCGTGCTGGACGGTGATCAGACATGATGGAACCTTTCAGAACCCGGTGTACAGCAACAGAGAAACCAAGCTGCACCCAGGCAACCATCCAGAAGGAGATCAAGCAATGCACAGGAGCGAAGTCAACTGCATATGAGCCGCAGCTCAGGCAGTTGCCTGTTGCTGTTGGAGGCAAAGTCCTTGGTAGGTGACTGGGTACTTCATCTTCAGTGATCTCCACTTTGAACTCAGCAGCTGGAGGAGATGGTGTTCGGCATCACGTACACACCTCGATAAGGTTGTGCACAGAGAACATCAGCAAGTGTCTGAGAAAAAGTAAGAGTGAGGGTTCAATTTGGGGGGGGGGGGGGTTATGAGAGTCTGCTGGCTATTACTTCTCCAACAGCGGCATCCTCGTCCTGGAAGATACAACTGGCCGCATCAGTCGGATGTCGCCACTGGGTGGCGATAACCTCATTCGTTCAGCTTTTCTCGTTTAGTAAGCTGCCGCAGAACCCTGAAAGAAGCGGTAGGTTGCCCAACTTCACCTTCCAGAGGCGCTGGCTAGCTTTTTGCTCTTCATCAGCTTCCTGAATAAGCGGCCTTTTACTCTGAACACACCTTTTTTTGAAACAGTCTCTGGGCTTCAGGCTGGTGCTCGCTAACCTCTGTGTGGCGCCGTTTAGCTGAGCATTGCAAGAGCTATTCATTGCACATGATGGAGTTGTGGTGAAACAATTAATTTCTGTGTAGTGGAACCAATATCAAGGTGCAACCAAATGAAAATAATCTATACAGTCGTGTAGTTTTCCATATTTACTGTATTACTGATTCTCTCTTTACAGTTACGTCTGAGTGTGGCTTTTAGACGTTTCTCCACATTCCTCTGTACGAATGCTCGGTTGCTTAACTGGTCAAAGAAAATTAACGAATGATGACAAATATTTTCGCAAGAAAATACTTTCAGTAAGAGGCAACATGTGCCTAAAAAGCAAATTGTTAAGTTATCAAACAATTAAAAGACGTATCCTATGTGCTTTATGTTCACGTTACTCAGCGTCTACCGAAAGATAATTATCGGTGTTGAGTGCAAACCGGCAGGAAGACAGAGACAGATTTTTAATAAATTTAAATTAAACAATTAATCGTTTATTTATTTAAACCAACATTTACAGTCTTGGGAGAATGATCTGCTTCAAGGTATTGCCCGAAACTCAT
The DNA here is from genome assembly GCF_023898315.1 of Schistocerca nitens. Taxonomy (NCBI): domain Eukaryota; kingdom Metazoa; phylum Arthropoda; class Insecta; order Orthoptera; family Acrididae; genus Schistocerca; species Schistocerca nitens. The sequence goes on from NC_064615.1 coordinate 731,947,622, forward strand.
TTCTGAAACACCAATAAGCAGTTTTACGATAAACTTCACTTATGATAAATTCGCTCATACCACTCCCAGATCGACCTGAGTTCCTTTTATTTTTTGTTTTTTTTTTCTTATTTTTACTCTTTTGTTATGAGGGTCGACCTGAGAATGGTATTAACAGCGAAACAAGTCAGCAATAAAATTTTAACTTACTCATGAAGCAGCTTCATACTACTCCAAAAATTATTCTCTTTCAGTATGCGTGAGCGGTAAAGATTTTTCAGGGCCAGTATTTTCACAATGCCGCATTTAAATTACGCTACTAACATGTTGTAACATTTTCGAAAAGTCTAGACACAGTAAAGAGGCACTTCATGCTGCAACAGCATCATCTGACCAACTAATCTACGAGTCTATCGATATTTCCCCTTGGCTTTTGACATGATAACAACATGTAGACTAGAAGGGTGGGACCCAATACATCGCGAGAGTGAGGACTGATTAACTTCGAATGACATATTGTGGTTTCCAGCGATTTCTTTACTTTCAGTTTGGAACTAAGATGGTGCATCCGAGTAGAATCTGAACATATGTCGACGTCCATAAGTGGAATCTCATAAATTACTAGCGAAACAGTAATGGCTCTAAGATTAAACCGTGTAAACTCCTACAAAATCTCGCTTCCAAATCGACATTTCAGTTCTCCTGACAACTTAATGCTGCCTCTTCTTCAGACAGCTGCCGAAATACATTTCAGTAAAAGACAGCCGTCGAGTTTTGAAAACGTAAGATGTCAAAGATAACAGTACGAAATGCTTTGCTGAAATCGGCAGCTGTCGATATAGTAGACTGGTCATTACGGTGTACTTAGATTACAAAAATGTCTAAAATGGTGGAATGTGGCTTATTAGATTAACTTGGATAGATTTTCTGTTAAGTAGTAATAATAAACTTACTCAAGATACTTAAATTTAGAGTACACTTCGGTGTGTATGAAAATCCTTAGGCTATTGTAGGCATGCATCACAAAACAGAAAATCAGTTTAAAACATTTATTTATATTGATCACATTCCTTCACTGAAATGTACAGAAGCTAGCATTTGAGTAACACTCACGTTATTGATACTAATAATATGTAAATGTCAATGGATTTACTAAGACATTCGTCAAGAGAATAGAAGTAATTAGTCGCTGATATATACTTTAGGATCCTCTATAATTAAACTTTATGAATGGTTAATTTTTGTATGGTTGTTGCAAGTAATTGTATACGGGTGTTAATGAATAACAGACACCTTTTTGGACCAAAGTAAGTGACTTTAAATCTTGGGGGAAATTATTCTTACTTCTAATACTAATTACTTAAAATGAGTCATTGATTTGAAAAAGAGGTGTATTATTTATTACAAATTTTATTAAGGGATAAATATACACTGCTGGCCACCGTAAATGCAACACCAAGAAAGACAAGAGGTAGCACAACAAGATTTATTTTGTAGATAACATGTTGACCAAGTATCAAATGATTACGTTTACAGACGTCTGTGACATGTGGTTCCTGCCAGAACTAGTAGCCAGAGTAGCCGCCATTGTTGGAGATCACCGCTGCCACACGTCTCGGCATTGAGTCAAAGAGACGTTGGATGTGTTCCTGGGGTACAGCAGCCCAAGCAGCTTCCACACGTTGCCAAAGATCATCTGGTGTGGCAGCTGGGGATGTAATCTGGGTCACTCGTTGAGCAACCATGGACCACGTTTTCTATCGGCGAAAGATCCGGAGAGCGAGCCGGCCAGGGAAGCAATTCAATCTGGTTATTGACGAAGAACATTTGGACAATGCGTGCCACGTGTGGTCGCGCATTATCCTGTTGAAATATGGCTGTGGCCGAGCCCTGAAGGTAAGGAAGGACAACTGGCTCCAGCACCTCGGATATGTAGCGCCGGCTATTTAAAGTACCGGCAATGCGTACTAGAGGCGTGCGAGAGTAATATCCAATACCGCCCCATACCATAATACCCGGTGCAAGACCAGTGTGGCGGTGCATAATGCAGCTGTCCAGTATCCTCTCTCCACGGTGTCTCCACACTCGAATCCGACCATCGTGGTGCTGCAGACAGAAGCGTGCCTCGTCAGTAAAGACAACGTCATTCCATTCTGCCGTCCACATCCGTCTGTCATCACACCATTGGCGACGGAGACGTCTGTGGTTCTGCGTCAATGGTAGACGAAGCAATGGACGTCTTGCGGACAGACCACTCTGCTGTAAACGGCGTCGAATGGTACGCGCAGACACTGGATGATGCGTTACAGACGCAATGTGCTGTGCTATGGTTCGGGATGTCACTGAGCGATCCGTCACTGCCATGCGCACAAATTGCCTATCAGCACGTGCAGTGGTGCACCGAGGTGAATGCGATCGACAACGTCGGTCCGTCGTACCCTCCTGCATCCAGCGGTCACATATCCGCATTACAGTTGTTTGGTTTCGTCCAACACGACAAGCGATTTCTCTGTATGATAATCCACAATCTCGGTAAGTCACTATCCTTCCTCTGTCGAACTCGGATACTTGATCAAAAGATGTTCGCTGTTGTCTACGAGGCATAACTGATCGTCTTGTGAAACAACCACAAGGTAAACACACGTGCCGAACGTGCACTCGTCGAAATCGCCAAGGCTTAAATGGCGCTATGCGGTGGCGCCACAGGCGCGCGTGATGTGCGTCTGCGCTGAAATTCTAATCAGTTGCATATCTCATCGCTGCAAACCCATGGTGTAAATTTCACTTGATTCGGATGCTTCCTTCAGGGTGTTGAATTTACGGTGGCCAGCAGTGTATTACAAAGCAGTAGCTAGCATTTCCTGGAAAATTAGACGATATCTGAAGACATATATTAACAATTATGCCTTTTCGTTAACAGATACAATTTGGGAACAGGTCTCCCATTCTACAGTTCTCACCAAGTTTATAACGAAATATTTTGGAAAAATTTTACAGAAAAGCGTATTTGATATAATTTTAACTTCTTGTATTAAAAGAAGTAATTACAATGGGTCACTCCCAGTAAAAAAAACTTAGTTAAAATTGAAATATTTACATAAAGTACTTGGGAGGAAGTTGGGATTAGTGCCACCCAAGCCAAAATTATTGTTTGTGTTTAACTCACATAAAGCACGTTAATATAATATTCATGAATGAAAGGAAAGTATGTAACAAACAAGTATTGTAAAACGCTCAAATACTCGGCAGCACTCATCGTGTAATTTTTTTCCCAGCAGATCCATTCTGGGATCCGTGTAGGTCATATGTGTAACGAAACGGATGAAATTTTGTGACAGACGATGTTACCAGTGTTGTGAGAACTAATAAAATTCCAAGACAGTTTAATGAAGCATCAGGAACGACTGAAAGATGAACCAAACCATTCTCGTCAGTAGAAAACTTGTTCAGTTAATCTGATAAAAATATCTGTAAATTATTCTAACTGTTCCTCATAACCAAGGCATATTTCATTCGCATACATTCACAATAATATTATGTGACAACGCACATTAGTTTATCAATCAGCAGCAAACAAATGTGGTGAGGTAAGTTGGATCACCTGAACAGATATGATGAAAGGTCACAATTAGTACACAGTAGAAGAAAGGCAGCTAATCTCTTGGTAAGATATTTTTAAAAAAATCCCAAGTGCTGATTTCCCGAAAAGAGTGTGTAAGTATTCTTCAGATTTATGTTAATGAGCAAACAGAAAAAAAAATTAACGAGACTGCAGCATTTTTTGCAGATGACATAAATATTCTAACTAGATGCAGATGACATAAATATTCTAACTAGATGCAGATGACATAAATATTCTGACTAGATGCAGATGACATAAATATTCTGACTAGATCCAATAATGAAGGGAGATTACAGGAAACAGTCGTGATACAAAATGTAATAGAATGGTTCATAACTAACAGACTTAAAATAAATTCTGAAAAAAACTGTGGCAATATTTTTTCACATTACGTAGAAATTCCACCGAGGCACACCGATTTTTAGCATTGATGGAAAAACATTCACAACGGTGAGGGAGACAAAATTTTTAGGTAGGGCCTATACATATTCAGGAAAACCTGAACTGGGCGGGAGATGCACCTGTAAACCTTAATACACTCGCTTCTGCTGCAAGAATCCTCACGAAAAATACTAACGATACATCAGTGGTAGCAATGTGGTACGGCGGTACCCAGTCACGACTGATATATGAAATTGTGAGAACTAAATAACTAATTCAAAAACATTTATATAAAAAAGTCGTCACAGTAATAAAAGAAGCTGAAATCAATATTTAAAAATATCTATACATCTATACACTACCCCTGTCTTGTCTATATATCCCTAAAAAACGAATCTTGAGAAGAGGAAGCACCTTATAGCAACAAAATACCTTCAATCATAATTGACCTTCACTGTTATAATACTAGGCAGAAGCATAAACTGCATCTCCATACAGTCAGTACAAATATTTATAAAGGAGTGTATCATACTGGCTTCATACTGTATAACCAAAAACTATCCTACTCGAAAAAAGATAGAAATTCACATCTACTTAAAGTGAAACTGAAATAGTTCTTGTATACTGGTGCTGTCATTGTTTGAGTTTTTGGCATATTAATGTAACCGGTTAAAACTTCTTAGCCATAATTATTGCATTAAATCATGTTATATCGTCTTAGCTAATTATGTATTAAATTATGTATTATGTATTAAATTATTATGTGCATGTATCAAACTATTATTTCAGTATCATACTATGTATAATTGTGATAAACTGTAGAAATTGTAATACTGTCTCAAACATCATTTGTCCATTATTGTAAGTCCAGACTTTGTACTAAATAACGAGTTACAGGAACAATAAAGAAATGAATAAATACACAGAGAGAGTGAAAATAATATTAGATCAAAAATAGTGTACACAACGACATACAAGAAAGCTTTCTTTCCAAGTCCCATCCCTGAATATAATCGAAAGAGTGATACCCCCACATCTAAAACGAGGTTTTGATTCGTATAATTATTTCAGTATGAACAAAAAATAAAGTATCCAATTTATTATATACATATATAAATTTTGTCATATTATTACATTGTTTTTTTATATATATAAATTTCTGGCACGAGCTCTGTCGTAATTAGGTTGTTTATCAGCGGGCGCCTCTGCGGAGAACAGTGTGGTATTCCTATATCCCGTGAAAGAATAAAACAGCTAACATAATTCACTGTAATGTAGTCCGTGAGATTTGGACGGATTGTGTACCTAAAACGATCAGTTGAAGTGCTGGATTTCAAGCATACAGGCTCATGTCATAAACGTGAAAATTAATTTCGTCGATTTTCTCTTCGATAAAAAGAATAAAAATAGTTCTCCGTTTTGAGTGGAGGTACATAAATTTAGTATTGAAGCACGCACCATTTTAATTTCTCTGAATTGAATGATGAACTGAGTTTAACATGTATCCATATTTCGTGGAAACAGAGATAGTCGAAAAATGGTGAGTTCCGCATTCGAAAATAAACTTAATGTGCTGAACAGTGATTCGTGGATGGAGATGTGTAAAATAGTCTGACACGCTTTGGCTACTTACGTCCTGGAGACTAGAGGAGCGAGCTGTCCAGTGTTGAGGCGCCAGTCAAGTGGCTGCCCTGGAATGCGCCAGTCGATTAGGCGGCAGGCAGAAGCGGGGGTGGTGGAGGCGGCTTCGGCGTCGGCGTCGGCGGCGGCGCTGCGGAGGCGTGTGTGCCGGCGCCCCGGGCGTCAGCCGTCACCCTGGCGACGCCTCAACAGCGAATCAATCCCGACGCCGGCTCCGCCCCCACATTCAACAGATTTCCGTCGCCGCCGGCGGTCGATGCCCGCCGCTTAACTTGGGCTGCGCGTCCAACTGCACTCGTATCTCACGACAGGCGCAATAAACGGGCGACAAACTGTCTGCCGTGTCGTTACCCGCGGCCTTGGCGCTCGCGCACGCGATCCGCCAGCGGGGGCGGACCCATTAAGCGGCGGCTGCGGCTGGCCAGCGCCGCCTCTGGCGCCCTGCCGTATCGCTGCCCTACTCTGACAAGCTCAGTTCTCTGGGAAACGCAGAGGTCGAAACGTGAACAGCAATTAGATACAAAGCTGCTGTCTCCTTCCCCCCTCCCCACAACCATCCACTCTAAAACGAGCGTTCTGAAGTTTTTTATGTGGAGATTTATCATTTTGTAAGCAGTATTTATAAGCCCACGTGATCAAGACTATCAGCCACAATGAAACTCTGCGGTAAGTGAGATTTGATACAAGAACTAAACTACTTAAACAAAAATGAATCACACAGAAGATGAGGAGGAAACGAAATGAAACTTCCTGGGTTGAGAGGAGATGTGATGTTATTTCAGTGATTACAATACCGAATCATCTACAAGCAACTTTAGAGCCTGAGCCAACTTACCAGTATCAAGATTCCACCACATCTCATCTTGATCCATGCACTGATTCGACTGGGAAGGGTGTCATGAAGCGTTGCATCATCTCTTAAGACAAGCTGACACACAAATGTTGTAGCTGGTGCTTGATATCCTATACACTGGCACTGGGACAGAGTTCAGGTCCGAGTCCGCCCCACACATGTTCTACTGGGAACAGATCTGGGGACATGGGAGTACCTCGACATTCAGCAGACAGTTCATAGAAACGTGTGCGATGAGTGGACGAGAAGTTTTATACTGAAAAATGGCACCACAATACCGTCGCATGACAAGTAACACATGAGGACTTGATTTGAATTGATTTGATTTGATTTATTGCTCATTTAGAGACCTGTTATCTTACATTTTACAACAGGTCGTTCATTTTACAGCTTTTCATTTAGATTACAAAACATATTCCAGATTACAAACAGCAATTTTTGTTTTGCACATTTACAATGGAAGTAATAATAAATTAAAAATGCATTAGAAAGTGAAAGAAAAAACGCCAAAAATATTCAGATTTTAAGAAGATGATATGACAGATGATAGGATGGATAGTAAGAGAGAGAGAGAGAGAGAGAGAGAGAGAGAGAGAGAGAGAGAGATAAATTTTATCCTATCTGAGCCAGCCTGATCTAAAAGCCTCGCAAATACTTCGAGCCTTGCAGTCCCAGTTCGATAAAGTCCTAATTTACGGATTAATATTTCTAAACACTATTGACAAAAACACCATAACTACTGTGTTCGTTGTTGAAAACACAATGGTGGAAGTATTTCTTGGGTTATTAATTAATCTTCAGTTCTTATATTATGTACCTCGAATTTTACCTGTTATGTTGCTTTATAAAAATGGCTCTGAGCACTATGGAACTTAACATCTGAGGTCATCAGTCCCCTAGAACTTAGAACTACTTAAACCTAACTAACCTAAGGACATTACACACATCCATGCCCGAAGCAGGATTCGAACCTCCGACCGTAGCAGTCGCGCGGTTCCAGACTGAAGCGCCTAGAACCGCTCAGCCACCCCGGCCGGCGCGACCGTAGCAGTCGCGTGGTTCCGGAATGAAGCGCGTAGAACCGCTCGGCCACCGCAGCTGGCTATGTTGCTCTATACACTGAGTGTTCAGTTACAAATGTTATATCCCAACAGCGGTATAATGACCGCGGGATGGATATACTTGCTGTTTGCACTTAACCTAGAACAGGTTTACAGGACTGACTGCATTACACTGTTAACTCTGATACAGTTTCTTTATTTGAGGTGTGTAAGGACGTATATGGTACGTGTTGGTGAAAGTGTTTGTTCTTTGAGTGAGTGTGTGTTTCGGTGCTGCTGTCTGTGTTGGTGTACGATTTGGAACTGCTGTCTTACAAGGGAACCTCCCCATCGCACCCCCCCTCAGATTTAGTTATAAGTTGGCACAGTGGATAGGCCTTGAAAAACTGAACAAAGATCAATCGAAAAAACAGGAAGAAGTTGTGTGGAACTATGAAAAAATAAGCAAAATATACAAATAGAGTAGTCCATGTGCAACATAGGCAATATCAAGGAGGGCGTAGGCACAATATCGTCGTGGTCCCGTGGTTAGCGTGAGCAGCTACGGAGCGAGAGGTCCTTGGTTCAAGTCACCCCTCGAGTGAAAAATTTACTTTCTTTATTTTCACAAAGTTATGATCTGTCCGTTCGTTCATTGACGCCACTGTTCACTGTAATAAGTTCAGTGTCTGTGTTTTGCGACCGCACCGCAAAACCGAGCGATTAGTAGACGAAAGGACGTGCCTCTCCAATGGGAACCGAAAACATTTGATCGCAAGGTCATAGGTCAACCGATTCCTCCACAGAAAAACACGTCTGATATATTCTATACGACACTGGTGACGGCATGTGCGTCACATGACAGGAATTTGTTGTCGACCAACCTAACTTATACACTTGGCGAATGGGTAAAAAGATTTTTCTACCTTGCCCGATTTAGGTTTTCTTGTGGATGTGATAATCACTCCCAAAAAACTGATGAAAACATAATAGTTTGTCACATAAACTGAAAATAAAAAACTAAACTTTTCACTCGAGGGAAGACTTGAACCAAGGACCTCTCGTTCCACAGCTGCTCACGCTAACCACGGGACCACGGCGCTCCTGAGGTGACACTAGCCTTGATGTTGCCTATCTTCCGCATTGACTACTCAGTTTATATATTTTGCTCATTTTTTCATAGTACCGCAATTCTTCCTGTTTTCTCGATTGATGTGTGTTCAGTTTTTCAAGGGCTATCCACTGTGCAAACTTATAACTAAATCTGAGGGGGGTGCGATGGGGAGGTTCCCTTGTTAGTGCTTCGTGTGTGTTGCAATGGTCTGTTATACAGCCGTGTCTGTATGTATTTCTCACGTAATGTCCCTAAGACGTCATCAGCGACTTTTTTACCATTTTCCACTCGTCTTTGTCTCTTATTGCCCGTATCGTGTCATTACTGTACTGTGTTGGTGTCTCGTGTGCTTCTCTGCACCTGTGACAGTGAAAAAGTATGTGTTCTGGGGAACCATGCTCCCCAAATGTACAAGTAGCACTATGTCAGAAACCGAACCATACCCCGATTGGGATTGATATGGCTCAGTCTCTGACGTTCCCTGATGTCCGGGAAGAATTGATATACCCTACGACCCTTAACGCTTTGCCAGGTATCCACCCGCCAGTTAACGAGTTGGCGCTTCTCGGTAATGTACTATCCGGCAATCTCGATTGACTTCTCCTCTCTCCACTTCGTCAATGAGTACATTGCAGCCCGAAACCGTATGGCTAAGTCGATAGGGAAGGTTCCAAGCGCCACGCAGAGTGGTTGCACTGGCGTGGTGTTAAAAGCTCCTGACAGCCTTGCCACGGCCACTTCTCTGCCCTCGCCGCACGATGTTCTGATTCGCGAGCAGACGTACTCGGTGGGCCCATGCACTGGCTGCAAAAGAGACCACAACGAGCGCACATGAGGACGAAGGGTGTCTGTGACGTACCACTGTTCCATCAGAGTTCCGTCAGTCACTTTCAGCGGTGACCTGACGTCGTACCCGATGGCTCCCCACGCCATGACGTCAACAGTAACACCGCTGCGCTTCCTCGAAACATTAGAAGAATGGGACCTCCACTCATGTCGTCATCACACTCGCCCGTAACCGTCATGCAGGATAGTACAGAACCGCGATTCATCAATGAACACAGTGCGACGCCAGCTGCCCGTGTTTCCAGATCACGGCGCCACTCCAGACGCAGCCGTTTCTGTAGTGGTGTTAACGGCAGCCTACGCGTGGTACGGCGTTTCCTCGCCTGGCTGCTGCTGGTCTCCGCCGAATGGTGCTTATGAAGGGGTTACGATATACTTGGTGTACAATGCTGGGGTGTCCGAGCGGTTCTAGGCGCTACAGTCTGGAACCGCGCGACTGCTACAGTCGCAGGTTCGAATCCTGCCGCGGGCAAGGATGTGTGTGATGTCCTTAGGTTAGTTAGGTTTAAGTAGTTCTAAGTTCTAGGGGACTGATGACCTCAGAAGTTAAGTCCCATAGTGCTCACAGCCATTTGAACCAGCCTTCTTTTTTGATCAGACTTGGTCCACAAGAACCATGACGTAGAGTATGCCTGTCTACATGTTCTTAAGTAGTCCAACATATCGTCACTGTCACATACGAATGCCCCACAAATCTGGATACTCCGCGATAGGAACAACCGGCCGAATGGAGGCCCAAAATGAGACGCCTTTCAGGCGATGAAAACGCTGTTTCGTAGGAACACATGACATTTCCGTATCCGTGATCAGGCGACATCTGACTCTGTTCATGCTTCTCACATACGCTACCAGGCCTGGTAACAATACCAAACAAGAACAATGCTAATGTACTTTGTTGACATCTGTACCTGTGGCACAGTATAGTGAATCTAGCTTTTGTATCCCGCCTGGTTGGTTGGTTGGTTTTGGGGAAGGAGACCAGACAGCGTGGTCATGGGTCTCTTCGGATTAGGGAAGGAAGTCGGCCGTGCCCTTTCAGAGGAACCAGCCCGGCATTTGCCTGGAGTGATTTTAGGGAAATCACGGAAAACCTAAATCAGGATGGCCGGACGCGGGATTGAACCGTTGTCCTCCCGAAGGCGAGTCCAGTGTCTAACCACTTCGCCACCTCGCTCGGTAATCCCGCCTGGAAGGCGGCGCGTGGGTAGGAGCAGGAGCAGGAAAAATACGTCGGTACTGCACGTAAGTAAAAGTGGTTTACCGGAGCCTGAATATATATACAGAGGTATACATAACTAGTACAGAGGAGCACACTCTCAAGATGAAGCTAAGTGTCGCGGCCGGCTCTTGATCAAATGGGGAGAATCTACAGTTATGCTCGTAGAGCTGAACTGTGCCTGCTAGAGGGCGCTGTCGTCGTTGTCTGTCGTAGTGCCATCTTAACTGGCAGCTACGCCGTGGCGTCCTTGCTGTCGATACCACACTAGTCATGTGCATACTTATCGATGTTGTGTAGCGCTACGTGTATGAGGTTGCATTCGCATCCAACCATGTCTTCTGCCTCCTTCATTTTATTTAGTGAGGCAGTTATCAACTGAAACCCCTGAGCAGCAAAAGTACTGATTGGAAGGACAAATAACTCACTTGTCTTCCCAAACCTCTTTGCTTGTTACCTTCTCTGTTGTGTCTCATTCCGCTAGTCAGTTAGCAGAAATCGTCAAAAAACGAAAGCGTTCGGTTATATAGCATTATTTTCTTCAGGACACGCTTGCCGAACTTCGGGATTCTACAGTGTCGTAAAGAAGTAACAGAAAGAATTTCAGTGTTGAACACCAGTGGGCTTTGTAGGTGGCTGCTGTGTGAACCAAGCACACTGTTGTCAGATAAACAATATTACTAATATACAGTGTGGTTAGAAACAGTCTGAAAAACTTGTAAGACTGTTGCAGGGGAGGCTGCGCTGAGGAACAATTGTTAAGACAAAATTCAATACGTTGCGCCGTTTCCAAGTTATTTAGGACTAAAGTTAGCCAATCGAGAGGTGGCGCGCGCAAATTCAAGCACTTGTATGCGCTAAAATGCGATAAGGGCAAAATTCTACAATCATGTTTCAGAATTCGACAGCGGCACTTCCTATCGCATTCATGTCATACTGCATTTTTTACTGTGCTTGCACCAAATGTGATATTTGTTATGAACAGTTATAATAATATTTGTTTATGCTCCATTTAAATTTTTCACAATTTTTTTTTGCTTTAAAATTTTCGCATATTGGTACTATATTTTCTGCATATGTAAATTAAAGTGTACTTTGCTGGAGATTGAAGTTCTTTGCATTGCATGTGAGTAATGTAAATAAAATACTATGTAAATTGTTTATTATGTTAAATAATTTTCTGATGACCTTTCGTATTTAAAAATATTTGTGTGTATAAATCGTTCAAGTGAATGTAAGTTTGATAATTAAAAATGGTCACGCTTAACAACAATATAAGAAATAGGTGTTATGTAAAAGTCAGTGTGCTTTGGTTTGAAACCTAAGTGATTCTGGGGAGTGGTAAAGGTGGTAACGGCGAATTGGCGCGCTACCTAGAGCAAGCGCGGGAAGTAAGACACACAGTCTGTAGGCAGCAATGTTTGAGGCAACACCTTCGTGGAGAAGGAGAAGCTTTGTCTGCAAATTCGCACAAAATGCCTCGGATGGAGACTGCAAACGGCTTACAGCATAGCTGCAAGTTGTTGGGCTAATGTATGTAGAACTGAGCGACGCCAAGAAGAGAAATTAAGCCCATACAGCAAGAGACTTCAGACCGTACTGTGGGTAGTGTAGCCGCCATAATTGATCGCCACACTCAAGCCTGCAGCCACCAGATAAGACATTCTTATAGCAAATTTACTTTTGTACAGCGTGAACCATTAATTTAATAATCATTCTTCAACTTCAAAGACATTCACCCTGTTATTTCATCCTAATCATACGCCTATATGGGGTTCCTTCCTGGTGCCTGATGACTCCAAGTATCTTATTTTACAGACTTATGAAGTGCCAAGTTAATACAAAGAGGCACCATTTGAATTGTTTTTGTGTATTCTTAACAATTGCAAGGTGTTATAGTAGAAGTTTCCTTACGTAAATTTCAATCAGAGTGTAGCCAAGTTACTAGAATCTGGTAAATGACTATACAGAGTTAGTTCAAATAATAATAACTTTTGAAAGTAAATTCCAGTACGAAAGATATTTTCTTGAAATTAAATGATCAGTAATAAATGTGTGTGCTTTAGTATCTAAGTGTTTTAGCATTTAAGTTAGTTTATTATAGAAAATGATTTTCTATGCGTCTCCCCTGGTCAAATTTTTTAGCTTCTCTGAAGTTATCTGCTGGTCTTTTTCTCTTATAAAAAGTACTCTATAAGGCTGTAGGGGTTAAAAAGAAATTCCAGTGTCTGCATCAACATTGTTTACGTGAAGTAATATTTAGTTGAAGAACCAAATCAAACAGTAGGAAGAAAGTCGGCAAAAACTCATACTTCTGCTTTACCAATGCTTCACTGTTTCATTGTCCGCCCCCGGTAGCTGAATGGTCAGCGTGACGGATTGTTAATCCTCTGGGCCCGGGTTCGATTCCCGACTGGGTCGGGGAATTTTCTCCGCCCAGGGACTGGGTGTTGTGCTGTCCTTATCATCATCCTCATCGACTGCAGATCGCCGAACTGGCGTAAAATGGAAAAACCGGTACCTGGAGAACGGCCTGCCCGACGGGGCGCCCTAGCCATATGATTAAATAAATAAAACTGTTTCCTTGTCTGGATAGGATGGCGACCATTAGTAGACGTTTTAAACTACTAAATGAACTTGGAACTGAGTTATCCTAGCTTCAGTAAAATATTATTCATACTGCGTTTCTATTTAACCGCTGGGTAAAATCTTAGGAAAAGAATTGAATAGTTTGATTTACGTATCCACTACACACAACACACGGTCAAATCCTGTATGAAGGGTAACTCTGTTGATTAGCTTCTCTTATAAACGGTACTATCCTCCCATAGTGTACTTCATTTGGAAACTAAACTAAATTTAAGCAAGAGGGTTATACACTATGTGGTCGAAAGTATCCGGACACCTGGCTGAAAATGACTTACAAGTTCGTGGCGCCGTCCATCGGTAATGCTGGAATTCGATATGGTGTTGGCCCAGCCTTAGCCTTGATGACAGCTTCCACTCTCGCAGGCTTACGTTCAATAAGGTGCTGGAAGGTTTCTGGGGGCATGCCAGCCCATTCTTCACGGAATGCTGCAGTGAGGAGAGGTATCGATGACGGTTGGTGAGGCCTGGCAGGAGTCGGCGTTCCAAAACATCCCAAAGGTGTTCTGTAGGATTCAGGTCAGGATTCTGTGCAGGCCAATCCATTACAGGGATGTTACTGTCGTGTAACCACTCCGCCACAGGCCGTGCATTATGAACAGGTGCTCGATCGTGTTGAAAGATGCAATCGTCATCCCCGAATTGCTCTTCAACAGTGGGAAGCAAGAATATGCTTAAAACATCAACGTAAGACCTGTGCTGTGATAGTGCAACGCAAAATAACAAGGGGTGCAAGCCCCGTCCATGAAAAACACGACCACACCATAACACCACCGCTTCCGAATTTTACTGTTGGCACCACACACGCTGGTAGATGACGTTCACTGGGTATTCGCCATACCCACACTCTGCCTTCGGACCGCCACATTGTGTACCGAGATTCGTCACTCCACACAACGTTTTCCCACTGTTCAATCGTCGAATGTTTACGCTCGTTACACCAAGCGAGACTTGTTTGGCATTTACCGGCGTGATGTGTGGCTTATGAGCAGTCGCTCGTCCATGAAATCCAAGTTTCCTCACCTCCCGCCTAACTGTCATAGTGCTTGCAGTGGATCCCAATGCAGTTTGGATTTCATGTGTGATGGTCTGGATAGATGTCTGCCTATTACACATTACGACCCTCTTCAACTGTCGGCAGTCTCTTGTCAGTCAACAGACGAGGTCGGCCTGTGTGCTTTTGTGCTGTACGTGTCTCTTCTCGTTTCCACTTCACTATCACATCGGAAACAGTGGACCTAGGGATGTTTAGGAGTGTGGAAATCTCGCCTACAGACGTATGACACTAGTGACACCCAATCACCTGACCACGTTTGAAGTCTGTGAGTTCCATGGAGCGCCCCATTCTGCTCTCTCACGTTGTCTAATGACTACTGAGGTCGCTGATATGGAGTACCTGGCAGTAGGTGGCAGCACAATGCACCTAATATGAAAAACGCAAGTTTTTGGGGGTGTCCGGATACTTTTGATCACATAGTGTACGTGGCTTTTCCCGTAACAGGACTATTTGATCTGTTGGGGTATAGTATACGTGACAACATAGAGACAGGGTTTTCTGTTATTTAGGTAGAAACATACTCAATTACAATAGTAGTGTTAGGGTTATACAGTCAAAAGTAAGAGTAGTAATTACTACGCAAAGTGCTATGTTCTTTTTTGTAGTTAGCAAAGAACAATGTGTACAGGCTTGTCACGAGAACAGTGCTCTGTTAAGCCGAAGGGGTGTGCTTTGATGCACTTCATAACGACCTATCTCTTGAGACTGATGCAGTGACCGAAATCGTGATTGTGAATAAACACATTTACCTAATAACCAGGAGGAGCCCGCTCGAGTTCAAAAATGGTTCAAATGGCTCTGAGCACTATGGGACTTAACATCTGAGGTCATCAGTCCCCTAGAACTTAGAACTACTTAAACCTAACTAACCTAAAGACATCACACACATCCATGCCCGAGGCAGGATTCGAACCTGCGACCGTAGCGGTCGCGCGGATCCAGACTGAAGCGCCTAGAACCGCTCCGCCACATCGGCCGGCCCGCTCGAGTTCTCGAGCGTGTTAACTTGTCACTTCTGGGATACAAGGAAATAAGCGTGCCCCGGATCGAATCCAGCTGTTGGACGACGAGGGCTGGTGAGCTGACCAGCATGGATGTGGTTGTAGGCGGTTTCCCATATCCGGTATGTGAATAGCGGGTTGGTACCATCGTCCCGCCTCAAACACACCGTACGCTAACATTTCGAAAACGTTCTCAGACTTGAACGTACTCAAGGCACAAACAGACGGGCTACACGGATTCCTCCCGACGTCAGAAAGGGCATCCAGCCACAGATACCTCTAACGTTGCTAAAACTTGTGAAGCAATGACGACCCCATTGAGGAACGGGAAAAGGCAAAGAAGAATAACAATAACAATACGAGCAGCAAAGCAACAGTTAGGAAAAATGAATTGTTCCGAACGACTTCTAAAGTATGTTTTTGATACCACTTCAGTCTCGGTGTACACAATACATGATTTTTGTGGAAGCACTCGATACATTTGAGAATTTGCAACTATAATGCATTCCTTATTTGTTTACAAACAATAAGAATATTTTTGCGGGTTACAACTCGTAAACATAAAATCCCAAGAAGATTTACGTCCTATCAATTTTATTTTAAAAGCAGAAAAATATGAGCGGAAACATAATTGGTTCAAATGGCTCTGAGCACTACGGGACTTAACATCTGAGGTCATCAGTCCCCTAGAATTTAGAACTACTTAAACCTAACTAACCTAAGGACATCACACACATCCATGCCCGAGGCAGGATTCGAACCTGCGATCGTAGCAGTCACGCGGTTCCGGACTGAAGCGCCTCGAACCGCTCGGCCACAACGACCGGCGGAAACATAATTCCGAAGATACATGCTGTCATAAGACAATGTCACTTTCTGTCAGACAGTTTGTTTGAAACATACCACATGCTGCACAAATCATGAAATTCTGTTTAGGCTGTTCCAAACTACAATTTTTTATTCATTGTGTAAACATTATCTTTTTATTTATGAAAAACAGTTCCCTATTGCAGTACCTGTTTCGTCGTTAGAATGAACACCTATATCTTTCCGTACGAGCTCTGATTTCCCTTGTTTTATCGTGGTGATCGTTCCTCCGTATGTAGGTCGGTGTAAACAAAATATTTTCGCATTCGAAGGAGAAAGTTGGTGATTGGAATTTCGTGACAAGATTCCGTCGCAACGAAAAACGCCTTTCTTTTAATGATGTCCATCCCAAATCCTGTATCATTTCTGTGACACTCTCTCCCATATTTCGCGATGATACAAAACGTGCTGCCCTTCTTTGAACTTTTTCTATGTATTCCGTTCGTTCTATCTGGTAAGGATCCCACACCGCGCAGTAGAATTCTAAAAGAGAACGGACAAGTGTAATGTAGGCTGTCTCCTTAGTAGTTACATTTTCTAAGTGTCCTGCCAATAAAACGCAGTCTTTGGTTAGCCTTCCCCACAACATTTTCTATATGTGTTCCTTCCAATTTAAGTTGTTCGTAATTGTAATACCTAGGTATATAGTTGAATTTACGGCTTTTAGATTAGATTGATTTATCGTGTAACCGAAGTTTAACGAGTTCCTTTTAGCACTCATCTGATGACTTATTTCGTATCTTTTCTTTATTTAGGGTGTCTCCTTAGTAGTTACATTTTCTAAGTGTCCTGCCAATAAAACGCAGTCTTTGGTTAGCCTTCCCCACAACATTTTCTATATGTGTTCCTTCCAATTTAAGTTGTTCGTAATTGTAATACCTAGGTATATAGTTGAATTTACGGCTTTTAGATTAGATTGATTTATCGTGTAACCGAAGTTTAACGAGTTCCTTTTAGCACTCATCTGATGACTTATTTCGTATCTTTTCTTTATTTAGGGTCAACTGCCACTTTTCGCACCATTCAGATATCTTTTCTAAATCGTTTTGCAGTTTGTTTTGATCTTCTGATGACTTTATTAGTCGATAAACGACAGCGTCATCTGCAAACAACCGAAGACGGCTGCTCAGATTGTCTCCCAAATCGTTTATATAGATAAGGAACAGCAAAGGGGAACGCCAGAAATTACTCTGTTTTACTCGATGATTTTCCGCCAATTACTACGAACTGTGACCTATCTGACGGAAATCACAAATCCAGTCACATAACTGAGACGATATTCCATAAGCACGCAATTTCACTACGAGCCGCTTGTGTGGTACCGGAAATCCAGAAATACAGAATCTATCTGAAATCCCTTGTCAATAGCACACACACACACACACACACACACACACACACACACACACACACACACACACACACAAAATATTAAATAAATATTATTGTGGAATGTTAATACAATATATTCACGTTCTTAAAAATAATTTTGTCTAAATTTTCTCTAATGGGAAAATTAAATGTCAGCACAGTAATTAGTGTGACAAAGGATGTTTCCAGGCCGTTATAAATAATAGTCAAAAGTGACCCAGAACACAGTTCGTAGTTTACTTTTCATACAGTGACACGCAGAACAGTCAGAAATGAGTTCGTAATCAATTCCGTTTTAAACTTCTTTGCAACCATTCTGACGTTGAGTTATTTTGTACGTACGTCTTTGGCTATTGAAACGCACAAAAACGTGCGAGTTGTATTAGCACCTGCTTGATAACATGTTTTTATAACACAGTGTTTAACGTAATGCGAGTGCGTGCTGAAAAGTAATGCCTCCGAATCTTTTATTATGTGATTAATGTCGGTTGGGGTAGTATACAATGAAGCGCCACAGAACTGGGACTGGAATAGGCATGCGTATTCAAATACAAAGATGAATGTAAACAGGCAGAATACGGCGCTGCGGTCGGCAACCCCTAAATAAGAGAAGTGTCTGGCGCAGTTGTTAGATTGGTTACTGCTGCTACAATGGCAGGTTATTAAGATGTGAATGAGTTTGAACGTGGTGTTTTAGTCAGTGCACGAGAGATGGGACACAGCATCTCCGAGGTGGCGATGAAGCGCGGATTTTCCCGTACGACCATTTCATGAGTGTACCGTAAATATTAGAAATCCGGTAAAACATCAAATCCCAGACATCGCTGCGGCCGGAACAAGATCCTGCAAGAACGGGACCAACGACGACTGAAGAAAATTTTTGAACGTGACAGAAGTGAAACCCTTCCTCAAATTGTTACAGATTTCAGTGCTGGGCATCAACATGTGTCACTGTGCGAACCATTCAACGGAACTTCATCGATATGGGCTTTCAGAGCTGAATGCCCACCCGTGTACCCTTGATGACTGCACGATGCTAGCTTTACGCTTCGCCTGGGACCATCGACACCGACATTGGACTGTTGATGACTGGAAAAGTTTGCCTGGTCGGACGAGTCTCGTTTCAAATTGTATTGAGCAGATGGACGTGTACGGGTATGGAGACAACTTCATGAACCCATGGACCCTACATGTCAGCAGGGGACAGTTCAAGCCGGTGGAGGCTCTATAATGGTGTGGGGAGTGTGCAGTTGGAGTGATATGGGACCTCCGATACGTCTAGATACGACTCTGACAGGCGACTCGTACGTGAGCATCCTGTCTGATCACCTGCACCCATTCATGTTCATTGTGCATTCCAGCGGACTTGGGCATTTCCAGCAGGACAATGTGACACCTACACGCCCAAAATTGCTACAGAGTGGCTCCAGAAACACTCCTCTGAGTTTAAACACTTGCGCTGGCCACTAAACTCTCCAGGCATGAACATTATTGAGCGTATCTGGGATGCCTTGCAACGTGCTGTTCGGAAGAGATCTCCATCCCCTCGTACTCTTACGGGTTTATGGACAGCCCTGCAGGATTCATGGTGTCAGTTCCCTCCAGCAGTTCTTCAGACATTAGTCGAGTCCATGCCACGTCGTGTTGTGGTACTTTTGCGTGCTCGCTGGAGCCCTATACGATATAAGGCAGGTGTACCAGTTTCCTTCGCTCTTCAGTGTATGTCATGCGTATTACTCGGTCAACTTACTCGGTATGAGCACGCAGGTTGCAACCACTATGCCGCTAGATGATTCCGAATTGTAGCATGTAACATGGCAGTACGTAATGTAACTACATCGGTGTGTGAGAAATAGCATATTGTAGTCGAGTTTCGAATTCGAAGAGTTCACACTCTCCTTCAGAATGACGGTGCCACACCACATACGAGCGCTGCGACATCTGCAAAAATCCGACGCCTTGGTTTCCCTGTCACCCATCATGCTCCACGCAGTTACGACTTAGCCCCATCGGATTTTCACCTATTTGCAGCACTTAAAGAACCCATTCGAGGACTTCAGTTTGAAGTGGTGCAAGCAGAGGTGAGGTTGCGGCTCCGTCAACAAAGTCAGACATGCTACAGTGGCGGGATCAAAAAACTGGTCTCTTTTTGGGGAAATGCGTTCGTCGCCAGGGTGACCACGTTGAGAAATAAATATGTAGACATGAGACTAACGATGTAAGATATTAATAACATTTGTTTTCTTAAAAAAATCTTAAGACTTTTCACATAAAAAATTCGGAGCAAGGACGTAGACAAAGGGTCGGAGGGGGGGGGGGGCGTCCAGAGAGTCCGGACACCCTCATCGCCTAAATGAAATTACACGTGACGTAGATGCCGTGCAGTGAAACTTAAAGACATTTTGATTTTCAGTTATTAGAGATAAACTGTCTATACATTCATAGCACTAGCGACTATCGCCGATCCCCATACTGGCCAAGATTGATTGTTGGCCTTGTTTGGTCTCAATTATTGTTTTGTTAAACAATTAAACCGTTTATTGTTTTTGTGCTGTGCGCTGTTGTGATAGTTTCTAATTATAGATAAGTTTGTAACAAGAAAGAAGAGGAAAATAGATTTTGATTCGTCTGCTAGCTTTATGGTAAGTTAAAAATATATACGCACTACTGTAACAACCTAAATACCTGTCTGTATCAGTTTAATGTTAACAGTGGAGTCTTTATTTGGAGGCTGGTAGAACTTTGGGGTTCCAGTATTTCAGTATTTCACAAGGCAATAGAGCGGTAAATATCATAAGAAATAACATGAAATTAAAATCAATGCATAAAAAATTACCTGGATTTGTCTGTGTCGCACAAAAATCGCGTTGATCAACAAAACTATAGTCCAAGCGACGTTGGTTGCATTTCTTGAAAAAAAAAATAGGTCAGTATTCTACCATCAGTAGGCCACACGCGCGGTACTCATTTATGAAAACCAGTTCCGATACGGAACGACGGGGAGAGGTTTGAAGAAGAGGAAGATGTATGTCCTGACAGCACATTTTAGAGCTCGTTCGTTCCTAAAAGATTTTATCAGTGGGCCGACTGCGTCCTGTATGCCTCCCTTCCCCTTTCGTCCAAAATCCATTTACGCTCTTGTAATACGATAATAACTGAAGCCAGCAATTCCATGCACAATTAAATCTTAAAATATGCATGCATTCATGCACTATAAAATGCCCAAACATCCTCAAATAATGGTAAAACATGCAGTCTCACAATTCAATCTTTTGTAGCGTTGCGCTGTATTTTATTTTAAAAATAATGTACAACAAACAGTTTTAACAAATTCTACATCGACTAGGGGTAGCTCTGAGTGCTCAGGCAGTGAGGTAGCCATTCCATCCCTGGTTCGGAAGGCGAGGTGCTTTGACTCGATCTGCCGACAACCTTGAAAATGGTTTTCTGTGGTTCCCATTTTCAATTTAGGCAAATGCCGGGATTGATACCTTACTATAGACCACAATCAATTCCTTCCGAATTCCTTTTTTCCTAACAGATTCCAATTCTCTTAAAGATGCAATCCCTCTGCTTAAATGAAAATAGCTGCATCGAAGGCAAGCCGAGCTTGTCTTTGGACACTCCTGGCACTAACAGCCGTACGATAAATAAATAATAATCCAAATTCTCTTCATTTAGGCTCATGCATTCGTCTGTTAGGACAGTCTTTAATGCAGAAAATGATCTTTCTTGCGTTGCAAGAAGTAACAGATGCATACTTAAATGAGCAAATTTGGAGAAGTATAAGGCTGAATAATTGTAGATCCTTTGCATTTTCGCCACCAAAAATGTTTCTAGCTTCCCTGTCGAACAGAGGTCTCTTTATTCCAAAAACCATATGGGTAACAATCACGATGTACGAAAAAACTAGCACTCTTCAATTCCTTATCACTTCCTCACCTCAAATCCTGACTGAAAGAAGATAAAGTGTAAAATTACCTTGGAGACTGGAATATGACTGTTTCTTACAATAACTGTTTCCCAAAATACAGCACTCACAAGTAATATGATTATATCTCCGCTTGGGGAAAACTCAGACATCATTATCGAATAAAGCGGTTTATCGTTCTTTACGCAAATGTTCAGAATAATTGGAAAACACGAGTCTTTTTACAGTCCGCTTTAATAAATCGGACCCCATCCCCATTTTTGACAAAATCCTGGCTACGACCTTGTCAGGACGCATTACTTTCCAGCATGCCCTCGTATATTCCTTTTGAATTTTCTGAGTGCCCTTATTATGGCAATAGAAGCCAATGTCCGTTTTGAAAGTGAGCGATCTACTTTTGCAACTTCGTAGGCCTACACATCACAGTGGAAAATATGTGTTTTAATCTAAACAAAAATCCGGCCCATTAATAAAATGACGTCGGCAGAAAAATTTCCCGTAGACAGCGCTGCAGAAGATGTCTTTTTAATTATTATTGAATGTATTCTTCTCTAACATTTAAATCAAAGTGCAATGTCAATAGCTACAGCTCTAGAGGTGCACTCACGGATAAACATTTCAATGTAGCATTAATGGAAAAGGTACATTTCACTGTCCAAGCAAAAATCTTATTCCTACAGAAACTAGTGCAGTCAATCAATTGCTGCTGTGTTTTCACTACGAAGGGAACAAAGTGCAGTGGACATTTGGGGTCGGCTACCTCAATAAAGGCAGCTCGCAGACGATCATGAAAAATGAACGTCTTCAGTGGGTCAAACAAAACACAACTGTACTATATCAGACTGGAGGCGTATGGCGAGTTGCGATTTTGCCTCTTTTCGAATGGTTCAAGGCGTCGAGTGCACCGGCGGTCGCATGAGACTTTTAAGCCGCCATGCATGGAGAGTGCAGTTGAGACAGGAGTGGGTTCTGTAACGTTTTGGGGGTGTTTTACGTACCGTGACTAGATCCCAGTCATTTGTGTTACCGTGAACGTGAATCAAGATCGGTATTCCAACATGTTCAGTGGCCAGGTATTGCCTTTTCTTCCACATCTTCATGATGAGTCTGCTGTTGTCACGTCTCCAACGATGATGACAACTGCGTGCACAGAGCTACACGCATACGTTACTGGTTACACGAGCAAGCAGGCATCCTGTTACACCTCGACTGGCCTCCTAAAACAACCAATGTTTAGTGTTACTGTTCTAAACAGCCGTTAGAAGAACACTTGTAGTGAAACGAGTGACTGCTTCCCGCTACTGTTAGAGCACAAGTGTAAACCAGAGTTACACATGTATCAGACTTCTGTCTCGGTTCTTCCGGCGATAATTTTCGCATTGACAGCATTTCTCTTAAGACACCGCGAAGAAGACGAAGCTCTGGTCACAACGAGCTGTGAAAAGTAACAGTTTCCCTCACACGACTACCGGCATAACAATCAATTTACCGACTAACGGAGAATGGTCTTTATAATCTATAGAAATCTTCTCTATCCTATAAACATTACAGTGCACGAATCGACAGAAATTACTTATGCCAGTCAAAATTTCCGATATGACAGGCGGGAGAAAAGACGGACGTCATTGATATTCAATGGGATCGTAACAGCAGCTCTTTCCGGAAAATGGAGGTCGTGCTGAATTTGCCTGACAGGAAGTTCTGTAAAGTGTCTTTTTATATAGCTTCCTTGACTGCTTCTGAATAGGAACGAAGATTTGTTTTCCTTCCTTCGATCGCTATAGCCGAGCGCGTCTAAAAATAAATTTGATGCCTTCTCTGTTCCAGCGCTCCGTCACTGCAGTGCACACAGATTCCTGCTCTAAATATGACCTAGCATTTTCAGAAAATACAATTTCTTCGAGAAAATCCAAGGGCCCGTTAATTAGCTATCTTTGTGTTATGTCTGTCTGAATTTTCCTCATCGAGCAACAATTTACTTGCGTTTGATCACTCAGGACTTGCACGGTCAAGAATCATGGAAATTTTTCTAAAATTTATACTGAATCACCGGTGTTTTTCCTTTGTTATACAGACCTAAACCCTAAATTGATGCCACGAATTCTTATTTCTAATAGTTTTTTCACATTTTCTGCAGCGATCGGTAGTGTTGTCTCTCGCTGGTGAAGTCACACAGACTGCAATGCACACTTTCCCTTACAGGCTTCGAGGGCAGCTTCCTCAACCCAAAAAAAAAAAAAAAAAAAAAAAAAAAAAAAAAAAAAAAAAAAAAAAATGTTTACTAAACGTGGGCTCTAAAATGCGTACCTTAACAGCTATGAGCACTTGCTGATCTTCGATACTGTGAAACACATCTCTGCTATTGAAGAAGTACTCACAGCTCTTAAGGTATGCACTTTACAGCCCATGTTTAGTAAACAATTTTTTATTGTTTTGGTCCTATGGTTACTAGACTATTTTTTTCTTGTTTTGGTCCTTTCCGAAATATGGGAAGCAAACAGATTGCAATAAAAGATATGTTTCATAGTATCTAAGATGAGTAAGTGCTCATAGCGCTTAAGGTATGCATGTTAGAGGCTATGTTGCTTTGATATAAGGGAAATTAGCTACATGAAATTTTGTCATATGATGACATAGTTGGAGGCCGTGGTTGTTATTTGAAGTGATGGTGTTGAGACAGCAACCAGCCACAAATTTGTTTTCAGTTGCTTTATTCAAAGGGTAACGTTACCGGTTTTGAATCGTTATGATTCATCTTCAGACGGTTCATGCTTTCATTACAACATTTTTACAGATTAATCGTCCTAAAATATAAATAATACATAATTATAAGCACGCCACACTGCTGGTTGCGTTATAGATTTTCATTGCATGTGACTTACGTGATATGTCGGTTTGGAGTGTTTGTTTTTATTACATTCGTCCAACAGATGTGAATACATTCCCGCTGCATTCGTTGCACAAGTAAATTTTTCTTACTGAACACTTTACATTTCTCACATAAAAGATTTCTAGCACACACCACATGTTTTGATACAATACAAGGTACTTACAAACACATGAGTGACAAAGATGCCATGACATATCGTAACATCATGAAGATGTTTGCAAAAAGATCATAACTTCACTTATGCAACTGAAACGATTTTTACACTAGTACAGAGAGAGACTGATTTTGTGAGCTTTAGAGCGAATATTGTCATATTAATTACAAATTTGATCCATTTTTTAGTACTGTATAGGTAAGATAGTACATCATTTATTTACATTTAGCATCATGAGAATTTTAGTAACATATAAATTTGCTACTTGATCTGCAGAAAGGCGTAGGAATATTATTTGCTTTGGAGGCTGGAAAATAATTTTTGGACATTTTTCAGGAAAGGGGTGTTAGCTAACTCGGTTTGTTCATTACAGATATAGCCTGGGGTGCTGTTTTTTGTGTGTGTATTTCAATTTCTTTTAATATATTCATAGTGGCTCTTTTTTCTGCTAGATGTAAGATTTTTAAGTTGTTCTCAGTGTTTCTCACTGAATGGTTTTCTTCAGCAATATGAGCTGCAAATGCAGATTTCTTCAAGCTTCCAAGCCTTAAAGCATCAATGTCTTCTTTGCATCTAACTTCAAAACTTCTGCCTGTCTGGCCAGTGTAGAATTTTTTGGCATGTATCGCATTTGAGTTTGTATATTCCTGATTCACCATAGGGACTCTTGGAGGTATTTACATCATGGATTACTTTTTGTTGTAATTTATTATTTGTGGAAAAACTGATTGTGATATTTTTCTTTTTAAATAAGTTTGCTATTTGGTCTGACAGTGGGCCTATGTAAGCGAGAGTAGCATATTTAGGATTGGCTTCTGTGGAGCACTGATTTGGCTTGGAGTGCATGTTGTGTGGATTGCTGTGAAGTGGATCTGTGGTTTTTGTCTGCATTTTGTTGTGGGGTTTTTCTATTATTATGGGTTTATATCCATTATTGTGAACAACTGTTTTAATTATATTGATTTCATTTTGCTGGTCTGTGTCACTCATTGGTACGTTTTTAATTTGGTCTACCATCACTCTGAAAAATGTCATTTTTGTTGGCGGGGGTGGCAAGATAAGTTGTCAATACTGACATCTGTGGTGGTAGGTTTTCTGCAAATAATAAATTGATTTTTGTTATTACTATTGCAAATCTTCAGGTCAAGAAAGTTACATGTTCAACTGTGAAATTAATATTTTTGTGCATTTTGCTTAGATCTGTTGCTAATGTATCAATTTCGTTGTTTGTACCATCAGAAAGCAAGATTGTATCATCAACATATATTCTGTAGTAGATTATTTTGTTTGAGATGTGCTGTTTGGTTGAGAAGAATTTTTGTTCTACACGGTTGATGTAAATATCAGCCAATATCCCAGCTAAGCTACTTCTCATTGCCAAACCATCATGTTGTTGGTACAGTTTGTTGTTGAAGCTAAAGTAATCATGCTGTAGAATAAGCTACATCCTGTACAAGCGGAATGGAAAATCGCAGAGTAATAGCCAGCGGAATATTCTCGTCCTATTAATCCTGATGCCATATTCTCATTTTACCTGTCCAAACAGATGTGCACAAAACACTGTTCGTGCGTACAATGCACAGAACTGCAGCGAGGCTACCACTACGATAATGACAAATCACTGCAGACACACTGCGCTGTAGTTACTCTGGTGGGCAGCGTGTTCATTTTCTCGTCACTGGCCCCGGGAGATACCAATCTAGCCTCTTAAAATCTCGTTACCCATCGCGTAACTTTCCAGGGTTTGTGAAGATGATGGTGTCCACGTGGAACATGAATTTTTAAGCTCAAGAACTATCCCAGACCAAATGGAATCTTTCAGAACATTATTTATAAACAAGGATGTTTTTATCACGATCTGTTTTTGCTTCCTAAAATGACAGCAGACACGCTACTGTTTGAAACAGAAACTCTACTCCAACAATGACGATTGGAATATATTTTTTGACGTTCTGAAAGTAGAAGGAATAAAATTCAGGTATTAAAAGGTCGGACAGATTGTACAGAAACCAGACTGCTGTTACAAGAGTCGACGGACTTGAAAGGGAGGCAGCGGATGGTAAGAATGTGAGACAGGGTTGTAGCCTATCCCTGATGTTGATCAAAATGTACGCTGAGGAACCAAAAAAGAAAACCAGAGCAAAAATTGGAGAAAGAATTAAAGTTCAGGGAGAATAAAAGAAATGTTCGAGATTGCCGATGACATTGTAATACTGTCAGAGACAGTAAACGACTTGCAAGAGCAGTTGGACGAAGTGGATCATGTCTTCAAACGAGGACAAAGATGAACATTAACAAAAGTAGAACAAGGGTAATAGAATGTAGCTGAATTAAAACAAGCAATGCTGAGGGAATTAAATTAGAAAATGGGACACTAAGACTAGTAGCACGGTTTGTATTTGGGCAGCAAAATACTGATGATGGTCCAAGTTGACAGGATACACAGTGCATACTGACTATAGCAAGGACAGCATTTCTGAAACACAGGAATTTGTTGACATCGAATGTAAAGCAGTTAAGACAAGAAGGAAATAGAAGCTTTTGAAACGTGGGTAGATCGCGTGACTGATGAGGAGGTACTAAATCGAATTGGGAGAAAAGAAATTTTTAGCGCAACTTGACTAAAAGAATGGAATGACTCATAGGATACATTGTGAGGCACCAGGGAATTGTCAATTTGGTATTCGAGGGAAGAGTGGGAGGTAAAAATTATAAAGGAAGATACAGTAACCAGTTTCAGATAGCTGTAAGTTGCAGCAAATAAGATGGGATAAAGAGGCTTGCACCAGACAGATAAGCTGCATCTTCGGACTGAAGACCAGACAACATCAAGAACAACAACAAAACTAACGTCCTACAGTCAACAGTAATAAGAAGTTTTGTTTCATTTTTTTGCTGCGTAAGCGCGTTGTAAGTGTTTTGTCCTTCGCGGCATGATTTTCTTACTCCCTTATTGCAAGGTAAGGCAGTATCACTCATTCAATCGATACTTGAATATTTATTGTTGGTCTTCGATCTGCACCTGGTAGGATTGTTAGAGGAAACAAAGAAGATCCAAAGAACAGCAGCACGATTCGTTACAGGTTCCTTTAGTAAACGTGAAAACATCACTGAGATGCTCAGCCAACTCCTGTGGCAGAAGCTGCAAGTGATGCGTTCTGCACCATGGATCACGCCATGATGCAGAACATATCTCTTGCAGCTTCTGCATGTTCTGAGAGGGTATGTTTCTGAAAGGTTCAATCAATATATCCCTTCCTCCCACGTATATGTCACGAAAAGACCGTGAAGATAAAATCAGAGAGATTGTTCACAAGGTGGCTTATCAGCAGTCATTCTTCTCACAAACCATTCACGACTGGGAAAGGAAATGCGGGAAGTGACACTGGTACAGAAAGCGTCCTCCACCACACACCGTAAGGTCGATGGTGGGGATTGGCTGTAGATGCAGAAAGCACGTCTGTTTTGATAAGCTGATATGCTAAGCAGCAGTTGACATCAGGAATCAACATTCAGAAACTTTTCGTGCTCTAGCTCTGCTATTCAGTGTGCTGTGACTGGTTTCATAGAGTGGCGTATGGATTTTTGGAAATGCGACCCATCAGAACAGTTCAGATGACGATTTCGCTAATAATTTCGATTCTGATATGTTTCTGAATGCACTATGTATCATGCATCACCAGTGCCTAACACTGCTAAAGAAATATGAATATACGCATATTTTACTTGATCATATATCCTACAATCTTAGCTAAAATTAAAAAAAAAGCTTATTTATCTCTCTAAACTATATTCCATTTCAACTTTAATGATATGTAGACTATCCGTAGTGGATAGAGATGTGCAGTCATTGTATCTCAGTCCGCAGCTCGTGGTCGTGCGGTAGCGTTCTCGCTTCCCGCGCACGGGTTCGATTCCCGGGTTCGATTCCCGGGTTCGATTCCCGGCGGGGTCAGGGATTTTCTCTGCCTCGTGATGACTGGGTGTTGTGTGATGTCCTTAGGTTAGTTAGGTTTAAGTAGTTCTAAGTTCTAGGGGACTGATGACCATAGATGTTAAGTCCCATGGTGCTCAGAGCCATTTGAGCCATTGTATCTCAGTCAGTGACGTACTTAAACAAAAACAGAGTGGTTTCATTACTATTTTACATCCTCACCCACCCCCACACCAAACTGAAAAAGCTATAACGACTGCATTTTTACATGCAAGAAAAACCCATATGACCATTTAGAAAACAATGTCTTGTTTCTTTCCTTTTTCAGCCATCACAATACAGTTTGATAGGAGGAGGTCCTTCTAGCTGACATTCTCCATCCAATTGACAATATTTATCACAACATTTATACTTAGAATAAAAGCATCACTCTGAAATACTCGAAGTAACTTGTGAAATCTGTTTGAAATATTATGTAGCAGTGGCATCAGTCGTTTAGGAAACTATTAACAGCAAATAGTATTCACATTATGGCACCTTTCCATAAGTTTTTTTAAACATTTAGAAGCAGCTTAAACACATTTAAGTCACTCAAAGAAGTGGTGTGGTTTAACACCATCCTTCTCATTAAATCCCAGTCTTCCAGTTGCAGCACTGAGGCATCAAAATTTCTTCCAGATACTTAGGACGACAGGGCTTAATAGGTTTCTCGAAAACACCAGTGCCGTGCAGTTATTATTCTCCTTTTACAGGAACTTCATGGATGACTTCAAAGTACTGAAAGATGCTTCAGCGTCCGGAACTTGTAGTATACACTCATCAACATCACTTAAATCACTGAATGATATTAGCCCTGCGTTTATCAGATTTAGCACCAAGTATCTAAACTTTATTAATTTTGAACAGTACAATTGGTAGTAACACAAGTGACAGGGATTGACTGGCTGCAGAGACCAGCGCATTTTCCTTTCATAGGACTGGTAGCCGAAATGATACATGACTATACTTTTTTATGTTTTAAAGTTACACAAGTACATTGAGTATTACTTATACTAGTAATAGCTGAAAAAGTGTTCTCCCAGTCGTGTAAGAACACTCGAAAGGTGAATATGGCGAACTGTGAAGCGGCAGCGCCGCTCTCATCCTCAATGCAACCGTCATGTATCAGTGACAATGATGCCTGTAGTAGAAGAGTGTCGTTGTAAATAATATGTAACTCATTTTATTTTCTTCATGCAGGTAGGACAAATCCATCACAACTATCTAATGTGAAAATAATACTATTTAATTAAAAATATGGTATAAACAGTAGTGACAGTAAATGTGTCAACGTGATAATGATGTTGGATTGTTAGTTGTACCAAAGTTGGCTTTTGAAAATCCTTGACATAAAGATACGAAAGTCGTATTATCTGTGGATGAGTAGGTTCACCTATGTGTAACTTCAATGCAAAGGAATTCCTCAACGTACCTCAGTTGTATTGGGTGATCATATAGTTTCCACAGGGGACTTTCCAAGAACAGCTAAACATTTTAACGAGAATGCACTCATCTTGACGAGCGTACACCAGTTACATGATCCAACACGCTCTGCACCAGTGATAGTTAACATGGTCCCTACTGTCCAGTAGTGGGAATTTCAGTTTCCATGGTGGGGCATGGAGTTTTTAAAAAGTTTTGTTGGATTCTTCCAAGAATTTTGGTATGTTATCATTATTATTATATGATTTAACTTGACTAATAAGTTTTATGAAGTAAAATGTCTTTCCTTCTTTAGAAATAGCTATTACTGTAGAATGGGTGGGCAGTTAGAAAATTTTACTGCTAACAGTGGTACACAAGTGCGTGGGAGGTAAAAAAGGCTTATACCTGCTGCTCTAGACAAACGACTGCGCTTCCAGCCATATGTCTACAGATTCTACGAAAAGATATGCACAAATGCCATGCAATTAGTGTGCCAAACTCTGCATACATCAGAAGAAATCATTCCTAACCTTATGACGCTTGCTGTGCATCCACACATACAAATATGTATGAACCAGCTATGCTAGATGTAGGCACAGAACTACATTCTTATTTAGGTGTGTATGTATAGCCACCAATTTCTAAGAGATTATAAACAAATAAACGTGTAATAGTTACATGTCTTCTTGTTTTTTTCCTTATAAAGTCCCTTGCATGCTACTGTGTGTAGTCATCACCATGGTCAAGTGGGCGAAACATTCTCATCACAAGAACTTGATAGTAACTGACTGGTCCTGCAATGCTACCAAAGACTAGGAGAAGAAGAAGAACGAGAAGAAGTTCCGATAATATGTCACCAATAGCTGTCGGTTCATCCTACTGTCACAAGATGAATATTATCATGTTATTGCTAAAACATCCAGATGCCATCTGCTTTCAGCAGGTGTCTATATTTTCAAAAACATTAATTCAGCCTAAGTACCACCTGTTACACGAGATATATCATGACATTGATAGTGTAATATACAGTTCATTCAATGAAAGCAGTTATATCCCACCACCAGAAAGAGTTATGCTGAACACTTCCTATATTTGATAATCTTGTAGAGGAAAACCAGGAGCAAATATGAAAATATTTCTTTTTTGCCCATCAAATGTGGGTTGAGGTCTTTTATTTGAACCAGACATATTTTAAGTTTCCAAATCATCTGGTAAGGAATTATGTAAACCTTATTATCGTTTTCAAACAAGGCATTATGCATTTCAGACACATTTACCAAGCACATGTGGGCACTGACATGTCATTCAATCAGTTTATAACCATATGTTTGGAGTGCTGAAATCACTCACAGTACAGATCTCTGGTTATTGACAAATTAAGAAAATGGAGTGAGGGAGTGTACAGAACAAACTTCCAAAAGTTATCTTAACATACACAGTAAATAATGAAGTAAATACATCAGTATACATTACTCCTTGGACAAATTCACACGTATGTCAGGCATTCAGCTCAAGATGAGCGGAATACATAAACAGGATATTCGTCCATACATAATGAGAAAAAAATAAATGAAACTCCTGAACAACAGTCTACAGAAATGAAAACAATCAAAAAACTTCTGCAAACTTGTTCTGAAAGAGTTGTAATGATTGACAAAAATGTAATAGTCATAATATGGATTCTCGAACATCGACTAATGTTCCAAAAACTATACTAGTTTGCTTGAACTGATCTCTGAAAGAGTTAATGCTGCAAATGCTTGAGATGATATCAATAATAGAGTGATTGTTGCTCATATGAATGAGGTAAATGGAGAAGTTTGTGATGGTCAAAAAATTTTATGGGATGTAAGAATTAGTGATTTTAGAGACGTTTTGAAGTCAATTAAAACATTAAATCCAAAGGTTAAAGGTACTGAAAAAATTTAGACATTGGGAAAAAATATATAAATTGTATACTATCTTGAATCAGTGTAGTACGTAACAGCATGCTGACAAATGTAAAGTCATCTAAGTGTGTAAGGCCATTCGATGGAAATTACGTTTGCTAAGGTTAGCATATTAGGAATGGTCTCAATCTCTCTGAGAAACGTTTGAAACTGTTACTTAATCTCTTGATGAAGATGAAAGAAGAAGGAGAAGATGACATTGCCAAATTCATCAACCGTCACAGCAACGCTAAGATAGATGGAATAAATGGAGATCTGTATGTTTAACTGAGCACAAAATACAGGTTGATCGCAGAGAATTTGAAAGAACAATTGGTTTACTGAATTTACTGTCCTAAGAACCACTAAAGCTGAGAATTATTTACTGAAAGATCTAGAAATATGTGGTGAAATACTACATTTGACAGATGTTCATAAGAAACTCAATGTAAGACCAAAAATCCCACACAATGTGAAATACAAAACCATTATTAAGCTGGCATTAGATGCTAGATGTACCACCGTTGAAGGTATCGACACTGATGTCTTTGATAATGAGCTTCTAAATACAGTATGCAATCGTACTGAAATGGTGCATCCACACAAACATAAATTTAATGTAGGTGTCTTAGTATGTATTTAAAAGCACGAGACAGCATTTGCGAAATAATACCTACCAAACTGCTCAACAGAAATATTTACAATTTTGAAGGTGAAGAGAACAAATCCCAAGCTAACATCTTAAAGAGTGGTAGTTGTGAAGAAATTACTGGAAGTTTTTACACAAAAAGAATCACAGGAAAGCCCTGAATTGGACATATTTCTGGTAAAGCACTTTAGTTAAATGGCTTGGCGTCCCCTCAGTGCAGAACAATTGGATAGATGTGAGTGATCTTTTATAAAACAGGATGTGCAAACCCAAATTGTACAGTGCTGTAATATGAGTGGTAGTAAGTGCATCAGAAATGGTGATAGTTTTTGGACGAATTACTGGTGTAACTGCACATTCATACACATAATTACAGTCAGTCTAGAACAAAGCTTCAAAAGTGGTTAGCATGTGGTGGTAATGTGATTAATCTGCTGGATAAGGCCCACAAGGAACATGATACCACATAAATCGCAAATAGAGATTTGAAGAACGTCATGCTGCACATCGAATTTTAGCCATTACAGCTGGGGAAATACATGCAAAAAATGGACATTGACATTATTATTGTATTGTATTACAATGTGCACGAAACTTGAATTTGGTTTGAGAATAAATTTATCACAAGCTGTGAACGCCACCTTTTATACAGAAAGAAGAAGCAAAAATCTTTGGGAAGTTCTAAAAAATGGATCAAATCAGTGATGTCAGCAGCTTAAAGTGAGCTGAAGTGGAAAGGAGTAACATGAAGAAGAACACCGATTAAAATGCCTAGAGTTGTACCAATACCTAAGACACCTGGTGGATTTATTCAGTTTCTAATTATCATATTGGTGGGTCTTTCAATATTTGACACTTTAGCTGGAAGGGCAGCAGCCATTGTCCAAACAGTGAAAAATGATAATAATACACAAAATGGATGATGCCATCTGTACCTATCAGAAAAAAAACTATATTAAACACTATACAGGAAAGGCTTTAGACAGTTCGTAAAAATCCCCTAGGAATATTACCCAACATACCACTTACAAATACCAGTCTACTTGAACTCTTCAAAACGTTCTACAGCCCAATATTTTGTGGAGTGTCTATGTCAAATAGCTGCTGATGACATTGTGTAAATCTAAAGAATGCAGGATTGTAAATTTAGGTGTTGTGGGAGGACCTGGAACTCGCTGTGTGGCCATATGTTAAAAAAAATTGGAATAAGACCTACTATATGGACTTCTTCAGAGAAGTATGCCCACTGGAAGAGTTGAACCACTAATTTATCAACATCTGTGTGTTCTACAATTTTCGGTGCTATCAAAATTTCGACACATACTTGTGCAGCTATTCATGCCTCATGTACTTCCTCATGACTGCATAAAAACAGACGTCGAGCATGACACTGTGTTAGTTAAGGTTCAGGTGAGATGTTGTAGACTCTCACTTTAAAAGAACCATTGTCTATTCTATGTGTGGATATTTCCACCAACCCGTTTAAGCAGTTGGGATTGGAGTGTTGCAGTGACTTGATGGGAGACATACAATACTGTTCATAATATCACCAAGGTATCTAGAGTCTGATGGCACGAAAGAAGTTATGCAAATACCTCCTGGCACATATGCTATTGAAGATTTGAACATAGTTTTAAAACAATCTGTAGAAGGTTTTGAACAACGTACAAACGCAACATGTTTAAAAGCGAAATGAGGACAACAAAAGGCAACAATAGACATGAGCCAGAACAGTTCGACAGGACCGCTTCCAGATTTCTCAACAAGTCAAGTTTTGGAGAAAAAGTTTGATAAATTTTACAAGTAAGGTCAGCCAGTGGATCTATTACCAGTCAGCACAATTCGTATCAAGCGTAATTTTGCAAAGCACGTATATCTAAATAACAAATTGAGTCACACAACCTACAGAGCCTTCCCTGTTGTTAGCCCAAGATACAAGATCGTTAAGACATCCACCCAACGTCCACCACCTACCAACACCATCTTGGGACCATGGAAGGAAAATCGTTTTTGTGGTAAATCATTTTGAGGAAAATGCTTTGCAGTAGGATTTATGAAATGCAGAAAGTTTTGAATCCAATGAGCAATTTGAGAAGGAAAATGGATCGAAATTTTTGTCTGAGGCTGCACAAGAAAGACGAGACTGCAATTGTCAGGGCAAGGCGTGTACACGGAAACGGAGGTTAGATACAGAAACTTTGTGCATTGACCCTTCAGGCAGGCAAACTATTTGGATAAAGTTATTCATGAATCACTTTTGGTAGAATTACTCATTAGCAAATTACCTAGCACACTGAGGGTAAAATTGATAGGAAGGATATGCAAAAACTTCGAACAAACCTATTGTTATACTGGTTACACCATTTAAATATCTAGAACGATAGTACAAGGGGGAGAAAACTGTTCAAAAACTCTGTTCGTTGTCATGGAAAGAGAATGGTAAGGGTGGTCAGATGCATAACGTTAGTTACAGACAAATGGCACAAAATTCATGAAACCAGGTACACTATGCTCGTGGGAATAACAGGTATTACCCTAACACAAGTGAGATGTGGAAGGTAAAGGCCGGCAAGGACACAAATGCTCTGACTGATGCCAAATAAACCAGGACAATAAATGCATCGATAATGTGTCTGGATTATTCAGCAGCTTCGTTAGCAAATCCTATACCCACGTCCTCACCCAATGCCCTGGAAGATGCACTTACTTTCAGTGTAACAGACTGGAAAGCATAAAAGGTGGGTCACTATTGCCTTAAAATTGTGCAAAAGGAGACAAACCAACAAAAAACAGGCAGGTGGTACACCTCAAGATGAAAGGTCCACCAGCTGACTACCCCAGCTATGAACTGGAATTTCATACTGGAAGTAAAGCTATTCCATATCTATCATCTTTACAAAATAAAGATGGATAGATCTGTTCGATGATGAACTAGGCAGGATAGGACAAAGACTTTGTCTAAAAGACACGGTTATGACAGGCACATTGAATGTAAGAGGACTGAGTAACAAAGAATTAGACCTCTGCGTGATACTGAAGAATCAAAATATAGGCGTGCGGCTCGAAAGTGAAACAAAGAGAAACTTAAAGTCGACGGAAATACCTAGACCACCACACAATGATTTTCAGTGGAGTTCCGCAATATAGAAGAGCATGTTGTGGAGAGGCTTTACTCATAAGTAACAAATGGAAAAACAAAATAATCAGCTATGCCAACATTAATAAAAGAAAAGTAGCTGTGATTTTCAAAGTTAACAGTATCTGTCCAGGTATCATAGATCATGTGCGCCAAAGAAAGAAGGGAGAGAAATATTGCTATTTCTAAGACAAATTGCAAATAATAATCAACAAATTCAATAAAACGCCATTTTAATGAATACAGATCTGAATGCATGTTTTGGATATCTGACAATAGTGGGCCTGGAGGGAACCTCTGGGGGAAATCAAATCAATTTGCAACATTCTGAAAGTTAAAACTACCTATAACTTTCTTCTGAAAAAAAAAAGACATCCATAAATACTCTTGGAGTACATAGGGATGGAGACCATTTATAGATTACATAACAGCAAAGGAAAAAGACAGCTACATTTGTACCCACCTGAAAAAAATAAATAAATAAAACGTATACAGCTCAAGATATATACCAAATTCATCTCCTCCAAGGTAGTAGCACAAGGACACTATAACAAAGTAGGTTAAATCAGTTTCCAGAAAAAGTAACAAAGAGCAATGTTATAGGTGAAGAGAGCCTTACTACAAGAAAATACATAGAAAAGTGAGCGAAAGAAGGGGTGAGAAAAGAAAGAAAACACAGAACTAAAGAAAATCAAAAACACTGAATGCAGAATTAGAAGCAGTTATAAAATCAAACCAAAATCCATATGAAGAGATCCTGCTGAGGAACATATGAGAATCAGAAAACCGCTATGAGGAAAAGTAAAGCTATGTTAGACAAGTTGTACGATAGGCCCATCAAGAATCTTGCGACGGATTCGGCAATGGATGAACTACAAAACACGCTACAAAAAATCAACATGTTCTGGCAAAAGAGCAAGTTCACAAGCTTGTGGAACATGGTGGAAGATGTCTCTCTGTTCAGAAAGGGCAATAGTAGTGAATGAAAAGTACAGAGGCATTAATCTGTTGAAGGCTGCGTACTAAGTACACTCAAAACACTTGAACTACAGGATAAGTGTTCTAGCTAAAGCGCTTCTCCAAGAAGATCAAAGAGGATTTAGGGCACGACATTCATGTAGTGACGACATTCTTACAATGAAACGACTTAAAGAAAAATAGAGAATTTAATCTTGAAATCCACGTTAGTTTTAAATATTCTGAAGACGCTTTCCATTGGGATGATTTAAATAATTTATGGGATCTACTACATGACAGCGGTTACATACAACACTTCATAAGGCAATCTAAAGCCTATATCTTGAAACAAGAACAGTAATAAATAAGATAAGAATCAGTCAAGGACTGAGATTGGAATTGCCTTTCACTCACATTAACATTTATATTGACCACTACCTTAAATATTGGAAATCTGGTAATTATCCAAGAATTAAATTACACACACACACACACACACACACACACATGCACTTGCTAAACTAAGAATATTAATATTTGCAGGTGATACGGTAATAATACAAGAAAGTGACAACGATCTGCAATTAGTAACGCATAGTCCAAACCAAATGTGTTCATAATACAAACTTAAAATTTCATTCCGTGACGAAAGTTACTGCCTTTCAAGGTAAATACCCAATATGGTCAAAAATAGTAATTAATAATGAAGTAATTGTGCAGGTGTCACATTTTTAAGTATCTAAGTTCTTTTTAAGTATCTAAGTTCTAATATGTAGAAAAATAAACAGTAAAAAGGACTTCAAAACCAGAAAAGATACCCAAATTAAGTTTTGTGATACCATATTGATACCATTACTGTTGAACTGAAGTGAGATTTGGTTAAATAAAAAGAAAACTAACAGCAACGTACAGCAGATATGAGAACTGGAAGCAAAGAAAAGGGCTACATGAGATGGGATTTGATAAAGAATGACGTTCGAAATGTGATAAAGATACAACGCTGGATATAGAGTAGGCCGACAATAGAATGAGAGATGAAAGATACCCAGGAAAATCCTGAACTGTAACTTGAAAGGAACGAGAGACAAGCTCGACAAATAGAATGAATGACATA
This sequence comes from Schistocerca nitens, assembly GCF_023898315.1. Lineage (NCBI taxonomy): Eukaryota > Metazoa > Arthropoda > Insecta > Orthoptera > Acrididae > Schistocerca > Schistocerca nitens. Next base: position 731,985,413 of record NC_064615.1, read on the forward strand.
AAGTTTTTGAAGATGCAACAAGCAGATAAAAGGGCAAATATGGTGTGTAAGATGATGATGATGATGATGATGATGATGATGATGATGGTGATGATGATGCTGATGACGAATGAAGTATGGCTATGCACGTAGGAAGTACAAAAGAGTAAATCCAACTGTGTGGAGGCAAGGGACCGGGTGAACTTTAACAGATACAAACAGATCATCTGAAGGTGTGTGAGTAATTAAGAACCCACCAGTAGCAAGAACCAGGTGATATATGCGTCAGCGTTTGTATGATATCAGGAAGGTGTGCAATTAGAAGAAATATTTCTGGAGAAGAAACATAATAAACAAATGGATATGAATAAAGACGCAGTAAGTGGGCATGTCCACGAGACAGAGGTGAATTTGACTGTGAATACACGTAGTGACCTTTGTCTAGGACGTAAGATTTGCTGGGAAAGGCAGAAACTTGGCCTATAAGGGATGGAAGTTTATGGGCTACGACTGGAATCTGGAGCCGAAAAGTAAAGGAGTCAGCTCACGTGTACTTTAGTGAAGAATTGATGAATTTTCAACATACAATGTATGTAGCTGCGGGAACAGGAGTAGAGATGATTTTTGAAATGGATGGGCTCAGGGGAAAGAAGCAAATGTTCTAATCAGTGAACAAAAGATAAGTGCCCTGTATCACAGAGAGAGAAAGGAGGTAGAAGTTTGGAAAGATAAGTTTGCGTCCAGTGATAATGAATTAGAAATAAGGTGTGCCAGGTTAATGACAAATCATTTGTTAGTACAGTGGTAGCAACAAAGGAAGCTATTGGAGAACGTATAGAACAGAGTCAGTTGCAAGAGGCCGCCTACCTGCAGAAGGGAGCACGATCAGAGTAACAATCGTCTAAAATTTGAAGCTTAAGGCAGAAGCTTATCAAAGGAAGGCTAAGGAAGTATCAAAGCCACCTAACTCCAGAATAGGGGACAGTATCCCTTTGAGAAGCCCTGAGACAAGTAACAAAACCCGAAAAAACATTAGGAAAGTTTTTCATATGTATTGAGGACCATTTGTGGTCACAGATATACGACTCTTGAGTATATTTGTATTAAAAGATTCAATATTAGAACAAATTGTGGGCTTTCATAGTGTGAGGAAAGTGTGTGGCGTTTTTCATTTTTTTTAAGTAAACGGCATTTTGAAATAAATGTAAAACAAGTAGACTTTTCTAAGGAATTTTATATTTACATGAAACCCTGTACTTTAATCTACTTTTCTACGTAATTGCCACCAATATTAAGTCACTTAACGTATCTTAGGATTAGCTTTGATTGACATCCTCATAGAAATTTGCTCCTTAGCATAACTTTCGATAATTTAAACGTTCTGTAGCAACTGCATAAAACACACTTCTCGACACTTGAAAACTCATTACATAACATCGAAATCGTAAAGCATCGATTTTCTCTCACTTTCTCATCAACTTTCTGCACCAAATCGTCAGTAATGAGTGAAGGTCATCCAATTCGTTCCTCATCATCCTCATTTGTACGGCCATCTTTAAAAGCTCTCACCTATTTTTGTCCATCCCACTACTTGTATGTCACAAGAAGTGTGCTTTATGTAGTTGCTGCAGAACGTTTAAATTATTGAAATTTATGTTCAGGTGGCTGATTTCTATAAGGACGGTATTCAGAAGCTGTTTGTATGATACGATAAGTGCCTTAATATTGGCGGGAATCATGTAGAAAAGTAGATTTAAGCACAGGCTTTAAATTGCTAAGAAAAGTTTACTTGTTTCATTTTTATTTCAAAATGGTACTCAATTAAAAACATGGCTCATAATATTGAACCACCAGAATTGCAACAGTTTTCAAATGAGAGAAAAATTCTACAAACCTGATGGTTAATGAAAGGAGAAGGGGCAATTTCTGGATTAGACCCGTGGACAAGTGAAACATTCTAGCCAAAAATTACGGGAGAAGTAGTGAGATATAGATTGCATTTATCGCGGATTCAGATAGCAGCGTCTATCTTATTAGTGAGGACCTGAGGAAAAGAGTAAAGGAATGAGAACAGACGGTGTTCCCTGTGACATGTATTTATATCAAGGAAATTGCGTGGAAAAATAGTCATGATAACAGAAAAGCACTTGTAGAATTTTCTGTTGTAACTGTGATGCCATGGTAGTCGATGTTGATTGCAGTAAGTATGAGCGTTGGTGTCATACTGGGTGTGGGTTAATTAACCCAGAATGAAACCGATTTCTGCATTGTTGAGGAGAAGGTGCAGATTAAATACAAAGGAAAAAGAAGGAAATATCTTTTGAGAAAATAATAAGAGATGTCTGAGGGATCTTAAAACAGAGGAATAAGCTGCAGGGAAGAAATGTGTATAGCTATGGTAGTGTGATGTGGTATTGTAGCACTTAGATTCAGCAGTGGAGAGTACTGAGGTTTTCTTTCATTCTTGTGTTCACAATACTACCACATGAAGCGAAATTTTTGGTGTTCATATGTCAGTTTAATTACTTTTGATGGTGGGCTGTAGTAAGCATGGGTGACATAAAAGGAAAGGAAAAATTATTATTTTCAGGAGGAACTGTTTACAGTGTCGTGTTTGTTTTTCTGTATATATCCAGAGTACAGTATAAAGGTAGTCTAGTTATTGCACAGAAGTTAGTGTAGATTTAGTCAAGGTCAGGATATAAAGAGCTTAAGAGCAAGCATGTAAAACGAAGGAGAAACTAAGATATTTTTGGCAGTTAACACTACCAAAAAGTATGTATAATGAAATTACTGGCAGTAGTCAAGAGATGTTTGTGATTCTGAGACACGAATGATGCACAGGAATAATGATGTCCACAACTGTGCATAAATGGTGCACTAATCTCAATGTTAATTAGATTATAATTGTCTCAGTATTTTTTTGTTTATCAGTTACGTCTATGAAACAGGATTACACTATATGTCCAAAAAGTTCTTAGGCGATATCAGATAAAAACTAAGGTGGCAGCTTGAACTAACAACTATAAACAACAGATGTGCATTTGATCAGATAATTGAGAGCATAGTATCTCACCATCATTATCACAAATCTCAATGGAGCAACATGTATATATCAAATGTACAAAATGCTCTGCAGGGTAGTCCGAAAAAGAGAAAGAGGTATGTAAAGTTTCTACTGCACACTTGTCTCCTGAACAAAACAATAATGCATGGATGCTTTCCATGCTGACTGAAATGACGAACGTGGAAATTTTTTTCGAGGAAAAGATCGTCATGGGTAACAAGACTTGTCGTTCAACACGGACCAACCACAAAACGACAAAGTACAGAAATCCAGGTGAAGGATCAACACTTCGACGACATAACTGACAGTCAAGCCAAAATGACGCACAATTTTATCAACATCACAAAGAAGGATTTTTGTCACAGCTTCACATGGCTGAATGAACATTCTGTGCGTTGTACTCAAATGGAGGGGGAGGGGCTGGATAATACTATGTACATTGTCTGAAGCTTCAAAGTCACCACCTCAGCGTTTCTTTATTTTTCATTAATCTAGTCTCTAAATTTTTGAGCTGACATTCTCTACATTCACAACAATATGGTACAATATGCTGAAGTTGACACCAAACGGCGAAGTGATATTGCGCAAAATTTCATGTGCAAACACGTTGGATATGGACGCCATCTGTTATTTGGCACTGGATAGCTTTGTGCTCACAGAAGGGAAAGAGTACAGGAAAGAGCGCACGTTGATGGATGAAAACAAGGCATAAGAAACGAAGAAGACCGACTATGAAAATTTACTAACGTCCAAAACTTCACATATCAGACTGTCAGAGCAGTAACTAAAGTTGTATATCGACAGAGTATCAACCGAAAATCCGATATACACTCCTGGAAATGGAAAAAAGAACACATTGACACCGGTGTGTCAGACCCACCATACTTGCTCCGGACACTGCGAGAGGGCTGTACAAGCAATGATCACACGCACGGCACAGCGGACACACCAGGAACCGCGGTGTTGGCCGTCGAATGGCGCTAGCTGCGCAGCATTTGTGCACCGCCGCCGTCAGTGTCAGCCAGTTTGCCGTGGCATACGGAGCTCCATCGCAGTCTTTAACACTGGTAGCATGCCGCGACAGCGTGGACGTGAACCGTATGTGCAGTTGACGGACTTTGAGCGAGGGCGTATAGTGGGCATGCGGGAGGCCGGGTGGACGTACCGCCGAATTGCTCAACACGTGGGGCGTGAGGTCTCCACAGTACATCGATGTTGTCGCCAGTGGTCGGCGGAAGGTGCACGTGCCCGTCGACCTGGGACCGGACCGCAGCGACGCACGGATGCACGCCAAGACCGTAGGATCCTACGCAGTGCCGTAGGGGACCGCACCGCCACTTCCCAGCAAATTAGGGACACTGTTGCTCCTGGGGTATCGGCGAGGACCATTCGCAACCGTCTCCATGAAGCTGGGCTACGGTCCCGCACACCGTTAGGCCGTCCTCCGCTCACGCCACAACATCGTGCAGCCCGCCTCCAGTGGTGTCGCGACAGGCGTGAATGGAGGGACGAATGGAGACGTGTCGTCTTCAGCGATGAGAGTCGCTTCTGCCTTGGTGCCAATGATGTTCGTATGCGTGTTTGGCGCCGTGCAGGTGAGCGCTACAATCAGGACTGCATACGACCGAGGCACACAGGGCCAACACCCGGCATCATGGTGTGGGGAGCGATCTCCTACACTGGCCGTACACCACTGGTGATCGTCGAGGGGACACTGAATAGTGCACGGTACATCCAAACCGTCATCGAACCCATCGTTCTACCATTCCTAGACCGGCAAGGGAACTTGCTGTTCCAACAGGACAATGCACGTCCGCATGTATCCCGTGCCACCCAACGTGCTCTAGAAGGTGTAAGTCAACTACCCTGGCCAGCAAGATCTCCGGATCTGTCCCCCATTGAGCATGTTTGGAACTGGATGAAGCGTCGTCTCACGCGGTCTGCACGTCCGGCACGAACGCTGGTCCAACTGAGGCGCCAGGTGGAAATGGCATGGCAAGCCGTTCCACAGGACTACATCCAGCATCTCTACGATCGTCTCCATGGGAGAATAGCAGCCTGCATTGCTGCGAAAGCTGGATATACACTGTACTAGTGGCGACATTGTGCATGCTCTGTTGCCTGTGTCTATGTGCCTGTGGTTCTGTCAGTGTGATCATGTGATGTATCTGACCCCAGGAATGTGTCAATAAAGTTTCCCCTTCCTGGGACAATGAATTCACGGTGTTCTTATTTCAATTTCCAGGAGTGTAGTTTGTTATGTGCTGTCGTTCAGGAGAATGTGCGTAAACGATAAGTAGTAACACTTGACCTATGGAGCAAAGGAAAAGCACAACTGCGGGCGTCTTTTATGTACAGCTCCTGTGGGGAACTCGGTAGAGCGTTAGTCTGTTGTGCCAAGAGCCCTGGGTTTGAGACCTGGTCTTACCAGTTTTTGTACAATAGTACGTTTGAATCTGTTATATGGGACAACATGCTCCTGACGGATAAAAGGACTAATCAGAGTTTATAGCAATGTTCTATTGGGAGTCCGCTTTCACTTCGAACCACATGTACAGTAGTATTAACAGTAATAATAACAATAATAGTTATTATTATATCAATACCACAGTCAAACATAACATTCGCAACATTCCGTCTCGTATTTATTACACCCAGCGACAGTAGCGTCCCCAAGCGACACTTTTGAATACGATATCAGATGAGTGCGAATACTAACGTTTACAATGATTTGTAACATAGCATTTACAATATGCTGTGTATATAGTGCCATAAAAATCAACAATAAGTAAAAAATTACATCACATCTGTGATTGTTTATTTTCCTAAGGGACCCTGGGAGGTAAGAAACGGTGCGTTACAGGACACTTTATATACGATTCCCTTGTAACGTTAGACGTTTACTGAATAACGTCGTTTTCCTTTAATAACCAAGCACCGCTAGTGAACACCAGAAGACCTGGCGTTTTACAGAAAAATGTATATCAGTCCAACAAAGCAGAGTTCTGTTGGGTACACTTTCAGCTAAATCAGTGAAAGTGGAACGTAGGAAAATTGGAAATTTGTGGTAAGTTCCTGTGGGACCAAACTGCTAAGGTAATCGGTCCCTAGGCTTACACACTACTTAATCTAACTTAAACTATGTAAGGCTAAGGACAACATACACATCCATGCCCGAGGGAAGACGCGAACCTTCGACGGGGCTAACGCGCGAGCCCTGGCAAGGCGCCTCAGATCGTACGGCTACCCCGCGCGGCACCTACAGGGTGTTTCAAAAATGACCGGTATATTTGAAACGGCAATAAAAACTAAACGAGCAGCGATAGAAATACACCGTTTGTTGCAATATGCTTGGGACAACAGTACATTTTCAGGCGGACAAACTTTCGAAATTACAGTAGTTACATTTTTCAACAACAGATAGCGCTGCAAGTGATGTGAAAGATATAGAAGACAACGCAGTCTGTGGGTGCGCCATTCTGTACGTCGTCTTTCTGCTGTAAGCGTGTGCTGTTCACAACGTGCAAGTGTGCTGTAGACAACATGGTTAATTCCTTAGAACAGAGGATTTTTCTGGTGTTGGAATTCCACCGCCTAGAACACAGTGTTATTGCAACAAGACGAAGTTTGCAACGGAGGTTTAATGTAACCAAAGGACCGAAAAGCGATACAATAAAGGATCTGTTTGAAAAATTTCAACGGACTGGGAACGTGACGGATGAACGTGCTGGAAAGGTAGGGCGACCGCGTACGGCAACCACAGAGGGCAACGCGCAGCTAGTGCAGCAGGTGATCCAACAGCGGCCTCGGGTTTCCGTTCGCCGTGTTGCAGCTGCCGTCCAAATGACGCCAACGTCCACGTATCGTCTCATGCGCCAGAGTTTACACCTCTATCCATACAAAATTCAAACGCGGCAACCCCTCAGCGCCGCTACCATTGCTGCACGAGAGACATTCGCTAACGATATAGTGCACAGGATTGATGACGGCGATATGCACGTGGGCAACATTTGGTTTACTAACGAAGCTTATTTTTACCTGGACGGCTTCGTCAATAAACAGAACTGGCGCATATGGGGAACCGAAAAGCCCCATGTTGCAGTCCCATCGTCCCTGCATCCTCAAAAAGTACTGGTCTGGGCCGCCATTTCTTCCAAAGGAATCATTGGCCCATTTTTCAGATCCGAAACGATTACTGCATCACGCTATCTGGACATTCTTCGTGAATTTGTGGCGGTACAAACTGCCTCAGACGACACTGCGAACACCTCGTGGTTTATGCAAGATGGTGCCTGGCCACATCGCACGGCCGACGTCTTTAATTTCCTGAATGAATATTTCGATGATCGTGTGATTGCTTTGGGCTATCCAAAACATACAGGAGGCGGCGTGGATTGGCCTCCCTATTCGCCAGACATGAACCCCTGTGACTTCTTTCTGTGGGGACACTTGAAAGACCAGGTGTACCGCCAGAATCCAGAAACAATTGAACAGCTGAAGCAGTACATCGCATCTGCATGTGAAGCCATTCCGCCAGACACGTTGTCAAAGGTTTCGGGTAATTTCATTCAGAGACTACGCCATATTATTGCTACGCATGGTGGATATGTGGAAAATATCGTACTATAGAGTTTCCCAGACCGCAGCGCCATCTGTTGTTGAAAATTGTAACTACTGTAATTTCGAAAGTTTGTCTGCCTGAAAATGTACTGTTGTCCCAAGCATATTGCAACAAACGGTGTATTTCTATCGCTGCTCGTTTAGTTTTTATTGCCGTTTCAAATATACCGGTCATTTTTGAAACACCCTGTATAAGGAATGTACACAGTAATAACCATGTTACTCAACGTATCAAACAAGCCATCACAACTGTAGCTTAAGCGAAAACCACACGGATGTGATAATAAATCGTAAAAGGCAATTAAACTGTTTCGCAACACAGGAGACATCAGTTCCATAAATGTTGCTATATCTGAGCCAGAACCACCAACAATCTTTAACACATTCGCTTTTGAAGCAAAAGTAGTTACATTAAAAAAAAAAAATATTTGTGTATCAGAAAGTCGAGTTAAGTGTATGAAAGGGTGAATCATTGGACTCCATAATTTTTTTTTGAGTATCAAGGACAGTGATTGTGATAATTACTGCAGACGACAACAGAAATATTGCTTCTCATGCACGAAATGTATTTATATTATTTTTCTTTCAGTGGTATAAGCTGCAAATATAGAGATATCCGAAAGTATATCTTCATGAACGAATTGTAGCTTATGTCACTGAATCAGTGTGATTCGACTGTTTTTACATGTACATGTATCTTTTGGTAACTTACTAACGCTTGAAACGCAAAAATATAACCACTGTTCTGTTAATTAAATAGAAAAAAATTAAAATAAAACATTATCCTTGCGATACATGTATGTTTTCCCACCGCTTGGAGCGCTAGTGTCGCTCCAGCTGTCAAACTGTAAGAACTTCCACACCTGATAGTGTCGTGACTGGATTTATTAACATGCAGGTAACAAAAGAAGGGAGAGGTCATTACTTTACAAACTTGAAGCCGATGTCCGTCATCATAACTAGCCCAAAACATTAGGTTCGCCGTTTTGATACTTCCCCATGACGTCACTGTGACGTGCACGTTTCCAGTTTCGACCGTGTTGGGAGAAAAATGGCTCTGAGCACTATGGGACTCAACTGCTGTGGTCATCAGTCCCCTAGAACTTAGAACTACTTAAACCTAACTAACCTAAGGACATCACACACGTCCATGCCCGAGGCAGGATTCGAACCTGCGACCGTAGCAGTCGCACGGTTCCTGACTGCGCGCCTAGAACCGCGAGACCACCGCGGCCGGCTCGTGTTGGGAGCTTTCATTTTCTGCAGACATAGTTGTTTCACCAAAAACGCCAGCTTGCGTTGTTTATGGGTGTACTAATCGACTCGATCGTAATGTAAAGTTTAACGGGATCACATTGTACGTGAAGCAACAAGCAATATTGTCCTTTGCATACATGAATCATCGTTGCACTCTTTACTTTTATTGAATGGTTTTACTTCTGTCATTTGACTTTAGATTCACCTTACTTTACTCAGTGTCCATTCTTTCCCTTCTCTCCACTGTTTTTCATTGTCTTCCGAGTCGCAAAGGCTCTGACATCCGAGCCACACTGTATCAAAGGTCTCGTCCCCATACGACACACGACTACGTAATCTCGCTGACTGCTGGGGCAGCATGTGATGCACTAAATTCCTCTCGCCATAATTATCATTCATTATACACTGTTTCTCCCCATTTAAAAATATTTTGGCTAGTACAGCCAGAGACAACGGTCATGTGTGCGTGAGTTTCGTGTGTATGATTGTATGAATGTATATAATACGTGTGCTGTTCTTCTTTTCTGAAGAAGGCTTTGGCTGAAAAATTACAAGGTGTACAACTTTGCTTCAGCCGTTTGCCGATAGGTGACAACAACGGTAAGTAGCGGTCGAAAGAAACAGATCGCAGACGTCAGGCAGTTAGCTTGGACCTCGGTCAACATAATCTCATTCAAACATTAGTCGATTTGTGTCTGTATCATAAAGTGTTCATGATTGAAAATGTCAGTTTACGAGCCTAATTCTCGTCATTTGTGGGAGGTGTTACTGTTCTCTATCAATATGAATAAAACAGCGGATGAGTCTCATCAAATGCTCTCAAGTACGTATGGTAAGGACGCTATAAGTGAAAGAACGTGTCGTGAGTGATTTCAACACTTCAAGAACATTGGTTTTAACGTCGTAGAACGGCATAGTGGTGCAAGAGAGAATGTTTTCGAATATGCAGAATTGGAGACATTGCTGAATGAAGACTCGCGTCAAACTCAAGAAAAATGTAGATGCCGTGTGACTAGGGCCTCCCGTCAGGTATACCATTCATCGGTTGCAAGTCTTTCGATTTGACGCCACTTCGGCGACTTGCGCGTCGATGGGGTTGGGATGATGATGATGATTAGGACAACACAACACCCAGTCCCTAAGCGGAGAAAATCTCCAACCCAGCCGGGAATCGAACCCGGACCCTGTGGCTTGACATTCTGCCGCGTTGACCACTCAGCTACCGGGGGCGGACTAAACTCAAGAAGTTTTCGCACGATTAGTGTAAGTGACACAGCAAGCCATTTCAAAACGTCTCAAGCCTATGGGCATGATTCAGAAAGAAGGAACTTGGGTCCTGTGAGAGCTGAAACCAAGAGACGTTGAACGGTTGTTTGTATGTTTGTGAACAGTTGCTTCAGAGGCAAAAACGGAAGGGATTTCTGCATTGCATTGTGACCAGGGACGAAAAATGGGTTCATTACGATAACCCTAAACGTAAAAAATCATGGGGTTATCCCGGCCATGCTTCCACGTCGACGGCCAAACCGAATATTCACGGCTCCAAGATCATGCTCTGCATTTGGTGGGGCCAGCTCGGCGTCGTTAAAACCAAGTGAAACAATCACAGGTCACAGGTGCTCGTTATCGAACGCAATTAATGCGTTTGAGCAGAGCATTAAAAGACAAACGGCGGCAATACAGCGAGTGATTTTGCAGCACGACAACCCTCGGCCACGGGTTGCAGAAGAGGGCAAAACGTACTACGAAACGTTAAAATGGGAAGTCCTACCCCACCCGCTGTATTCTCCAGACATTGCTCCCTCTATCACCTGTTTAGATCAATGGCGCATGGCCTGACTGACCAAAACTTCCGATCTCATGAAGGAGTCACAGACTGTATCGATTTGTGGATCACTCCAAAAGATGAAAAATTTTTTCGACGCAGGATTCGTACACTGCCCGAAAGCTGGGAGAAAGTAGTGGCCAGCGATGGAAAATACTTTGAATGATACATGTATAACGAATTTGTTTCATTGAAGCCTCAAATGTTGGAGAAAAAACGGCGGAAGCAAAGTTGTACATCTTGTATGTCAACGCTATTTTCGTCATGCCTGCCTTGTGCTCGGCGTTTGAGCAGCAATCTATCCTTTTCACACTGTAGTTATTCCTTCACAAGGTTTGTTGTATATAATTCACTGCACTTCAACAGGAACAATGATGTACGTAATTACAGTACCAGAAGAAAAAAAAGACATTCATTACGACACATTAAGGTTGTCTGCAGAAAAAACAGGAATTCACAATTCAGTAAAATTTGAAACTAAACTGAAAACGTTTCTCTCTGATAATTCATCTTATTTCGCTAATGATTATCTATTACTGTAATGTACAAATGGTGATGGGTAGAAATTACTAACATCTGTCTGTCTTTAATTAAAACTTAAAAACTAATAAGTGATCAGCATGGACGCATATTTACAAAAAAAATTAATGTCAGTACATAATGACAGTTCCATATCATTATGATTTATCATGAAAATATACATGGAACATGAAACTAAATAACCAACTGTTGGTATGTCACAAAGCATGGTCCGGGACAGTTTTAATCTGTGGTCAGAATGAGATTTTCACTCTGCAGCGGAGTGAAAATCTCATTCTGGAAACATCCCCCAGGATGTGGCTAAGCCATGTCTCCACAGTATCCTTTCTTCCAGGAGTGCTAGTTCTGCAAGTTTCGCAGGAAAGTTCTTGTGAAGTTTGGAAGGTAAGAGACGAGGTACTGGCGGAAATACAGCAGTGAGGACGGAGCGTGAGTCGTGCTTGGGTAGCTCAGATAGTAGAGCACTTGCCCGCGTAAGGAAAAGGTCCCTTGTTCGAGCCTCGGTCTGGCACACAGTTTTAATCTGCCAGGAAGTTTTAAAATCAATCAGTTAATCAAAGTTGATGTACATTCCAGTTGTGCTATGTTTAGTCATTTCTGAAACATTGAGATAGTTGCTGACGAGAATTATTCCGAGAAAAGAAGCAAATAGGGACGCCTACATCATACATAGGCTAGGCTTTACTAAAAAGTTACTCACATGCGTGTTAAAGCAAAATATCCGTTTTAAGGGTCTTTACCATTTGAGACCATTCCCTCAAACACAGTTATAGCATTTCACAATGCTGGAAGATGTTTAAAAAATTATATCCTTTTTTTTACCCTGTTAAGTTGCTAGTATTGACCACACACTGGATGACGCATCATAGGTAAGATTTCAAAGTAAGAAGATGGGTAAGCTACAGAGAGATTAATGCACTGACAATTTAATAAAACAAGGAGGTATACGTCTAAGCAGTTCTGCTTTTTCGACATTTCAATAATCATTTAGTTGACATGGACAAGATACGATAGTATGTCTTGCTTCTTTCTTAATTGCATACCATTAAGGGGCTAGCACAGAACAAATAGTTAAGATTTTTCGCAAACGTGAACACTACAAATTTTGTGCATACGAGTTGAAAGGTGAAAATGTAACGGACAAGAAACAATAACGATACCAGTAAGCAAACAAACATTGGCTTCGGAGGTCCAGTTTCTTTTACAATCGATACAAATATAGTAAAAGTGGAATTAAATGGACTACGAAATCATGCTTTTCACATCACTTCCTTTTGTTTCTGGTTATCCGAAATATAGCTGAAAAAAAAACAACTTACGTTAATGAGGCCAAATTTGTCGTATTACTGGAGCAAACACGGATTCAAGAACAGAAAAACGTTCGAAATTGTCTTCCTGACACTATGTTATTCACGTAAGCTCTATAATTTTTAGTATTTAAAACAGTTGGTGCGTGCACACGACAGAAATAATGAATAAGATGCAGCGGTAAACAATAGTTTGCTAATGTTTTGGGTTACTTAAAATGGCGGCAGGCCCCGCCCACTCTACCTTCAGAATAACTTACAGCGTAACTCTGTCGTGCCACCTCCCTCCTTTTTTTACCTCCATGTTTCTTAGGCTGTGATTAATACTTTCGCAAGCGTTACGCAATTGTTTCTTCATTCTTCTGTTAGGATTCCTTATGTTTACTCTGAGAAAATGCAAACGTACTATATACATTTGATGCCTTCAAGTAAACAAAGCGAAAGTGGACTAGTAGTAGAACATTGCTATAAACCCCGGACAGTCCTTTTACATATCAGATGCATATTGTCCCTTATGACAGTTTTACACGTGCTACAGTACAAAACGTGTTGTGACCAGGGCTCTAACCTACGACGGTTGGTACAACAAACTAACGCTCTACTAACTTCCCCACGGGAGCTCTACTCAAGAGAGGTTCACAGGTACGGATTTTCTGTTCTCCATAGGTCAAGTGTTACTTATTACTTACCGTTTAAGCACTTGCTCCTGGACGACAGCACGTAGAAGAAATTATATTAGATTTCTGGTTGAGGCTCTGTCGATATACAACGTTTAGTACTGATCTGACTGACTGACAAATGGATGTATGAATGTAAGTGACTTAAGCACAGGTGAGCCAAAAGATTACTGGAACTTTCCGAGAATAGGTGCTTACTCATTTGAAGTGATTTTGCAATGGTTACTACTATCGATAACAAAAAGACTCATTTCTGTAAATCGGCGCCCCACAATTACCATTCGTTATTTGGCGTCAGGAAATTCATTTAAACACTTAAAATTTGTACATGCGGTATCACCAGAGTCAATAAATAATGGAAATGTGTGCAGTTATTACAGAAATGTTAAAACCTTATGTAAAGGTAGTAACAGATGTGTATACGAATTTAATGCTAAAATCGTGGTTGTGTTTGAATTAGAAGGGATTGCTTACACTTGCAAAAAGTTCATGGCATCATGCCAATGTGTTAGCTCCAGTAACTCGCCGCCTCCAGCTCCTCTTTACGCTGCACTTCCTATTTATTAGTCTGCAGTGAATTTAACTTCTTTACTAATTGTAGTTTAACTACTTCCGGATACATTTCTGTATATTTGGACAATTGATCGTCCTGCTCAGTGCTCTTCTGACAGTTGCTATTCTCGTTTGGTTTTACACACCGCAAGGCATGGGCGATTCTAGAAATCGGTCAAGGGTGGTCTAATGGGGCGGGGGGGGGGGGGGGGAGGGAATGGAATATGGCTTAACAAAACGAGAGTTGGGGTCCTCTACCGTCAAACTGATAAAATTCGGTGTTGGTTAAAGTAGTTTTTCGTAATTGTGTTGGAGTTCAGGGTAAAAAATGTGTATTAATAAATAATAAGAAACCTATTTTAAGTTAAATGATATTTATTGGTTTAGGTAGTAAGCTATTTGCCGCTCTTATTCTTTTGTAAAAATGTGTTTGGAATACATTGCAACCTATATTGATACATAATTATAAAAAAAAAAAATGATTGAATCTGTTGGAGTAATATATTCGCTGATTTCTGAACTCATTTTATCCAGTGTAATTTGATACTCCATGGGGGGGGGGGGGGCGGGCTATACCCCCCATAGCCCCCCACCCCTTGTCACCCTCACTTCCGTAAGGCTGGCAAACCCCTTGAGACTAAGTAATTCCTATAAGAAGTGTGTTCCGCTGAATTCTAAGTCATTTCCACAATTCGATTTACATAAAACAGTATCACTTATTAACAATGAATTGTGTTGTAAGAGAGTAAATGAAACAGTAATTTCAGATGAGATTTCCTACATACTTAATTATTCTTTGACTACTGAGAAGTGGGATCTTTTGAATATCAGAAATGATTCATTGGTAATTTGGTGCAGAGGTATTGATGATGCAAAGATAAAATTTATGTATGTGTCAGTGAGGTGCTACCATCCTTTATGTTCATTTTCCTCTTTTCATTTCAAGTAGTATTCCTATTGGAAGATGCACGCAAACTTAATTTATATTTGAGTTTCATCTTGAGAGCAAACAGCCTAATTAGGAATTTTGTTGTTGTTGAAGTTGCTATATTAGACATGAGAATTAAGGTATTAGTTCATAAAGAAAATTGCATTCTGCACTGCATTACGAGCGTCTTAGCCACCTACTACACGTGTGACTAAGGGTGGCTCATTCAAATTGTGGCACAGAGCAGTGGTTACTGTACGGTAAAGTAATTATCAGCCTGAGAGTGGTAATGCTGGCATGTTGTTATGGTGAAGAGTGTACTCTCTGGATGCATCCAATTTACATAGTATTCGTACATTTTTTTGTTATTTTACCTCTGTATGTCGTGCTCTGTTACCTCTTAGTAGATGCTGGTGCACCCGGGCCAGTGAAACATGTCACTTGACAGCTCACGTGTGGTTGGCTACACTGCGATTGCGAGGTTGCAATAGCTGCCACTGTACACGCGCCGAACTCCGCAGTATGTTTTGTAAATGTAAGCTACAATCAACGTTTATACGCAAGTGTTAACAAAGTACGTTTTTTCTAAAAATGGAGAGAACGACGACGGAGACTAAGTGTTTGAGAGTATATTAAACCGGGAAATAAAAACACCCGAAGTTAATGACAAAATCTATGAAAAGTCGTTTCAAATTGTTACAGTAATTGCTGTAAAATGTCGTATAATAATGTAAATCTAAGCATCGCTGTTGACACTCATAGAAAGAAATAAAGCAAAACGTGCATCGCCTACTCGATTGCAGAGAGAAAAAGAATTAATTCTGTATACATTTACACCAGTTTACGATGTCAAGGCGCAATTCCATCCAGTTCTCCTTCGCTGTCGTCGGAATGGGCGCCAAAACCGTTGTCATCGTCATTATCATCATCGTCATTAAGAGAAATCATTAATTGTTTACTTTCATTTGTAATGCCATCTATAGTCTGTACTTCTCTTATCACTTTAGCAACATGGTCAACTTTTTTCCTCCATGAGCAAGCGTCTACAGTAGCAAGACCTTCACGTAGCAGTCATTCCACTTCTGTTACAGGAAAAGTCTTGTTGTTACTTCTAATGTACGCCTTGACTTCACTCCAAACCAATTCAATTGGAAAATGACAGTGATGAGGCGGTAGCCTAATTACCGAGTGACCCTGTTCACTTGCAATTTCATCTACGACGTATTTAGGCGTCAAAGACTTATTTTGTTTCACGAGCGAATATAACAGCAGCTTTGTCATGCTCATGTCCACAGCAATGTCATAGTTTCTTTACGGTCACTAGTGGTGGGAGTTTTATCTAAAATCACGGAATGGTAAGCCTACGGTGCATTGTCCATCACAAAGACTGTCGGAACACTAAACTGGAGCAACAAATTTTTAAACCACCGTAGAAACCGTGGGTGGTCCATATCCTCATGATAGTCACCGGTTTTTTTCGATCGAAAAACTAGAAGTCCTTGAGGCACAAAGCCTTTTGAAGATCCTGCGTGGGCCGCAATTAATCGGGATCCTCTTCCTGTTGGCTGATGACCGCTGCTGTTCAGAGAATCACCTGTCCAGTATTTCTCAACTGATTCTCGAGCGTTGACCCAGGTTTCGTCTAACCATATGACTGACTGTATGTCTTTTCCTACAATTTTGTGTAAGAAAATGGTACGAGTTGCAACGACATGAGCTTTTTCTAGTAACAATTTTCGTCCATCTAACTTTTTAAAACGGAAGCCCATACTTTTTAATATCGTCTTAAGTGACGTTTTACCCCCTGATAAAAGTTCACTTTCTTTTCAAGAAATTAGCAACTTCGCTGTTGTGGGGTATTCTTTCCTTTTATAGTATCCGTATATGTGCCGACGAATTGCATCTGATTGGAAACAATCAATATCTGTAACAGGAGGAGGCTGCTTTTTTTCTTGCCCGGAGTACTTAAAAACACACTGTTTCTTCCACGGGGGCTTTCTTCCACACTGTTTACTTCACTGTATTGTAAGTCTTGAAGTAGCACCCCTTTCCTTATACCGTAACTGTTCTTTCACTGAGTCCTAGAGTTTTCGAGGTACGCTCTAAAACTTTATCGGCGGGAATCGACGCAAGCCCATGAACAGAAACAAATTCTTTTTCTTGCTCGTAAAACTCACGCGTCCTCCGTAGCAATTCCAAAGCCTGACTATTTAATGGCACTCCACGGCGCAACGGATTGTCGCTTGGTGAACGACATCGTTTTGGTGACATTGTTTAACTGCATACAGTTAAAGTTGTACAATATTTTACTTGCATACAAACCATGTACAGGCAAATATAATGACAAAAGGATTACGAAAAGAATAAATTTTAATTTCTGAGACGCTCATTTGACTCTTTTTTAAGTGTAGGTGTAAGCAAAGCATTCAACTAGATATCTATGGTCTCTGTCAGCCATGACCTTCCTAAGTCTTTCTTTCATATATGAGTAACTTTGCCTTTACTCATGCTTTGTTGTGTCGAAAGTGCCATGTATGTATCATGTCTGTTCATTGCATATGATGTAGCACTGAGTGCAGTAGTAAAAGCTAGGTAGTTTATTTTAATGTAAAGTGGTCTGATTAAGTGTTCAGCAAGATGTCTTTCAGTGTTCAATACAGGCAGATAATCGGCAGAATCCATATGCGACAGAACTCTGAACACTTTGTGACAACTTCATTTGGTTTCACGAGGTTTTTTTTTTTTTTTGCTGATTTCAAACTCCTTTTAAAATATTAAAACAATTTTTACATTCTTGCAGATTAGCTGCTATTTTTTACAAATACGTTTTGACCTTGTCCTTGTTTCTATGCCTATTGTTTACCCATCAGGTTCATCTGTTCTGTTTTCCAGGTATCACAATGTACATGCATCTTCAAGATTCTCTTTCCCAGCTGCAACATTTAATCCTTTGACACGTCCGCCTTTGGCGCTTTTTTCTTATTTATGGGCATATCTTAAACTACAGCTAGGACATGTCCCATTGCAGTTAACACAAACGCAATTCCTGTTCACTTTCAACCACTACTACTGTATCATCAATAATTAATCATAATGTGCCAATTTTCCATCCTTGAATAAACCAGCCAAGAAATGCAGTGCCAAAGTCAGCTACTATTGCTTCAGTAAGTATGGAATACATCTATACTAAATTTATGTTTTGAATATCTGAGTTATCTGATGCTCCTACCAGTCTGAAGGAAATATGAGCAGAATTTAGTGCATTCAAGAAACAATTACTCAGGAAATGCTTTGATACTGTGAGAAATGTATCAATGGATTTTGACGTGAAATTTTTTAAACACCCAAATTGTATCATAAATAACTGAAATGTTCTTTTATACACATCTGACTTTAAGAGTGCTGAATAAATGAATTCATTACCATGCACTTCGTTGTTATTTACAAAAAACCTATCACCATTCCACTGCATGGCACAGTTTTGAACATGAGTATGTAGGAGGAGAGGAATAAGAAAGTGGTGCAGTTTAAAATGGAGTATAACAGTGCAGAATTTTGATATACTGGTCCACACTTGAGATACTGGAATGGGTTCTACGACTTCAGAATGCAGGTTCTGGCAACTGTACAAGAAAATGCCCTTTGATAGTTCATATGACAGCATAATAAAAGAGCAGTTGAGATATATCCACCATTGATAATCTCATCATAACAATTCATATTGAAGACTACAAGTCTCATAGATTCTCTGCAATTGAATGCATATAAGTTACCTGTTAGAGCCACATATTCCTTCTGCCATTGCTCCATCAAGAAGTGATATAGAAAAAGGGACGGCCTAGCAGTGTATGCAGGCTTACTACCCACAGAGAACATATTGGAGAAATACAGCATCAAAGTCTTTAACACCACACACAACACACACCAGATGCACTGGGTATCATACCTCTCATTTCTGATGAATTGTACAGGTGTTTGTACAGAAAAATGTGCTATAATAGTTCATACAGATGTGTGGATTGCTTTGGCTCAGTTGGTGTAGTACCATACTAGCATTTGTGGTACTTGGTTCAAACAGTGGGGCCCTGTGATGAATTCAGGTTGCAATAGGTCCCCGACTAACTGTAGGATTCCGAGCCATAGTGACTCTCACAATCTTTTGGGGCATGGCAGTATAGATTTTTGAACTGAGACCAGTTTTCATTGTAGACATTTTGATGATGCAGTCAGAACGTTTAACTCCATCCATCCTTCCTATAAACAGAATGTGATCTAATGTCCATGCTGGCACTGCATTCTTATGTGATTCCTCTTATAAATTATAAATGTTATCCAATGTAAAAGGATATGCGAGATTTCCTGGAGATTTCTATCCATTACTCACCTGTAGCATCTGGGCTTACTACCCATCAAGAACGAGGTCTCTGCTATGAATTTCTAACATGTTATTCTCATCTGACATTCGAGCACAATAAACCACTGAACAGGATTACCAGAATTCCCCATGACATCATCCTCCAGGTACTAACCTGCTTGGTTCTAAGTTTGGAATCCTTAACATCTTCAGTGCAATGGAATGAGATGTGTAACTTACTCTCCAAACATCTGTCAGAGCTATTTAAGTACAGTGACACTGTAAGTGATACTTCTTCACATTATTAACACATGTTCTACTAAACTACAGTCTTACATATCATATTCACAGATATGTGAGTGTATTGGTTCTGCACAGGGGAGTAGGGGTGCAGACCTTATCCCAGACCTACAGCTGGTGAATCTACTTCAGACATGCTCCAAACATATCACAGGTGGATTCACCTTGAAAACCTACCTTGTAACTACCACTGGTGAACGTACCTTTGGATCTCCCCCTGGATCTATCACAAATGTAATAAATGATGGATCAACCTTTGAAACCCATCCCAGCTATAATGCATGATGGATACACCTCCAGACCCTATCCCAGACATAACATGCTGGAACCACCTCTGCGTTCAGTCCCATTCCTATCCAAGAAATGGCCATGGAGGGCCTCCACGAGAAACTGTTATGCATGTACAGAAAAATTGTGCAGTTGTGCTAAATGTTTACAATTGTACTACATTTTATGAGCAAATTTAGAATATGTGGCTCAAAGTAACGTCATGAACATTTGACCAGAATTGTCTGTATCTTGGACCTTAAGAGTAGGCTACATATAAACAGAGCTTTGAAAGCAAGTTCCTCTGTAAAATAGTGGATGTCTGAAAGTGTTGGGGAGTTATATTGGTGCATCAGACTGTTTGTTTCACATGACACTTGTAACCTGTGCAGAATGGAGATACTCCCACATTAATCTCCTGAATCAGCATTCTTATGCAGTTTAGTGTGTGACATATAGGAGATTAGGTTAACTCACCCTAAATACAGAACATACAATGTGAGGCTGTCATCTCTCAAATGTGGTCTTTAGCTATTAAGCAACATCCCACCAAACTAAGTGAAACTGTGTTCTTTTATTCTGGTGGTGGAGATGAAATCAAGTGTTTCCATTGTCGCAGAGGGTTAAAATGTTAGGGTGAAATGAATAACCCATCGGCTGAACTTAGTGTGTGGTTTTCCGAGTGCTTGTTTGTGCCTCTTGTGAGGGGTAAGGATTTTGTAGATAATATTTGTCAGAAGAGAGATGCAGAAATTACTGCAAAGGTTGCAGCTAATATTAAACCTCCATCTAACCTTCTGAAAGCAACATCAGAACAACTTGTGACTGCGAGAGCTTCTGTGTGTGTGACACACAATGTGATAGGTTTTTTGTAAATAACAACAACAAATACATATGGTAACAAATTCATTTATTCAAATCTCTCTGACACAGATGTATATAAATAAACATTTTAGTTCCACAAAAATCAAACAATGGAAACTCCAGGTAGGCATATCAACAATGTAGGAAAAGACAGATTGCTACTTACTGTAAAGGAGACTTGTCAAGTCACAGACAGGCACAATTCAAAGATACTTATATATAGCTTTTGGCCACAGGCTTCATCAGTAAAAGAGAGACATGAACTGCTCCCACACACTGGCAAGCACAACTCATGCATACATGACTGCCAAAACCAGCATCTTTGGCCAGAATGCAGCATCACATGGGATGCAATCAGCGATCTGGAGGGGACAGAGAAGGGGAAGGGATGGAGTGTGGGTGGGAAGAGATGGAGTGCACAGGGACTAGAATGACAACAGGCGCTGTTTAAGGATGGTTCAAATGGCTCTGAGCACTATGGGACTAAACTTCTGAGGTCATCAGTCCCCTAGAACTTAGAACTACTTAAACCTAACTAACCTAAGGACATGACACACATCCATGCCTGAGGCAAGATTCGAACCTGCGACCGCAGCGGTCGCGCGGTTCCAGACTGTAGCGCCTAGAACCGCTCGGCCACTGCGACCGGCATGTCAGGATGTTGTGGAGGGCAGGGAGGTGGGAGACAAGGAGCAAAAAAGGAAAGGAGTGGGGAAAGATGGATAGGTGCGTAGGCAGAGGGCTGCAGATAAATAGGGCAGGAGATGAGAATGGGGAGGAGATGACAGGGCAGAGGGGGTGGAAACTGTTAGGTGGAGGCTGAGGGGACAGTATGTTACAGTAGGTTGAGGCTGGGATGCAGAGAATGTGTGGTAAGGGTAACTTCCACCCGCACACTTCAGAAAAGTTGGTGGTGGATTGAAAGATCCAGATGGCTCGGGTAGCAAAGCAGTCGTTGAAATCAAGTATGTTGTGTTCAACTTCATCTTGTGTCACTGGGTGGTCTACTTTTCTCTTGGCCACGGGCACCCGCAAGGCACCCTCTGATGCTAAACTCTTTATGGACCATCTAGACGAGACATTCCTAGCCTCCCAAAACACCAGTCCCCGGTCTGGTTCAGGTTCAGTGATGATATCTTCATGATCTGGACTCAGGGCTAGGACACCCTGTCTTTGTTCCTTCACAACCTCAACACCTCTCCCATCTGCTTCATATGCACCTCCTCACTCTGCATGCCACCTTCCCAGATCTTGACCTCTTCCTCTCTGATGGCTCCATCCACGCCTCTGGCCACATGAAACCCATCAACCAGATTGCATGTGAGTCTACTGCTGACGTGTGTGAGCAGGGATATCTTTACACTTGTGCTGCACTGCCTGTATCTCCATCATGCTTGATGTGACTGAATTAGAGTGCTTGCTCTGGTATTTGTTTACTTCTTAGGCAGACAAAGCCACAGTCAAAATTTACATTAGAGGTAGAATTATACCACTTCCATTTGTGGCCATAAAACATTACACATGCTATCTTGACTCGATGCAGTAGATACCATAATAGTTTTGGTATGTTTTGCTATTTTGTATTAAGCAGAGATTACTGCTTAAACATCACGCATCAGTTAATAAGAGTGAAAAGCTAAGGGCATTGTATGTAACAGAGGTGGGAGGTTTAAGAAGTAATCTCTGTCTGTATATTACCCTTTCTTCCACCTTTAAGCTCTCAGGTTTTCAAATCTCGTGCAATGCAGTCCCCAACAATCAGTCTTTCCTTCTCATCCCATGTGGTAGGTCTGCCCTGACCTGCAGTTCTATGTGACTTTCTCAAAATCTACCCCTTTTCCTAGAACTTTTCCAATCCTTTTCCTTCACCCCTCTTCCTTTCCTTTCCCCTTCAACCATCTCTCATGTGTGTGCTCTGTTGCCACTTGGTGAGTAGATTTTTTTATCTATCCAATTAAACAACTGTGTAGGATGACATAGAAAGTTACAGAGAGTTCATTACCATTTCTCAGATGGCAGGTGCAGATGTATAAAGGTTATGATTCTCTTGGGCACAATACAGTGAATCTCTTTTCTGGCAGTTAGAGGTAGTCAACCAGAACCTTGATAAAAAATATGCCTGTCACAGGTTATCATGGACTTCATTACTGGGCCACCACCACATTCAAATGCTGCTGAAATTCAGATATTGCACAATTTGACCAGCCTGCAAACTGGAGACCCACAATGAGGCCCCTTTCAAACGCTGTTAGGTGCTGATAATACTGTCTCTCTTGGGTACACAGCATCTCCATATCCTCCACAGTGATCACTCAACATCTGATGCTGTTCACATCCCTTATACACCCTAGCAGGACTTGTAAGAACACTACACATGAACAAAACTGAAGCACTTTGATAACTGTTCTATCTGTCACAGAGAATTGCAACTTTTTTTTTGGGATTTGAGGTCCACCAGTTATGAAAAACACCGTTTTTCTCAGTACCCAAACATGTTTTGGCACCACTGTACCATCATCAGTGGGTTTTCATTTTTATTTATTCTTTACATTTGGTGAGCATGAATTTTCTGTACCACTCTTGTGTTAATTATAACAGGTAGCTTGTCATGTTTTCATGTGGCAAGCACTTCTATTCTCCGCATCATGCTGAGATGTTGTGATGCATATGTAGCTATAACAAGTATTTTCCACAAATAATGTAGTAAAATGCTTTTCAATACACCAGGTGTGAGCCGTTGGGTAATGGGTTGGGGGCAGATGTTGTGTAGGTATGGGCAAGTATACTGTGTAGGTTAGGTGGAATACCACTGTGGGAGGGGTGGGAAGGATAGTGGACAGGACATTTTTAATTTCTGGGCACAACGAGAGGTGGTGAAGCCCCGGAGGAGAATGTAATTCAGTTGCTCCAGTCCTGGTTGGTACTGAGCTATGAGGGGAATGTTCCTCTGTGGCCAGATGGTGTAACTTTGGGAGGTTGTGGAAGACTCAAAAGATAAGGCATGAGAGATTTTTTTTACAAGATTAGGAGGATAATTACAGTCTGTGAATACCTCAGTGAGATATATTTCAAGAGGGGCCTCTTGTCACTGCAGATGTGATGACCAGCACCCAACAGATTCCAAACCAACAACCTCCTTCCTAGTAGCCATGACCAAGTATATCCTCACCCACAATTACTTCTCCTTTGAAGGCATTACCTACAAACAAATCCAGGGTACAGTTATGGGCACCCACATGGCACCATCCTATGCCAGCCTATTCATGGGCCAATGTACAAGATAAAACACCCAGAATCCTAATGGTTCAAATTCACTGATGACATCTTTGTGATCTGAATCAAGAGTGAGGACCCCTATCCACATCTCTCCAGAACCTCAACAGCTTCTCCCCCATTTGCTTCAGATTGTCCAACTCAGCACAGCAAACCACCTACCTAGATGTTGACCTCCACCTCAAAAATGGCTACATCAGTAACTCTGTCCTTATCAAACCTACTAACCACGAGCAATACCTCCACTTCAATAACTGCCACCCATTCCATACCAAGAAGTCCCTTCCATACAGCCTAACCACACATGGTTGTCAAAAAATGTGTGTGTGAATTCCTAAGGGACCAAACTGCTGAGGTCATCAGTCCCTAAACTAACACACTACTTAAACAAACTTATGCTAAGAACAAGACACACACCCATGCCCAAGGGAGGACTCGAACCTCCGGCTGGAGGGGCCGTGCAGTCCGTGACATGGCACCTCAAACCGCACAGCCACTCCGCTGTCTCAAAATATACTGAGGGTCTTACAGAGGCTTTAACACACTATAATTATCCTCCTGGCCTTGTTCAAAAACAGATCTCCTGTGCCTTATCTTTTGAGTCTCCCACAACCTCCCAAAGTCTCACCATCCAGCCACAGACGAGCATTCCCCTCATAACTCAGTACCGTCCAGGTCTGGAGCAACTGAATTACATTCTCTGCCAGGGTTTCAACTACCTTCCATTGTGCCCTGCAATGAGAAATGTCCTGCCCACTATCCCTTCCACCCCTTCCTCAGTGGTGTTCCACCATCTACCGAACCTACAAAATATACTTGTCCATCCCTACACAACCTCTGCTCCCAACCACTTACCTCATGGCTGATATGCAAGGAAATGCAAGACCTGTCCCATACATCCTTCCACCAATGCCTACTCCAATCTGGTCACAAACATCACCTATCCCATTGAAGGCAGGGCTACCTGTGAAATCAGTCAGCTAAGCCGCAACTACTGTGCTGCATTCTATGTGGGCATGACAACCGAAAAGCTGTCTGTTTGCATGAATGACCACTGACAAACTGTGGCCAAGAAACAAGGGGGCCACTCTGTTGCTGTGCATGCTGCCCAACACATCATTTCAATGACTGCTTCATAGCCTGTGCTATACAGATCCTGAATTACACAGGTGGGAACTCTCCCTGCAATATATCCTACATTCCCATAACCCTCCTGGCCTCAAGGTTCATTAGTCATTTTTCTCAGTCATCCAGCTCCTTCCCTGTTCTCATTCCAGCACTACACAGCCTTCATTCCATCAATGCACTCTGTCTTTTTATTTCTCTTCTTTTCCATTACCCCTCATCCCCACCTCTCTCCTGACCCCCGTCTAACCTCCCGGCTGCACGTCATCCTTGCGCACCCCACCAGCAGCACTTCACTGTCCCCCACCCACACCATGCTATCCCTTCCCCTGCCCATCCCAGCCCCCTCCTTACCCCCACCCAGTTGCCACTCGCATCATGCACTGCTGCTGTTGCTCACAGTGTGGCTTCAGCTGCCTGAGACTGCAGTCGTGTGTGTGAGTTGCATTTGCACATGCACGCGTTTGTGTGTGTGTGTGTGTGTGTGTGTGTGTGTGTGTGTGTGTGTGTGTGTGTGTGTGGCCAAAAGCTTATATTGTGACAGTCTTTTTATTGTCCCTATTCAGGACTGAGCATCTCTGCCATATGGTGAGTAGCAACTTTCTTTTTCATAATATTGTAATAAAAGAATCTCTTGCACTTAATTTGGCATTTCCCTGTGTGAGTTTCAGCAACTGAAGGATGTGGAACTTATTCCAAATTCCTGATCTCCATAAGTTTCTTTTCAGTTGAATCGTTATGAACTGAAAAAGGTGTTTGAAGCTCAGCTGAAAACATCGCAAGAGAGTCATACATTTCAACAACAGTAGAAATGTCTACTTCCTTAGCTTGCAGTTTTTTGATTGCCTTTCCAGACTGTTGCAGAATACAGTCCCACACAGATGTTATGAATTTTACATCAATACTACTTAACTTTCTAAGAAGACCTTCAGCTACACATCTAATTCTACCACTATCATTTTCTGTAATTGTTCTTAATGAAGAAACACAGATTTCCAATGTGCATTCAAACTCTTACATGCATCCTCACATGAACACCATCATGTTCTAGATGGTGACTTCAGTGTCACACTGATAGAATCGAAAAATATTTCCAAGATGTTCCATCTGCCAGTAGAATCTACAGAGAAATTGTATAAACCTAAATTAACTCAAAAAATTGTATTGCAGCTTGTGCAGCTTGTGAGTTAACTAGATTCAGTGAATGAGACCAGTATGGAATGAAGAAGATTAGAGAGTTTCTGTCCTTGAGTCTTGCTTGCAAGTCTAATACACACTAGATATGGTGGCTACATTCCTGTAGGACTACACTCTACCACTGTCAAATTGCAATCCATTTAGCTTTAAAGAATTCAAAACTGCTTCAGAAAGCTTCTCTCCAGTGTGAAATAGAAACATCTCTTTTTAGTACATTTCTTCAATATGTAACTTCATGTTGATGCTGGTTGAGCAACCATTTGTCAATTCTATGCATCTCTTTTCTTCTGTTTTTCTATTTTAAGAAGCAGACTTTGTGAGATGTATAATTTTCATGTACAGCTACTTGTATTCCAGCATGAGTCCAATCGCTGAAACCAGATGTTGCAAATTGATATGTACAACATGCACAAATCAGTGATTGTTGTCTAGGAGAAAAGACAAGATATTCATTGTTGATAATTTCCCCATTCACCAAAATCCTCAAAAACAATTTTTTGCTGCAAAATCGTGAGGTCTGTTAGTGAATGACCATGGGAACATAGAAAAATCAGCATTTTTCTTTTGATCAATACCAATTTTAACCAAATAATCCAGTGTCTGGTCATTGTTTTTCTAATAAAATGGGTCATTATTGGAAACAGGAAAATCCTCTGCTTTAGAGCATGTAGCTTCTTGACATCCTTCTGGAACTTCTTTATTCTGTTTACCATCCAGAACTCCAATTTCCTCTGCGCTTACAGAGCTACACCATTCATCACTGCTGTTTTGAACCTCAACTTTACCTGAATGTTCACAGACACGCCTTTACCATTAAAATATAACTCCAATTGCGGTATTTTCTGCAAAAGTTTACTATTCCTCTGTCTTTTTTCTTCAGCTTTCTTTCAATATGCAGTACCACTGAACCTAGATCATTCATCCATAACAGTACCATGAAATGAAGAAAAAAATCTGCGATGTAGAGTGTTGGAAGCTGAACATATGTAGACTCTGAACTATCTGGCCTAGTGTGTTGGAAGGTCAAACTGGACAACAGAAAAACCAGATAGTTTGGAGTTTTATAAATTCTCTCTTCCGACCCCAGCCATATCATTAGAAACATCCTTTTTTATACCAAAACCCAATTTCATTAACAGTTTCTGACTTCCATAGCCACTATAAGTTTTTTTCTTTTATCACTCCTTTCAATTATGACATGAAAGATCGCATAAAATAACAATTTAACAATGCTTGCAATTTAAGGGCTGTGGGATGTGCAGCTGAAGAAGCCTGAGGAAACAAAGAATATGGGGTAGCCAAGAGATCTGTTCTCTAAGTGTGTTCATTGTCGTTTGTGAGAAATTTTAAGAATAGTTTTTTGAAGAGAGGTTCCCATAATTTATTCAGTACTATGAGTGTGACTCCAGATGTATTAGAAGCACAAAAGAAGAACAGAACATTTTGAAAGTTCATGTTGCATTGTAGCTGGCACCTTCTTGCTAAAGCTTTTGAAAAGTACAGAATGTACAATAAATTAATCCTTATTTTATTACAGAGAAGTATCATTTTGATAATTAATTAAGTCAGATAGTCCAGAGGCCAGATAGTCATGAGATGATAGTCAAGAGACCATTGTACTACCAATTTCAATTGGACCAGTTAGTACTCAAATTGCATAACTTAACTTTAAGTTGAAAACTATGTGAAGCATTGTATTGTGTATGATGGTGAGGGAATATAGTATAGTTGTAGGTAAACAACTAGAATTCTCTCATATACAGATTTATTCTCACTTAGCTTCTACTCAGATACAAGTCCGGAGGCTAACTGCCGTTAGCGTCCAACATCCTGCCCCAAAGCCCTCTCCTCAAAGATAGCACACTTGCGCACAGAACAAATATTGATATTTATGGCGCTCTACACCACATAGCCCTCCCCCCCCCCCCCCGCCCAGTATGGAGTACGTCCCTGTGAATGGGGGGGGGGGGGTGAGAAGTTAGGAAGGTAACGCACAGTTCTTCTGCGTCAGGCGAAACGGTCGACTGGTAGGAGACCGGGGGGGTGAAACCCGGTACGTTGACGGTGAAGTCAGCAAGCGACGCCGGCGGCTGCTGAAGACGATGTCCCGTCCTGGAGTGGAGGTGTAGCACTTCGTCAGCCGGCAGATGGAAAATCACCTTGCCAGAAGGCCTAACAAAGGCACGCAAATTGCCACATGCAGCACTTCTGCTCAATTTAAAGCGGCGCACAACACGAGATTCTGCACTTCCTCCCTCAGTATTGTCACACGTGAGTACCACACACACCGTATCACCATCTACGACAACAGATAATTTATATATGTCATCAGGGTGCACATGTGTTGTGAATTCTTGGATGGCACCTGTACGAGCAATGGTAGGGAGGCAGGGAGGTGTGGGAAAGCCATGGCAGGGGGAAGCATCTGCTAAGAGGGGGGTGGCAGGTGCACTGGACTGCACGGGAGACAACCTCGGGCGATAAGCTGACTGACGAGGGAGCGTGACCGAAGGCAACGAGGAGCCAGCGTGGATTGAACGGCGTGACAAAGAGCAGTCCCACGAAGATGGTAACACAATGGTAGAATCCGAGTGGTTGGCAGTTCGACTGCGAGGGCTGTGAGGAGTGAAGCCCCAAAAAGATTGGCCACTCGAATTAGATGAACGCGGAGAAGGAGCAGTGCTCGGCAGAGAAGCACGCTGTGGAGAATCAATACCCAAATGCATGGTGTGGGAAGCTGGATGGCCGCTCGAAGCAGGAGTGGGAGGAATAGGGGCAGAATCAGGGAGGTTCACCTGAGGCTCAATGAAAGCTGGTTTCACTCGGTTGAGTGAGACCGTGGTTACAGAGTCTTTTATGAGGAGATCCATGTTATTCTCAGAGCGTTTGACGACCTTGTAAGGACCTGTGTAGGGCGACTGAAGCGGGACTTTGACTGAGTCATCTCTGAGACACACGTACTCACAAGAGTCTAGCGTGCACGGTACGTACACGTGCGGAGGTGTATGAGCAGCCGGAGGTGGTGGCTGAATTTTGCTGCAGTGCAAGTGCACCCGTTCGAGAAGTGAAGGGAGTTCAGAGGGCTGTGGAAGTGGGGTCGGAGTGACTAATTCTCCAGGCAAAACCAGAGGTTGCTCATACACAAACTCGGCTACGGAACCCTTGAGGTCTTCCTTGAAAGTCGCACAAAGGCAAAGGAGCACGCAGGGCAGTGCCTCTGTCCATAGTGAGTCATGGCAACGCAGGGCAGACTTTAAGGTGCGATGCCATCGCTCGACAAGCCCATTGCTTTGGGGGTGGTATGCAGAAGTATGAATTTTGACAATACCACACATTTTACGTAAGTCAGAGAAAACTGAAGACTCGAATTGTCGCCCCTGGTCAGTGGTGAGGCAAACAGGTGAACCAAATCTAGAGATCCACGAATCTAAGAATGCTCGACTTACTGTCTTGGAGGTAATGTTCGGAATAGGCACAGCCTCAGCCCACCGAGTCATCCTGTCAATAGCTGTAAACAAGTAACGGAAACCCTCGGAGGGGGTCAAAGGGACTACGAGGTCGACATGAACATGGTGAAACCGGCCTGGCGGTTGGGCAAAACAGCCAAGGGGTGGAGAAGTGTGCCTGGAAACTTTGTTCTGTTGACACACCATGCATGCCCTTGCTCAAGACTGACAGTCACGGCGCATGTCTCTCCAGACAAACCGTTCAGTTACCAGACGGGTGGAAGCTTTGACACCGGGGTGTGTGTGTAGTTTGTCAAAGACCTGGTGTTGAAGGGGCTTAGGTATGAATGGCTGCAACGGACCAGTCGATTCACCACACCACACTAAGTCAGATATGCCAGGGAAAGTAGAGCGTACCAGTTGGAGAGAGGAGCTGTGGTCTGAAATTAACTGCATGGTATCGGGGTCTGCCGATTGCAACCGAGGTAGGTCCGTTAAGTCAATTAAGGTTGTGACAGCACCAACACGCGAGAGAAAATCAGTGACCACATTGTCCGCTCCTCGGATGTAGCAAACATCATTTGTAAATTGCAAGATGTAATCAATGTGACGAAAGCGTCGTGGGAACGGATCAGCTGCAGGATTTTTTATGGCAGGAACCAACGGCTTGTGATCAGTGAGCACATAGAAATCTCGTCCCTCAACATCAGTTCTGAAGTGTCTTACGGCCTCGTAAACTGCAAGTAATTCTCTGTCGAATGCTGAGAATTTCTTCTGCGCGTTGTTTAGCTTTTTTGAGAAAAACTGCAGGGGGGTCGTAACATCGTTGTATGTCTGACTCAGTACTGCGCCGATAGCATTGTCACTAGCGTCAGTAGTGGTAAAAATTGTGGCGTCTGCCCATGGGTGAGCAATAGTGACAGCGGAGGCCAACAGCTGTTTGAGTTCGTTAAATGCCTTGTCCATGTCTGGTGTCCATGGTACCTGGCAGGTGCCAGAAGTTTGTGGGCCAGCGAGAGCATCTGTGAGAGGAGCCTGCACCGCAGAAGCGGCTGGCAAATGTTTCCGGTAATAATTAACTGTTCTGATGAACCTGCGTAATTCCCTATAGGTCTGAGGGCGTAGCATCTCGAGAACAGGCTTGATCTTGTCCTGTGGTGGTGTCAGACTGTCCGATGACACAACATAACTTAGGAATGTGACGGATGACTGGTGCAATTGAGTCTTTTTATTGTTCAGTTCAATACCAGCGGCTGCTAAAATATCCGTCATGACTGGAACACGCTCCTCACTCTGTTCTAAAGTAGAAGCAAAAACCAATATGTCGTCCATGTATACGAAACAAAAGTCTAGATGGGATAAAGTTTGATTGATGAAACGCTGCCACGTTTGGGGGGCGTTTTTCAACCCAAACGGCACAAATTTGTATTGGAACAGCCCGAAGGGAGTGGTTATGGCAGTCTTTTCAATGTCCTCTGGAGCCATAGGAATCTGATGAAATGCGTGCTTACAGTCCAAAACAAAGAAGTACTTTGCACCTGCGAGCGCATGATTGAAGACTGCGATGTGTGGAACCGGATATTTATCAATGATGGTGCGGGCATTTAAACGCCTATAGTTTCCGACCATACGCCAAGTACCTTCTTTCTTTTGGTCAAACAGGATAGGACTAGCCCAGCAACCGGAAGAAGGTTCAATTATTCCCTTTTGTAACAGATTGTCCAATTGTTCTTTTGCAATTTTCATAAATTCCGGCTTGAGGTGGCGTGGGCGTTGTGATATGGGCGGCCCATTGGTTAGACGTAACCGATGAACTGTGCCATTAGTGACTACTGCAATATGTGGCGCGGCACGACAGTCAGATGTCCGTGAAGCGGAGCAGGCAGTGGCGGACGGGCCAAGCTGTGGCGCTGAGGGCGCGGAAGTACAGGTGTGCAACCCGCTCGTAGGCTGCGTAAAGGCCGCACACGTGTTAACATGGGCGAGGTTGGTACACTGGTTCTTGGTAGTGGGCCGTGCCGCTACGAGCGCTGTAGGCACGAGTGGGTGTGGCTGGACAGCAGATGGCAGTAGTTCATTGCCACGAGCTTGGCAAGTTAATTGTCCATTTGGAACGCAGGGAGCATGAGCGCTCGGGCATACCCTATCATTACAAAAGGGGGTGCTGACACAGTTTACAGAGTTCACAACATTGTCGTAAACGTGCGCGGGCACGGGAACACCAGATTGGCACGGACTGACCTTGTCTGTAGCCGACGAGTAGTCTGCTTGTAGTGCCGCGAGGTGGTGTTGTGTGGAGGCCAACTCGTGGTGTATGTCGCGGAGATGCAGCAGCATTTCCTTACATTCCATCCGCAACTTCTAAGACTTGGCGCACTCCACTAGCCACTTGTTTGTCCAAGATTGCAGCTCCAAGGATAGGTTTACACACTTCTTAGCACAGCACACATGTTTGGTGTTAGCCGAACTGTCACTCGGCGAAGTGAAAGGAATATGTTTGTTAAGGGAGGGGTAAAACACAGTATTTTGCACAAAATCTAGTGACAACTGATAGTGCTTGAGGAAATCAATTCCGAGAATAGGTTCTTCAATTGTTGACACTAGAAACGTCCACTCCAGCTTGCACTCGGGCGAAAGTTTCACTGTATACAAAGTGGAACCCGAACATTGTAGGGTAGACAAGTTCACTGCACGAAATACTGTTTTGTGTGGTTGCACTTTATTGGTTGCTAGGTGAACCAGCAGCAAAGAGACGTCTGCGCCAGTGTCTACCAGAAAACATACACCTGATCGTAAATCGCGAACATAGACTCGACCACACGTACTGTTATTGTCCGAAACTGAGTGCAATGTGGGATGGTGCCCGTTGTTTACATCGCAGGAGGTGGCACCGTAGCCTACCTGTGGTTGGAGTTTGGGTAAGAACACGGTGACTGGCATTTGCGAGCTTGCTCCCCGAATCTCGCGTGGAACAAACAGTAAGGTTGGGCGGGCCTGTGCTCCTGTGGGTAGCTGCTAGGTGACGGAGTATGCACCCCAGTCTTCCACAGAGGCCGATGCACTGTCGTTGCAGGGAGTTGAAGGTGCAGGCAGGGCGGCTAGTTTAACAAACCTGTTATTAGCAACACCAGACATGGGCGTGGCGTCAGAAAGCATCTTAGTGCGGTCACGTCCAGAATGCAGTGCACGGAGCT
Source organism: Schistocerca nitens (assembly GCF_023898315.1). Taxonomy (NCBI): domain Eukaryota; kingdom Metazoa; phylum Arthropoda; class Insecta; order Orthoptera; family Acrididae; genus Schistocerca; species Schistocerca nitens. Next base: position 732,018,185 of record NC_064615.1, read on the forward strand.
CACGTTGCCTGGCGGAGTATGCTCTGTCGGCGGCGTGTAAATGTTCATTTACTGGCCTATCTTCATACGCAGAGATTGCAGTCTGGACAGGCAAAGGCAGCTTTTCAGTCCAGATTTCTGCAAGCGTGTCATCAGGCATAACTTGCTCATCGATGAGAAGACGGATGCACTCCCACAGCTGGGACGGAAACCTGTCGCCGAGACGCTCTTCGTAGATGAGCTTTCGCACATTTTCTCTCCTGGTTTTAGAGACGCGCTCCAGTATTGTCTGTTTCGCCACAGCATACTTCCCTGCTAGGGGGGGGGGGGGCGGGGGAGGGTGCTTTGACCAGATCGTAAATTAAATTGACGCGGTTGTGAAGATGGTTCATGAGGCAGGCGAAGCGTGCGTCGTCGTCCAAAGCACAGACATTGAACGTTTGCTCAACCAGGTTAAACCAGAACTCCAGGTGAGCGGGTTTGAAGTCTGGTAATTTCGGCAGATTCGGCACTGCAGTCACTGCGGAAGTGCGCCTATTACTTCGGACGGAAGTAGAGCATGCAGAAGATTGTGTGTCCGAATTATTGGCGTCCTGTAATGCGGGAATTGCGAAATTCGCTTGACGCTGGGGGGGGGGGGGGGGGGCAGCTGAGAAGCGACAGACGCTCGAACGGTGTGAGGATCGTAGTCAAAATGTGCATTCTCATTGATGTGGTAGCTCGGAGAGAAGCCACAAGTGCTTAAGTACACCGGTGAATGTTCGTTATGCACACAGTATTCACTCGACCGTGAGTGGTGGGGCTGGTTGTAGATATCGGAGTAATTACTGTTCAGCACAGAATTGTTGACCTGATTAGAAGCAACACAAGGATCCCACACACGTCCACTAGGATGCACACTCGGTGTGATATATGCTGTTTGGTGAGCATTGAGCACCTGTTGACTAGCCAGCGCGGAAGGATACACACGTGGCGGGAGCTGATTCGAGTTTGAATTTACTACTGGATTTTCCAAAGTAGCAAAACCTCGCTCGATACCACAACCTGTATTGAATTGTGTGTTCGACACAGGAGTAGGAATGTTCCGACCAACACTCTGTGGAGAACATGTGGGAAGGTCCAGGCTAACAAAGCCAGAGTCCACGACCGTTGGCGGTTGGAAGAAACTGGCGGCACTCGATGAATTCCACTGCATGTTCTGGCTGAAGGATTCCGAAGATTCTTGCGGCATGTCCACTATGATGGCAGGAGTGCTGGAGAGATGTTGCTGGAATCCAGGCGGCGGTGAATGCTGAAAGGCCATTGTCTGGAACTGAACAAAGGCCCTCGCGATCACGGAGAAATCCGATGTGGTAGGCGCGTAAATAACCTTCGGGCGGTAACTCGGACGCGTATTACACAAAAACGGGGTTACCAGTGAGGGAATATAGTATAGTTGTAGGTAAACAACTAGAATTCTCTCATATACAGATTTATTCTCACTTAGCTTCTACTCAGATACAAGTCCGGAGGCTAACTGCCGTTAGCGTCCAACATCCTGCCCCAAAGCCCTCTCCTCAAAGATAGCACACTTGCGCACAGAACAAATATCGATATTTATGGCACTCTACGCCACAATGGCAACAGCCTTGCTGCAGTGGATACACTGGTTCCCGTGAGATCACCGAAGTTAAGCGCTGTCGGGCGTGGTCGGCATTTGGATAGGTGACCATCCAGGCCGCCATGCACTGTTGCCATTTTTTGGGGTGCACTCAGCCTCGTGATGCCAATTGAGGAGCTACTTGACCAAATAGTAGTGGCTTTGGTCAAGAATACCATCTTATGACCGGGAGAGCAGTGCGCTGATGCCACGCCCCTCCTATCCGCACCCTCCACCGAGGATGACACAGTGGTCGGATGGTCCCGTTAGACCACTTGTGGCCTGAAGACGGAGTGCTTTATGATGGCAACATAACCATGAATGGATGAAGAATTGAACAACATACCACATGCAGATGTTGTAGGCTACTTGATTAGGTGGAGAGTTAGGTGTCTTACAGCTTGTCGCCATCCAACTGTGCTTGCTCCACACACAAGTAGTGGCACATGTCTCCCTACATGGTATGGGGAGACACCTGCACCCATGAGCAGACAATTCAGAGGCAAGTGTGACCTTGCACTGGTCATGTGCGTCATTGCCTCTTCATGCAATGGCTGCAAGCATCAAGTATGGAGAGAAAGTCACACAGTTGTAAACACACCTTAGGGCTGTGTCAAACAGAAAATGCTCTCTCTCTGCACTCAGAATGCCCTGTTGCCTGCTGCAGTTGGCTGTGTTCCAATAGAGTGCAGGCAGGACACAGTGATCCATTTGACAAATGGCACTCATTGGGAGTGAGTCAGCTGCTGTCCAGTAAACATATGTGGCAGTTCTTATGATGATCTTCTGTTACGTCAAGTTGCACTCACTTTGCACAAACGGAAGAATTGGAAATATGAGATTAACACTAAATGACAGAATGACAGAGAATTTAACCATCTTTGCGAGAAACTGTATTCTTTTGAAAATAATTTCTTCAGGTATTATATCACAAACAACTGGAAATGTTACACAAGCTCATTTAACAGCATATCTCAAAAACTGAAATGAACCAGAGGAAGAAAATAGTTTCAGAGGAAAGATTGGTCAAGTTGTTTGAGGCAAGGATATTATTTATGGATTATTTGATTCTTCTATTGCTGCTTTGTAAAACATTATTTATGACAGAGCATTGATTGTGGTAGGAACCATTTACTTAATTTTATTATTCAGTGTAATTATATATTTTCAAAAAAAAAAAAAGAAAAAAAAGAAATAATAATAATAAAACATGTAACTATACAAATAAAATATAAATTTAAAAATATTGTCAACACTGTGTACAAAGAAGTCTGAGTTGCAGGTCAATCATCAATTGTCTGGATTGAGACAAACTTAATTGCCTTCTCATGTATTTCCCTGATGCTAGAAAAGTCATCAGAAGAAGACCCTGGTTTGGAAGAAGCCCCTTGTTCTAAAATTGTACTGGTGACTTCTTTTTATGATGTAGTACCAGCACTACATTGTGACACCACTGATCTGGATGATGCAAGGACTGTGGGGGACGGTAATGAACTCCTGTGTAATCCTGATAAAACACAAGAACTAATTCTGGGTTTAACTACAGCTGTTGAAAGCAAATCAATAAAATTGTTAGGATTCCACATTGATTCAAAATTAAATTGGGAGGAACACATTGGCCATATCTGCAAGAGAATGGCCAGAGTGTGTTATCTCATCTGGAGACTGACAGATGTAGTCACTGATGAGTATCTAAAGGTGGTATATTTTGGCCTCTTTCAGTCACACATTATTTCCTACGGCATATTGTTATGGGGACATTCTTGCTTTGTCAGTGAAATTCTGAAAATTAAAAAAAAAGTAATCAGAATAATGAGCAAAGTTAAGCCCAAGGAACACTGCCGCCCCCTCTTTATCAAGCACATGATATTAACTGTGGTGAATCTATACATCTACACAGCACTGCTTTATGTCAAAAGCAACTTAAATGAGTTCGAGACAAGAGAGAACATACATCCCCACAACACCAGAGGCAAACTGGACTTCGACATACCAAGACACAGACTCACAAAGACTGCAAACTCACACAAAATAATGAGTTTAAAACTCTTCAACAAACTTCTAGCATCTGCTCGGTCAATGACCAGTAATATTTTCAAACGTAAGGTTTATGACTGGTTACTCAAACACCCATTTTATAAGATAAGAGAATATTTTGAAGTAATCATTGACATTAGTATATAAGAATATTCCTAAAAGAAAAGGAATTAAATTGTAAAAACATTACTGTAAAGTTATTATTAATTGTATATTTAATGTTGAGACCTATTCCGCTGTAAGTGGTCAATGGTGAATAAACTGAATACTGAATACTGAATGTGGTGGTGTTTCATAGTTTAATATCACAAGTTCAATGTCTCCAAATATTGTGCCAGCTGGATTTTTAAGTGAGTTTGTGTTCGAGCTGGGAATGTCTTGAATAAGTATGCACAATATAAAAAATAATTACTGTCTCTGGTGTGTTGATAATTTGTGATTGCAGCCACATCTTCATTTTATTTCTTTTATTTTTGGCCGTTTTGCCAGATGAACTGACATTATGGTCTCAATTATGCTCTGTTCCCTTTGATTCCCATCGTCAGAAAATGGTTCCTCTGACTCTTCAACATTTTATGATGTATGATGTGCCGAGAGTGTGTTGAGAAGATATTCCAAATGACCTGCCCATGGGAAATTCTGATACTTCTTGGATGAACCTGTGCCTCCCTTTATGTATTTTATGTATTTGCTGTAGGGGTCTCATAGATTATTGTGGTTTACTCAGACAGCATCATCTGTCAGTAAAGCCATATTCAAATTATTTTACCAATATTGGGCCACCAGTGAGTCACACCACACATCAGTATTTAATAGTGCATGGGAAGGACAGCTGTCTTCAGCTTAGTCAGATATGTATGTCAAGAACTGCACATTATTTTACAACCACTGTATTTACTTATCTCAACCAGCAGAAGAAATCTGTAAGGAAATTGAGATGGGATTCATGGAACAGTAGCAATTTCCTAACTGCACTGGCAGCATACATGGAAAGCATGTTAGAATGACATGTTCTAAAAACAGTGGCTCAAATTATTTTTGTTACAAAAACTTGTTTTTAGTTGTCCTTCTTGGAGTCATTGATCATGATTATGGCTCCATTGTTATTGATGTGGGCAGAGAAGGTGACAGCATGAGTTTTGAAAACTCTACATTTTTCTGTGAATTCACATAAGGCAAATGTATTCTGCCTCTGGAAGCATTGCCAGAGACAATGATGCCCATCCCTCACATGGTGACAGGTGATGAAATGTTTAACTTACAAACATATCTGATGATCTCTTTACCCAAAACAGCGTTCATGGAAGACCCTTCAAAAGCAATTTTCAATAAACAAATATGCTGGGACCATTGTATGGTGGAAAATGCCTTTGGTATACTACCTTAAGAGTGATGAGTCTTTTTAAAGCCTACAGACTTACAATTGATAGTGCGCAAGCTGTTCCAAAAGTGACATGTTTGTAGCTTAAATTGTACTACAGTGTCACCAGTAGTTTGCAGAAGCACATCATTATTTTAACTGAACTATATTTTACACTTCAATATTCATCTGGTACTGATAATGCAATTGCCCATTTATTTATAAGCAAATAAAAAATCAATATAATAGAGGGAAACATTCCACGTGGGAAAAATATATTTAAAAACAAAGATGATGTAACTTACCATACGAAAGTGCTGGCAGGTCGATAGAAACACAAACAGACACATACATACACACAAAATTCAAGCTTTCGCAACAAACTGTTGCCTCATCAGGAAAGAGGGAAGGAGAGGGACAGACAAAAGGAAGTGGGTTTTAAGGGAGAGGGTAAGGAGTCATTCCAATCCCGGGAGCAGAAAGACTTACCTTAGGGGGAAAAAAGGACGGGTATACACTCACGCGCACACACACACACACACACACACACACACACACACACACACATATCCATCCACACATATACAGACACAAGCAGACATATTTGTCTTTAAATATGTCTGCTTGTATCTGTATATGTGTGGATGGATATGTGTGTGTGTGCGCGCGAGTGTATACCCGTCCTTTTTTCCCCCTAAGGCAAGTCTTTCCGCTCCCGGGATTGGAATGACTCCTTACCCTCTCCCTTAAAACCCACTTCCTTTCGTCTTTCCCTCTCCTTCCCTCTTTCCTGATGAGGCAACAGTTTGTTGTGAAAGCTTCAATTTTGTGTGTATGTATGTGTCTGTTTGTGTTTCTATCGACCTGCCAGCGCTTTCGTATGGTACGTCACATCATCAAAGAAAACATCTGTTTGATATACACTTGCATTAATTTTCTTCCTTGTTGCTGTCTTCTCCATCAAATTTTTGCAATCACAGTGTCATATATTGTAGACAAAATACATTTGCATGCATCAACTCAATCAGCCATTCTGTTTCTGCTGCCATCTTGGGCTCACTTGCCCGCTATGGATTTTGTAGGAAATCACAACCTGATTGCCAGGTGGATGCCAAAGACAAGAATGGCCTAGAGCAGGCACTTATCACCTATTTCACTGGGACAATGCTGTAGCATAGTGTACAACACAGGATCTGTGGTGGGTGCCTGTGCAAGTTTCGTGGTCCATGTTGGACAGAGCCTGAAGCACTCGTACATGGAAGACATTATACTGATGGACAAGTAGTAAAATACAAAGACACACTCAATGGCAGCATTTTGACGCCTCCAAAATTTTGCTGCCTGTGCAGCTGCACTTGTTGCACCAGCTTAAATATGGTCCTGCTCATAATGAGAAATATTAATGACTGACAATTTTCTTTAAAACTGTGATCCGCAGAGAGTTAGAATGTATAAAGACACGGAGCTGAGATTGTTACGGAAATGTAACAAGTCAATTGTGATTAGTAGCCTGAGTTGTGTAATCTATGTACAAAGTTAATGTAAAAAGCTGGTTATTGTGATGTCTTCTGCAAGCAATATATATGCAAATAATTCATGTTTAAGTCAACCATGTTGTTTTAGTTACTGAACAATCTGATTAAAAATCCAAACAGTTTCATAGAGATATGTAAAGATTTCAGTGTTACCAAGGAACTGTAGTCCTTAAACCAATTAGTTAACTTACATACAGTGCCCATTGTGTTACAGTGAAAGAACTCATAAATAAAAAACTGCTTGAAGTAGTCATGACCATGACATACACATGGCACAGTTATCTAAAATCACTAGTGATAAATAATGCATGAATGAGTCACAATGGAAGAGGGAGCTACATTTGGATGACGTGTGAGGTGTGAATTCATAAATAACCTGAACTTGTGACTAACTAAGTAACTAACTAAGTAACTATCTATTCAGAGATGAATCTGTACAAAATCCAAACTAGCTGTGACAGCACCATTTTCATCAAATAATGAAAAATCAGGAATGTCACCACCATATTGGATGAGCTTCAACCAATAGGGAAACAAGGAGATAGTCTGATGAGCAGTGACCAATGAGAGATGAGCTGAATATAAACGAAGAAGACAAGTGATTTGAGAAAAATTATTAATTGCAACAGTAGCCAACCCAGAAGAAATTGAAGGTAAAAATGTTTCTGTTATTAATTGTTATTTTTAATATTTTTAGAATGGCTGACAAAGAAGTGGATGATGTTAGTGAACAGGGAATAGAAATTAATGGGAAAAAGTACTGTCTAACAGTGAGCTTTGCAATGATAGCAGATTTAAAACTTAAATAGCATCCCTCTTCTATGATAAAGTGAAATAAACAATGAAATGTCAAGAGCTTCACTTACTGTGCACTGCAGTGTTATGAGTAAGACAAATAATTATAATGTCATGGAAAGGTGTATATTAAATGTGAATTGAATGAAGAAATTCAAGGGGTGCAGGAAAAGTATGTCACTGAGAACATTAAACTATTATTAGGTTAATCACACAACAAGACTCAATAATTTATAATTTAAAGTTTGCATATGAATTTGGATGAAACTGACTGTGACAGTAGTTTAAAAGTAAAAATTAAAAGTGACATTAAAAATAACATTGATACTTTAGGGGTGGAAATGAAGAACAGTAACCAAGAAAGTAGAAGAAATGTCAGAATTTACATTATTATTTTAAACTAAAATTTGAATAAAAAGATAGATTTAGGTGAACATTTATTTGGAAAATAAATAAGATTATGTAAAAGAAAATTCGGAATTGAAATTAGATGCTTTTGGTAAATAGAAAAATATGGTATACTATTGGAGAGAAACTGAAAATGAATGTAATAGGCAGATGGAAGAAATTGTTGTTCATCCTTGTCAGTCCAAATTAACAAAATTATGTCAAACTTGTTGTCATGATGATGGTAAAGAACTGATTTCTTATATAAAACTAACAGGTGCTGTTGATACTAATAATGTGGAAATAGTTGACAAAATTGTTAATGTTAACATTGACACATCTGATAACTGTGACAGAATGTGTGCAGGTGGTAAATGAAATTATTGACAAAATTAATGATATTGTGAATAGTTGTCAGGCTAAAGAAGTATGTAGTGATGGTGAGATTAATAATAAGGTTAATGAACACAGTTAGTTGAAAAAAATATAGATGAAACTAGAAGAGAAACTAGAAGGAAAGGGAGTAAAAATTTGGAAAAGTAAAGATTGCTGGAGCAAACAAAACTGTTGTTTAATGAACAGTACTAGATCTACTGTATGCAAAATTCTCAAAAGTAATAGCAAAGCAACTAATGAACACATGGCAACATTCAATGTTAATACAGTGTTCAGTGGCAATGTGTTTGTAAAATGTTGACTGTCAATGATTTTAATGTACATTTTGGTGTACTTGCAATTGACTTGAATGATACAATTAGAATTTAATTCGGTGTCAATGTAGTTTTGAACAAATGTGTTGGCAGGGGGTGAACACACTGCCTACTTGGTTACCAGCACCTCTGCATCCAGGTGAATTCATTCTGCTTTCTTTTGTTTGTTCCCTTCTTTAGTACAGACTGTGAAAGCAAATGTAATCATCTTCTACTATATTTAGTTTGGACATATATCAGTAATTGAATTTGTGTGTCAGTTGTCTAAGAGGATGGAACTATTGAAATGTCAGCTAAAATTTGTGAAAAATGACTTGTTGTGTCCTTCATATATTAGGCCATAATGTTGAAAATTGCACTGAATAACAGATCTATTTCAGCTGAAACTAAAGAAACAATTGAGAGAAGCCCAAAACGTGAACAAAAAATTAGTGTATGTATCTGAAAATATTGTTGGAAAATCGTAAAAAACTTTAGGTATTCAAAATTGTCTGAAAATGATACTGAAAAACTAAAGTAAGTTGTAAGTATTCAAAAGCAATAGAAATCTATACAACAGCAGCAGCAGAGAAATATTTCAGGAAATAAATCCAGTGTAATTTGTTGTAAGAATGCTAAACAAATTGTTCAATTTAATATGGAAATAAGTTCAGTTGTCGATATGAAGTCTCTTTTCAGCAACAGTTTCTCTCACAGTAGCTGTTTTAGACAAAGTAAAGAAAGCAGTTGTCTAAGAGGATGGAACTATTGAAATGTCAGCTAAAATTTGTGAAAAATGACTTTTTGTGTCCTTCATATATTAGGCCATAATGTTGAAAATTGCACTGAATAACAGATCTATTTGCTTGTAGAAATATTTATCAAAAGAAAGGTTTGCCATAGTGTAGATCTTCAGATTGAATTAAAGATGAGTATGTGGTTTACAGTAAAGTAATGCTGAAATTAAACTGGTGTTTTGTCTGCAGTGTAGAGGAAAGTGAGGTTTGTCAATAATATTATTGTTTGTTACTGTGAAGTTGCATTCTTTAAAGTCATTTTTGTACGTAAGGCAAAGCAAGGAACCGATGTATATTGAGGTTGTAGTAAAGAAATAATAACACAGTAATGAATTAAAGGGGCATAAAGAAGTAATGCAGTGACAAAGTATATAGTGAAATAATTGTAATAATGAGATAATATGATGTTTAAGAAATGATGACAAAGTATGTGAATCAATAAGGAATACGAGAAGTATTTCGTAATGCAGAAATGGTCAGGGAAGTTGTTAGGGATCCTGTCTTGGCGGTATTTATTTTTGCAATTGCACTTAGTAAGATATTAGTGCAGGGAAACTTATATCAAATATTCATATGTCAAGCCACACATTACTTTTGACATTCAGAGTAATAAACTCTTCAAACACCAGTATTAAACCAAAACTATTTATTGCACAAAAACTTATTCTTGATACCAAATGAGTAAAAGCATGTAAATTTTCTTCTCCTTTGCTTAGCACTCCAGTTACTGTCTTAATTTCCAACAGTAAGATCATTTCAGTCAACATACTAACCTCAATAACCACTTGTAAACTGCCTCTGCTCAGCTGGAGACAAACCAAATGCACCCAAAAGACAAAAATACCTTAGGAAAAATAAATGTTAAGGTGAAAAAAAAAAACCTTCCAGGTAATGAAAATTGCAATCACACAGTTACCCATCAATCATGCACTATTACTTCACTATTTTTGACAATGCATTTATCATTTAACACCTTAAAAAATACTACGCATACATGTGCATCAAATATATACACCATACAGGCAAATTTCAGTGTATCTTGATTTAAACGTACCACAGTCTAATAAACAAAAAACAAAATTAACTACAAAGCAAGACAAACTGCTATGAAACATTAATCCCATAATAATTCAGTTATACAAATCCTCTATGCAATGTGCAGAAAGTACTCAACTACTATATCTTCACAAGTGGTGATGCTTGCTATATGTGTTTACATGTTAAAGATTTCAACCACATTTGGTACACATACTAGTTAACAAATAAGAATCGACACTGTGGAAGTTAGCACTTCCTAGCTCTCGTAGGAGTGGTTACGGGCAAGAAAGTGTTTCTACCCTGGACATGTAGGCTGCCCTTCATGACAGGCCTGTTATGCAAGTAGTATCTGCATGCCTTCCAGGTGCTACACATGCAGATTGGCATGGCTAGGCAAAGGGGGGAGGTGGAAAGTGAGAGTGGGGGAGGATGAGGTGGACATAGAGAGGGGCAGAGTAGATAGAGAGAGTAAGGGAGGGGATGGACAGACAGAGGGGGAGGAGGAGGTATAGAGAGAGAGGGGGAAGAGGAGATAAAAGAGAAAGGGACAGGAGGAAATAAACAGAGAGAGGGCAGAGAAGGGGGAGATGCAGAAGGCAGGTGGAAGGTGGAGAGGAGTAGAGGGCAGTTGGATAAGGCTGCAGTCACCCCAGTGCCTGTTCCTTTAGACATGTGTGCATGTTTGAAGGAAGATTTCATCATACTTCTTACCAACACAGGCGCTGCAATATCATACTTACTGGGCCAGCAACTTCCATTTAAAATGTCTTCCCTGTAAGTGAATTACCTGATGTGTATGAGTGCATGTCAAGACACATGGATGATGATATATGGAAGTTGGTGTCTGACTATGAGTTGTGCTAGGATAGCCGAAGTGGTTAAGGCAACCGTTTGTATAAAGCAGGAGATCTGGGTTCGAGTTCTTTTCCAGCACAAATTTTCCTTTTTGTATTCCATTACACAGCTATAGGTTGTCCATATTCCAATTGCAAATACATTTCATGTATTTGATCACAGCTGTAGTCAACACAGTGCCTGCTCCTTCAGACATGCATGTATGTCCAAACGAATATTGCATTGTACTTCTTACCAGCAGAGTTGCTACAATTTGTAACGAGCAAACTGTTGCATCAAGAGCCTCAGAGACAGAAAGACTGCATGTTACCAGACTACAATGTAAGTGCACTGCTTCTCCCAAAGCGTCAGAGACAGGGGAAAAGCTTGAGGCCAGATTATAAGATGTGATGATGGCATGTGATGATGGCATCTACATCTAGACACCCAGAGACATTACAACAGTATGAGGCTTGATTACAAACAATGAGAGACACAGTTACGTGCTTGTGAAATTCACATTAGAACTTCACAAGAAGTGTTCAGTGTTGTGTACCTTTCAGTTTTTTAATAAGCAGTCCATGGCTTTGCAAAGGTCTGAGAATACACATTATCATGCATTCATCTAGGAGAATGTACTCTTCATGGAGAAATCAATCAACTGCAGTAGTTGTATTCTTGATCTTTCCTAAAGCCATCCTGTGTTTCTGTTAGCAATTTGTGTTTTGTAAAATGAGCAGAGACTTGAGAAAGGATAACTGCTTTGAAAACTTTACTAAAGGCAAGGGATCATTGCTACTGTAGAGTAGTTTGGAACCTCTTTTGTATTTCTCTTCTTACACACTAGTTTAAAAACACTTATTTTTAGAATCCTTGGATAAGTGTTTTCCTTAATATTCTAGTTTATGATTTAAGGTAGTGGTTTGACTCTCAGTGGATGTCTGCATTGGATTTCCTGTTGGATGAAACCTTCATGAAAAGGTTGCAAACTACTTTTGGGTCCTCTCCTCTATGGTACTGTTATCTGATTTAATGTATATTTGCATCCAATAGTTTTGGAAGTATTTTGATACTTGTTAACTCATTTTGTATAGTACATGTAGGCCATGAATATTCTACATAAGATTAAGTAGGTTGCTTGGAAGTATGCGTTTGTTACTTCTTGTAATCTGAGCACGTGTTAGCACTATTTCCATTTTTTTTTTCAGTGCAGAGGCAGAAATCAAAGTTTGTCAGTAGTATATTATAAAATCCATCCCATTTGTTATCTGAATCATCTAAACTGTAGACTGTATATCTACTCTCCTCAATTAATTTAATTTTAACAGAGCTGCTGTACAGAACTGCACTTCTGAGATTACATATTCCTGACATGTTATCAGCTGACCAAAACAATTTGAAAAAGTTACTTGCTTTTAATTTGTGGTTGCATTTTAATTCTGTCTACCAGGTACCTGTCCTAGCATGCAACTGATAAGCTCGCTTAAGCAAATAGGAGCATCATATAATAACAATGATTTTCTGATTTCTAAGATTGTTTGAACTTCAGGTGTGTATGAAGTCCATGTTAGCAATATTGGAGGTGTTTGCATCAATGTTTCAGTCAACAAGTACAGTAAGATCATTGGGATGTATTATAATATTGAAACTGAAAATGGATTAGATCTGCAGATGGTGGTCTTTACATTCCTACCATTTTAAGTTTTACTTAATTGATTCTGTGCTCTTTTAGCTTAATTACAATTCTACTCATTTCTAATTTTCCCCCTTTATCATATTGCTTAGTAAATGTAAGTTTCTTAAACTGAATATATTCACTGACATAGGTTGACACACCAGCACCTGTTTAGTGTTTTCTAGAATTACTGTTTCTCAATATGTAACCATATATTTTATAGCAGCTACTTTCATGTCATTTTAGATAATATACCAACAAAATTCTGCTATAGACCTCTCTGCAAACTTTATAAATATCCTAAGCCTTGGCAGAAGAGCTGAAAATATATATATTCATGGCAAAGTTTGGGATGCACTTTCCAGTGGAGCTGTCAAGAATCAAATTACATGATACCACAAATCCAAGTTCCTCGATCACAGCTGGGTTTAAAAATTCTTACGGAGCTAAAATGAAAATGTCTACAAATCCACAGTTTATAGGACATGTTCAGAATTACAAAACAATGTATCAAATATTAAGGCTAGAATTTATGACTAATTACACTTTGATAAAACAAGGTAATAACAAATAAACAGCTGTGAGGGCCATTTCAAAAGTGCTGCACACTGTGCATGCACGGCCATTATAGTGGTGTAATCAAGTTGAAATTTATGTCAGTTGCGAGCAAGGCTTTACGTGTGATGGTCATATAAATGTTTTCTGGTGTACATGGCTGTGTTACGAGTAATTCAGTTTTAAAATGGAAGCTGAAAGTGAGTGAGGCTGGGTTACAGATAGTGACTAGTGTTCCTATTTGGAAAGAGCCCAATGAAAATACAAAACGCCATGACAGAGGCATGTGGGAATAATGTAGTGGACTATAGCACAGTATCACAGTGGTCTGCTCCTTTCTGTGTGGGCTGGGTAAGCTGAGGACAACCTAATGAGTGGAAGGCCATCAACCGAAATAGACTACACTTCTCAAGTAATTTTTTAACAACATTTTGAGAGTGGATTGATGAAAAACATGTGAAGAAATTGCATATGAGGCTAGACTGTCTGTCACTTTAGTTTACAGAATCATAACTGAAATGTTAAAGATGAGAAAAGTTATTTCCAAATGGGTTCCAAATGATCTGAATAAAAAACACAAAGCAGGTCACAAAATAATTGCAGAAGATTTGCTTCAAGGTTATTGAACAGAAGGAGAACGTAATGTTGGAGTGCCTGTGTTGTTAAGAAGGATGACACAGGAGCATTGCTTTGTATTTCTTAAGAGAACATGCACTGCAGTACAGTATTTATCTGGCAATACAAGGCAGTAATTTTCAATTAAAATATCCTCACTCTAAACGGGAATTACATGATGTGTAAAAGTGCAAGTTGTGATGCATGAGTAATGGAATATTGAAATTTAGTTCTAGCTATGGGTCTTGCACATAAAGCCAAAGTGGTTTAGGTGACTATTTGCCCAAACTGGGAAATCTGGATTCGAGTCCCTGTCCAGCACAAATTTTTATTGTCGTCATTCCATTATACAACTCATGGTTGTCCATATTCGCAACTATAAATATGTTTCAAGAAGGAGAAAAAATTCTGAGGACTGTCACACTTTATGAAACCTGGATATGAGATTGTGGGCCACAACTAAAGTTTTAAACCATCTCAATGGAAAAGTTCTGACTCTCCATGCCTGAAAAAATTCCATCAACAACCAAAAGTGAAACTGATGATATTTGTGAATGACATGAATGGAGTAATAGCCATAAATGGAGTGACTCAGGGGATGTCCGTAACAAGTGCATGCTACAAACTTCTGAAAAATGTTTTGCACTCAAAAATTTGTGAAAGAAGCCCTGTCATGCTTGCGGCTGGTGTTCTCATTTTGCATGATACTGCATGACCATATATAAACCTATCAGTGAGAGAAAAGTTTGACAAATATAGAGGGGAAATACTTCCCCATCCACCATACAGTCCTGATATGAGCCTGAAAACTTTGATTTGTTTTCAAAATTGAAGCAATAACTCCATAGAAAACATTGTGATACAACTGCTGAAGCTTCCTTCAAAGTGGCCCAATTAATCAGAGAGTTCAATAGTGAAGTTGTTCTGTACAGAATTCAGAAGTTGTCAAAACATTGCAAAGTTGTCATACGCAAGAATGGACATTATATTGAAGGCCTGTAAAGACTGTTTGTAAAATAAATTTTTTTCTTCAGTTCTATCTTAGTGCTCAGAACTTTTGAAATGGCTCTTGTACATTGGGAATTGTGAAGACTGAAACATGGTAAAGATGTAAAGAACAGGGCACCATTCTCAAAAATTTGGGAGGTGTTAATACAAAGAAAAAGGTTTGCCAGATTATATGAGATTAGTCCAATGAATGAACATTAATTGTTAAAAGTGATAAAAACCTTGAAGCATGAGTTTCAGTAGGAGCAGATGAGGTGCTTTTGCCTGTCATAATCAAGACAGCCCCACAGATTTTAAGGCTGTTGGTATAAAGTGTCAGCTCAGCATTTAGTGAAGGAGGGTTTCCCAGGATATTGAATATCTCAGTAATTGAGACCATGGTTTAAAAAGTGGAGACAAGAATTAGGTAGAACACTGTTGAATCAACAAATATCTAAGTAGCCACAAGTTACAGAATAGTAATCAATATGGCTTTCAAGCATATAGGCTCATTAAACACCCTAAAGTTTTAAACTTTGTAGCTGTAATAGAAACATATGTCCTAAGAACTTTGTAATGACTTGCTTGAATGATACCCATGCTTCTTTCTCATTAAAGATCATTGTGAATTCAAAGTTAACATCAAACATCAATTTTCTAATGTCAGGTCTGACAAAGACGTCTTCTTTTAGTTAGTTTGTCTTCTGAAAGGTGTGGAAACTTTTGGCAGAGACACTTAAAAACACAGTCCATTTTTAGGCAAAGCCTTTACAAACTGTTTCATTAGGCCTAACTTTATATGTAGAGCTGGTAGGAGTATGTTTTATGGATCTACTAGGTTTTTGTGTAGAATGTTCTTCTCACCAGTTTTGAAACTCCCTCACAGGCCAGTTCTTCCTGCACCAGTGTTGACCATTAGCCCGACAGTCCCATTCACACAAGAAACATGGAAATTTGGTAAAGCAACCTTGCTGACCAAAGAGCATGCATGTTATTTTTAGATCACCACATATCACCCAGCCATGAGCAGAATAGCCTATTTTATTTAGTACTATTTTTAGGTTTTCATAGCTTTCTTTCATATGTACAGAATGTCCAACAGGTAAAGATGCATACATGTTACCATTGTGTAATAAAACAGCCTTTAAACCCATTGTGGGTGCATCAATAAATGTGCTCCAGTCTTCCTTTTTGTATTCAACACAAAACTCATTCATCAGACCAGGAATGTCTGACCAGTACACTGTTGGAAGAGAATTTAAATAATCTGGTGGTTCTTTTTGACTAAGTCTGCAATATTTCTTTGGTGTATTTAATCACAAATTCACCACAGATATAACAAAAACTGCCAGCAGAGTTTTTACAACCATGATTAGACATTGTACCAAGCACAAGGAAACAGGAAAGTGATGTTAGGTTGACAGTACACATAACATCATCTGTTAACACAAAAATAGAATCGACCTTTTTCTGTGAGCAAATGATTTTCAACAGTGCCACCAATGTCATCTACATTCGTTACACCTCCATTTTAAATTATTTTAACTATATAAAAGCTGTTAAATTCTTTAAAAATCACTTAATTTAATAAATTTAACTGTAAAATGTGAAGAAATTGTGGGTGATACCGGTACAGTTTTTTAAGTATCATATTTGGATTTCCCACCCTAAAAAACATACGAATAAGTTATTTTCAGTAAAAAAGTTTTTCCATTGTTGGCCTGTCTAATTGGAAGTCATGGAAAACACCAGTAGCATAGTAGAAGTTAATTTAAATATCTCCAAAGCATTTGGAATTGATAAATCCTTGTAGAGTTTCCCTCTTAGAAAAATTAGAAGTATCATACTTGTTATTCAAGGGACAGGCAAAATGTGGCTTGAATGATACCCACAAAACTGAACACAGGCTGCAGGACTGATGTCAGCTTATTCTAGTCACTAGGTCACTTTAGTTTCAGATGCAAAAATAAATTGAAATTCGAGTACCATGAGCTGTGGGCCCCACACTTCTCAGCTAGTGGAGCCAATGGCATAAAAAAATTGTAAATTTTTGTTAAGATCTTATGGGACCAAACTGCTTAGGTCATCGGTCCCTAAGCTTATACACTACTTAATCTAACTTAAACTAACTTAGGCTATTGACAACACATACACCCATGCCCGAGGGAGGAGTTGAACCTCCGACAGGTGGAGCTGCACGGACTGTGACAAGACACCTCAGACTGCACGGCTACCTTGCGCGGCACCAATGGCATACAATTTGTAAATATAATAGTGTGACAAGAAGATGTATGCAACAGCAAATGCTCCCTTCAGCTATTGATCAGATTCTCAAGTAAGTCCATCTTGACTCTTGGTTCAGTGCCAAGAGGTAGACATTTATATATATAAATAAAACAAATTGCAAGCAGTTCATCTACTACTACATCTACATCTGTACTCTGCAAAGAACTGCAAAGTGAATGGCAGAGGTTATTCTAACATTACCCTGTTTACCTGTGCTAATATGCACCCAGTAGCTGTGTTTCCATCAAATCTCATTTACTATAATCTATGCACAGATAAATGGTAAGCCACATACTACACTTTATTGATGTACTATAATGTGATTATTTAAGTGCAGTAACTTCTCATAGGCATACCAATTCACAATAACTAACATGTAGTAAGTAAATTATTAACATAATTACAAGTTCACAGTCAGTCATTAAAAACTATCACTGAATAAACTCTCAGCCATGAAATTTAGATACCGGTAACTCAAGAAACATTTTCGACTTGTTTTCTCCAATAATTATGGACACAGACCTTGCTTGTTTCATGACATTCCACAGACTGACTGAAATGGCTCCCAGCAGCCTCCCTTTTATGAAATTACAATAATTAGCAATACATTCAGCTACTGTTGATTGATGCCCTTCAACAAATTACAATTGAACAATAACTGAACTGTGGAATAAGATTTTTTTGAGTGTGGAGTTTTAGATAAATCAATATTTGCTATTGGATTATACTGTCTAGTTTGCTAAAAAAAAAAAGGTTCAAATGGCTCTGAGCACTATGGGACTTAACATCTGTGGTCATCAGTCCTCTAGAACTTAGAACTACTTAAACCTAACTAACCTAAGGACATCACACACATCCATGCCCGAGGCAGGATTCGAACCTGCGACCGTAGCAGTCGCGCGGTTCCGGACTCAGCACCTAGAGCCACGAGACCACCGCGGCCGGCCCTAGTTTGCTAAAATGTAGGATTCTACTTTAGTAATAACGCTTAGATAGGATGCTAATTACTCTGAAGCTATATGAGTGCTCAAGTTGCCAACATATTTCCAGCATGAGCTGTCTATATTCTTCATTTATTTACATATACTTTTGGTCTACTTCACCTGAAAGTTAGCAATTGAGTATATGTTTGCATATGGGCAATGATAACAAAGTTTTATATTACTTGTATTTTGCAGTTAGCACAGTTTCTAGGTAATTTAATTATACTTATGAGTTCCAATTAATTAGGAGAATGTAATGAATAATAAAATTAAGGTATTTAAGCCTTGAATTAACATTTGAGATGTATGGTACTGTACACTTTGTCATAAAAACAATGCTATTGAAAATATTTGCAAAAAAAATAAAAATTTTGGGGTAAGAAAAATGTAACAGCTGGAAAAAATCTATCTGCTTTGTTTCAGTATTCCCATTGTTTCAGTTAACAGGATTTTTCCCTGTTCCATTCATGTATGGAATGTAAGAAGAACGATGGTTTAAATGATTTTGTACATGCTGTAATTAATCTAATGTTGGCCTCATGATCTCTGTAGGAGTGATACATAGGAGTTGTGATATATTCCTAGAGTCATCATTCAAAACTGTTTTCTTGAAACTTTGTAAGAATGTTTTTATGGGATGGTTTATATCCATCTTCAAGGGTCTGACAGTCCAGTTTCTTCAGCATCTCTGTGACACTCTCCCACAAGTGAAACATACCTTTGAGCATCTGTGCTGCCCTTCTCTATATATGTTCAATATCCACCTTAGTCCTATATGGTATGGTTCCCACACACTTGAACAATATTCTAGAATGGGTTGCTTAAGTCATTTGCAATCTCCTTTGTAGACTGATTACATTTCCCCAGTATTCTATCAATAAACCAAAAACTTCCACCAGTTTTCCTTTGACTGAGTATATGTGATCATTCCATTTAATATCCCTACAAAGTGATATACTCAGGTATTTGTAAGAGTTGGCCAATTCCAACTGTGACTCATTGATAGTGTAGTCACAAGACAGTAAATTTTCTCATTTTGTAAAGTGCACAATATCACATTTACAAATGTTTAAAGCAAACTGACATTCTTTGCACTGCTTTGAAATCTTATCAAGGTCTGACTGAATATTTGGCCAGCTTGTTTCAAACAGAATTTCAATATAGATAAAATTACAGATAAAATGTCTGAGGTTACTGTTAATGTTGTCCACAAGGTCGTTAATATACAACATGAACAGCAAGGTTCTGAATACACTTCCCTGTGGCATACTTGAAGTTACTTCTATATCAGGTGATGACTCTCCATTCAAGATAACATGATGCATCTTCCCTAGCAACAAATTCTCAGTCCAGTAAAAAAGTCTGCTTGATACTCTGTATGATCACACTTATGATAAGTGCAGATGTGATATTAAGTCAAAAGATTTTCAGAAATCAAGAAGTACTGCATCTGCCTGACTGCCTTGATCCAAAGCTTTCAGTATGTCATATGAGAAAAGTGTGTGTTGTGTTACACATGATCAATGTTTCTGGAATCCATGTTAGTTGCCATGGAGAAGGTTGTTAGTTTTATGGATCACTTCTGCTACCGTTCTTATAAACAGGTGTGACCTGTGCTTTCTTCCATCTCCTGCGCACAGTTTTTTGATCAAGGCATCCGTAATATACTGTAGTTAGAGAAGGAGCTAATTCAGCTGCAAATTCAGAATAGAAATGATAGGGATTCTATCAGAACCTGAAGTTTTGTTCAGTTTTAACTAAATCCCAACACCACTGACAATAACACTTATTTCAATCATCTTTTCAGTGGTACAAGGATTAAGTAGTATCAATAATCCTGGGTTTTCCTTTGTAAAGGAACATTTGGAAATGGAGTTAAGCATTTTAGCTTTTGCTTTGATGTTCTCAATTTCAGTTCCTCTCTAATTTGCAAGTGACTGGATTATAACTTTGAGCCACTAACAGCCTTTATATATGACCATAATTTATTTGAGTTTTGTGAGAGATCTTTTGACAGTATTCTCTCTCTTGACAGGAAAACTTGCAGCATCTCTTTAGCTAGAGACCTATGCTTTGTTTTGCATTTATTGTGCATTAATCTCTGTTTCTTTAGAAGTTTCTTTACAGTGACTGTATACCATGAACGGTTTCCCCCATTATGAATTGTTCTACTGGCTACATGTCTCTCCAGTACATCTTCAACTACTTTTTTAAACTGGATCCACAGTTCCTCTACAAACTTCTTTCCTGGGCTGAAAGTTCTAAATTCAGATGACTCTACTGTTATTTTTTAAATCTAGTTTACTGAGCATGTATATCATTCAACTTGTTTTAGCTGTCCTCTGTAGTTTGGTAATCACTGTTGCCACTACTTCCTGGTGGTCACTGATATCACTTTTGATGTGGACATCCTCAAAGAGGTAAGGGGTGTTTGTTGCCATTAGGCCTAATATATTTCCATCATGAGTGGGGTTCCAAACTATCTGTTGTAGGTAGTTTGCAGAGAAGGCATTTAGTAATGTTTCACAGGATGTCATGTCATGCCCACTACTAACAATTTTCTCAATTGACAATTGGATGATTAAAGTCTTCACTGATGATCACAATATGATTGGGGAACATACATACAAGCAAACTGAGGTTTTCTCTAAAGTTCTAGTAACATCAGAAGGTGAGTGTGGTGGGCTATAGAAGGACCCAATTACCAATTTATGCCCACCCCTGATACTGAGTCTTGCTCAGACAATCTCAAAAGAAGCTGCAATTTTTCCCAAAATCCTCATTGCTATAAACCAGCTTTCTGTTCGTAGTTTCCCATTTAGAGAAAATAAAACAGAATGTAAATTTAGATCTGACATTGGGTAACAAAGTCATAGAAAGAGCAACATCTACAAAACTGCTGTGGATTCATATTACGTTCTCCTACATTTTAACTACCATGTAATAAAACTTTCACTGAAATTCAGTTCAGCATAATTTTCTCTAACAAACATTGCAAACATTCATACTTCAGGAGGTGCTAGAATGAAATTCTTTGATGATTTTCAGACTCTTGCTTATGAAGAGCAAGCTATGAATTTATAATAACAGAAGCGTACATGTGTATAAATTTTTATTACTGTGTGTGAATCACTTTGTATTATATTGTACATATCCGTGTAATGATCTAACATACAATTCACATGTACATTTTGACAACATCCATACAATATCTATGTCTGTAGATTAATTCATTGGGTTATTATAATTAAAGTTTCATTTTAAAAATGCTGTAAAAAAAGGACCACTGCTCAGAATGACATGAAATTTTAATGGCATATTATCAGAGAAGCGGGAAATAGTACGGAAACAAAAGAAATTTAACAAAAAATTTATTACTAGATGACCTTACAAAGGGCAGGACATGCAAAATAAAAGACATGGATGTGCAGTAGTTTCTAAGTTTTTGCTCAAGATGATCAGCATGACTGTCTTAATCCAGGATTGTGTACTGCCAGTAAAGCTCTTTTGTGTGTGGAAAAAGATTTTGGTCTGATGTCTCCCAATGGTGTGGAGATGCAGATAACAGAATATTAAATGACAGGTTTTTTGAAGTGCAGTGTGTCAGAGGAAGGAAAACAATTGATCTGATGTCAGTAGAAGATGTGGCCACTGCATCACAAGAGGGTTCAAGTGGTAGTGTGCAAGCATTCAGTGCATGAGAAGTTGCTCAACTTCAGATGTGCCTTTGAGAAAAGGCTATCCATTTAGGATTTCCTATATTCAGGAGCTGCTTAATGGTGGCCTGCTAGCAAGACAAACATTGTTCTAGAATTTCTTGGTCCCGTGGAAGTGAACAGTGAATAGCCATGGGACAATCGGTGGACAGACAAAGCCCATTTTCATTTTAAAGGACATGTCAATAGTCAATACACAGAATTGCAGAATATTGTCACAGAAAACCTGCTTTCACATCAACTGATACTGCTTCATTCAGCTAAGGTAAATGTTTGGTTTGGGTTGACAGCATCATTTATCAGAGTGCTCTATTTTTTCAAGGAGATGGTTCTTGCATGTCCTGTTACCTATACCATCAGTGGTAAACATGATGAGAGTCTTTTGCACACCAACATCACTCTAGCCCTTCAACAGTGTGGATGTGTGGGTAGGATCACTTTTATACAATATGGCCTCCACAAATTGCACAGCCAGTGAAGCAGCTGCTGCAGAGGTACTGTGGAAATGCTAGAACTATCAGCTGTCATTTCCCTATGGCCTGGACATCCAGATAATTTGATCTTAATCCAAGTGACTTCTGGCTGTGGGGTTCTTTGAAAGATGCAGTGTTCAGTGTCCTAATTACAAACAAACCTGAACTGAAGGTATGCACTGCACAACACATTCTCAATGTGACCCCTGAGACACACTGATATGTTGTGGAACATGCTGTTACTCAATTTCAACTTGTGGCAGAAAACTGCATGCAGCATACTAAACATGTGTTGCACCAGTCTCACACAAATTAAAAACTGATTTCATTCTTGCTTTTTATGCTGTTTTTTCCCACAGGACAATAAGAAACTGATGCCATTGTTGCATTTAATGTGTGTTTTGGTCTTAGGACAATTAAAAACTGATTTTTCCCATTGATTGTACTTGCCATGGTGGATGGGCTTACCTACCTAACAGCACCACAAATGTTGAATGCAAAAATTGTCCAGTCATGCACTCTGCACTGTACAGTTGGTTTAATGTGCAATTCACACCGTAACCATTGTACTGTGTTTCATTTGTCATTAGTAGCCTAACCCATTTGTGTTATGACTTTTGTAGTACAATCTATTGGGAAAACTATCATTAATTTTTTTATTGCCACAATGTATCCCCCTTCTTTGATAATAATTCATACAATTTTACAGCTACCATTACAGTTAGTTTCAAAAATTATAGTTGTAACTCATCTGTAAACAAAAAATGAATCCTGTACATGTAGAAAGTAATCACTTTTAATGTCAATCAGTAATTAAACAATGAGTTTCAGTTAAACTGCTTGTTCTTTTTAAACAAAAGTTGTTTGTTATATGTTTCCTCCCCCAGTTTGCCCCTCATTGTCTCCAACACATAAAACACTCTCTACAGATGCCCTAATTTGTATGCATGTATTGTACTTAATAAAGAGAGTCCTGATTTTGAGAAACACATTGAGCATATAGATATCTGTTGAAGAAGTTAGTGAAAACTGTTCAAGAGCCTGTTGAGAAAAACCGGTAAGAGTATTTTGGCTCTTAAATCAGAAAAAAATCTTCCTACTTGTTCTTGAGTAGTTCTGCTTCTTCCCTGGTAGTGTCTCTTCCAGCTGTTGTTTGCAGCTACTTACTTCATTTTATATGCTATATTCTAACAATGTGTTACTCATTTCCTTGGCCAGAGCATCATATGTATGCCTTCCACGCATATATCTATGTGCCAAAACTGCCATTTTTCTCTTCAATGTGACTAAATCAAGTCAGTAATCAATAATCCCAATGAATTTTCTGTGACACAATAACATAATGTAGTTGAAAAATCAATGAATAAATCTCTAAACTACAAAGAAAGATGCTGAGAACAGTGGTAATATCCACATCAAATTAGAAAATAGATTAAGTAAATAAATAAAATATAAAAATGTAATCCAGAATATGAGAATACCTTTAATTTTTACTCCATACATTGGTGGTAACTGCCACCATTTCCACAATCTTAAGTTCACCTTGGATTTGATTTTTCATTATTTAATCATTTGCTTACAGTTCATCTTGCTGTAAATGAGAGACTTTGGAAAATGAAGACACAATGGTGCCCATACAGTAGTTTGTGCTGAGGCATAATAATTATTAATTTATGCAGTCTGGGGTGAAGAGGGAATAACTGAAGAAATATCTTCTTAAGTGGGTTATTGCTTGTTTTATATAGTCACTTCTGTTTAAAAATAGTCGGATTTGTTTTCTGGATAAAAATACCTACTCTCAGATATGTCAAGCCAGTATACCATTGTGCATGGATACACATTCAAGGGGTAAGACTGATAAATCATAAATGCTACCCTGTAATAGATAGACCATTATACTGTAACAGTATACATGCATACAGTTGTCGCAAAGGTGAATGTTCTAATAGTCTATTACCCGGGTGTTCATTATAAAACAACACAGCAGTTTCAGATGATGTATTAGAATGACAGAAAAGTTGTGTGTACTGCCTTGTGCATAAGCTGAATACGTATAACATTTTTGCAAGTACATTAATTGTGCACAAATAATTGAGCTGCAGCACAGTGTGGTAATTTACAGAAACTGTAGAGAGTTGTGTGTAAAGAAGATTAAACAATTACTTCTACACCACAATTAATAAGAACTGAACAACACAAAATACTTCTAATTTGATAAATTGTTTTGTATTATTTTCACCAGTATGTTTATATCACAGATGTGACTTGTCTGAGTATACTTTACAGATTTTAAGAATCCCACTACATCCCATTTAGGATGTAAGTAGAAGCAACTCAAATGCAGCTGACAGTGACAGCAACTTGCAACCATTGTGAATTGGAACAAATGGGAAGCAAATTAATATATTACTTCTTTATCAAATTTTCCTAGTATTGTGATGTGGTCTGCAAAGATACTAATTCTAGCTGACAGTGGCCTGTCATTTGCACAAATATCAGGTAGATCACAATAATAGTCTTTGCATGCTGTATTCACAGACTATCACATTTCTTAAGGACAAGTGCAACAATGTCTAACACTAATGCTCAGACAAATCCCCCCCCCCCCCCCCCCCCCCCATGAACCATGGACTTTGCCGTTGGTGGGGAGGCTTGAATGCCTCAATGATGCAGATATCCATACCGTAGGTGCAACCACAAAGGAGGGGTATCTGTTGAGATGCCAGACAAACGTGTGGTTCCTGAAGAGGGGCAGCAGGCTTTTCAGTAGTTGCAGGGGCAACAGCCTGGATGATTGACTGATCTGGCCTTGTAATGCTAACCAAAACGGCCTTGCTGTTGTGGTACTGCGAATGGCTGAAAGCAAGGGCAAACTACAGCCGTAATTTTTCCAGAGGGCATGCAGCTTTACTGTATGATTAAATGATGATGGCATCCTCTTGTGTAAAATATTCCGGAGGTAAAATAGTCCCCCATTTGGATCTCTGGGCGGGGACTACTCCGGAGGACTTCGTTATCAGGAGAAAGAAAACTGGCGTTCTACAGATCGGAGCGTGGAATGTCAGATCCCTTAATCGGGCAGGTAGGTTAGAAAATTTAAAAAGGGAAATGGATAGGTCAAAGTTAGATATAGTGGGAATTAGTGAAATTCAGTGGCAGGAGGAACAAGACTTTTGGTCAGGTGAATACAGGTTTATAAATACAAAATCAAATAGGGGTAATGCAGGAGTAGGTTTAATAATGAATTAGAGAGATAGGAGTGCAGGTAAGCTACTACAAACAGCACAGTGAACACATTATTGTGGCCAAGATAGACACAAAGCCTACGCCTACTACTGTAGTACAAGTTTTTATATGCCAACTAGCTCTGCAGATGATGAAGAGATTGATGAAATGTATGATGAGATAAAAGTAATTATTCAGGTAGTGAAGGGAGACGAAAATTTAATAGTCACGGGTGACTGGAATTCAACAGTAGGAAAAGCAAGAGAAGGAACCGTAGTAGGTGAATATGGATTAGGGCTAATAAATGAAAGAGGAAGCTGCCTGGTAGAATTTTGCACAGAGCACAACTTAATCATAGCTAACACTTGGTTCAAGAATCATAAAAGAAGGTTGTATACATGGAAGAAACCTGGAGATACTAGAAGGTTTCAGATAGATTGTATAATGGTAAGACAGAGAATTAGGAACCAGGTTTTAAATTGTAAGACATTTCCAGGGGCAGATGTGGACTCTGACCACAATCTATTGGTTATAAACTGTAGATTAAAACTGAAGAAACTGCAAAAAGGTGGGAATTTAAGGAGATGGGACCTGGATAAACTGAAAGAACCAGAGGTTGTACAGAGTTTCAGGGAGAGCATAAGGGAACAATTGACAGGAATGGGGGAAAGAAATACAGTAGAAGAAGAATGGGTAGCTTTGAGGGATGAAATAGTGAAGGCAGCAGAGGATCAAGTAGGTAAAAAGACGAGGGCTAGTAGAAATCCTTGGGTAACAGAAGAGACACTGAATTTAATTGATGAAAGGAGTAAATGCAAAAATGCAGTAAATGAAGTAGGCAAAAAGGGAATACAAACATCTCAAAAATGAGATTAACAGGAAGAGCAAAATGGCTAAGCAGGGATGGCTAGAGGACAAATGTAAGGATGTAGAGGCTTATCTCACGAGGGGCAAAATAGATACTGCCGACAGGAAAATTAAAGAGACCTTTGGAGAAAAGAGAACCACTTGCACGAATATCAAGAGCTCAGACGGAAACACAGTAATAAGCAAAGAAGGGAAAGCAGAAAGGTGGAAGGAGTATATAGAGGGTCTATACAAGGTTGATGTACTTGAGGACAATATTATGGAAATGGAAGAGGATGTAGAAGAAGATGAAATGGGAGATACGATACTGCGTGAAGAGTTTGACAGAGCACTGAAAGACCTGAGTCGAAACAAGGCCCTGGGAGTAGACAACATTCCATTAGAACTACTGACGGCCTTGGGAGAGCCAGTCCTGACAAAACTCTACCATCTTGTGAGCAAGATGTATGAGACAGCCGAAATACCCTCAGACTTCAAGAAGAATATAATAATTCCAATCCCAAAGAAAGCAGGTGTTGACAGATGTGAAAATTACCTAACTATCAGTTTAATAAGCCACGGCTGCAAAATACTAACGCGTATTCTTTACAGACGAATGGAAAAACTGGTAGAAGCTGACCTCGGCGAAGATCAGTTTGGATTCCGCAGAAATGTTGGAACACGTGAGGCAATACTGACCCTACAACTTATCTTAAAAAATAGATTAAGGAAAGGCAAACCTACATTTCTAGCTTTTGTAGACTTAGAGAAAGCTTTTGACAATGTTGACTGGAATACTCTCTTTCTAATTCTGAAGGTGGCAGGGGTAAAATACAGGGAGCGAAAGGCTATTTGCAATTTGTACAGAAACCAGATGGCAGTTATAAGAGTCGAGGGGCATGAAAGGGAAGCAGCGGTTGGGAAGGGAGTGAGACAGGGTCGTAGGCTGTCCCCGATGTTATTCAAGCTGTATATTGAGCAAGCAGTAAAGGAAACAAAACAAAAGTTCGGAGTCGGTACTAAAATCCACGGAGAAGAAATAAAAACATTGAGGTTTGCCGATGACATTTGAAATTCTGTCAGAGACAGCAAAGGACCTGGAAGAGAGCTGAACGGAATGGACAGTGTCATGAAAGGAGGGTATAAGATGAACATCAACAAAAGCAAAACAAGGATAATGGAATGTAGTCGAATTAAGTCGGGTGATGCTAAGGGAATTAGATTAGGAAATGAGACACTTTAAAGTAGTAAAGGAGTTTTGCTATTTGGGGAGCAAAATAACTGATGTTGGTCGAAGTAGAGAGGATACAAAATGTAGACTGACAATGGCATGGAAAGCGTTTCTGAAGAAGAGAAATTTGCTAACATCGAGTATTGATTTAAGTGTCAGGAAGTCGTTTCTGAAAGTATTTGTATGGAGTGTAGCCATGTATGGAAGTGAAACATGGATGATAAATAGTTTAGACAAGAAGAGAATAGAAGCTTTCGAAATGTGATGCTACAGAAGAATGCTGAAGATTAGATGGGTAGATCACATAACTAATGAGGAGGTATTGAATAGAATTGGGGAGAAGAGGAGTTTGTGGCACAACTTGACTAGAAGGGATCGGTTGGTAGGACTTGTTCTGAGGCATCACGGGAACACTAATTTAGTACTGGAGGGCAGTGTGGAGGGTAAAAATTGTAGAGGGAGACCAAGAGATGAATACACTAAGCAGATTCAGAAGGATGTAGGCTGCAGTAGATACTGGGAGATGATGAAGCTTGCACGGGATAGAGTGGCATGGAGAGCTGCATCAAACCAGTCTCAGGACTGAAGACCACAACGACAACAACAACAATGTTCAGAATCCACATCATAAACTATTATTTTTGCATTAAAATTGTACTTACTTTTTAAAGAGATGTTTTTTATCATGTCATTCTGAACATTGAAGCCAATTCTTCATCATCTTTTATAGCAACAAAGTGCAACACACATTTTGACTCATTTCCACTGTCAGAAAAGCAGGCATACTTCTTTGTTTCAGGAGACTAATTAGGCCAAAGCAGGGAGAAACCGCTGAGTAGATGGCAATGGCCATCACTGTCTGTGACTGCCAAGCAGTAGGGTCCATGGGACACTGCTGAGAAAGAGTTGGTGGAAATATGAATGGAGCTGCTTCAAAAGCAGCATGATGAGACACAGAAATTCATAAATACACTCCTGGAAATTGAAATAAGAACACCGTGAATTCATTGTCCCAGGAAGGGGAAACTTTATTGACACATTCCTGAGGTCAGATACATCACATGATCACACTGACAGAACCACAGGCACATAGACACAGGCAACAGAGCATGCACAATGTCGGCACTAGTACAGTGTATATCCACCTTTCGCGGCAATGCAGGCTGCTATTCTCCCATGGAGACGATCATAGAGATGCTGGATGTAGTCCTGTGGAACGGCTTGCCATGCCATTTCCACCTGGCGCCTCAGTTGGACCAGCGTTCGTGCTGGACGTGCAGACCGCGTGAGACGACGCTTCATCCAGTCCCAAACATGCTCAATGGGGGACAGATCCGGAGATCTTGCTGGCCAGGGTAGTTGACTTACACCTTCTAGAGCACGTTTGGGTGGCACGGGATACATGTGGACGTGCATTGTCCTGTTGGAACAGCACGTTCCCTTGCCGTTCTAGGAATGGTAGAACGATGGGTTCGATGACGGTTTGGATGTACCATGCACTATTCAGTGTCCCCTCGACGATCACCAGTGGTGTACGGCCAGTGTAGGAGATCGTTCCCCACACCATGATGCCGGGTGTTGGCCCTGTGTGCCTCGGTCGTATGCAGTCCTGATTGTGGCGCTCACCTGCATGGCGCGAAACACTCATACGACCATCATTGGCACCAAGGCAGAAGCGACTCTCATCGCTGAAGACGACACGTCTCCATTCGTCCCTCCATTCACGCCTGTCGCGACACCACTGGAGGCGGGCTGCACGATGTTGGGGCGTGAGCGGAAGACGGCCTAACGGTGTGTGGGACTGTAGCCCAGCTTCATGGAGACGGTTGCGAATGGTCCTCGCCGATACCCCAGGAGCAACAGTGTCCCTAATTTGCTGGGAAGTGGCGGTGCGGTCCCCTACGGCACTGCATAGGATCCTACGGTCTTGGCGTGCATCCGTGCGTCGCTGCGGTCCGGTCCCAGGTCGACGGGCACGTGCACCTTCCGCCGACCACTGGCGACAACATCGATGTACTGTGGAGACCTCACGCCCCACGTGTTGAGCAATTCGGCGGTACATCCACCCGGCCTCCCGCATGCCCACTATACGCCCTCGCTCAAAGTCAACTGCACATACGGTTCACGTCCACGCTGTCGCTGCATGCTACCAGTGTTAAAGACTGCGATGGAGCTCCGTATGCCACGGCAAACTGGCTGACACTGACGGCGGCAGTGCACAAATGCTGCACAGCTAGCGCCATTCGACGGCCATCACCGCGGTTCCTGGTGTGTCCGCTGTGCCGTGCGTGTGATCATTGCTTGTACAGCCCTCTCGCAGTGTCCGGAGCAAGTATGGTGGGTCTGATACACCGGTGTCAATGTGTTCTTTTTCCATTTCCAGGAGTGTATTTATTTTACTTTCTTTTAATTACAACAGAAAACTGAAATAATTAATAAAAATTTCTCTTGTGGCATGTTGTCCATTGTTTTGTACATCCTTCAGCTTTTCAACTGCAATAGACATTTCAGTGGCTGCCTGAAAAATTGGACTGAGTGGAGGCAATACCTCATTCATTTCGAGTGCCATGTTGTGCTGTACAGCGTGTGCAGTAATGATTGCCTCTGCCCCATCAGTCTGCACTCCTGTATCTTTAGATAGCACTGGAAACCATCTCTTTCACACACCATTTGATGTCTCTACAGCATTTCTTATTTTTCTGTCTTATATCACCCAAAGACTGCAGTGCCACACCAAGATCATTGAAGCAAATCAATCCTATAGACATTTAGAAGGGCTCACTGCAATCCGAAACTACCAATGGGAGGCATTCCAAAAGACCATGCCTCCCTCTTAGCATAGCAGTGCCCTCACACTATGGTCAGTATAGGTCAAATATGCAGGAGCTCAGCCCCAGTTCATGACAATAGCTACAGCAGTCAACATCATTGTCTAGTTTAGTGATTGTTAAAGTTTCTAATGAATTATACTTTCATAAATGTTTCATTTTGTACAGCAAGAGAACAGTTTGCTAATCTGTGCATTAAGTGATGCTTTCATACTCCATGACAGCTGTAAATTATTTAGTACCCCTGTGACAAAAAAAAGTGTGTCAAATGTAAATCAACATTTTCTTGAGTAATTTTTTGAACATTCTAAATTTTAAATTCAGAACTACACTCCTGGAAATTGAAATAAGAACACCGTGAATTCATTGTCCCAGGAAGGGGAAACTTTATTGACACATTCCTGGGGTCCGATACATCACATGATCACACTGACAGAACCACAGGCACATAGACACAGGCAACAGAGCATGCACAATGTCGGCACTAGTACAGTGTATATCCACCTTTCGCAGCAATGCAGGCTGCTATTCTCCCATGGAGACGATCGTAGAGATGCTGGATGTAGTCCTGTGGAACGGCTTGCCATGCCATTTCCACCTGGCGCCTCAGTTGGACCAGCGTTCGTGCTGGACGTGCAGACCGCGTGAGACGACGCTTCATCCAGTCCCAAACATGCTCAATGGGGGACAGATCCGGAGATCTTGCTGGCCAGGGTAGTTGACTTACACCTTCTAGAGCACGTTGGGTGGCACGGGATACATGCGGACGTGCATTGTCCTGTTGGAACAGCAAGTTCCCTTGCCGGTCTAGGAATGGTAGAACGATGGGTTCGATGACGGTTTGGATGTACCGTGCACTATTCAGTGTCCCCTCGACGATCACCAGTGGTGTACGGCCAGTGTAGGAGATCGCTCCCCACACCATGATGCCGGGTGTTGGCCCTGTGTGCCTCGGTCGTATGCAGTCCTGATTGTGGCGCTCACCTGCACGGCGCCAAACACGCATACGACCATCATTGGCACCAAGGCACAAGCGACTCTCATCGCTGAACACGACACGTCTCTATTCGTCCCTCCATTCACGCCTGTCGCGACACCACTGGAGGCGGGCTGCACCATGTTGGGGCGTGAGCGGAAGACGGCCTAACGGTGTGCGGGACCGTAGCCCAGCTTCATGGAGACGGTTGCGAATGGTCCTCGCCGATACCCCAGGAGCAACAGTGTCCCTAATTTGCTGGGAAGTGGCGGTGCGGTCCCCTACGGCACTGCGTAGGATCCTACGGTCTTGGCGTGCATCCGTGCGTCGCTGCGGTCCGGTCCCAGGTCGAC
This sequence comes from Schistocerca nitens, assembly GCF_023898315.1. Taxonomy (NCBI): domain Eukaryota; kingdom Metazoa; phylum Arthropoda; class Insecta; order Orthoptera; family Acrididae; genus Schistocerca; species Schistocerca nitens. The sequence goes on from NC_064615.1 coordinate 732,050,024, forward strand.
GGGCACGTGCACCTTCCGCCGACCACTGGCGACAACATCGATGTACTGTGGAGACCTCACGCCCCACGTGTTGAGCAATTCGGCGGTACGTCCACCCGGCCTCCCGCATGCCCACTATACGCCCTCGCTCAAAGTCCGTCAACTGCACATACGGTTCACGTCCACGCTGTCGCGGCATGCTACCAGTGTTAAAGACTGCGATGGAGCTCCGTATGCCACGGCAAACTGGCTGACACTGACGGCGGCGGTGCACAAATGCTGCGCAGCTAGCGCCATTCGACGGCCAACACCGCGGTTCCTGGTGTGTCCGCTGTGCCGTGCGTGTGATCATTGCTTGTACAGCCCTCTCGCAGTGTCCGGAGCAAGTATGGTGGGTCTGACACACTGGTGTCAATGTGTTCTTTTTTCCATTTCCAGGAGTGTATATAAAATATCCTTGGTAACTATTTTCATCCTCAGATTTTTCTAACTGTAAAAAAAAAAATTATCAATATTCTGGCTGAATGGATAACTGAATACATTATAATTAATTTGACAACTAAACTCCTAGAACAGTCTGGAAGTGAGGTTAAGTTATAAATATCATAGAATGCATGCCAAACAATACATTCTTTTATTTGCATTTGAAGGAGATGCATTATTGTCTCTTTTCAATTTGAATGTTTCTGGTTATCAGGAATTTATAAACAAATGAACTTAATTATTGTTGTAAAAGGTAATTACATTGTAACATTAACCTCTGAAACTTTGACGAAAAGGAAGTGTGATCATTTTTCCTGTGTGACAATTCAGTTGTGAAATAAATCAAAGAGTGAATACACAGTAACAGTGTCTTTTCCTGCAATTAACATCCAGGACTTGCTTACACTCACTAAACAATGACCGCCACATTTCATAAAAACCAGGATGAGTGTTTAATTTACTGTATAAATTAAATAACTGTATAACACTCTTTTCCAATATGTCTAGTGGCTCTTACATAACATAAATTTTAGGTAGAAAAGTGCAAAATATAATGAAAGAACTGTATTATCAGTAGGTAATTAGGAAAGTGCAGGCTCCTCTGGGATCTTAAGCAAATTGTGAAGACAATAATATTGATTTATTCTACAGAAGAAAATGTATATATTGTAAGAAACAACAATGGGGAGATCATCCATAGAATGAGAAAACTTGAAGATAAGCTGAAAATAAGCTTGGACATCAAAATAACACAGACAAAATTTGTCCTAGAAACAATTACTGGTGGTGAAATTCTGACTGAATTCTGGAAGAAAATATAAGATAGCTATTTAAAAATAATAGAATTTGTGTTCTGTGAATTTTTTAAACTCAGGTAACAAAAACTAAAGAACAGCTGAGTGAAGCAGTTGGGGGAGGGAGCATCAAATGTGAATCAAGATGTGTACAGACCAATAGATCACAAAATGTAAAGAATTGAAGCTGCACAGATTTACTGAAAACAATTTCCTTTCAAAGAGTTGATCAAATAAAAGTAGACTTCAAACCACTAGACTCCAAATTAGTGGAAAACACCAGTAATTATTTGAAAGTATGCAGATGAAGAGAAAATCCTCACCATACCAGTCACATTACAGAGTTAAAAATTACTTGCAGGGTTGTAATCTTACCCTCCCTCACATCATTTGTTGATTGTCATGCATTTCATAATAAATTCATTTAATAAACTTAGAGGGGAGTAGGATTTGAAACAAACTTTTTTTACTTATCTTCTTTTCTCATAGTTGACTCCAGTTCTTCACATCTAGGGGTTGATTCTTGACACTGAAATTTTTGACTTTATAGATTTTCATGGTTCCAATTTGCATAATAACTACTGAAGAATTACCTGTTTTTATCTTTATTTTTATTTCTTCACATTTTTTGATCTCACATTGTCTTTACAATTTCCACTTCATTATCAAAAATTACATTATCGCCAAACCTAAAAACGTGTCCGATTGCATCAGAGGTCTGCCTACTATTATTTCATTCTGCAGTACTAACAATATTGCAAAGAGTTTACAAATTTTAAGTGTGCTAAATATTTCATAATATTTCCAATATTTCTAAAAGAAGAGTAATTTTAACTGTACACATAGTACATATCGATTGTGACAAAGAAAATAAAATAATTTCTGTTTATACATTTTAGCCTGAAATATAATACATTGTATACAAAATCATATGAAATTCTTTTAGTTAAACAGCTGAGATAATATTAACCTGCTTAAAAGGTAGAAAGTATTTCTGGTATCGATAACTTCTGTTGAATAAAGGTAATGTTAGAGGAGGGTGTCCCTTTACAGGCTATAGTAAAGGGTGTGGATTCCAGAGTGGATGTAGTTGAAAACAGGATTATTGCTTTAGAAACTGAAGTTAAAAGAGACAAAATATTTTGTGACAACCATAACAAAACTTTGGACAGTAATGGTAACGATGGTGACGACAGTACTGTGCACTTACCTATGTTTGAATTAATTATTTCATGTTAGGAATCCAGAAAGTGAGGTTGTCATCCAAACAGATACATCTGTATTATTTATAGATAAACGTATTTTTGTAATTTTCCATTGTATTGATGTTTCTATGCTTTTGTGTCAAATTTTGGCTCAGATTTATTTTCTGTAGTTACACATGCATCTAAATTATTACATATCTACATTATTTCAGTATAACAATGAACACTATCGATTTTCAACAATACAATGTAATTGGATACATAAAAAATCTACTCACCAATTGACAGAAGAACACGCACATAAAAGAATGCAAGCTTTTGGAGCCAGTGGTTTTTTCTTCCAACAGAAGCGCTGAAGGGGAAGCAAGAGGAGTGGGGGAAAAGGACTGGAAAGGTTTAGAAAAGGGGTAGATTTCAGAAAAGTCACCGAGAACCCTGGGTCATGGGGGACTTATCGGACAGGATGAAAAGGAAACATTGATTGTTGGGGACTGCACTGGGTGAGATTTGAAAACCTGACAGTTTAAAGGTGGAAGACAGGGTAATATGCAAGACAGAGATTAGTGCTAAGACATCATGCATGAGTTAATAAGAGTGAAAATCTAAGTGCATTGTACATAACAGGAGTGGGAGGGGGACAGCAAAAAATAGTTATGAAAATGAAAGGTGTAGAAAACTAAAATGGAGTGAAGAAAGGAGTAGTTACTGTGAAGAAATGCTGAGGTGGAAGAAATTAACATAAATTAAGACCAGATGGGTGATGACAACCAAGGACATGTTGCAGTACTAGTTTCCACCTTTGGAGTTCTGAGAAACTGGTCTCTAGGGGAAGAGTCCAGATGGCACATGTGGTGAAACAGGCGCCGAGGTCCCGACTGTAATGTTGTCAAGTACGCTCCGCAACAGGATATTGGGTGTTGCCAGTATATATCCTGCCAGAGTCTCATGCTTAACAACTTTCATGGAGGACACTCTTGGGAAGGTGGTGGTGGTGGTGGTGGTGGTGGTGGTGGTGGTGGTGGGGGGGGGAGGGGATGGCATGTAGTGTGGCAGACCAGGGAACAACATTATGTAGGTAAGCCACTAATGGCAACTGGTCACATATGAAACATGTATTTTGTAGGTAACTGCTAACATGTTTATTCTTGTTTCCATTTGGATACGAGTTTATTATTAGTTTACTGTCAAACAGTCTTGTTTTTGCCTTTCAGTTCATTATTTTACGTAAATTTACAATTCCCAGAAAATTAAAAAATAATTAGCATGTCATCAGTTTCTGAAACCTCATTTCTAACTTCTGTACCATACAAATGATAGATAAATAATGTTCAAAACTAAATCAAGATTGAGTGCAAATGTTAACTGTTGACCACTGTAACTAAGTGATCGGGCAGTTGACTGCCATGTGGAGAATCTGGGCTTGATTGCCAGAACTGCGAGGGATTTTTTTCTTCATGGAAGGACTTGTACATTGTGCACTCAGTCTCATCAAGCCAACTGAGGAGATATTCAACCATTTAGTACCATTCCAAGGTCAAGAAACCAGCAACACCCAGGAGAGCAGTGTCCTGACCACATGTCCCCCATACCACATCCATGCCATTGGCAGAGGATGAAATTGAGGTCATGTAGTCTCAATTGGCCCATCTGAGGCCAGAATACAAATCTTTCCTTTATTTCCATAGCTATATAATAGCTGAAATTTTATAGAGAAAAACATATTCGGATATGATGTAAGGTATGTAAACAAAATCTCCATTTGTTGCGGAACACTTTCCTCTATTTGACCATGCATATAAGTCTTCTCTTCTTCTTCTTCTTCTTCTTCTACTGCCACCACAGGGTTAGGCCTAGGGTCTGTCTTGGTCTCATCATCTCTTTCTTAGTCTCCCAACATTTCTCTTGCCCCATGGCTCACAATTTATTGCTAGTTTTGGGAAGTCTTTGTGGCAGCATATGAAATACATGTTCTTGCCAATTTCTTTGTATTGGATTGCTCTTTGGGTTATTGGTTGCCTCCCTAATTCTTCCCTTGTTACTTCATTTAAAATTTTGTCTCCTCTTGTGCACCCTTTCACCAATGTTACACACTTCATTTCTAATGCTTCTAGTTGTGATAATCTTTATTTCTGAGAGTGCAACTTTCTGCCCCACATAAAAAAGTGAGAACTGCCAAGACTTTATAAAATAACAGTTGTGTCTCTTTATTGTGCCTTATGTATGCTGGCAAATATTAGTTTTTTTTCTGTATATTAATATCTTTTTCATGTGATATGCCACATCCTAAACATTTTAAATGAGCTACGTACTCTATCACTATATTATTGAGGACTTTTTTTTGTTTTACTGTGTGAGTAGCTAAAAAGCCATGGTTTCAGTTTTATTTACAGATAATATCAGATTGTTGCTTGTGCTTATCCCATTTGATTTATGTAATGCCAGTTTCAATTTATCTTTGCTATCACGTATGATAATTTAATCTTCCACAAATAACAACATGTGAATATGTTCATTTCTCCCAGTATTTATGCCTGATGATGTCCACCTTTTCCCCATTCTCTGATTGTGTTATCTAAATAGATACTGAATAATATTAGTGAAAAGCTATACCCATGTTTTACACCTTGGTTTGTTTTTATTTCATTCATTATTTCTTTAATTCTTGTGTTCAGATATCAGTCTTCCTCAACTTGGCTGACATTTAAGGATTCCTCTTTTTCCATTGTTACCCATAGCTTATTCCAGATTAAATTCTCACCTTTTTGTATTATCTGTTTCACTGTGAAAAAACCATGTATGCATGATCTTCCCCTTCAGAAACATACTTGTCCCTTCATCAAAATTACATTTGAGAAATTTTTTGGTCTTTCATTTTTTATTTTGCTGTAGATTTTTTAAGCAATAATCAGAATACTTATACCACTGTATTTAGGCATATTACTTCTTTCTCCTTTCTTATGTACTGAAATGATCTTTGCTATTTTCGCATTTTTCTCACATCTCATATTTTATACAGCAAATGTTAAAGAGATGCATCATACTTATTCTAAGAGAATTCCTCTATTTTTAATCAATTTGGAATTTATTCTCTCTAATCATGGTGAATTCTTGTTGTAACAGTGACTGGAATGGTCACGGGGTTGAAGTGACAGAAAGCGCGGCAGGACCCGCGGAGCGGCCCATGAACAGCAACACAATGGGAGGGGACGGTCACGACCAATGAAGGACAGAATGAACAACAACAAGATTGAAACAATGGAGTCACAAGAAAACCTAACAACCACGTCCACTCGTACACAGAACAAGAAAGTAAATAAGCTATATAAGGTGAGGCGATGTGTCCAGAGACGTACGCAACATTAGACTGGCTGGCTGATAGAGAGGCAGGCACTTAAATACTCTATTGGTGGTGCCGCTATTGGCCGCTGGAACCACGTGTTCCACTGTGGCGCCCTCACACTAAATGCGGGCCAGGAGTCGTGCGCCGCCACAGCTTACGGTGCGATGGTGCAGAGACTTCTAGGGGTCTTCGACGTCCATAATGCCTGGCAGGGATTAAAATTCCATGGCGCACAGTACCAGAATTCTGGTTTCTCATTTTTTAAAAACTATCTTCAATTCTGCCAGGTCTATGTAATCCATTCCTTGCAGTTGTTCTTTTTTATCTGCTTCTCTGGTTTCTGGATTGTACCAATAGTCCATTATAAAGTTGTAATCTAGTCAGATTCTTGTATTGTATTTAGATTTATGGTATCTCCTTTAACTTTGTTGATCACATGGTTATCATGTTCAGTTCTACTTATAAACTTGTCTCAAGTTGTTGTATGTGCCGATCTTACTTTTGCTTCCGTTTTTAAAATGGTGTTGCTCTTTAGCTTCATTACTAAGCCTCTTTTCCAATTGGTTGTGTGTTTTTCACCTAGCACTTCACTTGCCATCTTCTTTATAACATTTTTATTTTTCATCATTCTTCATTTATGTCTTCATTAGTTGAGCAGCTGTGTGATTGTGTTCTTATATAGATTTCTTAACATCTCTTCTTGCAACAGATATACTTTAAATCTTTTATTTAAATCATTGTCATCTTTATTTTTAATTTTTATTTATTGCTTTTTCCATCTTGACCATAGCTGGAATTTGATTTTGCGTGGTAGTTGTCTTTACTTATATTGCTGCCTGTATATACTCAAGGGCCTCTTGTACTTGGAGCTAACATTTGGTTAATTATTACATAAAATGTTGTTGAATGGTAACCTTGTGCAGAATATGTAAATTTGTTAATGTATTCCTGCTCAAAGAATGTGTTTGTTACCTTCAGTTTGTTAAATGTTACAAATTCCCTTAGTCTTGCTCCATTTTGATTTATAATATCTTCCGTATTATTATGTTTTCTAGTTTTAGCATCTAAATCCCCTGCTAAAATAATGTGGTCCTTATTGTTCAATATATTTAGATTTTTCTGAAATTCTTCACATTCTAGGTTTGTTTCTTCATTCTTCCCTCTCCCTGTGCATAATTTCCTGTTTCTGTTAGATGTCTCCTATTTAATTTTAATCTTATTGTTAAGAGTCTTTCATTTAATGAAGAATAATCTCTTATTTTATCACACCACTTAATTTTTATTAAAATGACTACCCTCTAATGTACTCTTTTTGCTCGTGACATAGTGCTGTAAAGTTGACATAGTCCTCTAGCTTTTTTGTGCCTTTAGGCTTCTTCCTGGTTTCTGTTATCACAGCAATAATTATTTTAAACTTTTGAGAGTTCTGTTTAGTTCAGTTTCATTTGATCCTAGCCCCTGTACATTCCATGTTACCGTATTCATTAGATCAGGGGCGGGCAAACGTTGCACGTGGCTCATGAGCGCACAGCGCTGCACGTGTGCTGCTCGCGTGCAGGCGTTGACCGGGGCTGTGGCGACAGCCGGCAGGTTGTGGCAGTGTAGTGCCAGGCTAAGCTGCGGATGTTGATGCAAAGCGAGCACTATGTAGTGAACGTTGTATTTCAAGAAACGGAGAAGTGGAAATTTGCTATCTTTTAAAAAGTAATGGGAGAATCATTTTTTCTTTGTGCAAAAACGTGAAAATTCCAAATGTTTAATATGTGGCAGTATTCTCGCTGGTCAATGGAAGTTTAGTATTGAAGGCCATTATAATAAATTTCACAAGGATGAGTACAATTTATTGTCGGATTCTGAGCGGATGGGGAATTGACTGAGCTTAAGAAGACAGATCTGACGATACCAGATGAATCAGTCGTAGTTGGCCGGCCGGAGTGGCCGAGCGGTTCTAGGCACTACAGTCTGGAACCGCGTGACCGCTATGGTCGCAGGTTCGAATCCTGCCTCAGGCATGGATGTGTGTGATGTCCTTAGGTAAGTTAGGTTTAAGTAGTTCTAAGTTCTAGGGGACTGATGACCACAGCAGTTAAGTCCCATAGTGCTCAGAGCCATTTGAATTTGTCGTAGTTGCTGTTGTCACGAGAGATCTGCAACTTTCTCTCATCATGTCTCTCATCTAACTGATCTAACATTTTATGGAGTACTGTTTTCAAGTTTTCAGGACGACAACAATAATAGCCCAGCGGTATGTGCAAGTTATAAGACTGCGCTTAATATAGCGAGAGCTGGAAAACCATTTGCTGAATTAGTAAGTCTCGGTTAAGAGCAAACATCAGTGATGAAAATTTACGTAACTGTTTGTGTTTGTCTATATGTAGAAATTTTGTTCCAGGTATTAAACGTATTGTAAACACCTGTGATAATTAAATAAAACGTATCGTAGGTAATAGGTACTCTTTCAAATCATGATTTCTTTCAAGCACTCCTACTAACCTTATTGATTCACTCAATAAAGCAAGCTAGGAAACAAAACGCATTACAGAGGAAGGAGCGGACAGAAGGCATGGTGGGGATGGGAGATAAGCCGGTGGCCAGCTTGCCCCTGTGTGCACGCGGAACACCTGTTAACTGCACGCGTGCAAGTGCACCGCACATGTGCAGGATTCCTGCCCGCCCCTGCATTAGATCCACTAATCCTTTTTTAATATCCATATTCATGCATGTAACGCAGTAAATGAAGCTGGCAAAAGGGAATACAAATGTCTCAAAAATGAGATTGACGGGAAGTGCAAAATGGCTAAGCAGGGATGGTTAGAGGACAAATGTAAGGATGTAGAGGCTTACCTCACTAGGGGGAGATAGATACTGCCGACAGGAAAATTAAAGAGACCTTTGGAGAAAAGAGAGCCACTTGTATGAATATCAAGAGCTCAGATGGAAACCCATTTCTAAGCAAAGAAAGGAAAGCAGAAAGGTGGAAGGAGTATATAGAGGGTCTATACAAGGTTGATGTATTTGAGGACAATATTAGGGAAATGAAAGAGGATGTAGAAGAAGATGAAATGGGAGATACAATACTGCGTGAAGAGTTTGACAGAGCACTAAAAGACCTGAGTTGAAACAAGGCCCCAGGAGTAGACAACATTCCACTAGAACTACTGATGGCCTTGGGAGAGCCAGTCCTGACATAACTCTACCATCTTGTGAGCAAGATGTATGAGACAGCCGAAATATCCTCAGACTTCGAGAAGAATATAATAATTCCAATCCCAAAGAAAGCAGGTGTTGACAGATGTGAAAATTACCTAACTATCAGTTTAATAAGCCACGGCTGCAAAATACTAACGTGTATTCTTTACAGATGAATGGAAAAACTGGTAGAAGCCGACCTTGACGAAGATCAGTTTGGATTCCGCAGAAATGTTGGAACACGTGAGGCAATACTGACCCTACAACTTATCTTAGAAAATAGATTAAGGAAAGGCAAACCTACATTTCTAGCTTTTGTAGACTTAGAGAAAGCTTTTGACAATGTTGACTGGAATACTCTCTTTCAAATTCTGAAGGTGGCAGGGGTAAAATACAGAGAGCGAAAGGCTATTTACAATTTGTACAGAAACCAGATGGCAGTTATAAGAGTCGAGGGGCATGAAAGGGAAGCAGCGGTTGGGAAGGGAGTGAGACAGGGTCGTAGGCTGTCCCCGATGTTATTCAATCTGTATATTGAGCAAGCAGTGAAGGAAACAAAAGAAAAATTCAGAGTAGGTATTAAAGTCCATGGAGAAGAAATAAAAACATTGAGGTTTGCCGATGACATTGTAATTCTGTCAGAGTCAGCAAAGGACTTGGAAGAGCAGTTGAACGGAATGGACAGTGTCTTGAAAGGAGGATATAAGATGAACATCAACAAAAGCAAAATGAGGGTAATTGAATGTAGTCGAATTAAGTCGGGTGATGCTGAGGGAATTAGATTAGGAAATGAGACACATATAGTAGTAAAGGATTTTTGCTATTTGGGGAGCAAAATAACTGATGATGGTCGAAGTAGAGAGGATATAAAATGTAGACTGGCAATGGCAAGGAAAGCGTTTCTGAAGAAGAGAAATTATTTAACACCGAGTATAGATTTAAGTGTCAGGAAGTTGTTTCTGAAAGTATTTGTATGGAGTGTAGTCTTGTATGGAAGTGACACATGGGTGATAACTAGTTTGGACAAGAAGAGAATAGAAGCTTTTGAAATGTGGTGCTACAGAAGAATGCTGAAGATTAGATGGGTAGATCACATAACTAATGAGGAGGTATTGAATAGAATTGGGGAGAAGAGGAGTTTGTGGCACAACTTGACAAGAAGAAGGGACCGGTTGGTAGGACATGTTCTGAGGCATCAAGGGATCTCAAATTTAGCATTGGCGGGCAGTGTGGAGGGTAAAAATCATAGAGGGAGACCAAGAGATGAATACACTAAGCAGATTCAGAAGGATGTAGGTTGCAGTAAGTACTGGGAGATGAAGAAGCTTGCACAGGATAGAGTAGCATGGAGAGCTGCAGCAAACCAATCTCAGGACTGAAGACAACAACTACAACATTCATGCATGATCATTTTATATTTTGTCCAGCCTTGTTCTGAGGCTCAATGTTGGACTCTGGACATTAATGCTACCAAATTTGGTAATTGTATGGTAATTATTTTCTGTATTATAGGATGCTAGACAGGGAAAATTTAATTGTAACTACCTAGTATTAATACTATAGTGATTAAAATACCTCATTGATATGACATAATACAACAATCATGTGTGACTAATGAAATAAAAAAGCAAACTATCTCTATGATTCAGTATAAAAGTTTTAAAAAATGTAACAGTGATTGATATTTACAATATTTCAATCTGTAGCCACACCACTACTGTGCCCCTCATTAAATTTTGACAGTGCAGTAGAGTTTGCCACACAAGACATAGTCAGCACATAAATGGCAAAGGAAAATCCCTTCTATGCAACTTCAGCTTAAAAAGTCGGTACAGGGAAACTCCCAGCAGAAACCAAGCCTGACACGTGTTGGATTTGGTAACAATAACTTGCATTGAGCCATAAAGAAAATGCAGAAGAAGGAGCAATACGTGTTCCATCCAATAACAAAAATCGTTTAATGTTCTTACAATCCCTGAAAAGTAAGCTTAATGAATTTCACAACTGGTCAGACTGCAGCATATCAACAGCTCCATCACATCAAAATTAATAGAAAACAGTATACACAAGTAAATTTACAATTATTTTGAAAGTAATAAATTACTGAGTAATAGACAGTTGGTTTTTGATGTCAGCTGTTGACAACAAAAGCAGTAGGGTGTCTCCTCGGTAACACATATGAAGGGTATGAGAACAAGAAATTTGTTTGTGCAACTCTGTTAGATTTAAGAAAAATTCTGTCACACATGGTATAATGATGAAGAAGCTAGAACATTGTGGTGTTGTACATAATCCATTACAACCAAAATTCAACATCTCTGAAAATAAAGTGGGGAATCTCACTAGACTCAGTGCTTGGGCCTTTCCTGTTAATTGTATATGTAGATAGAAACAAAATTCCAATGTTCATGGAAAGAGAAAAGTTCAAGTTTTTATGCATTCAATGTGAGCACCATATGTTACATGACAAAAGTCAAAACAGAAGCTCATTTCCTGCCAAACACAAAGCAGTTGCTCCTTCATTATCAAATTCTCAGCTTCAACAATGTGATATTGCAGACTTTCAAGAGTATCAGGCATAGGGGTGATAAAAATGGAGCCTTTTATGTGATCCCACAGATAAAAGTCACTAGGTGTGAGGTCTGGAGACCTGGGGGGCCACTGGTGATGAAGTTAATCTTTGCCTCCTCTTCCAAGAATTTCTCTAATCACATCCGACAATTACCTGAATGATGCCATTCCATGATTTTGGATTGGAAGAGGGGGAGCAGAAAATAAACTTGTAACTGTGGGGTTATGTAAAAGATCACAATTTTATTCCCCATATGTCTGGCACTCTTAAAATTCTGTGACATTGCATTCTTGAAACTGTAAATTCAATAACGAGAGAGCAGCTGCTTTGTGTGTGGCAGGAAATGAGCCACTATTTTGATATTTGTCATGTAACACATGTTGCTCACATTGAAAGCATAAAAATTTGAACTTTTCTCTTTCCAGGAATGTCAGAATTGTGTTTGTATCTTTTGTAGTTTGGAAGCAATAAATGTTTGAAATCTGTTCCTTCTTTTTGAATAGCCCTGTAATATTAGGACTAGCACCAAGACAAAGCTGCAAAAATTGCTTTAAAGAACTCAACATAATGTATTTATACAGTTGTGTAATATATGATAAAGGAAACATAAGGAATTTTAATGTAGTATATCTAATGCAAGTCCATAATACCCAAAATAATAGTAACCTATATCTTCTGACCTCAAGACTGACAATAAAATTACAAGAGACGTAAGCACCTATGTCTGAATTTCTATAACAAACTCCCAAAGACAGTGATCAATCTACACATGAATAGCTTTATGCATACCATAGGAGTGTGATTCAAATGTATGCCATACTACTCAATTGATGAGTTTCTAAACAGCAACACACAAGAGGAAGGCAATAAGAGCTGATAAGTACATTATAAACTATGCCTGTATATGTGTGACAGTAATGTACAAGCCTTTGCACGAGAGAGAGAGATATATATATATATATATCAATGGAAAATGTACATGTGATCTGCAGATAATTTAGAGACTTTAGGGAAAAACAGAAGCACTTGTATGAAAATCAAGAGTTCACGTGACAAGCTAACACTTAGCAAAGTACAGAAGGACCATTGAAAGGAGCATTTAGGAAGTCAATACAAAGAAAACAAATTTGAAGACAATATAAAAGGAGAGGAGGATGCAGGAGGAGTTGAGATTGGAGATGTTATAAGATGAGAAAAATCTTTCAGAACAGTAAAAGACATAACTCAAAACAAGGCACTTGGAACAGATGACATTAAATCAGAATTATTTAAATACCTCAGAGAAGGAGCCATGAGAAAACTATATCTCCTCCTTTGCAAGATATTATGAGACAGGAGAAATATCCTCAGACTTTGAGAAGAATGAAATAATTTCAATTCCAAAGAATACAGGTGCTGGTCAGGGTGAATATTACAGAACTATTAGTTTAGTAAGTCATGAGTGCAAAATAGTGTCACAAAATATTTACAAAATAATGGAAAATGTTTGAAGATGATGTCATAGAAGATCAGTAGGAATATTTGAGGCAGTACTGATCCTATGACGTATCTTAGAAGGTAGAGTATAGAAAGACAAACTTACGTTTATAGCATTTGCAAATTTAGAGGAAGATTTTGAAAATGTTGACTGGAATATACTCTTTGAAATTCTGAAGGTATCAAGGATAAATTACAGGCAGTGAGTCATTATCTATAACTTGTACAGAACCAGATTGCAGTTATAACAGTTGAAGGACATGGAAGGGCAGCAGTAGTTGAGAAGGGAGTGATGTAAAGTTGTAACCTATCTTAAGTGTTATTCAGCCTGTATGTAGAGCAATCAGTAAACAAAACCTAGAAGAAATTTAGAAAGTAAATTAAATTTCAGGGAGAAAAATTAAAAACTTTGAGATTTGATAGTGACATTCTAATTTCTTCAGAGATGGCCAAAGTCTTAGAGGATCAGTTGAACAGAATAGATAGTGCCTTAAAAAGAAGATTCAAATAGCTGCTCTATTGATTTTCTCAACAGTCTTTCCTGAAGAGAACGTTGTCTTTCCTGCAGGAATTTCCATTTGAGTTCATGAAGCATCTCTGTAACACTTGCATATTGATTAAAACTACCTGTAACAAAACTAGCTGCATACCTCTGGTTCACCATTTTCCATTAATCTGATCTGGACGGCATCACAAACACTCAACTAGGAGGACTGGCAGTAGCAAACTGTCTAGCACGACTGCTACCGATCATTTTAACTGGTGAAGTTTTTCTTCTTTGTTTTCTGTTTTACTTCTTAAATTACTTCAGTACGGTGTCTTTATAGGTCAGTAGGGCATTGTGCTTATTGTATAAATGCACTATGCTTAAAAATTTCTAGAGGAAGTATATTAATTGAATAAAAAAGATTGAAGTAAAGAATACATTGTAAATACAAAATCAATTTAAGATAAACTTACAAATGCAAATAAACATATAATTATACAATAACATTTTTTATCTGTATGACTTGTACTTAGTAAGAGCTCCAAACAGGTCATAAACATATATTTAGTACGAAAAATAAAGAAAAATGGACAAAAATTGCTGTAGCAATAATGAGAAAATAACATTACATCTTTTAAAATGAAGCCAAAATCTTTGTCAAAACTCTTTGCACACATGTGCTAAACACTTCCAGCACATAAACCACTTATGAATTTCTTGCACTGCAAACACAGGAAGTTGTTTGAATTTTTGCATCCTCCTATCTGCTGTACTGGTACCTTAAGTATTTCAGTGGTCGCAGTGAATGTATGAACAGGTCCTTCCTTGGTTGTGCTTACTCAGAGGAGAGTTCTTATGCTAATTTGAAAAGAAACATTGGCTGGCTAAATTTTTCTCCTGTTGTCTCTCTGTAAAGGATCCAGGCATCAAAAAAATTGTAAACCCTTTGGAATATTGTTATTACCACAGGGTGAGGTAGTTGTAAGCATGCCTCTGATGTGATTGGACATATTTTGATATTTTGGGTGAAGAGTGTAATTTTGGTTTTGTTAATGTGAAGATTCAAAAGACTGTGTGATGTAGTAAAATGTGACAAATTAATGTAGAAACAAGGAATGGCATTCTTCAAAATTATTTAGATCACTTCAAATGTGAGGATTTAAAATATGAGAATTTCAATTTCAAGAATCGGATGCCTAGACATGAAGAACAGGAGTCAACTCTGCAAGGAAAGATAAGTAAACTAAAAAGTGTATTGTAAATCTTACTTCTCTTGAATTTTCGCTGAAAAGACTTTACCATAGTGGACAGTAGCAGCAACAAAAAAAGAGGGTGTGGGTTACACCCTGATAGGAAGTAACTGTTGTGTCACCAGATTTGTATGAAATAGTATCATACAAAGATCTGGTGGTAGACTTCACTGATGGAGGAACCTCTCTTCGGGTTTTCTTCAGTGTACTCACCATGGTTGTGTTCTCTCACTTCAGCTGCTCTGCAAGGTGTTTGGCTGAAGAAATTGTCACATGTTCTATTTCCTCCTGGTTGAAGATTAGATTAGATTATTTTTTTGTTCCATAGATCAGTGTTGAGGAGATCCTCGTGGATGTAGAACATGTCAATTTTGCATGAGACGTGTAACAACATGCTCAGCAAAAGGTATGTTACTGGGTCTTTCTCTTTGTTTCCCCAAGTAAGGAGATACATTTGCCACATATTTATTACTGGCATCTGCAGCAAGCCAGAACTTCAAAGCAAATTTGTCTGGTTTATTACTCATATATTGGGCATAGCAGCACTGAGCTTTACATGGACAGAGCTGCTCATCTATGGTTATAAATGCAGCTGGATTATGGTTCTGGATACAGTTAGCTACAAATTAATTCCAGACAGGGCTAGCTGCTGTGAAGCTATTGGTCATTACTCTTTTGGCATGAATGTGCTTATCATCAAATCTTAAAAATCGCATATCTCCTATGAACTTATTTCTTACCGTAGTGCTGCCCCCACACTTGAGACGAAAGAAGTTTCAGTGGAAAATTCTTTCCTCCATACACTCCAGGGAGGGAACCGCAACACAACAATGAAATAAAATAAGCTAAGTGGATGAAAATATCGATTGTTACACCTTTACAGACATGAAATGTAAAAAAATATCTCACTGGTCAGAATGACCAGGTGTGATCGTTTGACATACAAATGTTTATAATTTGTTCAGTTTTTGTAATAGATGTTTGTCTTTTACACAAATTATAAACCACCAAGGTACATTATAAGCCTTGAAAAATAAGGCCCATAAACTAAAACATAATCTGTTTATTAGATATTAAAAAATGCTCACCAGTCAGATTGGCTGATACTGTCCTTCTAGTGTTAAGAATGGATCACACTAGTATTATATACATGGTCTCCTTTGCAGGTGAGCTACCCTTTCCCAAAAAATGTCCCAAGAAATTGAAGTCAATCATTTGTGCTCCCTACTACTGTTGTTATGTGCTTATTTCATTTTACATTGCTTTGGAACATTATGCTCAGGTATTTAATTGATGTGAATGATAGGGAGCGTACTATGAATTCGGCATTTGAACCTTACATAATTATTTCTGCTACTCATCCACATTAACTTACTCTCTCTACATTTAGAGCCACCTGCCATTCATCACACGAATTAGAAATTTTGTCTAAGTAACATTGTATCATCCTGCGGTCCCTCATCTTTGATACCTTACCATACACTACAGCATCATCAGCAAACAACCACATATTAGTGCCCACCCTGTCCACCAGACCATTAATGTATATAGAAAATAACAGCAGTTCTATCACAGTTCCCTGGGGCAGTCTAGATGTAAGGTAACAGGGGATAATATGGCCATACAGCAGCTTTTCTGGCAATCGAAATATCAGCTATGGAAAAATGGATGGGATGTGAAAAGCACAAAGACAAGTCAGTACATTTATAGACTCATCTTTCCCTGATAAAGAGAAGACAGCATTCAGCAGTTGCAGATGGTTTAAATTACTTGGTTACATAATTGCATATAATAACTGTACATGACTTTGCACTTAAATAAATAATGTAGGGTGTGCTTGTAATGTGAGTCCTTGGATTTGCTGGATACCTAATCATTGAAATAGAAGTCATGTGAAAATGAGCTCTTCCAAGTAGTTCGTAATTTAAATTTAAAGGACAGCAGCAGAAATAATATGTTGGGCTGTTGTACTTCAGTCAAAATGTTTCATAGTAGAATTAAGTTATAAAGATGTTTAGAACAACTGCAAAGTAAGTCATTATTTTATTATGAAGACTCCATTCAGTTTCGATTTTTGTAGTGCCAGACAAGTATTTTGTATGTCTCATATTTCGTGCAAAGACGTCATTAAATAAAGGGTGAGGGGTGAAACTGTGCCAAAACATGGAGTTCTTCCTAATCATGTAAATCTGATAGCATGTCATAAATTAGTTTTGATTTTAATTTTCCATGCTTAAGATTAAAATCATGTATTAAATGCAGAGTGGAAATAGTGTAATACAAAATGGACATGAAAATACTTGTTATGTGTTTTTATGAGTGTGCATAGTTCTGTTGCATAGTGTTTTTTTTAATTGCAACAAATTATAAAATTATGTGGTGATAAATGTGTGTAAAATTATCTAATGTATTTAGGTTTAAGTATTTAAATTTTATAAAAATAGTAAACGAATTGTGGCCATCTTTAGGAATTATTTTGATTAATGCAGTGTCACGTGACCCGACCTAGGACTGGGGATATGAGTGGGAAAAGGTGGTCTTTTGGTCATTGTCCATTGTGATGGTAAGTTCAGAGCAGCAAAGTGATGCCAATGTGTGTGAATAAACCGTGAAGGAACAACGTGAAAGTGTGTAGGTGTGAGACAATAAACAATGTGTATGAATTAGACCAATTATGATTTATCCAGATCGGATTTATTTGTGAACTTTAATATGCATAGCCATAAAGTTAGAAGTATTTTTTGTGTAAAGAAATAAGTTTGAATCTGAGCTTGTAAAGTGTACCTCATTTTGCACGAGGTTGTGGTATAGACAATTGTGTATTCAATTCACTGCTTTTCAAAGGCTAGCCAATATATGACTCAGTATTTGGGGCACAAACGCAACCATTCACTACCAACCCCCTCTGCAGATGAGCCACATGTAAAATAGGTAGTGAATGAGTTCAAGTACAGTCGCATAGATGATAATCATGTCTCTGATGAACACTCAATATCAAGGACAATCTATTACTTAAGAAGCCTTTGAGCCACTCACATATCTGGGAACTTAATCCATGTGCTCAGGCATTTGTTAACAGTCTGCACTGGGGCACAGTGTGATACACATTCTGGAAATCTAAGAATGTGGAATCTGCCTGTTGAACTTCATCCATTGTTTGCAGGATATCATATGAGAAAAGGCCAAATTGAGTTTTGCATGTGCGATCTCTCTTCTATCTTGAGGCAATATATTGTATTTGAACTGGGAATGCGTTCAAGAATTATACAGCAAACTGATGTTAAGGACATTGGTCCATTCTTTTACCTTTTCATAGGTTGGAGCCACCTGTGCTTTTTCTGTCACGTGTTACTTTGTGCTGGGTGAGAGATTCATCATAAATGAAAGCTAAGTTAGCTGCCAGTGCCAAGGCAACTCTCTGTAAAATGGAATTGAGATCCATTCAGAGCTGGTGACTTATTTTCAACTCTTTCGATTACTTTTCTGTGTCAGGGATGCCTGTTATTATGTTCACCATGTGGGAGTCTGTGTGAAAATCAACAAAAGTAAAACAAGAGTAACAGAATGTAGTCAAATCAAATCAGGAAATGCTAAAGGAATTAAGTTAGAAAATGAGACACTGTAAGCAGTAGTAGTGTTTTGCTGTTTGGACATCAAAATAACTGGCAATGACTGAAGTAGAGAGGATACAAAATGCTGACTAGCAATAGCAAGAAAAGCATTTCTGAAAAAGAGAAATTTGCTGTCCTGAAAAATAAATTTAGGTGTTAGGAACCAGAAATGTGGTTGCCTAGAAGAATGCTGCATATTAGATAGATACATCAGATAACTAATGAAGAAGTAATGAATGATAATGAGGAGAAAAGATATTTATGGTACAATTTTACCAAAAGAAGTGATTGATTGATAGGATATTTATTGAGGCACTGAAGAACATCAAACTGTTACTAGAGGGAAGGACATGAGGACAAAAGCTTGAATACAGTAAGCAGGTTCAAATGGATATAGGCCACAAATGTTATGTAGGGATGAATAGGCTTGCGGAGGATAGACTGGTAGGGAAAGCTGTATCAGACCAGTCTTCAGACTAAAAATTATGACCACAGACAATGACATCTTAATATAGATGTAGAGTCAGATGATCAAAAAGTAAAAGATTTTTCTAAAACCAAAACTAATCATAATATAAAAACATTTGTAATTTAAAGAACATGAAAATTTCTCAATTGAAAATCTTGATGATAACTGAAATGCAATCATAAGGATTCAGTTTATTAATTGAGGACAGAGAATCTGTTAATTGGGAGGGGAATATCTTTAATTGACACAGGTGCAAAATTTTAGGGCTCTCTAAAGCACTTAATAAGGAAAATAATAAAAATGCAAATTAAGTTAAATTGCAAGTTGTTGGGGAAAGGATTAGGAGAGCTACATAAAGACATACTAAGTTGGTTTAAAAAAGCTTAATCAGACAATGTAAAGTCCAGGCTGGAATATCAACAGTTTTATGAAAGGGATAAATTGATACCATAAAGATGAAATGCTGAGTTGCAGACTGGAGCAATGAAGAGACTATTATACACTATGCTTTTGGCCAAAGCCTTCCTTAGAAAAGAAAAGAAAACACACACGAATTCATACAAGCAGGCACACCTCATGCAGATTATGCACTGAATGATAGCAGCAGTCCGCAGTGAGAAAGATTAGGGCTAGACGCTGTGGTTGAGTGGGGAGCGGAGGGAGGTAGGGAATGGGGAGTGGAAAAGGAGAGGAAGAGAGAAGGGAAAATGACCAGTGGCTGCATTGGCAGAGAGTGGTGCACAATGAGGGTGAGGGGACATGAATTGGGAGGAGGTGATAGCACAGAGGGGGCAGAAACTGTTGGGTGAGGGTGTGAAGCCATTAGGTTTAGGGTGGAATAATTTTGGGAGAGGAGAATATTTTGTATGGTTAATTCTCATCTGTGCAGTTTAGAAAAGGTGGCAGTGGACTGGGGGATCTATATGGCCAATTCATGAAGCAGCCATTCAAATCAAACACATTATGTTCAGCAGTATGTAGTGCTACAGGATGGTCCACTTCAGTCTTGGACACAGTTAGGCAGTGGCCACACATTCTGGTGGATAATTGGCTGGCAGTCATATGAATATAAAAAGCTGTGCAGTGGCTGCAGCAGAGCTGGTATGTGGCATGGCTGCTTTCACACATGGTCTGACCTCTAATGGGGTATGATAAACCAGTGACAGGACTCGAATAGGAAGTGCTGGGTAGGTGGATTGGGTAGGTCTTGCACCTGTCTTGCACAGAGATATGATCCCTGTAGCAAGGGGCTGGGGTTCAGCATGGTATAGGGATGGACTAGCATGTTTTGGAGGTTGGATGGGTGTCAGAACATCACTTTAGGAGGGGTTATTTGAAAGTAATGGTGTAATTTTATATCACTGTTACTTGGTAATTTATGATTTTACTGAGTAATTTATTTTGATTATAGATTAAGTATTAGAAAATAAGTGCAGTTTTGGATTTAAGGGAAAAATTTATGTATGTGGTACATGGAAAGGGGGAAAGGACAACAAAGTACAAACAAAATTCCTTAAACATGGTGTAATAATTGTTTGTATAGGGATAGGAGAGGAGGTTAATAAATTATTATTTGTAAAAGAATGGGCAATGTAGTAGAAGACAGTACAAATCTGAAAGATAAAAAGAAGGAATTTATCAGATTAAAAGAAAAGAAATTATCAGAAGAATAGGCATTCAATGATGAATGGAAAAGGGAACTGGATGCATTACTATAGAATTGTGGGGAAGCATCTAGTAAATGTACTGGGGACTATAAGAAATACTGGGGACTATAAGAAATTTTGTTTGTCGAATGAGGTTAAAACCATTTAAACGATCTGATATTGAACATTGTAATAAATCTGATGCAAAAAGGTCTGTGGTATGAAAGGACTAAGAAAAATGGGAGGATTTATTATTACTGGGATAGCCATTGGTGAATTTAATGATCCACTGATTGCAGTTCTTAATATTACAGTGGCGTTATACTTATGTAAGATTCCAGGCATTTAGATAAATTTCTATATAAAGAAAATAACCAACCTGAAAATATAGATGGTTTACAAAATAGGATACATTTAAATGAGGAACCAATGACCAGTAAAGATTTGACAGCTGGATTTATCAAGTAGCTTCAGTGCCTCAATTAAGAAAGTATGTAGCACTTTTAAATAGTTGTAGATGTTGTCAATATTGTGTTGCACATTGTGGCTTAAATGAATCAGTTGCTGAATTTATAAGACATGAAGACTGATCAAAATTATGTGTTTGTGCAGATGGCATTTTAATTTGTAACAAAATCTGGGAGATAATTAATTTCTCTTGTTACAGTACACTTTTTTGAGCAAAGGATAAATGACTTTGAAATTGAAAAAAAATGTAATTTTTTTGTTGGTGAATTAACTGATCCTCAGAAAATAAAAATAATTATTGTATTTCCTGTACCAATAAAATAGAAAAAACTAAAATCATTTGTCAGTATGAGTGGGTTCTACTGCTAAAAGTAGATTAGTGACCATGGTATGAATATTTCTTGAGGAAGTAATCTTTTTAGAAGAATGCTTCCCAGGGTGTAGGATAAAAATTGTCAGAAAACTCTTAATGCCAAAAACAAGACTTATGCAACTGTTCAGATCTGGTTTGTCTTTACCTTTTTGCTTATCTTGTGACTAAGGTCATTTCAGTTTAGTTGGTTGTTTATTTCAATTTAAGGTGATAAATGGTGAAACAAGACAACAAACAATTGCATTTGCTAGTGGGATGTTACTTAAACATGGAGGGCATACACTGTAACTGGAAGAAACTACTGTCTGTACATTATGCTCTTAACAAATTCTAAAATAGTTTATTAGGATAGAAAAATACTGTGTTTTCAGATCATAAAACAATATGTTACTTATAAGACTGTAGACTATATCACAGCCAATTAACCAGGTGGGCTAGATATCTTCACTGATTTGATTACAGTATTAAATGTTTGAAGGATCTGGAAAATGTAATTTCAGATGCACTTGGAGAAGAACAAAGTTATGTACCTTCACTCATGAGACAACCACTGAGGTCATCATATCATAACTACCAGTGAGTTAATCATGCATTAAAAGGAAGTTAAGACGTTCATACGAGTAGTAAATGTGGGAAAAGTAACAAGATTCGCAAAAGCAAAGTGCAGTCCATTTATGAACTATAGAATCAGAAATTTACTGGGATTACAGAAATTGATCCACTGAAAGTTTTGCGTATCAGAGTGAGCAATGTCTAATCAAACTTAACCCGCAACTCACAGCCCTGCGCTTACCACCAAGTAGTTGTCGCCTATGAACACAACACTGCTATCCATCACAATGCAAATTCTTCTAAGTCCAGCAGCGGTAACCACAAGGCTGCGTTACTTCACAACCACGTGGCTGTGGCCCTCGGTGCACAATATTGGCATCCTTCTTCTTTCAAAACTAAAAACCGAATTAATACTGCCACTTGCTTTTTGAGTTCCACTTTGGCTGTGCCTAAGAAACGTGTTTGTTTGTTCTTTGGTCAGTGGCATAGCAAGAACAATTGGTGCACCATATGGATGAGTGAGAGTTTGTGGTTTATCTCCACTCCAGGTTAATTTTTAATGTCTTTCCAACAGTATACAGCAGAAATCCTGACCTCCCCCCCTTGAGAACTCGAATGGAAAATTAACAGGTAAGACCAAAGAGATAAAGACGATAGAGACATGGCGCTTGTTTGCGTCACCCAAAGTCTGCCGCCAATTTGGCAGAGGAATTCGGTCTTCTCTTAGAAAATACATTGCGTCCGAACTACAAAGAGAGTATCTCCTTCTGGTACTTGAGTCGAGAGATGTGTCCGAGTGGTTATCTACAGAAAAATTACTTGTTTTGCAACGCTCCCTTGTAGCTCCAGCGGACGCCGCCGTCAGAATGTCCCAAATGTTCAAATGTGTGTGAAATCCTATGGGACTTAACTGCTAAGGTCATCAGTCCCTAAGCTTACACACTATTTAACCTAAATTATCCTAAGGACAAACATACACACCCATGCCTGAGGGAGGACTCGAACCTCCGGTGGGACCAGCTGCACAGTCCATGACTGAAGCGCCTCAGACTGCTCTGCTAATCCAGCGCGACCAGAATGTCCCAATTGTTAGCCCATAGAAAGATGTTCAACTGCAGACTGGCATCTCGCCAAAGCGTCGCCAAAGGGTTTCTTTGTCGTTTTCTAATTTTGGCCACCCAAAGAGGTCACGTAACTAGCGACTACTGTCTCGTAGAGGCGTCCTGCGAAGCCCTGGCCCAGCATGTTACCAGTGTGTCCAGTGGGGCAGGGCCATGTCTTCCATGACTGATGGGTCCCGCCTGTCCTGCCCGCTCTCCCTTCCCCTCCCTACAAGGAACTTGCTACAGCTGAAGCTGATCTCAGAGCTGAGGCTAAACGCCAAAATTTACGGAATTTGTCGAATAAGAAAACTAACTGTCTAGGCAAGGAAATCCATTTACACTTAAAATCAGAGGTTAGAAAAAGGAGTATGTAATTCATTTATCTCCCCAACTTCTTGCGACAATCTTCTGGTACAGTTAGAGGGGCCGGTATTTAAACAAACTGCTCCCAACGCAATGATCCAATTGGCAATTTAGTAAGACCCTTGCACCACAGCCCATGAAACTGATGGTTCAGGAATAGTCACATCTTTCAGAACCAGATTTTTTAAAAATTTGAATCGCTACATTCTTCTAGAGCCGGAGGGTATTATGCCATTCTCGCAGATCTTGCATAGGAGATGGAACAGTTTTGTCATGGCTGACTCTTTCAAGGATCTCAATAATTCTGAAGGAATGTCTACCTAGTGGCCTAGTTTCGACTTGAAACTTTCAATGCTCTTTCCAGTTCTTCTCCCAATATCATATCTCGCATCTCAGTTTCATCTACTCCTGTTTCTTTCGTATAATATTCCTTTCAAGTTAATTTCCCTTGTAGAGCCATTTCACATATTCCTTCTATCTTTCAGATTTCCCTTCTTTGCTTAATACTGATTTCTAGTCCTGATGTTCGTACAGGTGCTTCTCATTTTTCCTAATGTCCCCTTAATAATTTTCCTACAGGCAGTACCTATTTGCACCCTAATTACATATGCCTTGCATTTATCCTCTAGCTATTCTTCCTCAGCGGTTCTGCACTTTAATGAAGAATTGATCGCTATATCTTACAAAAGGAAGCGAGCAGTACTGTGTTGTTAGTAAAGAAGCGGTAACAGCAGAATTGGTCGTTTTGGATAGCTCAGTGACTTCTGAACGTGGGTTAGTCATTGGATGTCTCCCGTGTGACAAATCGATCAGGGACATTTTAACCCTTCTGCGGCCGTACAAGTCGGGTATTGTTGATGTGGTTGTGATGTGGAAGCGCAAAGGAACAACCACAGCTAAAAAAAGACCAGGCACACCTCACGTATGACTGACAGGAACTGTCGATCACTGTCGAGGGTGGTTGTAAAAAATCGCACGATATTAGGGGCGGAATCACTCGTTAGTTCCAAAGTGCTGCCCACCAGTCCAGCTAGTGTAACCTGCGTAGGGAGTTGAAAAGAATGGACTACAATGGTAGAGAAACTCCTCAGAGGTCACGCATTCCTGTAGTAAATGGTAAGTGGCGTTAAGAACTGCGCCACTGGACAGTGGATGACTGTAAGCAAGTTATCTGGAGTAATAAATCTTCCAGTAATCTGTGGCAATCCGATGGAAGGGTTGGGATATGGCGATTGCCTGCTGAAAGGTACCTGTCATCATGTGCAGTGCCTACAGTGAACTACAGACGACGTAGTGTTATGGTAGATGAAAGTTTTCGTGCTCAGGGTATCGTCTCCTTACTGTGATTGAGGAAACACTAAATTTGGAAGAATATGAACGTATTTTATATCACTGAGTATTGCCTACTATAGAGGAACAGTTTGGAGAAGGTGGTTGTTTGCATCAATACGTCAATGCACGATGTCATAAAGCAGCATCTGCGAGGTAATGATATGTGGGCAATAACATTTCTGAAATGAACTGTCCTGCCAAGCGTTCCAATCTGAAACCAATGGAACACCTTTGGGACACCAGCATCCAACATCATTACCTCCTCTGGTTTCCGCTGTTGAGGGTGACTGGGCTGCCATTCTTCAACTGATATTCAGACACCTCACTGAAAGTGTCTCCAGCAAAGCCCAAGCCGAAGGTTGGACACTATCTACACTGATGTTCAGAAACATGTGCCTGGTTACTTCTGACTGGGAAATTTATTTTCATCAGGCATTTTCGTATTTCGTCCAGGATAAGAGACGCTCGGGTGTGGGGTCATGAAGGGGAAGCTGATGATAGATAGTAATAGCCACAGCCCAGTTCATTGCACGTGTATTTACTGTTACCACGATATGCACAGGGAACGGCAAAAAGATCTGACGGTTTTAAAGTACAAGTAACATAAATGTTGAGAGTGAAAAAAATGTTTTATTGGTTATAACAGAATGGTGTTAATAGAGATTAAAGGAAATAACATAAGAACAACCGACTTCATCAGTTTAAGACTGGAAGATAACGTCCTTCAAATGGTGCCCTTCTGTGATGAAGCACTCTTCCACTCTCGCACCAAAACTGTCGAACATCTTCTTCCCTAACATTGCAGGAGACAGGTTGTCGATTTTCTAGGTTATGATCACCTTAAGTTCGCCCAATGAGTGGGGCTTGTTTCTGTAGACTCTAGATTTCAAGAAACCGCACAAGAAAAATGGCTCTGAGCACTATGGGACTTAACAGCTATGGTCATCAGTCCCCTAGAACTTAGAACTACTTAAACCTAACTAACCTAAGGACATCACACAACACCCAGTCATCACGAGGCAGAGAAAATCCCTGACCCCGCCGGGAATCGAAACCGGGAGCACAAAAAAAAGTCACAAACGCTTAGATCATGGGAGTGTGCTGGCAATGCAATTTCCCCGAAACGTGAGATTACTCGGCCACGAAACTTACTTTTCAAGAAGTCCATCAACTCATTGGCTGTATGGGCAGTTGCTCCACCCTGCTTGAACCACATTCTACTGCACACTAAGCGTTTTCTCCGAAGTTCAAGGATCAGGAGGTTTTGTAACATCAACAGCTAATGTTGCGAATTAACCGTAACAGTTCGACCACTCTCTTCAAAGAAGTATGGCCCAATGACACAAGTTCTTCCTACATCACACTACCACAGTGACCTTAGGACTGTGCAGAGGACATTCATGCAGTTCTTCTGGATTTGTGGCTGATCAGTAACGAAAGTTCTGTTTCTTTATATAACCGTCCAGATGAAAATGCGTCTCGTCGCTCATCACGAAAATTTTTTCATCTGCCATCAAATCAATTATTTGTTTTGAAAATGCTTTCCGCTTTGCATAGTCATTGGGCTTTAACTCCTGGACAACAGCCATTGTATACAGATGGAAATGCAGATCGAACCGCAAAATTCGTCTTACCGAGCGGTCAGACATATGCAAAGCAGCAGCTTGTTTATGCGTCGACAGTCGAGTACAGGCTTCCACAGTGTAACGGAACATATTAAATGCTTTAGTTTAATGAAGTATGCGATACCCTCCAAATTCAACCAGTTTAACGAGTATTTATGATTATAGAAAAGTTATTGTGTATGTTAACAATGATTGCACAACATGTTTCCATAAACAGTCAACCCATTAAATTATACTGAATAACTGACCCACACAAAAGTTAATTTCACTTGATCACTGATACAGAAAATGTCATCATGTAAAAACACTAAGTTTATCTTAAATAATTAATATGAAGTACGAAAAATAGTGGCCAACTTAGGTATTTTGGATCCCCTTAAATAAAAATCACCCAGTGAAACCTATTTGTTCACTAGGAGCGTTTTCACTCAGTATTCACGTAATCAATCCTATTTTAGACGAAAACCAATGTAATTCTTAATAATTCATGTTACTTACTTATTTATGCAAATTAGAGAAGTCAATTGACAAACTTCTAAAAAACGGCCTGTTTGTAACAGAGAATTATTCTGTCAAGTCAACAAATCTGTCTGTCATTTTCATAACATGTTAAATTATGTCACTTGATGCAAATTAATAACTTATCTGCACAAATTATGATAACAGGTGTACATGTGACTTATAAACTATATCTCTTTTTAGTAGTTCTTTGACAGTGTTATAAATACAAGCAGCAAGAAGGGTCGAGGGCGCAATCGGAAAGTCACTTTGGTAAAGTGTGTTTGTGTGTTACTGTTTCAGGTGGATAAACAATGCAAAGAACATGTAAAGGAAGCACTACTTTGTGTTGTGTCATGTTCTTTGGTGGACAGTGGAATTAAGATGGCCACCAGAGTAATAAATATTTGAAGTTAACATATTTGTTGGTTTCGCTCGTTCTTTATCATCAAAAGCACATAAAAAACACGGGACCTCATGTTTTTAACCCTAGACAACCAGATGTAGAGCCAGCATCAGCATCGAGACACAGCAGCGATCCAGCAAGCAGCAGCGATTACCACAGTGCATTTTGATGGTGCCAACCTAACATCAAGAGCTAACAAATTCCGTAAATTGGAGTGAAATAGTGCGATTATAGCAAGTAGGAATATCTACGACTAGGCGACCATTACAAAAGTGGGGGCTTGTCCGGGATCTTTAAGTGCATCGATGATAATAGTGCAGTGATAAATTTCGTAAGTGCTTAGCACTCCAAAAAAGTTTATTTGTGCAGTGTGGCAACAGTGAAAATATGTCAAAGTGAAAAAAAAAAGTGTGTATGTGCAACTA
Source organism: Schistocerca nitens (assembly GCF_023898315.1). Lineage (NCBI taxonomy): Eukaryota > Metazoa > Arthropoda > Insecta > Orthoptera > Acrididae > Schistocerca > Schistocerca nitens. The sequence goes on from NC_064615.1 coordinate 732,077,670, forward strand.
CGAAAATCTATCATCACACCGCTCGGAAGATTAACGTCTGGATTATGTCAATGGAATTCATCAATCAAGACTTCAGTTTCGATAAAACCGAATAAAATTGAAGAAAGCCAACAAGAACACTGACCACGACATCATAGCATAGCTACATAAAGCAAGGTATTTTGTTGTTTTTGTTGTCATTTACAAAATTAATAGTGAACATGTCTCTACCTGAGAGTGATGAGATCGTAGGAAATGTAAAAATTGAACCAGGGGATGGTGAACAATTAAACTTAACAGAGTGGCTAGCAGAGTTTGCAACTCAAATAAGCTCGAAACTTAAACAATCGAGTGAACAAGTAAGTTTGAAACTTAAAGAAAACACAGATAGACCGGATAAGTTAAGTTAGAATTTTGATCTATTAAGTACTCATCTCAATGCGAAGTGTGAGGAAATTAAAACTACCCTCAGTAAGGACACTAGAGAACAGTTGATGCACTTCAGAAAAGAATTTCAAGTTAAAGTTGAAAGTTTAAATGAAAACATACAAGCTAACACAGACAGCATTGCTGTCATCTACAACAGAGTAGATACTGAAGTTGAAAGATTAGATCAGAGAATAGACAAAACATCAGAAAACCTTAAACAAGAATACAACCTGTATATCACTAATGTAGATACAAAAGTAGAAAATATACACACTAAATATACACATTTGGAGGACGCATTGATGTCCAAACAAACGATTTGCAATCAAAATACAATGTATGGGCACATCCAAGTGAAATGCTTTCCTGGTGAAAATCTGCACCCTATTGACTTTATTCACCAATGTAAGGATATGTTTGTTGTAGGAATGTCAGATAACATAAAAATTAAGTTAGTAAAACGGTTTCTAGAAGGGGAGGCCCTATCCTGGGCAAATGAGAATAATGATTCTTGGATTACTTTGGAAGAGTTTGAAGCTAAATTTATTTGCAAATTTTGGTCAAAATCCATACAAGCCAGATTAAAGTCAGAATTTCTAAATGGACCAGTGTATAGAGGGAAAGTAGGGGGAATGCAAAAATTTTGCAGAGATCAATTGAAAATACTTGCTCATTTGAATAACTCTTTTGATATTATGACACAAATTGATGTTTTAAAAAGAAGGTTACCAGATTGACTGCAGTGGGAATTGGTCCATGGACCAGACAATTCAATGGAAGAGTTCCTGAAATTTGTAGATAGATTAGATAGGGCCTTGGAAAGAGAAAATAACCAAAGTTTTGGCTCTGGCAACAACCAGTATGGGGGGTGGAACAGGGATGTAAATAGAGATTATAATGGGAGGAGAGACTTTGAAAATTCCGGAAATAATGCTCCAAATAGGAGAGATAGGAGATATGAAAATGATTTCAGAAACAATACACAGGAGGGAGGATGGAGGAGAGATAACAGGAATGATAGAAATAGATATTGGGGAAGAGAACAAGATAGAAGGGGGTTTGTTGAAACTAGTGAACAAAACGACAACTACAAACGGACAGACCAAGGGAACCAGCCGGGAAACGGTGGACAGTCCCACTAGATGTCCGTAGTTTTGGGACTAGACAATATCATGACAGGACAACACATAACCGAAACTGGAAAAGGAGAGGATACAATGTAAAGAGTAAATACCATGAAAATACTGATGTTGTTAGAATGAATAAATTAGAATTTAATAAAAGGTTTTGGGATACTATGAGTAAAAGTGATACAGTTAATAAAAACAGTGTTCAAGCACAGGTAGTTAGTGAAAGTGCAGACGTTGAAGGTATTGCAGAGTTCCATAGTTGGGCTGAAAAAGATACTGGTGTTAATAACAAGTCAGACACACCACAAATAGAATCTATTTTGGGGGGTTTATTTGATAAGAAGGGGGATGACGAAGTGTTTAATGGAGCCAAAGACTCAATTGCTGAGATTCAGATACATAGGGGGGAAACTGAAGATGGGGTTGTTGTGGAGGAGGAGGAGGAAGAAGTAATAGAGGGACATTTAAATAATGATCCTAAATCAAGTGATGTTATTGATGAGAGTGTGGAGGAAGAAATAAAAGTATTTGTAGAATTGAAAAGTGATTATGTGGTAAAGGTAAGTGATGTGACAAACATGGGTAATAATGAGGTTAATTTAAGTGGAATGCAGACTAGGGAATGTGTATCTGAGGACAAGCTATTGCCTATTGGGAACTATGAAACACTAATCTATGAGAATGGTAATAATAATAATATTAAAGAAAATATAAAGGGATGGAATGTAAATGTGTGTTTTCAAGAAAAAGGGGAAAAGTTTTTAGAAGTTTTGTGGAACAACTATGGGAACTGTATAAACAAAGATGCCTTTTGGAAAGAATTAGCAAAGGTAAGTGCAACCTTGTATCCTATATGGTGGATAAGAATCCATAGTGGACTTTATAAAAAAATGGGGTGAAAACAGTAGTTTGTTGAGTGGCAACACAGTGTTAAGAGGAACAGATGAAAACAAAGGTTTATGTTTAAATGTCAGTGCTTTGCAAACAGAGAGGGATGTGGCTAAATGTAGGAAAGAGACATTAGACTTAGGAACTAAAGAAATTGAAAATGATCTATTGTTTGAAAATACTGAAATAGACAAAGATGTTGAATACAGTTACTTACCCATTTTCCGTAAAGCATGTTATCAGCAAAGATTTTTACTGGGTGTGTCAAATAGCAACTACCACTCATCCTACATACCCTGAAAAAGTTCCAGATCTCTGAGACAATGTTTGTATATTTTTATTGTCACTATTGAATATTAAATTTGGAGACATCTTCTTTACTTGGAAGGGGCAAGTTTAAACATGCACCCAAAGAGGTGACAAACATTTATTACTTTCTGTTTGTATTGTTGAATATGGGACATACTTGCACCAAATATAAAAGACAATGTAAAAAATTGTTGTGCAAGACCCATCATTTTGTTACTATTCTTTTCTTAGGCATAAGATTTGTGTACAATTTTCTACAGCTAATCAGATGTTCACCAAGTTTGATGTTTGTGTTATGTTCTGACCAATTTAGGTATGCAATTTTGGTATTCATATGTTCTTGTACTATCTTGACTATGTGGCTCAATGGGAGACAATATTAAATAAAAACTTTTCTTTTTTTTTCAAATGCATATTATATTCATACATGTGACTTCTCTAGTGTTTGTGTTTATACATCATGTCCATACTTATAATTATGTTCTTTGTTTTCATATCCTTTATGTGGCTCAAAAAGAGCAGACAGTTGCAATATTTTCCTATGGACATCTGACCTGTCCATCTATGTAATATATTTATGTTCCTTCTATTATCTTGATTATTCTGTGACTCAATGAGAGCTGACTTTGAAATAATTTACATATATATTTTTTATATATCTTAAGATCGCATGTGACATATTTGTGTCTGTTTTTGATCATTTTCCATGTGTCTCACTGGGAGCAAAGATTAACAGTTCTTTTTCTTTTTTACTTTCATATATTACTAAATATTTTTATTATGCTGTCATACTGAGAGCCGTAACACAAAGTGCATTTGAAACAACAAAACTAAAATATTTGCAGGAAAAATCATTTTGAAACGGTGTAACAGTCATTGTATACATACACATTATGCATAGTAAAACAAAAAAAATTATTAAAGTAGTACTTTTCCAAATTTTAACCATTTGACACATTTGTCCTAGTCGGCTAATATCATTAACATTCTGTAAATGATATTACCCGAGGGGGGTATTGTAACGAAACATATTAAATGCTTTAGTTTAATGAAGTATGCGATACCCTCCAAATTCAACCAGTTTAACGAGTATTTATGATTATAGAAAAGTTATTGTGTATGTTAACAATGATTGCACAACATGTTTCCATAAACAGTCAACCCATTAAATTATACTGAATAACTGACCCACACAAAAGTTAATTTCACTTGATCACTGATACAGAAAATGTCATCATGTAAAAACACTAAGTTTATCTTAAATAATTAATATGAAGTACGAAAAATAGTGGCCAACTTAGGTATTTTGGATCTCCTTAAATAAAAATCACCCAGTGAAACCTATTTGTTCACTAGGAGCGTTTTCACTCAGTATTCACGTAATCAATCCTATTTTAGACGAAAACCAATGTAATTCTTAATAATTCATGTTACTTACTTATTTATGCAAATTAGAGAAGTCAATTGACAAACTTCTAAAAAACGGCCTTTTTGTAACAGAGAATTATTCTGTCAAGTCAACAAATCTGTCTGTCATTTTCGTAACATGTTAAATTATGTCACTCGATGCAAATTAATAACTTATCTGCACAAATTATGATAACAGATGTACATGTGACTTATAAACTATATCTCTTTTTAGTAGTTCTTTGACAATGTTATAAATACAAGCAGCAAGAAGGGTCGAGGGCGCAGTCGGAAAGTCACTTTGGTAATGTGTTTGTGTGTTATTGTTTGAGGTGGATAAATAATGCAAAGAACATGTAAAGGAAGCACTACTTTGTGTTGTGTCATGTTCTTTGGTGGACAGTGGAATTAAGATGGCCACCAGAGTAATAAATATTTGAAGTTTACATATTTGTTGGTTTCGCTCGTTCTTTATCATCAAAAGCACATAAAAAACACGGGACCTCATGTTTTTAACCCTAGACAACCAGATGTAGAGCCAGCATCAGCATCGAGACACAGCAGCGATCCAGCAAGCAGCAGCAATTACCACAATGCATTTTGATGGTGCCAACCTAACATCAAGTGCTAACAAGCTCCGTAAATTGGAGTGAAATAGTGCGATTATAGCAATTAGGAATATCTACGACTAGGCGACCATTACAACAGCCTCTCTTACTCTACCGATATTCTCTGGCTTCCAGGCTGACCTCGGACGGCCTATCGACTCCCGTTTCAACTCTGAACCGGTATCTCTTTAAGTTACTCACCCACAGCGTTGTGTTGCATCTCGGAACTTTTCCTCGTGGACCTAAATTAAAACGCCTACGAAACTGCCGCTGCACGGCAACACAGGAATCGCCATTTTTTTTTAAAAGAAAAAAAAGAAAAAACCTCGACAACAAACGCGCGATGCTCAACTGACCACTGCTCCATGGCTAGTAAAGATGCCCACGTGTAGGCTCTGAAATACGTCTATCCCCACCAGCCCCGACTACCTACTCGCTCAACCGCGCCGCGGCGAAAACCGTCAGATCATTTTGCCGCTCCCTGTACATACACGCAAGAGACCACGGCCGTTGCTGTCGACAAGAGAGTCACTGTTGGAGACTACAGCACAACAAACAGTTTGCGCGCACAGCCTTTATTCGCTGGGAACTGCCTTGCGTGTAGTCAGCTGATGCAGGAATGTGCATACTGTGCACTGTGAAGTGAACGCTCTTGCACACTACATCCATTGGTTCTTAGAGAACACTGTTCAATCATAACTTCTAAGTAACTGCTATTCCGAAAAGTTTAGCCTTTGGAATCTTATGTCCAAAAATTGAAGAAGATCATGGGTAACGAAAGTAAGAGCGGTATTAACTATCATATGTCCGCCCCTGGTAGCTGAGTGGTCAGCACGACGGACTGTGATGCGTAACGGCCCGGGTTCGATTCCCGTCTGGGTCGGAGATTTTCTCCGCTCAGGGACTGGGTATTGTGTTGTCCTAATCATCATCATTTCATCCCCATCGACGCGCAGGTCGCCGAAGTGGCGTCAACTCGAAAGACTTGCACCAGGCGAACCGTCTACCCGACGGGAGGCCCTAGCCACACGACATTTCCATTTCCAGCTATCATACTTTTTTGACAAAGATATGATCAAATATTCGTCAAATTTCTTGGACAAAGATCTTTGACGTGGCGCTAAAAATGGGCGTTACACTGTCATCACATTTTTCGTCAGAGTTCAAGATGGCTGACAATAACAACTTCTTATTACGCGCAGCAGTTGCATGTACCACAATTGCACTGTGTGCGCATGTGGAAGAGAAGAGGGGTGAAAAAAAGGAAACGTACCTAGTTGAAGCCGTGGGTTTTACGACGAGACGATAAAAGCAGTCAACAAAATTTGCTACGTGAGCTTGTGGTGGAGAATGTCAAGTCGTGCATAAATTACTTAAGAATGGATGAGCAAACATTTCAGTATTTGTTCAGTTAAGTGTGTCCTAATATTACAAAGCCCAATACTGACTTAAGAACTGCTGTATTTGCAGAAGACAGGCTCACAGTAACACTCGGATTCCTTGCCACAGAAGACTAGCTTACAGTACAGCACTCTAATACCACAGTGCACATTAACGAAAATAACACCTGAAACGTGTGAAGCAATTTATACAGCACTAAAAGACCAATATCTGAAGGCAATAATGTTCAATACACTTTATGTGCATTAAGAACTATTTTTATTTTAGAACCACGTAATGGTTACATTTTGTGTTCCATAACTACAAAATTAATAGAAATATATGAAGTTGAGGCGCTTTATATCGTGAGGTATCCTGAGTACAAAAATAGATTAAAACATTGGAAGAGCTACAAGAAATTTATATATATACACATCAAAAAAAGTCTTGCATCACCTCGGTTCCGAGAGTTCCGGAACCAGTACAGAAAATTGGCACAGATATCAACATAAACATCATTTCCGGCCTTTTTATTGCTCATGAAAACCACATGTTGCATGTTGTACCACCATACAGCGATACCTTCAGAGGTAGTGGTCCAGATTGCTGTACACACTGGTACCTCTAATACCCAGTAGCAAGTCCTCTTGCAGTGATGCATGCCTGTATTCGTCGTGGCATACTATCCACTACTTCATCAAGGCACTGTTGGTCCAGATTGTCCCACTCCTCAACGGCAAATCCGCGTACATCCCTCAGAGTGGTTTGATGGGTCACGTCGTTCTTAAACAGCCCTTTTCAATCCATCCCAGGCATGTTCGATAGGGTTCATGTCCGGAGAACATGCTGGCCTCTCTAGTCGAGCGATGTCGTTATCCTGAAGGAAATCATTCACAAGATGTGCACGTTGAGGGCGCGGCTTGTCCATGAAGATAAATGCCTCGCCAATATGCTGCCGATATGGATGCACTATCGGTCGGAGGATGGCATTCAAGTACCGTACAGCCGTTACGGCGCCTTTCATGACCACCAGCGGCGTACAGCGGCCCCACATAATGCAACCTCAAAACAGCAGGAACCTCCAACTTGCTGCACCCGTAGGACAGTGTGTCTAAGGCTTGATTCTCTTACAGTAACCTATTTCCTTCTCAGTTTTCAAACCACCTCCGTACCAAATTTCATCTAAATTGGTTCAGCGGTTTCATCATGAAAACGTAACAGACGAAGTTATTTCGTGTTTATAATCTTAGTGTGGAAGTGTGGATTAAACACATCGAGCGTTGTATGAACAGTGTATTCATTACGTTGAATCAGTGGCTTAACGGGTCCGCCACATGGACTTAGCGGCCGTGCCACATTTGCGCGACTGTAGTGTTGCGACGCAATGAAGCCTGCACGCAGAAACTGGGTATATCGATCAGGGTTTTTTAATTACATCTTGGGGATAGATAGGTGGATCAGTTTATTAGTAATGACAATACTCTTTTACATCTTCAGTTAATCTAAAGTCTTCTGTTGTCTCATGTTCTTTCATCCATACAAACACAGATTCTGCTGGACCAACTTTCTTCCTGTTGCGTGCAGACAAGATTAAAGGCGTACCCCTTATTGGTCAACTCCGACATACGAAATGTTCTATAAAGAATAATATTTCACTCATTAAAACTCTTCAAGTCCAGCTAAGGAAGCAGAGGCACATCACACAACAGACACAGTAATCCATCTGTGCAAATCAGCACCAGCATTCTACATTATACAAGCTGGTCAGTAGTATTGATCTGACATCAGGCTCTTTGAGAATAAACAATAAAGCTGTGAAAGGAACTGCGCAAACCAATCTGCTTTCTGGTCCTGGTGCTTTTGTTTCTCGCAGTATTAATGGTACTGGAACTTCGGCCACGGTAATGGATGGGTTGTTGTAGCTGTTGTGAGAGGTATTTCTGCTGCCTTGGCTGGAACTGGAAGTTTTAACGAGAGAGATGTTATAGCGTATAAAAAATTCATGTGTCAGGGTTGGCTAATAATGACTTTGGTAAATCTTGTTATACTAGAGATATGCCTTTAACCTTGTCGACACGCAGTGTGAGAAAAGTGGCTGCAACAGAAGGTGTGTTCGTTTAGATCAAATCATTTTCATAAATATGAGAAAGGTCTAAAGTCAAAGAGTAAAAGTCTTTTTCAAAGAATAAATATTATTCCCTACTTCAGGTAATAGTCTTAAATCAATAATCCTCTTGTACTACACATTTTTTAAAGTAGCATATGTTCTTCCTCAGCGTTCAAGCTATCTCCATTTCAAACTTATTAAGGATTGCTGCAGCAGTTTAGTCATGAAAACGTAATACAGTATGTTTCAAAAAGAATGACCTGATTTAAAAACTCCATAGTTATTGATACTGCATCGTGAAATACTCACAAATGTTTAAAGTTTTAGCTATGCTATTGGCCCTATGTCTCCACCAGCAGCACTATGAACAACATCTAGACTTTACACAAAGTATCTGCTTTTAAAGAAGTTATGTATGCCGTTATTCTGTTCTTCCCTTCTTCTATGTCACGAGGTAAAGGGGAGACGAAAATACTTACCTTCACATATTCCCACAAGAACAAATCGCATGGGGTCATGTCTGGCGACCTTGGAGGCCAAGAATACAGCGCAGTGTCTCGGGGTCTAGTGGGCCTTATTCAGCGTCGAGGCAGTTGCGTCATTCAGAAACTGACGTACGTTGTTGATCCAGCGTGGTGGAACTCCATCCTGCTGGAAAATGAAGTCATCAGTGCCCTCCTGAAGTCATGAAAAAAGCCAGTTCTGCAGCATTTGAAGGTAGCTTATTCCAGTCATTGTGTTTTCATCGAAAAAGAAGGTTCAAATGGTTCAAATGGCTCTGAGCACTATGGGACTTAATTGCTGAGGTCATCAGTCCCCTAGACCTTAGAACTACTTAAACCTAGCTAACCTAAGGACATCACAAACATCCATGCGCTAACAGGATTCGAACCTGCGACCGTATCGGTCGCGCTGTTCTAGATTGTAGCGCCCAGAACCGCTCGGCCAAACCGGCTGGCGAAAAAGAAGGGACCGTACAGTTTTTCACGAGAAATGGTACAAAATACGTTCACTTTAGGTGAGTCTCGTGCTCAGTAACGCCATGAGAGTTCTGGAGCCCCACATGCGCACGTTGTTTCGGTGCACTTTACCACTAACATGAAATTTGCATCATCACTCAAAATTAACTGTGGTAAAAATGTATCGTCTTCTATGTCCTCTACCAGAGAGCTGCTGAAGCCAACCCGGTTTCTTTTATCATCAACCGGAAGGGTTTGCACTAATTATGGACTGTATAGTTTATAGGCTAAACGACGCCTTAACATTAGCCAGACATTCGTATGAGGCGTTGTGAGTTCCCTGCTCTCGGAGAGTTGACTGTCACGGACTTCGCTTAAAATGACTGCCGAATTCTATCCACAGTGTCATGAGAAGTGCGAGGTCGACCTGGACTCTTCCCTTTGCACGAGCATCCTGTATCTTCAGATTGGCGATACCAACGACAAATGTTTTTGGATGCAGGCGGATCAATGGCAAAACGGTGACAAAAAGCGCACTGGATCGAAATCACTGACTCACTATTTGCAAACTGTACCACACAAAACGTCTTCTGTTGAGCGGACGCCATCTTACGTCTGATTGACAATCATTGTTGTGGGTTAGACCGGGAACGCTACGTGCAATACGAAGGAAGTGTTCACGTCGCTGGGCAAGTAGCTCACGGTCAAAGTGTCTGGTCGTCTGTCGCTGAATCAGAGTTCGTTTCCGTCATCTGGGCAAATTTTTATGTCCCTGTCGTGGTGGGTGCCAGCAGCCTTTCTGTGGCAGTTTCTCTTGTCTTGAGTACAGCACTGGTGCATATTATATGTTGTCTTCAAGAGAACTATAGTAGTACGAGCTAATAAAACCTGTATCCAAATTTCACCCAATATTAAACAAAATTCATCAAAATTATTTTAAGTGCATTCGTTTTATGTGAGTGAGAGAATATTATTATTTTGAGCAGTAAGTGATTCTGGATCAATCTGAATTCTAGTAAATCATATTTTTTTCGAAGTTCGTATTTCAAACGTCGGAGAGAGAGAGTAACTAATCGAATTATTCTTCAGTTCTGTAGTACGAATGAAACTCGTAGTGATACGCGCGTGCTTTGTTTGTCATTACGCACGCAGATGTATGCGCCAAGTTCAACAGAAATCATTTTGTCTTTGTATTCGGGAGCTCTAAAATTCATTTCCACTCTTAGAAGGAACGGCTTGAGTGCGAGTCGCAAAAGGCCAGTGAAGTTTACGGCATTCGATGCCTCATCTATCATCTGCCATGCAACCACAATATTGGCTGCTAATGGCAAGGGTGGTCATGGAGGTACCCAATGGTGAGCACAACATGAGGCTATAGAGCGTACTTGAACTGCTTAGTCAACGAGAAACTCAGAAAAATGCTACTGTGCCAGTGGCGTTGATACAAAGCAGAATAATGGCAACGACAAAAGAAGCAAACGTTGCATTTTCTCTACAACAACAGTTGCTGAAGTTGACATTTCGTCAGAAAGAAATGCAAGGAATTTCGTAGGGTGAGAAAGAAGTGGCAGATGAAATGTTAATGTTTTTGTAAGGTGCCAGTAGAGTGTGTGTTTCGTATAGCTGGACTGTGTGGACAATGTACATGAGGATTAAAATGATGACGGTAAGTGCTTAACAAGTGAGATTGACATTGAACCAGTTGTCGGGCCACGTATTCGTCATCCTTGTCGGACAGGGAGCCACAAATCCCCTCACCAGCGAAACGCAGTAAAGGACAATCGCTGCCCAAGGAGTGGGTACTAAATATAATTATGTGCATGCAAGATCATCCGCAGCATAGTACAAAAAAAAAAAAAAAATGAACAGATTTAGAGTAATACCGCAGTAATATGACCGTGTAGTGCACAAGGAAAGCTACGGATCTTCAAAGGAGGACAAGGCGCACTTGTTACAAGAACTGTTGTCCTCGTGTTCCAAGGATGCTCCATACAGTTTACAGGATGTGCTCGAGAGTGAACTAGTACGATATGCACATCAAACTGCGCGCGACAAATAAGTAGATTGCAGTGATTTCAAGGGAAGCAGTGTATGGTTGCGTAGCTCCAAACTGCACTGCAGAATAGAAAAACAACATAACGAAATTTGAAGCAAAGCTTCTACTTAACGATGCACAGCAAACTGACGAATCGGTCCGAAAATTCGTAAATGAGGTAAACAAACTTATTCCACCGTTCAGTAAGGATTTTTTTTTTCAATTCCAACAAATCGGGATCTGAAGTGGAAATACTTATGAAAGGAACGCTGGAAATTAGAGGTACTAAGAGAGTTGTATCAAGGTCAATTAACATCAATACCGTATCGCATTCGTAAACATCATGACGACTGTTGATCTGGTTGGTAAATTGGCTGGAAAGTTATTTATTGTGCTGAGAGAAGTTGGAGGTGCCCTTACCTATACGATACTTTCTCGTGTGCGTGGACTTACAAGGGCAGTAGCATGGTGAGCCAGTAGCAACTAATTTTTTCCTGTCTTAGCTATGAACAGAACACATACAAATTAGCCATACTAAAGATTGAACTTGCGACCTCGCACTCAAGGGGTTCCTTGTCAATTTCGAACGAAATCAATTTCAAATTATGGTGCCGAAAAGCAATTTTTGTCTGTGTGCATAAAACTATTCACAGAAGCAGCAGATAGAACGGGAAAAGAATGCAGCAACAAGAAAAATCATTAAGATGAATATTTAACGATGAGGTCATAAATTTTGGTCTCGAAGTAAAATTGCTGAAGATTATTTTTAACGTAGAGGAAAAAGGTGCTTGTTATGGGAAAGTTCGCTAATTTGAGTCGGGTCTGTTCTGACTAAAGTAAGTGCTCAGTCCTATTGGAAAGTAGCAGAACTTAGTTCTTACAACGCTTGAGGCGTAGAGCAGTGACAATAAATACAGTGAAGAAAACGCACAGCAGTTGCTTAGTCCACAACATTTTATTGTGTGCACGACCGGTTTCGGGACACTTAAATTTCCATCACCTGATGTAAATTGTAACAATGAAAGTAAACTGTTACACCACAATGGCAGGGGATCCTCAAATCTGAAATGTCAAATAAGGAACTATACGTCTATTTCTAAAATGAATCAAAATAAATTTAAAGGGAGAACGGGACGTTACTTACAAATACAATCACGTGACCATCTAAGACCAACCTCCTCCTCCCCCCCCCCCCCCCCCCCACTGTTGTCATGGCACAAAGGTTCCGTGTCAAACGGATGAAAGGGACCTAGAAAAATCCGAAAAACCGAACATTAGAACACTGACGCATGTAAAATGCAATAAAAAAGGGAGGGGGAAGTCACATATTGCGTGGAATTACATAAATTCCATAAATACCGTTTCCCCCGTGTTACGTGACTGGGAACACAAACAGGAAAATTTTATGTAGTAGTAAATACTACTAGTGAGTACTGAGGCCGCCACCGACACATAGCGCAGGCCCGTCCTGAAACAGAGATGTGAAAACTGAACGGTTTAAACTGCAAAAGCGGGAAGTAACAGCAGAAAGAAGGCGGAACCATTACACACTAAGAGGGAAGAGGACCTATACATTAGAAAAAAGCAAAGAAACATTATGCTATATGGACACCTTAAACTGCCTGAAAATGTCACAATTACCTTAAATATTTTTGTGGGACTGGTCAGAGCGTTCATTAACTGCATCGAAAGGATAGGGATGAATATTTCTTAAGATTTCAGTTTCTTACAGGACACTGAGTATCTGACTTCTCTTTGCAGTGTGTAAGACAGTTAAATTATCGCTGACCTGCTGCAGCTCATGCTGGTTGTCAGTGAGAGCTGACCCTGAATTGGTCAGGCCTTTATGTTATTTAAATCTCGTATAAAATTTGCTGCCTGTCTGGCCAATGTATATGGTATTACATAACTGGTTTGTACTGCACTCAGTACGATATGCTCCGGGATAGGAGGAATGATCCATTTCGAAGACTTCAGGGTTCCTTAACCTGCTTCCCAAATTTTTTGGTATGAAAAATGTCTGAGCTATGTTGGCTGATATTAGTTCCTTTCCAGTCCTCTATCATATACATTCATGATGTGGAATCTTCTGAAACTTGCTCCTTTTCTCTACTGGGTTCAGATTGCCTCCCTTCCATACTCCCCCACGCTTCAGTAGTACTTTTTTATTCAATTTCTCAATCATAGAACCGGGTATTCAATACGCGCGGCAGTATGCTTTATTATACCGAAATCTCTTTCATATGCCTCTGATGGAAGGGGAACATTACTTAATCTGTTTTGGAGGACAGAAAGGTAGCAGTTTTATGTTTAAACGGGTGGTTGGATGTTACATTCAGAACTATATTGCTAGTAGACTTTTCTATAGGTGTCAAACTCTACCTTGCCGCCATTTAAGGTGAACTTTAAGTTTAAATATGGCAAGGTCCTATTGATCTGATGCTGAACTGAGAAAGAAATCTTTGCATGGAATGTATTAAGTTTGCTATGTAAATTGTCGCGGCTTTCCTTGCTGCCTCCACGTCAAAAAATCATCAACGTAACGTTTCCAGCATACTACCAAAGCGGCCTCCTCCGGGTACTCCTTCAAAAATTCACGCTGTAAATGTGACATCCAAATATTAATTAAAATGCTGCCTGAACACTTGGTCACCAGTTTAAAATAATTAAAACTCAGGACCAAAGTTAAAAATAAACAACCCCTTTGATTTTATCTGATGCCCTGTCGCTAAATCTGATTAGGTTTTGAAGAACGATGCCACGTATCTCGTCTGTAGGTCTATTAGTACACAGATTGCTGACGTCAAAGGTAATCATGTGGATATCTAGTGAGATGCTGGTATTCTTAAGAACCGTAAATAAATCTTCCCTGTTTTCTATCACTATAGACTCCCTGAAGTAAAATGTTATTTTAGAAAACGTACAGCCCATTTTTAAAGTTTGTAACCTGCACCGTTCCGTGCATAGACAATCGGTCAGGTTTATGAAACTTAATCGACACTCGAAGTCTAGGTGTTTTAGGGTTCATCATTGTAAGATGTTTCTTCCTCTTCTCATCAGGAAAAATCCCAGTTTCTATTAGGACCTTCCTGATTTCAACGGAGTACTTTTTTGTCTGACCCCTGCACTTAAGAATGTCATTAGTGGCAATAAACTGCTCAATTTTTCCCACATACTCCTATTGAGAGAAGACAACAGCTGTGTTTCCTTTGTCAGCATAGACGAATATGGCATCGTTGTCTATAAGTTTTCAACAAGTAACTTTTACGTCTGCCATTCTCCCCTCCGATTAGTTCTAAATCCACTGATATCGTTTAAAATGCTGTTTGCCTGCAAAGATACCTCATTTTTAACACGGGCTGGAACGTTAACACACTCTAAATGTAGTGCTGTATGAATTCTTATTGCAGATTCTTATTTCTCAGAGATATTCTCTCTTAGATTACACGATAACCCCATATTTAATAAACTATTCTCATCATCATTAAAAGCAACAACTCTCCTGTTAACAAACCTAAGGTAAAATGCAAAGTCACATGTAGGCGATGGTACAACTTCATTTGGCATAGACCTATTACATAATTTGTACAGTTTTGACAGGTGTCCAGAATTGATGATCTCTTCATAGTCTTTGACAATCTCGAGAATGTGACAATACATTTTATGAAGTTGGTTAGCACTTATGGCCTTAGGTACAATGAGATGTGATAGGTACAAAGCCCTATTCAAAATTTCGTTCTTCTTATACAGTGCTCAATTTCACCGTTAATACATTGAACCTTAGTACACCCTACGTACTTAGGGGTGTGACAATTGGTTTAAACGAACATATTGTTCACACAACGCGACTTTGAATTTAACGAAGTTGGAAAATTTCGGGATTCATTAATTTTAAAAATGTTGAACATCAAGTTTTTTGAGTGTATGTGCTTGTAGGGCTTTAATATCTGAAACTGAGGAGCTGTTGCATGAATATTCATTTGCTTATATACATTCTTCACAAAGTACTCTTTCTTTCGCTGTAATGAGTTGTCCTTCAAATCACACACCAGAACTATGACGCTAGGTTTCTAGAGCAAGATGGCTTATTCCTAATGTAGAATACCACGGGTATCCAAATAAGCGATAGTACCGCATATAAGGATACGTTGTTTTTTATTAGGATAACTTCAGCTTGCCACCCTAACAGCTGTAATCAGAGTAATATTTCCAATAAGTGACTTGGTAATTTTGAGAATTTTGTGAAGCCATCCGACGATGAAATAATTCATGGTCCTCATTTAGGTATGCTCTTACAGCTGAATGCAATTTATCTGAGCTCCGTAAAGCCTTTCTTTTACCACACTGCAATGAAAATTAATAAAACTGTTTAAATAATAACTTAGGATAGAGAGCCGGCCGCTGTGACCGAGCAGTGCTAGGCGCTTCAGTCCAGAACCGCGCTGCTGCTACGGTCGCAGGTTCGAATTCTGCCTCGGGCATGGATATGTGTGATGTCCTAGGTTAGTTAGGTTTAAGTAGTTCTAAGTCTAGGGGACTGCTGACCTCAGATGTTAAGTCCCATAGAGCTTAGAGCCATTTTTTAGGGTAGAGAACGCATCGAGAGTTCACCGTTTCACTGATAATGCTAAAAGCATTTTTTTAAACCTCGCTGTAAGATGAAATTTCTTAAATCGTAGCGGCACTTTTAGAAGTACAAGAACGACAATGAATACATATTGACTGTGATAGCTAAGGTTATTTCGTGTGTATTTAACCATACATAAGCCATTATGTTGCTACTGATCTTATAACAGTAATTCTCTTCGTTACGAACAAAAAAGTTGTTAGATGAAAACTGTAAAAAATCACTGTTGTCTTCAGACGATCTGTTTTTCAACAGACGGAACTCAATAAACAATATGGCTCCAAGAAGTACGTAGTAAATGTCGGATAGTATAAGACATTCGAAATTTGTAGCAACGGGACAGATTAAAAGCAGAAACAGTATAGGCAACTGTCCCCTACCTGTCTTCTGAGACGCTATTCCCATGGGGCCATTGACGAACTCCAGCATGAGATTTACACCCTGCAGCGGAGTGTGTGCTCATATGAAACTTCTTGGCAGATTAAAACTTGGTACCGGACCGAGACTCGAAAGGACCTTTACCAACTGAGCTACCCAAGCACGACTCACGACCGCCCTCCCCCCCCCCCCCCAGCTTCAGTTCTGCCAGTACGTCGTCTCCTACCTTCCAAACTTCACAGAAGTTCTTCTGCGAACCTTGCCTGCGAAAGACAAAGGTCCTGAGTTCGAGTCTCGGTCGGGCGCACAGTTTTAATCTGCCAGGAAGTTTCATTGAGATATTGTATGTCGCTCGATACTGCCATCCTGAACACTGACTCCGTATTCATTTGTCAGTCGTGGGATCCTTACTAATAGCAGTATCAGCAATGTAATGATAAAATACCCTCTGAATAGGCCACGATAAGTGCTGGAAGGTTTCTCCGTCTTATACGATGCATTACCCTGTCTTCTCACAACCAACCAATATTGTAATGCGATTTCTGACAGAAACTTGCTGTGTAACCTTTCCTTACATTCAGAAGGTAGATATCGCTGCTACTATCTGCTTTGTGCCGTTACGGCGAAATTCTTATCACTTTCATATCCAAATATGTACCGGGTGATCAAAAAGTCAGTATAAATTTGAAAACTGAATAAATTGCGGAATAATGTAGACAGAGAGGTACAAATTGACACACATGCTTGGAATGTCATGGGGTTTTATTAGAACCAAAAAAATACAGAAGTTCAAAAAATGTCCGGCAGATGGCGCTTCATCTGATCAGAATAGCAATAATCAGCATAACAAAGTAAGACAAAGCAAAGATGATGTTCTTTACAGGAAATGCTCAATATGTCCACCATCATTGCTCAACAATAGCTGTAGTCGAGGAATAATGTTGTGAACAGCACTGTAAAGCATGTCCGGAGTTGTGGTGAGGCATTGTCGTCGGATGTTGTCTTTCAGCAACCCTAGAGATGTCGGTCGATCACCATACACTTGCGACTTCAGGTAACCCCAAAGCCAATAATCGCACGGACTGAGGTCTGGGGACTTGGGAGGCCAAGCATGACGAAAGTGGCGGCTGAGCACACGATCATCACCAAACGATGCCCGCAAGAGATCTTTCACGCGTCTAGCAATATGGGGTGGTTCTAATAAAACCCCATGTCATTCAAAGCATGTGTGTCAATTTGCACCTCTCTATCTACACTATTCCGTGATTTATTCAGTTTTCAAATTTATACTGACTTTTTGATCACCTGGTAAAACACTTGATGCCAGTTTGTGGATTTTTACACATTGCCTCCATGGTGTTGCAAATTTATTGGCCATCAGTGTATTTCGCAGTTTCCAGGATTGTATAGAAGGAACTACTGAAGCAATTCTGTGTGTGTGAGGGGGGGGGGAGGGGGGCGGAATGTTCTTAAATGGAAGAGAAGTTAGGGGAAGACTCAGGGTGCGCTGGGCTCTCTCGCCTGAGTGCCACAACAAATCACCGCGGGACAAATGACGGGCGGACTATCGGAACGCAATGACGACGTGGCACGCAGCACGCACCGCCTCTCCTCGCCGCTGCACGTGTCGTGCGGTGCGTGCGATGTCACCGCCTGTCGGCCGACGCGTCCGCCTCAGCGCACGCACAACTTCTTTCGTACCGGCTGCACGGCATGCTCGAAAACATAACCACTGCGAAACACGTTCGCTGGTACAATAAACAAACAAAAGAAAAAAAGCTGGTAGACTAACTCTGCTACTCGCATAGCAGACATTTAGTTCTGGCAAAGGACAAATACAAACAGTTCCAGTGAACACACAACAGCATTGGACCTACTGATGACAGTCATTGTAAATCGCCTGCAGCTTGTGTGCCAATTAACTGACAAAAATAGTAAGTATTACCCCATGAACGCTTTGACCATAGCCTATCATACTGATACTCCGGAATGTGCACACCTTTGGAGATATGTTGATTAAAATGTCATCATTATGAGAGTTTATTTTCAGTATAGAAAAAAGTCATTTATACAGATGAAGAATTATTTTTTATTTACTTTTCACGTTTAGAGCCGTAGGACCAAACTGGGGAGCAAATCACCATGATTATGGGACGATACAGTACATGAAATTAACACCAGAAACTTTAATAATAAATAAAATAAAATGCTCATGGGTTCTGTGCTGACGATATGCTGCTGAATATATTCGACGTAATAAACATTGTAACTTAGGATTTAACTTAATCTTTTTCCAGTAACAGGAGGAGTGAGGCATGAGGAAATTCTTCAGTTTAGACTTGAAAGCGAATGGATAACTGCTAAGATTTTTTATTCTTGCGGTAACTTACTGGAAATGGCTGCAGCACTATACTGCAGGTCTTTCTGGACAAGAGTCAAGGAGGTGCGATCCAAATCCAGATTGGGTTTCATCTACATCTACATTTATCTACATCTACATTTATACTCCGCAAGCCACCCAACGGTGTTTGGCGGAGGGCACTTTACGTGCCACTGTCATTACCTCCCTTTCCTGTTCCAGTCGGGTATGGTTCGCGGGAAGAACGACTGTCTGAAAGCCTCCGTGCGCGCTCTAATCTCTCTAATTTTACATTCGTGATCTCCTCGGGAGGTATAAGTAGGGGGAAGCAATATATTCGATACTTCATCCAGAAACGCACCCTCTCGAAACCTGGCGAGCAAGCTACACCGCGATGCAGAGCGCCTCTCTTGAAGAGTCTGCCACTTGAGTTTATTAAACATCTCCGTAACGCTATCACGGTTACCAAATAACCCTGTGACGAAACGCGCCGCTCTTCTTTGGATCTTCTCTATCTCCTCCGTCAACCCGATCTCGTACGGATCCCACACTGATGAGCAATACTCAAGTATAGGTCGAACGAGTGTTTTGTAAGCCACCTCCTTTGTTGATGGACTACATTTTCTAAGGACTCTCCCAATGAATCTCAACCTGGTACCCGCCTTACCAACAATTAATTTTATATGATCATTCCACTTCAAATCGTTCCGCACGCATACTCCCAGATATTTTACAGAAGTAACTGCTACCAGTGTTTGTTCCGCTATCATATAATCATACAATAAAGGATCCTTCTTTCTATGTATTCGCAATACATTACATTTGTCTATGTTAAGGGACAGTTGCCACTCCATGCACCAAGTACCTATCCGTTGCAGATCTTCCTGCATTTCGCTACAATTTTCTAATGCTGCAACTTCTCTGTATACTACAGCATCATCCGCGAAAAGCCGATTTTCTGTCTAATATTAACTGCTGATGCTATGTGCTGCGAATAAGGTCACACTGTTAACAACAAACGACATTTAAAAAAATCTGTATTGAGAAGACAGTGTCAGAATTCTCAGACTCCTGAAGGGGCCTCGACAAGAGGTTCACGAACTTATTCCTCGAACTGTCTGTTCCTGAGCCAAAACTTCCCTTTGTGAATGGGAAGAGTTATCCCAGAATATAATGCCATAAGTCATAAGTGAAAGAAAATAAGCAAGGCAGACTAATTTTCGTGAGACACCGTCACTTACCGCAGATGCTGTCTTAATGGCAAGTGTAGTAGCATCAAATGTTTGACCAACATCCTGAACTCGGGCTTTCCATGACAGCTTCTCATCAATCTGAACACCTAGGAATATGGACTGTTCAGACTCATTAATCATATGTCCATTGTGTGTAACCATAATGTCAATTTTAGCTGAAATGTGTATTAGAAGCCGTTAGACCTGAGGATAACTGTGATTCAGCATAAATTTATTTTCTACAAGCCATGATTTTATGTCTTGTACTGCACTATTTGATATTTTGTCTACGTTGCACTCAAAATCCTTCACTACCAAGCCAGTGTCATCAACAAACAGAAGATGATTATAATCAGTTTTTATATTAGAAAACGTACCATTTATACAGGCTGAGTCACCTAACATTACCGCTGGATATATTTCGTAAACCACATCAAATACTGACGAATCGATTCCACAGACCGAACGTGAGGAGAGGGGCTACTGTAAATGGTTAATACAACCCATAAAAAAATGCACGGAAGTATGTTTTTTATCACAAAGTTACGTTTTTTTAAATGGAACCCCGATAGTTTTGTTAGCACATCTGAACATACAAACAAATACGTAATCAGTGCCGTTTGTTGCATTGTAAAATGTTAATTACATCCGGAGATATTGTAACCTAAAGTTGACGCTTGAGTACCACTCCTCCGCTGTTAGGTGACTCACCCTGTATACGCTAGTGTCAAAACCTTAAGGACGAAAGTAACTTTCGCATGATATGTCCCTGCCATGTAACGTAACTCGGTGAAACTTGAACCACACGTGGAAAGAACTGCTGCAGTATGGTGCAGAACATAGCTGAAAGAATTACGCAATTATACGAACTGAAATGGCGTTTTATTCAAAGACAATAATTACGCTGGTTGCCGCAATTTATGATGTTCCCATGGGTATTAAAAAGTGCGGGACATGGGTCTTAATAGCGTGTGTGATCACCATGGACGGCCATGCATGCTATGCAACGTGCTCCAATGCTGTGCATAAGGGTATGAAGCGCTTCTTGTGGTAGAGCGTTACACTGCTCTACCAACGTGTTGACAACTGTTCGTTGCATGATGGACTTACCCTCGTGTAGCGAGAGATGGAAACACCTAAGGCACCCGTGAACATTGTCGAAGATGGTCGTTTCGGTGGTTCAGGTGTCAGCGTTTAGGGAGGCATAATTTGGAAATAGTGAAGACAGCAGAAGACCAAGTAGGTAAAAAGACGAAGGATAGTAGAAATCCATGGGTAACACAAGAGAATTCTTCCGGGTTGTATGGCTGTGGTCCATGGAACTCTTCTGTCCCTGACGTTTCGTCCAAAGCTACGTGGGACATCTTCGGAGGTGCTCCTGGTTGTGATGAGTCTTGCCGACTGACGAGTCGGACGTCGAAGAACGGCCTGAATACCATGGAGAGTGGGCGTGGTCTGTATTTCACGTGATAGAGATAATCCCAGTCAAGGATAAAATATAACTTTCGATCATACTACGTCAAAGATAAAAACTTCTCATAGATTGTGTAGCGCCATTGTCCATATAACGCTGAGTTTCATAACTTCTTCTTTTCTGTTAAAATTATCCCTATGTTTATATATTTCGATGGCTTCTCTATATAGCCGTGGATAATAGTTCGTCATAGTACATAAGACTTCAGTTTCGAAAACTTTCACTACGTTCCGCCACGGCTGACTTGTCTGTTTTCCCTAGTCGGCAAAGATTTTTATTTTCCTTAAACCGAGTATTCACACTTCTCTTTGTAGTTCCAATGTAGACCCTACCACATGTACACGGAATCTTGCACACACCACTTGCAGACGGAGGGAGACGTTTATCCTTAACGGAACGAAGTGCTTGCCCTATTTTCTTAGTTGGTCTGAAAATCTGTAGAACGTTATGTTTCTTTAAAATCTTGCCGATTTGATCAGTTACTTTTCTGATGAAGGGTAGAGAAACCTTGTTCTTCCATCGCTGTGTCCTATCATTGCCCTTAGGCCTCCTGTTATTCGGCCGCAAAACTCTTTCTTTTTCCTTACTAGAGTACCCATTCTTATCAAAAGCCTGCGTTAGATGTTTTAACTCGGCGTCCAAGTATTCCGGCGCACAAATCCTT
Organism: Schistocerca nitens; assembly: GCF_023898315.1. NCBI lineage: Eukaryota > Metazoa > Arthropoda > Insecta > Orthoptera > Acrididae > Schistocerca > Schistocerca nitens. The sequence continues at coordinate 732,099,635 of NC_064615.1, forward strand.
TTAGCTCTGTCCACTAGATTTGTGTGCCGCCTGCATGAGTATCAAGAACTCAATCCTAAACAAAGAAGGGAAATATGGAAGATGGAAGCAGTATGTAGATGGTCTATGCAATCGAGATACACTTGAGAGCGACACTATAGAAATGGGAGAGGACGTAGATGAAGATGAGATAGGAGATATACTGCGTGAGGAATTTGACAGAGCACTGAGGTTCAAATGGTTCAAATGGCTCTGAGCACTATGGGACTTAACTTCTGAGGTCGTCAGTCCCCTAGAACTTAGAACTACGTAAACCTAACTAAACTAAGGACATCACACACATACATGCCCGAGGCAGGATTCGAACCTGCGACCGTAGCGTCGCGCGGTTCCATACTGTAGTGCCTAGAACCTCTCGGCCACCACGGCCGGCCGGACAGAACACTGAAACACCTAAGTCGAAACAAGGCCCCGGGAGCAGATAAGATTCCATTATAACTACTGATAGCCTTGATAGAGTCGACCATGACAAAACTCTTCCACCTAGTGAGCAAGATGAATGAGACAGACGAAGTATCCTCAGACTTCAGATTTCAAGAAGAATATAATCATTCCACTTAAAAGAAAACAGGTGCTCTCAAGTGTGAAAATTACCGAACTGTCAGTTTAACAAGTCATGGCTGGATGGTTGCAAAATACTAAGAAGAATTCTTTACAGAAGGATGGAAAAACTGGGAGAAGCTGATCTCGGGGAAGATCCGTTTGGATTTCGGAGAAGTGTAGGAACACACGAGGCAATACTGACTCTCGAATTCTCATGGAAGAAAGGTTAATGAAAGGCAAATCTATATTTACAGCATTTCTAGACTTAGAGAAAGCTTTTGACAATGTTGACTTTAATACTCTCTTTAAAATTCTGACGGTAGCAGGGGTAAAATACACACAGTGAAAGGGTGTTTACAACTTGTACAGAAAACAGATGGCAGCTACGAGAGTCGAGGGCACGAAAGGGAAGCAGTGATCGAGAAGGAAGTGACACACGGTTGTAGCCTATCCCTGATGTTATTCAATCTGCACGTTGAGCAAGCAGTAAAGGAAACAAAGGAAAAATGTTGAGTAGGAATTAAAGTCCAGGGAAAAGAAATACAAACTTTGAGGTTCGCCGATGACGTTGTAATTCTGTCAGAGACAGCAAATGGCTTGAAAGAACAGTTAGACGGAATGGACAGTGTCTTGACAGGAGGATATGAGATGAAAATGAACAAAAGCAACACGATGATAGTGGAATGTAGTCGAATTAAATCAAGTGATATTGAGAGAATTAGATTAGGAAATGAAGCATTTGAAGTAGTAGATGAGTTTAGCATTTTGGGTGCCAAAATAACTGATGATGGTTGAAACAGGGAGGATATAAAATGTAGACTGGCAATGGCAAGAAAAGCATTTCTGAAGAAGAGAAATTTGCTAACATCGAATAGAGATTTAATTGTTAGGAAGTCTTTTCTGAAGGTATTTGTATGGAGTGTAGCCATGTATGGATCTGAAACGTGGACGATAAATAGCTTAGACAGGAAGAGATTAGAAGCTTTCGAAATGTGGTGCTACAGAAGAATGCTGAAGATTAGATGGATAGATCACGTAACTAATGAGGAGGTACTGAATAGAATTGGGGAGAAGAGAAAAATTTGTGGTAAGGGCTATGGGACCAAACTGCTGAGGTCATCGGTCCCTAGGCTTACACACTAATTAAGCTAACTTAAGTTAAGAACAACACACACACCCATGCCCGAGGGAAGCCTGGAACCTCCGACGGTGGGAGCCGGTTGAACCGTGACAAGACGCCTTAGACTGCACGGCTACCCCGAGCGACGGGAGAAGAGGAATTTGTAGCATAACCCGATTAAAGGAAGGGATCGGTTGGTAGGACACAGGCGTCAAAGGATCAGGGATTTAATACTGGAGGGAGCCTTGGAGGGTAAAAATCTTAGAGGGAGACGAAGAGATGAATACAGTAAGCGGATTCAGAAGGATGCAGGTTTCAGTAGTTACTCGGAGATGAAGGGGCTTGCACAGGATAGAGGAGCATGGAGAGCTACATCAAACCAGTCTTCGGACTGAAGAACACAACAGTAACACTGCGCGGGGGTACTGACCTCCAAATTTTTGAAGTCGGTACACGTTCTGGTCAACGTTATTATGACACTTTACTGGATCCCCATGTGTGTCTTTTCAGGGTTGCTTTCCGCCTTGACAAATTTTTATGTGTGACAATGAGCGACCGCATCGAACAGCGCAGGTGGAGAAATTCTTGGAACGGAGAATTTTCGGCGAACGGACTGGCCTGGCCGTTCCTGTTACTTAAAGCCCACCGAGCACGTGCCGGATGTGCTGGGGAGACATACTGCACCACGTCCACATGCACCAACGACCAAGCACCGGTTGTGAACCGAGCTGTGGAGGGATGGAAAGACCCACCGGAGGAACTCCTTACCAACCGTGTGGTCAGCGTGGGGCACGTTGCACTGCATACATTGTGATCGCACACCCTATTAAAAACCATGGCCCCCTTTTGCAATGTAGAGAGGACTATAGTAAGTCGCGATGACTACAGTGTACTTACTGTCTTTGAATGACAGTGTCATTTCTCTTCGGCTCACTGGGCGTTTCTTTCAGTTACCTTCTACAATATACTGTAGCAGTTCTTTCTATCTGTGGTCCAAGGTTCATTGAGCTATGTTATTTGGCAGTGACACATCGTGCGGAAATTACTTTCGTCCTTAAGTTTTGTACATCAGTGCACATAAGAAACACAGGTGGTTGCAGCACTAACCCCTGAGACATCCCCATAGACATTGACTATGTATATTGCATCACAGACACAGTACCTTCCACTGATCAGAGATGTCACTAAACCCGCCCAAAGATGTAAACAACCATGCATGAGCAGCGCCTATTAGACGCAGGGGGTCCGACAGCCGATCAGTTCCAGTCATTCCACCAGAAAGGAGGTACACGGCTCTTGTTATCTATAGTTCAACCATGCCTACACGGTCAATACCGCGACTCGATCGCGTCCGCATTGTTACTTTGTGCCAGGAAGGGCTCTCAACAAGGGAAGCGTCCAGGCCTCTCGGAGTGAACCAAAGCGATATTCTTCCTACATGGAGGAGATACATAGAGACAGGAACTGTCGATGACGTGCCACGCTCAGGCCGTTCAAGGGCTACTACTGCAGTGGATGACAGCTACCTACGGATTATGGCTCGGAGGAACCCTGACAGGAACGCTAGAATGTTGAATAATGCTTTTCGTGCAGCCCCAGGACGTTGTGTTACGACTCAAACTGTGTGCAGTAGGCTGCATGATGCGCAACTTCACTCTCGACGTCCACAGCGATGTCCAATTTATTCAGCCACGACACCATGCAGCGCGGTGCAGATGGGGCCAACAACATGCTGAATGAACTGCTCAGGATTGGCATCACCTTCTCTTCACCGACGAGTGTCACATATGCCTTCAACCAGACAATCGTCGGAGACTTGTTTCGAGGCAGCCTAGTCAGGCTGAACGCCTTAGACACACTGTCCAGCGAGTGCAGCAAGGTGGAAGTTCCCTGCTGTTTTGGGGTGGCATTCTATGTACTCCGATGGTGGTCACTGAAGGTGCCTTAAAGGCCGTACGATACGTGAATGCCTTCCTCCGACCGATAGTGCAACCGTGTCGGCAGCATATTGGCGAGGCATTCGTCTTCGTGGACTACAATTCGCGCCCCCATCCCGCACATCTTGTGAATGACTTCCTTCAGGATAACGACACCGCTCGACTAGAGTGGCCAGAATGTTCTCCAGACATGATCCCTATCGTACATGCCTGGGATAGATTGAAAAGGACTGTTTAATGACGTTGTGACCCACCAACCACTCTGAGGGATCTACGCCGAATCGCCTTTGAGGAGTGGGACAATCTGGACCAACAGTGCCTTGATAAACTTGCGGATGTCACAACGAATACAGGCATGCATCAATGCAAGAAGACGTGCTACTAGGTATTAGAGGTACCGGTGTGTACGGCAATCTGGACCACCACCTCTGAAGGTCTCTCTGTATGGTGGTACCACTTGCAATCTGTGGTTTTCATGAACAATAAAAAGGGCAGAAATGATGTTTATGTTGACCTCTATTCCAATTTTCTCTACAGGTTCCGGAACTCTTAGCTTTTGCAGTGATGTGAATATATGGTGGCTGTTTGGTGTGTCTGACTTTGCCGTAACTTCTCAGGTGGCGATCGGAACACAGCATGACCAGAGGACCTGTTTGTGTGTTCAGCTTATCGCCATCTTTCGGACTTCCCGAATCATTGGCCATTGGCATGACGATCACTGATTGATGCACCATTCTGACAGACAGCACACAAAGTTAGATTTCGTGAAATGATTTCAGAATGAATGGTGACAATGTGAACTGACGGTAGCTAAGTGGTAACAAGTGAAAATACGGGTCCTTTCATAAAAACTGCATCACGAGAAGATCGTAGGCCTGTTCTACTGGCTCTCACGAATAGACTTATGACAAAAGCTGAAGTACAGTTAGAGGTTACAGGCAGTGTGTCACCACGAACCATAGCTAACAGATTACTGGAAGCAAGGGAAGTATCTCGAGTTATCATTCGTCGTTTACCGCTGACGCAATACCATAGAAACCAGAGTGCTTTAGAGCCAGAGTGAACTGAGACATTGAGTCACACTCTGTGGTGTTCAGCAATGTGTTTCGCTTCTGCCTTTTGGTGGTCAAAACGACGCTAATGTGTGCATAGGCGAAGTGATGAAAGATCACAGGAAGCAAATATTCTCGAGACCTATACATCTCAAATACCTGGAATCATGGTGTGGGGAGCTACAACAGGACTGATTTGGTAACAGTGATTGGGGGGAGTATGCCCTACAATACCTGGGAAAAAATGGTAAACCATGTTGCCATACCCTTTATCACCAGGACATCAAATGACACTTTCGAGTAAGTTAAAGCAATACCATAAGTTATTGCAAGCCCCCACATTGCAGTTCAGGCCTTGAGTAATATACGGTCCTTGGTCCCTAGCTCCCTGATTTTCACTGTTAGAGCATTGCTGAGATGCGATGAGAAGATGTATACATTGATACCACCTTCAGCCAGCAATCTTCATGAACTGACAGCATAGGTTTCAGAGACTGTATGAAATTTCTCAAGACGACATTTAGATCCTGCTTCCTCGACACAAGGAAAAGAAGTCGTTTGTGTCATATATAGAAATAATATAGATCTGTATAGAACTAATAGAACTAGCATGACGATAGACTTCAGTTCCGAATGGAGTGAGAGTTTCATCATTTAATCACCATTATGTTGTTAACATCACCACAAACATTAATAAACGTTGTATCACTGATTAAAGCTGGCACTCTTCCCAGTTCAGTCAGTATAGGTGGAATTCTCAAAATGACAGTTTCCCTACTGTGTCAACAGAAGTTCTTAAAGCAACATGTTCCCCACTGAGAGAAAATTAAAGATTATCAGTCAATATTTGTAAAAGTTTTCTTTTTCATTTCAGCCATAACTGGTTTCACGCATATATGCTCATTTTCAGATGGCAGCATGTTGTTTGTATCGTATCGTCTACTGATACACTGAACGAGAAATAATTATTTCCTTGTAGGAAAGGCCAATGTCAGGTGCCAAATCATGTGTATTCCTGTCTCTGTCCCGGAAATCCTCATTTAGTGGAACGATATTTAATGTGACGAAATTCTTGGCCATAAAATGATATACGTTTACCGGTACTAAATTTGTAAATACTGTGTGCGTCTTTCACATGAGAGCACTTAATACTAATGACAAAGATGGACGTATATCGCTGAATCCAGTTTTGGCCAAAAGAAGAAAGTAAATCTTTGCAAATCAATGAACGCAGGCTTTTAATTTTCTCTCTGTAAGTGATAATAGAGTTAGATAAATTCAAAATAATGTATAAAACACGTTTCCTTTCTATACGTTCGTTTTAAAAAATCCAAAGAGGTGAACTACTTCCATATCTCTAAGCAAGAAGAACGAGCAATGATTGTTCAGATAAATTCCAGAATGTCTAGTACTATTACATGTTCACTTAGTACTAAGAGAGACTAAAGTGGACGTTAACAGAATTATCAGGAAGAACCAGTACGTAAATAAGTGGAATACTAAAGTAGTGATGACTTTTTAAGTATGTTTGAAGTTTTATGAGGCTGTAGATACTGTGATAATAAGTACCACAGTCAGTAGTTCAGCTGCCAACGGCCCTGCCGCAGTGGTAACACCGGTTCCCGTCAGATCAGCGAAGATAAGCGCTGTCGGGCTAGGCTAGCACTTGGATGGATGACTATCAGGTCTGCCGAGCGCTGTTGGCAAGCGGGGTGCATTCAGCCCTTGTGAGGCAAACTGAGGAGCTACTTGATTGAGAAGTAGCGGCTCCGGTCTCGGAAACTGACATATGACCAGGAGTGCGTTGTGTTGGCCACATGTCCCTCCATATCCGCATCCGGAGACGCCTGTGGGCTGAGGACGGCACGGCGGCCTGTCGGTACCGTTGGGCCTTCCAAGGCCTATTCGGACGGAGAGGAGTAGTTCAACTTGTGAAGGACAGACATCCTTAAAATTGGCAACCACTGGAGGATGACCGACAAGTATGTGTGCAAGAAAAGTAACTCCTGACAAAACCTTGAATGTTAAAAGAAATAATTCAAATGACTAAAGAAAGAAGGAAATAAGAAAAAGATGAGGAAAAGAAAGAAATTTGCACTGCCGGAAAAAGTGCAACCTCAGGCATAATTCTTGTAGTGGACTGACAAGGCAGCCAGTCCACAGAGACGGGTAGCCGAAAGGGCACACGTACACACACGCCGACTGGCGCGAAGTCTGGAACAGGATTCGTAATGAATGTGATAAAGAAAAGAACGTAGCTACTAGAACACTTAACTTTTATATCGTCCTTTGGTATACAGCATTCTTGATGATACAAGTGAGACTATCTTGAGATACATGCAATGGTACAAATGGCGCCTTGCTCGGTCGTAGCCATTAACTTAGCTGAAGGCTATTCTGTCTCTCGGCAAATGAGAGAAAGGCTTCGTCAGTGTAGTCGCTAGCAACGTCGTCGTACAACTGGGGCGAGTGCTAGTCAGTCTCTCGAGACCTGCCTTGTGGTGGCGCTCGGTCTGCGATCCTGACAGTGGCGACACGCGGGTCCGACATGTACTAATGGACCGCGGCCGATTTAAGCTACCACCTAGCAAGTGTGGTGTCTGGCGGTGACACCACAATTCTATTTTACTGACAAGTGAAGTGACAGATATTTCATCACTGTAGGAGTACGTGATAAGAACTTCACGCCAAGTTAAAGACACGTCACAGAAAAGGTGTCCAAACAGTCGTATCAGTACACAGTGTACCCCTCTCTGGCGGTAGCGCAGGGGTGTATTCTTGCATGCAGACGATCGTAAAAGTGCCGAACGACAAGCTGCGATATGTTGTCCCAAGCACCTTGCACCTTTTATTGCAATTTGGCAGTGATTCTTGTAGACTCTGGAGAGCCAGTAAGTTCCCGCTTCACCATGGCTCATACGCATTCAATTGGCGAGAGATCTGATGGCCTTGCTGGCAAGGGCAGTTGTTATACATTATGAGGAGCACGTTGCGTCACGGCGGCCGTTTGTGGACGCGCACTGTCTTGCTGAGAAAGTACATCACATTCCTGGCAGGAGCACGGGGATAACAACCTCTGCAAGGTAGTCAGCACTGTTTACTTTATCCTGTAGAAACACCAAATGTGACCGCAAATTGTAACTGATGGCGCCCCACAACATGAAGCAGGATTGGAACCTAAGTGTCATGAGCGGACGCTCTCTGGAGTAGGCCGCTCACCGGGTCTGTGCCGTACATTGGTACGTGACTCACATACAGACTGAACCTATTGTCACCACTAAAGACAACAGAGTACCATCCGACTCTCCAACAGTCGGCCCTTTCACAACATCAGAGTAGCCATGCTGGGCAGTGTCACGGTGCCAGTGGTAGCCTGGCCACGGGAGCACGTAATCTTACTGCTGCCACAAGCAGACAGTTCCCAGTGGTCCTTGGTCACACACCAGGTGTAACATGTGCCACATTTCTTCCCTGGTGGTGTTCGGTCGGCCATTGCTGCTCTCACAGCGTATCGATCTTGATTTACGTCTGTACTACTCGGTCGTCCAGGACCAGGTCTACGCATGTGGGCTTGTTCCACAGACGACTGACGAAAGCAGCGACACACCACCGAAACAGTGTAGCCAACATCTGCAGCAATGCTTCGATGCGGCCATCCCGCAGGCAAATAATGCGACGTTGTTCAAATGGCTGACGTTGCTCAAATGGAGTAGGTACTCATCGGCGTAGCGTGGTTGTACCGTAGAATGAATGTTGCACACACTGTTCACCACTAAACTCAGAACAATTACTGCTTGTGCAGTCAAAATGGAGGACGCTCAAAAAAATGGTTCAAATGGCTCTGAGCACTATGGGACTCAACATCTTAGGTCATAAGTCCCCTAGAACTTAGAACTACTTAAACCTAACTAACCTAAGGACATCACACACATCCATGCCCGAGGCAGGATTCGAACCTGCGACCGTAGCAGTCCCGCGGTGCCGGACTGCAGCGCCAGAACCGCACGGCCACCGCGGCCGGCGGAGGACGCTCACACAGGCCTCCAGAGCACCAGCTTATCGCCGATGACAGTGACAAGTGAATCCCTAGCACTACAACCTTTCAGTATGCACTTATTATACACTGGTGACACGAAACACTGTCCTTGAGGCTTCTGCAATTTTTCCGGAAGGTTTGTTAGATATGTCTCTTCGGAATGAAATAAATGGGGCGAGTAGAGAAACTAGAGTGAGATGAGCCAATCTAATACTAGGCTCAGAGCCACGGAAGCAGAATTCCAATCGATCAAAATTTTTCAGATTGTTATTCGTTGGAAGAGCGTCGTTGTGGTGCTTCGGATATAAAACGACAGCCAACAGCGATGATCGTACAGAAGTGTGTGAATTTAAACGAACATTCGACAGTTGATACTTGTCATGCTACCTAATTATATTAGCTAAAGATAGTGATTACAGATGAATAGTGAAAGGTAGGCAAAATTTGAATTCCTGTCCATCACTAGTCATTTTAGAGTCGATTTTCTTTTGTTTACTGGGTAAAGCTTGACTGAAATAATCTGTGCTCTAAGTCCCGTAACGCCAATATTTTTTAAGATGATAAGCTCTACTGCAGAAACACATCGTAATCAGATTGTCGATATGTGGTACTGTAAGGTGTAGTGTTTTCAATGAAATCTGAAGGCCACATTTATTTAATTTTGCTAAAGTACGAGTACAAAGAGCACGAATCACTTTTACTATAACAACTAGTGCGAATTAACACAATGGTGAAAAGGAGAGCAGAAATTACTTTTTCAACCCTCTGAATTTCTCAAAACGCATTTTGTACAGCAAATGCTCGAAATTCCTGCCTCCTTCATCTCTAAATTAATGTTGAATTTCAGAAGAAATGATAGGTACACCATTTCGAAAATATCTCATATGTTCAGAAAAACTGCTTTAAAGTTCTTGCAACCGGCTGTTCATGAGTTTTCAGTTATACTGAGTAGATGTGCGTGTTGAGGATGCAAACCGTTTTCCTTTATGATATTCCAGACAAGGTGATGGGCGATATGGTGTTCGTGAGTTCTTTCTCTGAAGCTGGGTGAAGACATTGCTTCGAAAAGCTGGACTACTAGGTTCCAGGTGCTGTCTATGGCTGACACTGTGGCTGAGCCAGATGCTATCGCCTGTCCTGTTTCAGAGGAACACTCTCAGCCTGCAAGTTCCGGACAATCACAGAGGGTGGGATTATTGATAGTTGGGAGCTCCAACGTTAGGCGCGTTATGGGGTCTCTTAGGGACATGGCTGCCAAGAAGGGAAAGAAAACCAATGTGCACTCCGTGCGCATACCGGGTGGAGACATTCCAGATGTAGAACGGGTTCTCCCGGATGTCGATGAAGAGCACAGGGTGCAGTCAACTGCAAGTTGTTGCTCACGTCGATACCAATGATGTGTGTCATTTTGGATCAGAAGAGATTCTCTCTCGTTTCGAGCGGCTAAAAGAAGTGATAAAGGTTGCCAGTCTTGCTTGAAATATGAAAGCAGAGCTGACCATTTGCAGCATAGTCGACAGGACCGATTGCAGACCTCTGGTACAGAGCCGAGTGAAGGGTCTGAATCAGAGGCTCAAACGGTTCTGCGACTGTGTAGGCTGCAGATTCCTCGACTTGCGCTAAACGGTGGTTGGGTTTCGGGTTCCGCTGAATAGGTCAGTTGTCCACTATATGCAGGAGGCGGCTACACGGGTAGCAGGGGCTGTGTGGCGTGGACTGGGCGGATTTTTAGGTTAGCGGGTCTCGGGAAAACGAAAGAAGGCCTTCAGTCACAAAGGGTGCAGACCGAACATAGGAAGAATGTGGATACAGGAACCATCAGTATAACAGTTGTAAATTGTCGTAGCTGTGTTGGGAAAGTCCCAGAGCTCCAAGCGCTAATAGAAAGCACTGATGCTCAAATCATTGCAGGCACTGAAAGCTGGCTAAAGCCGGATATAAGCTCAGCCGAAATTTTTGCGAACAACCTAACGGCGTTCCGAAAGGATAGGCTAAACACGGTTGGCGGTGGCGTGTTTGCTGCTGTTTAGAAGTAGTTTATCTTGTCGCGAAATTGAAGTAGATACTTCCTGAGAGTTAATATGGGCAGAGGTCATTGTTGGCAACCGGAATAAAATAATAATTGGATCCTTTTACCGACCTCTCAATTCAGATGGTACAGTTGCTGACAGGTTCAAAGAAAACTTGAGTTTGATTTCAAACACGTACCCGACTCATATGATTATAGTTGGTGGTAACTTTAATTTACTTTCGATATGTTGGCGAAAATATATGTTTAATTCCGGAGGTACGCATAAAACACCATACGAAATTGTGTTAAACTCATTCTCTGAAAATTATTTCGAGCAGTTAATTCATGAGCCCACGCAAATAGTAAACAGTTGTGAAAACACACTTGACCTCTTAGCAACAAATAATCCTGAATTAGTAACGAGCATCTAAACCGATACAGCGATTAGTGAACACAGGGTTGTCGTAGCGAGACTGAATATTGTAACCCGCAAATCCTCCAAAAATAAATGAAAATATACCTATTCAAAAAAGCAGATAAAAATTCACGTGACGCCTTCCTGAGAGACAATCTCCACTCATTCCAAATTAATAGTATAAGTGTAGACCAGATGTGGTTTGAATTCAGAGAAATAGTATTGCCAGCAATTGAGAGATTTATACCAGATAAATTAACAAACGATTAAGCTGATCCTCCTTGGTGCACTAAACGGGTCAGAACACTGTTGGAGAAACAACGAAACAAACACGCCAAATTTAAACAGACGAAAAACCCCAAGATTGGCGATCTTTTACAGAAGCTCGAAATTTAGTGCGGACTTCAATGCGGGATGCTTATAATAGTTACCACAACGAAACCTGGTCTCGAAACCTGGCAGAAAATCCAAAGAGATTCTGGTCGTATGTGAAGTATGATGGCGGCAAGAAACAATCTATGCCTTCTTTGCGCGATAGCAATGGAGATACTATCGAAGACAGTGCTGCCAAAGTAGAGTTACTAAACACACCCTTCCAAAATGCCTTCACGATAGAAGACGAAGTACGTAAATATTCCAGGATTCAATCAAGAACAGCTGCCAACATGAATAACGTAGAAGTAAATATCCTCTGAGTAGTGAAGCAACTTAAATCACTTAATAAAAGGAAGCGTTCTGATCCAGACTCTATACCAATTAGGTTCCTTTCAGAGTATGCTGATGAATTAGCTCCATACTTAACAATCATATACAACCATACAGTCGACGAAAGATCCGTATCCAAAGACTGGTAAGTTGCACAGGTCATATCAATATTCAAGAAAGGTGATAGGAGTTATCCACTAAATTACAGGCCCATATCGTTAACGTCGATATGTAGCAGGATTTTAGAATATATATTGTGTGCAAACATTATGAATTACGTCGAAGAAAACGGTCTATCCACACATAGCCAACATAGGTTTAGAAAAAATCGTTCCTATGAAACACTAGTTCTTAATTCACATTAAGTGTTGAGAGCTATTGACAAGGGATTTCAGATCGATTCCGTATTTCTTAATTTCCGGACGGATTTTGACACTGTACCATACAAGCGGCAGGTAGTGAAATTGCGTGCTTATGGAATATCGTCTCAGTTATGTGACTGGATTTGTGATTTCCTGTCAGAGAAGTCACAGTTTGTAGTAATTGACGGAAAGTCATCGAGTAAAACAGAAGTGATTTCTGGCGTTCCTCAAGGTAGTATTATAGGCCCTTTGCTGTTCCTTATGTGTACTGGATGTTACAAAAAGGTACGGCCAAACTTTCAGGAAACATTCCTCACACACAAAGAAAGAAAATATGTTATGTGGACATGTGTCCGGAACCGCTTACTTTCCATGTTAGAGCTTATTTTATTGCTTCTCTTCAAATCACATTAATCATGGAATGGAAACACACAGCAACAGAATGTACCAGCGTGACTTCAAACACTTTGTTACAGGAAATGTTCAAAATGTCCTCCGTTAGCGAGGATACATGCATCCACTCTCCGTCGCATGGAATCCCTGATGCGCTGATGCAACCCTGGAGAATGGCGTATTGTATCACAGCCGTCCACAATACGAACACGAAGAGTCTCTACATTTGGTACCGGGATTGCGTAGACAAGAGCTTTCAAATTCCCCCATAAATGAAAGTCAAGAGGGTTGAGGTCAGGAGAGCGTGGAGGCCATGGAATTGGTCCGCCTCTACCAATCCGTCGGTCACCGAATCTGTTGTTGAGAAGCGTACGAACACTTCGACTGAAATGTGCAGGAGCTCCATGTTGTGTCGTACTTGTAAAGGCACATGTTCTAGCAGCACAGGTAGAGTATCCCGTATGAAATCATGATAACGTGCTCCATTGAGCGTAGGTGGAAGAACATGGGGCCCAATCAAGACATCACCAACAATGCCTGCACAAACGTTCACAGAAAATCTGTGTTGATGACGTGATTGCACAATTGCGTGCGGATTCTCGTCAGCCCACACATGTTGATTGTGAAAATTTACAACTTGATCACGTTGGAATGAAGCCTCATCCGTAAAGAGAACATTTGCACTGAAATGAGGATTGACACATTGTTGGATGAACCATTTGCAGAAGTGTACCCGTGGAGGCCAATCAGCTGCTGATAGTGCCTGCACACGCTGTACATGGTACGGAAACAACTGGTTCTCCCGTAGCACTCTCCATACAGTGACGTGGTAAACGTTACCTTGTACAGCAGCAACTTCTCTGACGCTGACATTAGGGTTATCGTCAACTGCACGAAGAATTGCATCGTCCATTGCTGGTGTCCTCGTCGTTCTAGATCTTCCCCAGTCGCGAGTCATAGGCTGGAATGTTCCGTGCTCCCTAAGACGCCGATCAATTGCTTCGAACGTCTTCCTGTCTGGACACCTTCGTTCTGGAAATCTGTCTCGATACTAACGTACCGCGCCACGGCTATTGCCCCGTGCTAATCCATACATTAAATGGGCATCAGCCAACTCCGCATTTGTAAACATTGCACTGGCTGCAAAACCACGTTCGTGATGAACACTAACCTGTTGATGCTACGTACTGATGTGCTTGATGCTAGTACTGTAGAGCAATGAGTCGCATGTCAACACAAGCACCGAAGTCAACATTACCTTCCTTCAATTGGGCCAACTGGTGGTGAATCGAGGAAGTACAGTACATACTGACGAAACTAAAATGAGCTCTAACATGGAAATTAAGCATTTCCGGACACATGTCAACATAACATCTTTTCTTTATTTGTGTGTGAGGAATGTTTCCTGAAAGTTTGGCCGTACCTTTTTGTAACACCCTGTATAAACGATTTGGGAGACAATCTGAGCAGCCGTCTTAGGTTGTTTGCAGATGACGCTGTCGTTTATCGACTAATAAAGTTATCAGAAGACCAAAACAAATTGCAAAATGATTTAGAAAAGATATCTGAATGGTGCGAAAAATGGCAGTTGACCCTAAATAACGAAAAGTGTGAGGTCATCCACATGAGTGCTAAATGGAATTCTTTAAACGTCGGTTACACGATAAATCAGTCAAATCTAAAGGCCGTAAATTCAACTAAATACCTAGAAGCTACAATTACGAACAACTTTTATTGGAAGGAACATATAGAAAATGTTATGGGGAAGGCTAACCAAAGACTGCGTTTTATTGGCAGGACATTTAGAAAATGTAACAGACCTACTAAGGAGACTGCCTACACTACGCCTGTCCGCCCTCTTTTAGAAAAGTGCCGCGTGGTGTGGGATGCTTACCGGGTAGGATTGCCAGACTACATCGAAAAAGTTCAAAGAAGACCAGCACGTTTTGTATTATCGTGAAATAGGGGAGAGAATGTCACTGGAATGATAGAGGATTTGGGGTGGACATCATTAAAACAAAGGCGTTTTTCGTTGCGACGGAATCTTCTCACGAAATTCCAATCACCAACTTTCTCCTCCGATTGCGAAAATATTTTGTTGACTCCGACCTACATGGGGAGAAACGATCACCACGATAAAATAAGGGAAATCACAGCTCGTACGGAAAGATACAGATGTTAGTTCTTTCCGCGCTGTTGGAGATTGGAATAATAGAGAATTGTGATGGTGGCTCGATGAATCCTCTGCCAGCACTTAAAAGTGATTTGCAGAGTACCGATGTAGATAGACCTCTACATCAGATTCTAGAGTCCTCGCTCTCCTTCACCGTCCTGTATTGGCCTTTTTCTGTCAAGCGATTGTCCACAGCCCCGATAATCCTGGCTGCTGGCAGTCTTCCGAGGGGGAAATATTCAGCACAGCACCTCCCCGCACTCACACAATAGCAGCACACTGCTCCGTCAGCAATGCCAGTGTCTGCTAGCTCGTTCTGTGTGTGCGCGTTCATAGTGACTCCGGCGCGTTACAGCACACTGCGCTAAAGTGCACTAGAGCGAAACGGCCGGAGCCTAACACAGCGGTAGCTTAGTCGCACAGAACTCCTATACTTGGACACTCCCTGACAAGTTAGCTTACCGGACGATCTTCTTCTCACTCCCCACTGACTGCTGACGGCTGACGTTTTTTGGCCATAGGTCTCAACGACGTGCTCGTTTGGAACGTCCCCTAACCTGATTATAACAAGATTGTTTCTCTCTGTTCTTCAGAACATCAAAATAATTTTAGGAGAAGCTGAAAGCAAAGTCGCCAGCAATACGAGTGAAAAAGGAATGCCACTGTTAAAAGCAAACGAGAGTGGATAGTTTTCAAAGAGCTGATTGAGGGTAAGAGTTAAGTGGACGGCTGTTTGGTCTGAAATTCTAACTAGACATCATCAAAACATAGCCAAGAGGCTGTTGAATTTATGTTTCGTACTAGTGAATCAGTAATATTCTAAACGTATGGTAGATATTCACACATCATTAAAGGAACTGGGAAGTTTCCCCCTTGTATGAAAAACCTCCCGTAATAAACGAAATTCCATATTCTCTCTGCCTTATGTTGACAGTCCCTGTTATAGAAATCGTTAACGGGCTGTACTGTGTTGATGTAAAACCATTTGGAAACCCAACTAGACTGAGACAAAACCAATAAAAGAATTAAAGCTGCCGCCAGCCAATAATCAAACTTCTTGTATGTTTGTAAATATTGTGCTGGCTAAGAGAATAGCTAGGTAATAATATTTTTCTTTCATAAGGGTTTAATAAACTGTGTTTTACCGACTCAAACGAACAACGCAATTAAAGTTGCTGCTAACTAGTAATAAAACTGTTTGCGTCTTTGCAAGCCTTTTACTGGCCATGAGTATAGCTAGATAATAATATTTTTCTTTCGTAAGTGTTTAATAAGCTATGCATTTTACTAACTCACGTATTAAAACATGAAGTTGATGAAAAGAAACCATCCATGAATATATTAGTCTTCCGGCTGGTGGCAGACTCCTAGGTAAGCACACGCATCATACTCTTCAAAACATGAACAAGATACGAACCTCCCACTGAACTGGAAGTGCACTGCATTCGCACCTAACACGCAGAGCACCGAGAATCGGAACAACTTTTTGAGCTGCGGTAGGAAAGATGCACGTTATCTCTTCTATAGGGTACCGATATGTTTACAGCTAGTAATTTACGAACACTACTCGAAAGCAGTTGTTTCTGCTAAGCTACCGATCTTTGCATTACGGTGCTAGTGCTTCTAGTACAACCAGGCGTTATAAACTTACCCATTTAATTTAAGCATTGTCTGCAATGACAGTAAAATGTTTTATACATTATGACATGAAGCGCATACTACACCTCATAGTTCTGAGTGCTTTTCCCAGAAACTCCAATGCTACAATATCACCATAAAGGAGACACTACAGATCTGTAAATTTGCAACGCACTGCACAATTCGAACAGCGAGTCCACATTCGTAGGCAACTCCACTTACCTAAATATTACGAATTCGACAATTTATTTTTCATTCAGCACAACAACGGCGTGGCTAACATTCCCTACAACATGGCCACGTTGGTCAAAACACCCAGAGTCCTAAATAATTTCATGAGCATCCTTAAGTGATCGTTTGGTTCAAGGTTTCATATAATGCAAAGTTTAACATTTCGATCTACATCTACATCTACATCTACATTTATACTCCGCAAGCCACCCAACGGTGTGAGGCGGAGGGCACTTTACGTGCCACTGTCATTACCTCCCTTTCCTGTTCCAGTCGCGTATGGTTCGCGGGAAGAACGACTGTCTGAAAACCTCCGTGCGCGCTCGAATCTCTCTAATTTTACATTTGTGATCTCCTCGGGAGGTATAAGTAGGGGGAAGCAATATATTCGATACCTCATCCAGAAACGCACCCTCTCGAAACCTGGCGAGCAAGCTACACCGCGATGCAGAGCGCCTCTCTTGCAGAGTCTGCCACTTGAGTTTGCTAAACACCTCCGTAACGCTATCACGGTTACCAAATAAGCCTGTGACGAAACGCGCCGCTCTTCTTTGGATCTTCTCTGTCTCCTCCGTCAACCCGATCTGGTACGGATACCACACTGATGAGCAATACTCAAGTATAGGTCGAACGAGTGTTTTGTAAGCCACCTCCTTTGTTGATGGACTACATTTTCTAAGGACTCTCCCAATGAATCTCAACCTGGCACCCGCCTTACCAACAATTAATTTCATATGATCATTCCACTTCAAATCGTTCCGCACGCATACTCCCAGATATTTTACAGAAGTAACTGCTACCAGCGTTTGTTCCGCTATCGTATAATCATACAATAAAGGATCCTTCTTTCTATGTATTCGCAATGCATTACATTTGTCTATGTTAAGGGACAGTTGCCACTCCCTGCACCAAGTGCCTATCCGCTGCAGATCTTCCTGCATTTCGCTACAATTTTCTTATGCTGCAACTTCTCTGTATACTACAGCATCATCCGCGAAAAGCCGCATGGAACTTCCGACACTATCTACTAGGTCATTTATATATATTGTGAACAGCAATGGTCCCTTAACACTCCCCTGTGGCACGCCAGGGGTTACTTTAACGTCTGTAGACGTCTCTCCATTGATAATAACATGCTGTGTTCTGTTTGCTAAAAACTCTTCAATCCAGCCACACAGCCGGCCTGATACTCCGTAGGCTCTTACTTCGTTTATCAGGCGACAGTGCGGAACTGTATCGAACGCCTTCCGGAAGTAAAGGAAAATAGCATCTACCTGGGAGCCTGTATCTAATATTTTCTGGGTCTCATGAACAAATAAAGCGAGTTGAGTCTCACACGATCGCTGTTTCCGGAATCCATGTTGATTCCTACAGAGTAGATTCTGGGTTTCCAAAAACGACATGATACTCGAGCAAAAAACATGTTCTAAAATTCTATAACAGATCGACGTCAGAGATATAGGTCTATAGTTTTGCGCATCTGCTCCACGACCCTTCTGGAAGACTGGGACTACCTGTGCTCTTTTCCAATCATTTGGAACCTTCCGTTCCTCTAGAGACTTGCGGACACGGCTGTTAGAAGGGGGCAAGTTCTTTCGCGTACTCTGTGCAGAATCGAATTGGTATCCCGTCAGGTCCAGTGGACTTTCTCTGTTGAGTAATTCCAGTTGCTTTTCTATTCCTTGGACACTTATTTCGATGTCAGCCATTTTTCGTTTGTGCGAGGATTTAGAGAAGGAACTGCAGTGCGGTCTTCCTCTGTGAAACAGCTTTGGAGAAAGGTGTTTAGTATTTCAGCTTTACGCGTGTCATCCTCTGTTTCAATGCCATCATTATCCCGGAGTGTTTGGATATGCTGTTTCGAGCCACTTACTGATTTAACGTAAGACCAGAACTTCCTAGGATTTTCTGTCAAGTCGGTACATAGAATTTTACTTTCGAATTCACTGAACGCTTCACGCATAGCCCTCCTTACGCTAACTTTGACATCGTTTAGCTTCTGTTTGTCTGAGAGGTTTTGGCTTCGTTTACACTTGGAGTTAAGCTCTCTTTGCTTTTGCAGTAGTTTCCTAACTTTGTTGTTGAACCACGGTGGGTTTTTCCCGTCCCTCACAGTTTTACTCGGCACGTACCCGTCTAAAACACATTTTACGATTGCCTTGAACTTTTTCCATAAACACTCAACATTTTCAGTGTCGGAACAGAAATTTTCGTTTTGATCTGTTAGGTAGTCTGAAATCTGCCTTCTATTACTCTTGCTAAACAGATAAACCTTCCTCCCTTTTTTTATATTCCTATTAACTTCCATATTCAGGGATGCTGCAAAGGCCTTATGATCACTGATTCCCTGTTCTGCACTTACAGAGTCGAAAAGTTCGGGTCTGTTTGTTATCAGTAGGTCCAAGATGTTATCTCCACGAGTCGGTTCTCTGTTTAATTGCTCGAGGTAATTTTCGGATAGTGCACTCAGTATAATGTCACTCGATGCTCTCTCCCTACCACCCGTCCTAAACATCTGAGTGTCCCAGTCTACATCTGGTAAATTGAAATCTCCTACTAAGACTATAACATGCTGAGAAAATTTATTTGAAATGTATTCCAAATTTTTTCTCAGTTGTTCTGCCACTAATGCTGCTGAGTCGGGAGGTTGGTAAAAGGAGCCAACTATTAACCTAGCTCGGTTGTTGAGTGTAACCTCCACCCATAATAATTCACAGGAACTATCCACTTCTATTTCACTACAGGATAAACTACTACTAACAGCGACAAGCACGCCACCACTGGTTGCATGCAATCTATCCTTTCTAAACACCGTCTGTGCCTTTGTAAAAATTTCGGCAGAATTTATCTCTGGCTTCAGCCAGCTTTCTGTACCTATAACGATTTCAGCTTCGGTGCTTTCTATCAGCGCTTGAAGTTCCGGTACTTTACTAATGCAGCTTCGACAGTTTACAATTACAATACCGATTGCTGCTTGGCCCCCGCATGTCTTGACTTTGCCCCGTACCCTTTGAGGCTGCTGCCATTTCTGTACTTGCCCGAGGCCATCTAACCTAAAAAACAGCCCAGTACACGCCACACAACCCCTGCTACCCGTGTGGCCGCTTGCTGCGTGTAGTGGACTCCTGACCTATCCAGCGGAACCCGAAACCCCACCACCCTATGGCGCAAGTCGAGGAATGTGCAGCCCACACGGTCGCAGAAACGTCTCAGCCTCTGATTCAGACCCTCCACTCGGCTCTGTACCAAAGGTCCGCAGTCAGTCCTGTCTACGATGCTGCAGATGGTGAGCTCTGCTTTCATCCCGCTAGCGAGACTGGCAGTCTTCACCAAATCAGATAGCCGCCGGAAGCCAGAGAGGATTTCCTGCTATCCATAGCGACACATCATTGGTGCCGACATGAGCGACCACCTGCAGATGGGTGCACCCTGTACCCTTCATGGCATCCGGAAGGACCCTTTCCACATCTGAAATGACTCCCCCCGGTATGCACACGGAGTGCACATTGGTTCTCTTCCCCTCTCTTGCTGCCATATCGGTAAGGGGCACCATTACGCGCCTGACGTTGGAGCTCCCAACTACCAGTAAGCGCACCTTCTGCGACCGCCGGATCTTGCAGACTGAGGGGCAACCTCTGGAACAGGACAAGCAGCCATGTCCGGCCGAAGATCAGTGTCAGCCTGAGACAGAGCGTGAAACCGGTTCGTCAGACAAACGGGAGAGGCCTCCCGTTCAGCCCTCCGGAATGTCTTTCGCCCCCTGCCAAACCTCGAGACGACCTCCCACTCTACCACAGGTGAGGGATCAGCCTCAATGTGGGCAGTACCCCGGGCAGCCACAGTTGTAGTCCGATCGGGGGATGCGTGGGACGAGCTGGCCTTCCCCGACAAACCCCCATCCGGACCCCCACAGTGATGCCCATTGGCAACAGCCTCAAGCTGTGTGACCGAAGCCAACACTGCCTGAAGCTGGGAGCGAAGGGATGCCAACTCAGCCTGCATCCGAACACAGCAGTTGCAGTCCCTATCCATGCTAAAAACTGTTGTGCAAAGAACGTCTGAACTAATCTACAGAGAGCACAAACAATTCGACACAAAATTTAAACGGTTATGAAAATACAAGATTGCCTAGTAAATGCAGTAATGCTGCTACTTGCGCACTGCTGACACACTGCTCGGCGGCGGAAGGAGACTACGTGATTTTACACTATTCAGGTACTAAAACGCGATGCTACAACTCTCAAATACTATAATATGCCCGAAATTTATGAATTAAACAATGCAAGTACCAAAACATGACGGCGCGCCTCCACTTTTCACCAACGCTGTTACTATACATTTAAATGAACGTTTTCCCCATAAATAGATCGATCGTGGTGCTACACGTATGTGGCCATCCAGATCGCCCGATTTAACACCAGTGGATTTTTGTGTATGGGAGTGGATGAAGTACATAGTTTGTGAGGACATAATAAATACACGTGAGGCATTACTGTAAAAATGGAAATTTGTGCAAGGTCTTATGGGACCAAACTGCTAGGTCATCGGTCCCTAAGCCTACACACTACTTAAGGTAACTTACGCTATGGACAACACACACACACACACACACACACACACACACACACACACACAGACACGCCCGAGGGAGTACTCCGACGGGGGCACCCTCACGGACCGTGGCAAGGCGCATTAGACTGCGGGCTGTGAAGAAACAAATGAGCAACAAAATCTGTTCATACGGGTGCAGCTAAATGCACTGAACTCTACGGAGACAGTTTTGAACATTTATTGCGAATGCATTGTCAAACTGTATGTACACTGTACTTCTTCCTCAACACTCAGCTTTATTTGACCTTAACTTTTCCCGGCGAATTGAGTGTTCAAATAACTTACGGGTTTGCTGCCGGGTAACGTCGTCGAACACTGCCGATTATTTCGACCGGAGCACACCCTGCCATTCTCAAGGCACAAATGCAAGGAAGAAGAAATGTGCAAGTAAATTTAATACCTCGGTTCACAGAGGAGAAACAAGGAAGACACCACACACAGAACAAGTGTCAACACAAACAAAGATAACCAACATCAGAAATATCGATAGTTACGATTAATCAACAGGCGAGGTAGCACTAATTCTGTCCCTCTGTTTTTTGATGAGAGACAGAGCCGGAATCCAAGCAGCATTTAAACTAAATCCACCATCTCTGTTAATAAGGTTGCTTGATAGTCTGATTTCAACAGCTTCGCCGGCCGCGGTGGTCAAGCGGTTCTAGGCGCTCAGTCAGGAACCGCGCGACTGCTATGGTCGCAGGTTCGAATCCTGCCTCGGGCATGGATGTGTGTGATGTCCTTAGGTTAGTTAGGTTTAAGTAGTTCTAAGTTCTAGGGGACTTATGACCACAGATGTTGAGTCCCATAGTGCTCAGAGCCATTTGAACCATTTCAACAGCTTCCTTAATAACACTGTCCCAATAGCTGGACGTGCAAGCCAGAATCTCCGTGTTGTTGTATTCCATAGGATGACCGGTGTCAAGGAAATGTTCTGCAATAGCGGATTTGCTCGGCTGTTGTAAGCGTGTGTGACGCTTATGTTCAATGCACCGGTCTTCCACAGTCCTGATTGTCTGACCAATATATGACATGCCACAACTGGCCTTACGCAAACCAAGATCATATCTTACGGACGCCAACAGTGCCTCAATCTTAGATTGTGGTCGAAAAACACATTTCACATCATATTTCCGCAAAATACGGCCAATCTTGTTGGAAATGCTTCCTGCGTAAGGCAAAAAGGCCGTAGATTTAGGTGCCACTTCGTTGCTATCGTTACTCACCCGTTGCACAGAAGGCTGATGGCGCAACGCACGTGTGATCCGCCTCTCTCTATAACCATTCTGACGAAAGGTGACTTCGAGATGTGATAGCTCGGCTGCCAAACTTTCAGGGTCTGAGATAACGTGGGCCCTGTGAACCAAGGTGCGAAGTACTCCTTCACGCTGAGCTGGATAGTGACAACTGTCAGCTCGCAGATACAAGTCAGTGTGGGTAGGCTTCCTATAAACAGAATGTCCCAACGTACCATCAGTATTCCTTTTGACCAACACATCAAGGAAGGGAAGGCATCCATTCTTTTCCACCTCCATAGTGAACTGAATATTCGGGTGAATTGAATTCAGATGTTCCAAAAACCGGTGTAAATTCTCACTACCATGAGGCCAAACAAGAAAAGCATAGTCTACATATCTGAAAAAACACGCATGTTTCAAGGTCGCTGACTCCAATACACGTTCCTCAAAGTGCTCCATAAACAAATTGCCACAATAGGTGACAACGGGCTTCCCATTGCAACTCCATCAGTCTGTTCGTAGTACTGACCATTGAATAAAAAGTAACTGGAAGTCAGCATATGTCGAAACAA
Organism: Schistocerca nitens; assembly: GCF_023898315.1. Taxonomy (NCBI): domain Eukaryota; kingdom Metazoa; phylum Arthropoda; class Insecta; order Orthoptera; family Acrididae; genus Schistocerca; species Schistocerca nitens. The sequence goes on from NC_064615.1 coordinate 732,122,708, forward strand.
ATTTGTTAACTCGACACCAAACTTAACCTCAATTAGCTGCAACGAATCAGAGAGAGGAACGCGAGTGAAAAGAGAAACCACATCAAAACTGACTAAAATATCAGAGTCATTCAAACGCAATCCCTGCAATCGACGTAAGAAATCTGCAGAGTTCTTAATGTGGTGTTCACGCCTACCTACTAGTGGGCTCAACAAACTAGCAAGATGTTTAGCTACACGATATGTCGTAGCACCAATATTAGGAACAATAGGCATCAACGGGACAGCCTGCTTATGGACTTTAGGGAGACCATATAATCTAGGTGGTACAGCACAGTAAGAATTAAGACTCTTGATAGTCTCCTGTGACAAAGAACTTTTCTTAAGGAGGTTATTTGTCTTTCTCTCAACACTCTTAGTAGGGTCAGCACTGATTTTGCGATACGCCGAATCAGAAAGTAGACACTGCATCTTTTGAATGTAATCGTGCTTGTTCAACAAAACGGTGGCGTTTCCCTTGTCCGCAGGTAAAATAACAACATCAGGATCCATTCTAAGTGAACGTAAAGCAGCCGCCTCAGCTGCTGTAACGTTACACTTGGGTGGACGGACCCCAGTCAACACACGACAAGCTTCCCTCCTAACCTCTTCCTCAGCCTCGGAAGGTAGTTTATAAACTGCCTGTTCGATAGAACTAATAAAATCAACGACTGGCAAACTCTTAGGCGTCGGTGCGAAGTTCAAACCTTTCCCCAGCACAGACAAAGCTGCGTCGTCAAACGTTTTCTCCGTGAGATTGATCACAGAACGTCGAGAATTAGAATTAGACACTGAGCCAAGGAAACGTTCAAACTTCGCCGAATGAGGAGCAGTTACAGATTGAAATTCCCAGTCAGACTGCGACCACGAGGCACCGTCCACCCAATCCCAAGAAAATTCCGAAACATTAGACGCCATCATTAAATGAAGCGGAAACAATTCCTTAGAAACAAAATCTAATTGACGGCGAGTATAGTGGATTCTTTCACGAACAAGAGCTAAACCAGCACGTTGCTTGATGCGATTGGCGGCAGGAGAATTAATATGGTGCACAGCCTTCAATAAAAACGATAATGCACATTCTAACCTTACTCTACTGCTGCGAAGTTTATCCAACCTCCGCAGGCAACGATACATTTCCTCCCCGTAGAGGTAAACAATGTTAGACCTTAACTTTTCCCGGCGAATTGAGTGTTCAAATAACTTACGGGTTTGCTGCCGGGTGACGTGTGAAGTGTCGAAATCATAGTGTGGTTCCAACGTTTGCTGATGTTGGTTATCTTTGTTTGTGTTGACACTTGTTCTGTGTGTGGTATCTTCCTTGTTTCTCCTCTGTGAACCGAGGTATTAAATTTACTTGCACATTTCTTCTTCCTTGCATTTGTGTCTTGAGAATGGCAGGGTGTGCTCTTGTCGAAATATCGGCGGTGTTCGACGACGTCACCCAGCAGCAAACCCGTAAGTTATTTGAACACTCAGCTTTGTTTCTTCCGGTTTAACATCAATTCACGTGTGCTATGGTATTAATAAAAGCAGATTATCTGAAACATTCATATGGTTTCAGAAAACATTATCATCATCATTTTCCCAAAATTAAATTCTCTATAACTTCTGTTAAAACTTCGTGCAATTGTCTGGAACTTAAAAAACAAATCGAGCCAAGTAGTTGATAAATTAAAAATTTTACGAAATTATTTCTTTGCTTCTCTGGATGTTCTGGGAAATTAGTGCAGATACACGTCTGTTTTTGTTGGATTCACCAGATCAATAACAACAAAATAAATGGAAATCGTGCTATACGTTAACCTTATACAGTTTTGCGATGGCTTCATATTAGCGAAGTTGCTAAATTTCAGGCAAAATCTTTTACTAGCCGTAACTCCATAACTAAACATTTGCGGAATATATGCACTTTATTTTTACTTGTAGAATAAAATATTAAAGTATTTACATATCTTCGTGAAACACCCTGTATTTTCGGAAATATGTATTATGTTTACACACTGTTGAATCGACACATATTTAATCTCATTTGGAAAGGTAAGAAACTGAAATAATTTCCTGAAGTATTTAAAAGAATATGATCCTTAATTATGATGCTTCACAAAATTTTTGGCTAGTAATGAGTACATAATATGTTTATGTGCGTTTATATATTATTGCTCAATAGGCAACGAATACAGCTGATTTAAATCCAATAACTTGGAAGTTGCGACAGGACCTTAGCAGTCACTAAGTAAAACAATAATAAAAATACTATAATAATACAGTATATTAGTTAGCAACTATGTGTGGCAAATACTGTAATGAATAATTATTTGAAATTTTGCCAGGAGCCTTATAGTGAATGAATTGCACTACTGTTGCGAGAGGTTATTGCCTGAGATTTCGATGGGACAGGCATAAATTTAAAGAACGATAATTTACAGCGCATAATTTGGGTTCATCCGAATGAACAGTTGCGACAGTTAAAACATAGACTAATGGGCATAACACCGGTAGGACTAGCCCGGCGAGGGAATTTTGTATTATGGCAAGATATGGCAACGTTCATATAGGGGTAAGCGATTACAGGGTGGAATATTTGACTTTTCAAAAAGTTAATGGGAGAAATATTCTCTTTTTTTTAAAAAAAATATTTGAATCTGCATCTCTAATTGCCAGGATTTCTCAGGTCGCTTGATGACTGTAAAAAAATATGAAAATAAGTATTATTCCCCACACTCGCACATATACGCACACGGTCCTGTGATAGGGCTGCAAGAAGTTGCACGTACCTTCAGCGATACTGCAGAAAGACTTGGCGGGCATGTAGTCATTGTATATGATTGCTGGCAGCAATGGTCACGAAAATGTACGGTCGCAAGAAGACCGTTCTCTGGATGGCAAGTGGTACTACCGAGAGAGAAGACCCCTGTGTTTGGCTGATGGATCTGGAGCATCATACTGCATCTGCAGCAGTAATTTGAGCAGCAGTTAGCTCCACAATGACACAACGAACTGTTGCAATCGATTACTTCAAGGATAGCTCTGAACCAGACGCCTTGTAGCGTGCATCCCAATGACCCCAAATCACAGCCATTTGGGATTTCAGTGGTGTCAAGAGACAGTTCATTGGAGTATTGATCGACAAAGCGCAACTGGCATGGAACTCCATCCCACAAACTAATATCCGACACCTGTACAACACGATACATGCACGTTTGCATGCTTGCATTCAAAGTTCTGGCGGTTACACTGGTTACTAATGTACCAGCATTTCACATCGGCAGTGCCTTATCTCGTGCTTACTTTAACCTGTGATCTTGTACTGTTAATCACTTAAATATGTTACGTAGACAGACGTAATTCGGAAATTTCATTACTCTACATTAACTGTTTTTTGGAGTTGCGATTTCTTTTTCCGTCAGTATACATATGCATCATTAAACCAATCAGAAATTCTATCCAAGTCATCTTGTATTCTTTTACAGTCACTCGCAAAAAAATGGTTCAAATGGCTCTGAGCACTATGGGACTCAACTGCTGAGGTCATTAGTCCCCTAGAACTTAGAACTAGTTAAACCTAACTAACCTAAGGACATTACAAACATCCATGCCCGAGGCAGGATTCGAACCTGCGACCGTAGCGGTCTTGCGGTTCCAGGCTGCAGCGCCTTTAACCGCACGGCCACTTCGGCCGGCTAGTCACTCGCAAACCACACTTTCCCGCACAGTACAGTGTCATCAACAAAGACTCGTAGAACGCTGCTCACTGTATCCATTAGATCATTCATGTACGTTCTGTATGCAGAGAACAGGAAGAGCTCTGTCGCGCTTCCCTGGGGCGCTCCTCGTGATATCTTTCTGTTTGACGAGCACACGCTGTCCAGGACAACGTACTGGGTTTTGTAATATAGCAAGTCTTCGAGCCACCCTTATATCTGAGAAATTATTGCATATGCTCGCAACTTCGTTGACAGTTTGCAGTTTGGCACCGTGCCAAACGCTTTCCGAAAATCTAGGAATTTGGAATCAGCCTGTTGCCCTTCATTCATCGTTCGCAGGATATCGTGTGAGAAAAGGGGAAGCTGAGTTTCACAAGAGTTATGCTTTCTAAATGAGTGTTGATTTCTGGATAAAAACTTCTATGCCGTTACAAAATTTGTTGTATTCGAGCATAGGATAAGTCAAAGGATTTTACAGCAAACCGATGTCACGGATACTAGTCTGTAATTTTACAGTTCCGTTTCTCTACATTTCTTATATACATCTGTACTTTTTTTCAGTTGCGTCGGACGTTGCTTTGGGACAGACTTTCCTCTGAGCGTGAAATTCAGGATAAATGCAGGCTTAATACGGGACCAATGTAAAGGAGTACTCGCTGGACAACCGAGTTGTGATTCAATGTGAACTGGGTAGCTTACTTGTTTTCAACCCTTTCAGCTGATTTTCAACGCTACGGATGCTTATTCCTATGTACTCCGTACGAAAATTTGTGCGACGGTCGAATGATGGTATGTCTGTATGATCCGTCTGCATGAATGATTTTTTAAATGGGAGAGCTTTCTTTTTGTTATCACCTATTGTCAAAGAACCCAGTCTACGAGTGACTAAATAGAAACCCTCGACCTACTTATGATTTTACGTAACACGAGAATTTTCTAGGATTCTTAGTCAGATTTATGACTACTGTATGACGGTGGAAATTGCTGTATGCAATTTTTAAAATCCGTGAATTTTCAGTAACTTTTGCCTTTCGACATTTCTACGTTTTCCTTGAAGCGACAGTGCAACAATTTGATTTCGCAGCACTTCCAGAATTTTGTTTTTACTCCTAGGTGGGTCTTTCCTGTCTTAATTGGCACATACTCTCCTGATTACAATCAGTTTAAACTTTGCCCATAATTCTTCTAAGTAAATCGTATCGGAACTTGACATCTTGGGTTGTCGGGTGTTCTGCCGGATATCAGCGTCGTACTTGCACGATATTTCGGTCACGTAGCTCGTAACCTTCATCAGGTGCGACCTGAGACTGCTCCTCGAGTGGACCTGGTCCAGTATTTATGCCTATGGCCTTCCCCCTCCACCAACGGCTGCAGGCGCTTCCTCTGTGGTCCGCGTATCGGAACTTAATGATGTCTATTCATTGTCTAAGTAGGATGCAAACAACAGCTTATTTGCTCGTTCCAATACAGATACTCTCCTATCATTCTTGATGGGATTATTAGCTTTAGCAGTCATCGTGGCTACTTTGACATCATGATTGCTAATCCCTGTCTCTATACTGACAGTATCGATAGGGTCAGGTTTGTAGCTGCGAGGTCTAAAATATTTCCATTGGGTGTGGGTCGTCGAATTATGTGCTGAAGACACTTTTCAGACAAAGTGTTCAGACTTCTTCGCGAGACTTGCAACGAGTCCATAGATGTAGCAGTCTATAGCCGGTAGGTTAGGAACCAAAATTAATATTATTGCATGAAAAGAGTACTTCTGCGCCTTTGAGTGAAGATATTCAACTGATTCCAGAACTGTAAAATAGGAATACGTTGGATGGTAAAAACATCCGATGATGAAATTGAGGGCAACTTTTTAAATTATACGCATCCAGAAAACTTCGCAATTAGACTCAATCTCGACCTCGCCAGACGTAATATCTTTGTCTATTGGAATGAACACTCCACCTCCCTCGATGGTGACCCTGTCTTTTCGATATATGTTCCACGCCTTGCTAATTATTTCGGAGCTTTCTACTTCGGGGTTCATCCGTTCATTCATTGGACGTGACTGCTTTCCAGGAGGGGGATAAATTTAAGGACTTCATTACTAATGCTGCTGCAATTTTTTGTTAAAACCTTGATATTTGAAACTCATGTACCTTGCACACGATCAGATTTTTGGTCAGTGTGTATTGAGTGAGGAACGTTCATCAGAAGACCTCAGACCATCGCCTAGCCTTCAAGAAACCCATGTGCACTCCACACCTACTCTGTCACCCTAGTAAACGCCTCCTCTGTGTAATGTTCCCCTGATCCATCTAGGGAAATTCTACAACTGTTCACCCCATAACGTAGGCCTAGCGTCAAAAAACGACGGAGCCTCTGGTGGAGACCCTCCATTCGGCTCCAGATAAAAGAGACTCGATCGGCTGTAGGTACGATACTGCAGCAGCGCAGACAGATGCTGGAGTCCTTTGCGAAAATCTGGACGCACCCCAACACCCGTAACCTCAACACTTATTTCATGCCATCTGCTCCGTTATCACGACCTTGGCACTGAACTAATAATTGAAGTCTTGGGACATTTCGATGGAGCTGGGTGGGCCAGATACGTGATTTAAAATGCAGCAAGACCTTCCTTGTGTACTCACCGTCATAAAAAGAGCTGCACCCAGAAGGACGCGACCGACACACTGCAAACTGAATGGGTATCTTGCACACCCTCGCTTGCCAGTGACTGCGTTTGCACGATCGGCCGCGCACTCGGGGATTGTGGGTGGGGCCGTGACGTCGTGCCCACAAAAGGGCCCCAAACGGCCGTGTCGGCCATCGGCCAGTATGGCAACGGGTAGCTTCACCAGAGTATCACCTGCACAATCTCTATGTCTAGGCGACACTCCGACACCGGGCTGCGCAGCTAGACGAGCTTGAGAGGGACTGCGGAATGCTGGGTGGTCCTATTGTCGTGTTGCGCGCCACACCTGTCGTACAGATACCACACTGCCCGTTGTTGGTGGTAATGGATACAGGAAGGCACGCATGCACGACATTTAGAATCTTTGGGTCCAGCAGGCACCATAGGGAGACAGGACCGACGAATTGTCTGCCGCACGAGAACAGAGCCAATGGCAACGGTAGGGGCCGTTGACCGGGCTGTCCTGCATTTTATGCAACATACCTTAAGTGCTAGTACGATTGGCAGTCGGATGTACGTCGCACGGCTTGCCATTTACATATCAGCAGTGTCTCGCCCGACTAGCCTGATATCGGTAACGACGGACTTTGGTCTCTGCAGACTGGCTGTGGGGCATCTTTAGTGACGAGTCCTACTTCTGTGCCTTGGAGGCGACGACAACTAGGTCCGTCTCTGAAGACACAGTGGAGAGGGCCACGAAGAATAGTTTATGGTCTCTCATAACACGTCCTTCCAGCCAGATGTGGCTACCGATATACTATGATATACTATGGTACCGTTCACAATCTGTGTCCCTAACGAGCTCTTTGGTAGCTGCACAGTACACGGAGGAAGTCCTGCAACCGGTGACTCTGTCATTCGTGAACGCCCACGCCTATGTCCTATTTCAGCAGAAAAATGCTCGTAGCTATACCGCTGGTACCTGCCGAGTACGGTTTCCAGCTGTGGATATTCTGCCGTGGCCAGCCGCGTCGCCCGATCTCTCCCCAATAGAGACTGTATGACATTTCATGGAGTGTGTCGTCAGGACTCCACTTCCGGCCACCAATCTGTGGGAACTATGCGCTTAGGTGCAAGCATCGTGAGATGGGATATGACTACGACTACAACGGAGTCTTGCACAACTCTATACCGCGAAGTCTGCACCTTATATTCACAACTATTGGGTGCTGCCACCATACTACCTTCAAAGTTGTGAGTGTAATGACTTCGTATGTGGTGTGCTATCTACCTGCCTGTCAACAATGATCGTAATCCACCTCGTCCTCGTGGCTGTAGCTCTTTCTATGACGATTAGTTTATAAAAACAACTGGGCTTCAAATCAGCATCTGATGTATGTTGCTTCTGCTGTGAGACCACCAACGTCCGTTCGCCATTTCGTCAGGACCCCCCTGTCAATGACTTGGGACAGTCAGCATCTGCCATCACCATCAAGTTACTGGTCCCGAATCCGACCCTGAGCCGCTGTCATCAATCAGTGGGGCTGCATGCCGGTCCGTTCTGATCGCTGTTACGGCGCTTCATGAGGCCGAACGATGCATCGCTAGCAAAATGGCTCTGAGCACTATGGGACTCAACTGCTGAGGTCATTAGTCCCCTAGAACTTAGAACTAGTTAAACCTAACTAACCTAAGGACATCACAAACATCCATGCCCGAGGCAGGATTCGAACCTGCGACCGTAGCGGTCTTGCGGTTCCAGACTGCAGCACCTTTAACCGCACGGCCACTTCGGCCGGCCATCGCTAGCAAGGTCGACGTCATGCCGCATTGATACAGGCGCTGACATCGGCGCCTCCTCGCTTGCCGTACTTATCTGGGTCACCGACCTCCACCACCACCATTTTCCTGTGGACACTGTATGTACACGTGTCCATCCTAGAAGTCAATAAATTGTTCGTCACGAATGACTGCCTACATCTTCCGTACTGACCCACTGTCTCCACCAGAGCACCACTTGCCCAAACCCTTTTACGATACTATAAGTTGCCAGCTCTGTTTGCACCCGTCGAGAAGCCAGCGATTCACACTCCACCTGTAGGACCGGAGGCTAGCCTAAGAACGCAAGCCACAGAAGTCACTGGTTCAAATGGTTCAAATGGCTCTGAGAACTGTGGGACTTAACTTCTGAGGTCATCAGTCCCCTAGAACTTAGAACTACTTAAACCTAACTAACCTAAGGATATCACACACATCCATGCCCGAGGCAGGATTCGAACCTGCGACCGTAGTGGTCGTACGGTTCCAGACTGTAGCGCCTAGAACCGCTCGGCCACCCCGGCCGGCGGAGTCACTGGTGCCAACATGAGCCACAACTTGAACATGACTGCACGTCGATAGCTGTGGGCAGGGCCTCGTCCATATTTCGGAAGAGGCCTTACTGCCAGATACACCTACATCTACATCTATATTATGCACTCCACTGTGAGATATATATAGCAGAAATGATGTCCCATTGTGCCATCTATTAGGATTTCTTCCCGTTCCATTTCGTATGGAGCGCCGAAAGAATGACTATTTGAATGCCTCTGTGTGTGCAATAATTATTCCGATCTTATCCTCGTGATCTCGATGTGAGCCATACATAGGGGGTTGTAGTATATTCCTAGAGTCATTATTTAAAGCAGGTTCTCTAAACTTTGTTAGTAGAATTTCTTGGGTAGTTTACGTCTGCCTACAAGGGTCTAGGAGTTCAGTTTCTTCAGCAACACGGAAATACTCTCCCATGGGTGAAACAAACCTGTGACCATTCGTGCTGCCCCTCCCTGTATACGTTCAATACCTTCTGTTAATACTATTTGGTACGGGTCCCACGCACATGAGAAATATTCTACAACCGGTAACACGAGTAATTTGTAAGCAATCTGCTTTGTAGACTGATTGTACTTCTCCAGGATTCTATCGCTAAACCAAAGTCTACCACCTGCTTTACACATGACCGAGTCTGTATGAACATTCCATGACATCCCTACAAAGTGTTACACTCAGGTATTTGTATGAGGTGACCTATTCCAACAATGACTCATTGATATCAGAGTCATAAGATACAACAGTTTTACATTTTGTGAAGTGCACAGTTTTACATTTTTCAACATTTAAAGCAAGCTGACAATCTTTGCACCACTTTGAAACCGTATCAAGATCTCTCTAAATATTCGTGCAGCTTCTTTCAGGCAGTACTTCATTATAGGTAACTGCATCATCTGCAGAACGTCTGAGGCTACTTTTAATATTGTCTGCAACGTCATTAATACGCAACGTGAACAGCATGGATCCCAACACACTTCCATGGGGTACACCCTAAGTTACTTCTACATCTGACGATGACACTCTACCCAGGGTAACATGCCGTGTTCTCCCTACCAAGAAGTCCTCAGTCCAGTCAATACCCTATATGATAGTACTTTCGACAATAAGCGTAGTTTTGGTACTGAGACCAATGCTTTTCGGAAATCAAGAAATACGGCATCTACATGACTGCCTTTATCCAAAGCTTTCAGTATTTCCTGTGAGAAAAGTGCGAGTAGAATTTCACATGATCTATGTTTTCGGAATTCATGCTGGCTGGCATGGGGGAGGTCATTCTATTCGAGATACGTCATTATGTTTGAGTTCGGAATACGCTTTAAGATTCTACAACAAATGTCAAGGACATTGGATGGTAGTTTGTGATCACTTCTACCATCCTTTTTGTAGACGGGTGGGACCTGCGCATTTTGCAAGAAATGGGCGTGGTTTTTTGTTCGAGGGATCTACGACCTATTATAATTAGAAGAGGGGGTAACTCAGCCACAAATTCAGTATAGAATCTGATTGGTGTTCCATCGGACCCTGGGGCTTTGTTCAATTTAAGCGATTTCAGATGCTTCTGAGCACCACTGACAGTAACATGTATTTTACTCATCTTTTCAGTGGTACGGAAATTAAAGTGGGGAAATTATCCTGGGTTTTCCTTTAGAAAGGAACACTTGGAAACGCAGTTCAGCCTTTCAGTTTTTGCTTTGCTTCTCTCAGTTTCAGATCCTGTCTCATTCGCTGGGGTCTGGGTACTAACTTCGGTGCCTCTAACTGGCTGTACATATGACCAAAATTTCTTTGGTTTTTTGTGATAGATCATTCGACAATATTCTGCTACGGTAGTTTTGAAGACTTCACGCATTGATCTCTTGACAGCCAAACGCATTACGTTCCACATCTCTCCGTCTCTAGCCCTATGCTTTGTTTTACTCCTATTACACAATAATACCTGTTTCTTTAGAAGTTTCTTTACAGTGAAAGTATACCATAGAGGATCCCTTCCATTATGAACTGTTCTACTGGGTTTTTCTACATGCTCCTACCCGCTGCTGAAAGTTTCAAGTTTCTCATCCCGGTATGACACTACTGACTTTTTACCTGGTTTACTAAACATACATTCCTTTCTGCTTGTTTTAGTTGGTCTCTTGTACTTTGGTAATCATCGTTGCCACAAACGTGTCAGTGTCACAGGAGTTTTCTATGTGCGTGTCCTCAAAGAGGTCAGGTGTATTTGTTGCCATTAGGTCCAATATATTTCCGTCATCTATGGGGTTACGAACTATCTGTTCTGAGTAGTTTTCAGAGAAGGCATTTAGTAACGTTTCACAGGATGTCTTATCATGTCCACCACTAATAAAACTGTGATTTTCCCAATTTATTGTTAGAGCATTTAAGTCTCCACCGATAGTTACAGTATGACTGGGGAGCTTACATACGACTGATCTGAGGCTTTCTCTCGAGTGTTTGGTTATATCAGGAGATGAGTCTGGTGGGCGATAGAAGGATGCAATTACCATTTTATGCGCCCCTCTGATACTGCGTCTAGTGCAAGTGCACTTTGGATTTCTCTCCAGTACTGGATGCTATTTTCCTCATGGGACCCAAACCGAGCGTAACATGTAGTTCCCGATAACGAACAACACCTTCCCCCGCCCCTCCCTCACGTGCAGATCCCGGCTCTGATGAAGGATTGGCCACCTGCTCACTAGCAGGACGAATAGGTGAGACCAGATGGTCAGACCGCACATTTGCCCTCCACCTCGAGTGACAACCTGCCACTCATACTGGGGTGAGTGCGTCCCTCCGGCCTGGGATAAGCTGGAAGGTGACTTGGCAGCAGAGTCCTTGGACGAAGCAGCTGACATCTGCATTGTGGTATGCGAGGCGCAAGTATCTCCGCTACCGCTACACCTCTGGCCTCAGCCTACAGACGGCTGATCATGCCCAATAGCATCTTCAGCTGTTCACGAATGCAGCCAGCTACTCTTGTGTTCACACACGGCAAACACATTCCCCATCTACCCCAGAATTAAAATTCGAAAGCCAACAAAAACGAGCCCTGTTGTCTTTTGGAAATGTATTTGCACTACCGTTAGAAACAAAAGTTAGTATAAACTATTGAGCCTCTTAGTCACATCACTTTACTGCATGTTGGCAGAGGGAGAAATGCGAGTATGGATTCTTGTGTTGCTACGTCCAAAACTACACGACTATTCCCACTGCAGGTGGCACTAACCTACACTACAAATCTACAAGCCACAAAGAACGTAAACAACAAATAAAATTAGGCCTTTTGTCTTTTAGACGCAGGTTTACACTACCAAACTTATTGAGATCACAACCGCAAGCTACTGACACTACATCGCTGTACGCTGACAGTCAAGAAAATTCGTGCCTTGTGTTGCTTAGAATTTTCAGGTTTTCGTTGCAGAATTATGGTATGTTTAAATGCAGAAGAAGAAACTAAAAATGATGGAGGAAAATATTTAAAGTAGTTTAACTACGTACATTCCTTCGGATACAAAGCCATCGCGAAGCAAACTGGTAGTGGTTCTGCTTTATTTCCCGACCATATTTTCTCACATGAAGGAGGTCTCGCCTCATAGCTGCAACTTGTTGCTCCGGCCATGAGATATAGTGGGCATCACGAAAAGGCACAATAATGTCGGAGGGCTCGTGTGTAAGAAGAAACTGCGCTATAAAATTTTGATGTGCGTCGTTCTTTTTAACCATAAAACACTCGTCTAGCATGCGAGTTCTGTTCAAGCGCTTGAAACGCACAGCGTGAACTTTTACTTCTCTGCCAACGTCATCTTAGGGTGACCAACTCTCCCGTATTTTCCGAGATCATAAGTAAAACAGCAATAATTTTTTAATTCTCCTTGCTTTCTTATTGACCGCCAGTTTCTCCCGTATATTTCGTCAGTGATCACTGTTATAAACACTATTCTCAGAAACTGTTATCGATAGTCCGAATTCCATGACCGACAGATCTCTAAAAGTTTTCATATAATAATTGATACTATTTTAGACGTAGTTGTCTTTTTTATGTTTATGCCTCATCAGAAAGTGAACGGTGTGGCTCAAAAGAATGCAAGAAGCTGAGAACGAATTACAAAGCCTAAGCGTCTAGTGGGGTCATGAGAGAAGGAATGTTTATTTGTGTCTCGGTTACTACTGTCAATCCATGGATGCCCTCGACATGTATCGGTCAGCAGCTATTGTACAAATAACACACGGAAGAACCAAGAACTTTCAATAGCGGATTATAGACACGTTTATGTTTAAACTTAGCCATTCTAAGAAAATGCGATGTTTTGCGAACCTGAAATTTATTACGACTAAATCTCCTTTTACATAGTGGTAAGATGTTGGTAATATTTCTTAAAAGCATGATGGAATGTTGGTCGACTATCCCGTCCCGCCTGTTTACTATCATTTGTCGCTTACTGTTCTTTCTGTAGGAAACGTAAGGACGAAGATGGTGCACTCTGTATACGATCTTCAGAGGGTTGCGATCTGCAGTGCGGCTATTCTGGCACAGTTCCCCTGCGTGTATTACATCAACCCAACATCGTGACCGACACATACACTGATCGTTACCGGAGACCAATGTCTATGTAATGCTGCTCCCAGTGGGACGACAAATTGGATAAGCAAGAAGCTCGTCGTCTTCTGTTACGCCTATAACTACTGTAAATCCATTAACCTACACGGGAAGGAAAAGTGGGGAGGAATGACGGCGAGCAGAGGACGACAAGAAACTAAAAAACTGAAATTTTATTGGGGCTTGACACTACATCTCGTTATTTATGGATTTTAATTTAAGCCCTTTCACAATTCTTTTCGTACTGCGACAACACCTTTTTCAATTATTACGCGCAAGGCACTCGAAATACGTGTCCATTTTCATCTAAAACATATCTCTCATTAAACTGTAGCGGCTGTGTCCTTTTAAAATTGAAAAGGGGCATTAAAAGCTGAATAAACTGCAGAAACGTAGAAAATTAAAGAAGGGGGACTTGTTTAAACTGAAAGAAGCAGAGGAGGATGTGTTCGTCTCTATTGGGCGACGACTGTTGTTAAGTGCAGATACTGTGAAACTAACTGTTGATACATTCTGTCTGAGTGACGCGACGACGTGAGTTTCAATATTGCAAACTCTTAACTTCTAATTTAAGATGACATTTTAACGCTTTGTGTTTTATTTCAGTCTTCTTGCGGGGATATTTGTCTGGTCCTTACGTATGACTGCTGTTACTTGTAGCAACTGTAGCTGAATCTAGTGCTGCTATCTAAGTACCGCGTTTGTTATACTTTATTTTATTTATTGGTTTTTTAAACTATCACAGAAAATTAGTTCCGAAGATGGTGTAGCATTTGACATCCGCATATATGACAAACGGTAGCTTCAGTTCGTGTTATGTTTGTCGCATTTTATGTACTGTTTCTCTTCTTTGGGCATGATATTTCTGGGTGGTTTGAGTTGTGGACAATCCACTAACTACGTATCCAGCTTTGCTTTCGAATGAAAATAGCACAAACAGCGCTTACAGACTTCTGTCGAATGTTGATGAGCAGTATAGCTACTACATGCTAGCCTCGACAGGTGTAAAGTTAAATGTATCTGAACATGGGCGATAACTAGAGGTGTAGCTCACACTATCCTTTGATGTGTGCAGCACAGCTATTATTGACCTTTTGAAGCAATAATTACCATTCTTTGAATCAAAATTATCGTACCGGTAAAGTAAACGTGTATTTACAGTGTCTGTGACCTATCAGAGCTCTGAAAATAAAAGTAAAGGTGAATTGTTGACACAAAAACTTTACTCTCCGAAGTGCGATCAGTGTATTGTAGATAACGTAAAAATTTCGAAATAGTGTTCTTCAGAGTGCAATAGGTGTATCCCAGTGACAATAGTAGCCAGGTATTTCTATGTTACTTCCAATTTAATGTGAGCTGGCTCGGTATCTCGCATACGTGAAATAGACTTTTGTACACAGCGAGAAACATGACCCAAAAAGATTTGAAAGTGGATCTTACTCCCTGGAAAACGATTTTCGAACGAAAAGTCGTCCTCGGTAGATAATTCTCTTATTAACGTATTGGATGTTCTAAAACGATTCCCACGAGATAGCCGTTTCCATACCCAACGTTTGTAGGTTCTCTTTTTCTTCGTCAACGTCTCTGTAAGTTCTTCAACTAAAAGCTGCGCAACTACCTTGCGAATAACTTGGCACCATCTTCAAAGTCGTGTAAGTAACATTTCGAACTTTGGCGTGTGGAAACACTGAACTGCATGAAAGGGTAGTGGTGATGGATGCATGTATAAGAAATTCATGTCTATGTAAACTTGGTTTAACACATTCGCCTCAAAAGATCTCTATATAACAGGGATTAGAGTCGACGAGTTCTGACATGAAACGATTTCATGAGTGCTCTGTTGCCCCTTGTCTGAGCAGTTTCGAAGAAAATTTCAATTATCTAGCACAGTAAATCCTAAGCCGTCTTACGAAATAGAAAGATCTCCATATATCTGTCTGGTTCCACTGGATACCAAGCCACCTCGGCGTAAGGGGCAATGAGCGAGCTGACGAGCTAACTGAATATATGGAACAACTCGTACGCGCCATAATCTCCCTTCTGCACTACGACTATTATCGACGGTTTGCAGTTATGTCTAAGGAAGAGTGGTCATCTTTATGTACTGAAAACATTAAGTTCGAATGAACTTGATATTGGGTTGTCTAACGTCACATACCCCTTATTCCATGATTTCTTAATTGTTACCTTAAACGGTAGGAAACTGTCACCGTTAATATATCAAGAACAGGGTTCATGACTACCAACAAAATGAAATACTTCTTGAAATTATTGACCTCTCCAAATTCAGATTACTGTAGTGTACAGTTCAGTATGACACCTTCCATTTTTATGGAAGTGTGTCAAAGAAAAAAAGGGGGAAAACACTTCACGAAAACTCAAAATTGCCGATTACTTCTCACTCCGAATAGCTCTAAGTTCTTGGAAGTGTCAATCCTCTAAACTTATTTATAAATTCATTGGACTTTGTAACAGGAATCTTCAGCGATACCTTAAATCTGCACTTATCACGTTATTGATTCCTTAATTTAGGGAATATCTTTACTTTAAATGACACAATGTTCAATGTCTTCATGTTCATGAAAAAAAGTATAACAAATCTACTAATTTCAAAAATTTCGCTACGTTCATGTCATATGTGTAAAGTAAACACAGTTTAATTTTGCTTCATGTTTCTTGTTCTTGGTTTTATGTACTACTATCTGAAGCCTTTCGGAATGAAATTAGAAAACTGTAAGTACAAATTCTTCTTAATTTCGCCACTAACTTCACCAAAAGAATTGATACCCAAACAAAAAATCGCGTGTTTCTTATGTATTGCTGTAAAAGTCAACGAAATGAAGCAGACTCGCACACACTGACAACATCAAAACAAATGGCTTAATACACACAAAAAACGCACTTGAAAATCGGAGTTTTTTCTAGAAACGCGCCGTGCGAAAAGTAAAATAAAGAAAAATGGTGAATGGTAGCGGAAGATTTATTTGTTTATAAACAAACCTACGAAATGAAGTTTACAGTAGTGGTTGTTCACAGAAGCTACAAGTGTAAAATGATGTACTTTTATTAAAGGTACGATCGTGCTTTATCTTTCATAAATGTCTCAAGTACACTCTCAAAGATATTGTACAAGGGCATTTGTAAAAAATCTTTGTCAAAGATCTTTTACAGCGCAGAACACCAAAATTTAAGAAGTTTAAAGTTTTTTCATAGAGAATAAATATCTATGGAGTGAGAATTCGGGCGCACAAGTCACGTGGTTTTGGATCACCTTCAGTTGTACCGTGAAATGTTTTACAGACATCTTAACAATTTGATGTCAGACATGAAGAGTAATAATATTTTGCAATTTCGCCACAGCATCGTAGCACAGATTCAAATGTATTCACGTTTTTCGATGTTGGGGTGAGAATTCACAGCCAACAACATTTCTTACGCTTTGTATTGTATTTATTCAGGTTGCCGAATCTCTGTTGTAATTAATTACGTTACATAACACTGTAGACGGCGCTAAAGTGTCACGAAGAAACAACGAATTTGTAACTATGAAGTTGTTATACTAAATACGATAAGCGATTTGAATCACCTGCGTGTCCATTATTATTTTCAATTTTCTTTAATTACCCTTCTGTTTTTTTACAGACAACCAAAATAGGTATAGCATCTTTTCGCCATATCATCAGAAAGCTAAAACCATACATAACGCCCAAAAAGGAAAAAAAAGAAGAGAAGAAAAAAAAAGACAACATCAGTGCTCGAATTTTGAGATAGTAAAACGAGTGAGAGCCAACGATATCTTTTTTGCGTTTTCTATTGCACTAATTTTACAGTGGCACTATATACGAAACTGTCTTATGCCGAAATACTCACAGAAGGGTTTGAGAACCTGTATGTAAATCGCAGGAAATTAATCAGACCGTCACGTATAAATTTTATCTGCATATGTTCACAGCACCAATATATGTACACTGTCTGACAGTTTACTCAAACACACTTGCAAATTTATCTGGCACTTGTCTCGTAAACACATGCCATAAACTATCAGAAATTATCTTTGCAATCCACGACTTTATAATACCGCGTCTCGATGTTTTCCAGCATATAAAGTGCTTAATATCAACTCACAACTACATATTTATCGCACACTCCAATGAAAAGTAACTGGTTCTACATATACTTCTCTTTACTTCCGTAGCATCGACTATACTGCACCATAGCTGTTACTAGAACTCAAACGTGCAGAAATGTATATAAAACCAGGCGAATGCGTCTAATATTCAAGTTACGCTACTACCGAAAGTTGTAGACAAGCATCGGCGTCCCAGAATCACGTGACTAGTCTGGTTTGATATTGAGAACATCCGCAGTGGGCTATGCCCACCCCGTAGATATTTATATACTCTAGGCCCTTGTTACGAAATGGAAACAAAGAACGACAGCAGCGCTTGAAGTAATCTGACAATAAATTTTAAAATGAGAAAATATGGCATGGAAATCTGTAATTCGCAATACACGATTTAGATGGCAGAATTTTTCATTTATTCTCTGTGAGCAGGCCTTGTAGTCTAGAACTAAAGAGCCTGCCTAGAAACAGAAAGAATTTTGCGACCTCATAAAGAAATATAATCGAGAAATCTCAGTCAAAACTAAGGTTAACTTCTTATAACTAGGGTTCACACTCACATAAAATTTTGTAAATGAATTCATAGCCGCCTTTTGAATACAAAATAATTTATTTGTAAAACCTCTTATAGTATTTTGAATGTGTAGCCATTATTAAGTGGAAACAACGAGCTTTAGGTCATGTGAAAACCAAAAAATCGTCTAATATGGCATGACACAGAAGATGGTTTCATAGCATTGTGTTACTGGTTAGGACTTCTTGTGTGTCTTGCATTGTAAGTATGTTTATCCTATTCTGCTTGATTTTTGCTCGCATCCATAACACTGGATGGAGTAAATGATATAGTTTTGTTTTTGTTTCGTATAGGATGACACAGCGGTCGTATGGTCCCGGTAGGCCACTCGTGGCCTGAAGACGGAGTGCAAAATAAGCTACAATA
This sequence comes from Schistocerca nitens, assembly GCF_023898315.1. Classification (NCBI taxonomy): domain Eukaryota; kingdom Metazoa; phylum Arthropoda; class Insecta; order Orthoptera; family Acrididae; genus Schistocerca; species Schistocerca nitens. The sequence goes on from NC_064615.1 coordinate 732,141,086, forward strand.
CAAGCTGGTTTCACACCACAGTGTTCTGTAGACTTACACAGGTGAGTCAGGAGGAAAAGTACGTGGTTTGACGGCTGATGGTATTAATGATTCTGAAAAAAAAATTGATGTGGATATGGTTTCAGAGATAGAACGCTTTTAATGTGCATTTCTATTTATTTTCTGTATTATTCATTATCATTGTTTACAACGTACCACTGCAATATAGAGGAAGTTGAGACGAACATTCTGATTGAGGTCGCTTGTGGTCAATCAAGTCGGAAAACTACCTCAAATTGGCCTACAAAATGCACCTAAGCTACAGCTCACGCGCGTCGCTGGAGATTTTCAGTATTATCGCAATCTCTCTACGCAAACTGTTAGTCGTAAACAAAAAATAAATAGGATCTTTGTAGCAAATATAATTAAGTTTAACTGTGTACTGAGACATGTTTTCGTTGGAGTGCGCGGTTTTCGAGTTATTAAAGAAAAATGTACAAAAGTGATGTTTAACGTGTTCTGTCTCGGAAACCATTCGCAATAGGGCGTATGTCCAAATGAAGTTTTTTGTTCAGAATCACTAATGTATCGCATCTCAAAGCGTGTACCTTTCTTCCTGACTCATCGTGTATATATCAGTTACTGCTTACGAATCCATGCATGAATTCCTCGGTTTAAATTTTTTGTAAGTACATTGTTCGTATTCTGCTTTATTTTTGTTCGCATTTGTTTTTCGAATTTCCTCTCATTTAATGGAGACTGCATGTTAGTAGCTTTTGAAAGAATTGGTATTCAATTTTATTACATCTTGTGACGGAATGAGTATATAATTCTGCTGTGAATGGTGTGGCAAGTAGCAACACCATTCAAAGCAGAATTACATCCCGTGATAGAGTTGCATACTAATTTTGTCAAAAGTTTCTACCATGGAGTTTTCCGTTAAATGCGAGAAAGTTATTTCTTTAAGTTTTGTACTGCACTTGATACCATCGCAGAATCTTCCTTTTAATAAACTAAGCAGCGTTGACATCATGTAGTTCTTCGTACGAATAGGTACTATGCTAAAGTGAAAGTGCCCAGAAAAATATCGGATTTGGAGCTATGACACGAAGCCTATAGATCGCACTTTGAAATATTTTTAAGGAAGAAATTCATTCGTTTTAATTTCTGCTACAGTCTTTTTAATTGTCATTCATCCATAGGAAAATTAAAACGTTAATCAGACAAATGCATTTCCCACGTTGTAGGTACTGGTACCAGAGTTTCCGTTTCTGAGTGCTTTAAAACATACATAATGACTTGTACATGGCTTCAATTCGGAGGCAGTGTCGCACACGGTTGTATATAAAACAATTTACGTGTGCAACAATAAGAATGCAGTGGGAATGCATTTACATCTGTTGGACGAATGTTATGAAAACAAACACTCCAAACCAACGTTTCACGTAAGTCACATGCAACGAAAATCTGTAACGCAATCATCTGTGTGTGGCGTGTTTGTAATCATATATTATTTATATTTTAGGAGAATTAATCTGTAAAAAACACACCACATGTGATAAAGAAAGCGTGTAAACCGTCTGAGGACGAATCACAACGATTCGAAACCTGTAACTTTACCCTTTGAATAAAGGAACTGAAAGTAAATTTGTGGCTGGTTGCTGTCCTAACACCATCAACATTTGTCTTCAAACAACAGCCACGGTCTCCATCATGTCATCATATGACAAAATTGCATTAAGCTTACCTTGCCAGGTAATGAGAAATATACATGTTTTCAAGAAACATAAAATTAACCCAATGAAAACGTCTCTTAACATTAAATTCAACAAAGAGTGTATGTCACTTAATATAGTTCCGAAATATGTCAAAGTCAAAATTAGCTGCAAAACTGAAGCTGCCAGATTTGCTAAGCAAGAATGTGAAAATATATGGCTAAAACACAGATTAAAATGCAATACAAGAAAAAAGAAAACTTAAACAATGTCATGTACAACTTGTATTTGCAGCTAGGACACAGCCTCTCAGCTTTACAATTCTCACACATCCTACAGCACATAGACGATAAATTAGATAAAGAACAAAAGAAAAGAAAATTGAAGCTTTAAAATCTATGAACAATTCAGAGTTTGATAAAAACAAACAGCTAAGCCAACACAAATTTTTTGATAGAGTTATTAATACAACTGACATCCAATTTAGCAGCAGTGAACTCACTTTATTAAGAAAAGGTCTGAAACAAAATATTGGAACAAATCTCAATAATCACAGTGTTAAAAATCTCATAGCCTGCACAAAACTTGCTTTTGACACAGCAAAACTATACACATGTGAGAAAAATGCAGTTACATACAAGACAAATAAACTGATAATGAAACAACTTCAAACCAATAATACCCGCAAAAACACTGAACTCAAAGATTTGAGAAATATTAACAGCACACTGTCTGAAAGTAAAGCACTCATAGTAAAAGCTGACAAAGGAAATTCTTTAATCGTAATGCATGAAAGAGAATATGTAGAGAAAACCTAGCAATTTTGCCATAGCAACAATATTACTGAAATAAAGACAGATCCTACAGTAAAATTCCAAACTAAAGTCCGAAAGCTACTACAAAACTGTAACTTTTTACTGAAAAAATATGAAATTCGTAATTGCATAGCAATGAATCCCTCAGCACCAAAACTGCGTGCACAGCCAAAGGATCATAAAGAATATTGTCCCATTCGCCCGACTGCTAACTCAAGAAACAGCCCTGCATACTTTATAAGCTGTAAATTAAAAGACCTCATTACCAAATACTATACATCTGAAAATAACTACACCACACATAACTCACATGAACTCATAAGCTTAATTAAAGAGATCCACATACCACCAACAGCTAAATTAGCATCACTAGACATAGTCAATCTGTACATGAACATCCCTGTCAAAGAGGCCATTAACATTAGAAGAAACAATCTGCTTAAATATAAGAAAATTAATGTTGCAGAGATCTGAGAACTCATAGAAATACTTTCACTTATTCTAGAGCATGATTACTTTAGCTTCAACAACAAACTGTACCAACAACATGATGGTTTGGCAATGGGAAGTAGCTTAGCTGGGATATTGGCTGACATTTACATCAACCATATAGAACAAAAATTCTTCTCAACCAACCAGCACATCTCTAACAAAATAATCTACTACAGAAGATATGTTGATGATACAATCTTGCTTTTTTATGGTACAAGCAATGAAATAGATACATTAACAGCAGATCTAAGCAAATGCACAAAAATATTAAATTCACATTTGAACATGAAACTAATAAAAGCATTAACTTTCTTGACCTGAAAATTTGCAATAGTAACAATAAACATCAATTTACTATCTACAGAAAACCTACTACCACAGATGTTGGTATTGGCAACTCATCTTGCCACCCCCTCGCCCCAACAGTAATGGCATATTTCAGAACGATGCTACACCGAATTAAAAAAGTACCAATGAGTGACACAAACCAACACAATGAAATCAATATAATTAAAATAGTTGCTCATAATAATGGATATAAACCCACAAGAATAGAAAAACCCCACAACTAAATGCAGACAAAAACCACAGATCCACTTCACAACAGTCACTTAAAGACAAATCAGTGTGCCACTGAAGCCAAACCTAAATATGCTACTCTCCCATACATAGGCCCAATTTCATACCAAATAGCAAACTTATTTAAAAAGAAGAAAAATATCACAATCAGCTTTTCCACAAATAATAAATTACAACAAAAAGTAATCCATGACGTAAATATCTCTAAGAGTCCCTACCATAAATCAGGAATATACAAACTCAAATGTGATACATGCCAAAAATTCTACATTGGACAGACAGGCAGAAGTTTTGAAATTAGATACAAAGAACATATTGATGCTTTAAGACTTGGTAACTTGAACGATTCAGCATTTGCAGCCCATGTTGCTGAAGAAAACCATTCAGTGGGAAACATTGAGGACAAGTTAAAAATTTTGCATCTAGCAGAAAAAGGAGCCACTATGAATGTGTTAGAAGAATTAGAAATACACACACACAAAAACAGCACCCCAGACTATATCCTTAACGAACAAACAGAGTTAGCTAATACCTCTTGCCTGAAAAATTTTCAAAAGTTACTTTCCGGCCTTCAAAACAAATAATATTAGTACACCTATCTGCAGATCAAGTAGCAAATTTGTATGTTATTATAATTCTCATGATGCTAAATGTAATTAAAAATTATACTATTTTACCTGTACAGTTATTTATATATATATATATATATATATATATATATATATAACTTTATAATTAATTTAACAATATCAACTCAAAAATTCAATGTCTCTCTACTAGTGTAAAAGGCATTACAGTTGCGTAAATGAATATATGATCCTTTCCAAACATAGGACATCATCGACAATTTTTCGAAATTCATAGCATCTGTGATACTCATATGTTTGTAAGCTCTTTCTATGTATCAAAACATGTGGTGCGTGGTAGAAATCTTCTCAGTGACAAATCTAAAGTGTTCAGTGAGAACAATTTACGTGCGCAACAATAAGAATGCAGTGGGAATGCATTTACATCTGTTGGACGAATGTTATGAAAATAAACACTCCAAACCAACGTTTCACTTAAGTCATATGCAACGAAAATCTGTAACGCAACCATCTGTGTGTGGCGTGTTTATAATTATGTATTATTTATATTTTAGGAGAATTAATCTGTAAAAAACACCACATGTGATAAAGAAAGCGTGTAAACCGTCTGAAGATGAATCACAACGATTCGAAACCGGTAACGGTACCCTTTGAATAAAGGAACTGAAAGTAAATTTGTGGCTGGTTGCTGTCCTAACACCGTCAATACTTGTATTCACAGTACTGTCTGAAATTGCTTGGCAAATCGCTCGTGTGTACGGTTGTGGAGGCGAGCGACCGCCTGCAGGCGATATCACGTGCGTCGGAACGCTGCGGCCCGTCCCTCGTGTGTGGAGCTCTTAAAAAGTTTGAAGGCTGCAACTTCTTTTATCACACAGATAAGAGAAGTATTAACATCGACTCTTTCATCCCAAATATTTTTACACAAATTCCTATACAAAATACAGTTTTCTTTAGAAAAGGGTTATTACAAATTTCTCCACTTATTGATGTTCTACATACAATAATATGGTGAACTTATGACTACAAGACCAGTATACTTGTCATTTGCAGCAGTTTCGACATATTCGAGAAGATTGGAATTTTTGTTGTTGACTAATTGTAATCCGATGAGTAGTCCCATTAATTGTGTTTACTGATGGTTCAAATGGTTCAAATGGCTCTGAGCACTATGGGACTCAACATCTTAGGTCATAAGTCCCCTAGATCTTAAAACTACTTAAACCTAACTAACCTAAGGACATCACACACACCCATGCCCGAGGCAGGATTCGAACCTGCGACCGTAGCAGTCCCGCGGTTCCGGACTGCAGCGCCAGGACCGCTAGACCACCGCGGCCGGCGTTTACTGATGAAGCCAGTTCCCTCGTTACGGTATGAGTAACACTCATAACTGACATGGGTATTCCGACGAAAGCCCACATGCCTTTGCAAGAATGCTTCTCTGTAAATGTGTGGTGTAGCATGATAGACAATCGGCTGACTGGGTTTGTTCTGGTTCCACATTGTGTCAGAGGACCCCGTGAGAATTTGCTGAAAACTAGCTTGCGCCATTAGTAGAACAGATTTCTTTGGTAAAAAGGATGGGTACGTTCTTCAAATGCGACGAGTCTCCTGCACATTCTAGTGAACAGGTGACACGCCATATAAACCTAAAATTCCCCGAATGATGGATTGGCAGAAATGGTCACGTTTCCTGACCGCTGAGGTCCGCCTACCTAACACCCTTACAATTTTACGTTTGGGGGCGGGTGGAAGGCGAAGCCCACAACGAAAAGATAAACACAACAGACAAATCGTTCGGTCGGATTATAAATAATGCTGCCCCCATAAAAGATCGGCAAGACTAACCCAGAAGAGGTGCACGTGGTGTAATCAAGAGAGTTCACAAGTGGCCAGAAGTCGGAGGCGGAATTTGTGAAAATTAACTTTGAACTTAGTAAATTGGATTTGCTTAACACCTTCTGTGAAGTTTGTATATGTTACATTCTAATAGCTGTACTTCCGCAACCAATAAATACTGGACACATGTTATCCGGTATGTTTTAGTCGAATTAGTCTACACGGCCAACTGCTAAAATATTTATTATTCCTGCTGAAACCCTCTGTATAAATCTTATCTGCGAATGAAAACTGCTCTAAACATATATTCAGGGGGCTGACTTGCAGCGCACTCCGTCACTACCGAATCCATCCAGCGCCTGCCTGATGAATGTACCGCAATGTTGTTGTGGTCTGCAGTCCGAAGACTGTTCTGATGCAGCTCTCCATGTTCCCCTGTCCAGTGCGTGCCTCTACATCTCCGAAGAATAACTACTGCAACCTATATCGTTCTGAATCTGCTTAATGTATTCATCTCTTGCTCTCCCTCTACGATTTTTACCACCCCCACCCCCTCCCTCCCACGAACACACACACACACACACACACACACACACACACACACACACACACACACACACACACACACACACACTGTTACCAAACTGACGATCCCTTCTTGCTTCAGGATACGTCCTATCATCAGGTTCCTGCTTTTAATCAAGTTGTGGCATAAATTTCCTCTTTCCTCGTTCTATTCAGTCATTTCTCTGTGACTCCACACTTCAAAAGCTTCTATTGTGTTTGCCTACTCATCGTCGACGATTCACTTCCATATAAGACAAAACTCAATACAATTACGTTCAAAAACGACTTCCTAACGCTTAAATTTATATTCGATGTTGAGAAATTCTACTGTTCTAAAAATTTTTTTCGAGCTATAGCTAATCTGCATTTTCTGTTCCCTTTACTTCTGCCACCATTAATTATTCTTTTACCCAAACAGCAAAACCTGTCTGCAGCTTTTATAGTCTCGTTTTCTAATTTAATTCCTTCAGCATCACTTAATCCATTTCCAGTGCATTCCATCACCCTTGTTTTACTTTTGATGTTCATCTTCTAACCTCGTTTCAAGACACTATCCATTCCATTCAACCGCTCTTCCGCCGACCGGTGTGACCGTGCGGTTCTAGGCGCTTCAGTCTGGAACCGCGTGACCGCTACGGTCGCAGGTTCGAATCCTGCCTCGGGCATGGATGTGTGTGATGTCCTTAGGTTATTTAGGATTAAGTAGTTCTAAGTTCTAGGGGACTAATGACCACAGATGTTAAGTCCCATAGTGCTCAGAGCCATTTGAACCAACTGCTCTTCCAAGTCCTTCGCTGTCTCTGAGAAAATTACAATATCTTCGTCAAACCTGAAATATTTTATTTCTTCTCACTAAACTTTATTTATTTATTTATTTCTTATTCACGGTACAGACTGAACAACATCGGGGGTAGACACAAACGTGTTTTACTTCCTTCTTGACCACTGCTTCCCTCTCATTGCCTTCGACTCTTATACGTGTCGTCTGCTTTCTGTACAAGTAGGAAATAAACATTCTCTTCCTGTATTTTATTTCTGTTACCTTCAGAAGTTCAAAGCATGTGTTCACTCAACACTCTCAAACGTTTTCCTCACCGCACAAATGCTGTGGACGTAGCTTTGTGTTTCTTTAACCTGTCCTCTAAGATAAGTTGTAAGGTCAGTATTGCCTCGTGTGTTCTTACATTTCTCCAGAACCCAATCTGGTGTTGCCCGAGATCGGCTTCTACTAGTTTTTCTATTCTTCTGAAAATAATTAGCGTCAGTATATTGCAAGCGTGACTCATAAAACCGATAGTTCGGTAATATACGCACCTGTCAGCAACTAGCTTCTTTGGAACTGATACCGTCATACAGTTATATAAACTAACCGTATATTAGACTGTGTGTCGATATTTTTGACGTATAAAGAGCCTCTTACTTATAGCCCTATGACAACCGTCTTTGTGGTATTTTGCTATGAAAAGTAACATTTTCTGCTTTTACATATTTCAGTTTGCATCTGTAACATTTCTATAACTAATGAATAAATATGTTAAAATAGGAGAAGCAGTGTACTATTCAAGTTCCGGTCTTAGCATGCTGTATATATATAATCATTATAGGATAAACTACCTAACAGTGCCAGTCCGATGTTGGCTAGTTGTGCAGTACGCTATGCTCACCCCATAGATTTTCTTACTTAATAGTTCCGCCATCCAGTCAGTAGCATACGGTGTTGGACCATCGCCGCTCCAGTATCTTCCCAGTATCGTGGACTTTTTTGTGCAGTCCATTAGAAGTGAAAGGACAAGATGGGGACCATCCCATGTTCTAGTCACACTGTGTAGTACAGTAACTACCAACCAAAGTCTTCGGTTCTGTTCTAACCATTGGTTTCGCACTCGTATATCTGCTGTAGCAAGGGCCGGAATGTCATGTTACAGCAAACCCATTTCCTCATAGCCGCATAATTCTGTCCAGCTACGACTCTCTTACTTGCTGAGGTAGCACACTAGGCAACCCGACACACGCTCCCATGCTTTACACTTCGTCTGATGGCGCTCGAGCGACAGAGCTTGACCCAGCACTGACCTCACCGGCCTGTCAAGCGATAGAGCGCTACAGCTGCGTCTACGACACTTTTCGTCAATCTTGATCACTTACAACTGACACACAGCTCCACACAGCCCTCGAACTTAGATTCATTCGGAATAATCTATCAGGTTTTCCGATTTTCACAAACACTGAAGTGATTTATGTTTATAAAAATCAGAAGTGTAGGTGTATTCTGAAAGTAAGAGCCGTTTGCTTATATTTAAATGTTAACAACTCAGCGCAGGATTACCCCCTCCTTTACATACTGCCCACCGAATAAATTTCCAAACTAAATGGCTCTGAGCACTATGGGACTTAACATATGAGGTCATCAGTCCCCTAGAACTTAGAACTTCTTAAACCTAACTAACCTAAGGACATCACACACACCCATGCCCGAGGCAGGATTCGAACCTGCTACCGTAGCAGTCGCGCAGTTCCGGACTGAAGTGCCTAGAACCGCTCGGCCACCGCGGCTGGCACAACGATTAAATCCGTCCCGAGATATATACCTTTCATTCCAGTCCTAGTCAACGACATTTCAACCTCACCTCGTCTTCCTGTTTCCTCCCTCCTGCATTTTCCCACTCAGTAACTGTTAGTTACTTCATACGGCTCCATAGGGCCCCATTGTACAAAGTAGTACTTATCGTTCTACCTCCGCTATGAACATTACCATTTTCATGCAACATGAATACGGTAATTATACCACAGTAGCACCAGCATCATCTCTGGTTATATTTATCTTTCTTCTAAACCATCATAAAATTTTTCTTAAATGTATGAGTTTAAAAAAAAATATTTCTTTTATTTTATATAATTAAATTTGTTGTTAAAAGAGTAAAGTCTGTAGCTAAAGAACGTTTATATCCATTGTGAAACGATACTAGAGTAATAGTGAAGTTACTCAACTGCAGCGTCACCTATTGATTGTAATTTTTTCGATTCAGTAGTTGAAGGTGAAAGCAAAACGCAATGTCTTCTAAAATCATTACTCCTGCCAGTTACGAAGTGAAAGCTGTATTTCGATTTTTTTGTACAGAGCCGTCTACAGCTCCTCAAAGTAACTAACAGGCCTACTGTAATTAATGAAGAAGTCGTTAGATATCGGAGTTAGGCCTTTAGGCTGCACAAATATGCATTATGAATAGCGAAGCGGTACGGCCAGGGCGATGAGATCGTGCAATAAGTGAGCAGTAATTGCGAAATCGTAGCCGATTAACGATAGCTCTTAACGAGTATATTAGGAGAAATGGAATAGTCCTTACATTTCGAATATGTTTTATAGTAGCTGTTTTATCACAATTTTTATTAGGTAAACTTGGCGCTGCTATCCTCGAACGAATGTACAGAGTTCTGTCCTTGGAGAAGTCTCTAGTCGACCCCGTATCTCAGTGAATGATCAGGGAGCACATTTTCTTTTTTTGTTTAGCAAGCGGCAGTGCGGAACTATATCGAAGGTTTTCCGAAGCTACGTCGGTCGATGCCGTTTGAGAGTGATGTATCCGAAGCAGTGAGACACTAATGGCTGCGAGGGAAGCACATATTGAAGTGGAGTAACGAACGGTGTGGCTCCGGTAGCAAATCTCGGTACAGGGTTTCGTGGGGCATTGCACAAGAAAGTCGCCCGGCAATGGGACGCCGCTCGTTATTTCCGGTCTGGGCAGGGCAGCGCAGGTCGAAGTTGGCGTCGTCTCCAGCCAGTACCGGTTCATTAAACACAGCTTTGCTTCCAGCGGTGGTATGGGGCGGCGGGGGAGGGGATGGGGAGGGGGAGGGGGAGGAGGCGCGGCGCGCGCGAGACGTCGTCGGGCGGAATGCGTGACGCTGCGGCTGCGGCGAGTACGCACTTCATTGCAGCCACGGTGTTTTTATTTTTGGCCGAATGGTTTGAGCGGAGCGAAAACAAGACTCCCTGGAAATTACACAATGAGTTTTTATAAGAATATTCGAAGTCGGACTGTGAGTGAGAAATGGACAGATGGGTTGTCGGGTTGACTCAACGTTGTACAAAGAAAGATTTAACTGCTTGAAAATAATCAGGTTGATTAAAAAACTTAATTAGTGATTTGAGGGAAATTTTTGGTCCAGATTTTCATAACTATACAAAAAGTTGGAAATGGACAAATGGAGTATCCAGTCGATCAGCGTGAGGTCTTGTTTTGAGCAAGAGCACAGTGGCGAGTTTAGGTTGATGTGCTAGCCCCTCAACTCGCATGATCTGAAGCCGACTGAACATATCTGGCAAATGACTGAACGTGGCGTCAGAGGTCATCGCCCCCTCCCCGGAATTTACGGGAATTAGGTGACTTGTGTATGCAGATGTGGTGCCGTCCCTTTCCAGCGATCTATCAAGGCCTCATTGCTTTCTTGTCACAGTGTGTAGCCCGCTGTTATCCGTGCCAAGGGTAGACAAAGTGCCTATTAGGTCGGTGGTCATAACATTCCGGCTGCTCACTGTAGATAAACGCCACTAGGATTCCAGTTATCAACCTGAATTACACCACAATATTCACGTGTTTTTAAAAATTATAAATAGATGAATTTCATTGATCATACTTATTTAAAATTAAACTGTTGACTTTGTAAGATTTGTAGCAAACTGGTACCTACTAAATCGTAAGGTTGTGCAATGTTACAAGCCCTAGTGTGTCGGTAGAGTATTGTGTTGTTGTGGCGCTTTTGTCGTGAGATAAGACGTCAAAACACACTTGGAGACAGCGACATCGCTTGTCATTGGCTGAGTGAAGCATGACCATACAAGGTGGCGTTGATTTTGTTAAGCCGTGACTGGCCACATCGTTCGAGGCAAAGCTCCGCTGTCGTAGTTGGCAGAGTTGGTTGGTGGTGATAGCATAGCACGGTTGCGTGTATGTGAATTCACGATTAGCAAGTGTGTGAAACTGTGTTAATATTTCTGAGATTTTGTATTAAATGTTAAGAGTTGTTCTAATGAACGTTAGTTCTGATTGCGTTATTACGAACTGTGATTACATTATTACACACATGAGTCAACGTCTGATTTAGACATGTGTAATGTTAGGTAATAGTTCGCATGTATATTAACAATGATGTGGCAAGAATTACAGCACTAAATAAATAATGTAGCATCAAATGAATACAACTCAACTGCTTTTTATTGAAAAACTGAGCATTATTTTGATACTGCGTGTCGCATGGCAGTGAAACTTGATAGAAATTCTAATGCGTTAATGTGGAATCGATTAACACTGGGAAAAAATTAGGTCCAGTTTTGGCCACCAGTTGTAAATGTGGTGCTGTGAATGAGAGAAAGACGCATCTAAATGATTCGATGTGCAATGGATTAGGAACAGGATGTGGGCAGAAACGGTCAAACAAGTGAGAAAGACATAATGTTGATTTTGTTATTAACTACTGCTTACATAATTTGTTCAACTGTAGCACCGGAGACGTTGACAGGATGCTGTACAGCACCAGATTTCCACCTGGTGGCCAAAACTGGAACTAATTTTTTTCAGCTTAAATCGGTTCCATATTAACACTTCAGCATGCCTACCATGTTTCGGTGCATACGATAATTATAGCCCACAGTGGAACTGCGCTAGTAGCTGCATTTAAATTATAATCAACTGGTATAACCCAACAGTTCCAACACCACGTCATAAGCGGAACAACAACCGAGCCTCATCTTCTACAACGAGAGGGAGATGCAATTCAGGAAAACGTCAAGTGAGATATAGAACTCTATGACGTGTGCTTGATGCTGTACACATCCGAAGGAGCCCTCATGTAGATGGCTAGGCTGTTACCCCCAGACACTGGAGTACGTCTAATGTGTAGGTGTGCGGGGGTGGGGTTCGCTGGGTTGTATCGGTGGAGACCAGGATAGGTGGTTTGGTGAAGGCGGGGGAGGAAGACAGAAGGGAAATAAATAACAAAATGTGGAGGTAAGTGAGGAGGAGCTATAGTTACTAGGATGGATAAATGTTGGGGTCGATTTCTGTGTTTGGGAGAGGAAATTAGACAAAGTTTCGTTGGCAGAGGTTATAGAATGTGTGTAGATGTATGGTTGGTGGAATATGTAATGGCAATGTCTCCGTACTTCACACTTAAAGGTGAGGGCCATAAGTTTACAGTCGCGATAAATGACATCGCGTTTATGTGCCGCAAGTACATAATGTTCGAAAAGTGATGCAGCCTTGTGGCAGAACGTTTCTTTTTTGTTGTAGTTTGCGAGTGGGCTAGCTTTTTAGGAGATTGGACTACCAATGCAAGTAGTACCTATAAACCCTTATTTAGTGGAACTGTGCCCTATTATAAAGAAATTCATGACCCAATAAATACTGTCGCAGGGTAGTCTGAAAGGAACAAGAAATTAACTCCGTAGTTCACATAAAAAATCGTGTAACTATTAACAAGGAGACATAGCGTGTCTGCTTTGCCGCAGCCGGCCGCGGTGGTCTAGCGGTTCTAGGCGCACAGTCCGGAACCGCGCGACTGCTACGGTCGCAGGTTCGAATCCTGCCTCGGGCATGGATGTGTGTGATGTCCTTAGGTTAGTTAGGTTTAAGTAGTTCTAAGTTCTAGGGGACTGATGACCGCAGATGTTAAGTCCCATAGTGCTCAGAGCCATTTGAACCATTTTGCTTTGCCGCAGTGGATACACCGGTTCCCGTGAGATCACCGAAGTTAAGCGCTGACGGGCGTGGTCGGCACTTGGATGAGTGACCATCCAGACCGCCATGCGCTGTTGACATTTTTCGGGGTGCACTCAGCCTCTTGATGCCAATTGAGGAGCTACTCGACCGAATAGTAGCGGCTTCGGTCAAGAATACCATCATAACGACCGGGAGAGCAGTGTGCTGACCCCACACCCCTCCTATCCGCATTCTCCTATGAGGATGACACGGCGGTCGGACGGTCCCAGTAGGCCACTCGTGGCCTGACGACGGAGTGCTACAGCTTGTCTAACTCAACATCAAGCATTGAGAAAAACTGCTCGAAAGATCATATAAAAACTATTAGAATGTACACTAAGGTGACAAAAGTTATGAGATAGAAATAATCACATCTACAGATGGTGGTAGTATACCTACACAAGGTATAAAAGGGCAGTACTTAGGCGGAGATGCCATTGTCACTCAGATGGTTCGTGTGAAAACGTTTTCCGACGTGATTATGGCCACACGACGGGAATTAATAGATTTTTAAAGCGGAATGGTAGTTGGAGCTAGAAGCATGGGACATTCCATTCCGGAGATCTTGGGGGAATACAGTATTCCGAGATCCACAGTGTCAAGAGTGTCCTGGGAGTAGTAAACTCAGGTACTGCCTCTAAAAAATTCAAATGGTTCAAATGGCTCTAAGCACTATGGAACTTAACATCTGACGTCATCAGTCCCCTAGACTTAGAACTACTTAAACCTAACTAACCTAAGGACACACACACATCCATTCCCGAGGCAGGATTCGAACTTTAGACCGTAGCAGCAGCGTGGTTCCGGACTGAAGCGCCTAGAACCGCTCGGTCACAGGGCACTGCCTCTCACCGAGGACAACGCAGCGGCTGATGGACTTCACTTAACGACCAAGTATATCTGTGTTTAGGTAGAGGTAAGAGTGCTACAAGACAAGCAACACTGCTTGAAATAACCGCAGACATCAATGTGGGACGTACGACGAAAATATTCGTTAGGAAAATCTGGCGAAATTTGGCGTGAATGGGCTACGGCAGCAGACGACCGACGCGAGTGCTTTTGCTAACAGCACGACATCGGTTGCAGCGCCTCTCCTGGACCCGTGACGATCTCGGTTGGACCTTAGACAGCTGAAAAACCGTGTCCTGGACAGATGAGTCCAGATTTCAGTTGGTCATAGCTGGTGGTAAGGTTGAAGTGTGGCGCATACCACACCAAGTCATGGACCCAAGCTGTCAACAACGCATTGTGAAAGCTGCTTGTGCCTCCATAATAGGTGGGCTGTGTTAACACAGAATGGACTGGATCCTATGGTAGAATTTTTATGGTTGACAGTGCACCACGTCACCGGGACACAACTGTTCGCGAGAGGTTTGAAGAACATTCTGGACAATGCCAGCGAATGGCTTGGCCACCCAGATAAGGCGAAATGAATCTCATAGAACATTTATGGGACATAATCGAGAAGTCAGATCGTGCACAAAATTCTGCACCGGCAACATTTTCGCAATTATGGAGGGCCGTAGAGGCAGCATGGCTCAATATTTCTACAGTGACTTGCAACGACTTCTTGAGTCCATTATACTACGCCGGGTAAATGGAGGTTGCACACCATATTAGGAGAGAGTCCACGACTTTTATCTCGTCATTGTAATATTGACCAACTTATAGATGAACACTGTGCAATGGGGATCTTAGTCCTCGTTGTAATCACTGCACTCGTATATGGAAATAATTAATGGCTGATGATACTTCCGCACGTTATTTGAATAATGACGTGGCTCGAAAGAAGAGGCCCTAGAAGAACTATTACGCAATATAGAATACATCGATGCAATGCACTGTGCAAGTTATTTCGTGGAACTTGAAGACACACGGTAGAAAATTTGCCACAGTAGTTCTTCATTGAGCAGTCAACGACAAAACTTATCTTCAGACACGAAAATTTCGGTGCAAAAAAGAGGATATTTATAGTTATTAATATGGGAAAACTAATTGGGACGCGATTTACTTTATCAAAAATGGTTCAAATGGCTCTGAGCACTATGGGACCTAACTGCTGAGGTCATCAGTCCCCTAGAACTTAGAACTACTTAAACCTACCCAACCTAAGGACATCACACACATCCATGCCCGTGACAGGATTCGAATCTGCGACCGTAGCGGTCGCGCAGTTCCAGACTGTAGCGCCTAGAACCGCTCGGCCACACCAGCCGGCGTTACTTTATCATCTGCACTATTTGCAAATGTATGCACAAGATGCCGTCAGGCAAAAGCTGCATCAGATATAGGGACCTACACTTAAATATTCAATAAATGACTTAGCAAAACAGAAATGAGTGCAGCTAATGAAATTAAATAATCTGTTTTGACTCCGAATTAAGTGAGCAAAGGACACGAGTCACTCGATTTCCAAGACGTGGAACATAAGACGAGAATTTCAGTGATTACACAATCCAGATTTATGTGCAAAACTTCCAGCAAGATATAGAATGATCTAAGTTACAGGATAGATGACGAAACTGAATGCAAAATGCTTCGAACTGAATGACAAGGGCACGATCCCATAACCAGCTAATGTGAAACACAAATGCTTTTAACTTTTGCAACACCTTGCGCCTAAATAATGATCGTCTTCGCAAACGCAGAATGAACTTTTCACTCTGTAGTGAAGTGTGCGCTGATACGAAACTTCGTGGCAGATTAAAACTGTGTGCCGGACTGGCTCTCGAGAGATGCTGGCTGAAGTAAAGCTGTGAGGATGCGTCGTGACTCGCACTTGGGTATATTAATTGGTAGAGCACTCGCCAAGGAAAACCGAAGGTCCCGGATTCGAGTCCGCACCTTCGCAAATCATGACAAGCTTGCCACGCAAAAGCTGTGAAAAATAAACCGTGAGATACGAGCACCACGCGAATGATGAGGGCAGCCACTTCCAACAAATGGAACGTTCCCACCAAATCGGGCGACTACTACTACTGCCTCCGACCACCGTCTCCTCATCACACGACTCTCAGGACCAAGTGTGTTTCAGACTATATGCGAGCTTGGCCGAAATAACTGCAGCTATTTGTTTGTCTGCGAGTATGTGGATACCACCGGAGGTAACGCACTTGCACCGGAGTGTGTCAGAGAGACATATCGATGCTGGTTACAGAAATGACTTTGCAAAATATTAGCAAAGACCAGTTCGTGTGTTATTGAAAGCAAAACTGTGGATGAAGTATAAATGTCATTTAACTCGCAACTTTCAAGGCAATATATTTATTAAGTTGAAGAAAAAATGGACTCATTGCATCAGTGAGGCTTTATTTTTAGCGGGTAAATTAGAAATGCCTTTATGTCGGGACTCAAGACAGCCATCGATAAGAACTCCGCACTGTCCTAGAAAACAAAGTAAGTCGGCAAAGTGTATCGGAACGTGTATGCGACTGAGCTAAGGGCTCCCAATGGAGAGGACAGTGTCATTCTTAATGGGGAGCCATACAGTAGTAAACAGCAAAGAAGGCGTCCATTGTAGCTCAAGGTAGATTGCGGAGCTGTAGCTCAGAATAAACGGACACGTAAATAAATTAGCAGATGATACCTCCTTCAGCGTTCCTTAAATCATCCGATTTCCCACCTCTCTCCTACATAATGAACAGAATGGTTTCTCTCTATCCCACGACCTGTCAGGTACCTTTCGTGTCACATTTTGTAGCCTACACGTACTTACTATCTTCACGTATTCTGACTGACAAGTGTGTGGGCAGGGACGTGTTCTTTGGTATACAGGGTTTCGATAACTAGTGACGTGTGTTACTGATTCTCTTGATGTCAATAATACACATGATACTAACTCTTCTGCTGAACTGTAATAAACTCGTGTGCTATGCCCTGAAGGTTGTCTTGACGAGAACGATCACCAGAAATACGCAATGTAATTTCCTATATTTCCCAGACCAACAGAAAAAGCAGACAACCTTGTAGGTAGGGCAACCACAGCTATGAGTAGTCATATTGGGTATTAATAACCGCTTCAACTGTATTTAGTCCTTTATTATTGGATCACTACCGGTTTTAGTGCCACGAGACCGGTAGTGATCCAATAATAAAGGACTAAATACAGCTGAAGCGATTATTAATACCCACGATAACGGAAAAACCTCAAATACATATTGATTTACATTGGTTTCCCTTTGCTGTCGCTTCAGTCTGGAACCGCGGGACCGCTACGGTCGCAGGTTCGAATTCTGCCTCGGGCATGGATGTGTGTGATGTCCTTAGGTTAGTTAGGTTGAAGTAGTTCTAAGTTCTAGGGGACTGATGACCTCAGATGTTAAGTCCCATAGTGCTCACAGCCATTTGAACCATTTGAACCCTTTGTTGTGAAACAGCATTCGAGGAGTTTGTTTTTGCAAAAAAAAAAGTTCAAATGGCTCTGAGCACTATGGGACTCAACTGCTGAGGTCATTGGACCCCTAGAACTTAGAACTAGTTAAACCTAACTAACCTAAGGACATCACAAACATCCATGCCCGAGGCAGGATTCGAACCTGCGACCGTAGCGGTCTCGCGGTTCCAGACTGCAGCTCCTGTAACCGCACGGCCATTTCGGCCGGCTGCAAACAACAAATATCTAATAAAACTGATACTGAAATGTTTTCTATTAACTGTTTACTGACAGAAATTTTCAACTCTGTGACTGAACTGATTAAGTATTTTCTAATTTTAATTTGTGATACACAATGTGCAGAATAAGGAAATCGAAATCTAGAAAAAAAGATTATCGTCTGTGGTTTCTGTTAGAAACAGTGAGCTTGCTGCAGTATGTGATTAGCTTTTATTATTGTTTATGGGAGACATAAATTTCGATAACAGTTACCAGAAGTCACTATTATTACCTTCACCGATTTACCGAAACTGTCTTCCTCATAATAATATTTCTTAGCACTTTGCTTATATATTGTGTCTGTTTATAATCTGAGTCCCCTTAAGAATATAGTGTGGCGTGGCTAATTGTGACAAGAAAATCCGCAAAATGGACCACAATCGGTTTTCTTTACCTTCTTGCAGCTACGATCTTTTCCGGAGTGATAGTGAAATGATAAGAACTGAGTACGAACAAGTCATCAAGGTGTGGTAAGTGCTTACTTTATGGCTGTACTCTGGAAGTTATTGTTTGATGTACAAGTATCTGTCAGCACAAAGCAGAACAGTATAGTTACCGCATTTTACTGCCACAAGAACAAGTCCATCGAAGGGCAGCGTTGCATTCATCTGTAGAAAAGAGACATAGATGGGATGATGTAGAGAAATGTAAAGCACTTACCTAAAAGAACTGTCTCCTAGTCCTGTGCACATGGAGGCTTGGAATGATACACGAATGAAGAGAGGGCTGGATGGCACAGTGGGGGCATACAGTCGGACTGAGGAATGTCATCTTTAAAACGTCAAAACCTTCTACGCCAATAATATTTTGTTCACGACTATTTTCAATCGTTGATCACCATCATAGCATGAAAGGGCAGTTCGTTGATTTCATACAAACAAGCGAGGTGAAAGATCTCATTGTATTGAGAATAGTGGATATACAAACAAGTTTATCTATACAGCATAATCATGAGTATTCATGTCTTCTTCATACATCAGATCTCAGTGAACTGATACATTTCTAATCATGAAGCTTAGTGCAATGGGCTCTTATGCTGATGAACCGTAACATTATAACCACCTTCTGGACAGCGTGTAAATACAGTTACCTGTTAATATTCAGAACTGTTGCCGTTTGCAACACACTTAGCAACTAGACGAGACAGAAGTAACTCAAACAGGGATAAGCAGCATTTACCGGCATATGGAACAACGTTGCCAGGATTGATAACTCACTTGCTAACGAGGACCAGTGGTAAAAATTACTACGAAAATATTCTGGAAATGGTACTTTACACTGCCCCGTCTCATGTTCATCCAGCAGTAGCTGCCGCATGTTTATTTCCGATGTTGTTTCCCAGATGCAACAACATACAGCCCAGGTTGGGTTGATGTTGTTCTGGTCTTCAGTCTGAAGACTAGCTAGGTTGTTGTACCTCTCCACTATTGCCTATCGAACGCAAGCCTCTTCACCTCTCCGCAACTGCTGCAGCTTACATCCCTGTGAACCACCACAATGCTCTGAAGCCTTTGGCTTCTGGTGCAGCTTTTAACCTCCACACTTCCTTCCATTACCAAGCACACGAGTCGTTGAAGTCTCGGGGTACGTTCTATCTGACAATCCATTGTGTTAGTCCTGTTGTACTTTAAATTTTTTCTCCCCGATTCATTTCACTGCCTCTTCTTTAGTAATCCGATTTACCTATCTGACATTAATTCTTCCTTCTGTAACATCACATTTCAAAAGCTACTATTCTTTAGTTGCGTGAAATGTTTTTCATTCATGTTTTACTTTCGTACCAGGCTACGCTCCAGAGAAATACCCGCAGAAAAGATTTCCTGGCACTTAAATCTATATTCGAAGTTAACGAAGATATCTTTTTCAGAAGTACTGTTCTTGCCAGTCTACGTTTTACACCATCTCTTCTTCTGTCATAGTCGTTTATTTTGTTGCAATGTTAATAAAACTTACATACTACGATGCCCGCCTCTGTAGCTGAATGGTAAACATGGGAACACGCACTAAATAACTGATTGTTCTAGGTTATAGTTAATTAACATTTATTTCCATTCCACACAAAATTACGAACAAACTTGTTGTACTTTGACTCTGTGTGCTATTTGACAAAGAAACAAATAAACGATAAACTAAAAAATTTAAATCACCCAGTCTCTGTCCATGAAAGCGATTGCAAACTTGTAAGTCCCACAGAAGGGATCACGATAACTGAAGTCACAGTACTAATTTATGATAGGGATACTAAGCCTGACGTTCATTTAGCACTGACAAAAATCCTCATGAAGTGAGACGAAGTTACAGTCCATTCGGTGGTACACCGACAGCAACAAATGGGCACTAAAGACAATCTGAGCACCACACTAGAACACCTGTGTTGGAGTACAGAGTCCACGGAGGGCCAAGTTGGAGGAGGCTAATTTCCCTTGGCGAGGTACGCATAAAATATCATCCGAAATTGTGCTAAACGCATTCTCTGAAAATTATTTCGAGCAGTTAGTTCATGAGTCCACGCAAATAGTTCAAATGGTTCAAATGGCTCTGAGCACTATGGGACTTAACATCTGAGGTCATCAGTCCCCTAGAACTACTTAAACCTAACTAACCTAAGGACATCACACACATCCATGCCGAGGCAGGATTGGAAGCTGCGGCCGTAGCAGTCGCGCGGTTCCGGACTGAAGCGCCTAGAACCGCTCGGCCATCGCGGCCGGCCTACGCGAATAGTAAACGGTTGTGAAAACACACTTGATCTCTTAGCAACAAATAATCCTGAGTTATTAACGAGCATCAAAACCGATTCAGGGATTAGTGAACACAGAGTCGTAGCGAGACTGAATATTGTAATCCCCAAATCCTCGAAAAGTAAGCGAAAAATATACCTTTTCAAAAAAGCAGATAAAAATTCACTTTACGCCTTCCTAAGAGACAATCTCCAGTCATTCCAAATTAATATCATAAGTGTGGACCAGATGTGGCTTAAATTCAAAGAAATAGTATCGGCAGCAATTGAGAGATTTTTACCAAATAAATTAACGACTGAGCTGATCCTCGTTGATATACAGAACGGGTTAGAATACTGTTGCAGAAACAACGAAACAAATATGTCAAATTTAAACAGACGCAAAATCCCCAAGATTGGCGATCTTTTACAGAAGCTCGAAATTTAGCGCGGACTTCAATGCGAGATGCCTATAACAGTTTCCACAACGAAACTTTGTCCCGAAATCTGGCAGAAAATCCAAACAGATTCTGGTCGTATGTGAAGTATGTTAGCGGCAAGAAACAATGAACGCCTTCTCTGCGCGATAGCAATGGAGATACTATCGAAGACAGTGCTTCCAAAGTAGAGTTACTAAACACAACCTTCCGAAATGTCTTCACTAAAGAAGACGAAGTAAATATTCCAGAATTCGAATCGAGAACAGCTGCCAACATGAGTAACGTAGAAGTAAATATCCTCGGAGTAGCGAAGCAACTTGAATCACTAAATAAAACCAAGTGTTCTGGTCCAGACTGTATACAAATTAGGTTCCTTTCGGAGTATGCTGATGCATTAACTCCATACTTAAGTCATATACAACCATTCAGTCGACGAAAGGTCCGTACCAAAAGACTGGAAAGTTGCACAGGTCACACCAATATTCAAGAAAGGTGATAGGAGTTATCCACTAAATTACAGGCCCATATCGTTAACGTCGATATGTAGCAGGATTTTAGAATATATATTGTGTGCAAACATTATGAATTACGTCGAAGAAAACGGTCAATCCACACATAGTCAACATAGGTTTAGAAAACATCGTTCCTATGAAACACTAGTTCTTAATTCACATGAAGCGTTGAGAGCTATTGACAAGGGATTTCAGATCGATTCCGTATTTCTGGATTCCCGGGAGGCTTTTGACACGGTACCAAACAAGCGGCTCGTAGTGAAATTGCGTGCTTGTGGAATATCGTCTCAGTTCTGTGACTGTATTCGTCATTTCCTGTCAGAGATGTCACAGTTTGTAGTAATTGACGGAAAGTCATCGAGTAAAACAGAAGTGATTTCTGGCGTTCCCCAAGGTATTGTTATAGGCCCTTTGCTGTTCCTTATCTATGTAAACGATTTTGGATACAATCTGAGCAGCCGTCTTTGGTTGTTTGCAATTGACGCTGTCGTTTATCATTTAATAAGTCATCAGAAGACCAAAACAAACTGCAAAATGATTTAGAAAAAATATTTGAATAGTGCAAAAAGAGGCAGTTGACCACAAATAACGAAAAGAGTGAGGTCATCCACATGAGTGCTAAAAGGAACTCGTTAAACTTCGGTTACACGATAAATCTGTTTAATCTAAAAGCCGTAAATTCAACGAAATAACTAGGTATTACAATTACGAACAACTTAAATTGGAAGGAACACATAGAAAATGTTGTGGGGAAAGCCAACCAAAGACTGCGTTTTATTGGCAGGACACTTAGAAAATCTAACAGACCTTCTAAGTGACTGCCTACACTACGCTTGTCCGTCCTCTTTTAGAATGCTGCTGTTCGATGTGGGATCCTTACCGGATAAGATTGACGGAGTACATCTAAAAAGTTCAAAGAAAGGCAGCACGTTTTGTATTATCGCGAAATATGGAAGAGAGTGTCACAGAAATGATACAGGATTTGGTCTGGAAATCATTAAGAGAAAGGCGTTTTTAGTTGCGACGGAATCTTCTCACGAAATTCCAATCACCAACTTTCTCCTCCGATTGCGAAAATATTTTGTTGACACCGATGTACATAGGGAGGAACGATCACCAAGATAAAATAAGGGAATCAGAGCTCGTACGGAAAGATGTAGCTGTTCATTCTTTCCGCGCGCTTTACGAGATTGGAATAATAGAGAATTGTGAAAGTGGTTCGATGAACCCTGTGGCAGGCACTTTAATGTTATTTGCAGAGTATCCATGTAGACGTAGATGTAGATTATGACACGTTGCCCCCAAGCGACATTTGCATAGAGCAAAGTTTTGTACGGTCGCTTTAAAAAGTCTGATCATAGTCGACGGCTCAAAACATTGCTGAGAAACAACGGCACTAAAGCACGGACCATCTTGAGTGCCAACTGTTCTTTTCCCGAAAGTGATGTGTGAAGATCAGGGCTTTATGCATCCACACACCTAGGTACATAGTCGTTACCGGCCAAGGGATTCGCACGTTATTCACAGTTAAGTGTATGTCCAGCAGAGGCTTCTTCTTCGTAAGTAGCACTGCTGCGGTATGCGCAGCATTGATGGCAATTTTATTTATCATCGTCCAGGGTTCTAATAAATCAATCTGCCGTCACATTCAGCGAATCATTCGTGGAATATTGCATCCCGACATTGAGAACGCTGCCTTAGCAGTGTGGAGGCTGGCCAGGAGGTGTTGTTCCAGGTCGTTTATGTAAGTATTAAATAACAACTGCCATAAAAAGGAGCTTTGAGGAATGCTGGTGGCAGGACGCTTCACAGCAGACTTCCTTCCTTGTATTTTAACGAGCAACTGTCTGTTGGATCTAATTAACAGTCTTCGAGAGGAGTGTTAAACAGTAACTTTTCCGACAAAATGCGACGCTGTACTCTGTCATACGCCGTTTTAATATCGACAAGCACTCAAGTCGTTGATTCAGAACGATTAAAGTTGGCCTGTATCCGGCTGAAAACCAAACTGTTCCGGGTTGTTGATATTATGTTGTTCAAGGCGGTCTTTGAGTCTGGAGAGAAGGACACGTTCCGGCACCTCAGCCATCGTCGGCAATAGTTGGCTCCTTGAGAGAAGGTTCGGGAATGGGGACCACTTTGCCTACCTTCCATGGCACCGGAACAAACGCAAGGCAAATCCAACTATT
The DNA here is from genome assembly GCF_023898315.1 of Schistocerca nitens. Taxonomy (NCBI): domain Eukaryota; kingdom Metazoa; phylum Arthropoda; class Insecta; order Orthoptera; family Acrididae; genus Schistocerca; species Schistocerca nitens. The sequence goes on from NC_064615.1 coordinate 732,164,928, forward strand.
AATGACGCGCATGAGAAGAGGCAGTGAGCTGCCGGACGCCATCCTAAATACAAGCCCAACGAAATGATATATGCTTGCTGGATGACACATGATTTGCGAAGACAAGGTAGTGCTACTGGTGTCTCGATGCAAGTGCTTCTTTTGGCGAACTAGCGCTGTATATTTCCGTGATGATGGCTGGAGTTCAACAAGAAAACAGGCTGGAATGTTTTGTATACAGTACAGCCGTGTTGATATGGCGTGTCTGCCGTACTACTGCTGTCTAAATCTGCCAAGAGAGTGTCTGCTGCGGTGTCGGGACATGGGCAACTTGCAGTCCATACCTGTAATGCGGGTGGCCTTCGTCGCAGGCGAAAACCTTGGATACATAAGTTTGTGCGTCAGTTTACTGTACAGAAGTTGGCGTTCAATTCCCGGAACTGCCAGGGATGAATTCCTGGTGGAAGAACTGGAACGTGGTGTTCTCAGTCTCGTGATGTCAAAAGAGGAGATAACTAAGTGTGAAGCAGTGGCTCCAAGGGCTGAAAAGTCGACAACGGCCAGGAGAGCGCTCTGCTGACCCCCCTCCCCCCACACCCCTCCTTACCATATCCGAATGACGCCATTGACAGAGGCGTGATACGGTGACGAGTGGATACTAAATGGCCCTTTAGGGTCAGTACACAGAGCTGGTTATCTGCTACGTTTAGAGTCTTATTTCCTAATCCAGTCCCCTCAACAGTACCTGATTTAATTTGGTTATACTATGTTACCTGTTTTTCAAACTGCCTATTGGCATCTGTCTCGGGTTCTTCGGCCGACGTTCATCTAATGATTTTTCTGACGTTTCGCCAGCACGAGTGGCTGGCATTGTCAAAGCTTCACCACCGGCAATGGAGGGTGAAGCTTTGACAACGCCAGCCACTCGTGCTAGCGAAACGTCAGAAAAATCATTAGATGAACGTCGGCCGAAGAACCCGAGACAGAAGCCAATAGGCAGTTTGTCAACAAGTGGCCACGAAAGCCTTAACAATTTTGTATTACCTGTTTTTATATTTTCATTTGCATCTTATAGCGTGTTTTCAAACCATATCCATTCCATTCAACTGCTTTTCCAAATCCTTTACCGTCTCTAAAAGAATTATAACGTCGTTGGCAAACCTAAAAACATGAGGTTCTTCTCCATGAACTTTAATTTCTTATCTAATTTCGCCTTGGTTTTCTTCACAGCTTACTCAATGCATACGGTGAGTAAAACCGTTGTTAGGCTACAACACTATCTCACTCTCTCCTCAACTACTGGTATGAATTTTCGAAGCAGGCTACAAAATCCCAATCAGCAACGCTTCAGTTCTAAACTAGTGATCAAATTTGAATCTTTCTCACCAGCCAGGTTATCAGCAAGCACTAATGCGCTGCTTCCTGGACTCGGGTAGGCGCGGCCCCGGATCAAATCCGCCTGGCGGATTAACGACGAGGGCCGGTGTGCTGGCCAGCCTGGGTGTGGTTTTTATGTAGTTTTCCACATCCTTCTAAATGAATACCGGTCTGGTCCCCACGTCCCGCCTCAGTTACACGCTTCGCAGACATCTGAACACATTCGCACTGTTTCATGGATTACACTAGATGCAGACAGTTGGGGTACAGTAATCCCGTCCCGGGGGGCGCGGGGTGGCGACAGGAAGGGCTTCTGGCCATACTCTGACACTAACATCGCCAACTTCACAGTAACAAGGCCGACCCCGCGTCTAAGTGTGACAAAGGCCCAAAGCAAATGAAATGACGAACTTTGACTCTTTATCCGTTGTTGCTGCGTCATTAGTGTCAGTATAAACAGCATGAGTCTGCTTTAGAAGCCAAAATGCTGCAGGGTTCGGCAAAGAGTTTTAGTAGACGAAAATAAGTTTCGCCTGGTCTGATGACCCACGGTTATTGTCAAAAGTCGATGATATGCAGATACGCTATCACTCAGACTAACGACCGTTAGAAATATGCATCATGCTACAGATGCAGGCAGGTGGGGACATTCATCTGGGATTCCATGGGTGTGATAGTAATCCAAGGCACCATGACAGCTGTGGAATAAATGAACATTCATTCCTTTATCCTTGATGTGTCCCGAACAGTGAAGGCATCATGCAACAGAATAACTGTCTGTGTCATAATGTCAGAATCGTGGCATAGCGCTTTACGGAGAATGATAGTTATGTCTTAGCCACTAGATTCGTCTGACCTGAACCCGATGGAAACATCAGAGACGCTATCGGGAAACAACTCCACGCTCACAAACCAACTGCCTGCAATATACGGGAATTCCGTCAGATTTACGTATACATCTGATGTCAAATACCTACAGAAACATTTTATCACTTCTGCATTGCGTTCTAAATATAGACCGAGGTGCCACTGAGCAGGTGGTCGTAATTGTTTGGCTGTTTAGGGCTCTTGCTATATAAAAGTTTCTTCTACTTATTCCCCTGTGCAGCATGTTGCAGTTTGTGTCGTGAATGGCGGAACATCCCGTAGTTCCTATACGCGAATGTGTTATGAACTACACGCCACGGACGTCTCATCCAGCATGTACCCATAACAATAAGACTTGACTGCTGGACCACAATTATTGGCAGGCTGTCTAGGAAGCAGTCCAGGGCCCCCTTATCAAAGGAGCCGGCACTGTAGAACTTGCAAATAAGAAATCTCTTTGTTTTAGTACTGTTTTCCGGGGCCTCTTACTACCGTAAAACATGCAGGGGTAATTATTTTGTGTGGTCTTAGTCGGTTGAACTTTTCAGCTGATACGAATAATTAAGTAAGTATTCACATACCAAACTCCGCGGTCGTTCGCGTGAAACCTGTGGAAATTTAGTTGACAAAATATAAGCCTACTAAGAGTATGGTTACGGAAATCTGGCAGTTTTTGAAGTGAGTTCGATTTCTCGATAAACCGATTTCTTTCGTACCATATTTCATTCAAACCGAGACGCAGAAAAACTCGCGAAATGTGGATTGTTCAGCTATTGAAGTTGGGGAAAGCCATTTGGAGATAAATTTATACGAATTTAATTTCAGTAACATTTGTGGTGGTTATTATAGTCCATAGTTACAATGTTATCTTTAAAACTGAAATATAGATTTTTTTCATGTGCATGTGTCCTTTTTTAAATACAGTTGTTCATAATGATGTTAATAAATGTTAAAGAGTACCTTACCGATTGCAGTTGTTTGCATTTTCTATTATCATCAGTTCAATCATAAATTGTATAGTCACATGTCATGAAACGACCGTGTGGCATCGTTGGCTGGGAGGCCCCGGCCAGGGAAGTTCGGCCGCCAAGTTGCAAGTCTTATTTCAGGTGACGCCACATTGGGTGACTTGCGTGTCAGCGATGATGACGAAATGATCATGAGGACAACACAGCACCCAGTTCACGAGCGGAGAAAATCTCCAACCCGGTCGGGAATCGCATCCGGGCCCACTGCATGGTAGGCAAACACGTTACCACTCAGCTACGCAGATATAGAATCAGCTTACCACTTGTGGAATAAACTAAAAAAACCTCAAATCTTATGTTATTGGATTTTAATGCGAGTAATAATCATATAATGATATGTGTGTTGTGTGATGTTCTTAGGTTAGTTAGGTTTAAGTAGTTCTAAGTTCTAGGGGACTGATGACCATAGATGTTAAGTCCCATAGAGCTCAGAGCCATTTTTGATATCCCACGGGGTGGGTTCAGCCGTCTGTCGGAAAGGATGTTCTTCTTCCACGCACATTGACCCCTTTTCTTGCGGATATGAGAAAGTTGCATAGTATGTGTACTTGTAGAGTCAGGTGAGTGCAGTGGACGAATGGATAGTTTGGTATTATATTTGCGTTGTATCACGATAGCACAGATATTGTCTCGTATTTGTTCAGTGAGCTGAGTATAATGGATTCGTGTATAGTGTAGTGTTATGTTTGTGTTGTACGATGGTGAAAAGAGAAGGGAGAGGATGAAACCCAGTGCCGGCACACAGCTTACTCTACGCCAGTAGCAACAAGAGGTCCGCCGAGTTTAACTTCCCCATCCGACGGATGTATCATCAAAGTTTCACATGCTCTCACTTCAGGATGCACTGCGCTCTGGTTTGAAATGCCGTCCAGGACATTGGCACAAAGACTGATGATCAGGAAATTTACGTTACCACCTCTCATCTCCTTGCTGACCAAATATTAGGAGTGAAAATTTCATCCACCACCCAATTTACCTCCATGTCGAATGCCACCCCACAAGTGAGCCTCAGCGACTTGGACTAGAGAGGCAGGTACTGCTCTAAAATGCTATTCTTGCACCTTAGTTATTGAAACGTTTCCCCTGTTGTGAGTTCCATCACTGCTTCAGCCTGGTGGTGTATAGGCCATGCTTGACGATGTAAATCTTCAGCTTTGTTTCGCCGAGTAATGACTAGCGTCTACAGGACAAATTTCCGCGTTTTGGCCTTGAAGGGCCAATCGTGGCCGGATGACCGCTGTGTCATCCTCTGCCAATGAGGTCGTTGAATGCAGTGTGGAGGGGCATATGGACAGCACACGGCTCTCCCGGACTTGTCGGGCTTCCTGACCTTGGAAGCGCTACTACATTGTAAAGTAGCCCCTCAGTTAACCTCTGTGCACAGCCCGTTCCAGTTCTTACACCAAGGAAACATCCCTGGCAATACCGGGACTCGAACCCCCACATGGCAGTTAGTCTCACTGCCCACTCACAATGAGATCACCTGGCAATCGGTAATTGTAATTCTTTATATTATTGATACCAGAAGTTCACAAATTAAATATCAGTTGCCAAAGCCGTTCCATGCAACACTCAAAAATTCTCGAGGGAATCGAGTGCAATGGTTTCCGAGGACCTATAATTCAGTTAATTTACGACGGTTTGCACGGTGGCTTGTGTTGCTGACTTGGCAGCGTCTGAGATTAGTAATCGAATAATCAGTGGATTAATGGTTCGAATGATGCTACTGACTTTTTCTCGTTTAATCTTTTCCTCCTTCAGTTCGCATAGAGTGCGCGGAGAATGAGGGTGGTAGATTCGCAGTCAGACATGGGGAGATCGGTAGTCTTGGGGGGGGGGGAGGGGGATTGAGAGCTGACTATTAGCGTGCTGTAGGGGAAATGCCGAGGGGAAGTGCTGTTCTGAATTGAAGTCTATTCTTTCATTTTTTGTAAATATTAAGTGGAGCCCCTCCACATCCACATTTGCATGGTGAGGGTCCAGAAAGATCTACTTTTACGTCTAATTTCGTTAGTGTCTAAAAAGATTTCCTCTGAAAATGTAGCTACAGCAGCGGTTTATTTTCGCCAATCTTATTAACCATTCATAAACGTCAAAGATGCCTCATGAGTAGTAAATTTTGAATAAAACCTACATTTCTCTTGTTGCCATGTTAAAATTTTGCTTCTTTCGCCAGAACAAAGCAGAGTTTACATAGCGTTACCTCACTAACATGTTGTGCAGAACTAACTTCGAGAGAATTCTGGAACTTCGGTTTATTAAGTTTATTACTGGAGGAAATGAGGATAAGTAAGCTCAATAGCTTATGAAGAAGAACGTCTTCGGTACAAAAACAAATGCGAGATGTCTACATTTACGTTGTTTAAAAACCAACAGGATTTCTCTTTTCACCAGGCCCTTTTACCAGATATTTCATTCTAGCTTTAACACTGGCGGCACGACCACAAATGAGTGTGTTACGTAACATCAGTGTTCTTCAGATTGGTAACAAAGAGAAACTACTACTCAAGCATAAAGAAAAATTCAGTGTGTTAGCTAAATTTCTTAGACTGCAATACATCATGTAATATGTATCAAATGCAAAATCGTAGCAACCCCTATTTTTCATTGCAATTTTTTTCGAATTTTGCGCAATGTCTTACTTAATTGCAGATATTACAATAACTATGAATATTAACCTCCCCCCATGAACCATGGACCTTGCCGTTGGTGGGGAGGCTTGCGTGCCTCAGCGATACAGATGGCCGTACCGTAGGTGCAACCACAACGGAGGGGTATCTGTTGAGAGGCCAGACAAACATGTGGTTCCTGAAGAGGGGCAGCAGACTTTTCAGTAGTTGCAGGGGCAACAGTCTGGATGATTGACTGATCTGGCCTTGTAACACTAACCAAAACGGCCTTGCTGTGCTGGTACTGCGAATGGCTGAAAGCAAGGGGAAACTACGGCCGTAATTTTTCCCGAGGGCATGCAGCTTTACTGTATGGATAAATGATAATGGCGTCCTCTTGGGTAAAATATTCTGGAGGTAAAATAGTCCCCCATTCGGATCTCCGGGCGGGGACTACTCAAGAGGACGTCGTTATCAGGAGAAAGAAAACTGGCATTCTACGGATCGGAGCGTGGAATGTCAGATCCCTTAATCGGGCAGGTAGGTTAGAAAATTTAAAAAGGGAAATGGATAGGTTAAAGTTAGATATAGTGGGAATTAGTGAAGTTCGGTGGCAGGAGGAACAAGACTTTTGGTCAGGTGATTACAGGGTTATAAATACAAAATCAAATAGGGGTAATGCAGGAGTAGGTTTAATAATGAATAGGAAAATAGGAATGCGGGTAAGCTACTACAAACAGCATAGTGAACGCATTATTGTGGCCAAGATAGACACAAAGCCCATGCCTACTACAGTAGTACAAGTTTATATGCCAACTAGCTCTGCAGATGATGAAGAAATTGATGAAATGTATGACGAGATAAAAGAAATTATTCAGGTAGTGAAGGGAGACAAAAATTTAATAGTCATGGGTGACTGGAATTCAGTAGTAGGAAAAGGGAGAGAAGGAAACATAGTAGGTGAATATGGATTGGGGGGAAGAAATGAAAGAGGAAGCCGCCTTGTAGAATTCTGCACAGAGCATAACTTAATCATAGCTAACACTTGGTTCAAGAATCATGAAAGAAGGTTGTATACCTGGAAGAATCCTGGAGATACTAAAAGGTATCAGATAGATTACATAATGGTAAGACAGAGATTTAGGAACCAGGTTTTAAATTATAAGACATTTCCAGGGGCAGATGTGGATTCTGACCACAATCTATTGGTTATGAACTGCAGATTGAAACTGAAGAAACTGCAAAAAGGCGGGAATTTAAGGAGATGGGACCTGGATAAACTGAAAGAACGAGAGGTTGTACAGAGTTTCAGGGAGAGCATAAGGGAACAATTGACAGGAATGGGGGAAAGAAATACAGTAGAAGAAGAATGGGTAGCTCTGAGGGATGAAGTAGTGAAGGCAGCAGAGGATCAAGTAGGTAAAAAGACGAGGGCTAATAGAAATCCTTGGGTAACAGAAGAAATATTGAATTTAATTGATGAAAGGAGAAAATATAAAAATGCAGTAAATGAAGCAGGCAAAAAGGAATACAAACGTCTCAAAAATGAGATCGACAGGAAGTGCAAAACTGCTAAGCAGGGATGGCTAGAGGACAAATGTAAGGATGTAGAGGCTTATCTGACTAGGGGTACGATAGATACTGCCTACAGGAAAATTAAAGAGACCTTTGGAGAGAAGAGAACCACTTGTATGAATATCAAGAGCTCAGATGGCAACCCAGTTCTAAGCAAAGAAGGGAAGGCAGAAAGGTGGAAGGAGTATATAGAGGGTTTATACAAGGGCGATGTATTTGAGGACAATATTATGGAAATGGAAGAGGATGTAGATGAAGATGAAATGGGAGATAAGATACTGCGTGAAGAGTTTGACAGAGCACTGAAAGACCTGAGTCGAAACAAGGCCCCGGGAGTAGACAACATTCCATTAGAACTACTGATGGCGTTGGGAGAGCCAGTCATGACAAAACTCTACCATCTGGTGAGCAAGATGTATGAGACAGGCGAAATACCCACAGACTTCAAGAAGAATATAATAATTCCAATCCCAAAGAAAGCAGGTGTTGACATATGTGAAAATTACTGAACTATCAGTTTAATAAGTCACAGCTGCAAAATACTAACGCGAATTCTTTACAGACGAATGGAAAAACTGGTAGAAGCGGACCTCGGGGAAGATCAGTTTGGATTCCGTAGAAATGTTGGAACACGTGAGGCAATACTAACCTTACGACTTATCTTAGAAGAAAGATTAAGAAAAGGCAAACCTACGTTTCTAGCATTTGTAGACTCAGAGAAAGCTTTTGACAACGTTAACTGGAATACTCTCTTTCAAATTCTGAAGGTGGCAGGGGTAAAATACAGGGAGCGAAAGGCTATTTACAATTTGTACAGAAACCAGATGGCAGTTATAAGAGTCGAGGGGCATGAAAGGGAAGCAGTGGTTGGGAAAGGAGTGAGACAGGGTTGTAGCCTCTCCTTGATGTTGTTCAATCTGTATATTGAGCAAGCAGTAAAGGAAACAAAAGAAAAATTCGGAGTAGGTATTAAAATCCATGGAGAAGAAATAAAAACTTTGAGGTTCGCCGATGACATTGTAATTCTGTCAGAGACAGCAAAGGACTTGGAAGAGCAGTTGAACGGAATGGACAGTGTCTTGAAAGGAGGATATAAGATGAACATCAACAAAAGCAAAACGAGGATAATGGAATGTAGTCAAATTAAATCGGGTGATGCTGAGGGGATTAGATTAGGAAATGAGACACTTAAAGTAGTAAAGGAGTTTTGCTATTTAGGGAGTAAAATAACTGATGATGGTCGAAGTAGAGAGGATATAAAATGTAGACTGGCAATGACAAGGAAATCGTTTCTGAAGAAGAGAAATTTGTTAACAAGAGTATAGATTTCAGTGTCAGGAAGTCGTTTCTGAAAGTATTTGTATGGAGTGTAGCCATGTATGGAAGTGAAACATGGACGATAACCAGTTTGGACAAGAAGAGAATAGAAGCTTTCGAAATGTGGTGCTACAGAAGAATGCTGAAGATAAGGTGGGTAGATCACATAACTAATGAGGAGGTATTGAATAGGATTGGGGAGAAGAGAAGTTTGTGGCACAACTTGACTAGAAGAAGGGATCGGTTGGTAGGACATGTTTTGAGGCATCAAGGGATCACAAATTTAGCATTGGAGGGCAGCGTGGAGGGTAAAAATCGTAGAGGGAGACCAAGAGATCAATACACTAAGCAGATTCAGAAGGATGTAGGTTGCAGTAGGTACTGGGAGATGAAGAAGCTTGCACAGGATAGAGTAGCATGGAGAGCTGCATCAAACCAGTCTCAGGACTGAAGACCACAACAACAACAACATGAATATTAACGAAATGATGGGCAAGTCATCATAAAGCTGAGACATAATGATGATGATGAGGTCTCATACTCCTTGACAGAGCGTAGGGACACCCACACCGCAGTACAAGGCAAGGTCCTAGTGGAGGTGGTTTGCCATTGCCTTCCTCCGACCGTAATGGGGATGAATACTCATGACGACACAATAACACCCAGTCATCTCAAGGCAGGTGAAAATCCCCGACCCCGCCGGGAAGCGAAGCGGGGACCCCGTCCTCGGAAAGCGAGAACGCTACCGCGAGACCACGAGCTGCGGACTGAGACATAAAGCCACAGGTAACGCAAAAAGGATTTTTTTGCTGAATAGTTTCCGTAAAACTGTTTGAGAAAGACTGCAGGGGGTTCGCCTCGATTCCATCACAGTGTGTCGCCTACAGTCCGAAAGCGGAATATGTGCCTCCCTTTCCGAACAAACGAATGAATAACCGAGCACTTCGGACGTAAACTGGTCACTGCGCATAGTCCACCGTATCCTGTACAGACTATACCTACATCATTTAAACATAAAATTTATCAAATATATGCTATTTAACGCCCACCCAATCATTTCGTATGAAGAATCTACGCCTTCTTGTTCCTAATAACATATCACAAACAAAATTTCAGTTTTAATTGCAAATACAAATTATTAATTATTGATATTTTATAAAAGCTTTTTAATAAATTCGTAAAGTTTTTTTAAAATTTAAACAATATTTATTAACAGCCTATTATAAAGTACCACTGATTAAGGATTTATATTTGCAATGCTTGTGGCTTGTAACTAGAAAAAAGGATACATAAATTTTTCATAAAAGTTATAACTATATATGAATTTTATCTTTTATTGTTGTAGGTATTGGAACTGAATGAAAACAATAAAACGCTAAAAAAACCGTAGCACGAATCGAACTAGCGATCGTTTGATTATGTAGTTACCATTTTCCGACGCTACCGAGTGAACCACGTGGCCAAGGATGAAGAAACGCTATAACTTGAGTGAATTAAATTTTTTTGAAAATATTCAAAGTCGATTTTCTCGAGAATTGACTGCTTTGGTGGATTGATATTTGAGTTCTGAACTTCACGTACCTTAAATATAAAAAATACAAAAAACAGAAAAACAATTACATAAATACGATTGCCAGTTGGTCTCCTTGTCAGTTACAGAGGCAGACGCCTACGGCACAAGAGAGTGCGATACCGAAGACACTTTGCACTCGCTGTGCTGTTTCCACGGCGGGCAGCAGCAGACGAGGGTACGTGCAAACAGCACGGCGGGACGCACACACCAACAGGTGTCGGCCAGGTGCGCTTGCGCCGTGCGAGTGGACTTCCTAGCGTGGCCTGGCGTCCCGCCACGCTCCACCCTGCCCCAGTGTTGTCCGGGCAACGCGCGCCGTCGCGTCGGCACCCACAGGTACGTACGCACTGCACAGCGCTGGCGTGCGCTCATCACTGTGTGTCCCTCTCCTTGTGGCCGCGTGTACTCTACTCAGGGTGGTCTTAAGGACTTTACCGTATTGTCTATACGCAGCGTGTATGCTGTTTGCGAGATATATTACAAGCTTTCACTTATTTCACTACGAAATATTGTCGTAGTTAGTACAAATGTACACTGAGTAGCCAAAAGCCATGGGATGCACGAATGTGGTAGCCGACTTCGGCCACTGAAGTCTATCGGTGCATTCTACTTCGTACAGTCCTGGCAGGAATGGAATCCAGGCAATCCATTTTCCAGTTAGCAACGATAAGATTCACAGTATACCATCGATAGCTTCGCGCAGCCTAAGTGACGTCCGGTTAGCCAGACACTTGCGGTCTCCCTGTGCGTTGGGCTAACACGTGCATCGTAGATCCGCGAACAACAATGTTGACATCGCACATCGGAATTTTTGTACAGATTCTCTTAGCCTCAGTTTGCAAAAATGGAATGAACTAAAGTTTGTGAGATGTGCATACATCTTACCGCATTCATTGTTTCATGAAGATTATATATACTAATAAGAGTATCATCACTAATATTTCGCGCCCGCATCCCGTGGTCGTGCGGTAGCGTTCTCGCTTCCCACGCCCGGGTTCCCGGGTTCGATTCCCGGCGGGGTCAGGGATTTTCTCTGCCTCGTGATGGCTGGGTGTTGTGTGCTGTCCTTAGGTTAGTTAGGTTTAAGTAGTTCTAAGTTCTAGGGGACTTATGACCACAGCAGTTGAGTCCCATAGTGCTCAGAGCCATTTGAACCATTTGAACTAATATTTCGCCAGCCCCCCGAATAGCTGTGCGGTCTAACGCACTGCTTTTCGGGCGGGAAGGAGTGCCGGTACCCGGCACGAATCCGCCCGGCGGGTCAGTGTCGAGGTCCGGTGTGCCGGCCAGCCTGTGGATGGTTTTTAAGGCGGTTTTCATCTCCCTCGACGAATGCGGGCTGGTTCCCCTTATTCCGCCTCAGTTACACTGTGTCGGCAATTGCTGCGCAAACACTGTCTCCGCGTAAGCGTACACCATAATTACTCTACCACGCAAACATCTGGGCTTACACTCGTCTGGTGTGAGACGTTCCCGGGGGGACCGACTGGGGGCCGAATTGCACAATAATACTAGGTTCGGTGTGGGCGGCGGTAGAGTGAGTGGACTGCTGTAGCCTGTTGTGGGGTTGTGAACCACTGAGGGCTAGGCGGGGACGAAGCCTCTGCGTCGTTTCTAGGGCCCCAATTCAATACAATACAATACAAAATACAATATCTCTCCACACTGTCAATGATGGAATCCTCAGGAAATGCAGGTCATCAGCAAAGGAAGTAGTTTACAAAACTCCCGTTCGACCGGGACTTGAATATTGTTCGTCAGTATGGCATCGGTATCAGATAGGAACGATAGTGGAATTAGAGAAGATCAAAAGAAGAGCAGCACTTTTCCTTACAGGCTCATTTAGTAAGCGCCAAAGCGTCACGGAGATGCTCGGCCAACTCCAGTGACAGACGTTGCAAGAGAGGCGTTCTGAATCACGCTAAGGTCTACTGTTAAAGTTCCAACTAATATACTGCTTCTTCCTACTTACATAACGTGAAAAGACCATGAAGATAAAATTAGAGAGATTTGAGCCCAGAAGAATGCTTACCAGCAATCGTTCTTCCCACGAACCATTCACGATTGGAGCAGAAAATGGGGGAAATGACATTCCTACGTAAAGTACCCTCCGCCACACACCGTAAGGTGATTTGCGGAGTATAGATGTAGATGTAGAACATTCATGTGTCATACGCTGCACAGTTTGAAATGGGACAGTTCGTACGCGACTTTCGGGCACTTAGTTTATTTGGAATGTAAATCCATCTAATCCGGTTCAAATTCCACTCATGGCGTACCTTAGCAGCAAATATAATACTACTTTAGCGGATGACATGTTACACAGCATTGTATACCGGTGCCTTTCAAAAGAGATTATCCACGTATTTGGGCGCAATACCACAATCATCTAAGCAGGGAGTTAGGAATTCTTTCAAACGTACTCGGATCTTCTCGAAAGTTGACAAAACTGTACCATTCACCACTCCAGTTCTTCAACCTTGTCAACGGAAGTGCTGTTCACTTCATTTCTGAGATGAGCCCTGGCAGAAAAATTCCGGTGGATCGAGATCCGGTGATCTTGAAGGCCAAGGTAGAAACGCTCATCAGCCTATCCCTTTATGACCATGTTGGCGCTTCTAAGTCATTTTAATGCCGCTGCGAAATTTTCCGGTACCCCTTGAATTATCTACCACAGTCCCCAACCAAAGGCCACGGGTATAATTACAGCCCAGATAGATGGAAACTGTATCGACAAGTTTACATTTCAAGTATGTTTGATACTGAAGTCAGACACTTCGAATTATTTCGCAAGTGGCTCATATTAGAAATCATGTTTACTGGCAAGTTTTTGCTTCTGCTGTCATCTGCAGGGTGATTATAATTAAATATTCGCAACCAGCGCGAGTGTAGACAGAACACTATCTACTGCACGGATACCTAACATTTATGAATGTTATTCAGAGTGTGCTGTACAGGATTAGCGTTATTAGTAGTGTTAGTGTCTCGACTTCCCGTTAGGCGCCGGAACTGGTACAGCAACGTACGGCTGAAACACAAGCATCATTGTGCATTACAGTTGCAGAAAGTCAACGTGGGTGTGGACAAATTGAGCAGTGCTTCACTCGTAGAGCTGTTTCATCAAAACAACAGAAATAGTGCTACTCTGCTGCTCATCGCGAATACCGGCGCGTTAGAGGATTCCTTCAAATGGTTCAAATGGCTCTGAGCACTATGGGACTTAACATCTGAGGTCGTCAGTCCCCTAGAACTTAGAACTACTTAAACCTAGCTAACCTAAGGACATCACACACATCCATGCCCTAGGCAGGATTCGAACCTGCGGCCGTAAAAGTCGCGAGGTTCCGGACTGAAGCGCCTAGAACCACTCGGCCACAGCAGCCGGCTGTCAAAATGTCCCAGGGCCCCCTTGCAGTGATATTTTTCCGGAAGTCAGATGGTAAGTCGCCGGACTTATACATTTACACAACAACGTGAATAGTCGATTTATTGCCACTCTGTTGGAATGTTATCTGTCCCTTCTGCCTTATATCTCAACTCTTCCAAAGCTCTCTTAAATTCTTATTCTAATACTGGATCCCCTATTTCTTCCCTATCGATTCCTGTTTCCTTTTCTATCATTTAAAAAAAATCTTCTCCCTCATAGAGGCCTTGAATGTACTCTTTCCACCTATCCGCTCTCACCTCTGCATTTAACAGTGGAATTACCGTTCCACTCTTAATGTTACCACCTTCGCTTTTAGTTTCACTGAAGGTTGTTCTAACTTTCCTGTATGCTGAGTCAGTCCTCCCGACAATCTTTTCGTTTTCTTCACATTTTTCATGCAGCCATTTCGTCTTAACTACCATGCACTTGCTGTTTATTTCATTTCTAAGCGACCTGTATTTCTGTATTCCTGAATTTCCCTGAACATTTTTATACTTCCTTCTTTCATCGATCAACTGAAGCATTTCTTCTGTTACCCATGGTTTCTTCACAGTTGCCTTCTTTGTACCTATGTTTTTCTTTCTAACTTCGGTGATTGCCCTTTTTAGAGATGTCCATTCCTCTTCAACTGTACTGCATACTGAGCTTTTCTTTATTGCTGTATCTATAGCCTTAGAGAAGTTCATCTCCTCATCCCTTAGTAGTTGTGTATCCGACTTCATCGCGTTTTGGTTCTTCCTGACTATTCTCTTGACCTTCAGCCTATTCTTCATCACTACCGCATTGTGGTCTGAGTCTATGTTTGCTCCTGGGTACACCTTACAATCCAGTATCTCATTTCAGAATCTCTGTCCGACCATGATGTAAGCTGAGTGAAATCTTCCCTTCTCACCTGGTCTTTTCCAAATATATCTTCTCCTCTTTTGATTGTTGAACAGAGTATTCGCTGTTACTAGCTGAAATTTATTACAGAACTCAGTCTTTCTCCTCTCTCATTCCATGTCCGAAGCCGGTATTCTCCTTTTCTTCTACTCCTTCCCCAACAACTGCATTCCAGTCCCCCACGATTATTAAATTCTCATCTCCCTTTATGTTCTTTATCACCCTTTCAATATCCTCATATACTTCCTGTTTCTCTTCATCTTCAGCTTGCGATGTCGGTATGTATACCTGAACTATCGTTGTCGGTGTTGGTGTGCTGTCGATTCTGATAAGAACAATCCTGTCACTGGAAATTTCACTGTAACACGCTTTTTGCCATACCTTTTCATTCATAACGAATCCTACTCCTGTTATACCGTTTTCTGCTGCTGTTGATTTTCCCCTATACTTCCCTGACCAGAAATACTTGTCTGCCTTCCATTTCACTTCAGTGAGTTATACTATACCTAGATTGAGCCTATGCACTTCCCTTTCAGATTTTCTAGCTTGCCTAACACATTCAGTCTTCTGACATTCCACGCGCCGACTCGTAGAACGGTATCCTTTCGTTTATTGTTCCATATTTTTCTCATGGTCACCTCCACCTTGTCAGTCCCCTCCCGGAGATCCGAATGGGGGACTGGCCCGGAACTTTTTGCCTATGCATAGAACATCGTGACGCTTTTTCATTTACAGGCCACATGTCCTGTGGATGCACGTTATGTGTCTTTAATGCAATGGTTTCCATTGCCTTTTGCATCCTCACGCCGTTGACCATTGCTGATTCTTCCACCTTTAGGGGCAGTTTCCCAATACAAGGACAAGAGAGTGCCCTGAACCTCTGTCCGCTCCTCCGCTCTCTTTGACAAGGCTGTTGGCAGAATAAGGGTGACTTCTTATGCTAGAAGACTTCGGCCGCCAATGCCGAATATTAATCAAAATTTAAGGGGTGGCAGGTTTCGAATCCGTGACCGAGGACGTTTTGATTGTAAGTCAAAGACGCTATCCCTTTTTTGTGATCTCATTTTGCTCTTTATTTTTTGTTCTATTTGTTCGTGGAGGACGTCCCATGACGCTTGTTCAAGTTCATCGTTGATCCATTCACTCAGTTTTTTTATTACAGAGGGCAGCTAAGCCTTTGACCCAACACGCTGAGCTACCGTGCCGGCAATACCGCGGAACCACGTGTGTCAAGAGAGCCAATTGAAAACATTTCTCGACAAAGAAACATGAAATAGTCACCATGTATGAAGAAGGGTGTAAGTTACTTTAATTCTAACATTAAGACCGTCGATTTAGAGATAATGTGTGTGTTGTGCATAGCACATAACACACGGGGTCCCAGACAGCTAAAATAATTCCTTCTATGTTCAGTTCCTAAAGAATTAACTAGAAGTCTAAGATCTATGAAGAATTTTTTTGTATGATCAAGAAACAAGAAATATGCACGATCTAGTCACATTAATGTGACCACCGCCTACTTCGACATCAACGTGTAATAACCACTCACAGACGGCAGAGAGCAGCACCAGAAGTGGAAGGTTCAAATGGTTCAAATGGCTCTGAGCACTATGGGACTTAACAGCTGTGGTCATCAGTCCCCCATAACTTAGAACTACTTAAACCTAACTAACCTAAGGACATCACACACATCCATGCCCGAGGCAGGATTCGAACCTGCGACCGTAGCAGTCGCGCGGTTCCGGACTGCGCGCCTAGAACCGCGAGACCACCGCGGCCAAGTGGACGGTATACAAAGTTTTGGAAAGAGTGGGGGAGGGAAGGGGGCAGAAAACATTGCAGTCGTTATAGTAATGCGGAAACGGAATGATATATGCGACGTCGAAAAGGGCCCGATCCTTGGCTCTCGGGCGAAGCGTGGAAAAATTTCACAAATTGTTTACTTACCACCATGGCTAAAGCATATCGTGCATGACAAGATAGTGCTGTCCAAAACTAGCCCCAGAGACAACTGTTGTGTACCATGGGTATATACTACGCGGTGAACGGCGGCTGCGGAGACGTGTATGGGCGAATAGAAGAGCAACTGTTGAGCAACTGACCTCCCAGATGAACCAAGGGGCTCCCAATAGCGCCTCCTGAACGACCGTTCAGAGAACGTTGTTGTGTATGGGCGTTCACATGGTTCATTCACCCGCGCTGACTACCCTTCATCGCCGACGAAGGCTGCAATTTGCACGCCATTATCGCAACTACACTCATGATCATAAATTAAGGATAATGCTGATACATGATGAAACAACGCTCTGGTAGGCGGTTTGCTGATAAATAACTTCAGGTTATGACCATGCACCTGCGGTCGTCCGGTCGTCGCACGGTGGCCCTGCCAGCAGTCCACATATGCAGAGGTGTGCTGGTGCATGTCAGATTACGGTGCAGCGAGTGAGTGTGCATACGTTTTCAGACGTGACAATGGTGACTGTGTGTTCAAAATGGCTCAAAGAACACATATTGATGACGTTATGAGGGGTAGAATACTAGGGCGACTGGAGGCTGGTCAAACACAGCAGGTCGTACCACGGGCCCTCCGTGCGCCACAAAGTGTGATCTCAAGATAATGGCAACGATTCCAGCAGACAGGAAACGTGTCCAGGCCCTACAGTACGAGACGTCCACAGTGTACAACACCACAAGAAGACCGATATCTCACCATCAGTGCCCGAAGTTGCCACGGAATACTGCAGGTAGCCTTGCTCGGGACCTTACCGTAGCCACTGGAACAGTTGTCTCCAGACAAACATTCTACAGACGACTGAACAGACATGGTTTATTCGCCCGGAGACCTGCAGGGTGCGTTCCACTGACCCCTGGTCACAGGGGAGCCCGTAAAGCTTGGTGTCAAAAACACAGTACATGGTCATTGGAACAGTGGTTCCAGGTTATGTTCACGGACGAGTCCAGGTATAGTCTGAACAGTAATTCTCGTCGAGTTTTCATCTGGCGTGAATCAGGAACCAGATATGGAGGTCGCGGTTTGATGGTGTGGGGTGGGATTATGATTGGTTCACGTACACCCCTGCATGTCTTTGAAAGAGTAACTGTAACAGGTCAGGTGTATCGGGACGTCATTTTTCACCACTATGTCCGCCTTTTCAGGGGTGCAGTGGGTCCCACCTTCCTCCTGATGGATGATAACGCTCGGCCCCACCGAGCTGCCATCGTGGGGGAGTACCTAGAAACAGTATATATCAGGCGAATGGAGTGGCCTGCCTGTTCTCCAGACCTAAACCCCATCGAGTACCTCTGGGATGCTCTCGGCCGACGTATCGCTGCACGTTTTCAAACCCCTAAGACGCTTCAGGAGCCCCGATAGGCACAGGTGCAAGAACGGGAGTCTATACCCCAGCAGCTGCTCGACCACCTGATCCAGAGTATACCAACCTGTTGTGCGGCCTGTGTACATGTGCATGGTGATCATATCCCATATTGATGTTGGGGTACATCTGCAGGAAACAGTGGCGCTTTGTAGCACATGTGTTTTGGGATGGTTTTCTCAACTTATCACCAATACCGTGGACTTACATATCTGTGTCGTGTGTGTTCCCTACGTTCCTATGCTATTAGCGCCAGTTTTGTGTAGTGCCACGTTGTGTGCACCACGTTCTGCAATTTTCCTTAATTTATGAGTATGAGTGTAGACGTACACTGACTGGCGACAGACGTCCTTTTCAAATGAATCACTTTCTATGCTCCATCATTAAGATGATCGTAGGCAGTCGTTGGTAGGGTCCAGACTGGCGGAGGATGCGTTATTTTCTGTGGTGATTTCATTTTGGAAGGCACAGTGGATCCAAGCAAGTATGAATCTTCCATCGGGGCTATGTCCACCCCTACATGCAATTTATTTTTCCTCAGCACAATGGCATCTACTAGCAGGACAGTGCAACCTGTCACTCAGCTCGTGGAGTATGTGCGTGATTCGAAGAACACCAGGATGAGTTTACCGTATTCCCATGACAATCAAACTCTCCAGATTTAAACCTAAGCGAAAATCTTTGGTACCACCTCGATCGGGATGTACCCATCAGCCAGCTGGAGTGGCCGAGCGGTTGTAGGTGCTTCAGTCTGGAACCAGGCGACCGCTACGGTCGCAGGTTTGAATCCTGCCTCGGGCATGGATGTGTGTGATGTCCTTTGATTAGTTAGGTTTAAGTAGTTCTAAGTTCTGGGCGACTGATGACATCAGAAGTTAAGTCCCATAGTGCTCAGAACCATTTGAGCCATTTGTACCCATCAGGTACACTCACCCGGAAAACCTAGCGCAGCGGACCACATCACTGGAGTCGGCATGGCTCCAGATGCCTTTCGGTACCTTTCAGAACCTCAGTGACTCTCTCCCTGCACGTCTCGCATCGGTCAGCACCGCAAAGTGTGGTTTTCAGGCTCTTCACAGGTGATCACATTAATGTGAGTGACTGGACTAATATCGCCCGTCTTAATGTACGTAGTACAAGTGATGTACTCAACGTACTTACATAATATGCCAAGAGTGCTTAGCATGGTACCAAATGTTGGAGTCTCTTTCCGTCCCAATTGAATATGAATCGCAACAGAGTTACTGCTGAAATGCCTCTGTGTTTTTTGTCATTAATAAAATCTTGCCGCGTGATTTGAGGCGCCATGTCACGGCTTGCGCGCTCCCTCCTGCCGGAGGCTCGAGTCCTCCCTCCGGCATGTGTGTGTGTGTGTGTGTGTGTGTGTGTGTGTGTGTGTTGTTCTTAGCATATGTTATGTTAGTTTAAGTTTAAATGTCCGCCCCCGGTAGCTGAGTGGTCAGGGTTACAAAATGTCAATCGTAAGGGCCTGGGTTCGATTCTCCGATGGGTCGTAGATTTTCTCCCCTCAGGGACTGGTGTTGTGTTGTTCTAATCATCATCGTTTCATTCCCATCGATGCGCAAGTCGCAGAAGTGGCGTCAAATCGGAAGAATTGCACCCGGCGAAAGGTCTACCCGACGGGAGGCCCTAGTCACACGACATTTACATTTTTAGTTAGTTTAAGTAGTGTGTAAGTCTAGGGACCGATGACCTCAACAGTTTGGTCCCTTAGGAATTCACACACAATTAAACATTTTAATAACGTCTTGTGGCCACGGGCCGTTAGGGACCAATAAATCTAAGGCTGGAGAATACCCATAGATTCTTCGCTTAATACTGGTTCTTGACTGGAGCATTCGCAAACTTTTTTATATGTCACTTAATAAATGTCATGAAAATAAATTTTGAAGCGTACACACTTCTGGCCCCACTTCTTAGCTTAAATGTGTGCTGGATTACATATTTTCAAAACTTTTCCATCGCGCTTGAAAACTGGCGAGAGATCTGAGAAGCAAACCAGGTTGTTGGTGTAAATTCTTCTGATGAAGAGCTGTGAAATTCAGTACTACCTACCGCTGCGAGCCAATTTCCGGCGGCGCCAGTTTCTTCCACCACCGGTATTCGAAACGGCTACACCCGTGTCTAGACCACGGCAGCAGCCTATTCTGGTGATCTGGCCTTGGCTGCAGAGCTGTTCTGTCTGGCACGCACCAGCTGTGCAATGAGGGAGACTTCTGTTCGGCAAGGCATACGTCAACGGCTAACACGTCGAAAATACAGGTCGAGTCTCTTATCGGTTTTTCTGCCATTCCTCGTAAATCTGCGCCGCCGTAACAGTGTCAGCAGCTCTTGGCGTCAGCACGAGTCTCGCCTTTCCTTAACATAGTCTGCGTCTGCGAAGAGCTATAGCAGAAAAAAAAGTACTCTGAACAACGGAAGTGAACACGCATGACTCTTCCTCCGTCACGAGGCGGCTTCGTGTGTTTGTAGGTATCCAGTTGACGCGGTGCAACAACAAAAGATTTCAGCTAGATATATTTAGTTGTTTTTGGCTTAAAAGGTGTGCTGATTAGATTCTCTCATCCACAGCTTCTATGAATATGTTTATTCTTATACTGACTCCCTTTGTCCACGGTTGCAGGTTTTAATGTGGTGATCCACGAAACTCTAAAGGGGGGTGATCGATGGAATAACTGATGCACATCTCTATACGCAGGTTGTGAATGTACCATGTATTCCGTAAATTACTGTTAACATTGACATTCTTAATTTCACCATCATATCAGTTTACGATTGTTATTAAGGTTCTAAAACACCTTCTGCTAAGTATCTAATCATCATTATTTTACGTTAAACTGATTTCTTAGAATGTTTTACAGAATTGGGTTGTCATCAGTTCCTTTCGTAGCACTCCATACGGCGGTTGTGTAAGGTCAGTTACCAAGAAACGATTCTATGAAGCCGGCCGGAGTTAGGTTTAAGTAGTTCTAAGTTCTAGGGGACTGATGACCTCAGAAGTTAAGTCCCATAGTGCTCACAGCCATTTGAATTTGAATGGCCTGCCCCAGTTTTCAATTCTCTCCATTAGACTGTCCAACATAAGAGTATCTTGAGTGAGATTTTCACTCTGCAGCGGAGTGTGCGCTGATATGAAAGTTCCTGGGAGATTAAAACTGTGTGCCCGACCGAGACTCGAACTCGGGACCTTTGCAAAACAGTCGGCTTTCAGCCGTGATACCATGCGGACGGGCTCGGCGCGCCGGGCAGTGCTCCGCAAGTGTTGTTGTTTACCCACTAGCGCGCGGTCGCGTCGTTGTATTGCCTTATAGTACCGGTACCGAACCACCATGGACTTCTCATATCGAAAAGCTACAATCAAACTAACGTTCAACGCATCGTACACGAGACCAAAGGCCCATGAAATTGTAGGCATCCCTTTGTCTATTGTATCCAGCACAGTGTACCTCAAACTGATTGACGAAGCGGCTTGCGAGAGACTACTCCACCGATCTGCAAACGGCTTTTGCTTCTGTTACGCAGACGGTAATGTAAGCGTGGTAGGATGGTTCAAATGGCTCTGAGCACTATGGGACTTAACATCTCAGGTCCTCAGTCCCCTAGAACTTAGAACTACTTAAACCTAACTAACCTAAGGACATCACACACATCCATGCGCTAGGCAGGATTCGAACCTGCGACCGTAGCGGTCGCGTGGTTCCGGGCTGAAGCGCCTAGAACCGCTCGGCCACCAACGGCCGGCTAGCGTGGTAGGAGTTGACCATGCTGGTCTGTGGGTGCGTACCGTGCGCATCTTTGAACTACCGTTCGAAGTTCCTGCCAACCTAGTCGTTGATGCGCTGCGGCCATACGGCACAGTTCTGAGCCACACAGAGGAGAAATGGAACACATTAGAAACGTACCCTGTACTTAACGGGGTACGACAAGTGCGCATAGAACTTAAGAAGCACGTTCCATCATATATTTTCGTTGGTGGCTGCCGCGCAATTGTTATATATGATGGACAACCGAGGACCTGCTCGGGCTGCGGCCAGGAGGGCCATGTTAGAACTGAGTGTCTGCAGCGCCGCCTCGGTCAGGTGCCCCGCAATGAACTTCCCCAACGATCCACTATGACCTCTCTCCCGCTAACGTATGTGGAGGCGGCACGACATGATGTGATGGATGATCAAAACCTGCTACCTCCTCAAGCCGCTGGCAGCTCCGTTGGAGAGTCAGCGCCGTCGACGACGCCGCAGCCAAACGATGCAGAGGCTCCTACAGCCTCTGCCCACCGCAGCGTCGTGGACGCCCAGCCGCCGTCACTGTCGGGATCGGACACAGGGATTCCTGGTGACCGAGACTGTGTCGAGCCCCGCCCTCCAATGGATGTTGAATCTCGGACCCGAAAGCAAAAATCACCCAAACGACGCAAGAAGAGGCGATTGTCAGTTGACGAACAGGACAGGGATGTGAAGCCGGCGGAAGACATCGACTTCGTTGACTCGTCCACAGTTGCAACGGACTCCAGTGGCATCATTCACCAGAAGGCGCCTGAAGACAAGGGACACTCTCCTACATCTGCTGGCCCAGAAAATGAGGCGCATTGCGTCGACTTCCAAAATGTGGGCTCCTGTGAAAGCGACCAGCCACCATTGACATCACAATTCTCTCTTGGTGATTGGGCAGACGATATTGAGACCGATGATGCACAGCAAACATCGATATCTCCACCAGAGCCCATGGCTGACATTGAGCCCGGAGGGCTCTGCCAGTCAGGGAATCATACGGCACAGTAATGCGCAGCATGCAGCTGGATGGCTGTGTGGTGTGTGAGATCACTGAGGGCTTGCACCAGCACACTGCCTCCGCCACTTGATATGTCTGTCATACAGTGTGGGAACAGTCAATGTAAATGGTGTCCACTCCACTGCCAAGACCCGCATGTTACACGACATGATCTGAGCGGCAGACTTGGATATTACATTTCTCCAGGAGGTCCGTCCCGAGCTGCGTTTAGACCTATATGGCTACACCACCTACAGCCTACCCTCAGGTGATGGCGCAGGAGGAACGGCCATCCTTCTCCGAGATGACATAGACGCGACGGACGTGACGTACTTGCCGAACGGGCGAGGCATCGCTCTCACGCTTGGCGCAGTCCGCCGCATTAACGCCTACGCTCCCTCCGGTAATTCGCACCGTGGTGACAGGCATGTCTTCTATTCGGAGGAGGTAGCCCCACTCTTGCAAGGAAATATGGACCATTACATAGTGGGCGGCGATTTTAACAGTGTTCTGCGGCCCGAGGACCAGATACCGCATTACGTCCCATGCCCGGCTCTACAAGCATTGATACGTGACCTCTCGCTCCACGACACATGGTGTTGTGTCTAGACAAGACAGCCTAGACACAATGAGAGGAAGCCGAAAGGCACGCGCTTAAACTCACGCAGGCTGGCGTGAGGTCTGAAACAGGATACGTAATGAATGCTATAAAGAAAAGTACGTAGCTTCTGGAATACTTAACTTTAATCCACATTTGTAGAACATCGCTCTTGATAATACATGCTTCACATAATAAATATCAATTGAATGCGGCGCCTTGCTAGGTCGTAGCAAATGTAGCTGAAGGCTATACTAACTATCGTCTCGGCAAATGAGAGCGTATTTGTCAGTAATCCATCTCAGGCAAAGTCGGCTGTACAACTGGGGCGAGTGCCAGGACGTCTCTCTAGACCTGCCGTGTGGTGGCGCTCGGTCTGCTATCACTGACAGTGGCGACACGCGGGTCCGACGTATACTAATGGACCGCGGCCGATTTAAAGGCTACCACCTAGCAAGTGTGGTGTCTGGCGGTGACACCACACATGGCTCTTACATCATGGGACCCAGAGTGCATATACGCACTTTACCAGCCATTCTCCCAGTCGTCTTAACCGGATCTATGTCTCGCGTGCCCTCCGCACAGCAACCCGTGATGCCGAACTCTGGCCGACGGCCTTCACGGATCATCTCGCGCACATCTGCACTATCACCTTACCCCGACAACTCACAAGACGCAGCAGGGGCCCGTGGACGCTGAACGTCTCCCTCCTCCGCGAGGAAGCGTGTCGGCAGGCAGTTACTGACACGTGGCGTCGATGTATCGGGCGCCTGCCTATGTATGCTTCCACGTTGCTGTGGTGGCTGGGATGTGTCAAACCTGCACTCCGAAAGACCCTGATGGCCTACGGGCGTGACAGATCGAACTGGCGTAGGGCAACATCGGAATTTTACTATACAGCGTTACGTGAGCTGGCGACGCAACCGCCGTCTCCTGAACGTCAGATGTCCGTACCACGCATCAAAGCTCGTCTACTTCGCATCAGGGCAGAGCAGCTAGAAAGTGTCCGCATCCGCGCGCGAGTGCAAGACTGTATCCCCAACGAAACGGCATCAGTGTATCACATTGTGCGTGAGAGGCGCCACCGCAAACGTCAGCTCATTACGGCGGTAAACACGGAGGAGGTCGGCCGCGCAGTGACACGAACGGACATTGCGCACACGTTCGCCAGACACTATGGGACCTTGTACATGGAAGATCCGCGAAACGTACGTAATTATGACGAGCTGTTGCACGATTTTCCAGCCCCTCGGGACGTGGCACCCGATGGTAGTCTGCTGTTGCCCATTACATCCGACGAACTGACATCGCCCTTGGCACGTGGAGCACCGAACAGGTCGCCCGGACGGGACGGTTTACCCCTGGAATTCTACCGCACTTTTTACGACCTTATGGGAGACAAGTGGCTCCAAATGTTTCAAGAACTGATCCGCCCTGATTTCACTGTCCCCACAGAATTCACAGACGGCATTTTGATCCCAGTGTGTGGGGCGGCTGGTGGAATAATTGTTAATGTGTTCCTATTATTTATTTAATGCTGTGCCGAAACCGAATGGTGGTTGTAGGTGGCAGGACTTTCGCCCACTCACACTCCTCAACAACGACTACAAGATCTTCGCCCGCATCCTCCGCGCGCGTCTCCACACCGCTATCGGGAAAGCCATCCACACCGATCAGACATGTTTCGGTGGTGCCAGCAACATACACACGGCGTTAGGAGCATACCGCCACGTAATTGCTTTGACGGCGGCCTGCAAAATACGAGGCGCCCTTGTCGCCGTAGATTTTGACCACGCATTCGACCGCGTCGACCACGGTTTCTTACGCACAGTTTTGCAACACATGAGCCTCTCTCCAGAGTCTGCACAGGTGGTCCTTCGACTGGTCCACGGAGCGCGCTCCCGCATGATGGTCAACGGTTATCAGTCTGGGCACATTGTTGTTGGACGGTCAGTCCGACAAGGGTGCCCCCTGTCGGGCATATTAATTGCGGCAGCTCTTGAACCAGCTTTACATGGTATACGGCAGCGATTAACTGGTATTTCCATGCGGGACGTGACCTTTCGTTGTGGTGCATTCGCCGATGACGTGGTATTCCTGGCCAGATCAGAGGATGAAATGCATATGGCGCTACAGTGGCTACGCCAGTACGGGGCGGTCGCTGGGAGCGTCATCAACGTCCAGAAGACAAAATACATGGATGTCGGAGGGGGGCTTTCCCACACAACGGCGGTGCCCTTTGACAAGGTGCCCGTACTCAAGTGTTTAGGAGTGCGATTCTATAGCAATGTCCGCCGCACGGCGGCGGCTACGTACCGCCGGCTCCTACACCAGACACGTGCTCTGCTGCAGGACAACAAACTGCGTCGCTTGGATATGCTCCTCAGAACACCTTATGTCAACACCTATCTTGTCTCAAAACTGAACTATTTTGCGCAGGCCCTCCCTTGACGGCTACGATGGCCGACAGATTTCAAGCAGCATATAGTCATTTCGTAAGCACCGGTTTTGTTTTTAAAGTCCGATACGCCACCCTGACACTGCGGTTTAATTCATGTGTATAACCTTGCGCGATCGCTTTATCTCAACACTATGCGTCGCTCGTGGACCTCTACCCACGTCACTCTGACGGGCACCCTGATAGCGGAAGTGGCACCACACTCTCTGCATCCCCCGGTTTCTGTAGGACACATTTCACCGGCACTCACCCACATTAGAGAGTTCTTGATTGAATTCAGCTACTTACGGTCAGAACTTCCGACGACACTGGAAGCCCAGCACGAAAGACTATTATCGCCTTTATCAACAGCAGCAACCTGTAAATACGGTCGCCCACAGACATCCTGAAGTTGCCTGGAACACGGTGTGGCGTGCGGTACACACGCCTTTTCTACCTACGACGGTGAGTTCATTGTGGTACGTGGTGGTGAATGGGAAGTTCGCTACTCGTCAGAGGCTACATTCCATACATCTGACGGACGACCCCTTGTGTCCGACATGCTCAGACGTTGACTCGGATGCACACCGTCTGACTTGTGCCGCGACCGGCGAGTGCTGGCTACTGACGCAGCGCATGCTGGCGTTACTCTTGCGGCGATTGCCGGAGTCTATCTCCCCTGATGATGTATTGCGCCCCGACGGCGTACACTTTCCATCAACCAGGACGAACGCCGTTAACTGGCTAAAAGGCATGGCCGTTTACTACGTATTTTGCGATGCTCCGAAAGGCACACTCGACTTTTGGTCCCTACTGATGGCGACACATGCAGCTTCCAGCCGCCACCCGAAGTACAGAACTCGTTTCGCAAATTATTTAGGTTCATTATTTGCGGATCCTCTTGCTCACTGGGGCGTTCCGGGTATGAGACGCTGAAAATGAAGAAGAATCCTCGAGCATATTGATCCTCTACGGACGGAATAGGGGGAACCCCCCCCCCCCCCCCCCCCAACAGACGAGAAGACGACTCGGAAGCTCGGCTACGGCAGTTGTAGGATCTTCTTTTGTAATGAAACAAAAATAAATCTATCAATACAATACAAAATGAAATTTTTTTAAAAATTAAAAGTGTTATTAAAATTAAATAAATAAATAAATAAATAAAACGACATAGACCAACCCAGTACATCCTCTTCCTGATCCTTCGATCCTCGAACACGTTGCTTGGGCGTGGCGGCGGGATGGCCAGGCTTCGAGTGTCGACCCCTGCCCTACCCGTCGTCCTGCTCCTGCAGGGGTTCCCTATTTTTTTTTTTTTTTTAAGCGTAGAGCACTTGCCCGTGAAAGGCGAAGGTCACGAGTTCGAGTCTCGGTCGGGCACACAGTTTTAATCTCCCAGGAAGTTTCATAAGAGTATCTTCACGATCAGCCAGAATTTATCTTGCAAATTAATTTAATTTGTGTTAAGTTCCTATGGGACCAAACTGCTAAGGTCGTCGGTCCCTAGGCTTACTCGCCACTTAATCTAACTTCAACTATCTTAGGCTAAGAACAACGCACACACTCATGCTCGAGGGAGGACTCGAACCTCCGACGGTATCTCGCAAAATTATATACAACGAAGACATCGGTCTAGTGGCTCTAGGGACCAGTCTCTCAGCACAAAAGAAATTGTGACAGAGGGGTTGTCTGTATGGGACGATTATTTAAGAAGGTGGAAGCTCAAACAAAATGCACTGGAGAAATAAGTTCTGCATTCGATCTGAGCGACAAATATGCAAGCTACTGTACGTAGGTAATACCCAGAGACAGTATAACACGCTGCAACCAGCCAGCCCAAATACATAGGCGGCCTTTGGATACGTCACGTACCAACCGGCACCATCTTCCAGAAACAACTGCTACTGTTAAGGCAGGCCACAATTCAATACAAAAGTTAACTGGCTCCTCTTGGACAGAAGACCTCAACACTCTGAGAACAATGGCACTGGCTTTAGTTTATTTCTCAGCTCAATATTGTTAAATGTGCGGCTCGATAGTTCCTGGATCCACGTAGTGCACGTTCAATGTCGACAAGCCACACGCATTTTACATATTCTGCCTACGTGTGTTCCGTGGTACCATTGCTAAATAAGATCACTCCAACTCAGGTAAGAAGACAACAAGCCCTCGATCGGTTGTGGACAAGAATACCGGAGATCTAGTCCCTGCTCATAGACCATATCATCCAACAAGACTCTGCACTCGAACTGAAATCTAGTGACCCAGCCAGGAGAAGAGTCATGAGCTTGTTAGCCAGCGCTGTCAATCCTATGGATACCTGCAAAACGGAGTGCTCATCTTCGCTCCCACAAGGCTTCTTGCGAATCGAAAACCCAACTATCAAACTCCCGGGCTTCTACCTTCCTCGCACCAGCTGGTGGAGACTGAACCGAATGGAATATGGCACAGAGAAGGCAGCTGCGGATTGCGCGGGTCTCGAAAGTAAGTCTGCAGTAAGGAGGCGCAGCGGTGTAACATACCTCAGAGGACTGTCCATTGCGTTATTTCGCCACAGCTCTGGAAGAAATACATCGCCTGGCAAAGAAAAAAAAAGTAAAATAAAATAAAATAAAATATTGAAGCACTCAGAAGGAGATGAGAATACGAATGGAACATTTATGGTTGATAATACATTGAAGCGCCAAAGAAACTGGTATAGACATGCGTATTCGAATACAGAGACACGCCGCTGCGGTCGCCAACGCCTATATAAGACAACTAGCGTCTGGCGCAGTTGGTACATCGATTACTGGTGCTATAATCGCAGGTTATGAAGGTTTAAGTGAGTCTGAACGTAGCGTTATAGTCGGCGCACTAGCTATGGAACGCAGAATCTCCGAGGTGTACCGTGAATATCAGGAATCCGGTAAAACAGCAAATCTCCGACATTGCTGTGGCTGGAAAAAGATCTTGCAAGAACAGGACCAACGACGACCGAAGTGAATCGCTCAACGTGTCAGAAGTGCAATCATTTCGCAAATTACTTCAGATTCCAATGCTGGGCCATGAACAAGTGTTAGCGTGCGAGCCATTCAGCGAAACATCATCAACATGGGCTTTCGGAGCCGAAGGTCCACTCGTGTACCGTTGATGACTGCACGACACAAAGCTTTACGCCTTACCTTGGCCCGTCAACACCTACACTGGACTATTGATGACTGGAAACATGTTGCCTGGTCGGACGAGTCTCGTTTCAAATTGTATCGATCGGATGGACGTGTACGGGTATGGAGACAATCTCATGAACCCATGGACCCTGCATGTCAGCAGGGGACTGTTCAAGCTGGTGGAGGCTCTCTAATGGTGTGGGGTGTGCGCAGTTGGAGTGAGATGGGACCCATGATACGTCTAGATACGACACTGGTAGATGACACGTACCTAAGCATCCTGTCTGATCAACTGCATCCATTCATGTACGTTGCGTTTCGGGCAATTCTAGCAGGACAATGCGACATCCCACACGTCCAGAATTGCTACAGAGTATCTCCAGGAACACTATTCTGCGTTTAAACACTTATGCTGGCCACAAAACTCCTCAGACATGAACATTATTGAGCACATCTGGGATGCCTTGCAACGTGCTGTTCAGAAGAGATATCCACCCCTTCGTACTCTTACATATTAATGGACAGCCCTGCAGGATTCATGGTGTCAGTTCCCTCCAGCACTACTTCAGACCTTAGTCGAGTCCATGACACGTCGTGTTGCTGCACTTCTTCCTGTTCGCGGTGGCCCTACACGACTTTAGGCAGGTGTATCAATTTCTTTGGCTCTTCGGTGTATATGTGATGTTATTTCAGTGATTACAAAATCGATTGAAATTTACAAAGAAATGGCAGTGTGAGCTCACATATTAGTATGACATACCATCTCTTGAGACCTGGATGCATGCACTTCTTCAGGCGGGAAGGATGTCATAAAGTTGTTATCTCCTGTCCTGAGAAAAGCTGGTCCACAGTTGTTCTAACTGATCCTTCATACGCTGCCACTGGGCTGGAGCTGATGTACGAGATGGTCCCACATATGTTCTATTATGGAAAGATCTGGGCTTCTTGCTGCCCACAGGGATAGCTCAACAGCACGCAGACAGTTCACAGAGATACGTGCTGTGTGTGGAGAAGTATTGTCCTCTTGGAAAAGACACCACGACGCTCTCATATGAGAAGTAACACATGAGGATGCAGGTTATCTGTCACATACAGTTGTGGACTCAGCACTCCCTCAATCACTGCCGGTCGTGACCTGAAGTAATACCCGATGGCTCCCCACATCATGATGCCAGGAGTAATGTCGCTGTACCTTTCCAATCACTGGACGAATCGGACGTCTCACTAGGTTGCCGCCATAATCGGCGACGATGGTCATGTGCGGTAGTGCAGAGCAGAGTTCATCGCTAAACACAGCATTTCAGCCTTCCAGTCTCGACACCATTCAGATCGCAGCCGTTTGTGTTGTGGTGTTAACGGCAGCCTACGCGTGGGACGGTGATCCTCTAGTTCATAATAAGATAAGGGGAACAAAGCTTGCGCGCTTTGCCACAGTTCGAGAGTGGAATAATAGAGAATTAGTGTGAAGATGGTTTGAAGAGCCCTCTGCCAGGCACTTGAGTGTGATTTTCAGATGTAGGTATATTGTGCAGAATTTGCCTATTCTCCCTAGTGGGGGTCATATCTGGTGTACCGGAACCATGACGATGGGTATGCCTGGCCTCACGTTCCCATGAAGTCTAACATCAGACCATTGCCACATCCGAATGCATACAAAGCTGGATCAAGCGCAATTCGTCCATCTGGTCAAAAGAGGACGACCCTTTCAAACTCTGTCAGATGCTGATAACGCTGTATGACACGAATGAGTGTCTTCTCTGTGTCTTCCAGTGATCACTCAACATTTGACTGTTCATGCCCCTTACACACCTTGACAGGACTGGTAACAACAAAGCTAAACACGAAAGCGTTAATGGACTATGTTGATCATTCTGCGTCTGGCAGATAACTGCAAATGTGTTGGACTCCAGCACAGATTGCATCACCAGCTTTGGACGCAAGTGTGTCCTGTGTGGCACTATCAAGACGTTGACAACAACGTCTTCTGAGGTCTGCTAAGTTTCCTTTAATTGAGTGATAGGGAGAATATCTCCTAGGATACTTAGCATAGGTTATTTTGAAATGGGGAGGAAAGTTGCTCTCTTCAGGTGAATAAGTGTATAAACACTTAAGAATACAATTTAAGTACGATTTATTTCCCAGTAATTCAACCTTATTCGGAGAGGTGTCTTACATTGTCTTTATATATTTACAAGTCCACGAGTGAACCCTACCTCTCAGTTTGTTACTCCTTCCCAGCATTTCCCGGATCCAAAGTTGTCTCTTTCGTTATCAGAGATGAGCACTCTGCTTGCAACTCTTTCCGACAGTAAACAATCGAATGCCTTAATCAAAATAGGAGACGAGTGCGAGATATCGCTCGTTCGTCCCTATATTCTGTCACACAGAGAACACCATTACTCGTTGCGACTCACGCAGTCAGATCCCTTGTTTATATCAGGAGACAAGTGCTAGACAATGCTTGTTCCCTAGTTTATTCTGCTAAGGAAATACTATTACTCGTTGCTACTACTAGAGATGAAATCTGCAGAGTTGGTTCTTTTCTAACAGGCAGGACATTCTAGACAATAACAGCTGCTAGATACTCATCTGGCGCGTTGTTGTCCCGCATCGAATGTGTAAAGACACCTCGTAGTTGTTACTGCTTCAGCGTCAAAGTGTCACCCTATAGTGAATACTCACGATGACTCAGATGGTGTGCTGCTCCTAGCTGCTTCCTGGTAATCAGTCCTTCATGATGCTGACGCCGATTGACTTGGCCCTGTGCTATAATCGCTTATGTGCGGACTTTTGAGGGACTTCTGGTTGAGTTTCTCTAGCAATGTTGCTTTCCCTTAATGCTGCCAAAGGTCTTACTAACGACCGAAATCTTTCCAGAACTATTTCGAACTCTCTGGCTGGAGGCCCACTTCTGCCGTTCACCCAGGCGCACAAGGGTGTTGTTCTCGCTATTCCTTGCCACACTGCCATGGCCTCAGTAGTCTTGTCAGGTATTCCTATTTTATGCGGAGCACTGGATCCCTTCTGGATGTCCACCTAGCATCACACCTTGTGCCTCATCTGATTATCAAAGCTTCACTCCTTTCTTTGTGGTCATTCCACATATTATATTTCAAAACCGGACAGCCATGACTCTCCCCTCCCCCGTAAATAATTCATCAGCCCTTATTCAGAGCGCAAGTAATTCCTTCAGTTTTATAAATACATTTTTTCTGTAATGCTCCTTATAATCTCTTTATATTTATCTCTATATTTCTTATCTATCTTCTATTCTGTAAGTATTGACTACATTAGTCTTAACAATATTGACTGGCAACAATTTTCACTGCCAAAACAGTCTGTAACATACGTATATCTAGAGAGTGGACAAAAATATGGAAACATCAAACACAACATATTGCCATGCTTAATACAGCTTAGGAAAACCATTTGCATTCAAAACAGCTTGCATTCATCTCAGAATGGAAAAAAAATATAGGTCCTGCATACTTTTCAAGGGAACGTTATACCACTGTTCCAGTAAATACCGGCAAGTTCAGGTACCGATGATCGAGATGGACAGCGACCACGCACTTTCTCTCCAAAGTAGGCACCAAGGCTCAATAATATTGAGATCTGGTGACTGTGATGACTAGGAGAGCTGCGACAGTTCATCCCCGTGCTCACAACACGAATCCTGGACGACATGAGCTTTCACTCTTGGTAGCGAGTAGTCTGTGTCGTATAGTCTTGGAACGGCGTACACCAGATGTAAACACGGCCAGAAGTTGGGAACATTGTGAAAGACTCATTCGACCAAATTACTTTCTTACAGAGCTCCACAGTCCAGGTTTCATAGCTTCTGCATTACATTTTGCTGTTACGGGCCTTTCCATCGCAGATGAATGGTTTTGGAATTCCAATTCGTCTTGCAGCACCATGCTTGTGGAGCTCCCTTCATGTTGTTTTGATGCTCACAGGATTCGCGAGTGCGACATTTAGTTCTGAAATGACTTTTGCAGTTTTCTTCACAATTCTCTTCAATAACCGTCCGTCACGGTCATGCGACACACACTTTCGTCCACGTTGTGACTTACAAGGGGAGGCCACGACGTATGGAGCGCGGATTTACTTCAGACTTCGTACACTCGTAGTACTCCATTAGGACAACAAAATGTGTAAGCAGTAGCGCGTACTTCTCAAGCGTTATTGAGATAATCGCAAGATAATTTCGGTCGTCAAATATATACCTGTCCGTGGCCTTTTTTACCATGAAGCGGCGGCAGCCGAGTGGGTAGCGTTCAAGCCCCTTAATCGCTGGATCGCTGCTGCATCGAGTCCCGTTCGTCATTTTTCTTTTATTTCTAACACAGTCTTTTCTTTTACTTTTTACATTACAATTGATATAATGGGAAAAATACGTGTAATCGGACAAACTTTTATTAAATCTACAATGTTATTTGGCAGCCTACAAATTTTTATTATCGCAAATAATATAATATTCATAACTATCTACTAGTAAACGACCAAACGCATAAAGTGATACTGTAAATGTATGCTTGTCCGTGTCTTCAAAATTGTTGCCGGCCGCTGGTGGCCGAGCGGTTCTGGCGCTACAGTCTGGAACCGCGCGACCGCTACGGTCGCAGGTTCGAATCCTGCCTCGGGAATGGATGTGTGTGTTGTCCTTAGGTTAGTTAGGTTTAAGTAGTTCTAAGTTCTAGGGGACTTATGACCTCAGCAGTTGAGTCCCATAGTGCTCAGAGCCATTTGAACCATTTAGCCATCAAAATTGTTCGTATTTAATCGAACAAGAAAGAGAAATTGCTTCTCGTGAAGACGCTATTAAAATACACTCGATACTGCGTGATCAATTATCAGCGCCGATATTTGAGGAAATGCTGCTTTATGGATGGTTTGTTTCCTAATTATCGGCTCAAAGAGAGGTTTTTGAAAATGTTAACAAGGTTTGTCTTTCCACGGAAAACCTCAAAATACGTTGCGTATGCGGAAACAGCATTTATTCAATGCAGCTGGTGCCGTTTAACTTTATGTTTTCCATGTTTTTACGAAAAATACCATCCTGCCATTGTACTCGTAATGTCGAAAGCGGCGATTAATTGTACATCTTTCGAAAGCCGTCTGTGCCGGTCAAAACTTGGAGGTAACAAGTAGTTTCGGGCTCCTTCCAGGTATAAGGGATTTCTCATACATTTTCAGTATCACTTTATGCGTTTGGTCGTTTACTAGTCGATAGTTATGAACATTATATTATTTGTGATAATAAAAATTTGTAGACTGCCAAATAACATTGTAAATTTAATAAAAGTTCATCCGATTACACGTATTTTTCCCATTATATCAATTGTAATATAAATAGTAAAAAAAATGACTGTGTTAGAAATAAAAAAATAGCTGACGAACGGGACTCGATCCAGCGATCACGGGGCTGGAACGCTACCCACTCGGCTGCCGCCGTTTCCTGGTAAAAACGGCCACGCACAGGTATATATTTGACGACCGAGATTATCTTGCGATTTTCTCAATGACGGTTGAGAAGTACGCACTACTGCTTGCACATTTTATTGTCCTAATGGAGTACTACGAGTGTACGAAGCTTGAAGTAAATCCGCGTTCCAAACGTCGTGGCCTCCCGTTGTTAGTAGATGATGTTTTTCTGCTTTCCCTGTATGTAGTGCAAATCTTCTCTATGGAGTCTGTTGAAACACCAAATACCTTGGGTACCTTGGTTACGGATGCACCGACAATTTGCCCACATGCAAATGCACTGAGCTCCGACATCATCCACTCACAACTACACAAAACACTGTTCAGATAAAACTATGGCCCGCAGGCTGGGCTTTTATCTGTATTTATGTTGGAGCAAGCATTTCTCGCGGTGGTTCCATATTTTTGCTCATTCCCTGTATGTATCTACAACAACAACTATGTGAGCAACAGAAAGTTATAACTATAACTGTAGTTATGATTAAGTCTACGTATGTAGCTACGGAATGGAGTTGGAATCTTCTCTCGTGGTCCATTTCCCTTTATTGTTTGCCAGTCAGCTGCTCGACATCTTCCAACCTTTTTCCAGCGTAGGTCGTCTAAGTTAGCCACTACATATGAAAACATGCGGGAAAACAGGCTAAAACTCAAATGTAAAAAACTTAGAGATAAGTGTTGCTATCCGTTGCTGGGTACGGGAACTATCAAAATTGACATTGGTCTCACTCCCAAAATATCACTTAGGGGTGAGACCAATGTCAATTTCGATGGGTCCCGAACCCGGCAACATTTATCTCTAAGCTTTTAGATTTGAGGGTTAGCCCGTCTTTCCGCTCATGTCTTCATATGTTAATGGTAACTCTTATCGTATCTCTAGCCTGTTTGGCTTTTTCTCCAGTTCTGCACAATAATCGTTTTCCATTGCAGTATTAGAGGTTACGTCTCTTCCATTGACATTGGTCTGTATTTATCTACTCGACTCGATGTACAACTGTGATCCATTACTATGGCAGACGGTGTGGAACAGTCACACATCTTGTACTTATAGGTGAATATCTCTGAAAGCTTGTTCCTCACACAAAATAGTTTCACTTTCTTCCTTTGGGCTTATGAGTAGCCGGTCGTTATCACTAAGATGTGGCCACAATATTTATCTAAAGTAATTAAGTTTTTAGGAACATTTATTTGGAATCCTCCTGTATTGCAATAACTGAACCTCACGGTCGACCTGGTCGTACATGGATGACATTACAAAGGTTTCTTTACATGTCTTTGTTACTTTAACATACAACTTCTTAGAATTATCTAATATTAAATACTCTGTCTCTAACTGTATATAAACGCATCACCCTATATAATCTAAGTGGAATCTAGTGACATATCCTAATACGTTATCTGACAGAAAGATATGTAAGTCCATTATTTTTAGAAGCATGTATCCATGTGTCTCTGATAAGTGTACAGGGAATCGTACATTTCTAAGACCGTCTTGAATTAACCTTAAATATTACATTGTCTTTATCGGTTACACAAATGTGGTGCTAGGAGTCCTTTTTGTGTACACACGATGACACTAATTAACTGCTCATCGTCAGTACTTAATTCTCTAAAGAATGAGTCCAGTAGAATCGTCTGTTCATTGGGGATGACGAACACAGCTATTCTCTTTAGTCTTGCGTCCATCATCTTTAGTGAAAACGTAATAAATTGTTCCAACTTATTCATACCATTTTTGAATATTTGCTCATCAATCACTTTATAAAATACAGTGCGATTCAGCTAAGCCAACGTTGCTCGTACTATGGCAACTTATTATTATGATAGTCTCAGACAGCTTTCTGATTGTGCTTCCATTTTGTTGATCGCTGTTTTATAATGCGATGTATCTGCTTCATCCAAATTGCCAAAAAATATTTTACTGATTTGGCTGTGAAACAGAAAACTTCCTCCCCCGATCTGGAATCGCGTTTGGTTGATTGTCGAACCAAATCTTTAGTTTATTCCAGTCTGGCTAAATTACTATGTACCTCGTTACTTAGTATGTTACATTTTATTCTACTGGTGTTTAATTTGCTTAGTCTTCCTCTGCACTGTTGGTTGGCCCTATATCAGCAGGCAATCTCAGGTTCACAAACGTCACAATTTTTCATGAGGTATTTGTGATCTCTATCTGGCCCGGATGATGACAGTGAATCCCAGGTGAGTCTTCTATGCTTCGGATCTTCACTGCATCTTCATGTGATTTGGTATTCAACCATATGCTTAACAGGCTCAGTGCCCATGGGATCAGTT
Source organism: Schistocerca nitens (assembly GCF_023898315.1). Lineage (NCBI taxonomy): Eukaryota > Metazoa > Arthropoda > Insecta > Orthoptera > Acrididae > Schistocerca > Schistocerca nitens. The sequence continues at coordinate 732,201,687 of NC_064615.1, forward strand.
GCGTTTGGAACATGGCTCCTTGGTTTCGTAAAAAAAAAAAATTCTTTGCACGCTACTGCATCACCTTGGCTCCTTCTGTCGTTCATAATCTGGCTTCAACCGGTTTGAATGTATTTTCATCTGCTTAATTTTAGGTTCCTTAATTTTCACATTGTGTAGGTGCACTATAATAATTTCGTATTATCCTCAGAACTGTGTATCTTGCTTCTTAGAATGACCTCTCCTTACAGTCTCATCATATAAAAGAACCTTATCTTCTGTTCCAAATATTCTTGGATTCCCTTCGCTTCTTTTATTCTTTCTTGTACCATTCGGTGCCCTTTTTGCATTCTAATTTGTATTTGATATACATAATCATGATGATGATATCCAATGCTTCTTTCCTCTTTCTGTAGGAGGCCTGGAATGTTTTCTTTCCTCCAAAATATCAACTCCAATGGTGTGTACACATTGCTACTATGTGTCATGTTGTTACATGCAGAAGTATTATAAATTATGGTAGTCATAGCTCCCAAATATACTATGTTCTTTTTAAAAAAAGTGTCGCAGATATTCCACCAGCGTCACGTGTGTCCTTTTGAGAGCCCCATTTGTCTGTGGGTGAACCACCATGGTCTTCATCTTCCATATTCTTAATACTTTACATACACTCTTGAACACTGCTTAAAAAATTCGAACTCTAGTCGGTCAGTAACACTAACAGAATTCTGTACATGAACGCAATTTTGTTCTGCAAATTTCTGCATCACTTTCTTGGTGTCCTGTATCTTGATTGGCACTGCTTCTGTGACCATGCTCAGGCCATCTTGGAATGCAAAGATGTATCAGTTGCCAGTTGTTTATATGTCTAATTGTCCTGAAATGTCCATATAAAATTTCTCGAATGCTGTCGGCACAGTGGCAGTAGTTTATAGAGGCGTCTTTGTCTTGATCTGCACGAACTTATTCCTTTAGCAATTTTCGCACTTCCTAATGTATTCGTCTATGTCTGTTTTCAAGACTTTCGACTCGTTGTAATTACTTATTTAGTCTAAGGTTCTGTTCATCTTTTGATGTCTGCCTAATGGATTATCGTCCATTTCCTTAATGGATTTGGCCTTTTATGGTGTGCTAATTTCCTTGGTTCTTCTCCCTGTACTTCCTTTTCCCTAACCACTCTTATATATCCCATACTTTCACTTATATACTCTACATCATGAGACCACGTTCGATGTAACGTAACTGCATGTGCATTGAACTTTTCCAGTTTAAACAAAGAATACACCTCTAGCTTCAGCTCCCATTTTAGTAACTTCAGTGGTGGATCTCTGACACTGAAAATCCGTGTCAGTGCCTTTTGACCTGTTACTTTAGTAAAATGTCTGCTATAGACATATGGCCTGAACTGCTAAGTACTCTAATTTTTTTGGAGAATAGCTCCTTTCAGCCACATTCAGTGACCATGAAGTATAGGCGATTGGCATATCAGCGCCTATCTTCTCTTGTGTTAGAACTGCTTTCAACGCTTCTTCAGTGGCATATGTAGTCTCAGTAAAAGATTTCTCAAACTCTGGGTAGCTCATTATGGGAGTAAGCTGACTGCTTCCATTCCTGTTGCAGCACACGTGAGTTCATTGTTCGATTCTCAATTATTTTCACTAGCTCCAAATTGGAGAGATTTATTTTCAGTTACCTGTGCATTTAGTAGTTAAACTCTTAAATTTTTTGCATGTTTGTGTACTTACCAGGATGCAGGATGAGTTGATGACTGCTGCAGCTCCAGGTGGTGCTGGCTTCAGTCAGGCAGCTTGAGGCTAATGTCAATGGGCATCACTGTGGGGAGTCAGGCGTGGGGATCTAAGGGATGTCCAGCACATCCCACATGTCCCCCAAGTAGTTCACTACTGTGGCTGCCTCAGTTTACTGCTTGCACTGAGGCTGATACCTCACCTGTGGTCGAGTGTGAGGTAGTCTCAAGGTGTTGCAGGCAGCAAAAGACTTTCTGCAGGGTATGGGGGAGGTGGGTGGAGGGTGGCAATAAAAGACCCCACTTTGTCTGACAAACAGTTTTAAGGTGCTATCTGTGGCTGATAAAGATCGTGAGCCAGATGGAGTTGATTGCCTGTTTCAGAGAAAACCTCTCAGCTTATAAGATCGAGCAGTCATAGAGAGTGAGATTACTGGTGTTGGGAGCTCCAATGTTAAGCGCGTGATGGAGCTTCTTAGGAGTATGGCTGCCAAGGAGAGGAAGAAGTCCAACGTGCATTCTGTTCCAGATGTGGAACAGGTTCTTCCAGTTCATGTCCATACTAATGATGGGTGCCACTTTGGATTGGAAGAGATACTTTCTGGTTTCTGGCAGCTATCTAAATTGGTAAAGACTGCGTCTTGCTTACGAGATGCCCCCAGAATAACTCATTGTCTGCCTCATCCTCGACAGGACTGGTTCCTAACCTCCTGACTCAGCTGATACAGTTGCTGAGCAATTCAAAGAACAGGTGAGTCTCATTTCAAATATGTACTCCACTCATACAATTATACTTGGTAGCGACTTCAATCTACCATCGATTTGCTGGCGGAAATATATGTTTAAAGTCGGTAGTAGGCATAAAACATCGTTCGAAATCTTACTAAATATTTTCTTTGAAAATTGTTTTGAACAGTTAGTTCAGGAGTTACTCATAGTGTTGATGGTTGCGAGAAAATTCTCGAATTTTTAGCGACAAATTAATGTCAAGGAAAGAGAAGGCATTACGGAGGATACAGGGTTTAGCGACCGCTAGGTCACTGTTGTGGGACTGAATACCGTAACATTCATACCCACCATAAATAAAAGCACAATGTATATACATATTTTAAAATGCCCATAAATATCCGAAATAAGTACGTAAGCACAGACCAAATGTAGTTTAAACTCAAAGAAATGGTATCGAGAGCAATGGAGAGATTCGTATGGCACTTCGGTCTTCAGCAGTTTATGTAATGGATTTACAGTCTTACTCAGCTTTGGAACAAACCGGCGATAATAACCAGCAGGCCCTAAATACTCTTTGAACTTCTTTGTTGATTTCAGAACAGAAAGTTCTTCACTTTCTCTATACTATGCTCGTCAGCCTCTACACCTTCGTCTTTACTTTATGCCCTAAGAATACTATCTCCTCCCTTAAGAATTCATACTTAGCTGGTTGTTTAGCTTATGTGCCCTTAATCTATGCAATAATTCACGCAGATTCTCATTATGTTCCTTTAATGAACTTTCATAGCAAATTATACCATCCAAATACACTAAACACTTGGTCCTATGCAATCCCGCCAAAGTAACATTCATTAATCTTCGACATGCTTTTGGTACAATTTGTAGCCCCATTTCCATCCTTTGGTACTCATAACGCTGATAATTTGCACAGAATGCTGCCTTTTCTCTGTCTTCTGATAGCTGTGAACTCTGATAGTGTCCACTGCCCGAATCCAAAGTGGGAAATACTTGGCTTTCCCTAGCTGGTCCAGCGCCTCATGCAGGGAATGGCACAGGATTCTTCCACAGAAATTTAGTTCATTCTTACAGTCTGTTACAAATCTACGTTTCACTAATCTACTGGGATCTCGTCTTTTTCGTAACAGGCAACACAGATGCTTTCTTTGGATTCTAAATTTCAGTAGTTATATCCGAATTAATCACTTTTTTCGATCTGCTGTTGTGAGTAGTGAACTACATGAAAAGTACTCTACTGTCCATTAAAATTGCTACACCAAGAAGAAATGCAGATGATAAACGGGTATTCATTGGACAAATATATTATACTAGAACTGACATGTGATTACATTTTCACGCAGTTTAGGTCCATAGATCCTGAGAAATCAGTAGCCAGAAAAACTACCTCTGGCCGTAATAACGGCCTTGACACGCCTGCTCATTGAGTCAAACAGAGCTTGGATGGCGTGTACAGGTACAGCTGCCCATGCAGCTTCAACACGATACCACAGTTCATCAAGAGTAGTGACTGGCGTATTGTGACGAGCCAGTTGCTCGGCCACCATTGACCAGACGTTTTCAGTTTGTAAGAGATTTGGAGAATGTGCTGGCCAGGGCAGCAGTCGAACATTTTCTGTATCCAGAAAGGCCCGCACAGGACCTGCAACTGCGGTTGTGCATTATCCTTCTGAAATGTAGGGTTTCGCAGGGATCGAATGAAGGGTAGAGCCACGGGTCGTAACACTTCTGAAATGTAACGTCCATTGTTCAAAGTGCCGTCAATGCGAACAGGAGGTGACGGAGACGTGTAACCAATGGCACCCCATACCATCACGGCGGGTGATACGCCAATATGGCGATGACGAATACACGCTTCCAATGTGCGTTCACAGCGATGTCGCCAAACACGGATGCGACCATCATGATGCTGTAAACAGAACCTGGATTCATCCGAAAAAATGACGTTTTGCCATTCGTGCACACAGGTTCGTCGTTGAGTACACCATCGCAGGCGCTCCTGTCTGTGATGCAGCGTCAAGGGTAATCGCAGCCATGGCCTCCGAGCTGATAGTCCGAGCTGCAAAAGTCGTCGAACTGTTCGTGCAGATGGTTATTGTCTTGCAAACGTCCCCATCTGTTGACTCAGGGATCGAGCCGTGTCTGCAAGATCCGTTACAGCCATGCGGATAAGATGCCTGTCATCTCGACTGCTAGTGATATGAGGCCGTTGGGATCCAGCACGGCGTTCCGTATTACCCTCCTGAACCCACAGATTCCATATTCTGCTAACAGTCATTGGATCTCGACCAACGCGAGCAGCAATGTCGCTAAACGATAAACCGCGATCGCGATAGGCTAAAATCTGACCTTTATTAAAGTCGGAAACGTGATGCTAGGCATTTCTCCTCCTCACACAAGGCATCAAACAACATTTAACCAGGCAACGCCGGTCAACTGCTGTTTGTGTATGAGAAATCGGTTGGAAAGTTTCCTCATGTCAGCACTTTGTAGGTGTCGCCACCGGCGCCAACCTTGTGTGAATGCTCTGAAAAGCTAATCATTTGCGTATCACGGCATCTTCTTCCTGTCGGTTAAATTTCGCTTCTGTAACACGTCATCTTTATGGTGTAGCAATTTTAATGGCCAGTAGTGTAGTTGGTGAACTTGTGCAGGCCAGACAAGTTATAAGAGAGCCCAGCAGAGAAAGAAATACTTTAGGGGTAGAACTATAACATCAGCAACACAGGTAAGCTACAACAGCAGTCGTTTTAAGACTCTGTATACAGCATTGTATTAACGTAGGAAGACTTCAGCTATTAGTTCAGATGTCAGGGGTACTGTGCGAAGGACGCCCTTTATGAGTGAATAAGTCGTTTAGTGGGACTAAGTCCGAACTTACGGCGTACATTCAGAATTTGAACGTAACGTTAGTAGTAGTCCGAACGGATGATTAAACCATTGCTTTTTCAATACATCAAAACCAAAATTTCGCAGAAGCTAGGGAGAAATTAACTGTTCGGGGCAGAGAAAATTTTTCAGATAAACGAACCATTGATTTTAATGCTTGTGGCATATTTCAGGCTAGACAACACCAAGTGAAAGCAGTTGCATTGTGGCCATAACTAATAGCTGAATTATCAAAATAATTCAGACAGGTGGTCACCAGGATGACAGGGACGGCGCAACTATAAGGTACACTAGCAGTTGTATGCCTGCAAGCGATGGGATTAAGGCAACTGTAAGAAGCCAGGATTAGTCGACGCAGTGGAAATAGCGTTGCAAAAGGAACGCGCACTATTGTCCATGAAATAAAAGTCAATTTCTGAGAAAGCCTTGGCAGGAATTTAAATTCAGGGTAACACCGGAAGAAGATGCTATAATTTTGGGCATAGGGATCATATGGCTAGAGACTGTGCGAAGCCAAGGAGTGATACAACGGTACGATGTGTAGCGACACACACGAAGAAGATGGAGGTGAAGCGCTTCCAGTATTTTTGTTATCACAGCGATAAACACGGGCGCACGGGTTCTGAATGAAAAAGATGGTTATTTGTGGAAAGTACAAAGCATGAAATCATCTAGCACAGGATTGTAAGACACCTAAGTGTTACAGGTGCAAATGATCGGAGCACATTACATGCCAGTGCAATGAGAAATTAGGGGCCGTAGCCACAAGTAAAGACGGAAACTGAGAGTGTGGAACACGAAGCAGTTTCGTGTTACACGTACGAAATGGCTAAAAGTTAGTGCGAAAGACTGCGATGCAAGAAATGAAAATATGACTGCAGATTGCTACGAATTAGGACGGCAGCTACGGTTGTTGATAGATGCCGTGCCACTTATAAGCCTTATAAGAGGAGAGAGGATCATAAAAGGAGTAATTAGGAGGGAAGACATTCGTAAACTGAATGGTGTAACGAGAGGTACGGCAAACACATTGCGGTTACTAATAATAGGAAAAGTTCCATTCAAGCACGAGGTCTATATCATAGGAAGAATAGAGGATATTTCTTACGATGTTCTGGTAGCAAAAAAGATTCTGAGGAAGCAGAAGGTTATGATTAAGTAAGGTGAGAAGATACTGGGTGATATATTCCACTGCTGACAATACCCGAGGTCGAATTTATGCCTGTATGTGACAGGAAAGCCATAGTACAGGTGACAACCGCATGTAATAGAAAACATATTAATAGGCACGAAAGGGGCATGTTTTAGGACAGACTGTGGGACATACTGCAAAGAAAGTGTATATGACAGGGAACAGTAGATGGCAAGAAGGATCTACAAACAGGATGGTAAGTCCCACGTGAAATACAGATAAAGTGAACCAGAGTATATCCCATTACGGCGAAGGAAATATGTTCAGGTCAAAGACAAGATGTGCGATGAAAAAGATGAATTGTCTTCAAGGCAATATTGCATGGCACCAAAGAGGGACATGAGAATAGGTCTTGGGGAAGAATGTATTTTAAGTATATGGTTAGGAACAGTACGGAATCCCGGTTAAGAAAGGAAAAGATTATTCCCAAACAAGAAGTAATATCAGGCATGTACGTAGCTGTATCTAAGCTACTAATAGGGGAAGCGAAATGTAATCTCAGTGTAGTGAATACGAGTGAGGCCAAGTGCGATCTGAGGGCAGTGAAACAACCGGGTAAACAGACAGAAAGTGACGCCAATACGAATCATACAGGAAGCAATGAACGGTATGGACACATGCAGAAATAGCGTTGCATAGTCACAGAAGCAATCCGAAATGATCATCCGAATAAAGAAGAGTGATACGAATTGAAGAAAACTGTGTAGGTCATGTCGTGATGTACTTCATCTAAAATCTGAAAAATTATCATACACAGTATTGGTAAGGTACGCATTTTCACTATTGCCGAAACACAATGTGAAGGTTGTGAATGTACGTCCGTGTAGAATAGCGGAAGTGCCAAAGGTGGTATTACAGAAGCAGATCGAAATTGCAGTTCTTTATTAACCATTGACCACTCACAGCGGTGCGGGTTTAGTGATTAAATGTACAATTAATGAGAAGGATATTTTTAGAGCAAAATTTTTGACATTTAATTAAACTCCTTTGTCAGTTCTGTTAAAGACTAATATTGACACAGTCTGTTTAACGAAAGTTCTGTTACCTTGTAGAACAGGTATTTTAGTAACTACTTGAAAATCACAACTATGAAAATATCATAGGACGAGGATCGAGCGGAGTTTTGGAGTATACCAAAATGTTTAAACATTCTGAATGCGTTTCCGGTCTTTGCCAGCCTGAGTTGTATCAAAGGCCAATTTGCCTCTAGTACTAGAGTAGAAGAAAGGAATACGGCAAAATATGGGCTTACTAGTAGGAACGAGAAAGGAGAGAGATTAATATCTGTTAGTAATTGCGAATATGTTTAAGAATCACAAGAGGAGAAGGTATATTTGAAAAGGCCGGGATATACGGAAAGATTCTAGTTAGATTACATCATGCTCAGACAGAGATTCCGAAATCAGATAATGGATTGTAATGCATGCCCGGGAGCACATATAAACTCAGATCACAGTGTAGTATCAATGAAGAGGAGGGTGAAGTTTGAAGTTTTAGAGACTAGTAGGGAAGGATCAAAGCCCAAAGAAGTGGGATGCGGGAGCTACCAAGGAATGAAGAGATATTACTGAAGATCTCTGAGGCTATGGATACTGTGATGATGAGCAGGCAGTATAGTTCAAGAGAAATGGGATCTATAAAATGGGAAATCATGGAAGCTGGAATGAAAAATTTAGATACAAGGCAGGTAATTGCGAAGAAACCATGGATAATAGAAGAAATACTTCAGGTGATAGACGAAAGTAGGAAATAGAAAAAACTACAGGGAAATTCAGGAGTACGAAATAAATAGGAAGTGCAGGGAAGCTAATGCAAAATGATAGTGTGAAAAACATGAAGCAATCGAAGAAGAAAATGGTTGTCGGCAGGACTGACTCAGAATGTAGAAAAAACTAAGCAACATTCGGTGAAATTAAAAGCAAGGGCGCTAACATAAAGAGTGCAGTAGGAATTCCACTGTTAAGTGCAGAGGAGAGAGTCGGTAAGTGGAAAGAGTACAAAAATGGTTTAAATGGCTCTGAGCACTATGGGACTTAACTTCTAAGGACATCAGTCCCCTAGAACTTAGAACTACTTAAACCTAACTAACCTAAGGACATCACACACATCCATGCCCGAGGCAGGATTCGAACCTGCGACCGTAGCAGTCGCGCGTTTCCGGACTGAAGAGCCTAGAACCACTCGGTCACCGCGGCCGGCGAAAGAGTACACTGAAGTACACTGAAGGCCTCTATGAGGGGGAGGACTTGTCTAATGACGTCATAGAAAAATCAACTGAAGGCGACACCAAAGAGATAGGGCGTCCAGTATTAGCCAGAATTTAAAAGATCAAATAAGGAGGAAGAAATACACTTATGCTCATAAATTAAGGATAATTGTAGAATGTGGTGCCACACAACGTGGCACTACATAAAACTGGCGCTAATAACATAGGCTCATAGGGAACACACACACACACGACACAGATCTGTAAGTCCACGGTATTGGTGATAAGTTGAGAAAACCGTCCCGAAACACATGTGCTACAAAACGCCACTGTTTCGTGCGCATGTTCCCCGACATCAATATGGGATATGATCACCACGCACATGTACCCATGCCACACAATGGGTTGGCATACTCTGGATCAGGTGGTCGAGCAGTTGCTGGGATATAGCCTCTCATTCTTGTACCAGTGCCTGTCGGAGCTACTGAAGTGTCCTAGGTGTTTGAAGACGTGCAGCGATACGTCGACCGAGAGCATCCCAGACGTTCTCGATAGGGTTTAGGTCTGGAGAACAGGCAGGCCACTCCAGTCGCCTGATATCTTCTGATTCAAGGTACTCCTCCACGATGGTAGCACGCTGGGGCTGTGCGTTATCATCCATCAGGAGGAAGGTGGGACCCACTGTACCCCTGGAAAGGCGGACATACTGGTGCAGAATGGCGTCCCGATACACCTGACCTGTTACAGTTCCTCTGTCAAAGACATTCAGGGGTGTACGTGCACCGATCATAATCTCACCCCACACCATCAAACCACGACCTCCATACAGGTCACTTTCAACGACATCTGGTTCCTGGTTCACGACAGATTAAAACCCGGCGAGAATCACTTTTCAGACTATACCTAGACTCGTCCGTAAACATAACCTGGGACCACTGTTCCAGTGACAATGTACTGTGTTCTTGACACCAGGGTTTACGGGCTCTCCTGTGACCAGGGGTCAATGGAATGCACCTTGCAGGTCTCCGGGCTAATAAGACATGTCTGTTCAGTCGTCTGTACACTGTGTGACTGGAGACAACTGTTCCAGTGGCTGTGGTAAGGTCCCGAGCAAGGATACCTGCAGTACTCCGTGGCCGTCTGCGGGCACTGGTGGTGAGATACCGGTCTTCTCGTGGTGTTGTACACTGTGGATGTCCCGTACAGTAGCGCCTGGACACGTTTAGTCTCTGGAATTGTTGTCATAATTTTGAGATCACACTTTGTGGCACACGGAGAGCCTGTGCTACGACCTACTGTGTTTGACCAGCCTCCAGTCGTCCTAGTATTCTACCCCTCAGAACGTCATCAATATGTGTTCTTTGAGCCATTTTCAACACACAGTCTCCATTATTAGCACGTCCGAAAACGTCTGCACACTTACTCGCTGCACCGCACTCTTACATGCTCTAACACCCTCTGCGTATATGGACTGCTGCCAGCGCCACCGTCTGACGACTGCAGGTCAATTGCACCGCATGGTCATACCTCGGGGTGATTTAAACCAGAAAATCACCCACCAGAGCTTTGTTTCACCATGTATCAGCATTATCCTTAATTTATGAGCATGGGTGTAAATAACATTTTGTCGGAACTTCTAAAATCATTGATGGAAGTGGCAACAAAACTACTATTCATTTTGATATATAGAATGTGTGACACTGGCGATATACCATCAGACTTTCGAAAAAAAAATCGTCCACACAGTTTCGAAGATTGCAGGAGCCGACAAGTGTTAGAATTATCGCACAGTGAGCTTAACAGTTCATGCTTTCAAGTCGCTGACAAGAATAATATACAGAAGAACGGAAAAGAAAATTGAGGATCTGTTATATGACGATGAGTTTGGCTTTCAGAAATGTGAATGTACCAAAGAACCAGTTGAGACGTTGCAGTTGATAATGAAAGTAAGACTTAGGAAAAATCCACACGTTCATATGGTTTCTCGACTTGGAAAAAGCGTTCGACAATGTAAATTGGTGCACGATGTTCGAAATTTTGAGGAAAATAGGGGTAAGTTGTAGGAAAATACGGAACATATACATTGAAGAGCCAAAGAAACTGATACGCCTACCTAATATCCTGTAGGGCCTCCGCGATCGCGCAAGGAGTGCCGCAACACGGCGTGGAATGGACTCAACTAATGTCTGAAGTAGTGCTGGAGGGAACTGACACCATGAATCCTGCAGGGCTGTCCATAAATCCGTAAGAGTACGAGAGGACGGAGATGTCTTCTAAACAGCACGTAGCAAGGCATCCCAGATGTGCTCAATAATGTTCATGTCAGGAGTTTGGTGGTCAGCAGAAGTATTTAAACTCAGAAGAGTTTTCCTGTAGCCACTCTGTAGCAATTCTGGACCTGTGGGGTGTCGAATTGTCCTGCTGGAATTTCCCGAGTCCGTCGGAATGCACAATGGACATGAATGGGTGCAGGTGAGCAGACACGATGATTACCTAAGTGTCACCTGTCAGATTCGTATCTACACGTATCAGGGGTCCCATATCACTCCAACTACACACGCCCCACACCTTTACAGAGTCTCCACCAGCTTGAACAGTCCCCTGCTGATATGCAGGGTCCATGGATTGATGACGTTGTCTCCACACCCGTACACTCGATACAATTTGAAAGGAGACTCGTCCGACCAGGCAACATGTTTCCAGACGTCAACAGTCCAATGTCGGTGTTGACGCGCCCAGGCGAGCCGTAAAACTTTGTGTCGTGCAGTCATCAAGGGTGCGCGAGTGGTTCTTCGACTCCGAAAGCCCACAGCGATAAGTTTCGTTGACAGATTCCCTCGCTGACACTTGGGGTGCCTAAAGCTGCAGCAATTTGTGGAAGTGTTGCACTTCTGTCACTTTGAATGATTCTCTTTAGTCATCGTTGGTCCCGTTCTTGCAGAATCTTTTTCCGGCCGCAGCGATGTCGGAGATTTGATGTTTTACCGGATTCTTGATATTCACGGTACACACGTGAAATGGTCGTACGGTGAAATACTAACTTCATCGCTACCTCGGAGATGCTGTGTCCCATCGCTCGTGCGCCGTCTATTGCACCACGTTCAAACTTAATTAAATCTTGATAATCTGCCATTGTAGCAGCAGTAAAAGATCTAACAACTGTGCCATTTGTCCTATATAGGCATTTCGGATCGCACCGCCGTATTTTGCCTGTTTACAGATCTCTGTATTTGAATACGCATGCCTATACCAGTTTCTCTGGCGCTTCAGTGTATCATGTGTACAAGAACAAAGAGGGAACAAAAGAATGGAAGACTAAGAACGAAGTGCTCCAATTAAAAAGGGTGTAAGACAGGGATGTAATCTTTCACCCCAATCTTCAATCTATACATCGAATAAGCAATGATGGAAATTAAAGAAAGTTTCAAGAATAGAATTAAAATTCAAGGTGAAAGGATGTGAATGGTATGATTCGCTGATGAAAGTCAAGAAGAATTACAGGATCTGTTGAATGGAATTAAGAGTCTAATGAGTAGAGTATATGGGTTGAGAGTAAATTGAAGAAAGATGAAAGTAATGAGAAGTAGCAGAAATGAGAAAGGCGGGAAACATAATATCAGAATTGGGGCTCATGAAGTAGAAGAAGGTAAGGAATTCTGCTACCTAGACAGGAAAATAACCCGTGCCGGACGGAGCAAGGAGGACACAAAAAGCAGGCTACCAGTGGCAGAAGGGGTATTCCTAGCCAAAAGAAGTCTACTGTTATCAAACAAAGGCCTTAATTTGAGGAAAAAATTTATGAGGAAGTGTGTTTGGAGAACAGCATTATACTGTAGTTAAACATGGACTGTAGAAAACCGGGAAGGGAAGAGAATTGAAGAATTTGAGATGTGCGCTACAGCGGTAAGCAATGAGGAGATTCTCCGCGGAATCGATGAGGAAAGGAATATATAGAAAACTCTGAGATGTAAAACGGACAGCATGATAGGACTTCTGTTAAGACATAAGCCTGTACTACAGGGAGCTTTAGAGGATAAAAACTGTAGAGGCAGAAAGAGATTGGAATACATCCGACAAATAATTGAGGACGTAGGATGCGATTGCTACTCTGATATGAAAGGGTTGGCACAAGAGAGGAATTCGTGAAGGGACGCATCAAACCAACCAGAAGACTGAGGACTCAGAAACAAAGACAAAACAAATCAAAACGAAAACACTGCTACACTCCAGACAAATACTTAACACTTCAATCTATATTCTATGTTAAGAAATTTCTCTTCGAAAAGCTTTTCTCGACATTGCCTACCTAATTTGTCCATTGCAAGTTATTTCACTGCCCGAGGAGCAAAACACATCCCTTCTTTTCTTTTTTCTTTTTGAGTCATCAGTCTTCTGGCTGGTTTGATGCGGCATGAATTACTCTGCTGTGCCAACCTCTTCATCTCAGAGTAGCACTTGCAACCTATGGCCTCAATTATTTGCTGGATGTATTCCAATCTCTGTGTTCCTTTACAATTTTTTCCCTCTTTAGCTCCCTCTAGTACAATGGAATTCATTCCCTGATGTCCTAACAGATGTGCTAACATCCTGTCTCTTCTCCTTTTCAGCGTTCTCCACATATTATTTTCCTCTTCGATTCTGCACAGAACCTCCTCATTCCTCAACTTATCAGTCCTCCTAATTTTCAAAATTCGTCTGTAGCGCCACATTTCAAATGCTTCGATTCTCTTCTGTTCAGGTTTTCCCACAGTCCGTGTTTCACTACCATGCAATACTGTGCTCCAAACGTACATTCGCAGACACTTCTTCCTCAGATTAAGGCCTATGTTTGACTAGTAGACTTCTCTTGGCCAGGAATGCCCATTTTGCCAGTGCTAGTCTGCTTTTGATGTTCTCCTCGCTCCATCCGTCATTGGTTACTTTGTTGCCTAGGTAGCAGAGTTCCTTAACTTCATTGACTTCGTGACCATCAATCCTGATGTTAAGTTTCTCGATGTTCTCATTTCTGCTACTTCTCATTACTTTCGTCTTTCTTCGATTTATTCTCGGTCTATATTCTGTATTCATTAGACTGTTCATTGCATTCAGCAGATCATGTAATTCTTCTTCACTTTCACTCGGGATAGCAATGTCATCAGCGAATCATATCGTTGATATCCTTTCACCTTGAATTTTAATTCCACTCCTGAACCTTTCTTTTATGTCCATCATTGCTTCTTCGATGTACGGATTGAGCAGTGTGGGCGTAAGAATACATCCGTGTCTTACACCCTTTTTAATATGAGCACTTCTTTCTCGGTCGTCCACTTTTATTATTCCTTCTTGGCTCTTGTAAATATTGCGTATTACCCGTCTCTCCCTGTAGCTACTCCTGCTTTTCTGAGAATTTCGAACATCGCGCACCGTATTACATTGTCGAACGCTTTTTTCAGGTCGACAAATCCTATGAACGTGTCTTAATTTTTCTTTAGTTATGCTTCCAATACCAACCGCAGCGTCAGAATTACTTCTCTGGTGGCTTCAACGTCCCTAAGGCATAACTGATCGTCATCTAACACATCCTTAAATTTCTTTTCCGTTCTTCTGCGTATTATTCTTGTAAGCAACTTGGATGCATGAAACGTTAAGCTGATTGTGCGATAATTTTCGCACTTGTCAGCTCTTGCAGTCTTCGGGATTGCATGGATGATATTTTTCCGAAAGTCAAATGGTATGTCACCGAACTCATACATTCTACACACCAACGTGAATAGTCTTTTGTTGCCACTTCCTCCAATGATTTTAGAAATTCTGAGAGAATGTTACCCATCCCTTCTGCCTTATCTGATGTTAAGTCCTCCAAAGCTCTCTTAGTTTCCGATTCTGATACTTCAATCCCAGTCTCTTCTAAATCGGCTCCTGCTTCATCTTCTATCACATCAGACATAACTTCTCCCTCATAGATTCGTTCAATGTACTCTCTCCACCTACGCGCTCTCTCCTCTGCCTTTAACAGAGGAATTTCCGTTACGCTCTTAATGTTACCACTCTTGCTTTTAATTTATTTTGACTTTCCTGTATGCTGAATCAGTCTTTCCGACAATCATTGCTTTCTCAGTTTCTTCACATCTGACATCCCTTGTGCCTTTTGTCGGTTTTTACGAGAGCTATTTTTTTGCAAGCATTGTTAATTTTTTTCTCCCAGTTTCTGTCAATCCTCAAGCACCTATCGTTTAAGGTTTTTGCTGCATCTCCGTGGCACTCTCTCAAGGGTCGAACAAACGTGTGACCATTCGCACTTCCATTCTTTCTATAAGTTCAGTATCACCTGTTAGCCTTATCTGGTAGAAGTCCCATATGCTTGAAGATGCTCTAAGATGAGTAGCACCAATGTTTCGTAAGGCGTATCCTATGCATTTTTCCCATATCCTACTAATGATTGGAAGCCTGTCGCCTGCTTCACCTGTGACTGCATGTGCGTTATTGCTCCACTTCATATCACTATGAATTGTCACCACCTCTGTATAGGTACAGGTCGACCGAATCCAACTGACATTGCACTCATAGGATACAACGTTCGTCTCATTTTGTGAACTGCACTAGTTTATATTTCTGAACATTTAAAGATAATTACCAATCTTTTCAGTGCTTTGACATCTTACCAAGATGTGACTGAGTATTTGTGCATTTTTTTTTTCAGACAGTTCTTGGTTATAGATAACTGTATTGTCTGCGAAATGTCTGAGGTTACTATTAATATTAAAAACCGGCCCCGCGCCGTTCCAAATGACGTCCGACTTCCGAGGAAGTCGTAGCGTTTTGGAAGGAGGCAAGATTAGGGTTTAACGTCCCATCCACAGCGTGGTCAGCAGAGACGGAGGACAAGCTTGTTTTAATTCAAAGAGGGCGAAGCAAATCGGCCGTGCCCTTTCAAAGGGAGCATCCCGGTATTTGGCTGGAGCCATCTAGCGAAATCATGGAAAACCTAAATATGGATGGCCGTACACGGATTTGCAGCGTCGCCCTCCCGGATGCGAGTCCAGTGTGCTAACCACTGAACCACCTCACTCGGTGCAGCCTTTTCCGTGCCTTTGCCTAAATGCCACAGAATTAGTGATATCAAGAGCACCTGATGATTTTGTAGATGAGTATTTTTTATTTTTATGAAAAAATGTTATATATTACGGTTTTCATCAATGTTAAAGATCATATACTTACGAACACAACATGGCAAGTCCCATAATCCAATTTCCAAGAATCTTCTCTCAGTGGAAGAGGGGTCAAAATAAGCGCACACGGGTCTCCGCTTATCTGTAGATAATCGACCGTTGGTGAAAAAACGACGGTCACAGTTTTCGAGGTAATGTATGATCCTTTTATGGAGTAAACAGAACAACCGAAGCAGTGGCGCAGTGGCTAGCGTCGCAACTTAACGCTTTTGCGTTCCAGGTTCGAAACCCGATTACTGCTTTTATTGTTATTTCCGTTTTTCATTTATTTACCCACGTCCGTCGGAGATTACTGAAAGATTGTTTTCAATATCTATTGAAAAGATGTTGTTCTTGTTCGTCTATGGATTGTATGCCTGGTGACTGAATTTAAAAAAAAAGAAAAGGAAGAACAACAAATGAGTGGAAAAATTGCTTGAAATTGTGTTTGTTAAAATTCCTGTCATGTAGTTTGATTCGTAAGCAATTGCAAGCGCTAGTTTTACGAAAAGTAATCCTTTATGAGTGAAAACAATTGAAATTTGTGCTAAGGTGTGATAGGAGCAAACTGCTAAGGTCATCGGCCCCTAAGCCTACACACTACTCAATCTAACTTAAACTACCTTACGCTATGGACAACACACATACCCATGCCCGAGGGAGGACTCGAATCTCCGACAGGGGGAACCGATCGGACCGTGACAAGGCGTCTTAGAGTTATGAGTGGTTTTCCACGAAATTATTCCCAACGTGTGAAATTATCAGCAATGTTAACGATTTTTCTTTCTCAAGTGAGATTTATACCAAGAAATGTCTCTGTGGCAATCCTGTCTTCGCACGATACTCGTGGTGTTAGGAATTCTGTGTTCCGAATATTTCTACGACCGGTATCACCCAATGGAGCGCACTAAATCTTCCTGAAGAATAAACGTAAGAATAAAATATAAGAATTAAGTACTGATATAATAATGAAATATAAGAATATGAGAATTGAAATTGAAAATATTATAAACACATATATTACATAATTAATGTAAGACACTTACTGTGAAACCGAGGTGTAATTTTAGAATTAATATAATGTCTTTGCATCCCTAACTTGATGCGAAACGTTGGCGTAGTAACCTTACACGGACGTAGGTAGATAAATGAAAAAATAAAATAAATGCAAACAATGATCGGATTCGAGCACGGGGCGCAAAAATGAAAATGCCACGCTGGGCTAAGTTCATTGCGCACTTAAAGGTATCTAAATTACGCCGAAAACTTGGACGGTCGTTTTCTCAGAAACGATCTAGTATCTACAGACAAGCCGAGACAAGCGGTCACTTATTTTGGCTCCTCTCCCACTGAGCGAAGTTTCTCGGAAGTCGAGTTATGGTACTTGCTGTGTTCACCTCGTTGGAGGACACCGTGCGAGTTGAGTGGAATTAGGTGATTACGGACTTTACCCGCATCTCGTAAAGCATGCATGGGGTCCTATCGGAAGACGAGTTGACCTGAAGCTGCAAATAATTTGGACCCTTAAGGACTTCCAAATTTCGGTGAGAACGAGTAAGTCGACTGATCTACAGAACCTCCGAACGGCCCCATAAGGAGTGTCCTGAACAGATGCAGTAGTGCGCTATTGCCTGCGGCGTGCAAACTCCTTACTGGTCTACCGACGTGCAAGGCTTCTGAAAATTGTTGCTGTCGCACGATACTTCTTAGAGCGTAAATTTCATTTCTGTTCTCTTTACTCCATCCCAGGCGATGAATTTCTCCTAATCTTGTAAATGAAGTCAGCATATTATGTAGATGATGATGTGTTACTTTGGGATCCTGATCACCGTTCTAAGAAAACCTAAACAACGTTATACATTATACGTGAATAAATACGAAACACTGCATACAAAAAAATCACACATGCAATAGTAGAACTGGATGCTATATTTGACTATGGGTGTAGTACTTATGCGAACTGCTGGGACAGTGGTAAGTGAGTGCGCTTCTGTCTGGTAC
This sequence comes from Schistocerca nitens, assembly GCF_023898315.1. Lineage (NCBI taxonomy): Eukaryota > Metazoa > Arthropoda > Insecta > Orthoptera > Acrididae > Schistocerca > Schistocerca nitens. The sequence goes on from NC_064615.1 coordinate 732,219,632, forward strand.
TAGAGCTATAAAATGTGTTTCAGTCAGCTCTGTCGTGACGTCGCCCCATGACAACCGGCAATTTAAACCACTTGTTTGTTGATATTATAAAGTAAGAGGTCGAGTTTATAGGTACGAGGGGCGTTCTATAAGTAATGCAACACGTATTTTTTTCTGAAAACAGGCTGGTTTTATTCAGGATTCCGATACATACACCATATTATTCCCCACTCTTTTGGCTACAAGCAAACGTCTGGCTCCATCAATAACCTCCCCATCATCCTCGCATTGTTTCCCACCGAGCGCTACCTTCAGTTGGACGTCGGAGGATGCAAGATCCGGGCTGTAGGTTGGATGAGGGCGACCAGTCCAATGAAGTTTTGTGAGCTCCTCACGAGTGCGCAGACTTGTGTAAAACTTTGCGATGTCGTGAAGAAGGAGAAGTTCGTTTGCATTTTTATGGCGACGGACACGCTTCAGTTTCCTGAGAGTTACAAAATACACCTAAGAGTTGATCGTTGCACCATGTTGGAGGACATCAGACACAGGAATCCCTTCAGAGTCCCAGAAGAGTGTTGCCGTGACGTTACCGTCTGAGGGTGTGGCTTTCCACTTTTTCTTCTGTGGTCAGGTCATGTGGGGCATTCCATGGATTGCCATTTTTTTCTGTTCGACGTGATGAAGCCATTATTCATCGCCTGTGATGATGTTCGACAAAAAATTGCCACTATCAGCCTTGTAACGCGCAAACAATTGGGCACCGATGGTCCTTCGTTGCTCTTTATGGTTGTCTGTTAGCGGGCATATACCTTTGAGTACCCCAACTGGTGGACGAGTATGTCAGCACCTTCAACAGAGACGGCGAGTTGTGCAGCGAGGCGTTTGATTGTGATCCTCTGATCACCTCGAATGAGAGTGTCCGCACGTTCCAACACTGCAGGAGTCACAGTTGTGTATGGCCGGCACGCGAGAGATCGTACAGGTTTGCGCGACCTTGTTGTCATGATGACGGACATCTCACCCAACGACTTACCGTGCTTTTGCTCACTGCCAGGTCTCCGTAGACATTCTAGAAGCTCCTCTGAATATCTGCAATGCTCTGGTTTGCCGCCAAAAGAAACTCAATCACGCCATCCATCTATCCAGCCAACCATCTCTCTGCTTGGAACACACCTCCGTTACAGACGCTATTTTGAAGGCTGTGAATAACGTAGCTACCTGTCGCAGCTTAATGAATCTCTAGGGGCTCAAGTGAGACTATTCCACAACGTCCAAAAACAAATTCGCATTTTTAAACGTAATTGAGCGAGAAAAACATGTGTTGCACTACTTATTGAACACCGCTCGTATAAATATCATTTCGGCATAGGGGCTGAACAAACGCTTGTTTCCAGCACCGCAGTTAAAAAAAAAAAATATTAGGAGAGGCTGCTCTGCTGTGTTGAAGTGCCTGATTTCATTTGTGGTCATAATGAACGAGCAAGTCCACTACTCCTTTTCCTGCTCCTGTTTGCTGAACAATTTAAGGCTGAGTAGCGTATGGTCACGGCTGCTGCAGAGTAACGCAGTAATCCAGTAAGCCACTGACTGTTGTGATTTTTTTGACAGGTTTTACTACGAGGTGTTTTATTTGCAGGTGCGGGGGTAAGGAATACGAGGACACTGGTCGCCAAAGCCTCGCAGCCGATCATGCACCACGTGAGTATCTTCCTTTCTTCTACGCTTCTCATAGTGAGGGCCACTCCATAGTGAAAGGGTGATTTTCGGTTGAAGTGGTATGTTTCACCTTCCCGTTGCACTCTATAAGACTCCTGTGGCTAAACTGCTATTCAGTCATTACCTTTCTCTTCATTACTCAGATATCTTTCTTTCATCGCTATTGTTTAATAGCAACATAACACATGGAATATTCTGTTTGATAACGATGAAACAGAATTAACGTAAGAAAACTGGGGCACTGAGGGTTCCGTACAAACTTAATTATGTATGCACTGAGGTGACAGAAGTCATGGGGTAACGATATGGACATGTACAGATGGCAGTAGTGTCGCGCGCACAGCATAAAAAGAGTAGTGGACTGGCAGTGCTGTACTCTGTATTCAGGTGATACACGTAACAACGATACCGACTTGATTATGGCCGCACCGCGGAAATTAACAGACTTTGAACGCATAGTGGTAGTTGGAGCTAGACGCATGGGGCGTTTCATTTCGGAAATCGTTAGGGAATTCATTATTCTGAGACTCACAGTGTCACGAGTGCACCGAGAATACCACATTTCAGACATTTCCTATCCCACGGAAAACGCAGCAGCCGACGGCCTTCACGTAACGACCGAGATCAGCGACGTTTGCATTAAGTTGTCATCGTTAACAGACAAGCGACACTGCGTGAAATAACCGCAGAAATGAATGTAGGACGTATGGCGAACGTATCTGTTAGGACATTGCTGCGAAATCTGACCTTAAGCAACAGATGATCGACGCGAGTGCCTTTGCTAACAACAAATCGCCTGCAGCGTCTCTTTTCGGCTCGTGGCCATATCAGTTGGATCCTGACCTTAGCCTGGGCAGATGTCCCGATTTCAGTTGGTCGTAGCTGATGGTAGGCCCCGAGTGTGGTACTGACCCCACGAAGCCACGGTCCCAGCGCGTCAACAAGGCACTGTGCGAGTTAGTGGTGGCTCCACAATGGTGTGGGCTGTGTTTACACGGAATGGGTTAGGTCCTCATCATTGACTGGAAATGGGTACGTTTGGCTGCATGGAGACCATCTGCAGCCATTCATGGACTTCATGTTTCCAAACATGTCACTGGGGCAGAATTGTTCGCGACTGGTTTGAAGAACATTTTGGACAAATCTAGCGAATGATTTATTTGGCCACCCAATCGCCCGACACGAATCCCATCGAACATTTAAACGACATAATCGAGAGGTCAGTTCGTGCACCGGCGAAACCTTAACAGTTAAGGACGGCTGTAGGGGCAGGATGGCTCAATATTTCTGCACGGGATTTCCAACGACTTTTTGTGTCCATGCCACGTCGAGTTGCTACATACGTATTTTCCATCTTTGTGTACGTACGAAATAATTGTGACCAATAAGGGCCTCCTCATGTACATTTGTATTTCGGTTACTTAAAATGTATTAACATCTTGTAGTATTTTAATACTGTATGTTGTCTACTATTTTGGTATCACAGTTGTCAAATAAGTGAATACTATTTGCGCGACATAATCAGTTAATTTTAGCCCAAATTATCGCAATATGTAGCACTATTGTCGGCTAAATGGGCGTGTTTTTGTAAGGACGGACTTGCGACGTTTACCATGTATTCTACACAACAGGGAAGGTCGCATTGGACAATGCCGCTTCGAAGGACGAACACGATACGAGAACATATCTGTGTCTCAAAAACTGTTCGCCTAAATATTATGATATACACATATTTGAAACCGTCTTTTTAAGCCCGTCATGTTACGCTAAAATTTAACATAGGGTTCCATTTAAAAAAAATCAAAGATGGCCTCATATATCTGTAATAAAAAATATCAGAAACATGAAATGTGATATATTCAAGTAGCTCCTGTCCCTGCAATTCACTGTCCAAACGGCATCTTTGTATATATATTACGGTTGGGGAGATACAAGGGGTGTTATGACTTAGCTGTCTCACCCTGTATATGCAGAGAGGGATGATGTAGAAAACTATTTTTATTTAGTTACTAAAACACGACGACAACTTCAGTTTTATGTCTGTATGCAGTAATATTTGTCTGTTAAGTTTTCGACGAATTCTGAATGCAGTGTTCTAATGTATAAAAGATATTTTTATGTGATATAATTACAGTTTAACATTTTTCGTATTTTTAACTTTACTTGTGCTGTAAACCATGCTTCTTGCTAAATTTAATTCTAGGTCAACGGGAAGTGCTCTACATGTTTTGATGGGTGAGTTTGTATCAAAATCTTGGCATAAATAGCCGCCGTTATCTTTTGACTGCATTGTCCTCATACTAGTGAAGGACAGTAGACATTAGTATATCGCATAAATTTCAACTTGAAACGTCTATTCTTCCCTAGGAGAAACTATGGGTAACCGTCCGACAGACAGGCAGACGGACTACAAAGCGATGTTCTAAGGGTTCCGTTTCTACCGGTTGAAGTACGGAACCCTAAAAGTTGGTTATACACCATTCAAAGATATATTACAATGAACTCATTACACGCAACAGGCCACTATGTGGCACTACTGCTGATTACGACTATGAAATGCAACTACCGTTTGCACACTATTCTATAATTTGGTGAACCCTTATCTAGATAACGTGTTGTTGGTGATATGATCATATGCTCTGATTCGTCAGTGAGGTGCTACATGTAAGCCAGACCTTTTTACTTCATCAGTTATTATTTGTTAAATAAAATACCAAATAGGAATTCGTGTTTGTATAAAGGCTGTCTAATCAACGTGCTTATTGCGAAGTTCTAATGAAAATAACCTGGCAGTAGCATTTAAAAAGAAAAGTAGTGAACAGCCCGAAGCAGATCGTCATGCTGTGAATAACGGTGCCCCATTGGAGTAATACGCACTGGAAGTGAGTAGAGTTCAAGTCTTGCAGCTGCCAGACAAGTTGAGTATTGGCGGGCTAGGCAATTAATTTCTTGGTTGGCAGTTTGTACAGACGGTGGTCAATGTAGTCTAGGTACAAATTAGGAAATTTTTTATCTAATGTTTACTAGTGTAAGAGAATCATATTATTTTGTATGTATGTTTGTAGATCGCCTATCGGTGGCTCTGGTTTTGTTATATTTTAACGAACGGTAACTTCGTGAATGAAATAACTGGCATTACCTTTGAAATCTCGCCTACCTCATACAATAGTCGGTCTGAGCATAAATATACGAGTCACGTATAGTAGCATCCATTTCAGATAATAGCTGAGGAAGGGCCGAGTCCTCGCCCTTCTCTGCGCTGGGATAACTATTTTGAGTGGATTCCACAATTTTGCGATCTTATCCGACGCGATTCATCGGCAGCTCCTACGTGGACTGCAGTTTCGACACAAATGAGGCCAGTGCCGTGGACACAGTGGTAACATTTACATGCCGAAGGTCATCGTCGGAGACAAGAGAGTGGGCACGAACGTGATAGTTCATGTCAGGGCTGTGAACTGCATGGTAACTCTCATCCATCAACAATTTACTTTCTCTCTTAAACTAACCAATAATAATTATAAGCACTATAAATCCGCAGCACAAGCAAAATGCAACAGTAATTTCAGTGGCCGTTATGTAAACAAATGAGTGTCAATACTTTTGTGATTAACGAAAACAAACCTAGGTACAAAATTTAATTAATTGATTAGGCCTATATTCATTATGATAGACAGAACTGAGACTTGATATGTCTCTGAAACATATAGCTTCAACTGATTAATATACTTTTATAGGTGAAACTTGCTGGCGTATTAAAAGGGTGTGCCGGACCGAGACTCGAACTCTGGACCTACGCCTTTCGCGGGCAAGTGCCCTACCATCTGAGCTATCCAAGCACGACAGCTTCAATTCTGCCAGTACCTCGTCTCCTACCTTCCAAACTTCACAGAAGCTCTTCTGCGAACCTCTCATTCTACTTTTATAGGTGTTAGAGTTTAGGGCAGTATGTTATGAATATACGCTGCACAAGACAATTTAAGGATCACTTTTTCAAAACGACGTAATTGTCTTTCATTTCGACACACAAGATTGAAATTGGGCTCAAAGGTGGCTAAATTCTTCCTCTGTAATGGTGAAAAAGTGTAGCGCCCTGGGACATTATCCTCTGGTTTGGTGACGCTACAAACAGCAAAGTGTCGACACATACGAAGAATAGCCAAGAGCTCAGAAGTTCATCTGACGTAAAAGATGGGTTATGATGTCAGGTTCGCACAAAATTCCACCAGAGTTATGCTGAATGCCACCGAGGACGTGTCGAGCGACAGGCAGGTCGTCGTACCCTCTCTTACCTAGCTTATGTCACTTCTTCTGACGCCCAGCGTTAAAATCAAACAGTTTTCTTATAGGCAGCGGAAGAAAACTTTTCAGAGAGGCCACCGCCCAGAACTGACAAGGAAAAGGCCTTACGGGGTGGCATTAGGGACGTCTTTTCCTGGGGTAATGATTCTTACACATTTACCAGTCGAAAACGGAAATTCGCCGTGTTATGAGCAACAGATCGACCTCACTGACAACCTTTGACACTGCTGACACCCACTGGACGATTTAATCTTTCTCTACGGACAGCGTGGGCCAGGAACCACAGTGAATGTGATTTCAGCCCTGTCGAGTATACTGCGACCGTTCAAAAGCATGCGGCGAAAAGCGAACGCGATCTGAAGCAGCAAAAGGTGCTCATGCTTTTTCAACCCTCATGTTTGGTGACCTCTTCTGACGTAATCACGGAAGTGTGCGACAGTGAAGTAAGCCTTAATAAACGACAAATGGTCCCTTTGACACCCGCCAGTTCGGCAACACATTCGATACCGCCCACCTTTGTTGAGCACTTTAAAATTGTACCAGTACGGAGACAACCCATGACGAGAGTCCTATGTGTCTGCAGGCAGGCTACGCTGCTGCTTCTGCACCTGCTAGTAGGCATACGGGATCAGAGGGGCGTTTAAAGGGCTAGCTGTATGCAAGTGCCTAGGATTTCGTCACAGGTTCTTTCTCTACAGGCACATTTTTAAAGTGCTCAACAAAGGGGGGCGGATGGCACCAATGGCGTTGCCGAACTGGGACGTGTGGGGAGAGGGTTAGAAGAGGTTGGAACATTTGCACGGAGTGACACTTGCGCGGAACTTCTGGCTCTTGCAGGGCTAACTGGCTTTTTGCAGATACAGACACACTAGGAAGTCTAGCAGTCCAACAAAGCTGCCCGTACGAGCTGTCCCGCGTTCACACCACAGCAGTGAGCAACCGCGTATCGCTTCAGGATGGTTCATTAACGCGTTTCGTGGCAAATTTATTTTAAGTGTTGTATTAATGAGAACTGACAATGAAATTCAACATTCTTTTAATATTCTGAGGATACAAAGAACGGGGTAGGGGCGGCTAAGGAAGGTACGTTTCTTACGACTGTTGCAGCCTTATGATGACTGCCGTTTTGGGACGAAATTTAAATTGACGAATTTTTATTTCATTACCATTTTATTTAAACCTTAAACACAAAATCAGAGAATGCCAATGCATATTACTACTTTTGCTTGGCACTAAACGTTCAATGTCTGGTACCACTTTTCGAGTAATGCTAATTCTAAGTCAAGGTGTTAAGCTGAAGTCTACCAGTCAGCTTCTGTGGGTTGATTTCATACTCTTCATTGCGTCAAAAAGCAGCGTGTACAAGTAAGTCTAAATATCGACATAATCGCAGCTGCGGATTTGTAAAGTCGTGAAGATTTACACTGACGAAATGGAACTCTAAGAGATTAATTTTGCTGTGAAACCAATCACGCAAACATCCCACTATAGGTGTGTAAGTTCTAGCTGTAGTTGAGTTTCCATACTGTCAGATGGCCTGAAAATCAATGAAACTGCGCAACCCCTTAAAGCTGAAAAGCGGTACGGCAACATGATCTAACTGCAGATTTATTCATTGCGTGTTTTTCCTGAAAAAAAATTCATAGTGAAAACGTTGGGAAAATTGTTGAAATATTGACTTCTCTGCTCCCATGTGACGAATACTTTCTTCTGTCATATCGCTTAATAGCGGGCCTTTTCAAAAAAAATTTAAAAATATTTCTACGCCGGCTTGTAATGTTGTTGTAAACTGAATTTTTTCGTTGTGTTCAAAGTTTTGAAGAGTATTAGTAGAACACTAAGCGTGTCAAGACACTATCGTTTACAAAAAACTTATAGATTTGGCACCTTGCTCTGATACGTTGATAATGACATGTCTGACCGCTTTGAAGCTCGGAACCCGACAATCGTGCTACTTTTCCTCCCTTTAAAGATAGCTGCTCTCCATTTGAAGGGCGAGCCTCCACCGTAAAACTTCAATCTTAAAAAAAAAAAAAAAGAAGCTACTTCACATCTTTGGAGTGTTTACTCTTAGATACCAAAACGATTAGGTCGTATTCCGATTACAAGTACGTCTAAGAAATGTATGAACTACGGACTTAGTAAAGAGCTGTGGCCCACCGAAAGATGCCAAAGATAATTTTTTATTTCTATCATCATGAAACGGAACCATATTTACTCCGACCTTGGTATTAGCTCAAACTGGGAAAAACAGGTTGCAAGATTTCCAGAAAAACTGAAGAGAAACAATTCGCAGCCAGTCGGTGTAAATCAGTTACTTTGCTCGTTGACTGTATAAATATAAATTTAGGGAATACACTGAAGTTCTGTTCAGTACGATCAACAATCTGCAAGGAAACAGGCACTAGCTTACAACTAGATATCACTACCAGGGCAGCTCCTCGAGAAGACTGCTAGTAGATTTTTATTCAAAAATTTCAAGAATGGCGCGGGGACAGGGAACTTCGTGCAGGAAATGGGCTTTGGCCTCCCCCAGAATACGACGCAGGCGGCAGCAGACAGGCCGGGGTATCCCACTTTTTGAACAGCCTGTCCACTATCTACACTACTGGCCATTAAAATTGCTACACCAAGAAGAAATGCAGATGATAAACGGGTATTCATTGGACAAATATATTATACTAGAACTGACATGTGATTACATTTTCACACAATTTGGGTGCATAAATCCTGAGAGATCAGTACCCAGAACAACCACCCCTGGCAGTAGTAGAGCCTTGATACGCCTGGGCATTGAGTCAAATAGAGCTTGGATGGCGTGTACAGGTGCAGCTGCCAATGCAGCTCGGTCACCATTGACCAGACGTATTCAATTGTTGAGACATCTGGAGAATGTGCTGGCCAGGGCAGCAGTCGAACATTTTCTGTATCCAGAATGGCCCTACAGGACCTGCAACATGCGGTCGTGCACTATCCTGCTGAAATGTAGGGTTTTGCACGGATCGAATGAAGGGTAGAGCCACGGGTCGTAACACATCTGAAATGTAACGTCCACTGTTCAAAGTGCCGTCAATGCGAACAAGAGGTGACCGAGACGTGTAACCAATGGCACCCCATACCATCACGGCGGGTGATACGCCAGTATGGCGATGACGAATACACGCTTCCAATGTGCGTTCACAGCGATGTCGCCAAACACGGGTGCGACCATCATGATGCTGTAAACAGAACCTGGATTCATCCGAAAAAATGACGTTTTGCCATTCGTGCACCCAGGTTCGTCGTTGAGTACACCATCGCAGGCGCTCCTGTCTGTGATGCAGCTTCAAGGGTAATCGCAGCCATGGCCTCCGAGCTGATAGTCCGAGCTGCAAACGTCGTCGAACTGTTCGTGCAGATGGTTGTTGTCCTGCAAACGTCCCCATCAGTTTACTCAGGGATCGAGACTTGGCTGCACGATCCGTTACAGCCATGCGGATAAGATGCCTGTCATCTCGACTGCTAGTGATACGAGGCCGTTGGGATCCAGCACCTACCGTATTACCTTCCTGAACCCACCGATTCCATATTCTGCTAACAGTCATTGGATCTCGACCAACCCGAGCAGCAATGTCGCAATAGGATAAACCGCAATCGCGCTAGGCTATAATCCGACCTTTATCAAAGTCGTAAACGTGATGGTACGCATTTCTCCTCCCTACACGAGGCATCACAACAACGTTTCACCAGGTAACGCCGATCAACTGCTGTTTGTGTATGAGAAATCGGTTGGAAACTTTCCTCATGTCAGCACGTTGTAGGTGTCGCCACCGGCGCCAACCTTGTGTGAATGCTCTGAAAAGCTAATCATTTGCATATCACAGCATCTTCTTCCTGTCGCTTAAATTTCGCGTTTGTAGCACGTCATCTTCGTGGTGTAGCAATTTTAATGGCCAATAGTGTACAATGTCTTGGGCTCCATGCAAATGTCAACACGTTCCCTCCGTGCAAGTGTCATAAACCCGTTAGAGGGACCCTTTACCTTTTTATTCACGCACCTGCCAATGTTGTGCCCATCCGTGATCACGTCATAGGACGGGGCAAAACCGAAAGGCCGGAAATGGGTAAGCACCATTTTCTGATTCGGGACTCATTCAAATTTCGCCGACTGCTTCTGAATGGCCCCTAGTGCTTCCACTCTGTACACCAGGGCAAAAATCGCAGTAGAACTGTATTCCAAAAAGGTACGACCACTTTTATAGTGGTTGCTGGTCCACGGTGGCCTTCGGGAAGGACTGAATTGTCCAGGGGACGTCAGCAGCGTCGAAGACTGTCAAGAACGTAGCCCTGTTGCTCATCACACAGTGAACTGTCGTTTTCGACTGCGAAATAGGTGGGAATCAACTCCTCTAAGAAAGGAATGATTTCAATGACGCCCTTTACGCCATCCCATAATACATTTTCTGAGCGGTGGGGGGCCTGGAATGTTTTCCTCGGCAACGGCCAACAAAAACGCGAGATTTCAGCGCTGGGCGCCGCAGTTCCTTTGCGGAGGCGTCAGAAGGAAGCTGAAAATGGGTATGAGACGGTATGACGACCTTCCCGCCGTGTTATACGTCCACGGTGACGTTGGGCACAATTATGGTGAAATTTGGTGCTAATGTGACGCAGGGCGCCACCTTTTCGCACCATTACAGAGAAAGTATTGTAGACATCTTTGAGCCAGATTTCAAACTTATGTGTCGCAATGGGAGACAACTATGGGGTTTCGAAAAAGTGATTCTTTAATTGAGTTGCACGCTGTAAAAGCAAACGAGTTACCTTGCTACACAAATACAAACCAAACAGACACAGGGCGGTCCCAAAACGAAACAAAAGGAGTTACACTAAGCGCTGTAAGTAAAAGGATAAAACCTAATATATGTAGAACATGATGATGATGATGAATCAGTTACTGTGAATTATTTGTTTTTGCTTGCTGTCCCGCTTCCTGTTTTCAGCCATTTAAAATTTGAAGTGGTTATTAGGTAGCATAAATCTGGATTTTGTACAAAGCGTGCATCATTAGTCGTGTGTTGTGCGTAGAAACCTCATTCGACAAGAGCGTTGCTTGCAAAAGACGTTCCGGTTACGAGTCTCCTTTCGAAATATAGCTTTAATCTTTGCAACACATTGAGAGACCCATTCTGAAAAGATGTACATCAAAAGCTATGCGAGATCATGGTTTTGATGCCCGCCCGGTTGGCCGTGCCGTCTAACGCACGGCTTTCCGGGCGGGAAGGAGCGCCTGGTTCCCGGCACGAATCCGCCCGGCGGGTTTGTGTCGAGGTCCGGTGGGCCGGCCAGTCTGTGGATGGTTTTTAGGCGGTTTTCCATCTGCCTCGGCGAATGCGGGCTGGTTCCCCTTATTCCGCCTCAGTTACACTATGTCGGCGATTGCTGCGCAAACAAGTTCTCCACGTACGCGTACACCACCATTACTCTACCACGCAAACATAGGGGTTACACTCGTCTGATGTGAGATGTTCCCAGGGGGATCCGAACCGCACAATAACCCTGGGTTCGGTGTGGGGCGGCGAAGGGGTGGACTGCGGTAGTCGTCGTGGGGTTGTGGACCACTGCGGCTGCGGCGGGGACGGAGCCTCTCCGTCGTTTCTAGTTCCCCGGTTAACATACGATACAATACATACAATGGTTTTGATCCTGAAATGCGACATAGAGGTAGAGGAAAGATTTTTGAGTATTGCGCTGTAGGAAGTCTACATCTACCTCTACACTCTGGAAGCCACCTTATGGTGTGTGGCAGAAGGTACTTTGTATTCTACTACCACTTCCTCCATTTCCAGTTCCAAATGTGCCGAGAGAGAAACTATTGTTGGTTATCCCTTGTGTAACCTGAAATCTTTCTCACTTCATGGTCTCTTCGCGAGATACACATATGAGGAAGTAATATACAGAGCGTTCGGGGTATAAGTGAAGATGTTTCTATTGATGACTGAGGACAGTGCACTGAACAACATTACATCAGTATTTACGTCATTTTCATACTAATAATTACAGCTTTACGAGTAGTATGTTTTTAGGTTTGTTACTATCTCGAAGAATGAGTGGTAGAAGCAAGCTATTTAGGCTTATTTTTTCTTGGGCAGGAGGTTAGGTACTGAAGTCTGCTTGAATGGAAGCAAGAGGGTAGTCTGTACTGACAGGCGTAGTCCACTTCGGAGCTCAGTTACGGCTATGCAGTAAACATCAGGTGGTAACTTATGATGAGAGGTGTTTACAGGAAGACTGTTAAACGCAGAAAAAATACAACTAAGACACTGAACTGGGTACATGTCAAGGTACCAATGATCGAAATATTTCTACTTATACCCTTAACACCCTCTGTTGACTGACTCTTCTCGGAAAGAATGCTCTCGGAATTTTAGCAATAAAGCACACGATGATGTCTAATCACTCTCTTGCGTCACTGCAGTGGAATGACTATATCCGTGACTTTGTCCTGCTTACTAAACAAAAAAACGCGCTACTCTCCTTCCGACCTTTTCTCTTTCCTGTATGAATGCTGTCTAGTATGGATCCGAGACTGATGAGATAGATTCAAGTGTATGTCAAAGGAATGCGGGCTACACTTCCTGAGGTGACTTCCAACGAACCAGTCTGCCATGTGTCTTCCTTACGATTACCTGTCGTTCCACTTGAAATCATTCTGTACGTACACGCCAAGATATTTAATGGATGGGTCTGTTTCCAGTGGTTGTTCGGCAATCATATAATCACACAATAACAGCGACTGGATGGGGAATATGGGTAGAGACACAGACATTATAAGAGAAAACATCCCTCAGGCCGCCCATGATAATACGGAAGAAAAGCGTGCAGTGAAGCTGAATGTATGTGATATTCGGGGAGATTACACGCGTATAAATCAAAATTAGTAAATGTCTTCGAGATACTTCAGTTTTCTTGTTTTCGTTTGGAACTTATTAATTTCATATGTGTGAGGAGATTCACACAGATTTGAAAGTGACAGCGTTTATAGCAGAATGAGATTTTCACTCTGCAGCGGAGTGTGCGCTGAAATGAAACTTCCTGGCAGATTGAAACGGTGTGCCGGACCGAGACTCGAATTCGGGACCTTTGCCTTTCGCGGGCAAGTGCTCTACCATCTGAGCTACCCAAGCACGACTCAAGCCCCGTCCTCACCGCTTCACTTCTGCCAGCACCTCGTCTCCTACCTTCCAAACTTTCCAGAAGCTCTCCTGCGAACCTAGCAGAACTAGCGCTCCTGAAAGAAAGGATGTTGCGGAGACATGGCTTAGCCACAGCCTGGATGATGTTTCCAGAAATGAGATTTTCGCTCTGCAGCGGAGTGTGCACTGATATGAAACTTCCTGGCAGATTAAGTAGGAGACGAGCTACTGGCGGAAGTAAAGCTGTGAGGTCGGGGCGTGAGTCGTGCTTGGGTAGCTGAGATGGTGGAGCACTTGCCCGCGAAAGGCAAAGGTCCCGAGTTCGGGTCTCGGTCCTGCACACAATTTTAATTTGTCAGGGAGTTTCAGCGTTTATATCAGTATTTAACTGAACTCACGGTAAGAGACAGCCTGCTGGCAGACTGTACCAAACCCGCGCTCCATACGAACCCACAGGTCTGCAAACGGTGCTCGTTTCGTTGGAGCGGTGGAGCCCCCCTGGCCAACATCAGAGGTGGCCGCCTGCGTGTTTCGTATTGCTGTTTGCAGCCATATCGCATGATTTGTGCATATCAGGCGAGCGGAGCAACAAGTTGCAGCCAGCCCAGGGCAGCACAGCGCGGCCGAGAGCCAGCGGGAGGTCAGGGCAGCTGGGGCGGCGTTTCTGTCAGGGTGCGCGGCGCATTGCATATCCTACACGGTTATTATTTTATTATTTTCTGACGAAACATTATGAAACATGGTAAAATAAACGATATAGGGAAAACAGAATACAATAATAATGAATGACGGATTGCCGGGTAAGATATCACAACGGTACAATTTTTGAAAAATATTTATCATAATAATTTCACATGCAGATAGCTGAAATTGAAAACTAATTTCGATTACATTTAATAATCATCGTCACAGATAAAACTAAGGTAAAATATAATACACAACTGGCCATTAAAATTGCTACACCACGAAGATGACGTGCTACAGACGCGAAATTTAACCGACAGGAAGAAGATGCTGTGATATGCAAATGATTAGCTTTTCAGAGCATTCACACAAAGTTGGCGCCGGTGGCGTCACCTATAACGTGCTGACATGAGGAAAGTTTCCAACCGATTTCTCATACACAAACAACTGTTGACCGGCGTTGCCTGGTTAAATGTTGTTGTGATGCCTCTTGTAAGGAGGAGAAATGCGTACCATCACGTTTCCGACTTTGATAGAGGTCGGATTGTAGCCTATCGCGATTGCGGTATATCGTATCGCGACATTGCTGCTCGCGTTGGTCGAGATCCAATGACTGTTAGCAGAATATGGAATCGGTGGGTTCAGGAGGGTAATACGGAACGCCGTGCTGGATTCCAACGGCCTCGTATCACTAGCAGTCGAGAAGACAGGAATCATGGCTGTAACGGATTGTGCAGCCACGTCTCGATCCCTGAGTCAACAGATGGGGACGCTTGCAAGACAACAACCATCTGCACGAACAGTTCGACGACGTTTGAAGCAACATAGACTATCAGCTCGGAGACCACGGCTGGGGTTACCCTTTGACGCTGCATCACAGACAGGAGCGCCTGCGATTGTGTACTCAACGTCGAATCTGGGTGCATGAATGGCAAAACGTCATTTTTTCGGATGAATCCAGGTTCTGTTTACAGCATCATGATGGTCGCATCTGTGTTTGGCGACATTCAGTGAACGCACATTGGAAGCGTGTATTCGTCATCGCCATACTGGCGTATCACCTGGCGTCATGGTATGGGGTGCCATTGGTTACACGTCTCGGTCACCTCTTGTTCGCCGTGACGGCACTTTGAACAGTGGACGTTACATTTCAGATGTGTTACGACCCTTGGCTCTACCCTTCATTCGATCCCTGCGAAACCCTACATTTCAGCAGGATAATGCACGTCCGCATGTTATAGGTCCTGTACGGGCCTTTCTGGATACAGAAAATGTTCGACTGCTGTCCTGACCAGCATATTCTCCAGATCTCTCACCAATTGAAAACGTCTGGTCAGTGGTGGCTGAGCAACTGGCTCGTCACAATACGCCAGTCACTACTCTTGATGAACTGTGGTATCGTGTTGAAGCTGCATGGGCAGCTGTACCT
This sequence comes from Schistocerca nitens, assembly GCF_023898315.1. Lineage (NCBI taxonomy): Eukaryota > Metazoa > Arthropoda > Insecta > Orthoptera > Acrididae > Schistocerca > Schistocerca nitens. Next base: position 732,234,914 of record NC_064615.1, read on the forward strand.
GTACACGTCATCCAACTTCTGTTTGACTCAATGCACAGGCGTATCAAGGCCGTTATTAGGGCCAAAGATGGTTGTTCTGGGTACTGATTTCTCAGGATCTATGCACCCAAATTGCGTGAAAATGTAATCACATATCAGTTCTAGTATAATATGTTAGTTCAATGAATACCCGTTTATCATCTGCATTTCTTCTTGGTGTAGCAGTTTTAATGGCCAGTAGTGTACTTAACTCTTTCTGTAGATAACAAAGATTCAAAAGTTTTAAAAATTTTAAAATTGCACCTGAATAAGCAGATAACGCACATAGAAAACATTTAAAATTATTGGAAGTGTACCTGATTAATCATGAGTTCAGGAAAGGCAAACTACTTTAAAAAGAACACAGTCATAAACTGTAAAAGTTGTTTTTTTCCAAAAAAGAAGGTGGGCACTATCTGAAATTCATTTTTTCTAGCAGATCACCTCAACGCTTTATATGTTTGGGTCTGCGGAACGAGTTTCAGTTGTACGATCACGCTGCACATTGTCCGTGGCAGAATAGCAGGCTTAACTTTTGTACTCGTTTTTGTAAAGAGTTACGGGTATGCTCTAGCAGTGGTCCAAATACAGCATTATGTACAAACAAATGATTGCATCATATTTATGTTCCTCTAGTTGGTTCACCTAATCACTTTATTTATTGTTAGTCTGCACATTCTGTACTCAAGTGTGACTAAGTTGTAGTTAATAAATGTAAATGTAGTTTGTAGCCGGAATTTATCACTGCATGTAGCTGCTTGAGTAGCCGGAAATGGTGTTGACTGTACTACTTTGTACACAAGTCTAAGAAGAGGTGGGTTACAGAGTGGTGCAGCAGCTGTTGTCATAGGGAAGCTCAACAGGGGACGAAATGATTAGCCAAAACGTAAGTACAGCAAACAGAAGTTCTACTTATAGCTTTCGCCAAGTGATGTGAAGAAACTTTACAGAAGAACAAACAGCAATAAAGTTCCCCTATTACGAAAAGTAAACTAAAGTGCAGCGTGCAATGTGAGACTTCCACAGCCAATACATTTGCAAAATGTCAAAGGCTGACTAACACTGAAGATTGTCGATGACTGCGATCGAAGAGTGGGTCGTGCAGTTGCCACAGACCATCCTATATAGTGGCGGCAGATGACTCTCGTAGTCGGAACTACTGAAAGCGTGTCTCAGTGGGGCCGCATCATTGGATCCACCAGGTCCCCGCACCACGGCATGGGCGTCTGTCGGACACGTGTGTTTCGTTGCCAACTGTGAGTCGCCGGGCGGGAGGAGCGGGGGGTGGGGGGTGGGGGGGGTATCGATCTAATGATACCACATTAATGTGACCTCTTTTTGGATGGGAGGGGGATGTTGGCTGCGTGTAATTTTTGGCTGTTTCCCACATCCCATTAGGTGAATACCGGGGTGGTTCCCATGTTCCGCTTCAGACACATGCTACAAAAGCCTCCAGGACACATTCTGGTACAATTGCATAAATGGCTGCCAACATGGACACTGCAAGGTGTTACAGAAAAGACGGATTTCAGTGTGTCGTCACAGTGTCGCACGCAGGTTACTGTGTAAAATTCTTTCATAAATATCTTTATTTATTTTGCTATTAAACAAGCAGAATTATTCGATCCCAAACCAGGAAAAAGCACCGAATTACACAACGACGACAATGCAGTAATATAAATATCGATCGCATAGGAACGGACTGGTAACGCCTCTAATTTTTTATGTGAAAAATCTTACATATTTTTAAATAAAACAAACTTTCTTAGCGTTCTACATCTTTAATCTTCATGTCTACATGTTTATTTCTCAGTATAGTCGCAGTGGTGACGAAAACATTTCTCCAAACGAGAGACCATTTCGTTGATACGGTCAGTGTAGGATGTTTGACGTTATTGCCGGATCGACAACCTCACTTCTGCTTGCACCACTTCATTACTGTCAAAGTAAAGTCTCCGAAAGTGTTCTTTAAGTTTTGGAAACGGATCAAAATCGGATGGGACCAAGTCGGGACCGTATGGAGAATGTCTGACGACGGTGAAAACCAAGGCGTCGGGTAGTTTTAGATGTTGCAGCGATCAGGTGTGCTCTGGCATTATCATGTTGAGGGAGAAGGTGCTCCATGTGTGCACGAACTCTTCGAATCCGTGAAACTAGATTACAGCACGATGCTTCTTACTCACTGACATAGTTACGTTACATACTACCATGTTACACACTATAATTTGGAGGCCTTCAGCGGCAGAGGGGTGCTACTTGCGCCAACGAAGTGGGAAATTCGACGGAGTAATATGCACGACATGTAATACCTCAATCGATATTAAGAACAGATTAAAAAATTCGAAGGAATTACTTTTCAGCACGGCCTCGTGCTCCGATTTAAGTGTTATGCCATATAAATGAACTCTAAGCAAATACGGCTCGTTCCAATGACGGCGGTATTTGCACCATTAACACAGGCCATGCTTTCGTTATTGTGACCCAGGATTCTGGAGAGCAGCGCGACCTCCAGAATCATCTGTTACTGAATCACAATGTTCCGAGAGGTCACAGAAACCCAATGTTGTAGCCACCAAAGATGTCGGACTACTGGTCGCTTTAGAACTACGCGATCCTGTCAGCTACTTTCTATGATCTATCAGAGCGATTACTGAGATTAGTTTTTCTCGATGCTTCGGCTTCACAACAGAATAATTATGTGCATCGGCCAAAATTTAAATACCCACAAAATACACCACGCTAATACCGTGTGACCGCATCTCTAGCCTTGATAAAGACCTGAATGTGGTGAGGAAGAGAGAACAACTTTCTTCAGTCATTTCATATGCGTGTGGAGTCACTCATTGATGATTAGAGCCCAAAGGGATACTGAATTGCAGGGATCTTGATTGCTATTTAACACAAGCTGTTCCCAACAGCCCCAGAAATTTTCTGTGGGCTTAAGGTCGGTTGATTTACGAGCCAGTCGAGGTGCGACAAGAGTGCCTGAGGGTTCATCAAACGAGAAACATATGCGTGAACACAAGTGTTGTCTTTGTACGCAGCATACTCAGAATGAAGACGTAAAAGAATGGGTCTTCTCACTCGTCGGGCGCGGACGCCAACGCCCGGGGACGCCTCTTCCTCCCCAGGTTCAGTGCAGGGTTCCACGCCTGACTGAGTTGTAAGCCATTGTCTTTATTAATTACACAATCTTGCAGCCTGGTTCCGAGGGCGAAAGCGCGGACACTGCAGGCCAGAGCGCGGACAGAGGCGACGATTCCCCCACCACCGCAACCGTCAGCGGCGGCGCAACGAGGTGGTGGAGTGGTTCAAATTCAAATGGCTGTGAGCACTATGCGACTTAATATCTCAGGTCATCAGTCCCCTAGAACTTAGAACTACTTAAACTAACTAACCTAAGGACATCACACACATCCATTCGCGAGGCAGGATTCGGACCCGCGACCGTAGCAGTGGCGCGGTTCCGGACTGAAGCGCCTAGAACCGCTCGGACACAGTGGCCGGCGGTGGAGTTGTTGTGGTTGGCAAGAGAGCCAACACCGTTTTACTAAAGGAGGCCGAACTGCACGCGTTTTAGCTCACGCAGGCCGGCGTGAGGTCTGGAACATGACAAGGAAATTAGAATTTAGAAAAACGGACGTAGCTGGTGGAATACTTAACTTTGATCCATTAATGATGAACGTCGGTCTTGACGGTACATGATTCACAATATCAATGGTAACTGAATATGGCGCCTTGCTAGGTCGTAGCAAATGACGTAGCTGAAGGCTATGCTAAACTATCGTCTCGGCGAATGAGAACGTAAGTAAGCAGTGAACGATCGCTAGCAAAGTCGGCTGTACAACTGGGGCGAGTGCTAGGAAGTCTCTCTAGACCTGCCGTGTGGCGGCGCTCGGTCTGCAATCACTGAAAGTGGCGACACGCGGGTCCGACGTATACTAACGGACCGCGGCCGATTTAAAGGCTACCACCTAGCAAGTGTGATGTCTGGTGGTGACACCACAGGAGTGGTAACGCCAGCTTATATAGGACGCCGAGAGGAGCAGCACAGCATTCATCAAGGACCACCTCAAGATGACGACGTGTCTGTTTGCCGAAATATGGTGGAAAGAATTATGACGTGAGCCGACCGGATACCCGAGAATTTTCGAAATATGCCGAGAACATTAAATCGAATAGCTACTAATTCATCATTGAAATACCCTGCTTAACCCGCAGGACAGGACAGATAGAATAAATTGTGGAAAGGGGCCAAAATAAGAGGCTGTCATTTATACTCGAACATACAACTTTATTATTTGATGAAACATTACAAGAACCCAAAAAAATTTTCTAAACACACAGCATTAATCTTTGGGAATTAATTACCGGCTGATAGCCAATTTAATTAAAAAACGGCTGAAGGCCAATAACTAAAAACGCAAGCATAATCAGAAATTTAAAAGGCAAGCCTTATCATCTTAAAACAGTTCTTTAGTTAGACTGAAGTTCAAAATGGTTCAAATGGCTCTGAGCACTATGGGACTCAACTGCTGTGGTCATTAGTCCCCTAGAACTTAGAACTACTTAAACATAACTAACCTAAGGACATCACACACATCCATGCCCGAGGCAGGATTCGAACCTGCGACCGTAGCAGTCGCACGGTTCCGGACTGCGCGCCTAGAACCGCGAGACCACCGCGGCCGGCTAGACTGAAGTAAAGAAGTTAAATTCAAATCGGCTGAAGGCCGAAGACTTAAAAATTGAAATTTTTTTTAATGCCAAAGGGCTGACGTGAAATAGTACTTTAAACTAGGCTGAAGGCCTTAAGAGTAAAACAACTTTAATTTAAAAAACAAAAGCGACTAGAAGCCGTACAAGTACCAGCAAAAAGAACAAATTTGAAAAATAAGGCAGTACACACAAGGGTGCCCAGAGGTTCGAGGGTCAGCCTGTAATTCAAACACTAACTCTCGCTTAGGTGAGACAGGCAGTCGGGCCAACCATTAATGATCCCACGAAAACCCAACCGACCGACAGTCAGCGGACCCACCGACAAGATAACTTCCACTTCACCCGACCAGGGCACAACAGGGAGTTCAACGGAACAACGTAGAAGATATTGGCGCCAACAACCAATCATACACGGAGCTGTCAAACTACACACCGTGCAGGACAGCAACAACACGATGAGGAAACTACACTGACTGAAATTTACGTCAACGCCCAGGGCAGGTAACCGGAACGTTAACGGCCACAAGGCAGAAGATTCCGCTGGTGCACTTTAACTCAAATAACCAAATACAGCGAAACTCCACCGGAGGGTGGCTAGAATTTTCCAACTAGAAAACCACGTTGTTGCTCGTGGGAATATCCCAACAGCCGTCAACTAACTCCAAACGACACAATGTGAACACTCTTGACTTGCTGGTAGGTTAAATTCACACTCAACTTTTGTATCCAGGTTCGGTGAGCCACGGAGCCCGTAGCAATGGGAACAGCGCCACACTCTCCGACACCGCGTAGAGATCGCCAGCGGGCCCCGGTCAAACTACGCCCCGCCGAGAATTCCTCACTGCTCCACGCCAACCGACCGACTCCTCGCACACCGACCAGCTGGAAAGCTATAAGCGCCAGGTCAAAGATAGTCCAAGGTGCGAATATCGACGCACACCGCTGCTGACACCCGCGGAAGGAGAGGATAACAGCATAATCGCGATCACCACGAGAGACTAAAGACAGAATCGCAATGAAAGTTTAATCCAGCGCATAGCGTGAGCCAGCCACGGCTCAATCATATTACATTTATCTATCGTAGTCCAATTTCTTGAAGACACAGTGGATTGTTACACACGGAATTAAACTTATGTTACTCTCAATAACAATCTATCAATTTACTTTTTATTACATTGATGAAACCGATAAGCTGAATTTGTGGCGTACTATATTATATGGAGATTCGACTTTTTTTCTCGAGCCCATTACTTTAACGTTACACCCTAAAAGGAACTCCTAGCATACGTCTCTCCATAGCCTGGTGAGTTGACCACATTTTTTGTGAGGTTTTCCTAATAACAGACCATATCTCATTACTAGAAGTGAAAACTAGTAATAAACACTGACTAAAAGTTTTCTTCTCAGACGCAGCGGACATTCTGTTTTGAAAACTGTGCTAAGTTCACCAAAAGAACTTCAGACCATTTTTTACTGTTGCGTTTATTTCTGTTCCTGTCCACGCATGGATTGTCTTCAGTTACTCTAAGTAGAAAAACTGTGGATGGATCTATGATTTCATTGTTAATCTGCACTATTTTCTTTTCGATACCTTGGTTATACAGTATTCTAGTCTTGTAACTGATTTTGTAGCCTACTTCAAAATTTCTTCTGGTTTGTCCCATACATTGTCGAAGTTCATCTTAGGAAAATAGAGCAATGGCATCAGTAGCAGAAGGCGGTGCAGGTATGTTGTTGTAGCATATAGGGTGTTTCAAAAACAATGACCTGATTCTGGACCGTAATATTTACGAAACATGGGACGTGCCGGCAAGGAAATGTCTGTTGTTCGAATGGGCGTGACCTATCAAGGAAATGTCTGTTGTTTGAATGGGCGTGACCTAGAGTTTCAGAAAATCGCCGTTAGATGTCAGTCAATGCATCTTCTCAGTTTGCAGTCAGTCAGAAATAAGGTGGCGTCCACTCGACATAAGGTATTTTGTGTGCTGCAGTTTGCAAAGAGCGAGTCAGTGATTTCGATCCTGTGTACTTCGCATCGGCGTTTGGGCATCGATCGCCTGCACTCAGAAACATTCGAAGTTGCTATCTCCAATCTGAAGAGCCCGGATGCTTCTGCAAAGTTAAGAGTCCAGGTCGGTATCGCGCTTCTGATGATATGGTCGAAAGAATTCGGCAAACGTTTGAGTGGAATCCACGAAGGCCTATTCGCCGTACAAGCAGAGAACTGGCAACGCCTCATACGACTTTCTGGCGAAACTTAAGGCGTCGCTTGGGCTATAGACCATATGGACTACAATTAGTGCAAGGTCTACGGGTTGCTGCTAAAAGGAAACGGTTTGATTTCAGCAATGCTCTGCTAGAGGACATCGAAGACGATACATTTTTATCACGGTTAATTTTCATTGATGAAGCAACATTTACTGTTGGCGGTAAAGTAAATCGACCTAAGGTGTATATATGGAGACACCAGATCCTTTATGATATTACAGATCACAAACGATACAAATCTTAAGTCAATGTTTTTTGAGCCATTTTTCTTGACAAAGAGAACAGTTTCTTATTTCTTGAGAATAACACAGTGACGAATTAGCTTTCTTCAAAGACTGTAGAATTAGCTTCTTCCACAACTTCAGGAGGACTCCGACGATTTCATTATCCAGCAGGATGGAGCTCAACCACAATAGCACAACAATGTACGACAGTTTCTCAATGACACTTTGCCTCAGTACTGGATAGGGTACATGGGACCCCGAGACACCGCCCTACATTCTTGGCCTCCAAGACTACCACACATGATCGCATTCGATTTTCTGTTGCGGGAATTTGTAAAGGAAAATGTTCATCTCCCCTTTACCTCGTGACATAGAAAAACTGAATAACAGAATAACAGCTGCCATAACTTCTGCAAAAACGGATTTATTATGTTAAGTTTGTGACAAATTTAGCTGTCGTTTGGATGTTGTTCGTGCTGCTGTTAGTGGACACACAGAGCGTTTGTAATAGCATAGCTAAAACTTTAAGATTTTGTACGTATTTTGCAGTTCATTCCAGGTTTTTAATATGTTTTTACCAATAAATATGCCGGCCGTGGTGGTCTAGCGGTTCTGGCGCTGCAGTCCGGAACCGCGGGACTGCTACGGTCGCAGGTTCGAATCCTGCCTCGGGCATGGGTGTGTGTGATGTCCTTAGGTTAGTTAGGTTTAAGTAGTTCTAAGTTCTAGGGGACTTATGACCTAAGATGTTGAGTCCCATAGTGCTCAGAGCCATTTGAACCATTTTCGAACCAATAAATATGGAGTTCTGAAATAAGGTCATTCTTTTTAAACACCTTGTATATTCCTTCTTCGCACTCCCAGTTCAAAGATTTGAAATCTTCCTCTATGGTTGCTGAGAACATATTTGCCCTAATGTCGAAAATGTCATTGCCCTGAAGAAATGTAATGAATGTTGTGGAATTGATGTATGTATTTTACTACTGACCAATGCTGAATCAGTGCCACGTTTCTTAAAGAAGGCTGGGACAGGTTTAGTTGAAACTGAGTCAAAAGCTCCCTAAAATCTGTGAATACTATAAAAGGTGGTAATTCATAGTCGTTACTCCGTTGTTCTAGTTTCGCGGAATTGCCTTCTTTTACAAACACGGTGAAAATGAATTTACAACTTCCGGTTCTACAATTTTTCTTCAAGCTGTAATCATTTCTACTGAAACACAAAACTGATTCCGTCAAGGAAATGATTGACGCATCCTTTCATAAATTACTGGCGTGTTGCGAATGATTGTCACGGGAATCTGGGAGACCTGGCTCATGGACCATCTCGCCCCGTTCAGCTGCGCGCTAAACACCAAACTCGTGTAATTGACTGCCAGGCTACAGTGTGACTGAGCAGGATCTGGGCAGGCGCCACACAGTTGTAGACAGACACTACAGGGGCATACACCACACGCACTACGTTATCTACGTTATGCTTTCACCTTACATCACCCAAATAGCGCAAAGGTGGCCATCCATCTGCCAAACGCGGATATAGGAGGAAGAACGACTCCCCTCGGACAATGTGTGCGTCGAAAGTTGGTTCGAAAGCACTACCACAGCGCTTCAAGCCAGCAGTAGGATTTCCACAGTGGCCCCCTTGAAGAGCCCACATGGACATTCTACTACGTGTATTAGTCATCATTCTCTGGATTCGGGACTACACAAGAGTTCAAAGTTAGTCAGTGCAAAAGAACACTGAATACACTGCCACGCACTATATTAATACCAAAGCATTCTGAAACTTCTTTTAATAGATAACTATAAACTGATGTTAAATATAGAGTTGTTGTGTGTAAGCAAGCCGCTTCGTAAAAGCAACAGTTCCCGGTGGTAGGAGGTTCCCTTCCTGCCACGTATTTACGAGGGGCGTTTGGAAAGTCCGTGCAAAGTCCGAGAGATGGCACCACCGGCGCGTATCGAGGTCATGTTTAGTTAGTAGCATCTTTGGAAAGAACGAACACACCAAGTTTCAGCCATATTGGTCTATTTATTTGTGTTTGGCATTCGTGTGAATCAAGGAAGTCGAGTGATTGTCAAAAAATGGACGAAAAAGAATTTCGTGTGGTGATTAAACATTACTTTATGAAAGGTAAAACGCCTCAGGAGACTAAAGAGAAGCTTGATAAACATTACGGTGACTCTGCACCTTCCATTAGAACAGTTTATAAGTGGTTTCAAAATTTTCGGAGTGGCCATAAGGGCACAAGTGATGCTGAACGTTCTGGACGCCCTGTGGAGGTCACGACTCCAGAAATCATTGACAAAATCCATGATATGGTGATGGATGACAGAAGAGTTACGGTGTGTGAGATTGCTAGTGCTGTGGGCATCTCGAATGAATTGGTACATAATATTTTGCATAAACATTTGGAAATGAGAAAGCTATCCGCAAGATGGGTTCAGCGATTGCTGACGCTTGACCAAAAGTGGAATCGTGTGAAGTGTTGCAAGGATAGTTTGCAGCTCTTCAGGAAGAATCTGTAGGACTTAAAGCGTCGTTTCGTCACTGTGGATGAAACATGGATTCATTACTATACTCCTAAGACCAAACAACAATCTAAACAATGGGTTACCAAGGGAGAATCTGCACCAAAAAAGGTAAAGACCATTCCTTCAGCCGGAAAGATTATGGCGACTGTCTTTTGGGATTTGCAGGGGATAATCCTCATCGACTATCTGGAAAAGGGTAAAACTATTACAGGTGCATATTATTCATCGTTTGAAAACCGAGCTGCAAGAAAAACGCCGGCGATTGGACCGCAAAAAGTCCTTTTCCATCATGACAATGCTCCAGCACACATCTCAGCATTTGAGGTCGCAAAATTAATGGAAATACGATTCCAACTCGTTTCACATCTCCCCTATTCTCCAGACTTGGCTCCCTTGGATTACTGCCCGCAGCTCGTGGTCGTGCGGTAGCGTTCTCGCTTCCCACGCCCGGGTTCCCGGGTTCGATTCCCGGCGGGGTCAGGGATTTTCTCTGCCTCGTGATGGCTGGGTGTTGTGTGATGTCCTTAGGTTAGTTAGGTTTAAGTAGTTCTAAGTTCTAGGGGACTGATGACCATAGATGTTGAGTCCCATAGTGCTCAGAGCCATTTGAACCATTTGATTACTATTTGTTCCCCAATTTGAAGAAATGGCTGGCAGGACGAAGATTTTATTCAAACGAGGAGGCGATTGCTGCAACTAATAGCTTTTTTGCAGACTTGAACAATTCCTATTATTCGGAAGGGATCAACAAATTAGAACAGCGTTGGACGAAGTGTATAAGTCTAAAAGGAGACTTTGTCGAAAAATAAAAATGGTCTACCCCAAACACGTGAGTAGTTTTTATTTTTGCACGGACTTTCTAAACGCCCATCGTATGTTTCACGCCAAGAGCACCTGGCGAAAACAACAATTACACATAGAGCAATGTTTTCTAACACCGTGGAGAATAATACATCCAAAAATTGTAGACAGTTCTGTCTATTTAATTTTGCTTGTACAAAAATTTACATTTCCTGGCCATTTTCTTTTACGATAGTGGCTGGAAATGATGGGTAAGAATTCGCTGTCAAAGGAAGAACAGTGGGTAATGTTCTCCGCAAGAGATTGTAGATGGACAGAAAAAAGTGGAAGAGGATCTTAACAGTACTCTTGAAGCTAAAATTGTACAAATTGTATGATGATAACGACGGATGTTCACTACGATGACAGAAGTGGCCGCCGTCTATAGTCAACAACTAGGTACAGAAAACTAACGAAAGAACTGATGTATGGAATTTCACGGTATCTCAACTGTCGCACAACATTACAACGATTTTTAGGGGCGCCTAGCTTGGTATCGTGACTAAAGAAGGAGGGTGCCATAAATTTTGTACTCGTTGGCGTTCAAAACTCCTTTCTCAGAACCACAAAACTCAACCAATGACCGCCATTCTGCATTTTATTTTTCGTTACGATGCTGGAGGATAAACAGAATAGTGCCCGGTGAGAGGAGTGGTTTTTCTATGCTTATGTAAAGACAAAACAAAAATCAGTGATGCAGAACATACGGCCTCAGTCAACAAACTAGAAGTACGAACGCTAAAGTGTGTAAGACGAAGAGGTTTCCTTTTTCTTTTTATGTGATAAAAGGAACTTGTTAATTCCACGGATTATGGAAGTACAATCAGTTCCGAAGCCTTCTGTGACACATTAAGGAAACTGAGAAGAGCCATTCAAAATAAGCGCTCTGTTTCTTGACCAGCGGTGTCATGTTATCACTCACAAATATGTAAACACAGCTTTGTCTGACAGAGAAGGAAGGAAGGAAGAGTAAGGTTTAAAGTAGAACGGCATACGAAGTTGGCTGTGGCCTTTCAAAACTAACTATCCTGACGTCTGCCTTAAGTGATTTAGAGAAGTCTATTTTTAAAAGGCCAGGCGAGGATTTGCACCACCCTCTTTTCGAGGACAACTCGCCTATGGCAAACAAGGACTGTTGCTTGTAGAATGGAACGTTTCTGAAGGCCCGTTAGATAGCTCGAAACCGATTCGAGTAAATTCCACAGGTACATTCCAAAGAAAAAATGGCTCGATTCCCGGAGATTTGTCCCCGACGAAGATATTCAAGATGTTATCACGGAATGGCTGCTATTTCAGGCCGTAGAGGGAATTTTGTCAACTCTTCAAGACATATGACAGATTCGTATGTGTGAATGATGATTATGTAGAGGAATAATACGAATGTGTAGTTTTAAGGCTTTTCTAATAAATTCACTTCAACTATCACAATATTTTACACAACTGGGTATTAAAATTGCAGCGCCACGAAGGCGGCCGTGCAACGAACGTCAAATTGAAGCATGCATGCAAACGATAAGCATTTCACGCAATCACTCGAAGCTGATAAGAGTGAAGCTATGTACGTACCATGTATAAGGAAAGATCACGCACCGGTTTCCTCATTCAGGAATCGGATTTCAATATGGGTTGGCTGCGCGAAGATCGTGTTACGAAAAAACTGTTAGCTAAGCAGTGCAGCATCGTACAGCCGCATCACTTGCCTTGAATCAGGAAAGAAATCTGGTTCGGAGCAAGGCGAGTACCCACACAGATAGTACGGCGCACTGGCAGCAGGGCTACCATTGTTGCAGCTACCCTTGACGCAACAGCAGACGACAGGGACAACAATGGTGCGCCCAACGACAAAGGGACAACACAACGTCGCTTCAGGCGAGACCTAGTAATTCATGCTGCATCACCGGATAGGTAAATGCGGCAACTTGCTGCTGTCTATCGCTGAAAGTGTACTGTAAAGCCTCGTAATTGTGTTTTAGGAAGTTAGTGATGAATTAATGAAAAACCATAAAGTTAGTGCTTTTCTCTCACCATTAATGGTGTTACTGGTAGACAGCATATACAATATCTCTTCCGTTCAAGAACTGCTGGCACTTGTCGAGTGGGCTGCACTGACTGGAGCCACTTACGACACATCCACAGTATATCTTCCAACGTAGTTGGGAATACGTCTGATGGAATCGGAGTTATCACGTTCGTGTCTAAAATAATAAGTCCATTGCTTTACTTACGCTGAAATAGCTCAAGTTCCATAACACCTAGGTGACCGATTTGTGTTGCAGAGGGGTACAGCTTAAACCTCTGGGCCTCATAAGATGTTGGCAGGGCTGAAGTTGGCTGTGTATTCCACTCAGTGAAAGTGGAAATCTATATTGTCGACTACGTGCTGACAGCACGTTACACTTGGGACCGGCTCATCAATGTGGTAGACGGCTGACAGCACCAGCTGTTAAACTGTTTTACGCAATAGTTTACTTAACAACTGCAAATACATAAAATGAAAATGACGCTATAAACGCGAGCTTCGTGAAGTTATTTTACCCAGTCATATAAGAGAACTGCTCACGAAATACTGGGGAGATATAGTCTACAAAATAAAAAGCGAGCAGCGCTCGTGGTGGAAGGAAGTGGACTTTCCCGGAAGAACTTTGCAGCCGGAGTTCAGGGTGACGAATCAATTAACACTCTCTCCGTGTAGTGCAGCATGCAGAGCTTCTCGTTGATCCTGTCCGTAAGCGTTTCTCGCGTTAGTATTATCGGTAATTCATATCGGTATTATCAGAGGATCGGTAAAACTTCCTGAATCACACTGTGATGTAATGGGGTTGAATCGAAAATCATCTGCTCAATGTTCCGTTTGCAGATCTATGAAGGTGGGGATTGCATGGCCACAATCGGGTGACCCACCTCCCTCACGCTTCTACTCTCCACCCCCGCCCTCTCCAGACTGTTATATCCACTTTTAATCTCCACCCACTTTCCTTCTTCCATCTATTGTCTACATTAAACAATGCCCAGTCCAATAAGCTAAGTCTTTTATGAAGATCTAAGAGAAACGACGGTTACAATAAACTTTCAAGTTTGCTTAGCTTGTCATGTTGAGATGGCTCCAGTTCTTCTTGTCTAGGGTCTGATGCTTAAAGCTGAAAATCTAACATCAGGTCTTCACGAGTGGCTTGACTAAATAAATTGGAAGATTACTGTAGCGGAATTTTTTACGTAAATATATTCTCCACTGATTTTCTCACATTTTAGTATATCATACAGTATTTTGATTTTTTACGTTAATAAAACCGAAATATCATTGTTCGCAGCTGTATACAAAAATACGTCGGATCACATCAGAAACAAGCTTACGACTCGCACACTCTGCAGAAAAAACAGTATTCCAAAGGGTTTACAATTTTTCTTAACAAATCGATTCCTACTAGTTTTCGATTATTATTTCATAAATGAATCCAGAAATAAACATAGTAAACAGTACAGGATTGCGTAATTAATAATAGAAATCTTAACTGCGTAAAATATACGTAATTTCAAATGTTTCTAAAAAACTAATTTTAACTGTACATTCAGAACTAGCATTTATCGCTTGTAACATGTAAACTAAAATATTTTATAAAGTGTATAAAATTATATGAAAGTTTTCAGAAAAGCAACTTAGATAGCATTGACCAGTCCAAAATTCGAAAAATAATACTGGTATCGAGAACTACTGATGAGGAAAAGTAATGCTGGAGGACGATTTCCCGTTACAAAATGGCTCTGAGCTCTATGGGACTTAACATCTGAGGTCATCAGTCTCCTAGACTTAGAACTACTTAAACCTAACTAACCTAAGGACAACGCACTCATCCATGGCCGAGGCAGGATTCTAACCTGCGACCGTAGCAGCAGCACGGTTCCAGACTGAAGCGCCTAGAACCGCTCGGCCACATTTCCCGTTACACTATGAACACAGTTTATCCCCTAACACGGCTCTACTGCACTTAGAAATGGGACACATATTTAATATTTGTTCTTAACTCACGCCATTTAACAAGAAACTTTAAATGTATACTGTTGAAATAGCATTTTTAATACAATCTGCGACTGTTCCATTCCGGGCAACGCGGAAACTTTTAGTCTTAGAGAATAAATGAAGATGACATTCTTTGTAGGAATTTCTTACCAAGATACGTTTTTGCCAGAAGGCACTGGTTTTGAGTTATTCAAGAAAAACATAAAAAATAATCTTTAAATGCCCTATCCCACGCTCACACCGCACAGATGGGAAAGAGATGCTAAAGAAACAGATGTAATCGAGATCAGAGCTTTCATTGGATTGTTATGTCTGCGTGGATCTCTGAGATATTCTAGTCAGAATTTATCGAAGTTGTGGGATAAATCAAAGGCCAACCGACATGAGTGTCGTTGCTTATGCATGAATGAAGACAGATTAAAGTATCTCTTGAGATGTCTGAAGTTTAATAATATCCATGATGTAGGTGTTCGCGGAGAGACTGACGAGAGACTGACGAGATGGCTGTTATCAGATATACACTGGAACTACTTAGAAACAATTGCCAAACACATTTCTCAGTGTTTGACGGTACTTACCTGCATATAAATGTGTTATAACTAGTTTTAAATATAACATTCCTAAAATTGTGACTGCAGGCTTTCACGGCGTATTCCAGTGATGAACTCTTTTCGGGTGATCAGCCGAGTGGTAGCGTCGTCTTGTACTCAAGCTTGAGGATGATGGGTACGAAACTCATCGAAACGTTGCGACAGAACAACGCCACCACTCGGCTGATCACCGGAGAAGTGTTTATTCCTAAAATTGTTCAAACACACCGTCAAAGTATCCAAATACATCGTTTAATGCTTAACATAGATTTCCACATAGTTTGCAATAAAACATGTTCCCCAGCATTAATATACACGGTCTAGTCAGATTAATGTGACCACCTGTCAAAAACTTCAATAAACACCTTTTCTAGTGCTTAAGTACAGGAAGGGAGTCAAAGAGATCACTAATGGAGGGCTTCGAGCGTTGATATAAGAGTGCTACTTCTAGTGCCTGGTTTAGCAATGCGATTATAATTTTCCTGAAGCAACAGTCAGCTGTCAAGTACTTAAAATAATGCATTGCAATTCGCCAGCCGCATCAGCACAACTTTATTCCGCTACCGGTTTCGGTTAACAAAACCATCACCACGGGAGTGTTTCGAACAATGACATAAGTGTTGCCTGTAGTGCCTCGTTTAGCCGTGTGGCTATAATTTTAGTGCCCGGTTTGACAGCTGTAGATTGTTGCTTCCAGATAATTACAACCACATTGCCGAACCAGGCACTGGCAGCACATAAAGACCTTTCTCATCGGTAAGCCTTCATACACCAGTAATTATAATTTATTTAATGAACCAAAAGCCATGTAAGATCACAGGCACCTTATTCTGTGTTTTATCTGATCCTTCGGATGTCGGTATCATTGATTCCCGTCTGGGATTCGAAATCGATGGTACTTGATCCGTTTGTGCTCATCAATTCGTTGTTTGCTCGAGACTCTAAAATGTTTGAGGTTTCTCTCTAAGACGCGTCCACCGATCAAATCCTGGTCAGGCACAAAAATTTTCATCTTGGGTTTTCAAGCCATGCCACAACAGACACCTGGTGGAAAATAATTTTTATTTTTAACGTCTCTTCATTCATTATGGACAATAACGATATGTGATGGCTTCGACTCCCAGTCAGACACAGAAATATTTATGACATCATTCCAAGTTAAAAGTTTATGCTGCTGCTGAAGAGGAATTCGACATTGAACGTCTCTTCGTATATAGTCTATGTCAGTGTGCCCGGGGTTCGACTCCAGTCATCACTGAAATCTTCGTCACATCATTTCATTTAAATTCAAACATGTCACTTCAAGCTACTGATGAAGAAGTAGTTAACATATCTTCGTGTGTAGTCATCAACGATATGTGCGGGCTACTGGTGAAGAAGTAGTTAACATACACTCCTGGAAATTGAAATAAGAACACCGTGAATTCATTGTCCCAGGAAGGGGAAACTTTATTGACACATTCCTGGGGTCAGATACATCACATGATCACACTGACAGAACCACAGGCACATAGACACAGGCAACAGAGCATGCACAATGTCGGCACTAGTACAGTGTATATCCACCTTTCGCAGCAATGCAGGCTGCTATTCTCCCATGGAGACGATCGTAGAGATGCTGGATGTAGTCCTGTGGAACGGCTTGCCATGCCATTTCCACCTGGCGCCTCAGTTGGACCAGCGTTCGTGCTGGACGTGCAGACCGCGTGAGACGACGCTTCATCCAGTCCCAAACATGCTCAATGGGGGACAGATCCGGAGATCTTGCTGGCCAGGGTAGTTGACTTACACCTTCTAGAGCACGTTGGGTGGCACGGGATACATGCGGACGTGCATTGTCCTGTTGGAACAGCGAGTTCCCTTGCCGGTCTAGGAATGGTAGAACGATGGGTTCGATGACGGTTTGGATGTACCGTGCACTATTCAGTGTCCCCTCGACGATCACCAGTGGTGTACGGCCAGTGTAGGAGATCGCTCCCCACACCATGATGCCGGGTGTTGGCCCTGTGTGCCTCGGTCGTATGCAGTCCTGATTGTGGCGCTCACCTGCACGGCGCCAAACACGCATACGACCATCATTGGCACCAAGGCAGAAGCGACTCTCATCGCTGAAGACGACACGTCTCCATTCGTCCCTCCATTCACGCCTGTCGCGACACCACTGGAGGCGGGCTGCACGATGTTGGGGCGTGAGCGGAAGACGGCCTAACGGTGTGCGGGACCGTAGCCCAGCTTCATGGAGACGGTTGCGAATGGTCCTCGCCGATACCCCAGGAGCAACAGTGTCCCTAATTTGCTGGGAAGTGGCGGTGCGGTCCCCTACGGCACTGCGTAGGATCCTACGGTCTTGGCGTGCATCCGTGCGTCGCTGCGGTCCGGTCCCAGGTCGACGGGCACGTGCACCTTCCGCCGACCACTGGCGACAACATCGATGTACTGTGGAGACCTCACGCCCCACGTGTTGAGCAATTCGGCGGTACGTCCACCCGGCCTCCCGCATGCCCACTATACGCCCTCGCTCAAAGTCCGTCAACTGCACATACGGTTCACGTCCACGCTGTCGCGGCATGCTACCAGTGTTAAAGACTGCGATGGAGCTCCGTATGCCACGGCAAACTGGCTGACACTGACGGCGGCGGTGCACAAATGCTGCGCAGCTAGCGCCATTCGACGGCCAACACCGCGGTTCCTGGTGTGTCCGCTGTGCCGTGCGTGTGATCATTGCTTGTACAGCCCTCTCGCAGTGTCCGGAGCAAGTATGGTGGGTCTGACACACCGGTGTCAATGTATTCTTTTTTCCATTTCCAGGAGTGTATTTGTTTGTCTACGTGCATCTGTTGCTACAGTAAAGAGAAGCTTTCCAACATTGCGGCGTACAAAGACATGGCTGAGGCCGTCAATGGAGGGGGATCGGCTTAATGGCTTAGCTCTGTTAAACACTCACCCTGACATTGACCGTCCTATTGACGATGTAATTAACCAATTTGCCAGGAAGAGTAGCCGCATAGGACTAATCATTTAAGGAAGAGAACAGCAATTGTAACTTTCTTATATCATAGATGGCATTGTCTTGCATATGTGTATAATCATTTTAAACTCTCTTAAAATTTGCATGTGACTTAATTATTTTTTATTACGGTAAAGGTAGCTCAAAATATCTTTAGCGCCTCCTCCTTGAGATTTTTCTGTATCCACCACTCTTACATTCCCCCCTACCATAGTACGCTTCTTTTCCGCCATTGGACCAGTTTTGGTCTTCTTTGCCTGGGCTGCAAAGAAATAGCTTACACAGGTTCGAATTCAGTTCCGGCTGTTTCCATTTGCCAAGAACTTTCGAATGCGCGTACATTCCTCTGCAGAGTGAAAATTCATCCTCTAGGAATATTAACTCTCAGAGCAGAAATGGACATTTTGGTAGCGGTAATGAAGTGGAGTGCGTTTTATCCCATCTGCCGTGCGCCACCCAGCTTTAGTCGCGGGATGGAAGGGCCGGGTGGAAAAGGGGAGGGGAGAGGGGAGGGTGCGTGCTCGCTTCCGCACTGCGACGTGATTTGTTGCGCTCATTCCGACGCGATTGCATTACGGAGGGGCACGCCTACCCGTATCTGGCAACCTGCCTTTGATTTATAAGTGCCCGCCCGGAACGTCGTACGGCCGGCACAAGGGGAGGGGTAATATTTGCATGGCCGACTTGTATTTGCCTTAACTACATTATGCTCGGCCCAGGTCGGATATTTATAGGTTCGCTGTAATTTTCGGTTCGGGAGCACGTAATGAATTACTGTGCGGTGTGTATGTCAAGCGTGCCCTCCGCTCGGCTTGACAGAATATTGGAAACGATTTCTCATCCGCTCCCGAGATCCTACGTCGCGTGGCGGGATGCTCCCCCAGCCCTGAGGAATGCGGTAGCTTTATTACTGTGCGCTCTTATCGTTTTCAACCACCCGATTTGCTGTCCTAGTTTAACAGCAAAATTAGCGGACGGGGATACCTATGAGGTATACGAAACATGTCTAGTTTGATTGCGATGTGCCCCGAACAGGCACTGAGAGTAAATTCTGAAATAATTGCTTTGACGTTTATGAAATGTAGCCTAGACCGCAACTTATGGAATGTCTGTTTCCAGGACGGCAAACTGGATCTTGCCAAGTGATAGTGTCTGTGTACAGGAGACCAGCGTGTAAGTACCATTTCTGCCCCTCTGCCGAGCGATTTAGTTCGAATAGACCATACGGGCTGTATGTGAGGCAACATGGAAAGTACTTAACAGGTACCGGGAACGCAGAGAAATCATTCGATTGACTCACTGTGCAAAGAACGAGGACAGACTGCGAATGTTTAGCAGAGAGAAACAGTTATCATGGAAATGGCGGGAAATTTCCATAGGTATTATTTGAGTGTTCGGGAACTCACACAGTTAACAAGGGACGTATCGCAACGCGGAGACTGGCCGAATGACAAATCGGCTGGGACGGTATGATCACGAAGAAGCAGCTGTGCAAGAAATTTTTAAGTGCTAAGACTCCGCTTGCGTAATATTAGTCCCGAGATATGGTGCCCTATTTTAAACATTTCAATCGAGTCGACTTCAGTAATATATGAGTATACTACTGCCGACAAGAAGGTTCCACATGTAATGTTGCTTCTCTCCTCGCGTGGAAGAGAGAGAATATCGATAACAGAAAAAAAAAATGGCTCTGAGCACTATGGGACTTAACTTCTGAGGTCATCAGTCCTCTAGAACTTAGAACTACTTAAACTTAACTAACCCAAGGACATCACACGCATCCATGCCCGAGGCAGGATTCGAACCTGCGACCGTAGCGGTCGCGCGGTTCCAGACTGTAGCGCCTAGAACCGCTCGGCCACCCCGGCCGGCATCGATAACATGATTGTAAACTGAGACAATATAAAAATCACAGATTTCCGGAGTAAAACTGAAATAATTGGAAACAAGAGCTCAAAGAGGCAGTTTCCCGACTTTCAGTTCCTAAAGTCAAGCGGACGCTGTTACTATCAAACAAACATTACCACACCTGAAGAACCAAGTCAAATGATACTGGTAACAATAAACCTTACTACCACAGAAGAATCATGATAATGAGAACTGAAATTCAAGTACGTCGCATAAAATACAATTGTAAGACTTTTCGTGTACGAGGATGTGCTGAAAAGTAATGCCTCTGAATTTTTTATTTCGAAACCCTTAATACTTTTTAAATCAAACAAATCTTATTAACATTCTACATTTTTATGCTTTATGTCTAAATACTTATTTCTCTACATAGTCACCCTGACGATGAACACATTTCTCCTAAGGAGAGACATGTGTGTTGATTCCCTCACTGTAGAATATTTGTTGACGGAACAACAACCTCACGTCTGCTTCATTACTATCAAAGTGAAGTTCTCGAAGTTATTCTTTAACTTCTGGAAAGAGATCGGATGGGGCTAAGTCGGCACTGTTTGCAGGATGATCTCGATAACAGTGAACCCAAGGCACTGTTGCAGGTGACGCAGCGCTCGTGTGTTTGTTCTGACATTGTCATGCTGGACGAGAGGGCGTTCCATGTGCGGACGAACGTTTTCTGCGGTTATACACTTGATGACAGAAAGCTGTTCCTCGGGCACCGACACAGTTACGTTACACATCATGTTGCACGCTACAATTCGGAGCCCTTAAAATAGGTAAAAAATTACACAGGATACTTTTTCTGTCAAATATCTTGAATGCTTCACATCTACATCCATACCTTGCAAACCACTGCGAAACGCATGGATGAGGGTTATACACGTTCCTTTCGCGTATGGCACGTTAGAAAAATGATTACTTATTTTGTTTGTGTTCGATGTTCCTTATTAACCCTACTTCCAGTATCTTACTAATGAAACGAAGTCTGCCACGTGTTTTCTACTTTTGATGGAGCCTATGAGATCATTACATTTCACTTTACTATAAATTGGTACACCCAAGCATTTCAACTAGTGACTGATTCCAGTCGTGACAATATTGTAGTCACAAGATGTATCCTTGTTTTGTTTTTATACTTATGAACATTTAATGCAAGCAGTCAAACTGTGTACTAGTTAATTCTCAGTATTTGTGCAGTTTTGTCCAAACCTAGAAATAAGTACATCGTCTGAAAAAATTCTGAGGTTATTGTTCATCTTGTCTGCCACGTCATTATGTAATTCATGAACAACATAGATCACATCACACCTCTCTGGAACACGCCTGAAGCTAGTTCTACATCTATCATTGATTCTCCGTCCGAAATAATATCTTTCGATTGATAGCTTATGTCACTGTGCTACCGTTAATAAGCATTGCTGTGGTATTGAGTGATACGCTTTTCGCAAGTCAACAAATTCTACGTATACCTTACTGCCTTGGCCAACGACTTTGAGGATGTCACGAGAGGAATTCACAAGTCGCGTTTCGGACGACTAACGTTTCCAAAATTTACGCTGATTAGTATGCAGGTATCCTTTTATTTGGTATTGACGATCATGGAAGACACGCCTCTTCGGGGAAGCGCTAAGCCAAATACTCAATCCAGTCATGAAGAATACTCAGTATTGTAGAACACTCAGTATAATGTCGTTTATTGAAACTGAACTACACTTCTGGAACAATCACTATATACACACAAAGAAAACAAATAACAAGTAGACGACTATTCATAAAGAGCGTGGGTGTCGTCCGTCGGAGCTGGTCCTAGCTCAGCGAGGAACTGGCTGTACTGCTGTTGCGCTCGCCTTATAAAGCCGGCGGAGGGCGGCGGAGTACTCCAACTTTCCCTGTATCTGTGAGGCGACCTCTGCAGAAAAAGGTTCTCATTAGTCTCTAGCAAGTTCTGTTTATTTTGAAGAACTGTTTTCCTCTTGGTTGCACCTGCAAGTGGTTGTGTATGTTATATGGTACACAGGGGTGTCTTGAGTGTAGTCTGTCAGGCAGGGGCCGTCTGTGGCAGACGTAACAAGTCACATTAATGTGAGCACCTGTCAAAAGCCTAAATAACCACATTTTGCAGCGCGGACGTACAAGAAGAGACTCAGTGAGGTTGTGGACGGTAGAGACAGGGTGGTGGAGCCATGCTGACTCCAGTACCGTGTCAAGCTGTGGTAGCTTCCTAGGGTCAGCATCCATGGTGAGAACAACCTCATCTAGGCAGTCCCACAGATTCTCTATTAGATTTAAATCTGGGGAGTTTGGTGACCAGGGGAATATGGTAAACTCATCCTGGTGCTCTTCGAACCAAACACCTGTTCTGTGAGCTGCTTGACACTTTGCATTATCCTGCTGGCAGAACCGGTCGTAGAGAACAAATCCTACTTGTAGTAGACGTGGTACCCTAGGATAGATGAATACTAGTGTTGATCCACTGTGTCGTTCAGAAAGACGACATGACCCAGAGAATGCCACAAAAATTTCTAGACCATAACGCTCCCTTCTCCGACCTGGATCCTTCCGATGGAGCATAATTATATGAAAACGTCTCCTATCACCAGTCACTGAACGCCCAGTTGCGGTATTGTCGTGCAAATTCAAGCCATCGTCATCGATGAACAGCAGTCAGCATGGGTTCATGCACCAAGCGCCTGTTGCGGACGCCCACACGCAGCAACATTCGTTGAATGGTCATTGAGGAGACATTGCGTAGATGGCGCACAGAGCGTGGCTGTGTATGGACCAAATGGAATGTCGCATACAGTCGCCGTGAAATTTTGCCGCTCACACGTGGGTGATGCTGATCGGGAAGTCTTTGACCGACTGAAGTCAAATACGGACTGAAGGCTGAAATCGTTTCTGAGACACTGACAGCTTTAATATTGGGTAGGTAAGATCGCTTCTCCTCTAGTGTTGTAGGCATGACAGTCACTATTGTTCTCAAACTCTGATGCATTATTTATGATGAATTTCATTAGCGAATAGATATATTGTCATAACGCATTTAAAATGCCTAACTCGTTGAAGAGATGTCTACATGACGACCATAGGTGGACGCTACATTTAATTCTTACTGCTCGCCTTTGTGCAATCAATAATTTATTTCTAAGTAATAAGTTGCCCCAGAAAATCACTCCGTAAGACATTATGGCAGCGCGGGGTAGCCGCGCGGTCTCAGGCGCCTTCCACGGTTCGTGAGGCTCCCTCCATCGGAGGTTCGACTCCTCCCTCGGGTGTGCGTGTTGTCCTTAGCGTGATTTAGTTTAAGTTAGATTAAGTAGTGTGTAAGCCTAGGGACCGATGACCTCAGCAGTTTGGTCCCATAGGAACTTACCACAAACTCCCAAATAGCATTATTCAGTGAAAATGTGCAAAATAGGTCAGGTTGTTAATTCGCTTCTTTCCAAGACTTGCAGTTATACAAAGAGAAAAAGTAGCTGAATTTAATTGTTTGAGCAGCTCAGTAATATGTTTCTTGCAGTTCAATTTTCATAAATATGTACACCCAGAAATTTAGAATTCTATTAACTCTCTCCTGTTCATGTGCTAAATCTATTTGTTGTACAGAACTGGACATACGGCCTCAGAATTAAAGGAAAGACCATTTTCAGAGAGCCACTCAATAATTCTTTAAAAATCATAATTAACAATCTCTTTTGATACTTTCTCTGTAATAGGATTTATTATAACATTAGTATGGTCTGCAAAATGCATCAATTCTACTTGATGAATCTTTGAATTATGTACAATTATGCAACACAAATTCTTGCACTTTGTTTGTTAGGTATGATTCAAACTAATTGTGTAGAGTCATCAAGTCCATACCACTTACGTTTTTCAGGAGGGTAACATGATGTACACAATAAAACGCCATGGGAAAAGCAAACAAAAAAATCAACTGGAGAAATTTTATTAATTACGGCTTGCAGTATTTGATGAGTGAATGTTCGAGACCAATTCAAAAAGTAACAGCAACCTATCAGTATGAAATGCAATTAACACATCAGGCATTTGAAACTCCGGGGAGGTGAAGATACATACTTTCAGAAAGTTTCAACGTATGCCGACAGATGGTATGACAAATTGAATAGGAAAGGCAGTTGAAACGAAATGGCATGGCCACGTCCCTAGCTGTGTGCACCGTAGGAGAACAGCGAGCAGTAATACGATGTTTGTGGTCGGAGGGCATAAAACCTCGACAAACCCATAAAATGATGTTGCTAAGGTATGAAGACGGGTGCACTAGTGAGAGAAGAGTGTACGAGTGGGTGATGCCTGACGAACCTCAGTCACAGACGAGCAACTCTCTGGTCGTCCCAGCACAGCCGTTACTGGCTACAATGTGGGCCACGCTGACCCCATGATTCGTGAGAACCGACCTTTTTCTGTAGACGCTTTAGCCAAGGAACTTAGACTCAGTGTCGGGTCCGCTCATACCATTTTTAGTGAGGTTCTCAAGTTCTGCTTTTTGTGTTAACAATGGGTGCCTAGGATGCTCACAAGTGAACACAAGATGAACCGCATCAGTTCTGGCGCGATATAAAGACGAAGGATACGACTTGTATCATCACAGGAGACGAAACCTAGCTGCATCACTATGAGCCAGAAAGGAAAAGACAGAATTATGAATGGCGCTACACGTCTTCTCCAGCCAACAAGAAATTCAAGTCTCAGCCCTCTGCCACAAAGGTCCTTTTCACCCTCTTCTGTGATATGGAGCACTATCATCAAAGAGGTGAAACAGTGAACAGTGTCCGGTACAGCGACATGTTGGAGAATGAGTCAAAGTCAGCAAGCAATACGGAGCCGTCGCGGAGGACTTCTGTCTAGAGGCGTTCTCCTCCTTCATGACAAAGCGCGCCTCCACACCGCCGCTGCAGCTCTTGCCGTCATTCGGAGACTGAGATTTCAGGTCGTACTGCGTCAGCGGTACAGTCCTTATCTTGCTCCTTCGGATTACTAGGCGTTTGGGCCTCTGAAGGACGCTCTCAGAGAGCGACGATTTAAAAGAAGCGGTGCACTATTGGTTGCTGGCACAGCCAATAACCTGTTACTGGATTGGAATTGAAAAGTTGGTGGAACAGTATGAGAAGTGTATTGAAAAGGAGGGTAGTTATGTGGGAAAATAACATGTTGCTTGTATCTGTAAGTGAAATAAGTCCTTCGGATAAAAATAGTTCGCTGTTACTTTTTGAATCAACTTCTTTTAAACAGCTCTCGCCGTCGAGAAATACGGGATTTTTATTTCAGGCCCCTTACAGCGGTGATTCATGCAACACAGGCTACAACAACTTGAATTTTCACTGAAATGTAGTGGTCAGGATCCAAACCTCAGTTTTTTTTTTTGGGGAGGGGGGGGGGGGGAAGAGTGCCACCACAACGTCTCTAAATTCTCAGCTGTTCAACAAATGGCTTCACATTTTCATTCTATCCCATATTGCTTCTTAGAATTAAGTCTGTTTAACGTATGTGAAAGCTTCAGATGTTTGCCACTGATCTGATGATTAGATGGTTTCAGATAGTTTTTGTTTTTTCTGGGTATTATTCTCCATTTATCCATATTTAAAGCGAACATCAAGAGAAAAACTGCCTGTGAAGTTCCCCACCTCATTACGATCATCTAACGACGATACTTTCCCGCAGAAGAGCGTCTTCAGTGAACAATGAGAGTGATCTTCACCCCGCCTGATAAATCGTTAAACTACACTGAGAGGACTTTAAGTCTCCAACAGCGTAAAGGAACCAACTGTGCCGGCTCTTATAACTCTACGCAATCACTGAGCAACAGGCGCGGTGGAATCGCGTTCGGCAGGACGACCATGCAAATCCCAGTCCAGCTATCCACATACGGATTTTCATTGATTCCCCTAAATCAGTTAAGTCAAATGTCGCGATCGTTTCTTCGAAATTGGCTCCACCGATTCTCTTTACCATCCTTCTGTTTTCTGAGCTTGTGCTCCATCTCTTCAAATGGTTCAAATGGCTCTGCGCACTATGGGACTTAACTTCTGAGGTCATCAGTCCCATAGAACTTATAACTACTTAAACCTAACTAACCTAACGACATCACACACATCCATGCCCGATGCAGGATTCGAACCTGCGACTGTAGCGGTCTCGCGGTTCCAGACTGTAACGCCTAGAACCGCTCGGCCACCTCGGCCGGCGCTCCATCTCTAATGACTTCGTTGTCGACGGGACGTTAAACTCCAATCTTCTTTCTTTTTTCCACACAATTCTTGAATTTTTCCATCAAAATGTACAGTTATTTGGTGTTGTTGGTTGTATCATAGTTTATAGCATAGCATGTAGTTATGAAATTAACAAAAACTTTTAACATGAATCATAAACACCAATGCGCCAAAACGTGACGACCAGAGCCCACCGAGAGACAAAATGCTGTCTGGTGGCATTGTGGGTAGTTGACGCAAAAAGGGAAGTACATATAGTGCACGCAGAATGCCGTGGCCGCTAGATGCGCTGTCGGCTGGGGAAGTGTGGGGAGAGCAGCAGTGGTGGGGGGTCGCTCAGAGCGCCGGAGAGGAAACGCCAAGAGCCGGAGGGAAGGTGCCTTTCTAAACTGAAGCCTACACTCAGATTTTTTGTAAATATCAAGTGGGGCCCCTCCACGTCCACACTCGCATGGTGACCTTTCAAAAAGATGTATTATCACCTCTGTTTTTTTTTTTTTAGTGTCTAAGAAGAATTCCACCGAAAATGCAGCGATTTATTTTCGCCTGGCTTGTTAGCCAACTGTAACTGTGAGAGAAGTGTCATGAGTGGCGAATTTTGAGTAAAATCTACACTTTCTATGGCTGCCATGTCAAAGTTTGCTTCTTTTACCAAAACACAGCGAAATTTACACTGTCTACCTCACTGACATGTTTTGCAGACAACTGCGAGAGCATTCTGAAATAGTGGTTTATTAAGTTTATTGAGTGAGGAACTGAGGAAAAGTAAAGTCAGCAGCTTAAGAACATACAAAAAAAACCTTTAATATCTTCACATATGTTTTTCCAAAACCCACAGCATTTCCCATTGAACCAGCTATGGATCGCCCTTGAAACTTACATTCTATCACCGAAAAAGTCTATAGTAATCGCAAATGAGTGTGCTACATCCGATCAATTTTCTCGAGATTGGTGACAGACTACCCAAGTCTACAGAAAAATTCAGTGTGTCAGCTAAATTTCGTATGCAACAACATATTATGTAATATGCATCAATCGCAAAATCATATCGACCTGTTTTTTCCATTGCACACTTTTCCGAATCTCACGCAGTGTCTTATGTTCACATAAATATCGTATTAATTATGAACATTAACGAAATGATGGGCACATCATCATGAACATGACATATAAAGCTATAAGTAAAGGAAAAATGAAATTTTTTACCGAATAGTTTCTTTACAATCGTTTGAAAAAGATTACGGGGTGCGCGGCTCGATTCTGTCATTGCTGACCGGCTCATTTACTCTCACCATATTAGGGCCTCATGGTAGTCTCCTACAACCGACCAGAAACAACACATATAATAGATATTACTAACAACTTCATAGGATAATAATAATGATAATAATAATAATAACTGACACTAATAATGATAAAAATAATTAACAATAGTAATAAAGAAAATAACAGTTGACACTAATAATGATAATACTAGCAAAGGTCATGAAGAATGTTTTAGTTTAGTACATCTGAATACATGTTTGGTATAACCGAAGCGGAGGGAAAAAAGAAAGCAGAGAATACTGAAATGGCAGTGACCATGCTTTTTAAGAAAGAAGAGAATTAAAAAAAGCGTTTGCCAACATGGAGAGGAAAAAGTTATGGGAGAGGGGGGAATGACGAGAGTGTGCTGTAGACTAGTTAATGGAAGCAGGTGGGCCATTGACTGCTTTGGAGTTTGGCAGGGATTAAATGTCCCTGATTTTTTGAGGAAGATTGTTCCAAAATCTGCTTGCAGGTAAAGAAAATGATTTAGAGAACACGGCTCTGTCGTATGGTACGGGTAGACTTACATGGACACTCGTTAGACCTGTGCAACTAATCGAAGCCACTATGACAGGTGTGGACTACATGCACATTATTGCGGACCACACGTGTCCTTTTAGTGCTTGATGTCTTCCCTGATGGCGATGGCATCTTCCAGAATCACCCTACAGTGATTCGAGGAGTATGGTAACGAGCACTCCTTAATGTCTTGGCCACCGAATTCACCGAATGGAACTCATCCGGCACGCTACCATGTGTCAGATCCGCGCCCAAAAACCACCGGCCTGTAATTTACGGGAATGACGTCACCTGTGCGAAGACATCTGATGCCAGAAGACGCAAAATCGCTGCTCTGTTGCGTTCCTAAGGTGGACCAATGTTTTGTCAAGTAGGTGGTCAGCCGGCCGAAGTGGCCGAGCGGTTCTAGGCGCTACAGTCAGGAACCGCGCGACCGCTACGGCCGCAGGTTTGAATGCTGCCTCGGGCATGGATGTGTGTGATGTCCTTACTTTAGTTAGGTTTAAGTAGTTCTAAGTTCTAGGGGACTGATGACCACAGCAGTTAAGTCCCATAGTGCTCAGAGCCATTTGAAGTAGGTAGTCATATTCTTTTGGCTCATCAGTCTGTATGTACTCGTACGTATATTATTGCAGCCTGTCTGTATAAATAGGGCAATTCACAGAGGCCATATTAATCACATATTTCTGTAAAGCTGTACAAAAACTTGAATCTCCCAACTCGCATACAGAAATACCCCATGAAGGTAAACCAACAAACTAGTGAAAGTGTAGTGTGGCCTACGGCGTCTGTTCTTTTTCTTCCTCTATGCGTCCTGCCAGGTCTTTCTGACCTGGTGATCTGAACGGATTGAA
The DNA here is from genome assembly GCF_023898315.1 of Schistocerca nitens. NCBI lineage: Eukaryota > Metazoa > Arthropoda > Insecta > Orthoptera > Acrididae > Schistocerca > Schistocerca nitens. Next base: position 732,263,943 of record NC_064615.1, read on the forward strand.
CTTATCGATCTTCAGAAAGACGTTTTATTGTTTAATGTTTTCTGTGTCAGTGCAGGCCAATAGTTTCTTAAGACGTTGATCTTTCACCTGCTTCTCGAGCACCTTCGAGCTTACTTTTTACAAAGTATAGAAGTTATTGTTTGTTGTTACCCATATATTTTCCGGATACGTAACATTCTGCATTTCGCGAAAGCTCTGTTTTTGCAATTTGTGGTTAACAGCATGTTTTCGTTGGTAACGGATGACACGTATGACACTCTCATTGTACTCATCTGCGTTTCACAGCATACAGGCTTCTTAATGTGACTCTTTTAAGGTTCGAGCTTGGAACCCGTACAGAAGAATAATCCGGATGTCATGTTTCACCAGACGCTGCCGAAGTTTTAAGTTTAGTTGTTAGGGAGTAATTTTTTGATCCTGCTGAATTTTGTTTTTTCATCTTCTGTTCAGGTCTTAATTCCCACGTCTGACTGTAGATAATAAGTCATCTGACCACCAACATAATTATGTATTGTGACTGTTACGTTTCATGGTTTTTTTTGATTTCGAAAGCAGCTTTCTCTGCTTATTTAGTGACTATCATTAATTTTAGTCTTTTTGTATTACACATCAACTCATCTTTTTCTCGACCTATTTTCAGATTCTCTAACTTGCGTTTTAAGACAGCAGCAATGTCAGGAAGTACCAGAGTGTTGTTTGCAGTACTGCGTGCGACTTAATTAGCTGTTTACGATATTTCAGACCTATTTTATATCTTCATTTCGTAATTGCAGATATGAAATGGTTGCCACTATGGCGTTTCGTTCTCCAGTGTTCTATGTTTTATCTACAAAGATTGAAACAAACAGGAAATTTCATGTCGCAAATCAGTTAAAAATCGGCTCAAATTAAAACCAGCGTGTTGCAGTGGCATTTCTAAAACATGATTTGGCAAATCTGCACATTATCATTGTATCGATCGGAAGTGAGGCACACAAAATGTTAAAAGCCCATCTGTAAAAACGAAATAACAAATGGCATATCAACTGCAGCTGCTCATTTCATTTGATCGCACAGCTTCTACATAGGAACTTCAGACAGTAAGTTACACACCAAACGGTACTGCAGTGCCTGTATTGTTCAGAAACAGGATGCAAAGTTCTGAACAACACAGGCACCGCACTATCGTTTTTATCTGCCGAAACCAGGAGATTGACTTTCAATTGAATGTCGCCCCTATACGGGAACGTTCATAATGGATGTATGAGTGCAATTTGTAGACATATGGTAGACGACATGTGGAAGTTTGGGTCTGAGCATGAATCGAGCTCGGATAGCCTAACGGTGGAGCGACCGCTTGTGATTTGCAGGAAATCCTGGCTCGAATCCTGGTCTGGCACACATTTTCATTTTCGTCAATCCATTGCACAGCTGATGGTTGTCAATATTCGCAACAGCGAATACCTTTCTTGTAAGTTACACGTGTACAAGAAGTGACGCATTGTCAGAACATAGTGCGTGTTCCAGGTTTCCTGCAGACACAGTTCTGCTCCGGTACGGATAACACGTGCACCACAGTATGGGAGAGCAATGGCGCGGCAGCTTGAAACCTACTCCACGTTGCACACAAATCGTGAAACACTGGTGATATATGGACCAGCTGTATTGAAATGGTGCCAACAATTTGACCAAGGATGCAGAGCCCTGGATGATGCTGAACAAGAACTCCAGATCTCATACCATACTATTTCCATCTTTTCGGCAATCTGAAAGAATACTGTGAGGAAAGAAATTTTGCAACAATGCACATGTATAGATGGTGGTTCTCTGATCAGTCCATGGGCACGGAGTGGATTTCTAACGTCGATTGATCGAACTATTGATTGAATATTCTGACCGTTATTTGCAGAGAGTTGGTGACTATTGCAATACTCCACTGGTCTTGTGGTTTGATTTGAAAGGGTACAGGCGATTATAAGTTTATGCCCTGACAGCAATCACGTTAGCTTGTAAGCCTTCCATTTGTCTACCTGACCCATGTATCAGCTAAACTGATTCTGCCCTCTGACCGTGGGTTTTGTTGCTAGCCCGCATTGGAGGTTATCACTTTTATCAGAATCTAAATAAAACTTGAAATCTAAAATAATTTAATGGTATGGTGGCTGCATCATTAATGTAACCAATTATTGATGGGTGATTAATACATCAGCACGGGATTAATCTTTTATAAAAATTAAGGCAAACGTTTATTGATCATAAAATAGGACAAACACAACTGAGATGACAAATAAATCACTTGTTTTCGCAATACAAATGGACGCAACAGATAGTTAGCACTCCACTGGGTGGCGACTGGTGTGCAGAGACTAAGGTTTGTCCCATTAATCTATTTACCTTGGCTCAAAACATGGATAATGCAATCCGAAATTATCTAATGCTAAATAGACTATCTTGGTGCAGCTGAGAACAAGTGGCGAGACTGTCATTCCGCTTGCCCTAACAAGTAGTGTTATCTCACGCGACGGTTCTGGTGCAGGCGTCTGCAGTATAGCGATGTGTGGCATCAGTAATTCGTTATCGCAGGCATGAACTATGCGAAGTTGCGGGCTGGTGATCTGTTAGACAGATCACAATTACTTTCTGATGGAGCCTTGAAATCTCAGAAGATTCCAGTGACTCATTCGTAAGGCAGTGCACATCACAAGGAGATCAAACGTCAAGGCAGAAGACCTGACACAGATAAGATTGTCCTCAGCACAGCGAGTTGTCCTAGAGAACTGAGGTCTAAACTGTCAGTACAGCTAAGGCTTCATTGCAGGCTCGCCAGTCAAGACCAATGCCAGTGCAAAGACAAGCTCAGGATAAGGGTCACAAGAGCAACCAACTCATAACAAGAGTCAAGGTCAGAATCTCTGAATCGAAAGAGCATGTTACAATGCTCCTCCCTCTCCATCAAACCTCAGTTAACTCCCCAAAAGCACTAACACAATTCCCCACAAGGGTTTTGTGCCAATCACAAGACGCCATGAGCTCCATGTCTCTCCCCAACTCGTCTGCTCTAACGTTTGACCAATCATAACCAAAGTTGATAATATTCTTTTCCCTGCTGGAGAAGCAGTCAATCCCTGACACATAAATTCCTACACAGGGAGGAGAAGACATTTGTACTCCTGAACTGTTTTTTCCCACGGCCACTTTAGGCAGTGTGTTTTGAGTTTTCATTTAGGCATGACGCGAACACACATGAATCACAGAGATTATTATCTGGACAGGCCGAACGTTACAGCATCACTGACCAGGGGCCTTACATAGACCATTTCAGAGCCTCCATAAACGTTGCATTCCATCCCAAAATCCTTTTAAAGGCCTGAGGCTTCCCAAAAAACTCAGCAGACAGAGGGATGACAACACCTGACAGCTCTCGCGGTAGTCTTTGGTCCAATGTCAATATGAAACTCGTGAATTTTTATGGCCGCCATCCCTTTATACAACAGGCGTTTACGACACGGTCAAAATGCGTTGTCAGGCTACCTACTTCTCTCTTGCATCCCCGTCCTCGCCGTGGTCAGAGGCGCCTAACAGGTAGATCCAGATAGGCAGTTTCTCCGCCTCTTTGCCTGCTTTCTGGTGCTAGAAATCCTTAGGATCCGTGGTTTTCCCCAGTAAGTGCTTCGAGATGCTCCTCTCCCCAATAGCTGCATGTGACTTCAAAGCTCCAAATGTCGACTGCAATTTTTACTGTTAAATATCCTAAGTGCTTGCTCGTTCTCAACTCCAGAAAAAACTATTCGAAGAAGAGTCGCCATAAAGAGCCCACAAGCATTTACAATGTACATGCTCCCATCAATGCCTTCTCGAGTTGATAACTCCGCGTCGTCTCACAAAAGTGATGTTTAGGATGTAATAACAACATTAACAAATTAAGTGAGAGCGTGACTTGTCCTCTTTCACTATGTCGAAAAATAGTGTCATGTACTTGTGGTACTTTGAAGTTTTGTGTGACATTCATTAGAATAATAATCATGTTTAAATTACTTTTTGAAGTCGCTTCGTAATATGACGGGAGAAGTAACATAGAGAATTCGAAGAACCGGTGCTTAGGGAGAAATCTCCGATTATGTATCTATCTCTTCCGACACTAAATTACATCACTAACAGTTCACAGCATCGCGCAGTTACTGTCCCAGGCTCTATCCAGGAAGAGAAAGACTAAAAATGTTAATACATCAAACCTTAGCACAATGCATAAAAATAGCTACCGTCAGACGCTTTACGACGGTTTTCTGAGTGCAAATGTAGCCGGGATGCTCACGCACGGCATCAATAGCTTCCCCGCTGTGGTCTTCTTCTACCCCTCTCCTCGGTATAACGAGGAGGAATAATGGCGTAATCCAGGTCGCCTGTCGATCGCATGAATCGCTGGCTGGACGTGTTCTTTTTTTGTGCGTTCATTGAGCCAGTGGAAATGGGGCAGTGAAAGAATAAAAAGGCGCGCCAACTCTTCGTTCGATTCTTGAATCGGGACGACTACGATTCAGGTGGTTCACGATGTGTTTTGTGTACGCGCCAGTTGGTCTATAATGACGTAGCGTTTCACTTTACGGCAGTTTTTACGTATTTCTCGTCGTGTCAAGGGATGTACATGTGTTGTATTCACCTAAAAGAAATGTTCCTGAGGTAAGAATTTGTTGTTAGAGTGAGGCTGACTCAGCCAGACTTACAAATCATATAGCCGCATGTCATCTCATCCAGGAGAACACGTAGACCTATTTCTACTTCTTTGGCATCTGATCTGTCTACGCTAACAGATGCAAAAGTGTTACAATTTTTTCTTTCTATAGTAGACTTCCATAGCTACTCTTGTGCTGATACTATGGCTATCTACATCTTTATCTACCTCGCAAGCCGCTATACGGTGCATGACGAAGGGTACCTTGTGTTAATTACTATTCATTCCCTTTCCTGTTCCTCTCGCAAACGACTGTCTGCATGCTTCCCTACCAGCCTTGATTTCTATTGTCTTGTCTTCGCTGTCATTACGCAAGATGTTTGTCGGTGGCAGTAGGATCGTTTTGCAGTCTGTCGCAAATGTCGGTTCTCTAAGCTTTCTCAACAGTGTTTCACTAAAATAACATCTCCTTATCTCCAGGAATTTCCATTTTAGATCACGTAATATTTCCGTAATACTCGCGTGTTGACCGAAACTACTGATAACAAATCTATCAACGCGCCTTTGCTTTGCTTCCATGTCTTCCTTTAATCTGACCTTGTGATGCTCTGAAACAGTCGACCAGTATTCAAAAATGGATCACACGTGCGTACTGCGTGCGACCTCTTTCAAAAATGATCTACGCTTTCGTAGAATCCACCCAATAAACCGAAGTCAAACATTTGCCTTCCCTACAGCCGGCCTTACGTGCTCGTTCCATTTCATGTCACTTTTCAGCGTTTTGGTTACGGTTACGGGATTTTGCACGCTCAGAGCAAGCTGCCATAGACTACATCATATAGGGATTACGTCTATGTTATATAGTATCCCCCTATAGTCACTTTGGCAACGGCCCCGCCGCAGTGGATACACCGGTTCCCGTGAGATCAGCGAAGTACAGCGCTGTCGGGCGTGGTCTACACTTGGATGGGTGACCATCCGGGCCGCCATGCGCTGTTGCCATTTTTCGGGGTGCACTCAGCCTCGTTATGCCAATTGAGCAGCTACTAGACCGAATAGTAGCGGCTCCGGTCACAGAAAACCATCATAACGACCGGGAGAACAGTCTACTGACCACACGCCCCTCCTATCCGCATCCTCAACTGAGGATTACACGGCGGTCGGCTGGTCCCGATGAGCCACTTGTGGCCTGAAGTCACTTAAAGACGACACTGTCCCGTATATCACAGAATCGTCAGCAGACAGTAGCAGACTACTACACTTGGTATCTTTCAAATCGTGTATCTTCACAGGGCGTTACAGTATGACATTTTAAAAATTTGGTATAGAGGAGGAAGTTCAATAAGCAGCCTACAGCTGGAAATGTTAAATGAAGTTTCTATAGCACTGTACATTTTCTACGCGTTCAGTACACTAAATAGACAAGTGCAATTACCCTCGGTGGGGTCAATGGTAGTGGGCTGGAGAGCCCAGTGGAAACACAACAGAGAGCAAACAATGCCTTATTCGATACATGCACAGATCCTGGCGCTAATGCGTGTGCAGCGGATTCCACCCTGGTGAGAAGATGCTGTGTAGTTACTCTGCATTGCTGACAGCAAGCCCGTGGACCGCCGGTGGTCCCTGTGGACCACGGCATGACGTCTGCAGCTCTCTACTTCTCCATCGGCGATGGCGCTTGCAGTGTCCCCTCGGTCGCACACACGTTCACCCTTGCGGCAGGTGGATGTAGGATTCGACCCTCTGCCATCTAGCTGGAGTCGTATGGAGGCTGGCGCTGAGGCGCAAAGTCCTATGGGGAAATCAGTGTAGGTACAGCAGGTGCGGACGACAGGTTCACAGTACTCTGGCACTAAGTCTCGTGGTGGTGGCGACAGGCTCAGCCTGGTTTCGAACCCATGGCACCTGCTGGCGATGCCCAGTTCTCTCGCTGCCCGATGTGGCACTGGCATCAGGGTTGTGTTGCTGACTCTGGACATGTCGCCACACTGCGGCTACCAACCAGGATTATTCTCGCCCATAATGGCTATGTTTGTGAACCGTGACTGTGCGGGATAATTATTTATTTCTAATTTCTGCTACCAGTCACTTTTTTATTTTATGTTTAATCTAACATAATACAACGCGTTTCGAACATGTTCTGTTCAACTTCGGGCGTTTATACATACATACGTACTGAGAAATGTTACTTAAAAATAAACAGTCTTAAACTAGATTAATATAGAACTCTTTGTTCATTGTTTGTTACTGTAGCAGCTGGTGTGGCATTTGGGGGGGGGGGGGGGCAGTGGATGGCTAGAAAGCGAAATCAGTGATGTCTTCTGCTGGTTTTCTTCCTTGTGGTTGACTATGTATGATATCTCAGCCTGTATAGGATGCAGATAGAATTGCATCAGTTATGTGTTATGAAACTAGTGTGAGAGGCTTTTATATGACAGTTGATCACTTACGATTTCATCATCTTGCTGCTTCACTTGCATCACTGGTGTAATGGCGGAGCTGTCTGCCACTGCCAATGCCCCCTCCCCCCCCCCCCCCCCCCCCCCCCGTTCCCACCCAGCCGCTACAGTAACAAACAATGGACAAAGAGTTCTAGATTAATCTAGTTTAAGACTGTTTATTTTTAAGTAACATTTCTCTGTATGTATGTATGTATAAACGCCCAAAGATGAACAGAACATGTTCGAAACGTGTTGTATTATGTTTATGTTAGATTAAACATAAAATAAAAAAGTGACTGGTAGCAGAAATTAGAAATAAATAATTACCAGCCAGGAGTTGCTATACTTCACGGCGGTTTTGTCACCGAGTCTTATTGCTTTTGCTAAAAGACTGCCGGCCGCGGTGGCCGAGCGATTCTAGGCGCTTCAGTCCAGATCCGCGCGACTGCTACGGTCGCAAGTTCGAATCCTGCCTCGGGCATAGATGTATGTGATGTCCTTAGGTTAGTTCGGCTTAAGTAGTTCTAAGTTCTAGGGGACTGATGGCCTCAGATGTTAAGTCCCATAGTGCTCAGATCCATCTGAACTTCTTTTTTGTGCTAAAAGGCTAGGTAGCGGCACTATAAATGAACACCAGAATACTGAAGTCTGTAAAATGTTTACTGACAGTAGACAACAATGAAATACTGTACATCGAATCTGTGGCTTCGGTGCTGTACAAAATGTGCAATGACGAACCACGTTTTAGTTGATCGTCTATGAAATTCCGCACTCCCCTCTGATGGTATCAAAGGCTGTAAAGATGTAGTCAATAAGCTCAGGTACTGTTACTACTGGTGTTGAATAGGCAAGGGATTTTACATAAACCGAGAGGGAAAAGTCAAGAGGTATGAGGTCAGCAGATCACACAGGCCAAGGGACTGGACATTCTCTTCCAATGACTCTGCCTGAAGCAGTCTCTGCGATATGCCATAACTCGGAGGTCAAAGTACGATGGAGCACCCACGTTTTACGAGTAAAACCACAAACTAGCACATAATTGGAAGGGAATGGTTCAAAATGGCTCTGAGCACTATGGGACTTAACATCTGAGGTCATCAGTCCCTAGAACTTAGAACTACTTAAACCTAACTAACCTGAGGACATCACACACATCCATGCCCGAGGCGGGATTCGAACCTGCGACCGTAGCGGTCGCGCGGTTCCAGACTGTAGCGCCTAGAACCGCTCGGGCACCCCTGCCGGCGGAAAGGGAATGTCCTCCAGAAATTACGGCAAGGCATTCTCCATAAAGTTCAAGTACTATGCACCATTCAAAAGGTATGGTAAAATGGGTGTTCCAGTGAGGTGATCTCTAAGAATTCCAGCCTAAATGTTCCCTGACAATTTCTGATTTCCTGTGTAGGTAATGTGTGGATTTAAAACAGTCCAGTGGTGGCTGTAAAAACTTCTTGTCAAATTTCCAGCTATAGGTATCTTATATTTCCATCTATAGATTCCTCTCACCCTCTACAATTACCCAAATTTAAAAAAAAATGGTTCAAATGGCTCTGAGCACTATGGGACTTAACATATATGGTCATCAGTCCCCTAGAACTTAGAACTACTTAAACCTAACTAACCTAAGGACATCACACAACACCCAGTCATCACGAGGCAGAGAAAATCCCTGACCCCGCCGGGAATCGAACCCGGGAACCCGGGCGTGGGAAAATTTTTAAAGCTTCATCCTGCAGCCCCCCAGGTAGAGAACAAAACCTCTGTTGTTACACTTCTCTAGGAAGCTTATGGCGGCGCCTTTGCCTAGCGTCATTCTTTAACACCCTGTTTGGAGAACAAGACCTGTCTTGGTGCACTTCTCTAGGAAGTGCGTGACGGTGCCTTTGCCTATGATAAACATTCGCCATCCAGGACAACACACCGGGTTCTATTGCCTAGTCATCTATCTGAGAACCTACGGTAAAACTGAGTGCTTTAAAACGAAAATATGACCCTGAAAGTTGTAACTACAAAGAAAGACAAATAAATAAAACAGAAACAGTGCTTCTGCGGGACTAATATTTCCAAAGCAAATTATCAGCTACGAGCCCATAAATAAAATTCTCATTGACAAATAATGTAGAAGTTCTTTTAATGCATTTTTGTTGCATGCAATACATTGGATGAGCGCAACTAAAATGCTTTAAAGCTTACCTGCAATACATTAAAATACAGACTAAAAGCATGGGCGAGGGTATCTGTCTACATTCACGCACACACATTCATCCTGTACACACAGAGCAACAGCTTCACCAGGATTACAGCAAGGGAACATACACACACATACACACACACACACACACACACACAGAGAGAGAGAACGACACAGAGAGAAATAAAACATGTTTTGAGAAAAAGGTACCTAGGTCACAGCTGTTTGTAACTTACATGTGACATTGCAGAATATTTAGGTTGAGAATTCTGCGTACAAATGAAAATGAATAAATATTTTAGGTGAGTGACGACGGCTTGATACATTGAGGGGAAATGCATGTGGCAAACCAAACATTACGTTTTTTTGTATGCACACAGACATTCCTAGTCTAAAATAAGATAACATGTAAAATAGTAGTTTGCTATAGAAAGAAGTGTCACCTGGAGCGAGGACACATATGCTGCCTTGTTCTGCTGATGATCTCCTGTGAATTTCTTCACTGTTATTTATGGGCGTTTCTTTACACGTGCGTGTGTGTAGGCAGCCTTTACGGCGGTATCGCCTACTCTGTGCGACGGTTTTTCACTTGGACAGAGACAATACTGAACGCTAGGGGCTGGATTGCTGTAACTGCAATCCTTGCTTCAGCAGCATCAAATATTAGGCTGGTGGCCTTCAGTTCTTGAATCTGCAAACACAGGACTCGCAAAACTATACACCTTGTGCTGTTCGAAAGAAATAATGCAAAATTTAGGTTAAATGTGTAGCGTTCCCCCCTCGTGCGCAGCTAATTCACGTTTCCCGCTGAATTTCTTTTCTCCATATAAAGTCTGTGCATGCGTAAACGTTTGATAGTTGATTGGGAAATACAATGTCGTACCTACAGTTTGATAAATCCCTCCTTGATGCATTGAAGCCATGTGAGACTGTCAAGGGTAAGAATGGAGACCGTTCGCCGGCCGTGCGGTTCTAGGCGCTACAGTCTGGAACCGAGCGACCGCTACGGTCGCAGGTTCAAATCCTGCCTTGGGCATGGATGTGTGTGATGTCCTTAGGTTAGTTAGGTTTAATTAGTTCTAAATTCTAGGCGACTGGTGACCTCAGAAGTTAAGTCGCATTGTGCTCAGAGCCATTTGATACCGTTCTTTTTACTGTTCTTTATTCGTTTCGTGATGTTGTATATGTTCGATACTCTTTCCCACTGCTACTTTAGCCCTAATATTGAGATGTATACCACACCTTCGCATGGTATAACTCCTTCGCTAAAATTAAGAATAAATTATGTAGACTCCCCTAGCACGTTCTTTTCAAGAAGGTTCGAATCTTGTTGAGATGTGCAAGGGGTGGACACAAATACGGGAACGCGACAAACACAACACATTATCATACCTAATACGGTGTAGGAAAACCGTTGGCGTTCAAAACAGCTTCAAGTCGTCTCGGTATGAATATATGTAAGTCCTGTAAGGTTAAATGGTTCAAATGGCTCTGAGCACTATGTGACTTAACTTCTAAGGTCATCAGTCCCCTAGAACTTAGAACTACTTAAACCTAACTAACCCAAGGACATCAGACACATCGATGCCCGAGGCAGGATTCGAACCTGCGACCGCAGCGGTCGCGCGGTTCCACACTACTTTCTTCAAACCCTGTAGAAGTGGCTACAGAGAGAAAGACACTTTATTATGGCAGGGTAAGCAAACATTGCTAAGTACTGCACTGCACTTCAAAATAACCCAGATGCAAGGTATTGCTTTTCTACATAGATACCAAGTCTCTCTAAACAATGTTCGGAACATTGTACCAATCGTTCAATTCCTCGACGATATAATCCACTCCTTGATCATCAAGCCATTCGACAACTGCTGTGTGAACGCCCTCATCGTTGGAAAATCTCTTGCCTGTAGATTTTCTTTCGTCTTTCCGAAAAGATGGAGCCGCATGGTACAAGATCTGGTCTTCCCGAATTGCATCACGAACGTCTGTGCGGCTGTGGTCACATTGTTGGTACCATTTCACTACGGCTGGACACTGAATTCGCCAGCGGTTTTGCCGCAGTGATGACGCTGGTTCCCGTCAGGTCACCGAAGTTAAGCAGTTAAGCGCTGTTGGGCTTGGCTAACACTTGGAGGGGTCTCTGTCGGGGTCTGCCGAGTTTTGTTGGCGAGCAGGGTGCACTCAGCCCGAGGCCAATTGATTGACAAGGAGCGGCACCGAGAGAGCGGTGTGCTGTCCACATGCCCCTCCGTATCCGCATCCGGTGATGCCTAAGGTCTGAGGACGACACGGCAGCCGGTCGGTACCGTTAAACCTTAAAGACCTGTTTGGAGAGTGCTTTTTTATGAGATTGACTACTGTCCATATATCACCAGAATTTCCCTATAAATCTATGTGAAATTCAAATGTTTCGTCAGTGAGAATCATGCTGTCACTTGTACACCAACTTTATAGTACGTTTCCAGTTGTCACGCCATTTCAATTACACACTGTGATGCACCTGTTAGCCGCACTACAGCAGAATTGTGTCTGCAGCAAACCTAGAACGTGTACTCTCTTCTGAGACTGCACAACTCTTGTTGCGCAATGGTCTTAGCGTGGGACGACATGTGCAGCTTTGTTTCTGAAGTCGCTACGTAGTTGTTCCAAAAGGACTCCATTTCGTAATGTCTTGACAGATTTTAAATTCTCCGCAAATCTATCCAAACAGTTCTAGATGTCAAATGTAGGCACGTTTGCAAATAACGAATTATCTCTCTCTAACCAGTTTGGTATGCAGGTGTCATAAGGACTTTGTTATTACCCACAGTAGATGGATGATAGATCACTAGATCCTTGACGTCAAGATGGGAAGGATGAGGAGGATAGCGAAGCTGTATCGTAATGTAATACACACATCAAAAAAAGTTTTGCATCACCACGGTTCCCAGAACTCCTGAAGGTAGACGTTGACTGTGTGGGGAGACGCTGAGGAGAGCGGAGCGCTTGCTGCTGTTGCCGTCGCTGTTCTGTCGAGTGTACGTTCGAGATGCCACCCAAGACTAGCGGGAAGGCCGCCAAGAAGGCTGGCAAGGCGCAGAAGAACATTTCGAAGGGCGACAAGACGAAGCGCAAGAGGAGGGAGAGCTATGTCATCTACATCTAAAAGGTGCTGAAGCAGGTGCACCCTGACACGGGCATCTCGTCGAAGGCGATGAGCATAATGAACAGCTTCGTGAACGTCATTTTCGAGCGCATTGCGGCCAAGGTGTCTCGCCTAGCGCACTACAACAAGCGCTCGAGCATCACGTCCCGCGAGATCCAGACCGCTGTGCGGCTTTTGCTGCCTGGCGAGCTGGCCAAGCACGCTGTGAGCGAGGGCTCGAAAACGGTGACCAAGTACACGAGCTCCAAGTAAGGAGGTGGCTCTGGAAGAAGGAGAAGCTCTCCGTTGCTGCCGGAGCGTTATAGCGTTAGCGTGGCGTAGGCGGGGAGGAGGCGAGTGCGGCGCGACAACGTGAGTCCAGGCGTCTCGGAGTAAACCAAAGCGATGTTGTTCGGACATGGAGGAGATACAGAGAGACAGGAACTGTCAATGGCATGCCTCGCTCAGGCCGCCCAAGGGCTACTACTGCAGTGGGTGACCGCTAACTACGGGTTATGGCTCGGAGGAAACCTGACAGCAATGCCACCATGTTGAATAATGCTTTTCGTGCAGCCACAAGACGTCGTGTTGCGACGCAAACTGCGCACAATAGGCTGCATGATGCGCAACTTCACTCCCGACGTCCATGGCGAGGGCCATCTTTGCAACCACGACACCATGCAGCGCGGTACAGATGGTCCCAAGAACAAGCCAAATGGACCGCTCAGGTTTGGCATCACGTTCTCTTCACCGATGAGTGCCGCATATGCCTTCAATCAGACAATCGTCGGAGACGTGTTTGGAGGCAACCCGGTCAGGCTGACCGCCTTAGACGCACTGTCCAGCGAGTGCAGCAAGGGTGAGCTTCCCTGCGGAATTGGGGTTACATTATGTGAGGCCGACGTACGCTGCTGGAAGGCGCGTTACGGCTACACGATACGTGAATGCCATCCTCTGACCGATAGTGCAACCATATCGGCAGCATATTGGCGAGGCATTCGTCTTCATGGACGACAATTCGCGCCCCCATCGTGCAGATCTTGTGAATGACTTCCTTCAGGTTAACGACATCGCTCGACTACAGAGGCCAACATGTTTTACACACATCAACCATATCGAACATGCCTGGGATGGATCGTAAAGAGCTCTTTATGGACGACATGATCAACCAACCACTTTGAGGGATCAACGCCGAATCGCTGTTGACGAGTGAAACAATCTGGACCAACATTGCCTTGATGAACTTATGGATAGTGTGCTAAGACGACCGGGTATCAGAGGTAGCGGTGTGTACAGCAGTGTGGACCATCACCTCTAAAGGTCTCGCTGTATGGTGGTACAACATGCAATGTGTGGTTTTCATGAGCAATAAAAAGGGTGGAAATCATGTTTATATTGATCTCTATTCCAATTTTCTGTACAGGTTCCGGTACTCTCGGAACCAAGGTGATGGAAAACTTTTTTTGATCTGTGTATTTGAATATAATGCACATTGTAATATAATCCCTAAAATCGGTATATATGTTCGTCGGTAACGGACAGCATCGTGGTTTATAATTGCTCTTCTCCCACTTTCTATAACTCCACCCCTCGCCCTAACATGTCGTGCATTACTATTACTCGTCGCAAAATAAAACTTGTTATATTGGTATCAGTACCCCAAATTAACCTGAGAACAACGCTGGATCACGTAGCTCAACATTGGGAAGAATTCGTTTCTAACACCAATATAAAAATGGTAAATATTGTCTACTGTTGTAAGCAATTAACATCTACAAGAGGAAAGCAAAGAAAAAGTTTGAAAGAAGCCATCTGTATTCAGTTGCCCTTACACTGTGCAACACAGTTAAATGGTCACTTTCTCTGAAGTCCCGTAACTGTTCCCCAACGCGACGCAGAAGTTTGAAATTTGGCTCGCTACAACTTTCCTGTGTAATGGAGGAAATGCGTGACCCCTTGCGGCGTCACCCTGAGGAAAAAGGCCAAAGCTCAACATCTCATGTGAGTGTAAGGTGGGTTAATGATGTCACATTGCCGCCAAATTTCACCACAATTCAGCTCAAGGCCACCGTGGACGTGTCACATGTGGGAAGGTCGCCACCCCCCTCCCCCTTACCCACGCGTCATCCCTTATTTTGACGCCTGTGAGGTGGAGGTCAGAACCTGGCGCCCACGTTCAAATGCCGCAGTTTATTTGCGGGTGACAAAGGAAAGCATTTCGGACACACCGCCGCTCAAAATCGCCACGAAAAGCCCCCAGGAAGTGGCATCAATGAAACCACCCCATACCTTCGGGCGTTGATTTCACGCATTTCGCGGCCGAAAATCGCAGTTCGCAGTGTGATGAGAAACAGAACAACGTCCTTGATAACGTTCGACTCTGCTGACAACCCCATCCCCCTCCTTCCCCGGACGACTGAACTCTTCTCCAAGGATGGCGTGGGGTTGCAACACCATTGAACGATGTTTTTGCAGCGTAGCGCGAGCATGATTTTTGCTCTGGTATACTGGCACCGTTCAAAACTATTCGACGACCATTTCAGCCTCCATCGCAAATTAATCAAGAAACGAAGTGAAATGCAGAGCCGGCCGCGGTGGCCGAGCGGTTCTAGGCGCTCAGTCCGACTGCTAAGGTCGCAGGTTCGAATCCTGCCTTGGGCATGGATGTGTGTGATGTCCTTAGGTTAGTTAGGTTTAACTAGTTCTAAGTCTAGGGGACTGATGACCTCAGATGTTAAGTCCCATAGTGCTCGGAGCGACTTGAACCATTTTTTTAAAATGTGGACAACAAGGGGTTCGACGACCTCCCCATCGTATGGCGCCTACGGTGGCGTTCAGCCGAAATGTGGTGACATTTTGTGCCAATGAGACATTACCCCACCCTACAACTCACATAAACTTGTGAGCTGTGGCATTCTTTTCGCAAGTGTCGCCATCTCGCTGTCTGAAGCGTCATCGAGTCCGAAGATGACGTCGCAGGGTGCCACGCTTTTGCGTTATAACAGAGGAAGGTTTTGTGCACCTTTGAACCAAACTGATGCGTCGCAATGGAAGACAAGGGGTTTCTAAACCATGACCCATTAATTTTGTTGCGCAGTCAAGTTTAATTGAATTTACTGTAGTATTTGCGTAAACAAAACACGAGGCAGTTAAGACTGCAATGTTTTACTGTTCTGGCTGGTCACAATCCTCTTGCAGAACTTTTAAAAATGGTTCAAACGGCTCTAAGCACTATGGGACTCAACATCTGAGGTCATCAGTCCCCTAGACTTAGAACTACTTAAACCTAACTAACCTAAGGACTTCAAACACATCCATGCCCGAGGCAATATTCGAACCTGCGACCGTAGCAGCAATACGGTTTCGTTCTGAAGCGCCTAGAACCGCTCGGTCACAGCGGCCGGCTGAACTTTTAAACTCACTTTCTTTTCGACGTTGCTTTGGCACTGAGTTTGGCAAGTCGACTACAATGGGCTTCCTAATTGTTGTCCGCTAAGTAATTGGTGAGAACGTTAGTAAGGTAGAAGAATTTGTGTAGCTGGAAATTTCAGATTGGAAAATTTTGAAATTTGTGGTAAGTTCCTATGGGACCAAACTGCTGAAGTCATCGGTCCCTAGGCTTACACACTACTTAACCTAACTTTAACTTACGCTAAGGAGAACACACACGCACACCCGTGCCCGAGGGAGGACTCGAACCTCCGACCATTATCCGTGCTAATCATGGCAAGCCGCCCACGACCGCGCCGCTACCCCGCGCAGCTGTTAGATTGGAATATATTAGTAAATTAATGTTCTGCCTCATTTGAGAGAAGGTACGTTCAGAAGCAGCAAAACAAAAATATTGAAATGGCACTCTGATCCAATGTTACAAATCCTTGATCAGAAACACCATAGAGAAAACCTTTAAATTTACTTGGGCAATTTTACAAGAAAGCGATGGACCTCTTCCTCTACGTAACGTACTAAATGGTAGCCAACTTTACGTTTAAGATTGACACGCGTCTAAGTATTGTAACTCTAGTTACTTGTTACGAGTTGGAATAACTAGTAGTTTGAACTGGAGTCTTGGAGATGAACTGGCTAGTCCTTGTCTGCGAGTAACACATTATCTGGCATGTGCAGGCAGCGTCCTTGCTGTGCTCAGGCGTGTCGGCATCACCGTCGCTGCCTGATGTAGCTGCGTGTCGCGTCCGTCCACACCCGCTACACTCACTTTTGTTCTGACAAAGACGTCTTTTCTAGTTCCTCTTCCGCCAGTATGTCCTGATCGCCAGCGTGCTCATTAATGCTCTCTCACACTGCCCTTTTACTTCAACATACAAACATCAGAAAAAGTTTGCTTCACCTCGGTTTCTAGAGTTCCGGAACCTGTACATAAAACTGGAATAGAGATCAACATAAACATCATTTCTGCCCTTTTTATTGCTCATGAAAGCCACACATTGCATGTTGTACCACCATACAGTGAGACCTTCGGAGGTGGTGGCCCACATTGCTGTACAGACCAGTACCTCTAATATACAGCAGCACGACCTCTTGTATTGATCCATACCTGTATTCGTCGTAGCATACTATCGACATGTTCATCAAGGCAATGTTGGTCCAGATTGTCCCATTCCTCAACGGCGATTCGGCGTCGATCCCTCAGAGTGGTTGGTGGGGACACGTCATCCATAAACAGCATTTTTCAATCTATCCCAGGCATGTTTGATACGGTTCATGTCTGGAGAACATGCTGGCCTCTCTAGTCGAGCGTGTCGTTATCCTGAAGGAAGTCATTCACAAGATGTGCACGATGGGGGCGCGAATTGTCGTCCATGAAGACGACACGGAGTATGGCATTCACGTATCGTACAGCCGTTACGGCACCTTCCATGACCACGAGCGGCGAACGTCGGCCCCACATAATGCCACCCCAAAACAGCAGGGATCCTCCACTTTGCTGCACTCGCTGGGCAGTGTATCTAAGGCGGTCAGCCTGACCAGGTTGCCTCCAAACACGTCTCCGACGATTGTCTGGTTGAAGGTATATGCGACACTCATCAGTGAAGAGAAGATGAGTCCAGCCCTGAGCGGTCCATTCGGCTTGTTGTTGGGACCATCTGTACCGCTCTGCATGGTGTCGTGGTTGCAAAGATGGCCCTCGCCATGGACGTCGGGAGTGAAGTTGCGCATCATGCAGCCTATTATGCACAGTTTGCGTCGTAACACGTCGTCCTGTGGCATTGCTGTCAGGTTTTCTCCGAGCCATAATCCGTAGGTAGCGGTCATCCATTGCAGTAGTAGCCCTTGGGCGGCCTGAGCGAGGCATGTCATCGACAGTTCCTGTCTCTCTGTATCTCCACTATGTCCGAACAACATCGCTTTGGTTCGCTCCGGTACGCCTGGACACTTCCCTTGTTCAGTGGCCTTCTTAGCACAAAGTAACAATGCGGACGCGATCGAATTGCAGTATTGGTCATCTAGGCATGGTTGAACTACAGACAACACGATCCGTGTACCTCCTTCCTGATGGAATGACTGGAACTGATAGAATAGGCGCTGCTCATGCATGATTGGTTACACCTTTTGGCGGGTTTAGCGACATCTCTGAGTAGTCAGGGGGACTGTGTCTGTGATACGATATGGACAGTCAACGTCTGTCTTCAAGAGTTCTGGGAACTGGGGTAATGCAAACCTTTTTTTAATGTGTATATTAACTCCTTGCGTGCCTTAGGTTATTAAAAGTATGTGCACTTTATTTCTTTAACGAAATAAATTATTTCAGTCATATCTGTTTATAACTACCATCGACTCGGGTTTCATTGGGCCAGTTTTTCATGTTTTCACTTCCATATTAATTAATAAGGAAATATAATAAATGGATTTTCAACGTCAAAATTGAGTTTTAACCAATTAACAAAGTATAAAGAAGTAAACTATATCAAATTATCTTCTTTTATTTTTTTCTTTTCCCATTTTTTTAAATGTTAGAACAAAGTAAAGCCTGCTCGGGTCTACCTTGGACCACTCACTTACTCTAATACAAACTGAATACAAATCACATTTTAGACTATTGTAACCCCTTACACAACGATCAGGTAATGAAATGACAATACGAAGCAGCAAAAATTTTTTTTACTTATTTAAATACCTATAAAGAAAACAAAATTTTAGATTTGATTTGGAAAACATGAAAAAGCTTTATTTTTGTTCTACACACTTTTTTAATGCTTGTTTCTTATATCAACTCAAAGTCAGCGATGTCAGCAACATTAAAGTGTTCTCGTTTCATGATGGGAGGGTTGATTTTTTTTTCTTCATGTCAGTCCACTCATAAACAAGAATATCCTTTTTGTTGGGCCACTTCCAGGACTTTTGGTCTTGCTCATACAGTCTAACTCTCCTTCATTAGGCACTTTTGTTATCAAACCTGGATAGTGCTTTCCTTCATACATGACAATAACAAAGTCGCCTTCTTTCAAGTTACGTTTTAATGGTTCTAGGTCTGGTGTTGGTGGTGTTTCCTTGATGGGTTCAATGGTACCAACTTCTTCATCGAAATCTTCAGATTCACAATTAGCTAAAGGAAGGTATGAGTCACCATCAGAAGCAATTTCAGCACGAAGACTGTAAGAACTAGAGTTATCTGGTTCGCTTGCTGGTTCTTGCTTTCTACGCCGGGCCCCGTTTTTCGGCTTAGGTGTAGAAGTTGATGCGCCTTCGAAGTCCGTTTCATTTTCACTCGATTCATGAAACAACATTGAACAAAAACTTTTTCCAACTGGAACATCCAACTGCTTACGGTTCTGAGTTGGCCTAGTACTTTTTGTCACATCCTTCCTTTTTTCTGCAAGGTGTTGCATGAAGCTTTTTCCAATTAGACTTTTCATAGGGCTCATGAAGTTACCATGTTCTAGCAAGCTCTCCAGCTCTTTGGTTCTGTCAAAAGGTATGATACCTGTTTTTCTTAAATCCAGATGTCATATCTTCCTTCTTGTCTACATACAAACAATCAACCAGCAGTTTCATCGGGTTAGGAAATTGATCGTTGGGCAAGTCTGTCAATGACTTGTTTTTTTCCTTCCACGAAGTCAATATCTTAAAAATGGTTCAAATGGCTCTGAGCACTATGGGACTTAACATCTATGGTCATCAGTTCCCTAGAACTTAGAACTACTTAAACCTAACTAACCTAAGGACAGCACACCACACCCAGTCATCACGAGGCAGGGAAAATCGCTGATGCCGCCGGGAATCGAACCCGGGAACCCGGGCGCGGGAAGTGAGAACGCTACCGCACGACCACGAGCTGCGGACTCAATACCTTACGCCACTCGCTTTTCATAGGGCCACCATAGTAGGTGACGTCCAATGGTTGGGTAATGTGTCGAGTTCGGTGGCGCACACACAAACTTTACATCGTTGTCCTCACAAACCCTTACAGTTTCTAACTTGATAAAGGAACTTAAGTGGTCTCCAATCAGAACCTGGACACCAACCGAGGAAGTAAAGTGGTCATAAACTAATGTTCGAATGTCCCCGAATCAAAACACCCACTTGTTGTTCTGTTGTACCTGCATCCCGCAGGACCGCCTTCGGTCCATGTAGACAGTAAATGGTCAGACTTTGTGTCCTCGGAGTCTTTCGCGACGTCATACATGAATAAAACGTTCTCGGTTTTCCAGCAGTGAACTCCTGACGACGATGGCGGAGATGGCCATCGAAAGCTCGAGGATTCTATTCGAATTGACGCGGCTGGAAAACAGAGAACGTTTTATTAATGATCAGACTTATACACCACGTAGGGTGGTAACATCTCTCCACAGTCATTCCACAAAACATTAAAGAAATACAAGACTTTGTTGACACCATTATGCGTTCAACGTACTTTTGCACCTTTTACAAATGATCTTGCTTGTTCCAGGGTCATCTCGCAGGTTCGTCTCGTCATAATTCAATATTTTCTTTGTCAAAATAATCATTGACTACCGTTTCATCAATAGCAGACCTTACTCGTTCCATGGGTTTTAAGTTTATTTCTTACTGTGCTTCTAGGTACATTGCAATACTGACTCGCACTTCGTTGTGTTCTTACTCCACTACGTATGTCCTGCAGACAAGTTTCCGAGGTCTCAGCGTTATGATCAGTGTACTTTCTTGAACCTGGCTTCCTCTTGTAGGTTCTCGTCATTCTGCGATCAGCATCTGGAACACAAACTACCAAAATAATATTGCACAACAGTAACGTATACAACAATGTTAGTAAAAATATTTTTGTTTTAATTTGGAAGTAAAAAACGTATTTGTAAATGGATGGAGCTACTTTAGTCCAAATTAGGCCTGATACAAAGCAGCCCCGAGAAACTGGTTTTTAGGTGAAGTTTACAGAAAGTTAAACATGGTTCAAATTAACATCTGAGGTCATCAGTCCCCTAGAACTTAGAACTACTTAAACCTAACTAACCTAAGGACATCACACACATCCATGCCCGAGGCAGGATTCGAACCTGCGACCGTAGCGGTCACGCGGTTCCAGACTGAAGCGCCTAGAACCGCTCGACCGCACCAGCCGGCAAAGTTAAACATGTTCTCCTTTTTTTTTAAAAAAAAAGAATAAGGAAAAACAATTATCACACATTGGTATCACATTACGAAAGATGATATTTTGACACTTACCTTATTGTTATTTTGTTGATGAATTCGTCCACGATGAAAAGTTTGGAGGTAAGCAAATTACACATCAAAACAAAGGTTTACAAAAACTCAAGTGTTGCCAATGGTTAAAATTTTAAATTACCCAAAACTATTAAAATACCCTCAAGTAGGGTATAAAATATATTTTAAACCGAAAAATACTAATATATCTTGTCTTCTTTGTTCAGTACAAAAATTAAAAACTTTTTTTGGTGTTGGACCAAAGTAACCCCGCAAGGACCAATGTAACACCGGTCAACGGTACTAATAGTTTAAAGGTTTAATACTATAAAGGAAATCTCGCAGTTAGAATTTTCACCGTATGTTTTTCACAAACGGTAGATTTCTTGTTTGTTTCCCACTGAACTGTAAATGCGAAAAAAACGCTAGATGTCGTCATAGGACAATCGTTACAAACTTTCTGATTTACAACTTCCAGACTACGTTACTGCAATGCCTGTGTTATTCCGAACTACGATGCAACGTTCCTTCGGCCATGCATGCATGTCCGAAGGAACAGGCACTACGGCGACGACAGCCGTTATGAAACACAAGAAACGTATTCACAGTTGCGAATATGGACAAGCATCGGCTGTTGCCTCGTAATTCGGAATAACGCAGGCACTGCAATATCGTATTTATCCTCCGACACCGGGCAAGTCACTTTCAAGTAAAATGTCTCGCCTGTACAGGAATATATACAATGGATATACGACTACAGGGTAGACAGTCGGTTGACGATATCTGGGGTTTGGCGCTGGCCGTGAGTCGTGCTCGGATACCCTAATGGTAAGGCGGCCGCTCGCAATAAACGGGAAATTCGGGTTCGAGTTCCGGTCCGACACAAATTTTCACTGTCGTCAATCCATTATGCAACTGAAGGTTATCCATATCCGCAACTGCGAATACATTTCTTGACTTTCACACTACTTGTCTACGTTCCTCTCTGAAACAGCGTGAGGGACAAACGAACATTTAAACATCTCCGTGCGAGCTCTGATTTCTCTTACTTTATCACGACCATCTTCCTCGCTTTGTAGGCATGCGTTAACAAAATATTTTTGCATTCAGAAGAGAACATTGGAGATGAAAATTTCGAAACAGAGCTGGAACAAATTCTTGCAGACTCTGTAAAAATGTAGTTATCGGTAGTTGTTTCGATTATCAGACCTGAGATCGGTTTGATGCAGTTCTGAGTACTTGCAGTTTTCCAACAACGAAAAATCGTGCTTTACACGGGGTGTATTAAAAAATAAATTGAAGATTACATCGACAACACCTATTATGTTATGTCGGATGGCAAACCGGTCGTTGTTGAAGTGGGTGCCCCGGTCAGGAAAGGCATAATTTTGTCGTTGTTGAAGATCAGAATCCTGAATCATCATTTAAATAATAAAATATTGCCCCAGTTACGCTATTTCAAGCATAGCACGTCTCGTTGCTGGAATTTACTCCCATTTTAAAGTGGCGTTTACACTAATATCGTACGTGATGTCTAAATGCGTGTGTTATTCTGTTTCTATTGATCTCCAATTGCCTTTTATGGTCATACAGTAGCAAAAGAGGAACAAAAAACACACACGATAGTTGGCAATACTATACACAGTAAACATATACAAAACATACAATCTGTTCGAAAAAGTCGGAAATCTGACACCCTGATATACTCCAGGCAGGTATGTACAGCTCCATTCAGTACGATGCATGTGGAACAATAACATCATAAAATCATAAGTAGAGCCCATTAGTAATTTAATGTTGCGAAACTTGTGCTCGAAAAACTTGTATCTTACCTAAAAAACTATAATACATCAGCTGATCTGGAATTATTACATAACGCAATTATTGTACAAAACACTCATGGACTGCAAGCCAATGAAGATAGTTCATAAACAAAAAGAAGCTAACCATGTATGGCACAAACCAAGCAGACTTTTAGTTAGTTGCATAGATGAATCACTCTTCCGGGAATATAGAAGCAACTAAGTTACGACGAGAAAGGTTAAGATGACGAGAGTGCAGTTGTGGCTGCTACTTCACTGTGTCCATCAGCCGAGCCCATACCTAGGTGTCGTGTGTGTGTGCGTGTCCGGCCAGGTGGGCAGCGCTGTAGCAGTTTAAATGCAGCGCTGATTACAGCTGTGTTTTGTCATAGCCTTGGCGGGCCAAAATAGCTTTCAGGATGCTGACTACAGCCGCTTGTGATCGGCGCCTGGGCGATGATAAAGAAACTACATATGTTCGAGAATCGGTGAAAGAATGCTATTAAATTTAGCGATCTTCTCGACGACTGCTAAACTTAAGGTAAATGATATTATGAATGACTTTGCTTCGTTCAAAGCAAAGAACAGGAAAGTGAAATTTTAATGAAACTTCAGCTCTTAATTATAGCGTTTTTGTTTTACATCTAATTAATAATTTGTGCAGTATTAATAATTTATGTCAATGAAACAAAAATTATATTATACATCATAGCAAAACCAATGCACACCGTTTGCTGTAAAGAATGAAATATAGCTGGTGTTTTACTTTCATATTTTTAAGAAAACGTTTTATTCAATTTGTTATTTCTTTACTACAACGTACATATAATGTTGTGTAATGAGTTTTTCAATAATGATTCACTTTTATTAATCCTACTTATAAATATAAAATTCGGTCAATTTGCATAGAAAAAATTGTAAAAAGACAAGATAGTTTTCTGAGGGGCGGTGGGGCGATGAGACAGATGAGGGGGAGGGGAGGGGGGAGGTGAGCAGTGCCCTTGTTGGGCTGTGCTGCTGCGAAGGATGAATGATCACCACAGTACACCTATGGGTCTGCACTTCTGTAATTTACTGCTCAGTGTGGCGCTCATGTTTGGCTTTCTTAAAGCTATATGGAAATTCTGCGACGGTTCTTATATGACGAGATGCAATTTTCGAAACGTTTCTTTACTTAATATAGAGCAGCATAGCTTGGATTACCAAGATCGACATAGTCGAATGTTCCGCATAAAACACGCAGGTGTACTGGTGTGAGATTCACTCAAAACCACCAAGAAACTGTCATTCGTGGAAATCAGAAGAGGAGAATTCAAACAACTACACTTTCTTTATTGTGCCAGGTCTTTAAACTATTAGTAATTATTAACAGACAAGCCTCTAAGTATGGTTTTGTAAATGAAAAACTTGGCCGTAATTAGCAATACGATGAGCAAGGTTTTCAATGAAAAACCGTATTCGACACAAGGAGGCAGAAGGTCGTCCAAGTCGGTGCAATTCGACATACATTTCTTTTTTAAATCCATAGAACATCAAATTATTGACGTATTCTCCAATTCTGTTGCCAACTTGAGCAGTTTCATTCCCTCACCAATCTTCTTACGAAGGACTGTGGGGGAATAATTACAGCACAAGTGGCGATCATGTTATAGTCAACTAGCCGAACTCAGTGCCAAGAATACGTCAGAAAGTGAGTGTACAAAAGTTCTGCAGTGGATTGTGAAGAAGAATAAAGTCTAACATTATCGACTGCTTGATGTCGTTTGTTCTTGAATTAACCCTGTTACATTAATTAAATTAATTACTGCTGGAACGTAGATGACTATTATCACTATGTTTTGTTCAGATGTTAAATGGTTAATTCGTCTCCGACGATTGGTTCAGATAGGATTATTCTCGTGAGAAACCAAAGCCGCCAACCGATGTGGCTGAGCGGTTCTAGGCGCTTCAGTTCAGAACCACGCGGCTGCTACGGTCGCAGGTTCGAATCTTGCCTCGGGCATGGATGTGTGTGATGCCCTTAGGTTAGTTAGGTTTAAGCAGTTCTAAGTTCTAGGGGACTGATGACCTTAGAAGTTAAGTTCCATAGTGCTCAGAGCCATTTTGAAATGATCTAACAGCGTTATTGGGAGGGATACCTCTGCTGGCACTGTACAGTCCCCTGGTGCAAGGCTTTCTATAAGGCGCCACTTCGGCACTCTGTGCATCTGTGATGAAGATTAATGATTAGGACAACACAATCATCTAGTCACTTAGCGATAAAAATTTCTGACCTTACCGGGAATCGAATTTGGGGCCCCAACATCTAGAAACAGTGACAATAAGCAACTAGATACGAGCTGCGGAGACTAGGGTACTGAGTGAGTAATTCAGTGTGTAGATGGCAATCTGCTTATCAAAAGTGATTGAATTATGATCCTTTCCATAGTTCATCTTTGCAGAGTTACGGCGGGGGAAGCAATGCAGTAGTAGGAATGAGAGGAGAGAAAGACTCCTTGAACACTGCAATAAATTTTATCTAGTAATAGCAAATATACTGTTCAAGAACTACAAGAGGGGCAGATATACTTGGAACATGTCTGGAGACAAGAGAAGATAACAACTGGATTGCATAATCGTGGGAGAGATTATGAAATCAGGTACTGAATTGTAAAATAGAGATTAAGGATCAGATCACGTTTTATAAGTGGTGAAGTGTAATCTAAAGTTTAAGAGAATCGTCAGTAAGAACCAATGAGTTAAGGGGTGGGATAATTAAGTATTGATGAATAATGAAGCACATCTGAAACATTCTGAGATGGTAGGTACTGTTATATTGTATTGTATGGAACTGGGAACATAGAAACGACGGAGAGGCTTCGTCCCCGCCATAGCCCTCAGTGGTGCACAACCCCACAACAGGCTACAGCAGTCCATTCACTCCACCGCCGCCCCACAACGAGCCCATGGTTATTCTGTGGTTCACGGTTCGCCCCCCCCCCCCCTCCCAGTGGACAGCTCCACGCCCCCCCCCCCCCCCCCTTCTCAGGGAACGTCACACACCAGACGAGTGTAACCCCAATGTTTGCGTGGTGTACGCGTGAGTGGAGAAAGTGTTTGCGCAGCAATTGCCGACGTGGTGTAACTGAGGCGGAATAAGGGGAACGAGCCCTAATCCGCCGGGCGGATTCGTGCCGGGGACCGGCACGCGTTCCCGCCCAGAAAACAGTGCGTTAAACCGCACGGCTAATCTGGCGGGCGCTGTTATATTAATTACCACAGCAAGCATTTTCATTGAAGAGGACAGACTCGGAAGTTAGACAGAGCTACAAGGAAGGTAATTGCTGAGAAAACTTGGGTAAGAGAAAAAATACCTCAGGCGGCAACGGAAGAAGGAAATACGAGTACTAAGATGCTAAGGAAAAGATAAAAATATACCAGTATATGTCACTTAGAAATGAAATAAACAGGAACTAAGAGGTAACGTTCGCAGGAAAAATGTAGAGAAAAAGAAGAAGAAAAGTTCTTCAGGAGGAGAGATCCACCATATAGAAATACCAAATCAATCGTAAGTGGAATCAAAAGAAATGACGTCATCATTACGAGTGCAATATGAGTGTCGCTGTGAAATGCAGAGGACTAAGCGGATAGATGGACAGACGTTTGAAGGTCTCTACAGGGGAAAGAACTATCTCATGATTTAACAGAAGAAGAAATAGGAAAATATAGGGTGATTCAGCTGGCCCTGGCGCTGTCGTTTTATGCAACCCGCAATGTAGTATATGATCACACGCGGGAATTTCATATTCTCTCGCTCACTACTACTGTTAGTCCTACAGAAGAAAGGAACAGAACCTTTTTTGTAGGAGTTTTGTTGCAGTTAAATTTTGAACTGGGATAAGTTTTCGCTGGAGGCCATGTTTTCAACTTGTTCAAAAGAGTCACCTCCACCCATACACTCATCACTCACCAGTCAGTATTTTAATATGTTGTTCGTGGCACTCCCTCCTACCATTATACGAAAATTTCTTACTGCACGAACTATCCCAAATATTCGACTTTTTTGGTTTTCATTGACTGGTCTTATTATGCCACCGGTTAAATCGAGCACTTACAAATTGTGACAGTGACATTTGTGTAAATTTTAACTAACAATTTTGTGAATTTTTACAGCATGAAATAAAGACTTACATAGTTTTATTCGTCAGGCCTTCTGACAACGGAAACTACTGTGCCTGTAAGTGTTAATTTTGGCTTGAATAATCAACGTAACTACTTTTATTGTAAAGCTTACAAAAGCCGTTTTCCTTTCATTAGCCTCACGGGCACATTTATATTAATAATGTTAACGAAATACCCGGTTATACTGCTGGTGTAATAGCCTGATCAATAGAGACCAAACAAAATCGAATATCGGGAATAGTTCGCGTAATCGGAAATTTTTGTACAGTGGTAGAAGAAAGTGCCACGAATAACATAATGAAATCCTAACTGGCGATGAATGAGTGTGGGGCTGGAGATACTTTTGAAGGTGCTTTTGTACGCTTTTCTTGAATATGTCGAAAATCGTGGCATCCAGTGAAAACGTATCCCAGTACAAAAGTGAGCAATATTAAATTTCCTGCAGAAAAGGTCTTGTACATCTTTTCTGTAGGACTAATAGTTGCGCATAGCAATCTAGAGAATATGAAAATCTCAGGCGTGGTGAGATATAACATTGCGGGTTGCATAAAACGACGGCGGTAGGGACAGCTGAATCAGCCTGTATGTGGATACATAGAGGATTCAGTATTAGAAGTAGGGTTCAACAGACCTTTGGAAGCCTTGAGATCAAGCCATGCGGAGGGCGTAGATAACAATTTTTATGAATTTCTAAAATTCTAGAGGAGAGTGGCAAACAAACAACTATTTAAGTTGATACGCATATACTATGAATCTGGAGAGATATCATCAGACTTTCGGAAAAAATACCATTCTCGTAACCCGGAAAGCAAGGGTAGGTAAGTGTGAGATCTATCGCACATCAGCTCATCCATCCAAGTTACTAGCAAGAGTAAAATACAGAAGAATAAAAAAGAAAATTGAGGACCTACTAGGTGACTATCAGTTTGGCTTTAGGAAACGTAAAGGTACCAGGGAAGCCGACCTTAAGTTGCGCTTGATAATGGAAGCAAGATTTTAGTAAATTCCAGACACTAGATTGCTGTTTCATCCTATGGGTAAACTAAAAAATTTGGCTAGGTGAGAAAACATGATTAAACTAGAAAATGGTCAGCCTCGAAAGGGAGTATTTTGCATATATATCAAGTCATTAGGCTAAAGAAAACTGAATCTCATTGCGTCAAAAGAACAGTCGTCAAACGAAGCTACGTTCAAGAAACATACACTGAAGCGCCAAGGAAACGTACTCAAATATACAGATATGTATACAGGCAGAATATGGCACTGAGGTCGCCAACGAATACATAAGCCAGCAAATGTCTGGCGCATTTGTTAGATCTGTTATTGCTGCTACAATGGCAGGTTATCAAGATTTAACGAGATGTTGGAGGCGGTGCACGAGTGATGGGAGACAGCATCTCCGAGGTAGTGATGAACTGGGGATTATCCTGTACAACCATTTCACGATTATAGCCTGAATATCAGGAATCCGGTAAAATATCAAATCTCCGCCATCGCTGCTGCCGGAATATGATTGTGCAAGAACGGGACCAACGACGACTGAAGGAATGGTTCAACGTGACAGAAATGCAACACTTCCGCAAATTGCTGCAGATTTCAGTGGTGGGCCATCAACGAGTGTCAGTGTGAGAACCATTCAACGGAACATCATCGATATGGGCTTTGGGGCCGAAAGCCCACTCGTGTGCTCTTGATGACTGCACGACACAAAGCTTTACGCCTCGCCTGGGCCTGCCAACACCGACATTGGACTGTTGATGACTGGAAACATGTTGCCTGGTTGGACGAGTCTCGTTTCAAATTGTATCGAGCGGATGAACGTCTACGGGTATGGAGACAACCTCGTGAATCCAGGGACCCTGCATGTCAGCAGGGGACTGTTCAGGCTGGTGGAGACTTTGTAATGGTGTGAGGCGTATAAAGTTGGAGTGATATTGGAACGCTGATACGTCTAGGTACGACTCTGACACTTTCACGTACGTAAGCATCCAGTCTGATCACCTACACCCATTCATACCCATTGTGCATTCCAACGGACTTGTGCAATTCCAGCAGGGCAATGCGACACCTCACACGAGCAGAATAGCTACAGAGCGGCTCAAAGAACACTCTTCTGAGTTCAAACACCTCCGCTTGCTGCCAAACTCCTCAGACATGAACATTATTGAACATATTTGGGATGCCTTGCAACGTACTGTTCAGGAGAGATCTCCCACCCCCTCGTATCTTACGGACTGTGGACACCCCTGCAGGATTCATGGTATTGATTCCCTCCTGCACTACATCGGGCATTTGTCGAGTCCATGTCACGTCGTGTTGCGGCACTTCTGCGTGCGTGCATGGACCCTGCGCGATATTAGGCAGATGTACTAGTTTCTTTGGCTCTTTACTGTAATATCAAAATTCGATTCTGCTTATCAATCTGTCCATGTGTATCTGTCCTTTTCTTTCTTTATAAATCCACCCTGAGAGCTGCCCACAAGTAATTTCTTGAAGGTCTTGTGTGATAGTAGTGCTGTAATGATGTCGCCGTCGGACGCCATCCGAGTTACATTTTGGGAGCTATCGTCCAAACTTAAGAAATTTACATTTATCAAACCCCTTTACTGGGTACGGTTGTGTATGCCGGTAATATGTGAGACCTACACAGAAGTTTCATTTGTGAAGGAATAAAATGAGTGGAGACTGACTCGTAACGTCTAGGCCAGCTTCTACTCTTATTTCTGTAAAAGCGCACAATGAGTGATCGTTTTCACTTTCAGTGCTAGTAGTTTTTCTTGTCCGTGCACATAAGCGCTAAGTTGTATTTGTCACTAATTTAACACGATTTCTTTTTCAATAAATTTACAGGTTTCACAGCAAATGAGATATTCTCGTTTCTGTTAATGTATTGGCATCATTTGTTGAGTTCATTCTGCTGAGTGGCAAATCCTATTAGTTTTTGCCTTAATGCTCGACCTTTAGATTTGGAATCTGTCTAGGGTCTATTCCAAAACTAGGAAAATTGTGTAATATCGGTCTATAAATACTTTTTCTTCATCTCGTCCATGTTGTCGCAGAAATTCATAGGCGAGTAAAATGTTTTCAATAGAACAACATATGTTACCTTAATGTGTGCCAGCTCTTTGTATCGCACTACGAAGCCGACATGAGCTTTTCATATGACAAGGGCCGTACTGTAAGATTTTATAGGAGTAGGAGGTGTGCCAAATTGTGTAGTTCGTTGGAGAAATTACCTTCTGAGCTTCTAAATAACAGGAAAAAGATTCGGTGAACGACGGGAGGTACATGAAACGATAAAAAAAGAACATTAACCAGTTTCATTTGCTTCGTTATAAGCATTCATTTCAGGTTTTCCGTTGCGTAGCTTCAGTCAGCAGCATACGTATATTGCGTTGTGGACGTGACACTTCACGAATTTTCTCACGGTGGAGTAACCACGGTTTGTAGGTGATTCGCAAGTATGCGGTACACAGAGGTGCCATCTCTGCCAGGAGCAGTGGCTCCAACGCGACTGGGCGTCAAGACTAACTGAGCTCGGATGACAGATACGGTATCTCATTACATTGCAGCTTTACTCCCTGCCAGAGTTGTCAGCCACAGTGGCTGGCGAGTGTTGGCATGCCAGTCTCTCGGTACCCGTGGCCTGACGTTTTCAAGGGGTGTGAAATCTCGAGAACGTTCTGGCCAGTGTGTCAGTCGAACTCTCTATGTATCGAAGTAGGTCAGTACAGCACGCACAACATGCGGTCTTGCAGTATGATGTTGAAAGATAACGTGACGTAGACCTCTAAGATAGGACAAAGCCACTTCTCAAATGAAGCCGCTGCAGTCTAAAGTAACGACTATGTAAATCGGAGGTGACCATGTTGTATAACCAATGGCACCCCACACCATATTGCCAGGTACTGAATCTGTATGGTGACGATTACTGCCTTCTGGTAAAGTCGGCTCTCCTCGGAGTCTCCACACACAGAAACGTCCATTGCGATGTTGTATGCAGAATCGGAACTCAGCTGTTAAGACGGAGCGGTGGCACTCCTGTGACCAGTGTTGTCGTTGGGCGCACCTCTATGGGTGAGCCTCTGCTTTAGCGTCAAGGGAAGACGCAAAGATACCGCCGTGCTGACAGTCCGAGGCGCTCCATAGGCAATCGCACTGTTCGCACATGCTTTGCCACAAAAACGCCCTTTTACGGAATCGAGACGTGACCTTCGATCCTGCACGGCAGAGCGAACAAACTGTTTGTCCTCCGGAGCGTTTAATGGAGTTTTCCCATTGAGATGCTGCATTACGTTGAATATGGCCCTGCTAAACACGTCGATCCCTTATTCACATAACAGTTGTTGGATCCTGATCAACGCGAACAGCAGTAAACTATAGCCTCGGTAGGCCACGATCCTGCCATTACGTGCCTATCAACGTTTCACCTTCTCACACGAGGAGTAACACTATTTTTTCAAAAATAACTGAATTTCAATTACAATTTCTGAATGAGCAACCTACAGGTAATCTTTCCTTACCATTTTCCCCGCTGTTTCGCACTTGCAAGCATTTACCTCTATATGTTTACACTGCAATTCACAATTTAAGTTCCTGGATGAGGGTTCATCGAACCACCTTCGAGCCATTTCCCTATCGTTCCACTTTCGAACGGCGCGTAGGAAAAGAGAGAACTTGAATCTTTCTCTGTAAGCTTTGATTTCTCTTATTTTATCATGATGATCATTCTTCCCTATCTAGGTGGGCACCAACATAATATTTTCGCATTCGTAGGAGAACGTTGGTCATCGAAATTTCACGAGAAGATACTGCCGCAACGAAGAACGCCTTTCTTTTAATGATTGCCACCTGTATTCGCATATCACATCCGTCGCTTTCTCCCCTATTCAGTGATAATACAAAACGAGCTGCCTTTCTTTGAACTATTTCGATGTCCTATCTGATGCAGATCCCACACCACACAGCAATAATAAAAGCAGTCTCTTTAGTAGACATGTTGCACTTTCCAAATATTCCATCAATAAATCGCACTCTTTGATTTGCTTTCCCCACAGCATTATCTAAGTGATCGTTCCAATTTAAGTTATTCGTAATTGTAATCCCTAAGTATTTAGCTAAATTTACAGTCTTCAGATTTGTGAGACTCATCGTGTAACAGATACTTAGCGGATTTCTTGTAGTAGTCATGTGGATGACTTTCGCTTTTCATTATTCAGAGACAACTGCACTCTTTTCACGCTATACACATGCCTTTATGTAAATCATTTTGCAGTTGGTTTTGATCATCCGATGACTTTGCAAGACCGTAAATGAGAGCATCATATGCAAACAACCTAAGAGGACTGTTCAGATTGTCTACTATGTCGTTTATGTAAACCAGGAACAGCAGAAGGCTTTTGACATTTCCTTGGGGTACGCCAGATATTGTTTCTGTTTTACTCGATGACTCTACCTCAACTTCTACGAACGGTGACGTTTCTGACAGAACTTACGAATCCAGTCGCATAACTGAGACGATACTCGACAGGCAGGTAATTTCATTAGAAGTCGCTTATGAGGAGCGATATCAAAAGCCTATATGAAATCTAAAAATATGGAATTTTTTTGACATCCACTGTCGATAGCACTCATTACTTCAAAGATTAAAGAGCTAGCTGTGTTTCACAAGAACGATATTTTATTTGTCAATAAATCGTTTTCTTTGTGGTAATTAGTAGTGTTCGAGTACAGGATATGTGCAAAATCCTACTCAAAATCAACGGATTCAGTCTTGTGGCATGATTCACGGGTCCGAAACACGTTGATAAAATCGCTGTGTCGCTTTGATGCTCATTTTCACTACCTGATTGTCGCGCTGAACAATACAGATAAGAGCATATGTGCTTCATACTTTTAAAGTACTCCAAGTCAATTAAATGCAGGAAATAAATACTAATAGGTCGTTTCAAAACATTTAGACATGTCACCCCTTCCAGTACCCCCTCATCATCCCGTTCCTGTTCCTAGGACTAGTTTTAGTATCCTCCCCCCCCTCCCCACCCCCACACACAAAAAAGTGGTTCAAACGGCTCTGAGGTCATCATTCCCCTAGACCTAGAACTACTTAAACCTAACTAACCTAAGGAGATCACACACGTCCATGCCCGAGGCAGGATTCGAACCTGCGACCGTAGCAGCAGGTCGGTTCCAGACCGAAGTGCCTAGAACCGCTCCGCCACAGCGCCTCCCACCCCCTACAGTATTTGTATGCTAATTATGTCATGCATACACCAAATCTGGTTGAAATTGCTACAGGTATTCCTTAGTAATTATTTTACGTCGCCCCTTTTCACTTTCTCCCACCCCACCCTCAACGACTGGGATGCTAGGGATATTTTACTTTCATGCTAAATTTTTCCAGATAGCAAGTGATACACGTGCAATGTTTGGTAGAAACTGCTTTAGGCGTCAGTCTGTCACTGCCTTTGGATTAACACCCCCCCCCCCCCACCCCTTTCAGCACCACTCCCTCACCCCTCCACCGTAGTAGAATCATATTCGAGATTGTTACCAATGAACTTAGCGAATCAGAAAACTATGGTTTCGATACTAATATTGATAGTTATGCAACATTTTTACATGTCATGGCTTTCCACCCTCACTCCTAACGGTGGTAGCGGTATGTTACCCACCACAGTATTTCTATATAAGTAATGAGTGATGTACATACAAAACTTGGTAGAAATTCCTTCAGACCACCCTGAGTTATGCTCCTATGTCGCCCCCCTATTTTTTTAACCCAAGGAGGAAACGTGTAGCAATCGTACTTACTTACATACGTACATTTTTATTACATATATCGCATTACCTCACCCTACTTTGTGCGATACTAAATCACTTGCGTATCCAAGCTTTTAGTAAACTTAATTCCTGGGACTTTAATGGTCAGTTATTGACTTGTCCTCATTTCGTACGAGTATTTCGGTGTGGCGCAGCAAAGCGAAAATTTCCGAACCCACCCTTACCTGTTCCGGCCAACTTGTGAGGGCTTGAGAGTATTCCCTGCAGGCAGTGTGATGTGAGATCCCGCACTTTACTCTCTGCTAGGAGACTGGCATGTCGCGAATCAGAGGCCGCCATCTCGGGTCAATAAGGACCCAGGTCGTAATAAAGGACACAAATAGAAGCATTTCCCCGCGCTCAAATTTATCTCGAGTCATTTGAACTGATGTCGCCATGGCGATATCGATGAATTAAAATTCCTCGATTTAATAATGCTCGGCTGTACGTCACAGCGTGACAGAGTAGCTGTCTCTCACGAGGTACCGTACCTGAAACCCGCTCTAATATCCGTTTTGTACAGAGAGGTGGGAGGAAGGTGAAGTCCGCTTTAATGGTTACTCTGCAGGCGGGGGGGAGGGGGAGGAGGCTCTGCTCAGGAGGCACCGGACAGGGCTGGTGATGGATGGGGTTCCTGCTACAAATAACTGCCCCCTCTGTTGTACATGAGGGACGGCGTGCCCTGATGTTCCGTTCCCTTATATAAGAGTAAACGAAGCGCTCTTTCCGGTTCTGCTTTGATTATTGAGCTAATTAGGTCAGTGTGACAGGCACGTCCAAGAAGTAATTTTACTAGCGCGGACTGAAACCGTTTCACAGGAGTTGACGAACACCAATCACAACGACGTATGTCAGTACACATTCGACAAGCTTCTTCGAAGCATTTAATTAGAGCTCTCACATCGTCATGGTTAGCAGACGTACAACCGATTAATTTAAGTACAATCTGCACTGAAGAGCCGAAGAAACTGGTACACCTGCCTAATATGGTGTAGGGCTCCTGCGAGCACGCGGAAGTGCCGCAACAGGACGTGGCAGGGACTCGACTAATGTCTGAAGTACTGCTGGAGGGAACTGACACCATGAATTCTGCAGGGCTCTCCATAAATCCATAAGAGTACGAGCGCGTGGAGCTCTTTAATGAACTCCACGTTGCAAGGCATCCCAGATGTGCTCAATAATTTTAATGTCTGAGAGTTTGGTGGTCAGTGGAAGCGTTTAAACTCAGAAGAGTGTTCCTGGAGCCATTCTGTATCAATTCTGGACATGTGAGGGGTCGTATTGTCATGCTGGAATTGTCCAAGCCAGTCGGAATGCACAATGGACATGAATGGATGCAGGTGATCACACAGGATGCTTAAGTACGTGTCACCTGTCAGGCTCGTTTCTAGACTTATCAGGGGTCACATATTACTCCAACTGTGCACCCCCCACACCATTACAGGGCCTCCACCAGCTTGAACATCCCTTGCTGACGTGAAGGGTCCATGGATTCATGAGGTTGTCTCCATACCCGTACACGTCCATCCGCTCGATACAGGTTGAAACGAGACTCGTTCAACCAGGCAACATGTTTCCAGTCATCAACAGTCCAGCGTCGGTGTTGACGGACCCGGGCGAGGCGTAAAGATTCGTGTCGTGCAGTCATCAAGAGTACACGAGAGGGTTTTCGGCTCCAAAGCCCATATCGATAATATTCCTTTGAATGGTTCACACACTGACACTTGTTGCTGGCCCAGAACTGAAATCTGCAGCAATTTGAGGAAGAGTTGCATTTCTGTCACGTTGGACGATTCTCTTCAGTCGTCGTTCGTCCCGATCTTGCAGGATCTTTTTCCCGCCGCAGCGATGTCAGAGTTAATGTTTTACCGGAATCCTGATATTCACGGTACACTCGTGAAGGCATTGCCGACCGCAGTGTAGTATTCTGCCTGTTTAAATATCTTTGAATACTCATACCGATACCAGTTTCTTTGGCGCTTCAGTGTGTTTGGGGATCCTGAATACAAACGAATTCAAGACACGCTTCGCTTGTTCCATGTGAGGGAGGTGAAAATTGGAGAGGGAGAGCGACATTCATCTAAAGAAAGCTGGTTCAACTGGATGTAGTGAAATTACAATGAAATCCAGATCATTAGCTGTTTACAGGCTTTAATAAATATCTATGGGGACAGTTGAAAATGTGTGCCCAGATTGGGACTCGAACCCGGGATCTGCAGCCTATATGGCAGACGCTCTATCCAACTGAGCCATCGAGGACACAGAGGATAGTGCGGCTGCAGGGAATCGGTAGATTGACTGCCGCGGGTAATGGGTATAATGGGCAGGGGCACTACAAATATAGTGTGTGGACAGCAAGTTGGAAATGTGGGTCTCACAGGGACCGTGCCAGTGATAAGTCCTTGCAGTCGCACTATCCTCTGTGTCCTCGATGGCTCTGTTGGATAGAGCGTCTACCCTGCAAGCTGGAGATCCAGGGTTCGAGTCCCGGATGGGGCACACATTTTCAACTGTCCCCGTTGAGATTTATCAACGCCTGTAAGCAGCTGATGGTCTGGATTTCGTTGTAATTTCATTCTTCGAGGGCTGCAAGGTCACTAATGGCATTTGTTTCTTCGGACATGTCCGAAAGAACAGATACCATCGTCATATGGATGTACTGGATTTGTGCGTAAATGTTCGTACCGTTTTTCCACAAATTTAATAGGCACAACAGGTATGCGTAGCTGAGGATTTAGCCATCACTATTCTCCTTGACTATTTACAACAGTCTAACAAAGCTGGGGTAACTTTTCGATTTCGTGGCTGTAGAAAACACGTGATTTTGAGGCGAAGGACTTGTCGAGCTACGTTCGGAGCGCATTTTCATCCGGAAAGGAAGTTCCTTGAAGGTTGTTCGATAGAGAGCAGGAAAGATGAAAACCTGATGGCACAAAATCAGGTGAATGCGTTGAGAAAGACTTCCCAACCCGATTCCTGTACAGAGCTTTTTGTCAGCGTAGCAAAATGCGGGCTGGATTCATCACTTTAGGCAGTTCTTGTTCTTGTACTTGCCTCCAAGAAATCTCAACTGTCGACAATAAACGTTAGCAGTGACGATATTACCTCGGGGAAGCAATTCATAGTGCACCACACCGTCGCTATTCCACCAGATACCTGACATTATCTTTTGTGGATGCACACAGGTCTTTGTACGGGGAACTGATACTTTGTTTGGGGTCAACCATTCCTTTCCTTCCCTTATGTTGTGATAAAGACACCATTTCTCGTCAACAGTAACGATACACGGCAGGAATGCCTGGTGTAGTCCATGAGCCAATTGATGACGAGCAAGCAGAGACGCACGTATGGCCACTCGCTGAGTTTTGTGATTTTGGCTCAAAGCATGCCGTACCTATACTACGGACTTTTTAACCTTACCGAATGGATGCAAATGCACAATGATGGAACGATCACTATTCATTACATTTGCTAGTTCTCTAGTTCACTGACGTGGATCATTGTGGATTAATGCGTTTAAATG
This sequence comes from Schistocerca nitens, assembly GCF_023898315.1. Lineage (NCBI taxonomy): Eukaryota > Metazoa > Arthropoda > Insecta > Orthoptera > Acrididae > Schistocerca > Schistocerca nitens. The sequence goes on from NC_064615.1 coordinate 732,301,295, forward strand.
ATCGTCATCAAGCCCCGAAGATCTTCCTGGAAGCGGAGAGTCACCAATGTCAAAACGATCCTCCTTAAAACATGGTTCAAGTGGCTCTGAGCACTATGGGACTTAACATCTGAGGTCATCGGTCCCCTAGAACTTAGAACTACTTAAACCTAACTAACCTAAGGACATCACACACATCCATGCCCGAGGCAGGATTCGAACCTGCGACCGTAGCGGTCGCGCGGTTCCAGACAAACGCCGAGAACCGCTCGGTCACAACGACCGGCTGATCCTCCTTAAAACGAGAAAACTATTTTCTTGCCGTGCTATGCCCAATGGTATTATCCTCATACATGGCGCAAATGTTTTTGGCTGTCACCCACAGTTCCATTCACTACCTCCAAATGACAAAATGTCAATATGTATACTCAAACAGCAACAGCGAACTACAAATAAAAAATGACAGTCGATAAACAAACCAATACAACCACAATACCAACATGCAAAACAAAAACGTTACGAACTTATGCACCAACCTAATAGAGCGCAGCCGGCCTCTATGGCCGAGCGGTTCTAGGCGCTTCAGTCCGGAACCGCGCTGCTGCTACGGTCGCAGGTTCGAATCCTGCCTCGGACACGGATGTGTGTGACGTCCTTAGGTTAGTTAGGTTTAAGTAGTTCTATGTCTAGGGTCTGATGACCTCAGATGTTAAGTCCCACAGTGCTTAGAGCCATTTGAACCATTTGAATAGAGCGGAATGGTTATGGAGGGATTAAGAGGCTTGTACAAGGTAGTCTAGTGTTGATAGCTGCGTCGAACCCGTGGGACTGAAAGCACAAGAAAACGGTCGCACACAGTCCAGGTGATACCTAACTTCTCACTTCCTAAACATACTTCTGAATCTCTAATGTCACTTTCCTTAAGTCCTGGAAGGAATGATGGGACCTATCGCATGCTCGGGATACTATCATACTAAAGATCAATTACTTTCACGATTTGTGCTTGCCGACACAGTGTCATAACATGCTGCATACAGCAAGAGTTCTGGAATGGTGGATAGGAAAATCATTAATTAGTCAATAATCCTGGCGTTAAAGTGCAGACATTCCGAGACACCATGAAGAAGCAAAATCGGGATGCCTGAAAGAAAAACTGAACCCAAATGAATACACTCATGAATCGAATGTAATAACTACTACAGTACCTTCTTCTTCAACAAACGTGTGGTTGATCTTACTGTTTCATTGGTTTGTTGCTCACATTCATATAGCAAGGAGTAACTATAACATTGATTGCCATCTGTCAGGTGCCTCACGTTATGCGGCGGATTGGGCTACTAATTACCCCTTGGACTTCTTTGTTGTTGTTGTGGTCTTCAGTCCTGAGACTGGTTTGATGCAGCTCTCCATGCTACTCTATCCTGTGCAAGCTTCTTCATCTCCCAGTACCTACAGCAACCTACATCCTTCTGAATCTGCTTAGTGTATGCATCTCTTGGTCTCCCCCTACGATTTTTACCCTCCACGCTGCCCTCCAATACTAAATTGGTGATCCCTTGATGCCTCAGAACATGTCCTACCAACCGATCCCTTCTTCTGGTCAAGTTGTGCCACAAACTCCTCTTCTCCCCAATCCTATTCAGTACCTCCTCATTAGTTATGTGATCTACCCATCTAATCTTCAGCATTCTTCTGTAGCACCACATTTCGAAAGCTTCTATTCTTTTCTTGTCCAAACTATTTATCGTCCATGTTTCACTTCCATACATGGCTACACTCCATACAAATACTTTCAGAAAAGACTTCCTGACACTTAAATCTATACTCGATGTTAACAAATTTCTCTTCTTCAGAAACGCTTTCCTTGCCATTGCCAGTCTACATTTTATATCCTCTCTACTTCGTCCATCATCAGTTATTTTGCTCCCCAAATAGCAAAACTCCTTTACTACTTTAAGTGTCTCATTTCCTAATCTAATACCTTCAACATCACCCGACTTAATTCGACTACATTCCATTATCCTCGTTTTGCTTTTGTTGATGTTCATCTTATACCCTCCTTTCAAGACACTGTCCATTCCGTTCAACTGCTCTTCCAAGTCCTTTGCTGTCTCTGACAGAATTACAATGTCATCGGCGAACCTCAAAGTTTTTATTTCTTCTCCATGGATTTTAATACCTACTCCGAATTTTTCTTTTGTTTCCTTTACTGCTTGCTCAATATACAGATTGAATAACATCGGAGAGAGGCTACAACCCTGTCTTACTCCCTTCCCAACCACTGCTTCCCTTTCATGCCCCTCGACTCTTATAACCGCCATCTGGTTTCTGTACAAATTGTAAATAGCCTTTCGCTCCCTGTATTTTACCCCTGCCACCTTTAGAATTTGAAAGAGAGTATTCCAGTCAACATTGTCAAAAGCTTTCTCTAAGTCTACAAATGCTAGAAACGTAGGTTTGCCTTTTCTTAATCTTTCTTCTAAGATAAGTCGTAAGGTCAGTATTGCCTCACGTGTTCCAGTATTTCTACGGAATCCAAACTGATCTTCCCCGAGGTCGGCTTCTACTAGTTTTTCCATTCGTCTGTAAAGAATTCGTGTTAGTATTTTGCAGCTGTGACTTATTAAACTGATTGTCCGGTAATTCTCACATCTGTCAACACCTGCTTTCTTTGGAATTGGAATTATTATATTCTTCTTGAAGTCTGAGGGTATATCGCCTGTTTCATACATCTTGCTTACCAGATGGTAGAGTTTCGTCAGGGCTGGCTCTCCCAAAGCCGTCAGTAGTTCCAATGGAATGTTGTCTACTCCGGGGGCCTTGTTTCGACTCAGGTCTTTCAGTGCTCTGTCAAACTCTTCACGCAGTATCTTATCTCCCATTTCATCTTCATCTACATCCTCTTCCATTTCCATAATATTGTCCTCAAGTACATCGCCCTTGTATAGACCCTCTATATACTCCTTCCACCTTTCTGCTTTCCCTTCTTTGCTTAGAACTGGGTTTCCATCTGAGCTCTTGATGTTCATACAAGTGGTTCTCTTATCTCCAAAGGTCTCTTTAATTTTCCTGTAGGCAGTATCTATCTTACCCCTAGTGAGATAAGCCTCTACATCCTTACATTTGTCCTCTAGCCATCCCTGCTTAGCCATTTTGCACTTCCTGTCGATCTCATTTTTGAGACGTTTGTATTCCTTTTTGCCTGCTTCATTTACTGCATTTTTATATTTTCTCCTTTCATCAATTAAATTCAATATTTCTTCTGTTACCCAAGGATTTCTACTAGCCCTCGTCTTTTTACCTACTTGATCCTCTGCTGCCTTCACTACTTCATCCCTCAAAGCTACCCATTCTTCTTCTACTGTATTTCTTTCCCCCATTCCCGTCAATTGTTCCCTTATGCTCTCCCTGAAACTCTGTACAACCTCTGGTTCTTTCAGTTTATCCAGGTCCCATCTCCTTAAATTCCCACCTTTTTGCAGTTTCTTCAGTTTTAATCTACAGGTCATAACCAATAGATTATGGTCAGAGTCCACATCTGCCCCTGGAAATGTCTTACAATTTAAAACCTGGTTCCTAAATCTCTGTCTTACCATTATATAATCTATCTGATACCTTTTAGTATCTTGGACTTCTTTATATGTGTTTAAATTTTGTGCTATTCGTTAGACAAAGAAGTGGATAATGAACGAACAATTATAATACACTTTTGATTTAGAATTTAATAAAGGACAAATAAAACGAAGGGTGTTCGCAACATTTTTGCGGTGTATAGGAAGATATTTCGATGTCCATACTGTACTGTGATTTAGAAACTGTGACAAAAAAGTTAATCTAAAACAATTATAGATATCAGTAACTTTTATTGTCTTCCACGGTGTATTTAAAGGACCCACCTATCCTCATATACAGGTGTATCAGCAGTTTAAATTAAAATTTCTTTACCTGGATACAGCCATTTGTTTATATTCACCTTCATTGCGATACAAATAGTTATTCCGTGTCACTTTTTGACATAATGTGGCACTAAAGTCATACTTCGGTGACAACGAGCTTGTTGCCTGCAGTTTCGTCTGCAAGTCTATTTCACCTACGTCTTACGTATTTCACACTTGTTTCCTACATGTATTTCATTTGTATTTGTAGAAAATTTAGCCCTGCAGTTTCATCTGTATTCTGAGGAAACTTGTAATTTTTCCTGGGGGAGAAGTATGCAGAAAGTCATGTACAATGGTTCGTTCCCTAATTCTTTGTAGGCGACTTTGACATTGTACCCGAGATTCAGCAGCCTGCAATTAGCTCGTTTCCTCACGCCATCTAACCAACGTCCACGTTGATCTTTAGATTTACCAGCCCTTGCCGGCCGCGGTGGTCTCGCGGTTCTAGGCGCGCAGTCCAGAACCGTGCGACTGCTACGGTCGCAGGTTCGAATCCTGCCTCGGGCATGGATGTGTGTGATGTCCTTAGGTTAGTTAGGTTTAATTAGTTCTAAGTTCTAGGGGACTAATGACCACAGCAGTTGAGTCCCATAGTGCTCAGAGCCATTTGAACCATTTACCAGCCCTCATTGTGGCGACATATTCCAGCGCCTGAAGATGACGATGTCGTTGATAACGTGTTTAGTAGTTTAGTATTTTTAGTTTCCGTTGAAACTAATCAACGTACTCCATTTCGATTGAGGCACAATGAAACAGTATCTGTTCTTTCGAGAAATAGGACTGTCGCAGGCAGCTGTCTGAATTTCCGTTTTTTTTTACATTAGGCGTCTCCAGGCAGGACGTTAAATGACCTTTGATCCAAGAAACACCGACAAAATTATTGTCTCCCTGCAGTGCGCTTTCTCGCTGTCTGGTATACACATTGAAAACACAAATAAGAGACAAAAAAATGGTTCAAATGGCTCTGAGCACTATGGGACTTAACATCTATGGTCATCAGTCCCCTAGAACTTAGAACTACTTAAACCTAACTAACCTAAGGACATCACACAACAACCAGTCATCACGAGGCAGAGAAAATCCCTGACCCCGCCGGGAATCGAACCCGGGAACCCGGGCGTGGGAAGCGAGAACGCTACCGCACGACCACGAGCTGCGGACAAAATAAGAGACAGATTGCAATAAACTACAGGAAATGAATACCACAGTTCGTCTTCTGAAATTTTGAGTTGTCAACACTTCTGATCCCCAACTCCAACGCATAAGGGTAGTAGGGTGATGCTACTCCCATAGTATTTTCATACAACCAATGAGCCATGTATGTACCAAATTTGATGGATATTGCTGCAGGCGTTGCTGAGTTATGCTTTTCTATGTTAGACCCATTTATACTCCACCCCCAGCCATAGGGAAGCAGGGGATATCTTACTCTCGCTGTTTGTTTCCGGATAGCAAGTGATGTGTGTGCCAAGTTTGGTAAAAATTGCTTCAGTCGTTACAACCAAAGAGTCATGTGTATACCAAATTTGCTGGAAGTTGCTCCAGGCGTTTCTGAGTCACACTTTTTTATGTTAGACCTTCTTAATCTCCACACTCAGCCACAAGGATGCAGTGGATATCTTACTCAAGTTGTAATTTTTTTCCAGATAGCAAGTGCTACGTGTGCCAGTTTGGTTAAAATTGCTTCGGTCGTTTCAGAGATATAGCCTTTACCCCCCACCCCTCCACCTATGGATGAAAGATCATCGGGAGTTTGTGCAGATGTAGAAATACGACACCTTGTAAGTCAGAGAGAATTACCAGCTTACACTGGGAATCAAAGGCACAGGCAATACTCATACATTATTACAGCCTTGGGACTATTTATGTATAAATTTCATCATATACTATTACAGCCTTGGGACTAAATATATAAAAATTTCATCACATTTATTTGTTAATGAATCAGTTTGACGATTTGGGCGTTGACTTCAAATTTTCATAATTTCGATCCTAAAGAATAGATCACGTAAAACTTTTTGTGTGTTAACTAGTGTGTTTGAGAAGTTTCCGATGAAGTCCATTACTAACGTCTTAGCATTGTCATTACGTTCTGTCCACCTTTTCTGTTCCTAATGACGAGATCCAATTCTTCAGAGAGATTCATTTTGTGACCTTTGCTTGGTTTGTCAACTACTGGCTGACGAACTCTGCATTGCTCGGGTATTCATTTTGCCAATTTTCTGTTAGTAAGCCGCGCGGGATAGCCTCGCAGTCTAGGGCGCCTCGCCACTATTCGCGCGGCTCCTCCGTCGGAGGATCGAGTCCTCCCTCGGGCAAGGGTGTGTGTTTCATCCTTAGCGTAAGTTAGTTTAAGTTAGATTAAGTAGTGTGTAAGCCTACGGACCGATGACCATAGCAGTTTGGTCCCATAGGAACTTACCACAAACTTCCAAAAAATTCTGTTAGTAAAGGGAACACAAAGTGAGTTATGTTTGTTGTGTAATATCGAAAAAAATTTAGTTCCACGTATGGGAGAAAATACCTTTGAAATTATAAACAGTCGTACAAAGAAATATGCATATGTACATACGTATAAGTACAGCTGCTTAACGTGTATACAACGCTTTTTGTAAAGGTCTCTATGACAATGCCTCTTCATGGCTCTATAGACGGCTATTGTTTTCGCCCACAGCCGTTTGTGCTTCGAAATTGAAAGCTCTCAAATCTTGCCAGGTGCCGGAGATTTTCTTAAGTTGATTCGACTGTAGGAGTGTCTTAGCAGTGGAGAATACATGTATTAAAGCTTCATGCATGATACAGCATTTTTTCACGCATCTCAGTGTTTATGACGTCATATATATTGAACTATGTGTCGTGCAATGATGTATTGGCGTAGGTACATTCAGCGGTATTTGTGGATACTGTCTGCAAAATTTATTGTGAATAGAATTGAAATAGAAGTAATAAATTTAAACGTCATGCATGATGTGGAAGTTTATTATGCATCTCATCGTTTATGACGTCATGTCTCCTGAACTATGATATGTAGGTGGCTCCCACTCCGACAGCAATTGTTACCCGACAATAAGGAATGTGTATGCAAAGTTTGGTTGAAATCGGTCCAGTGGTTTAGAGGAGATCTCTCTCACACACACACACACACACACACACACACACACACACACACACACACACACACACACACACACACACGTACATTTTTATCACAAACACACACACACACACACATACATTTTTAAAATATGTATGGATTACTATATTAGTAACTGTGTCTAAAGCAGCTGTAGCTACATAACTACTTTTCAGTTTCATTTAAGTGCATGGCTGAGGGGTCATAAAACCTCTTTCATTTTATTACTCGTCCATTCAATTCTGTAATAGCACGCGGTAAAAGTGAACATCTAAATTTTTTCGTGAGAGCACTGATTTCTCTTGCTTTATTACAATGATTATTTCTTCCTATGTAGGTGTTAGTAAAAAAAATTGACACTCGTAGAAGAAATTTGGTATTGAAATTTGGTGACAACTCGTCCAAACGATGAGCACCTTTGGCTCTGAGCACTATGGGACTCAACTGCTGTGGTCATAAGTCCCCTAGAACTTAGAACTACTTAAACCTAACTAACCTAAGGACAGCACACAACACCCAGCCATCACGAGGCAGAGAAAATCCCTGACCCCGCCGGGAATCGAACCCGGGAACCCGGGCGTGGGAAGCAAGAACGCTACCGCACGACCACGAGATGCGGGCGATGAGCGCCTTTGTTTTAATGATTACCACCCCAAGTCGTTTATCACATACAGGACACTCTCTCCCGTATTTCGCGACAGTACGTTACGAGATGCCATTCTTTGAACTTTCTCGATGTCCACTGTCAACCCTAACTATGTAAGATCGCATATCACCCAGAAATACTCCAGAAGAGAATGAAGAGGCGTAATGTAGTCCATATTTTTTGTAGGAAAACGTCCTTGTGGCACTAACGTATGTAGACATGGCATAACCATTTATTCAGACTATTGTTCTAAGTGCATTTATACGTTCATTAAAGAGAGTTTAGTAGCTTTTTCGAGTCTAATCCACATTCTGTGTTGGATAATCATTGGCTTTTATTTTCTAAGGCAACGGCCTTGCCGCAGTGGCTACACCGGTTCCCGTGAGATCACCGAAGTTAAGCGCTGTCGGGCGTGGCCGGCGCTTGGATGGGTCACCATCCTGCCGCCATGTGCTGTTGCCATTTTTCGGGGTGCACTCAGCCTCGTGATGCCAATTGAGGAGCTACTCGACCGATTAGTAGCGGCTTCGGTCAAAGAATACCGTCCTAACGGTCGGGAGTGCGGTGTGCTGACCACACGCCCCTCCTTATCCGCATCCTCCTCGGAAGATGACACGGCGGCCGGACGGTCCCGGAAGGGCCACTTGTGGCCTAAAGACGGAGCTTTTTTTTTTTTTATATTCTAGATTTCAGCGTTGAAAATTTGTCTCCGTTAGTTTTTATGTTGTGTGGCAGAATATTAACCACTTTATTGCTTTGGGAAAAGCAACTCTACATAGTGTAGTCACAATACATTAGCAATTTCCTGTGAAATGGCCACGAAACAGGAAATGTACACTATCCTGGTGTCCGTTCGTTTGTTGATCTTAGCAAAATAAAATTGAGAACTACAAGAAAACAGCTAGCAGAACTTGAGAGAAGAATTGTTTCAATTCTTAATAACAAAAATGATATTACAAACTGTTGACGAATTAAAATTTGACGCACTTTCAGGCATGCAACATGATCCAATCCAGCTCGAATGAAACTGTGTGGTGTCAGGAACACAAGGAAAACCTACAAGCCTGAGACTGGAATTTGAAACAAATTTTTCATTTTTCTTAACATGGGAAGATAATTTTTCTAATTTTTTTTCCCAATGGATATTGCGATACTGCATAATCAAGAACAGATGGTGGTAATTGGGATTCAGTGCGACTAAGATTTGAAAGTAATCTTATGTAAAATCAGTGCACAACCTGCAACGCAGCCGTCGGAATTTACTACTTCAATATCCTTCCTAATCAGGAATAGTGACCGTAGCAGGTCGGACTTCCGACACCGTGTTACAATTAATTAAGCGCACACAGAACTGCTTGCCTTCGTGCAATATTAAAATATATTTTTCAGCTAGGGAGAGCGTTTTAATTTGAAATATTGTTAAAAAGAATTCGTGAAGAGAACTGAAATAATCATTAATGCCAAATTTCTCTCTCCATTTCAATGGAAAAGCTAATATTGTTTTTTTTATTGAGAATTTAAAAATGATTTTAAAGAGACAACTTTTCTGAATTTATTTTTAACTGATGAAAAGTCAAAAAAGTTATAGAGCGCTGCGTTTTATTAATTTTGTTGGTATAGTTAACCATTAGATGCATTGCTGCAGTGGGTTTGATGACTTCAGTGGCACACTGGTATCTCTCTCTCTCTCTCTCTCTCTCTCATTGTCCATCCCTCCGTCTCTCTCTCTCTCTGTCTCAGCGACCCTGTGACGATTTATAGTTAATAATCCATGGCGATAAATGTCTTCCTCCGCCACATCAAGAGATTGCCACCACATGTATGCAGAGGCATATGTCTTCCTCTTTACATCACAAGTGCACAAAACTGTAATCAAAACACATTGACACTGACCACAACAGACTGAAGCCGTTCGACTCTTTCACCAACAAGTAATATCTTTGGCTTCCCCAAAGCAACTCTCTTTCAAATGTTAACAAAGTTTCTGCTGGTCGTAGGTTGTGTTCAAAAAATGAACAGCTTAGAGAGAGACATGACGACACTTTCTGCAGGACCTGACCATTATCTTGCAGGACAATGCTCAAGCATGTACAGTGCAAGCTGTTACTGATTTGATGACTGATGGGGCTGCTAAGTGCTATACAAACTAGTGCACTCCCCTGACTTAAGCCCTCGTAAGTTCAACTCGATTTCTAAACTGAAGGAAACACTTCACTGTATTCGCTTCAGAACTAATACAAATTCGTCGGTCAATAGAGTGCGCAGCTCGAACTCTCAACACAAGTGGCACTGCTAAGAGTATCCTACGACTTCCACATTATATATATATATATATATATATATATATATATATATATATATATATATATATATAATGTACTGCTCATTCTACTGTTCTTATATTATTTAAACTTTTAAGCAAACGTATCATAAAAATAATCAAAAATAAAATTACAACCTCGCTCAGACAAAATAAAAATATTTCTGCAAATAGCTCCCCACGTCACTAACTGATGGTGAGGGAGGCCGGGTCACTTTTACACACGGGGCACAATTATGTAGAGAACTTTTCTCGGGACCCTTCTTGCTATAGCCCTATCGACGATGGGGCTCTCACAAATTTCACGGCACCAGACAAGTGAAAGTCTCAGCTCGAAGAACATATTTCTGTTTATGTGCAAGGTGAATAAATTTTGCTACTCAAATATCGAAGCTTCTAAGGAACATAATCTTTTAGAATTTAGAATAGATAATTATATTTTCGTTTACAGAAAATTATTCTACTTTTCAAGGAAAGCCTGGACGTTCAAAATGGCTCAAATGGCTCTGAGCACTATGGGACTCAACTGCTGAGGTCATAAGTCCCCTAGAACTTGAAACTACTTAAACCTAACTAACCTAAGGACAACACACACATCCATGCCCGAGGCAGGATTCGAACCTGCGACCGTAGCGGTCGCGCGGTTCCAGACTGTAGCGCCAGAACCGATCGGCCACCAGCGGCCGGCCACCTGGACGTTACTACAATACTTTCGAAACTAATTCAAACATGGTGGTGGGACACGTTTACGCAGTTCTATTTGGCCACGTTTACGTACTGATTTGCATTGTCATCCTAACTAATAGCCCACTCAAAAAAGAAAAAATCTTCAAGACCACAGCAGTTGGAATAGCAATCTAAAAAATGAGTGCACAAAAGAATAACAGGTAGAAAGTTTTTAAAGAATCTATTTGAAGCTAATGAATCCCAAGTAGAAAGAATTTATTCCGTGAGAGCCAGGACTGATAATGCCAGGACATTGCTAAGAAGTAAGAATAAGAAAAATATGGATGGGGCTGCTTCTGATCTCATCATTACTGTTATGCCCAAAGGCAGGTTTATATATGGCAACTCTCATTGCTGTCCTGTCTTCTGCCATCCTCTTCCGATCCACCAATTTCTACTACGTTTTGTGTCGTCTGTCATCTTGTATCTCCACCTTCCTCTCCGTCTCTTGTCAGAAATTAATCCTTCCGAAGTTTCTGTTAACAAGAAACTCCCGTCTATGCGAATGTCCCGTCCAGTTCTTCTTCGTTTCTCTTGTAGCCTCCAGCAGTGTGATATAGAGGATGAAAATTGCATTTGCACTCATTGCTTGGAAAGATACTACCAATCAAAAAGAAATCAAGAATGGGTCAAGTGCTTAGGATGTAAAACATGGGCCAAGACTATTGTGCCACAGGAAACACATTTTTGTTTGGGTGCATAAATTGCAACTCGGACAATTATGATGAGCAGGCCTCTAATTAATATTCAAAATTCTATGTAGGCCGTATCATGCTAAGATGGAATTCCGCCAAAAGGTTTGTTTACTGCTGGTAAAATTATTCTGTTTTACCAGTGAACTGGTGTAAGTAAACCTGTAGCTTTGTTTGTTGCCAAAAAAAACATATTTTGAAAATCTTAATAGTGTGTTTTGCTTACGCATTGTTTATGCAGACGTGCATAAACCTGCCCCATACCCAGGACATGTTTACGGACTCGGCTTGGGCCTTTATAAAATTATTTTGCACTTATAAAAGTTATGTTGATTTATAAGTGTGTATACCAATTAATATTTTAATAACTATTTTATAAGACTAAAAATTTTGAACATTATAAATCAACAAAAAAAAAAAGAAAAATGCGGACAAGAAATCCTCGCAGATGTGCCCCGATGTGCTTACTGCTTGTAATGTTTAAAGTACATTGGCATATATATTGAAATACTTCGAAATGATTTGATTAAGAAACACAGAAACAAAAGAAAGGAAAATATGTTGTCTAATTGCTCCGAATTTACTGTGTCACAAAGATTTAGCTGTCATATTTTACAAGTCGCATATGACATTACGTCCATGTTAAAGAGTCTTACTGGTGTGAACAATAGAAATAATATACTTTTAGCGATCACAAATACTTACACCTTGTTTATTTGGCTTGCGTTATCCTTTGAGTTTGATGTGTTTGTTGTTCGTTAGTCACCTCAAGTAACAACTTACAGCAGTAGTCAAATGCGTTTTCGTTTCATCCCATCCTATGTTTAAGTCTGTCTATGAGCAAAGCAACTGCGGATGAACTTTAGACTAGAGCCTCCCGATAATTTCAAATAGGCAGCAGCATTGAGTTACAGCGGGTTCGTGTTGAGTAATGCAGGCTACTGTAACGTCAGAACCGCTTTCTTGGACGTTCTGGATAAATGTCTGTGAAACTCTTTTGCATTCTCCATTACGTAATTCCAAACAAAGAAAGAACCGTAAAATGAGACATTCGCCGAAGCTGAATAATTTACTTGCATTATGACGTTGTTAAGTCACGAAGTTTGTCGACGGAACAGAAGTCACGTTTAATACCTTGTGGTCGCAAGCAGCACAAAACCTCAAATAATTTAAAAGTTCTGTTAGGATTTACCTGCCCCAGAGGAAACTTTTGCTTAATGTTGGGAGTTCTGTTTCCTTTATGCAGAACGTGACCACAGCACGACATATTTACCGTGGACGAGAGAAAATGTTTCCGTTATCGGTTTCCTCATCACGCAAGGCTCCTACCGAAGCTGGAACGTCATAGCGGGAAAGTCCGCGCGTGTGTTAGAGGCACGCCAGTAGAAACCTGCGAATACGAAACTCGACGTCTGTGAGTTGTGAAATGCGAAGATTATAGGTCTGGAAGTGGTATAATCTTATCATTTAGCTTCCCGACAACTAAAGTCTTCCTTCGTAAAAAGCTGTCTTCATTATATCCTTTTTCTCTACAATAGATACAACGCTCATAGAATACTGAAGTCGACGTCTTATACTAACTTTACTTTTTCTTGTGTGTTGAGTCTACCTACTGGTTTCATAAGGCCCGCTATGAAGTCTTCTCCGGTGTGAACCTCTTCATGTCAAATTAGCTCTTACACCCAACGTCTTCAATTATTAGTTGGGTTTACATCTTCCCCTACAATTTTTAACCTCTACAGCTTCCTCAAGTACCATGAAAGTTATCTCTTGATATCTTAAAACATCACCTTTCTTTTTGCTCCTTCTTATAGTCAGTGTTTTTCACACATTTCTTTCCTCGTCGATTCAGCATCATTCTTTAACAGCATATTCCAAACGCTCTGACTCTGTTTTCCGATTTTTCCACTGTCCATAGACCTCTCCGCTTCTGTGTTGCAGTCGTTCAGTCCTCGAAATTTATTTATCAAATGCGATCGATGTTAAGTAATAGTAGGGTACTTTTGACCAAGAACATCCTCTTTGTAAGTGTAAATCTACTTTTAATGCCCTCTAGGTTCGTGCGTCTTATGTTATTTTCCTTGCCGGAGTGGCCGAGCAGTTCTAGGCGCTACAGTCTGTAACCGCGCCACCGTTACGGCCGCAGGTTCGAATCCTGCCTTGGGCATGGATGTGTGTGATGTCCTTAGGTTAGTTAGGTTTAAGTAGTTCTAAGTTCTAGGGGACTGATGACCTCAAAAGTTAAGTCCCATAGTGCTCAGAGCCATTTTGAACTACCTCGCGGTCCCCAAGTTTGGTATTAAGTTTATCACTAATCTCATTTCTTTTATTCCGCATTACGTTTGTCTTTCCACGGTCCATACTGCGAGTCCATTAGACTGTTCAGGTCCATTCAAAAGGGCCTGCAGTTCTTCTCCACTTTCACTGAGGACAGCCAAGTCATCACAGAATCTTGCCTACACCTACATCTCTACTCCGCCAGCCACCGTATGGTGTTTGACAGAGGGTACTTTGTAGCCGTTGTCACTTACCCACTTTCCTGTTCCAGTCGCGAATGGTTCGCGGGAAGAAAGTTTCTTGATAAACCTCCGTGTGAGCTTCAATTTGTCTAATTCTGTGTTCGTTGTATTTTCGCGATATACACGAAGGAGGAAGCAGGATATTGTTGGACTCTTTTAGGAACGTACGCACTCGGAATTTTTATAGTAAACCATTCCGCGATGCAGAATGTCTGTCTTGCAGACTGCCACTGAAGTTGGCAGACGACCTCCTTGATGCTTTCACTCTTACTAAATGAAGCTCTAACGAAAGGATCTTCCGATTTCTGCTATCAGTCCTGTCTGGTACGTGTCTCAAACTGACGAGTAACATTCAAATATTGGTAGAAAGAGTGATTTGCAAGCTGCCTCCGTAGTGGGTGAACTTCACTAGCTGCGGATTCTTCAAATGATTCTAAACCTAGCGTCTTACATGTCTACTATTAGTTTTATTACGTCGCTTCATTTAAATGGCTCCTTACGTATACTTCTAAAGATTTTATGAATGTGACTGCTTCCAGAGATTTTTCTGCAGTTGTGTAATGATGTAAAAATAGTTCTTAAGAGCCGGACAGGCAACAGGTAGACAGAAGAACAACAAAGCTATTCTACACTACTGGCCATTAAATATGGTGCAGCAAGAAGAAATGCAGATGATAAACGGGTATTCGTTGGACAAATATGTTATACTAGAACTACATGTGATTACATTTTCACGCAATTTGGGTCCATAGATCCTGAGAAATCAGTACCCAGAACAACCACCTCTGGCCGTAATAACGGCCTTGATACGCCTGGGCATTGAGTCAAACAGAGCTTGGATGGCGTGTACAGGTACAGCTGCCCATGCAGCTTCAACACGATACCACAGTTCATCAAGAGTAGTGACTGGCGTATTGTGACGAGCCACTTGCTCGGCCACCTTTGGTCAGACGTTTTCAATTGGTGAGAGATCTGGCGAATGTGCTGGCCCGGGCAGCAGTTGAACATTTTCTGCATCTAGAAAGGCCCGTACAGGACTGCAATATGCGGTCGTGCATTATCCTGCTGAAATGTAGGGTTTCGCAGGGATCGAATGAATGGTAGAGCCACGGGTCGTAACACATCTGAAATGTAACGTCCGCTGTTCAAAGTGCCGTCAATGCGAACCAGAGGTGACCGAGACGTGTAACCAATGGCACCCCATACCATCGCGCTGGGTGATACGCCAGTATGGCGATGACGAATACACGCTTCCAATGTGCGTTCACCGCGATGTCACCAAACATGGATGCGACCATCATGATGCTGTAAACATAACCTGCAGTCATCCCAAAAAATGGCGTTTTGCTATTCGTGCGCCCAGGTTCGTCGGCGAGTACACCATCGCAGGCGCTCCTGTCTGTGATGCAGCGTCAAGGATAACCGCAGCCACGGTCTCCGAGCTGATAGTTCATGCTGCTGCAAACGGCGTCGAACTTTTCGTGCAGATAGTTGTTGTCTTGGAAACGTCCCCATCTGTTGACTCAGGGATCGAGACGTGACTGCATGATCCGTTACAGCCATGTGGATAAGATGCCTGTCATCTCGACTGCTAGTGATACGAGGCCGTTGGGATCCAGTCCGGCGTTCCGTATTACCCTCCTGAACCCACCAATTCCATATTCTGTTAACAGTCATTGGATCTCGACCAACGCGAGCAGCAATGTCGCGATACGATAAACCGCAATCGCGATAGGCTAGAATCTGACCTTCATCGCCGGCCGGTGTGGCCGAGCGGTTTTAGGCGCTACAGTCTGTAACCGCGCGTCCGCTACGGTCGCAGGTTCGAATCCTGCCTCGGGCATGGATGTGTGTGACGTCCTTAGGTTAGTTAGGTTTAAGTAGTTCTAAGTTCTAGGGGACTGATGACTTCAGAAGTTAAGTCCCATAGTGCTCAGAGCCTTGACCTTTATCAAAGTCGGAAACGTGATGGTAACGCATTTCTCCTCCTTACACGAGGCATCACAACAACGTTTCACCAGGCAACGCCGGTCAACTGCCGTTTGTGTATGAGAAGTCGGTTGGAAACTTTCAAAAAATGCTCAGATCTGTGTGAAATCTTATGGGACTTAACTGTTAAGGTCATCAGTCCTAAGCTTAGAGACTACCTAACCTAAATTATCCTAAGGACAAACACACACACCCATGCCCGATGGAGGACTCGAACTTCCGCCGGGACCAGCCCCACAGTCCATGGCATCAGCGCCAGTGACCGCTCGGCTAACCCCGCGCGGCCCGGAAACTTTCCTCATGTCAGCACGCTGTAGGTGTCGCCACCGGCGCCAACCTTGTGTGAATGTTCTGAAAAGCTTATCATTTGCATATCACAGAATCTTCTTCCTGTCAGTTGAATTTCGCCTCTGTAGCACTTCATCTTCGTGGTGTAGCAATTTTAATGGCCAGTAGTGTATAATCGTTCCCTTCTTACGTATTAAGGCACAGAACCATAAAAATTGGCCAGGTGCGCGTAACACTCGCGCACCGAGGGTTCAGTACAAACTTAATTAAGTATAAAGACAGTTTATGCATTCCGAAAATCGATGATACGATGATTTTTTGCCTGTTACCGATATTGACATTATCAGGGTGTCGGTCCCAGTGATTCTAAGACTTCCGAGAATATTTCAATTTAAAGTTTGGAGTCGGATAACAAACGACAAAATAATTTTTTTCTTTCGTGTGATATAAGTACAAAATAACAATTTCACACTTTTCGCTTTACTTCTACTGTGAAACTTTGTTTCTTGCCAAATTTCATGACTCTAGGCAACTGGACTCACCCTATAGATTTTGCTGTGACAGTCTTTGAGTAGCGAAATATGTGACCTAAAAGGTCGTATCTTTTTACTGAAGTGACTTAGAAGCTTAAAATTTTTACGCCGCTAAGGGACCGTAGTCCTTCACATGTGATATGAATGTGAACTTGGTGCATCTACTTGTTCCGTAGAAAAATGGTTCTTACCTGTCGGACGGACAGACGGAGAGACAGACAGACGGATAGATGGACGACAAAGCGATCGCACAAGTGTTTCGATGTTACAGATTCAGGCACTGAACCATAAGGCGTTTTTTTTTTTTGAGTCATCAGTCTTCTTCCTGATTTGATGCTGCCCGCCACGAATTCCTCTTCTGTGCCAACCTCTTCATCTCAGAGTAGCAACTTACGTCCTCAATTAATTGCTGGGTGTATTCCAGTCTCTGTCTTCCTCTACAGTTCTTGCCCTCTGCAGCTCCCACTAATACCATCAAAGTCATTCCATGTTGTCATAACAAAGTACTGTCATCCTGTCACTTCTCCTTGTCAGCGTTTTCCACACATTCCTTTCCTCTCCGATTCTGCGAGGAACCTCCTCATTTCTTATCTTACCAATCCACCTAATTATCAACATTCGTCTGTAGCACCACATCCCATATGCTTCGATTCTCTGCTGTTCCACTTTTCCTACAGGCCATGTTTCACTAAGATACGGTGCTTTACTCCAAACGTAAATTTCTTTCTCAAATTAAGGCCTATGTTTGATACTAGCAGACTTCTCTTGACCAGGAATGACCTTTCTGCCAGTGCTAGTGTGCTTTTGATATCCTCCTTGCTTCGTCGGTCATTGGTTATTTTGCTGCCTAGGAGATAGTATTCCTTACCTTCATCTTCTTTGTGCGCATCAATACTGATGTTAAGTGTCTCACTCTTCTCATTTCTGCTACTTCTCATTACTTTCGTCTTTCTTCGATTTACTCTCGATTCATATTCTGTACTCATTAGGCTGAGAGAAGATTATCGTTAATGAAGTAAAAGATCCATGCAGTGAACACCAAGTGAAAAGCTACTCTTTATGTTTCAGATCTAGACTGCAAATAATAGAATGGGAACCAACTGTTAATTAGAACTCAGGAAGAAGTTGTAGTCTAATTGACATTCAATTTATTGATCTTCAACATGACAAGACAACAAAATTATTAAAGAAACATCACACAAACGTTTTCATTTAACAAACACCTTACTAACATGGAATATTTGGCGGACAAAGTGATCTGCTGCGTCAAAACGGCGTCTACATACGACTCACGTTACAAGCAGTGTGCTGTTATTGAATGCTTGTGTGCTGATGCTGCAGTTGATAATATAGTTGGGCGATGGGCAAAGAAAGTTACAGCCTCAGGAAATGCAAGAAACAGACCTCCCTGATCAGCCACGCTAGGGATGTCCTGTTACAACCCCTGCTAGACATGCTGAATGGTGTGGATGCCATTATTCGTGCCGACCGGTGCATCACAACTCGACAATTGGCTCTACAGTTGTCGGTCAGCATTGCAAGTGCGTCTGCAATGATGGAGACTCTCGGCTATTGAAAGAGGTGCTCACGATGGGTTCCACGAATGCTCACAGCGGGCCACAAGATTCGAAGAAAGGCCACTGTTGTCTATTCGGACAACACTTTGCGGACAGTATCTACATACGTGGTCAGAAATAGTCTGAAAAGCTTGTAAAAGTGTTACAAGGTAGGCTGTGCTCAAAAATAATTGTTAGGAAAAAATTAGATACATTGCGCCGTTTCAGAGTTAATTACCATTGGAGTTGGCCAAACAGGCCGTTGCGAGCCGAAATTAAAGAAGCCCGCCAGAGACGGTTTCGCGAAACGTGTTCTTCGTTTTGTTTCTTAAAACCGAAATAGAGAGCGATACAAAAATAGGACATGGGAAGATAGGCGGGATCGAACCAGAGCCAAAGGCGCAGTCACCTAGGCTATGACAACAACTGACACGTGTTGTAACTGGCAGGCCGCCGTTCCGGTGCGTCTGGAACCAAGACTGGTGGCGCCGATTGACTGCATTGTCCTCATGAATCTGAGAATACTTGGGGACCGTGCCCTGCTGGATGGCCGGTGGTCTAGGCATGTTGTTTTTGTAGCCAGTCAAATGGCAAGTTCAGTGACCCGACGTAATAGCAGAGGCATGATTGGTCAACTTTAACTGAGGCCAGTTGAAGTCATAAAGCCCTGCTCGAAATTGGAGGGAACAGTCGCTATTGGCACGAATGATGTTCCGAGTTAGTGTGGGGGAATTTTGGAATCAGCACTGGATGCTGATTCACGGTTTTCGAGGGTAGTGAGGAGTTGAGTAACGTTGGCTTCGCTCTCGCGTTGTGCAGGCACAGGACATTCGGGATCTGATCTCCGTCAGAGACGGACGGTCTTGCGACTTAGTAGCACTTTTTCAGCAGAACTAAGAATTCTCAGACAGAGTTGCTGTACAGCAGAAGTCGGCGCCTACATCATCACAACGCTGCCTACCGACGACGTGCTGCTGGTTTCAGGACTGGTAAAGTATTTTGCGGCTCTGGCATTGTAGGACCTATGTAGCACGTGCGCTCTTTTCTACAAGTCCACTTTGCTTGTTCAAATGTGTGTGAAATCTTATGTGACTTAACTGCTAAGGTCATCAGTCCCTAAGCTTACACACTACTTAACCTAAATTATCCTGAGGACAAACACACACATCAATGCCCGAGGGAGGATTCTAACCTCCGCCGGGACCAGCCGCACAGTCGCTGACTGCAGCGCCTCAGACCGCTTGGCTAATCCCTCACGGCCACTTTGCTTGTTTCCCAATGTGATCCCATTTGAGCTCTCACTACTAATCACAATACTGAATTATAGTCGGGGGGAGTAGTATTTGATTCGTTAGGACCTCCAGTCATTATCATCAGTCTATTACATCACAGAGAGTAGGCTCCCCTTATTCTCATAATAGTTCAGTATAATCCACCCTTTAGTCTCCTGTTTGTATTGACAATCAAGTACCTTTGTGTTCTGATTTATAATAAATAACATTGTAATTTCTAATCCACGACATCATTTCATAGATAGATGCAAAATCCCATTTCCTATCGTTTATTACGGTAAAATTCCGGTTTTATTTACTTGGTAGATAGTGATTATTATTAAATTATTGTGAGTGAACACTCCTTGTTTTACCAAACAGCTGGGCCACCATCAATTCCTTTCGTTATCTTTGCGCACATAATCAATTAGGTGGTAGGTATGGAGGGAGTCGTGTGCATGTAGAGTTCTCATGCAAAATTTGCCCGAATTAAAGAGGTACAAACTCTTCTCCACCCCAGCACATTGCAACTTATTGAAGATTGTGTCATCTTAAGTCGTACATAGGTGTTCCTGTTGTGGTTTTGAACCTGCACTTCCGAAGGTGACAAATGTAAATCTGTCCTGATCGTCATAGCTACCGATAAAGGAACATGAGGGTGTAGAGGGAGCTAAGTGAGGTGATCAATGGATCGCTTCTTGCTGCTGTTGTAAGATGGTGACGAGATCGCGTCTGCTCCCGGTTCAAATGCTATAAACTCAAAAAAGAGTTCCAATATAAAATTGTGGCTCCAGTGTTGCTCCACTCTGCGGCAAGAAGCGTTGTAACTTCTAAACGGACATCTTCTGGATAGAATTGAGATATGGTATGACGTAAAGATACAAACTGTTCGTGATGCCAATGCACTTACACCGTAGATATGTTTATCAAGTGAAGTGCACGTTAATTTAAAAGCTTCACATAAGCTTATTGTGCCCTGACAGTAAATTAAGCTGCTCAGAATTGTTTGCTGCTAAGGAAAGCCCATAAAACGTTCACAGTTTCTGCTAAACAAAAATTGGCAAACCTGCTACAACTCGTCTGCACTATACATTTCTCGTATGCCTCTCACCCTGCGAACAATGTATTTCAGAGAACTACGTGGTTTAGGGGTAATGCGGTTCACTGGTAATCAAAGCGTCCTTGTTTTCGGCTTCGAACCCACCCTCTACTAAAAATTTTTATAAAAATCATCATCGATGGCAGACGAACATACCTGTTATAAGGAGTCACACTTGTTCTTCCAACGGCCTTGGCAAAGAGCGCGGACGAGCGGACAGAGTTTCCGAGCAACCTCTGACTTTTGGGGTGGAAAACTGGTCCTAAAAAGTGCTGTAACCAGCATTCATCAATGGCATTAGGATGCAGAAGGCAATGCAAACCACTGCATTGAAGACACTTCTTCTGTATCTACGGATATGGAAGTGTCATGATGATATTTCATTAGGCTTAAGTTTCCGGTTCAGCCACCGTTAGGATTGAAAGAAGATAAGGATTTTTGGTCAGACGAATATAGGGTAATGTCAACAGTAACAGAAATTGTATAACAGTAGTAGCATTCGTTATGAATAGGAAAGTAAGGCAGAGAGTTAATGCGAAAATTACAGTGATAGAGTTGTACTCATGAGAATCGATAGCAAACGAACTCAATAAAAACAGTTCAGGTATTCATGCCGACGTCACAAGCATAAGGTGTAGAGATAGAGAAGATGTCTGAGCACATTGAACAGGTAATTGAATATGGTAATTCAATAGTAAAAGGAGATGATAATCTAACAATCATGGGGGACTGGAACACGATAGTAGGGAAAGAAGTAGGTTAGAAGGAAGAGTTACTGGAGAATATGAGTTGGTAGTAGGAATGAGAGAGAAGATGAACTAACGCAGTTCGTCAATAAATTTCAGCTAGTAATAGCGAACACACTGTTCAAAAAGCACAAGAGGAGGTATATTTGGTAAAGGCGTGGAGATACGTTAAGATTCCAGATGGATTACATCGTGGTCAGACAAGGATCCGAAATCAGATATTCGATTGCAAGGCGTACCCAAGAGCAGACAGAGACTCGGGTTACAATTTAGTGATGATGAAGAGTAGGTTAAAGTTTAAGAGGCTGGTCCGAAAAAATAGATCTACAAAGAATAGGATACTGAAATACTGAGGAATAATGAGATGTGTTTTGAAGCTCTCTGAGGTTATAGATAAAGCGATATCGAACACTCCACGGTAGGCAGTTCAGTTGAAGATGAATGGACGTCCCTAAAAAAGGCTGTCGCAAAACTTGTAGAGACAAACGTACGTACGTGGAAGGTGTATGTGAAAGAAACTTGGGTAACATAAGAAACACTTCAATTGATAGACGAAATAAAGACGTACAAAAATGTACAAGGAAATTTAGGAATAGGGGACTATAACTCATTTAAGAATGCAAGAAACAGGAAATGCACGGAAGAGAAGGTAAAATGCCTGCAGGAAAAACGTGAAGAAATTGAAACAGAAGTCATCGGAAGGACTGATTCAGCATACAGGAAAGTCAAAAACAATCTTCGGTGAAATGAAAACAAAGTTCGTGAAAATTGGGGCTGCTATTCCACTGCTAAGCGCAGAGGAGAGAGCGGGCGAGAGCAAAGAGTCCACGTTAGGCCTCCACTAAGAGGGAGACTTGTCTGATAACGTAATTGAGGAAGATATGGGAGTCGATATCAAAGGCACAGGGTATCCAGTATTACAAGCAGAGTATAAAAACGTTGGGAAGACTGACGATCAAAGAAGGCAGAAGGGAGGAATAACATTCATTCGAGATTTCTAAAATCATTGGAGTGTGTGACAACCAAAGGATAATTCAACTTTGTGGAATCTGTGAGTCTGAAGAAATATCGTCAGACTTTCAGAAAAATATCATCCACACAATCGCAAAGACAGCAAGGGCTGATAAGGGCGTTAACTATTGCAAGATCAGCTTAACGGCTCTTACATCCAAGTTGCTAAAAGGAAGATGTAGAGAAGAATGGAAAAGGAGTCGAGGATCTATTAGATGAAGATCAGTTTGGCTTTATGAAAGGTATGGGCTCCACAGAGGCACTTCCGACGTTGGGATTGATGACTGAAGCAAGACATAAAAAAGATAAAGACACGTTCATTACATTTGTTGATATGGAAAAGCGTTCAACTCATGTAAAATGATGAAAGACGTTGGAAATTCTCAGACAAATAGGTGAAAGCTGTAGGGAAAGACGGGTAATATACATTATGTACTAGAACCTAGAGGCAACGATAAGAATCGAACACCAAAAGCGAAGTGCTCGGATTAAGAAGGGTGTAAGACAGGGACATTGTCTTTAGTCCCTACTGTTCAGTCTGTACATCGAAGAAGTAATGACATAAATAAAGGAAAGGTTTAAGAGTGATATCAAAATTCTTAGTGAAAGAATATCAATTATCTGATGACACTGCTAAATCGGTGAAAGAGGAACTGAATCATAGGATCTGAGAACCTTCAATTACTGTTTAAATATCATTATAGCTTTTTTCTTACTACATTCGATTGTTAGTTGTCAATCACATAAATAGCAAAACAATGTTCAAATGTGTGTGAAATCTTAGGGGACTTAACTGCTAAGGACATCAGTCCCTAAGCTCACACACTACTTAACCTAAATTATCCTAAGGACAAACACTCAGCCATGCCCGAGGGAGGACTCGATCCTCCGCCGGGACCAGCCGCACCGTCCATGACTGCAGCGCCCTAGACCGCACGGCTAATCGCGCGCGGCACATAAATAGCGCAACGTCTATGATAAAGACTACCTATAAATAAAAGAAACTGGAGGAGCAAAATAAAGAAAGAAGCTGTAGGAGGCAAAATCTCCAGGAAAAGGCAGAGATTGGAACAGATTCAAGAAATAAGTGAGAACGTTGTATATAATTGCTATTCTGAGATGAAGACGATGGCATAAGAGAGAACTTAGAATTATCGAATCAGTCAGAAGAATAATGAATCCTATCCATCTGTCTGCTACAGAGATTCAATTCTGAGTCCAGTTAGCTGTTCGATTGTTCAATCACAGTGCGTCTGCCATTTGTCATTAAACGGTTCTTGAACCCTTCTTCAACTCTTATCTTGATATCTATGCCTCAAAATTAATTTCGGTTCTTTTTCGGTCAACAGATCCGCTTTTCTTTTTTATTGATACGCTCTGAAATTTTCTGAATACTTCATATACTGGAAGTTCAGTTACAAGCTTGCCAATACCTTCCACCATGACGTCAGTACCGAGTCTCTGACAACAGTCTTCGTTGCGTCTGCCATTTCTCCAAAACTGCACACTTTTATTTATTATCATTACAGGGTCTCTTCCTCCTTTTCGCACATCACAATCTGGATATCATTTAAAAATACATTGAGGTGACAAAAGTCATGGGACAGCGATATGTGCATATACAGATGGTGGTAGTACCGAGTACACAAGGTGCAAAAAGGCAGTGCATTGGACAGGCAATTCATATGAAAAAGTTTCCGACATGATTATGGTCCCATGACGGGAATCAACAGAATTTGAACGCGGAATGATTGTTGGAGATAGTCGCGTTTATCATTCCATTTCGGAAACCGTCAATGAATTCAATATTCATAGATCAACAGTGTGAAGACTGTGCCGAGAATACTTTTCAGGAATTACCCATCACTAAGGATAACGCATTGGTTGACGCCCTTCACTTAACGACTGAGAGCAGCGGCGTTTGCGTAGAGTTGTCAATGCTAAAAGACAAGTAACACTGCGTGAAATAAACGAAGAAATCAATGTGGGAGGTACGTGTTCCTGAGGACAGTGCGGCGAAATTTGGCGTTAATGGACGATGGCAGCAGGCGACCGACGCGAGTGCCGTTGCTAACAGCAGGACATCGCCTGCAGCGCCTCTCGTGGCCTCGTGACCACGTCGGTTGGGCCCTAAATGACTGGAAAACTGTGGCATGGTCAGATGAGTCCCGGTTTCAGTTGATAAGAGCTGAGTGTAGTGTTCGAGTGTAGCGGTTCAAATGGCTCTAAGCACTACGGGACTTAACATCTGAGGTCATCAGTCCCCTAGACTTAGAACTACCTAAACCTAACTAACCTAAGGACATCACACACATTCGAACCTGCGACCGTAGCAGCAGCGCGGTTCCGGACTGGAGCGCCTAGAACCGCTCGGTCACAGCGGCCGGGCGAGTGTAGCGCAGACACCACGAAACCATGGACGCACGTTGTCAACAAGGGACTCTGCAAGTTGGTGGTGGCTCCGTAATGGTTTGGAATGGGATGGACTGGATCCTCTGGTCAGTCTCAGTCGTGCATTGACTGGAAATGATTATGTCCAGTTGCGTGGAGACCATTTTCAGCTATTCAGGGATTTTATGTTCCGAAACAACGATATAACTTTCATGGATGACAATTCGTCGTGTCACCCGGCCACAGTTGTTCGTGATTGGTCTCAAGAACATTGTTAACGAGTCAAGCGCATGATTTGGATACCCAGATCGCCCGACGTGAATCTCATCGAACTTTGGAGCATAATCGAGAGGTCCGTTCGTGCGTAAAATCGTACACTGGGAACACTTTCGCAGTTATCGACGCCTATAGAGACAGCGTGACTAAGTATTTCTGCTAGGTAGTTCCAATGACTTGTTGAGACATGCCATGTCGGGTAACTGCACTATGCCTGGTAAAAGAAGCCCGATTCGGTATTAGGAGGGATCTCATGACGTTTTTCATCTGATTTTACTTCCACTTCTACTTTCACTATTATATCAACCGTGCTTGCACAACCATTCATACAGGAAACTCCATTCACCATTAACCCCTTCACCTATCTTCTTCTTCATAGTATACAAACACAAATTTTGTCCTAATGGGCGTAGTACAGTAGTTACACAAATCACAACATTCTACATTCATATTACACAAAAGAGCCACAACATGAGACGGTACCACCAGGAAATTATAACAAAAAAATTTACAAACATATGGGGCAGTGGGTGCGTGCTGCCTGTTGTGACAGGAGCAGGAGCGAGAAACCTGGCTAATGTTTGACACCTAGCCACACAGGGCTGAATAGGCGCATCTGGTTCAAATGGTTCAAATGGTTCTGAGCACTATGGGACATAACATCTTAGGTCATCAGTCCCCTAGAACTTAGAACTACTTAAACCTAACTAACCTAAGGACATCACACACATCCATGCCCGAGGCAGGATTCGAACCTGCGACCGTAGCAGCAGCGCGGTTCCGGAGTGCGCGCCTAGGGCGCATCTGGTTCGCCATGTTCATCAATAGATGGCAGCATCACCTATTTTGAATTACAGGGCGGAATCTATATTCTGCACATAAAAATCTGGATTTTCACGTAAATAGGGCATGAAACTTCGAAAGTAGCTTCAGCATTACTAATTAGACATAACTGGAGACGTATGAATGATCTTAGTTTTAACTGTTAACATTTACTAGTGACATAACTCAAAGTAGCGTTTAATTGGACAATATCATTATTTGTGAACGAACAATTTATGTTAAAGAAAATCAAAGGGCAGCACTAGAAAGATGAGGAAATTTACCTCTGGATTCATGTAAGATACATTATATACAGAGTTAAACGTATAGGTTCAGAAGTATGAAGTTTGTCCGCTTGACTAACATGAAAGCGACAGCATAAATAGTAGCAGCCGTCTTTGCGCGGGGGCACTACGTTCGGTTCGTGCGGTAGTCGGGTCGACAGCTGGAATAAACAATACGTATTTGCGGCAGCGGGTCGCATTGGGAGTGAGTCGAAATATTTCCAAGTATTGAGTCATAGACTTCCGATATCCCAGTGCGTCATATGAACACACTGAACTATTTTCAGCTTGGGAACTTACAATATTTCGCATAAAGTGAACTGGCTGAGATGTGGACTTGTGACATTTGCGTGCATTACTGATGAATACACTAAAACATGTTCAACGTGCGTACTTGAATAAACTGAACTTTAAAACTTTATTGTGGTTGGGAGTGATTTACACTCAGAATTTTATTAGTTCGCAATTGTGGCCCCTTAACGTTTTTCAACGAAAGGAACTTTATTTTTCCATGATTTTTCTGGAAGTGTACATAAACATGAGATACTGTTCCATTTCATATAACTCCTCTCTCAGACGACCGTTATTTCAGTGATGATCAATTATTAATTGCGTTAAGTATTACTTTAATTACACTTTTTTTTAAAAATGTAGTACTCCGTGGGTAGTAAACATTGTTTTCAGTGTAAATTCCTGCCAGCATTTATCTGATAATCTGACTGAACTTTTTTCTTAGGGGTTAATGTGGTAAATGTATTGGTTGGCCCCTAGACTGTAGCATCCAACCACACGTTCCAGAGGCCCTATAAACAGTGACTTCCTGATTTACAATTTATCGTTCATACTTGCACGTGGGGGCTCCCGAGCTATCGTCTGAACAGTTACTTTGTGGAGGCAACAAACATGTTTTAGCTTTTCCATTCAGCATTTACTGGCCGTATTGCCGCTAGTGTTTGGTCTCGTCCGACTACGTTTGTTTCATTCATTATTTTCCAGGAAGTCGCAAACAGAATACTCTTGAAAATACAATTTCATAGGTTGAAATATACGCACTTTACATTTATGTCTTAATAAAAATCAATAACAAAACATAAAATACGATAGCAACAATACAATAGACAACTAACCAAAACGTATAATACTGTAAAATGGAAGCACATTAATTACAGAGGAAGAAAATCTTCGGTCACAGGCCCTCTACTAAAATTTCTCACTATGTGTAAATAAATACAAAGTTCAGCATAGAAGCCTAATACATAACACGTAAATCAGATCAGGAAGTAGACTGAGCCATGTGGACGATTTCTCTTCTTTCTCCTTGAGACTGGTTGGTAAAGAAATCTATCGTCAGTCAGGGATCTAGATTAAGATTCTGGAGTAGGGGAGGGGAGGGGATGGGAGGAGAGATGGATTGGTTACTGTCTCCCCACCTCGACTTCTCCCCCTTCCCCCCTCCAAAAATAGGAAGTGTAGTGTGCCGTCACTCCAACTTTCTATATTCTGCACACACATGCTACGATCTTTATGAAAATGACAAAATATATGAACTGTTTTAACATAATAAAATGTTTGTTTCCAGCTATGTTTGTTCCGTAGCTTTCAAGAAATTGTTGCTAAGGCGATGCATCGGTGTCTCACAAAACGCCCATAAAGGAGTAAATGGAAGGACTGGACCTTGGGTGGTGGGGAGGGGGGAGGGAGATTTTATTCACCTTTTACTGAACAAAATTTTGTTCAAGTGAACAATTACTTCAAATAACTATTATAATGGATAATTTTGTCAAATGAGTGATTACCAGATCTGCAAACAGACACAGGTTTGCCCTGGAGACAACAATTCTGATCAGAAACAATCAGTAAAAGCAACAAACTAGGATTAAATAGCAGTTTTTTGAACAGTTTGTCGTTATATTGATTAGTAGGTACACATCAGACGGCAGCAACCGATTTATACTAATGCAACTTTCATGGGATTATTCTACCACGAGTAACAGTAAATCATAGGGAACAATAATTACAGAACAAACGATAGAAGCTCATTTACATTAATGCAGATTTCATGGGATTGCTCTAATGCGACTAAAATAAAATGCTTTCGGTGTTTATCCCGAGGACTAGACTGAAGACAAACTGAACAGTGCCAAATTGATCTACAGACAGAAATGACACGCCTGGTAAATGCATTCGTAACTGAATAAATAGAATAAGCAGGTTTAAATACGCAAGTCGTTCATCTGAAACAACTTAGCTAACACCTGAAAATTATGGGCAAAAATTACATTTACAGAGCTCCTTCTTAAGTCTACGAACCTTGGACCACAACGGTCAGTTGTCCCGCTCGACCACCAATTGTCAGCCCGACCAATAGTGCGAGGTAGGCTATACAAGTCTCGGACAGACTTTGTCTCATATATATTCCCTCAGACCGTATTAACTTCAAAACAGGCAACTGTTACTGGGTGTACCTGGACCATAAATGGAGCTTTACAACCTTCTAAATAAGAAACCACACAAGGACCCGAAGACGTAGGTCAAACACACAACCCAGGCTCAGAGATACAACAAATCCAAAGAAATTACGATCCAATAAATCATGCGTCTCATTACGATAACGAACACGCTACAACTTAAACTTCTTAAATAAATAACCCTATCCTAAGAAACCCAACTCAGTGCAAGTAGAACAATATTAGATAAAACAGCATCAGATTAGTACCAAAACACATTAAACAAATTGTTATTGCCCGCAAGCAGTAACTAACTCACATTCAAACTGCAGGTATTTTAAACAATCAATTCAAATCACACTTACGTAAGATTACATCAAGGGAAGGCATAAAATGATACATTAGCCTGACAACAATTACACGACATCGATGGACCCAAACATTCAAGACTCCGCAGAAAGGTCTGGCGGAATGACCGTACATTGGTGCATCGGTCTGTTCAAAGGTAGACGGTGGTTTCTGGAAGACTACGACTGAGAAATAATACACAGTAAGCCCCCAGACTCAAATGGTAAACCAGAATATCAATGGAATCAGATGCCAGCACGAATTACTACAGTCACGATGGAGCAACAAGTTTCGTACCGGCGAACACACAAGACAAATTGTGCACAGAGTTTGTAAGGGGTTCACCACCCTGCTGGAGCAAATGTAATCTCGATGTATTGTTCACTTGCTAGAACGACAACTCACAGGCACTGCGTGAGACATAAAATTTCTTAGCCCCTTTTAAAAGAGAGCTGCAACAGAGTCGCAGATCAGAGCAGTCTCTGCCGCAATTGCAGTATCTCGCTGCTATAGTGTAGTTTTGGTCTATCGCTGGTGCAGCGCAGTTTATAGTTTTAAAAGCCACAGTGCAGAACAAAGTTTTATTATATGGAACTGAATAATAATTGTGATCAGCTGCATAGCTAAATGATTCCATGGAATGAGATGATGATAATGAACAAATGAATAATTGTTAATAAAACGAAAATCAACAGTGTAATTAAGTCAACCATCTATTGCAAGGTAAATTTTATTATTTTTATTGGCATGCGCCTGGTTAAGTCACTTGTCTGAGATGTTAACATGAACTTGCTTCAATCTTTTCTTTTGTGATTCGTCAGCACCAGTTGACCCAGATTTGTGATATATCCAATTTTCCCGTGTAATGGATTGTAGAGCTTTATCAACAACGTAAAAAAAAATTCAGAATACAATTGTTTTTACCCGTCAACTATAAAAGTATAATTTTCCCTTAAGTCATTGCCATTCCCGATCCAGTCATTTATCTAAATTCAAATATTACAAAATATTTGTCAGATCATAATAATGTGTTGTTTAGTAATCAGACGACCAGCTATGCAGCTGTGTCACTAAGTAAAGTCAGTTTTCTAGTAATTCAGATCTCAGATAAATGTTATCCAGTATTAGTAGATAGGTCAGCATTGCACTAAGCTGTGCCATTTACGAGCAGAAATACAGGCAGCGTTATCCGGCGACACCATCACGAGGTAAGAATTTTTCAGTTTATTTCTCACGGACAGATTCAGTTTGATTTCACAGGGCGATGGCGTAGCGCTGCTTACGTCAAAATTTATCAGTTTTTCATGAGTTAAGATTTATCAGTTGCATACGTCAGAATTTAGTTATTTTTATTTTTTATTTTCTGTTCGGGAAGCTTACACATCGTTTTTTTTTTTTATTATGAATTTGGCCAGCTATGGACCGCATACAACTTAAGACTTATGGTGTTTTTACCATCATGTCTTAGGTTAAAGTTTGGTTTGGGGAAAGGTAGTTGAACCTTTCGATGATAAAAATTCAAGCATTTAGCTTAGAATTATAAGTGAGGCCGCCACGAACATGTGGGACAGACGCCTTTTGCAGCCGCCCACTGTGGGAACAGACGCTACAGTCTGGTGCTTTTATATAAAAGCCTGCCTCTTCCGCCAGTTCCGCCGTTCTGATGATCTTCATCGCCGCTTTCACTGCCGTTGAGGTCTTCACCGTTTCCCTGGCTAGGGACCCTCACGAGGTACTATCACCCGGGCCAGGTGAACCAAGGTTTTTTAACGAGGTGTTACTCCTGCCCCTCCTCCTTTTTCAACCGGGCTTGGGACCAGCTTTCGCGGAGTTCTTACACATCGTTATGTTATATATTTTTTTTGTTTATACAGGAAGGTTACAGGTTTCGTGATTGAGAATCAATCAGTAATCTCCCTCAGGTTCAACACAATCGCAACACGAAAGCCAGAAAATGTGTCTCCAACGGATGAAGTAAATACTATGATACCAGCCTATGACGTCAGTTGACGTCCGTGTCCAACAGCATCGGAAAGATAGGTCACGAGTCAGGACTCGCAACAACATATAATCGGCTAACGACCACCAAACGTCTTCGCTATGCAGTCCATCCCAAAACGCGCCCAATACAGCTGGCGCCGACCCAAAAGGACGTTTTCATAGCGACAGAATTGGCAGCTAGAAAATCTCACAATTTTGATGATGTGGTGTTCATCTGTCTGTTACGTTTTTTCCTTGGTAGTCGGTCCTTCTCTTTCTATCTTTACTTAAAGGCCTGTGAACTCACAAACAATGTCTGATTTGTTGTTTCAGCAGCAGGTGTAATCAACCTGCGAATGGGCACCTTTACCTGGCTCGCATATTTTTTGTAGTCTTGTACCGTCTCATTTCGTAGCCATGCTTGAGTGCCTTTCCTTTGACTACTGCATATGGCAGATTTGGGTTCTGGGGCAAGGGGATTTTCTTCAGTCTGGAGTTAACGGTCGCGATTTTCCCAATCCTCCTCAATAGGTGGTGGCCGGTGGCGACTATGCTCAAGTGCGAGTAATTCCCATGATGATCTGTCTGTATGCTCCCAACATCCGTTGCAGAGAAGGTTCAAGTGGCTCTGAGCACTATGGGACTTACAAGCTGAGGTCATCAGTCCCCTAGAACTTAGAACTACTTAAACTTAACTAATCTAAGGACATCACACACATCCATGCCCGAGGCAGGATTCGAACCTGCGACCGTAGCGGTCTTGCGGTTCCAGACTGACGCGCCTAGAACCGCACGGTCACGCCGGCCGGCTTGCAGAGAAGGTTCTTAATGTCCTGCCAGGAGGCAGTAC
This sequence comes from Schistocerca nitens, assembly GCF_023898315.1. Taxonomy (NCBI): domain Eukaryota; kingdom Metazoa; phylum Arthropoda; class Insecta; order Orthoptera; family Acrididae; genus Schistocerca; species Schistocerca nitens. Next base: position 732,333,139 of record NC_064615.1, read on the forward strand.
CTTACAGAAGCACTGTAAGCAGAAGCAGGAAGTGGCCAATGAGAATGCCTACATTCTGTTCCTGATTCTGACTATACATTAAATAATTTCGTGGAGCCGTTCAGAGATCGCGAAAACGAGGAGTCAGCTGTCATCCCTCGCGGGGTTGAGGTGACGAGTCATTGGTCCTCAGCTACTTTGTTTATTAAAATTTTTTGTATTTATGGGGGTTAACAGCCTCCAGAAGCTCAATAAACTAAACATGGTTCGTAGTTGGCTGTAATGCGATGTTTATTTGATCGTGCGATTAGCTAATTCCGACTAAACGTCATTGTCAAGCACTTTTGTATCATCTGTATTTCACGTCATTTTCAAATAACTCTTAATTACAAGTAAAATGTAGCCATATCCGTCATTTTAAGAAAGGATCCACACTAAAGATACACTTTTAAGATCGTATTCTGAACTTTGTCTATTACAGTAGTTATTATTTTGGAATTCTGGAGTTAGTGATAGACAGATCACAGGGCAGAGCGTGGAGCCATTAGCTAGCTGGAGACGGTGTTAGATAAAAGTGATGAACTTGGTTAGGATTCAATCATGAAAATAATTTCGTATGTTTCCATGCATATACGAGAGTGATAGTTTTATGTCTGTCTCCTTCTGTCAAATTTAAACAGTTTTCCTGTGTGGTTGTTATTATTTTGGATGTGATTAGCTAGTTGGAGGTAGTTTATAGAACTGTTAGCAGTGAAAAATTCCAGTCTAGCGGTCAGATTTCAGAATTTTTCTTGAAAGGAGTTAGACAGCGACACGTCTTTTAGCTATACACTTTGGAGTTGTGAGGAGTTTAATGCAGTCTCGAGGGTCAAATAGAGGCAGACAAGATTTAATTACAATTTTTGATATTCTAACAGAGCAAAGAATTAATCCGGGTCTGTACTTCACACAGGCGGACGTATAGTTTATGGTCTGAATGGTCAGGTCGCAGAACTGAAATCGCTGTCTTAAGCTAAAATCACTTATTCCTATTGTAGGACGTCTTTCTGTGTTGGTAGTGGCGATCTATAAACGTCGAATAAATAGATAACTTGTTACAAAAAAGTAATCCTCTCTGCTTGCAGCGACAAAAGTATGTGATACAGTAAGTGAGTAGTTTAGATGGTTGATTTGGCGGTATGAGATCAAACAGCTAGGTTATTGGTCCCATCGGATTAGTGAAAGATGAGGAAGGAAGTCGGCCGTGCCCTTTGAAAGGAACCATCCTGGAATTCGCCTGAAGCGATTTAGGGATATCACGGATAACTAAATCAGGTCGGCCGGACGCGGAGTTGAACCGTCGTCCTTCGGAATGCGAGTCTAGTGTGCTATCCACTGCGCCACTTCGTTCGGTAAGAGTAATACAGTGTATTCTCTTCCATTAAAACTGCGCTATATCCAAACGTAGGCATGCATTACGTTGTCTCCCGTGTTTTTTACGTACTCACAGCTTTCTAACTACAACTCTGATGCAACACTTATAGCCACATGGTACTCGCGTGTGACATGTATGAAGCTGTTCGAATTTGTTTGCATGGAGTCTGCGTTCAACTGCATACTTTTGTTAGCTTCCCCCAAGATATCTGCTAATAGATGACCATGATAGGTGCTAATAAGAAGTGTCGATGTTCATTGCTGGGCCTGTCCGTGAAATGATCATCACAACCTTTAAAAAATGTTCTTTAAATATCCATACCCGTTGAAACATTTCCTTTAGTTTTTGTAATACTAATCTCCTGTTCGTAATTTAATGCTTGTTTGAGAACTAGGCTTGTAGCTCTTTCCTTCTGCGTTTCTATAGCGTCTCATATGTAGGTGCCTACGCACCATAGCGCGAAAAGAACGGCTGCTGCCCAGCGTTGGGTTCGTTCCAAGAACGCGATGCATACTTTACTATCTTCGGCTGATTTATTCCATTAATCTAAGGAGCTCTGGGATATCCGGTTATTATGTTAGGATTCTATCTGTTATACGAGCTGTGCTTCAGCAGCTATCTCTGTATTGCTGTATGGAATCATCAACCAATACATAAAATGAAATACACTCCTGGAAATGGAAAAAAGAACACATTGACACCGGTGTGTCAGACCCACCATACTTGCTCCGGACACTGCGAGAGGGCTGTACAAGCAATGATCACACGCACGGCACAGCGGACACACCAGGAACCGCGGTGTTGGCCGTCGAATGGCGCTAGCTGCGCAGCATTTGTGCACCGCCGCCGTCAGTGTCAGCCAGTTTGCCGTGGCATACGGAGCTCCATCGCAGTCTTTAACACTGGTAGCATGCTGCGACAGCGTGGACGTGAACCGTATGTGCAGTTGACGGACTTTGAGCGAGGGCGTATAGTGGGCATGCGGGAGGCCGGGTGGACGTACCGCCGAATTGCTCAACACGTGGGGCGTGAGGTCTCCACAGTACATCGATGTTGTCGCCAGTGGTCGGCGGAAGGTGCACGTGCCCGCCGACCTGGGACCGGACCGCAGCGACGCACGGATGCACGCCAAGACCGTAGGATCCTACGCAGTGCCGTAGGGGACCGCACCGCCACTTCCCAGCAAATTAGGGACACTGTTGCTCCTGGGGTATCGGCGAGGACCATTCGCAACCGTCTCCATGAAGCTGGGCTACGGTCCCGCACACCGTTAGGCCGTCTTCCGCTCACGCCCCAACATCGTGCAGCCCGCCTCCAGTGGTGTCGTGACAGGCGTGAATGGAGGGGCGAATGGAGACGTGTCGTCTTCAGCGATGAGAGTCGCTTCTGCCTTGCTGCCAATGATGGTCGTATGCGTGTTTGGCGCCGTGCAGGTGAGCGCCACAATCAGGACTGCATACGACCGAGGCACACAGGGCCAACACCCGGCATCATGGTGTGGGGAGCGATCTCCTACACTGGCCGTACACCACTGGTGATCGTCGAGGGGACACTCCAAACCGTCATCGAACCCATCGTTCTACCATTCCTAGACCGGCAAGGGAACTTGCTGTTCCAACAGGACAATGCACGTCCGCATGTATCCCGTGCCACCCAACGTGCTCTAGAAGGTGTAAGTCAACTACCCTGGCCAGCAAGATCTCCGGATCTGTCCCCCATTGAGCATGTTTGGGACTGGATGAAGCGTCGTCTCACGCGGTCTGCACGTCCAGCATGAACGCTGGTCCAACTGAGGCGCCAGGTGGAAATGGCATGGCAAGCCGTTCCACAGGACTACTTCCAGCATCTCTACGATCGTCTCCATGGGAGAATAGCAGCCTGCATTGCTGCGAAAGGTGGATATACACTGTACTAGTGCCGACATTGTGCATGCTCTGTTGCCTGTGTCTATGTGCCTGTGGTTCTGTCAGTGTGATCATGTGATGTATCTGACCCCAGGAATGTGTCAATAAAGTTTCCCCTTCCTGGGACAATGAATTCACGGTGTTCTTATTTCAATTTCCAGGAGTGTAGTTCAAGCGTTCTGACACTTCTGCCATTGCAGTACTGGAAAATCCACTCCACATGCAGCACTAGAGTAAGAAGCACAGGGCTGGACAAGAATACGGAAACACCGCGACAGATGCTAGCCAACCTGCTTGTTGCGCTGTTGTATTTGCCCATGCACGGCACCTGTGCAATGCCCTCAGTGTGTTTCACGTTAGTCGTTGTCATAACAGTGTCGGTTACATCTGTAAGTGCGTTGTGTTGGAGCAAAGTATTCGAACGAGGGGAAAATTAATGGTGCTCATAACTCGTATGGTGGGAGCTTCGGTAACCAAAGCAGCCAAAATGTTTAGTGTTTCAAGAGACACCGTGTCGAAGATATACTATATCGTATATAGGGAAAGCGGATAAACGTCATTCGCTAGATTACAACGCGGACGAATGTTTTTGGTTTGACCGATGGTGACAGACGGTAATTGAAGATGACTGTATTTCGCACTCGCGGTGCCCGTCAGCACCAAAAACAACACGAAGAGAGCTCCATAATCTGGGAACTGGTGAACTTGAATTCCAAAACCGCATATCAGTCATGAAAATGCCCCTAAGAGGAAAATTATTAATTGACTGTGCTTCTGCAGTAGTTAAGCGAGCTAACAATATCAAAGCGACTCCGACGCTTCGCGCGGTGAGAAATGAGCAGACTACCAGCTACTTGTAAAAGGAAAATCAAATCATGCTTTTACGTGGCCGAATATTAAAGGCACATACTTTTACGACACTTCCAAATTATTTTCATAACCATGTTTAGTAACATTATACAGTGATTCAATGAGATATTATTACTAAAGCTATCTTTCTACTGAACCAGATCGTTCTTTTGTGTGCCGCGCGGGATTAGCCGAGCGGTCTAGGGCGCTGCAGCCACGGACAGTGCGGCTGGTCCCGGCGGAGGTTCGAGTCCTCTCTCGGGCATGGGTGTGTGTGTGTGTGTTTGTCCTTAGGATAATTTAGGTTAAGTAGTGTGTAAGCTTAGGGACTGATGACCTTAGCAGTTAAGTCCCATAAGATCTCACACACAGTTGAACATTTGATCGTTCTTTTATGCACTTTTGTGACGTAATCAACCACTTGACATTGATAGTGGCTGAGAGTAGTATGTGACCGAATATCTATGACAGTCACAGTATGTGATCTTCGGATACCGCCCTCCCGATAGACCTGTCGTTCGTGATCGCAGCGAACTGAAGAAGTGGCTCCGCAGCCGGAAATAGCTGGACTGATGTCCTCTTGTTATGACGAGCTTGTGGCTAGCGTCAGTTCGTAATTAATTCCACATCAATCTCAGCTTCTCATCCGTCTCCTTCCTAGGTTATCACTACAACAGAGACATTCAGCTGCCACACTCCGCAACACCTGCAAACGGCCAATATTCGTATGTGGGGATTACGCAATGAGAATACTAATAAACTGTTCTCCACAGAAAGAAGATCGATATGGAGTTTCCTGTCACTAATTTTAGTTGTGGCGATGTAAACAGCAGAGCAAGTAGTGTGGCTGAATTTCTCTGGATCTAGCTATTGTTTTTTAACTTACTAATTTTATTTAATTTCCTTGGAGTTTTTAATGTGGGTTCGTTTCTCGGAGTCATCGAAATTTCGGAGGGAATAAAGATAAAGATACTAAAGTGACGGTACTTTTAATCGATTGTGGAGTGTAGTACCCATTAGTGGTGACCCCGACTATGGCAGAAGAAAAATCAATTCCGAGCGAAATGAGTTAGCCTATCGGTGCGGGCTCTGTACTCGCGGAACACATATCAAGAGCGGGGGAGAACGTCAGTCTGTTTCTCCACAAAGGTTAACGTCCGAGCAAGCCACAAACATTTCTCCAATGGGCTATATCGCATGTTCCGCGTCTCGTAGTAAATTAGCAGCAGCCAGATCTTTGGTTCTGATTCTATTTCGAAGCCTACGGAATCGCGAACGATACCATGAAATTCGTCGTCACCGTGGGAGCACTGGACTCACAAATGTTGTTACTGTTACTGTTACTTTTGTCACTAGTTCACAGTAACACCCCACACCCCCAGGAGTGCTGCTGCAAAGAGAAACAATAGAGATAAGATTCCTACGGTCTTTTAGCAATGCCCACTATCGCTGGTTTTTGCAACTGTGGTTTCTGACACTGCGCTTAGGAAAGTTTAGATGGGCCAGATATCCTTCGCCATCAAGAGTGCAGTGATTTCCTGCGCCTCCTCTTCGCTCTACTCGCAGCTAAAGTGCGCGTCATATATCTTGGCGGCCGAGTTTAGGTTCGTTCTGACGTCACAAAACACAGTCAGCCAATGAACAGAGAACGACGTTGCCAGATCTCGACTGCAGTGCAGAGCACGGACGAGTGTCTTCAGTTTTACAAACGTTCAGTCATAAATAAAGTAATAGAACAAAAGCAATGTCTTGATAGCAGACTTTCCTTTATAGAAAGTTTGGAAAAAGCATTCTTTATACCAATTGCTTTATATTCTATTAATTAATTAAACCAAACAAGCAATAAGACTTCTAATTCAGGCGATAGCAAGGAAAGGTGTTTGTTTCAATCTCACGAACTGCTTTTTCGCAATAAAGAACAGCGGTAATTGTTTATTTCCTATTGTACTTCGACGAAGCGTGAATAATTCATAGTCATACCAACAGTGTTCATAAGTAGTTTCGTGAGGTTTTAGAGTCCTTATGGTGTTACACTGACTGATGAGGGGAGGTAGCAGAACGGTTAACGTGTTGGGCTGCGAAGTGAAAGGTTATGAGTTCAAACCTAGCGAGGTGCTTAATATTTTTTTTTATTTAAAAACAATATTGGAGTGCCTTACTTCACGAATTTTATTCGTTTGAATGAAATTTCTAGTGCTTTGCCTCTTCATTAACTTTTTGCTGCTGCAGACACGTGCTCTCCGCATTTTGTCATCACTGCACTTCTCGCCTGTGCAGACACATGGTGTTCCCACTGCTTTGACACACTTATCATTCGATTTCACAAAAACTATTTGGCCAAAAAATTTGATTTTTACACGTCTTCTTGACTGATACCTTCCCCCCATAAATGACTTAATTTTGTTTTGATGTGCAGCATTAAATGTAGTAAACCATTGCACGAAATTTTGAAGAGTTTGCAGAGGTAAAAGTCCATAACGTATACTTTCCATATGGTCGATTTTAGTTGCCACAATGTTCAGAATGAAATGTGGACAAGATACCTAAATTTCATATAATATTTACTGTATAACAATATCTCATTTAATTTAAGTACCACATAGGTGTCATATGTAATATTGAGAAATATTCCGTCTTTCGCGACTGTAATAAAAGTTTTATTTACACAGGGTGCGTTTGGCTTTATTTTAAAGCACTTCCATCGATGAAAGGTATGGCACATACACAATGGTATTCATGTTCTATTTCTTGTTTTGTTGCACAGTAGCAGTTTTACCAATGGTATTGAAATATATCCCTCTTCTGCAACTGTAATAAGCGACTTATTTAGACCAGACGCGTTTCTCTCTTTTGAAGCATCATAAGAGGACTGTATTTTGTGTCCTCCATTGCCAAGTCACCTTTCGTAGTTTTGTGTTGCGGTATCACAATATTCAACGTTTGTGTTGGCTCATCAGTGTTTTAGCAAATAAATGCTGTTTGTGTGTGCCACACACAAAATTATATTTGACATATCTCTGAGCACTTCACTGACAGACGGTATATTCAAGTCCTAATGTTTTTGTAAGTCCACAGTTTTGTTTAATGTATTTTGTCTACTTCCTTTTGATTGATTGAAGTGCTTTAAAATAAAGCCAAACGTGCCCAGTGTAAGTAAAACTTTTGTTACAGTCGCGAAAGGTGGAATATTTCTCAATATTACATACGACACTTATGTGGTACTTAAATTAAATGAAATATATCAACATTGTGGCAACTAAAATCGACCATCCGGAAAATATACTACGGACTTTACCTCTGCAAACTCTTCAAAATTTCGTGCAATGGTTTACTATATTTAATGCTGCATAATAACTGCGTTGAACATCGAAACAAAATTAAGTCATTTATGGGGGGGGGGGGGAAGGTATCAGTCAAGAACATAGGTAAAAATCAAATTTTCGAGCCAAATAGTTTTTGTGGAATCGAATGATAAAGAGTGTCAAAGCAATCGGAACACAATGTGTCTGCACAGGCGAGCAGTGCAGTGACAAAATCGCCCACAGCGCGGAATGCAGGGAGCACGTCTTTGTAGCAGCGAAAGGGTTAATGCGGCCGTGGTGGCTTTACTTCATGAACTGCGCGCTCCCCCCTAAACGTAAGCTTGCGAACTATGCCATTATGGCGCTGCTTCTCTTGGCGCGTGCGCCGTGTGCAACTGGCAACGCAGCAATCTCCCGCGTCTAGGCGGGCATGCGCGAGCCGCCAAGATAAAAGAATTGAATTATAGTAATCGCAGACCACCTTTATCACGCATCGGCGCTCTCAGATTCAAAAGGAGTTTCAAAGATTTGAGAGCACAGCGTAGGAAGTATAGACGCAGACGCTGAGGATGAAGATTAAAAAGTCCCTCTAGGGGAACAGGTGAATGCGCTTCGACGCAATTCTCCAGCGGAAAATCCGTACAGTTCCAGACACTTCTATTGGCACGCAACCTGACAGACGACGCAGAACACAAGGTGACGGGAGCCAACAGCAGTTCCTGGGAACAGCAAGCTATCGTATGGACTCCGCAGAAGTTAGCTGCGTTTCACAAACTTAAATCATCTTTGTGAGACGCCGGCCGAAGTGGCCGTGCGGTTAAAGGCGCTGCAGTCTGGAGCCGCAAGACCGCTACGGTCGCAGGTTCGAATCCTGCCTCGGGCATGGATGTTTGTGATGTCCTTAGGTTAGTTAGGTTTAACTAGTTCTAAGTTCTAGGGGACTAATGACCTCAGCAGTTGAGTCCCATAGTGCTCAGAGCCATTTGAACCATCTTTGTGAGAAGCGGTATTTCTATCTCATCCCATACATTCGGCACCGCAGTCAGACTGCTATAGGAGTGGTGCTACAGAAGAAGATCAGAGCAGCTGCTCGAGTTTCATCTCAGAAATTGTCTGAGGCACAGACGAAATACAGTGCCTACGATCGGAAACGTCTGGTGGTCTACGAAGCAATCAAGCATTTCAGAATGCAAGCCGAGGCACGTCACTTCACTGCTTTCACAACTCAAAAACGTCATTGCTTTTGCAGATCATAAACCTATTTCCTTGGCGTTTAACAACCACAGAACTCCTCTCCTCGACAGTTTCGCCATTTAGAGTTCGTGGCGCAATTCACAACCGATATTCGTCACCTGAGAGGAGTGGACAACGCGGTCGTGGACCGTTAGTCCAGAATTTACGCACTCTCTGCGAATATGGATCTACCACAGCTGGCTGTTGCACAGGAATCAGATGAAGAACTGCAGAGGTCCCAGACGATACAAGTGACGGGGATGCATTTGAAACAACCACTGTTGGGCAACTTTCTCATTTGCTGTGACGTGCCTCAGAGTCGATCTTATCCCTTTGCCCCTGCAAGGTGTAGAAGACAAGTGTTTGATGTAATTCATGAGCTAGCACATTCAGGGATCAATGCAACCATTGGCATCGTGACAGACATATGTGTGTAACCGGAAGTACAATAAGATTGCCGCTTATGGGTTACAACGTGCTTACCTTGTGAAACGGCCAAAGTAGGATGTTATGTTCATAAATCGCTTGTTTTGGGAACCAGAAGGTCGTTTTTCGTATGTGCACATAGACCTCGTAGGGCCAGTACCACCTCAGACGCCCTACTAAACCCGCAGGATACGACAGGTAGTTTAAATTGTGGAAGGGGCCAAAATAAGCGGGTAACCGCAACGTTAACGGCCACAAGGCAGAACATTCCGCTGGTGTACTTCAATTCAAAACAACGAAGTACAGTTAAACTCCACCGGTGGGTGGCTAAAATTTGCCAACGTTGATGCTCGCGGGAATGTCCCAACAGCTGACAACGAAATCCAAACGACACAATGTGAATAGTGGTGACTTGCTGGTAGATTAAGTCAAAACTCAACTTTCGTGTCCAGGATCGCTGAGCTACGGACCTCGTAGCAATGGGAACAGCACCACACACTCCGACCGCGTGTAGACGTCGCCAGCGGCCCCGGCCAAACTATGCGCCGTGGTGATTTCCTCGCTGCTCCACGTCAACCGACCAACTGGTCGCATGCAGCACAGCTAGAAACTAAAAGCGCTAGACCAAAGACAGTACAAGGTGCGAATACCGATACACACCACTGCTGCCACTCGCGGAGAGAGAGGATAACAGCATAATCGCGATAACCATGGGATTCTAAACACTGAATAGCAACCAAGGTTTAATCCAATGCGTAACATCAGCCAGCCACGGCTCACCACCAATGCAAGGATTCGGATGTATTCTCATGATTGTCGACAAGTATACCCGATTGGTCGAGGCTGCCCTATCATGGATGGACATTGTGGCAGAAACAGTTCCAAGAGCATTCTTGACTAGTTGGATATCAAGATTAGGGTGCCTGATGGCTATGACGAAACTCCAGGGCCATCAGTCTGAGGTAGCCTTGTTCAACGAGCTGCCACATATGCGGGTTTGTTCGTTATCATTCCACCAACTACTATCCAGCAAGCAACGGCATGATATAACGGTGGCGTAGGACACTTAAGTCAGCATTAATGAGCCACAAGTCTTTCTGGTCAACCGTTTCACAGCTGGTGTTAATGGAACTGCACACTGCATTCATATCTGGCCTTGGTGACTCAAGTGCAGAAATCGTGTATGGTGAAACCTTAAGATTGCCTTCGGATTTTTTCCGCATAAATCGGAGATCCTTGGTGCTACAGATGAAGAACTGCATCTTGAGCTGTTGGCTTTCGACGGCGTCTCATCATACGCAACCTGCCAACCTTTGTGCATCACCGCACCCACATCATGCTCGTCTCGGATGGCATCAGAGCACCCCTACAACCGCTCTATACAGGACCACATCCGGTTTTAGAAAGACATGCGCATAGACGCCGCTCTCAATTAATGCCAAACCAAACGAAGTGTCTACTGAAGCAATTAAATCAGCATAGTATCGCCGTCAGAAGAGGCGGTTACACCGACAACTATTCAGTCAGACAGTAACTGCAGTCAGACCATCTCCGGCTGCATCAACCTCTACGCCAGTTGCTTAAACTGCTACTTTACCAACAGCGTTGACGGAGTCAACTGCCACAGACATACACAAGCGGCCTCAAACGTCCAACGAAGACCAGCGTGCAACCGCACTACAACCGTTCCGTATGCGGACAGGAAGAATAAGTCGACATCAGAACCCCTACATACCAGGAACTCCACTCTACGGGGGGCGACTGTGTGGTTTTCGTGTTATTAGAATATCTCTGGACCCAGATGGACGAAAAAGAGAACCTTTGTTGTTGTTTTTTAACTTTATTATTTTTTAATTTAATGTAATTTCATTGCAGGTTTTAATGTGTGTTCGTTTCTCGGAGTTACTGAGATTTCGGAAGGGAGAAATATAAAGAAAATCAAATTACGATTGTGGAGTGTAGTACCCACAGAGTCCTCCCGAAACAACGAGTGTACCCTTGCTAGAACAATACCCAAAGAGACCAAATCTGCAGGACATAGGACAGTCAGAACAGCAACCACGACGAAGTTGAACGGCGAGCGTATAGGGTGACCCAAACTTTTAGGGGCAAAACTACACAGCTAGTACAGTATTCTGAACTGAGTAGTCTGAAACGAGGAAGTAATAGTCAAAAATGATTATTCAGTTTTTTGTTACCTTTAATAAATTTTCATTTCATTTTTATTCGACACAAATAACTTACATGTCAGAGAAGCGACTTAGATCATTAGCTGTGGGTGGCCAATAAGTGCCAGTGCCGGTGTTCTCCCACAAATCACTGAACTGCACCCAGTTGTTTACACCACGCCATGTTCTGCTCATTCGTACGTTATGTTGCCACTATGTTAGCTCATAGGGGAACCGCATCCACTCCCCATTACCGATTTCGTCGAAAGTTATTGTGTTTGCAGGCCTTGGCCAATAACAAAACTGACGAAGTGGGGGTTCCAGATGCCCAAGCGTTTAGAAATAATAGCATTTTCGGGTGAGGTAAGAGGAAATTATATAAGCCCAGCTGCCAGGCAGCGGGTGGCGCCGCGGGAAGAATAACAGTTTTTATTTTCAACTTTTATGTTACTACAATGGAGATAAGCCGAACTAATGCTGAGTATACTACGTTAATTAATATTTTCATAAAAGGAATGAAAAGATAAGGCAAAAGAAAAATTGGGAATGTAAATAAATTTCCAAGAAAGGATTGCACTTAATAGTGAGCAAGAGGACTCTGCAAACAACTTCCGAGAAGAGAGTGTAATTAGTGTAAAAGATTTCATATTCCATTAGTTTCATTTTGAATCTCGAGCAGCCCTCAGCAGCTAACGGACCCCTACGATGTCTGTTTTTCTAGTCACTTAAAGAATTTGATCAAAAAGATTCTAAATAAAGATACAGAAGATACTTTTCCTGTTGCTCGCATACCTTATATGAGCGGCGTCAGTGATCGTGTAGGCAAGGTTCTACGCCGTGCAGGAATCAGACTTATATTTCAGAGAGGCCGCAAGATCCAAGATTCGTTGAGGCCCACTAAGGATCCCGTGAATGCTCTGCACACTGCAGATGTGTACGAACTTTGTTGTGAATGCGGCGAAATCTATATTGGTGGAACAAGGAGACACGTTCGCTCTCGCGTTTCGAAGCATGAACTTTACGTACGACTGGGACAAAATGGTTCAAATGGCTCTGAGCACTATGTGACTTAACTTCTGAGGTCATCAGTCGCCTAGAACTTAGAACTACTTAAACCTAACTAACCTAAGGACATCACACACATCCATGCCCGAGGCAGGATTCGAACCTGCGACCGTAGCGGTCGCTCGGTTCCAGACTGCAGCGCCTAGAACCGCACGGCCACTCCGGCCGGCGACTGGGGCAGAACAGTAAGCCAGCTATAGCAGAACACCATCAGGAATGTGGCCTTCTTATCAATTTTGATAAACCTCGCGTGCTTGCTGGGCAGCCGTGGATGCAGCAGTGGAATATAAGAGAGGCTTTGGAAATAATTAAACGTCTAAGAACTTGAAGAGGGAAGATGGCTACATGTTACGTGCGGCCTGGTTGCCGGCGACGCCAGCCCTGAGGACCGTGTGTAGTGGCACAGGCAACAACAGACAGCTGACACGCTACCTCCTACCCATCACCTAGTGGAGTTGCCTTCCAGTCAGCCACCAGGGTAGCACAAGCAGTAGCGTAAGATACAGCCACCCCTCTGTAACAACCTCTTAAAATTGTCCAGTGACATTTCAAATATACGACGTCGGTAGCCACCAGATAACTGAAAATGAAGTATATAGGGGAAGAGATTCACCGTACACAGCAGTAAATCGCCCTGAGGAGGAAGGTAGCAAGTATGCCAAAACGTCGGCGATTTAGCTGTTTTAATAGTTACAATGACATGGTACAACACCCAAAATTGTTTTATTCAAAAAGATTCTAAATAGCTTTTATCTCATCGACAGAGAAAAATAAATTACATCCCGAGAACACTGCGTCAAAATTAATTCCATTGGACTTCACCAGTTATCCTCGACAATATTTGGCGAAATGATAAGTTACTCGTGCCTTGCTGCCAACCTATGTGATGAGAGAGAACCATTTCTGAATGTAAACCAAGTCCCCTTTTCCATATAAACTTTAAAAAGCGGCGTTTATAATGTGTACAAGATGCCAAAAAAATTACTACTTCCCCCATTTTTATGATGAATATCACCCCAACACATGTAAATTATCAACTGTAAAATAATAAAAGTATCTAATTTTACATACGAAATTCTCGTGTACATCATACAGTCCCTTCCTGGGAAATTATTTGCAATTTCAAATTTCCCTTTGTCTTTTCTATTCATGTCTTTTATGAAAATACTAATCGATACGAAATATTGAGCATTATTTCGGAGCATTTGCAGTGTGTATGAAGTCATCATTATCATCTTCCTTTCAAGGACTACGCCGTTGCCTGCTCCGAACTCACAAACGAATCATTCCCATCTTTGTCGAGGTCTTCCAATATCTCTTTTCCCATTCGGCTTGTACTTCAGGATCTTCTGAGGAATTCTGTGACCAGGTAATCTTGTGAGGTGTTGTCTCCAATCTTCAGAGTATTTTTGAATTTTTTCATGTACACTGAAAATATTTAATTCGGTTCCAATATCTTCGTTTCTAATCATATCTCTTCTTGTGCAGCCCTTCGTCTTTCTTAGGAACACCATCTCTGCTCTTTGATTTTTTTGATGGTAACCCCGCTTTCGCTTCCACAGGATAACACAGGAACCGCCATTACTTTATAGTATTTAAAAATGCTTTCTTTTTGTACTTTATAGCGCAATGTTCTGCTAATGGTACATAGGACATTTGGAATCTGTGTTTTTTATTTTCAGTATCAGTGTCAATAACAAACTTATAGCACAGCCTAAATAAGAGATTTGGGACACTTCTTCTAAAACTGAACTATCCAAAAATATTTTTGATGTGACTGCATATTTTCCGCGGAATGCCGTTATTTTTGTTTTGTTGTTAGAAATTTTAAAGTTGTACTTCTTCCAAATTTCGTTCAGCTGGTATACTAATCTTTGGAGGTCATCTTCAGTCTTTTGAATAATAACAGTGTCATGAGCAAACAAAAGTAAATTCAGGTATTACTCAGTAGTTATCTAAATTCCTTTGTCTACTTTACACTTCCATTTGCGAAGAATGAAGTCGATGTAAATACTGAAAACGGTAGGTGATAGTCCACGGCTACGTCGTGGTTAATAATTATTTCGTCTAATCGATTTTTACCTATGTTTATTACAATGCGTGTAGATTTGAAAGAATTTTCACTAACTCTATTACTTGAGAAGGATATCCACAATCAGACATAATCTTCCATAGACTATCGAGGATCACACGGTCAAAAGCCTTCTCAAGGTCGATAAAAGCCATACGGATATTCATATTAAATCTATGTTTTTCTATGATGTTTTTAATTATAAACACATTGTCTGTGCATGAACAACCTTATCTAAATCCATTTAGTTCTTCAGAAATAATAGCTTCTGTGATATTCTTCACGTAATTATTGATTATCTTTGAGTATGGTTTGTAGCTGGTGTTTAGAAAACTGATGCCACGATAGACGTCACAGTCATTACGTTTCCTTTTTCTGAAATGAGAGATTACTTCTGCTTGTACCAAGGGTCTGAGCAACGTAAAAAAGTTAAAATAAAAAACCACAACCCTCGGGTTACTCTTCTACATGCTTTCCACTGCACCAGCCACTGTCTGGAAAGTTGAGCTGATATAAATGGTTCATGCCTCTCCAATCTTATTTTTAAAAACGCTGGGGCATCTGGAGCTCCCACTTCTGTTACTTCCATTTCTGGTCGAGAACTGCATATACCACGAAGTCGGGCGAAATCGATTATGACGAGTAGCCGGATCAGAGGGCGACTCCCTAAATGCCCACCAGCTGCAAATGTTATGTTTGGAGCGGAGCGCAGACAAGGCGTTGCACCGGAATTCCAGTGACGAAGTACGGTTCTGGATTTGTTCCGAATCACGCGCAGTGGATCAACGTAGTGCACGGTAGCCGTAAGAGATACGGTTGAAGGTAGAGTTCCGCTTTCTGGCCCTAGACGGGACATTAGGACCAGGCCGACTGCCGTGTCATCCTCTGCCAATGGCGTCATTGGATGTGGTATGGAGGAGCATGTGGTCAGCACACCACTCTTCCAGTCGTTGTCAGCTTTCTTGACCTCGAGACCGCTACTCATTTGGCAAGTGGGCCCTCAGATGGCCACATGAGGCAGAGTGCTCCACCTTCCAGTCCTCCCACCAAGGAAAAATCTCTGGCGGTATCGGGAATCGAACCCAGTTCCTCCTACATTCTGTGATTCGCACTGACCACTCTGCCGTGGAGGCGGGCAGCCGTAAAAGAGAACACTCAATCGAAGTTGACGGCTATTATTTCTTGCTACACATGAGAAAGGGGCCTATTTCAACATTAAATGAGATGTTATGTCTATAAACAGTTTTAGAGAAACAAAACCCGACGAAATGTACAGAGATACATAGTACTGCGTTAATTCATGCGATCGATTTCTTTGATGTGTTCGTATTACGGTTTTCCTGGCGCTATCATATGGTTAAAAATCGCAGTGAATTTATGTCGTTAAACTCGTGGCTGCACTTGTGCGTCTCTGAAGTAACCAGCAACATTTGCGCATGGTAAAAGATGAGTGGTCGGCAGACAACAGATCACGTTCTACGCACACTCAGGTCATGCTATTACGTGATAGAATATCAAAGGCACATTCCATCACGACACTCTTAAATTAATTATTTTCACAAATATCTTGATTAGTATCCTACAGTGATTCAATGATGTAGTATTATTTACCAGCTGTCTCTCTGCCGTACCAGGCCGTTTTTGTGCACGTATGGTGCCTAATCACTCAGTTGATACCGGTAACGATTAAGAGCAGTACCTGACCTGATATCCATGTCGATGGCAGTGCGAGCTTTCGGAGATCACCTTCCACGCAGCCCTGCCGTCGGTGCCTCATGTACTCTTCTTGAAACAAGATTGTGCATCGTGGCAGTCCATAATTAATACCAGATCAATCTCAGCTTATCATTCGTGTTCTTTCTAGATTATCACTACCCTAGAGACATTCAGCTGCCACTACGCAACATCCAACTTGTAACCTCCCCCTCACTTATCGACCTTAATGACAGTGAAAAATTAAACCGCGTGTACCTAATGGGAATTTTGGAAAAGCAATCGTCACCGAAGTTAATCTGTCGGTAAAGAGGGAGGAAAGGGTTACATCTAAATGAAAGGAAAAATGCAAATGAAACTGGTGGAAATTAATTTTGAAAAGGGGTAAAGTTAATAAAGAAAGTAAATGTGCGGCCGTTACGTCAACAATTAACTAGCGGTAATTAGATATTTGAGATTTGGGGGAAATCACGGTCGCCTGTCCTAAGGACAATTACTATAGTAACTGAAAAAGAAAGGTTATTACACATATAATTAGCACTAGAAGCGTGGCAACTGAAGGTTGACACGTGTAGTGTGAAAACTGAAAGTTTGTCAGAAGTAATAGATTTCGCTACACTCTGACTTAATTTAGCAAAAGAATTAATAAATCCGGAAAATCGAAAGTTAATTTAGTGACTGAAGTTAATAGTGAGCTTTCTTTCTGAAGCACATCGAAATCCAGCAGAATACGGTTAGCCTTGGACTACCTCAACAATCATTTCAAAAGCAACTTGACTCTACGCAATTTAGAAACAAGAGATTTAACTTTGAACTTGAATTAAATGATTCTGAATAATTAACAATAGTAAAATTTAGTACGTACCAAGCTGAGCTGCAGTCACAGGTAAGCTAAAATATGCTAACAAAACTCGCACTCTTAATTTGTGCTTGTGTAATCTAACTATTGTAGCCAGCTATGCTTTAACTGCACTTTGAAACTAAAGTAATGAAATGCAATGATAGTACTTTAATGCTGGCGTCTGAATTTCAACGACACTCGGTTTCATTTCGGAAAAGGAAGGGACCCTGCTTGGTAATGCAATTGGGACAATGAGCAACAAAGGTTCATGCTGAGTTGCTGTAATTTTGCGAGGCAAATGGAACAATTTGAAAAGCTGAGGTCTGCCATACAGTTCTGAAACTTTACGTGCTTTTAGTCTTCCTTGTTGGTTGATTGGAGGTTTGAAGCCGTCGATCGAGGAGGTGGAGACAGTCACTCATTGTCGGCCGTCGCTGTTGCAGAAGCTGGATGTTGGCGGGCCTTCTTCTCGACACGGTCACCAGGCGAAACGGGCTCTTGATGTGCGCCAGCTAACGCTTCCCGTCCGCGACACCATGTCAGAAACTATCATCGCAAGTCGAGCGCAATTACATGCTGCTAAACCCCGAAAGCACGGCAACTCGCGGGAGCGTCACACCACACACCTGCTCCACTCGCTACTCCAGCCAGACCCCAACTGCTCTGCCCGCGCTCCACGCGGCAGAGTAAACACTACCAAAGATCCTACACACTTTGATTCTTCACACCACCTATCGATGTAATCGTTCGATAGCAGTTTTCCCTAGGCAAGACCCAGCGTAAAAATACAAATAATATTTACGAAACCAACCAATTATACACCGACATAAATGCATACACACACACACACATATATATATATATATATATATATATATATATATATATATATATATATATATACAAATAGTAAAACAATTACAATGTATAAAGGCACAGAAATGTCATATATTCAGGTAACAAATTAAGGAAAAAAACTTACAGTACAACAGATGGAAATAGGAGGATATGCATTTCCGGCGTTACACGTGCCCCACATTGTCTGAGGATGTTCGTGTAACCTAAACAGACTCAGAAAATGTCCCAAAAAATAAACAGCGGAAATGCATATGCTCAAAACATCATCAAAATTTAGCATTCGTCTAATTAAGCATAAATCAATTTTTTAGACCATAAAAATTGAGTGGAGACAGTCCTAATCTTATTCCACTCTGTCATCTTGCACAAAATAAAACAGTTTGACGACATATTAAAATTCATAGAAAGCATAGAAAATGGTTTAGCTATTCCAAAACCATTAAAATTCGTAACACTATAAGAAATGGAATACTATTTGCAAAATTAATTAGAGTACATGGTCATAAAAACAGGTAGATCAAAATACGCAAATTAATTATTAATTACATTTATATAACCTTTTCATAATTATTAACTCGTCATGAGAGTCCACTTAACGCTAAACAAGAAAATAATATACAGTAGATCGACAAAAACATAAATATTGACAGCAGAATTCTTTCACATCAGCTGTCCGGGAAGAAAAACAACTCCTCCTTCCGTACTCGCAAGTACAAAGAATGCCGACAGCGGCACAAGAGCCGACAGCGACCCGAGAGCCGACAGCGGCTCCACCTTGCCAGTATTGTTGCGCCCGCCTGTGCGGCACGCTTGATCTCACTCGCCTGTGTAACGGCATTTCCAGAACGTCCGTTTCACTGAATTCTTTAGGAAAACTCACTCCCGAGTAATCTCAAGGAGTCCCTTAATACTATCACAGTGGATAACTCAACACTGTCCATCATCACACGCATGTACTAGCCTGAAACTTAAAACAGCGTCTAAGTACATCGGCAATGACTAGTAAAACACACATTAATGAAATCTGACAGCTAGTTAAAAAGCATATTTACATTCCTTAATCTACTGTGACTCAGCTGAAAACTTAAACTAGCAGCTTGGATTTTTCAATTGGTTAAAACGTCTAATCAAAATTTAATTACTTGTTAATTACAAGTTCTTTAATGACCTCTAGGTCAGGCAAAAGCATCGCAACATGGCACATCCTTAAATCTTACACTCTATATTACATACTGTACAAATTACCCATTCTGTGGTATTAATCAATCCTAGGTTGGTACAATTTCAAGTCTACAATATTCCGTATACCTAATCGTTTTCCAGAGCTTGGATACTCTAAGCAATAAGCATTTGTGTGAGGTATACCAATGACTTTATATGGTCCATTACAAACAAACTTAAATTTAGAGATTTCATTGTCTATCTCGCTCGATTTCTTATGAGCTTTTACAAGTACTAAGTCTCCGATTGCAAACTTAGCAAAACGCGCTTTTGCGTCATGACGACGTATGCGAGCATCGGCTTTTAGCTTAATTACTTCTCGCAAACGATCTTTTTTCACACCAATACTAATGTCAATCCGTGGAGGGAATTTGATTATCTCTTCCAATTCACTTTCTACACTTTTGTCAATGCCGAGATTCCTCACGTTACGGCAGTTCAAACTCATTCCTACGTCAATGTCATCCAGCCAGTTAACAATGCGTATAGGCTGGTATTGCCTATGCACACCGTCTCCTGCCTTGTCAAAACCAACTACCATTGTTTTATCTAGTGACATACATGTCAAAGTTTTGCTTTCGTAGTTAATCACTGCACGGTACTTTAATAGCCAATCTAACCCGATAATTACTTCCGCAGTTAAGTCTGGCACGACGACAAACTCTTGTTCAAATCGTGCCCCACACATCTCGAAGTTGACAAAAATCTGTTTTGTGACCGGTTTACTGGCCTTCCCAGTAGCACCGATAATTTTCACTCCTGTTACTGGCATAACTACGATACCAGGTCTGTCTTTCAGTAACTCAAATATTTTCCCAGATACAGCACTCAATTCTACACCGGTGTCAATCAACACGTTTAGTTGTAGGTCGTGCATATTAGCAGACACTACTATCTGTCTACACTTGTCCTCGACTGTTTCTTTATTTTCCCACAGTAAATCCTCGTCTATATCCAGGTCATTCCAGAAAAAAACATCCGGCTTTGATCCTAAATCCGGTTTATCTGGCGGGTTTTTCAGCCTCTGTTCACATACAGTCTTAATTTCAACACGTTTGTCCTGAGGCTTAGTCTGTAGCTTCGCCTCTAATACCGAAACCTTTTCCTCTAACTCGTCAACTAGTGAGTGTTGCCCTGCTATCATTTCACTAATTGTCACCTTCGTTGATTCCACTTTGGCCAGATTGATATCATCCGCCAATCTACCTGGAGGAATGTGCCCAGTAGTCTCTGCAATTACTTCCGCCAGATCTGCGCAACCCACACTGCTATCGTCTGACCGTATAATGTCAGCTCTAACCTCATACACGCTGTAATCCACATGCTTTTCTACCAGTCGTGTCCGGCTATCACTAAAATTTTCGTAATCTTTCTCCTTAATACTCTCGCAATGTTTAAACTGGAGGTTTGCGTCGGATGGGTCGGCTACTTCTACCACTACAACTTTCGGTAAAGTCTGCCGGTTAGGGCCAGAACTTTCCGTTACTACTTCAACATCCAACTCTTGCGGGACGAGACACGACGAATCTTGCTCGTGCTCCCCATTAACATCAACTATTTCTAGTAAAGTCTGCCGGTTAGGGCCAGAACTTTCTATCACTTCACAAACACTATCTTCCTGCGGGACGAGACGCGGCAAATCCTGCCCGCGCTCCCCATAAACGCTTCTCCCATACAGACCCCTATAATCTCTTAGTTCGTCGTATAAGCGACCGAACTGCCTTAACCAGACCTCATCCCTCTCTGCATCCCCTCGCTCAATGACGGACGTGTTATCCGACATCTGATCTTCTCTCAACAATTGCGAATCATTCTTAAACTCAATCTCCAGTTCCGCTGTGGGTATTACAGCTGCCACTTTATAATCGATTTCCGGAACACTACTTAAATTGTTCTCACTGTCAGTGAATGTATTTTCTACTGCCGTGTATACAGCTGATCTACTACTTGTGGGCGCACTCCTTTCTCCTAACACTGGCACACTCTCCCGCCGTTGATTATTCCACACGGAATTTTCATAACGACGACACCTGGGTTTTCTCCTGTTATTGGGCCGCCAAAATTTCTCCACGCCCGGTCGGCCCCTCACCGGCGCGGCTAATGGTTTCCCTGTCTCGTCCCAGCAGATACGCTCCCCGGATGCTGCTGAGGCGGCTGATCACACACTCTGGCGTTATTACTATTCTGTGAAGCCCGTATCACGCTAGTATGATACTGGTTTCCGTCATTCCTGTTATTATTTGCAGTGTATCGATTGTCATTACGGCCCGAACCACTATTGTTATTGCTGCCAAGATTGCGGTATGCATTATTCCCATAGTTATGATTGTTGTGGTTGCTTTGGTACCCGTTGTTGTTACCGCGGCCTCTACCAGTATCGCGATTATTGCGCCAATTGTCCTCGTCCTCAACTCTTTCCAGGAAATGATTGATTGTCCTGTAATTGCTTCCTACGTAGCGTTTTGTATCATCTGGAAGCTTCTTGTAGAGTTCCCAGACTATTTCGGATTCCGTGTGGCGATCACGCAAATATTCCAACTTGCGGATCCAGCCCTCACAAAACTCCTTCATCGAGCTGCGCGAATTCGCATCGAAAGGCCTCGATACGACAAATTCGCGCCAGACACTTTGCTGTTTTTGCTCTGACCAGTATTCAGCCAGAAACAAATTTTTAAACTCGTCAAAGGTCAGGTTCGTAATGTTGAGGTTTAAGCCCCAACGCTTGGCATCACCAGCCAACACATCAATAACCGCATTAATTTTTCTCTCATTAGTCCATGATCTGGGTAAAACTCTTTCACAGTTTTTAATGAAATCCGTCGCGTGTATACCGCCTTTTTTCAAGGGGTCGAACCGCTCCTCTTTCGTCAACAATTCCGAACTATGTGCACAGATTGGCACATAGCTCTGTTTTTCTTCAAGTTTCTTTTCTAATTCCGACACTCTCGTAATCACTTGGCAAGTGGTTGTCGCAAGAGTTTCCACTTCTCTCTTTTTCTCTTCGCAGGTATTAGCCTGCTTCCTCACTTTGGTATCTACTTCGGATACTAAAACCTTTAAAGTTTCCACCTTCTGTTGATCGTCTTTTCTCACTAATTGAATTTGTTCCGTCACCTTATTCTCGATGATCGGAGCAACTGCGTCTCCTACACTTTTCTCGATTCTGCTAATTTCGGAATTAAAACGCGTATTTATGCTCGCAATTTCCGACTGAACGCCTATCATTTCCTGTTTAAGATTACCGATTTCGGTATTAATCACAACAATATCTTCTTTGATTTTATCAACTTTTGTGTTAACAACTCCAACATTGTTGTTAACAACATTAATAGCTTTGTTCTGATTGTCTAGCTTCCTGTCAATTTTTCCAGACTGAGCTTTAATTTCTGCCGATTGAGTTTCTATCTTGCTAGACTGAGCCTTGATTTCGTCAATCAAAACATTCAATAAATCAGTTAAATTCCCGGAAACTACCGGTTTTACTTCCGTAGCGGCTTCCTCTTTAATTGTCCCCCCGTATTCGTCATCAAGGGATTCCGATTTGATTTTCACTTCCGATTCCGAAACATTTTCTAATGTTTGGAATTCCATTTCTGCTCTTTGTTGCGTCTCGGCGGTCGCGTCTTTCATGCTAGCCGCCTGCCCCTGAACAATGGGTACCGCGGTGCGTGTTTCCCACTGTTCGACCGATTGTTCCGTACCCAAGTCTACCAAATTTTGGTAATTGTTGCCTTCACTCATTTTAATAATTTTCAATATAAATAACAAATCTCAAATCTAATTAGGATTCCTCAGACTAATATTCTCGCTGACGTATCGACCATTTCGTAACCAGTACTTTGTTACGAGATTTGCACAATGCAAAATTCGTGTCCAGAACAACCTCAAATTTGAAGATTGTCCTGTCACCAGGTCGCCACGTGTAACCTCCCCCTCACTTATCGACCTTAATGACAGTGAAAAATTAAACCGCGTGTACCTAATGGGAATTTTGGAAAAGCAATCGTCACCGAAGTTAATCTGTCGGTAAAGAGGGAGGAAAGGGTTACATCTAAATGAAAGGAAAAATGCAAATGAAACTGGTGGAAATTAATTTTGAAAAGGGGTAAAGTTAATAAAGAAAGTAAATGTGCGGCCGTTACGTCAACAATTAACTAGCGGTAATTAGATATTTGAGATTTGGGGGAAATCACGGTCGCCTGTCCTAAGGACAATTACTATAGTAACTGAAAAAGAAAGGTTATTACACATATAATTAGCACTAGAAGCGTGGCAACTGAAGGTTGACACGTGTAGTGTGAAAACTGAAAGTTTGTCAGAAGTAATAGATTTCGCTACACTCTGACTTAATTTAGCAAAAGAATTAATAAATCCGGAAAATCGAAAGTTAATTTAGTGACTGAAGTTAATAGTGAGCTTTCTTTCTGAAGCACATCGAAATCCAGCAGAATACGGTTAGCCTTGGACTACCTCAACAATCATTTCAAAAGCAACTTGACTCTACGCAATTTAGAAACAAGAGATTTAACTTTGAACTTGAATTAAATGATTCTGAATAATTAACAATAGTAAAATTTAGTACGTACCAAGCTGAGCTGCAGTCACAGGTAAGCTAAAATATGCTAACAAAACTCGCACTCTTAATTTGTGCTTGTGTAATCTAACTATTGTAGCCAGATATGCTTTAACTGCACTTTGAAACTAAAGTAATGAAATGCAATGATAGTACTTTAATGCTGGCGTCTGAATTTCAACGACACTCGGTTTCATTTCGGAAAAGGAAGGGACCCTGCTTGGTAATGCAATTGGGACAATGAGCAACAAAGGTTCATGCTGAGTTGCTGTAATTTTGCGAGGCAAATGGAACAATTTGAAAAGCTGAGGTCTGCCATACAGTTCTGAAACTTTACGTGCTTTTAGTCTTCCTTGTTGGTTGATTGGAGGTTTGAAGCCGTCGATCGAGGAGGTGGAGACAGTCACTCATTGTCGGCCGTCGCTGTTGCAGAAGCTGGATGTTGGCGGGCCTTCTTCTCGACACGGTCACCAGGCGAAACGGGCTCTTGATGTGCGCCAGCTAACGCTTCCCGTCCGCGACACCATGTCAGAAACTATCATCGCGAGTCGAGCGCAATTACATGCTGCCAAAACCCCGAAAGCGCGGCAACTCGCGGGAGCGTCACACCACACACCTGCTCCACTCGCTACTCCAGCCAGACCCCAACTGCTCTGCCCGCGCTCCACGCGGCAGAGTAAACACTACCAAAGATCCTACACACTTTGATTCTTCACACCACCTATCGATGTAATCGTTCGATAGCAGTTTTCCCTAGGCAAGACCCAGCGTAAAAATACAAATAATATTTACGAAACAAACCAATTATACACCGACATAAATGCATACATATATATATATATATATATATATATATATATATATATATATATATATATACAAATAGTAAAACAATTACAATGTATAAAGGCACAGAAATGTCATATATTCAGGTAACAAATTAAGGAAAAAAACTTACAGTACAACAGATGGAAATAGGAGGATATGCATTTCCGGCGTTACAAACTGCGGTTGAACGACACGGCTAGGTATCTAGGTTTTTATGTTGACTGACATTTCAGTTGCCAGACGAGCTACCCACAGAAAACAAACCCGAGACAGGGTCTAGTCATGTGAGTTCAAGGAAGAGCAGATGGAGGCTGCGAAAGAACTGCGTTGCAGCTATAATACATACTACGTACAAACGGCCGATATTCGTATGTGGAGTCTTCGTTAAAGGCAGAATGCCCAAAGAGAGTACCCCTTAACCGTATTCTACGGAAAGGCGACTGATATGAAGTTTCCAGAACTACGTTAACCAATCAGAGACAAGAAATGTACCCTTCCTTGTACAATATCCCTCCAAAACTAACAAGGGAACTCGCCATAGGTCACTCCCTGATACAGTCGAAACTTGGCAGAGTGAAAATAAAGGGACACCTGTTTTGGCTTACGTGCCAACACTCAACGATTTCCAATATAAAGGTGGTCAAGGTTTCGATTCCAGTGTATCAGCTCTCGCGCAGCGTGTATCCAGGTGAGCTCGTAACGCAGTGGCTAGGAGAGGAGCTTCAAATTCCTGCACCCCGTGTACAGATACAACCTTATTTTGTTGTTTTTCTTTCTTTTGTTGTCGTGGAAGTATGTGACATCAATATTTTTTGTGACGTCGTAAATACAAATGAATCATTGGAAAAAGAAGTAACTATTTCAAATATCACTAAAAATTAGTTTTCCCCTCACAGTTGACATCGATTAACACATTCGAGAAATGTGTTACCAAACCCATTTATTTGTCCCTAATTCGGTCTAGTCATCGCTCGTGTTCTTGTGGTAGCGTTCTCGATTCCCGCGCACGGGGTGCCGGGTTCGATTCCCGGCGGCATCAGGGATTTTCTCAGCCTCAAGATGACTGGGTGTTGTCGTGTCGTCTTCATCATCATCATGCATCCCGATTACGGTCGGAGGAAGGCAATGTCAAACCACCTCCGCTAGGACCTTGCCTAGTCGGCGGTGAGGGTTTCCCGCATCATCCCCTACGCTCCTAGGAGTATGGGACCTCATCATCATCAGGAGAAATAACGAAAATGTTAATGAGATGAGAAAAGCCATTTGGTAAACTCTGTTTCACAGAATATCCACTAACGAGCGTTCACAGCATGGGATCTTCTCAGAAGGAAACACTTCATGGAGCAAGTATAGTGGGTGTGATTTGAGACATTCTCGGCGTATTCCATTTGTGAAATCTTCTCGGGTGATCAGCCGAGTAAAGGCGTCGTCTTCTCGCAACGTTTCGAAGGGTTTCGTACCCATCATCTTCAAGCGAAGTGTCGAGATGCTGCTGCTGCTCACATCTATTACTTTCCCCTCTTTGGGGAAGTGTGAGGGGGAGTTTGTAGCCTTGCGGCTTTTACTCCCCTGTGTGCTTGTGTGTGTGATTATTTCTGTACTTTTTGGATGTCTGTGAGATTGTGATGTTTGTTCTGTGTGATTCTGGTACTTGCCTGAGGTTTGGCGAGATATTTGTAGTATTTGGGGTAGGAGCAGGATTTGGGAATGGGTATTGGGATTTTTCTCTTCGACTTAGTCGTCAAAGATCGTCATGGGGCGATTGTGTTTATCGCGGGACATGTCATACCGACCTAGGGAATGGATGAGGGCGTTTCCCGACCTGGAAGTACCTTCATAGAAGGCCCTTGCCAGGTCTTGGAAACGCTCTCTCAGGAGTGGGATTTCCGCAGCGGCATGCAAATCGTCGATAGGGAATCCAAGGGGTAAACGCAGTGCCCTCCTGAGGGCGCGGTTCTGCAGCCTCTGGAGAGTGTCCAGGTGCTGCTTCGCCGCGTATCCCCAGACAGGACACGCGTATTCCATGACTGGCCGGATCAGGGCCTGGTAAACGTTCACTCCTACTGAGCAGGATAGGGAGCTGGATGAGTTGAGGATTGGGTACAGGATGGACATTCTGGCGCAGACCTTCCTATGGACCTCGTCTATGTGGGGTTTCCACGTAAGACGAGAGTCCAAGGTTACGCCAAGATACTTGGCGGTTCTGCGCCAGGGGAGTTGGGTTCCGTTTAGGTGAAGGTGGAGGGGGGGGCGTTGAGGAGGTTCGCGCCTTCCGAGCCTACGGGTAATCAGCATTGCCTGCGTCTTTTCAGAATTGATGGTGATTCGCCAGCGACGGGCCCAAGTTTCTGTGTCATCTAAAACCCTTTGTAGCCTACGGATGACCAGGTCCTTGTTCGCGTTTCTCGTGTAGAAGGCTGTATCGTCAGCGTACTGTGCAGTGTGCACCAGGTGGGCCGTTGGAGTGTCCGCAGTGTACAAACTGTACAATACGGGCCCCAGGACCGATCCCTGTGGCACCCCAGCACGAATACGCCTTCTGGTGGAGGTGGCAGTTTCTACTTTGACGGAGAAAGTCCTATTGGTGAGGTAGCTCTTGATCAGCTGAACTATACTCCCGGGAAACCCTTGTGTGTACAACTTGTAGAGTAGCCCTCTATGCCATACTGAATCAAAGGCTTTGGCTACGTCTAGTAGCACTATCCCGCAGTAGCCTCTGTGGTTGAAGCCCTCTGTGGCCGCTTCAACCACTCTCATGATCTGTTGTGGGGCAGAGTGGTTCTGCCGGAATCCGAATTGGAAATCCGGCAGAATTTGCTCTCTGGTAATATGTTCTTGTATGGGTCTTAGCATGAGGCGCTCATAGATCTTGCTGAGAGTTGGCAAGAGGCTAATCGGCCTGTAGTGCTGCGGGAATAGAGGGTCTTTCCCTGGTTTGTGTATTGCGACCAATTCCGCGTGTTTCCAGCAAGCTGGGAACTCGCGGGTACGAGTAATCTCGTTGAAGACGTTCGCGAGGTGTTCGATCGCCGTGGGTGGGAGGTTTTTGACCAACTGGTTGGTGACTTTGTCATGTCCTGGCGCCCTTTTGGAGGGGAGGGACCTAATTACTTTTGCCACGTCTTCAGGGGCAAAAATTGTGGGTTCGTCTTCTGGGTCCTCCTCAGCATTGAGGAAGACAGCCAGTTGACGACGGACCACTCTTTCATGCTCATCATCCTGGGGTTCAGCCGCTTGAAACTGCTTCTCGAAAGTGTCGGCGAGGGCGTTGGCCTTTTCAGCATGGCTGTAGGCCATACCCCGCTCGCCGTGCAGTGGCGGCATTCTAGCGCGTCTTTTTGTGAATTGTTTGGTTGCTTGCCAAAGTGTGTGATCGTCTACTTTGAGGGTTGTGAGGCGGTTTTGCCATTGCTGGTTTCTGTGCTCATTGAGCGCTACCTTCAATTCTCTCTGTAGACGATTGAGCAGCCTCCTTGTGGCCTGGTTTCTGGTTATCTTCCACTCTTTTGCCACTCTGTTCTTATGTCGAATTTGAGCTAGCAAGTGTTCCGGGAGCTGTATTTGCGGCGGCGGGCCATCCCTTTGTGGGGGGGTGGCCTCTTCTGCTGCCTGCAGAATGGTACCTGTTAGGTCTTGTAGCGCTTGTTCTACTGTTTCGGCAGTAGGTGGCGGAGCGCGAGCGATATCAGAGGCGACAGTTTCTCGGTATCGCTCCCAGTTTGTACGTTTGTAAGACGTCTGGTACCGTGGGAGTGCTACCCATTCTCCCACGTCGACCTCTAGGATCACTGGGTTGTGGTCGGAGGACATTCTGTTGATCGTCCTCGCGGTCACAAACCCCGTAATCCTCCTAGTGAGAGCTATGTCTAACACGTCGGGCCTGCCTCCATTTTTTGGAAAATGTGTGGGCTCGACTGGACCCCATGTTTCGAAATGGTGGTTGCGCGCTAGTTGTTGCAATCTGGCGCCAGCTCTGGAGGTTACTCTAGAATTCCAATCAGGATGTTTGGCATTGAAGTCGCCCCCTATTATGAGTTTGCCTTCAATTTGCCCTAGAGTAGCTATGTCTTCCTCATCTATCTGGTCTTGTGGGGGTCGGTAGATTGCAACGATTGTTAGGGGTCCAGTGGCAGTGGCTACTTCCACTGCCACTGCTTCGATTTTATTGGTAGCTGGTAAGAATACCTGGTGGTGGGGGATCCCTCTTTTTATGTATATGGCCACTCCACCGCCATGGGTTGGCCTGTCTTTGCGATAGCTAACATAGTTGGGGACTGTCGCTTTTGTTCCCGGTTTTAAGTGGGTTTCCCCCATCATGCATATGTCGATGGAGAACTCCTTCATGAGTTCTCTGAACTCGACCTCTTGGTTAACAATGCCGTCTGCGTTAAAGACGCACATTGTCAGGCCATGGATGTTTGGTCGTCTATCCATGATGGGGTTTTGAAACTGCTGAGGAAGTCGCAGAGGGGAGCGACTGCTGGACTGTTGCCTGAAGGGCGACGAGGATCTGTGTGTTCTGCTTCTGGGCTTCCCTGAATTCCTTCATCATTTCCATGACGAGGTTCATGGTCTGCACCATTACGCCTAACAACTGATCCATGGGGGGGGGAGTGTGTGTGGGGTTCCCTAGAGCTTCCTCCATCATGGTGGACCTGGTCGTTGATGCTGTGTGTTTCCCGGTGTTGTTCTCGTGATAGTGTCTGGTGTTGTGATGATTGGGCCACGCTTTCATGGTTCCTCGGAGGAGAAACCACTTCCGCATATGTCGCCCTCGGTGTGTCCGGCCTTGGTTTTACCCAGGCCTTGTCTGTGTGTGTTGTTGTATTTTGTTTTCTTGTGTGACTGGTTGGGTTTGTCGTGTTTTGTTTACGTGTGTGGGGGGCGGCCTTTGCGCCCTTTGCCTGCTGTGAGTGTCTCTTGTGGACCTCACAACCTTGGTAACCCGCTGTGTGGTTTTTGCCACACAGCGCGCACCTTATTTGTGGGTCCGTGTGTTTGAGTGTGCATGTCCTGGTGTCGTGGGCCTCGGCGCACTTCCTGCATCTCACTGGCATGTTGCAGTGCGCAGTGCGCAGGGACTGCCAGGACCATCTTAATCTCCCTCTTGTTTTGAGGTATGTCAGGGAGTGTTACCTGGTACAGCGGCCACTTACTGTCTATGCTGCCCATTTGTTGTACCACCTTGACGACGTACCCCCGGGCAGTCAGGTCTGTTTTGATTGCCTGGGGGGACACTCGTCTTGGAAGGTCTCTGATAACTATGTTTCTGTTTCGTGTCTTTGTTGTTGGGAAAGTGTAGTGAGGTATGCTTCTTGTGTTGAATAGTGTTTTGACTGTGTTGTAGTGTTCTAGTGTGTGTACTGTGACTTTTATTTTGTCTCCACCGGCAGGTTTTGCCTGGAAACTGCCTCCCCCGATTTCTGTCTTGAGCAACTCGAAAAGCTCCTCGTAGTTTTGAGAAAACTCTGCGACAATCGGGGGGAGGTGGTGGGAGACTTGGTTCTGTGTTTCTGTTGTTTTTTCTGTTGCCTCTGGCTCCTCGAGATGCTGTGTTGCGCGGTCCTATAAAGGCTCCTGGACCAGTGACTGATTCCGGGCGCCGACCAATCAGGTACCTGCGGAATCGGCCGCCGCGCCAGTGGTGGGGGGTTCGCGGCGCGGACCGGGCGTCGAGTCCCTACCGGTTCCTAATACGTCTGTGGCCGCTACCGTCTTCGTGCCGGAGCGTTCTTTTCTAATTTTAGTTATTGCGGGATTCCACGCTGTACTGAGTTGGAAACCAGTGTCTCGATTGATCAGGTTGCTGTTCAACCGAATTTCTACAGCCTCTTTGAAAACTGAATCCCAAAATCCTTTAGCGTCACACAGCTTCTTCGTACCCTCAAAGAGGAAGGTGTGTCCTTCGTTAAGGCTATGTTCCGCTACACTCCGGGCGTATACAGTATTGAATGTGAATGTGGTACGAAATACATCGGACAAACGCAGCGCTGCATCACGCAGAGGCGCTCGGAACACATTAGAAATGTACGCCTTGGTCAGACAGAAAAATCGGCGGTAGCGGAACATAGCCTTAACGAAGGACACACCTTCCTCTTTGAGGGTACGAAGAAGCTGTGTGACGCTAAAGGATTTTGGGATTCAGTTTTCAAAGAGGCTGTAGAAATTCGGTTGAACAGCAACCTGATCAATCGAGACACTGGTTTCCAACTCAGTACAGCGTGGAATCCCGCAATAACTAAAATTAGAAAAGAACGCTCCGGCACGAAGACGGTAGCGGCCACAGACGTATTAGGAACCGGCAGGGACTCGACGCCCGGTCCGCGCCGCGAACCCCCCACCACTGGCGCGGCGGCCGATTCCGCAGGTACCTGATTGGTCGGCGCCCGGAATCAGTCACTGGTCCAGGAGCCTTTATAGGACCGCGCAACACAGCATCTCGACACTTCGCTTGAAGATGATGGGTACGAAACCCTTCGAAACGTTGCGAGAAGACGACGCCCTTACTCGGCTGATCACCCGAGAAGATTTCACGGAAGTATAGTGGGTGTGAAGCAAATGGACAAAAACACACAGATGTACACTCCATGCTGGAAACTGATATGGTATATCTAAAGGCAACATAAAGAAATCTTTCAGATTCTAATCTTCTGGGAAAATGTTTACATGGCATTAACTTATCGGAGAAAATACTGACTTAAAAGAAACGTCTTTTTAGAACATACAAAACAACAAAGCGGTAAATATTCCTAGTTTACTGCTTCAACAAATAAATAATTAAAAGAATAAAATTTGTTTTGACACCTTTTTAAAATAGCATAGTGTTTAATATTCCTGGTTTACTATTTCAACAAGTAAAGAATTAAAAGAATAAAATTTGTTTTGACTTCTTATTTTGAATAGTGTGTAGTACAGTGAACATAATATAAAAATTACACGTAATGCAGTATGTAAGATAAAAATCAGTATCCACCCCACCATGTACTCCACAATGTTTAATTTTTTTCACATAGAAGTCACAATATACTAATTCTTTGGTTAAAGTTTCTCTCCAATATCTATTAAAGTTTTTGAGTTATTAAATTTCAATACACTAATAAATCTATAGGCAATGATGTCCAGGTAACCTTAAGAACTGCAAAAACAATTACGAACAAGCTGAAATAGCAGTATACAGTTAGTTGTACTATTAAAGAACCATAAATTATTTAAACATGGTATACGATAAATATTTTATATTAAACCAGTTTAATGACCGCTGCTTCGCTTGTGTAGCCTCTATGGTACGCACAGACTTTTTTTTTTCTTTAATCGAATTTTTATATGGTTCATAAATTACATATTCTGAATTTTTCACGCTAATGAAGGCCATAGTAGCATGGTATTTTTCGAATGTACTTCTGACCAAAATGTTGTTCTGTTAGCTGGAGTTGGAGGTATTTTTTAATCCTGTCATTTGAGTTGTTGTGGCGATATTTTCATAAAAATCTTCATTTTCTAACACATATTTCTTTAGATGTCAAACACCAGTTTTAATAGATCAAATTTAAATATCGTTTAATATAGCGAAACATTTCCCTAAACATATGTTTATCTCCTATTTCGCGCCCTTATGATTGAACTCCCTCCCTCCCCCCCCCCCGCCCCAAAAAAAACAACAAATAATACTAATTTGCAAGGATTCATTTTAAAAATTGCTTTCTTAATGAAATAATTTCATAAAAACTTTCATTTCCTATGTTTAACCCCTTAGGGGTTGAATTTTCAAAAACACATATATTTTTTAAATTTCTAACTGAGAAGCCAAATACAAATTTTCTTAGATTTAGCTTTAAAAATTCTCTCATAATGAAACATTTTTATAAAAATTTTCACCGCTATTTCATCCCTTAAGGGTTGAATTTTCAAAAACCCTCTCTAGCTTTTAAGTTTCTATCTTTAGCGGTTTTGCCTGGGATATGATGAGTCAGTGAATTAGACAGGCCTTATTATTTCACCCCCTTAGAAAGTGAACTTAAAAAAAGACTGGAACGCGTAATATTTTATTGCCAACCGAAAAGGTAAAGTTTAAAGAGATAGAAGAATTAAAGGAACACAATGAAACGAAGAAATTCTATCATGCCGTGGGAAAGATGAGAAAAAATCTCCAACCCAAACCAAACGCATGCAAAAAAGAAACGGTGAGATAGTAAGAGATGAACAAGAAATATTGCAGAGGTGGGCAGAATACTTTGAAGATATGCTCAACCAAGTCTCAGATTAGGCCCCAAGACGTATACAGGAACAGGTAGAGAACACAGAGGCAATAGAATTTGAAAGAGATGAGACACAAAACCCAACAAGGCTGGAAGTGGAAAGAATGATAAATGAACTAAAAAGACGTGCACCTGATGAAGATGGGATCGTGTCAGAACCAATAAAATCTGGGGTGCAACCTCTAAGATGTGAAATATTTAAACTAATAAAGAACATATGGGTAAATGAAAGCATGCCAGAGGAGTGGAATACTGGGATAATATGTCCAATATTCAAGAAAGGAGAAAATTTCAATTGTGAAAACTACACAGGCATAACCCTACTTAATGCAGTATCGAAGATTTTCTCTGGAGTGCTGAACGAAAGAATAAAGAAGTGCCGCAAAAAGATACTCGGAGAATACCAGTGTTGATTCCGACCAAACAGAGGTACATCTGACCAGTTGTTTGTTGTTAGACAAATAATGGAAAAATTTTATGAATATGATATAGATCTGCACTTCCTGTTCGTTGACTTTAAATATGAAGTCCAGCCAGATATGCGCATATGCAGATGATATTGCCATCGTAACAAGGGATGTAACATCACTTAAAGCAATATATGGACAAATGGAAGCAGAAGGAATAAAAAATGGACTAACTGTAAATGAAAGCAAGGCAAAATGTATTGGTATGTCCAATTCTGAAGCTAAAAGGACACCACAGGACCTGAATATCTCTGATAAATTCTTCAAAGCTGTTAGATGCTTCCATTATTTAGGTATCCTCCTAACCAATGATAATAGTATGAGACAATGTATTAGAGACAGGATAGAAGTAGGAAAGAAAGCCTAAGCTCAGTGTCTGTCAGACCATCAGTGACAGAGCTGCTTGTGCTCCTGCTGGCAATAATGCGAGTACACCATTCGTTTACTATATATTTTTATGAGCTTCAAACAGGGGGGCTTCAGAAATGGATAGGCAATCACAGGATTGTTGTGTACAGATGCGAGCTGAGTTGTTGATCCTTCGCTCACAGCTCCAGGCAGTGTTGGCTTCCGTCACACAGCTTGAGGCTGCTGCCAAGGGGCATTACTGTGGGGGGGGGGGGGGGGGGGGGTCGGACGCATGGATGCAAGGGACGTCGAGGACGACCCACGTGTCCCTCAATCGGTCCACTGCCGTGGCCACCGCAGGTACTGACTGCATTGAGGTTGACCCCTCATCTGTGGTCGAGTGGAAGATCACTCCAAAGTTTGGCAGGCAGTGAAAGACTATCCAAGGGCCGATCATAGGGCCTCCCTGGTTCATTTGACGAACAGGTTTTGGGCGTTACCTGTGGCTAACGAATTCCTTGAGCTGGATGCAGTCGTCCACCCTGTTCCAGAGGAAGCTTCTCAGCCTACAAGGTCTGGGCGTTAACAGAGGGTAGGTTTGCTGGCAGTTGGGAGTTCAAACATAGGTGCATAGTGTGGCCCCTTAGGAACATGGCTGCTAAGGAGGGGAAGGAATTCAGTGTGTACTCCATGTGCATACAGCAAGGAGTCATTCTGGATGTGGAAAGGGTGCCATGAAAAGTACAGGGATCAGCCAACTGCAGGTGGTGGCCCATGTCGATACCAACGACGTATGTCGCTTTGGATTGGAGGAGAAATGGTAAAGACTGCCAGTCTTGCTTGCGATATTAAGGCGGAGCTCACCATCTGCAACATCGTCAACAGAATCGACAGTGGTCCTTTGGTGCAGAGCCGAGTAGAGGGTCTGAATCAGAAGCTCAGGCGGTTCTGTGACCGTGTAGGATGCAGATTCCTTGATTTGGGCCATGAGGTGGTGGGTTTTCAGGTCCCGTTAATAGGACAGGAGTCCATTATACACAGGAAGCGGCTACACGGGTTGCGAGGGCTGTGTGGAAGGGATTTGGTGGTTTTTTTAGGTTAAAGGGTCTCAGGAAACGATAGATAGGGTGACTGTCTAGAAGGGGACAGGTAAAGCACAGTAAAGTAGTTGTAGAAACGATCGGTATTGTAGCTGTAAATTGACGTAGCTGTGTTGGGTAAGAACTAGAGCTCCAAGTCCTAATAGAAAGCACTGAAGCTCAAATAGTTATAGGTACGGAAAACTGGCTACAGCCGGAAATAAGTTCACCCTACATTTTTTTCAGAAGATATAGTTGCTGAACAGTTCAAAGAAAACTTGAGTCTCATTTCATACAGGTACCCCACTCATACAATTATAGTCGGTGGCGACTTTAATCTACCCTCGATATGCTGGAAAAATTGTATGTTTAAATCCGGCAGCAGGCGTAAAACGTCATCCGAAATTGTACTGAATGCTTCCTCAGAAAATTATTTTGAACAATTAGTTCATGAGCTACTAGAAGCGTAAATGGTTGCGAAAGCATACTTGACCTCTTAGCAACAAATAATCCTTGACAAATAGGGAGTATCGTGACGAATACAGGGATTACCGACCACAAGGCGGTTGCTGCTGGGCTGAATACCGTAACACTCACAACCATTAAAAAGAAACGCAAAGCACATATAATTTAAAAAATCTGATAAGAATGCTCTTATCGCCTTTTTAAGAGACAGTCTTCATTCCCTCCGATTTGATTACGCATGCGTAGAAAAGATGTGGAACGATTTCAAAGTGATAATATTGACGACTATTGACATATATATAACTCATAAATTAATAAGTGATGGTGCTGATCCCCCATGGTATACACAACGGGCCAGATCGTTGTTGCAGAAGCAACGAAAAAAGCATGCCAAATTTAAAAGAACGCCAAATCCCCAAGATTGGCAAAGTTTTGCAGAAGTTCTAAATATAGCGCGTGCTTCAGTGCGAGATACTTTTAATAATTTACACAACGAAACACTGTCTCGGAATCTGGCAGAAAACTCAAAGAGATTCTGGTCGTATATAAAGCACACCAGTGGCAAGACGCAATCAATACCTTCACTGCGCGATAACAACGGTGAAGTCACTGATGAGAGTGCCACTAAAGACGACAAGGTAAATATTCAAGAATTCCAATCAAGAACAACTACGAAGATGAGAAACATAGAAATAGATACCCGCGGTGTAGCAAAACAGCTTAAATCACTTAATAAAGGCAAGGCCTCTAGTCCATATTGTATACCAGTCAGTTTCCTTTCAGAGTATGCTGATGCAATAGCTCCATGTTTAGCAATTATATACAACGGCTCGCTGGTAGGAAGTTCCACACCTGAAGACTGGAAAATTGCTCAAGTCACACCAATACTCACAAAGGGAAAAAGGAGGAATCCACTGAATTTCAGGCCCATATCACTAACGTCGATTTGCAGTAGGGTTTTGGAACATATACTGTATTCGAATATTGTGAAATACCTGGAAGAAAACGATTTATTGACATATGGTCAGCACGGACTCAGGAAACATCGTTCTTGCGAAATACAACTAGCTCTTTATACTCATGAAGTAATGATTGCTATCGACAAGGGATGTCAAATTGATTCCATATTTTTAGATTTCCAGAAGGTTTTCGACAAGGTTCCTCACAAGCGTCTTCTAACCAAACTGTGTGCCTATGGAATATCGCCTCAGTTGTGCGACTGCATTCGTGATTTCCTGTCAGAAAGGTCACAGTTCGTAGTAATAGACGGAAAGTCATCGAGTAAAACAGAAGTAATATCCGGCGTTCCCCAAGGAAGTGTTATAGGCCTTCTACTGTTCCTGATCTATATTAACGAGATAGGGGACCATCTGAGTAACCCTCTTAGATTATTTGCAGATGATGCTGTCGTTTACCGTCTTGTAAAGTTATCAGATGACCAAAACGAATTGTAAAATGATTTGTGCTGTGTGGGATCCGTATCAGGTGGGACTGACGGATGACATTGATAAAGTTGAAAGAAGGGTGACTCGTTTTGTTTTATCGCGAAATAGGGAAGTTAGTGCACAGACATGATACGTGAATTGGAGTGGCAATCATTAAAACAAAGACGTGTTTCATTGCGACGGGATCTTCTCATGAAATTTCAATCACCAGTTCAATTGCGAAAACATTCTGTTGGCACCCACCTACATAGGGAGAAGTGATCATCATGATAAAATAAGAGAAGCCAGGGCTGGCACAGAAAAATTTAAGTGCTCGTTTTTCTCGCGCGCCGTTCGAGAGTGAAACGGTAGAGAGACAGCTTGATGGTGGTTCATTGAACCCTCCGCCAGGTATTTAAATGTGAATAGCAGAGTAATTATGTAGATGTAGATGTAGAAACCTAAAGATAAGAACTCTCTTATTACAAGAACAACTAAACTGAGACTATACTATTCCCTTGTACGACCTGCTGCCACATGTGGATCAGAAACATGGACAATGACAGAAGCAGACAGTAACAGCTTAAGGGCATTTGAAAGGAAAATCTTACGAAAAATCTATGGGCCTATGAGAGAGGCAGAAGGTTGGAGAGTGAGATACAACCATGATAGAGGAGCTTATACAAGGGAAAGATATAGTGAAATTTATCAAATCTCAAAAAGTACGTTGGTTACGACATATGGAGAGGATGACAGAAGACATAATGCCCAAACGAATAATGAATGCCAGACTATATTCCACCAGAAGGAAGGGGAGACCTAGATGGATGGACAATGTGCTGGCTGTCCTTATCAAGATGGGGATTCGTGAATGGAAGAAGAAAGCTGAGAACACAGACACATGGAGGGAGACTGCTGAGAAGGCCAAGGCCCAACAGGGGCTGTAGTGCCGAAGAAGAAGAAGAACAAGAAGAGAAGCCAAATTAAAATGATCAAAGACTTAGCTTTAAAAATGCTTTCAAAAGGAAATAATTTCTTAAAATGTTTCATCCTCTATTTCCCCAAGAACACTGAAACACGTAGATATTTTTTTATTTTTTATTTGTAACCGAGAAGTCACATACCAATTGTCATGGATGTACCTTTAATATGCTTTAGTAGTTTCTTTAATAATGATTTATTTTCTAAAAAATACTTTCATCCACTATTTCAACTGCATAGGGGTTGAATTTCTAAAAATTCTAAGACATATGTTTCTTTATTTCTGATAAGGAAACTAAATACAAATTTGCGTAGTTCTAGCTCGAAAACAGCCTTACTAGCGACGTTTTTTCTTAAAAAACTTTATCCCCTTTTCCACTACCATAGGAATGGAATTTCGAAAAATCCCTTCTTAAACGGTGCCTGCAGTATAAGACCAACACCTTCTCCAAATTTCAAGTTTCTAAGCTTATTGGCTTGGGCTGGGCAACGAGTCATTCAGTCACCCAAGACATTTCCTTTTACATGTAGAGACCGAAGTGAAAGAGGAAAAAACTAAAATTAACTCTGGTTGGAAGGCGCATGCAGAAAGTCTCAAACTCTCCTTTATAAAGTAGGGTTATTGATTAAAAAACCAAATAGTGGCACTTCAGACATAGCCACTTTTACTGCATATCGCAAGTGGCATTTTACACTGACTTTGCAGTCAGCCTTATAGGTATGTCCAATATGTTGCTCAGACAAAACTGTCATTAAATTTTTAATGATACCTTTGAGGCCTGCATGTGTGTATATACATGATCTGAACTAATTGCAGGGACAGGGTGGTAAAAAAAATATTGGCTTCGTGGTTAATGAGGAAATAGTTGTGAGATTTCTCGACAGGTGCCTCTGGGTAGTCTTGCTAGTAGTCACTATCCATTAAATGTTCTTGTTTTCTTCGAACTGCCGCTGTACTGAGAAATCAGCGTGTATAGCGAAATTGGATGCGAGTTCGGTTTACGAAGGTATTTTTTCAGGAGGAGTGGTGCGGGGGAGGGGGGGGGGAAGGGGCGGCAGCTATCCACCTCTTCTCGTTCCTGAGTACACCCTTGCCTACTTTTCATATATCCACATCTACGTAGCTATTCTGCAAATCACACTTAAGTGTTTGGCAGGGGGTTCATTGAAACAGCTCCACTATAATTCACTGTCGTTCCACTCTCGAACGTCTAGCTCAAAAAACAAGCACCCTGTATATTTCCGGGCCAGCTTTGATTTTATTATGATGATCATTTTTCCCTATATAGATCGGCGTCAACAAAATATTTTCGCTTTCGGAGGGGAAAGTTGGTGACTGCAGTTTTATGAGAAGATCCCACCGCAACGAAAAACACCTTTGCTTTAATGGTGTCCATCCCAAATCCTGTACAATGCTCGTGACACTCTCTCCCCTATTTCTCGATAGTACGAAACGCGCTGTCCTTCTTTGAATTTTCTCAATAAAAATAAATGTAAATGTCGTGTGACTAGGACCTCCCGTCGGGTAGACCGCTCGCCGGTTCAAGTCTTTCGATTTGGCGCCACTTCGGCGACTTGCGCGTCGATGGGGATGAAATGATGATTAGGACAACACAACACCCAGTCCCTGAGCGGAGAAAATCTTCGACGTAGCTGGGAATCACACCCGGGCTCTTAGGACTGACATTCTGTCGCTCTGACCACTCAGCTTACAGGGGGCGGACAACTTTCTCGATATATTCTATTAATCCTATCTGGCAAGGATCCCGCACCGCACAGCAGTTCTCCAAAAGAGGACGGACAAGCTTAGTACAGGTAGTCTCTTTAGTACATCTGTTTCATCTTCTAAGTGTTCTGCTAATAAAATGCAGTATTAGCTTCTCCTTCCCCACATTTTCTGTGTTTTCTTTCTAGTTCAAGTTGTTCGTAATTGTAGTTCCTAGGCATGTAGTTGAATTTATGTACTTTATATGTGACTGATATGTCTTGTACCCGTAGTTTAACGGATTCGTTTTAGCACTTATGTGGATGACCTCATACTTCTCATCATTTTCAATAGTGAGGGCACTACCCGTTACTTGTCGAAGTTCACGACGCCTTGGCAGTGTATTAGAAGAATCGTGTAGCGTCGTCCGAAGAACGAGGTACGACGGAAAAGTTGGTGCCTCACGACGGAACCACAAGCGAGCACAGTCGCTACCAGACGCAGCGACGAATGATAAACGTCGGTGTAGACACACCCTCAAGAATTTCCATCCACCGCCACTGCTGAAGACTGACTGACAGTAGAGCAGAGTGCCGCTCAGCTTGCCCTGCAATCATCGCCGAAGAGGGCAGCATCGTCTCAGTACAGAGCCTGCAGATTATACTGAATTGCACACTGAGAGAAGAGACTTTTCTTCTGTATTGTATTAACTGCTACGTTAGTGTTCAGTGACAGTAACAAGTATACACAGACACTGGTGGGGACATGGATTGTTTCAGAGTTGCGTATTTCATCTTGTTCAAGTTATAAGGAAATGACGCAATAATCTGTGTTTGTTTTAGTATCCACTATGCCTCCTGCAAAAGTAAATCTAAGAATCCAACCCAGTGCATACGAGTATTTTTCGTCCAGCCGACAAATGGTGTGTCGTTTCGGTCTGCTGTATATCAGGACACGTAGGTCACATTCGCTTTGCACCCCTTCTTGGGATTCGGACGGATTTTATTAGAGTATTTGTCACCTGTATGATAGTTACGATGCTTCCATTTTCGCAGTAGTGATTGTGATGGATCTTCGTCCATTTTCATTTCCATGTACTCATGTGATGATCGGGTAAATATGCTAGTGCTGAACTGATTTCGACATTAATCATGGTGGTAACTGCGGGGACCAGTCTAGTAGGTGTCTCCCTTCCTGTAGCAGGTCTGGCGCAGTGGCGAGTAACGCACTGGAACCAACATCGGGGCACTTGCCAGCAAAATCGGTGGCGGTTACCAGAGAAGTTACGCTGTTATCCCGGTATCTGGGGTAGTCAGTAACTGAAAGTGCTGACATCACGGAATTGCGCCGATCTGTTTACATGTTTGTTTGCGTTTTTGCCCCGTATGGAAGATACCTTAAATCTGACGTAAATTACAGATGTTATGGCTGCAGTGGTGCAATATGTCAACGGCATAACCGGGTTCTGCATCCGTTCCACACTACGTGCTGTGATCTGCTTAGTGTAAGGTGGCCGTACGAGAGAAAACTGAACTACGAGGAAGTGACATAATTCAACATTAAATAAGTGATACGTCAGTAAACAGTTTTCGTTAAATAAAATCTGACGTTTGATGTGGACGTCCTTGGTGTTAACGTTAGTTTTCGCAGTCGATTCACTAAACCTGAGTTACATATTATAACCTTCAACGGGACTTCGCGTTTAAAGTAGATTGCAAGGATAAGTATTTTATTTGTGCATTACATGATTTTAGGACTATTTAACTTTTATTGCTAAAACATGTATTACGATATGGAATAAAACGAATACTCGATAGACTACATGTGGGGATTCCCTGTAGAACGAGCGAACGCGGATGCGTAGGTGCAGGGAGTGCAGCAACCGGTTTCAAATAATGGGTGCTCACTGTCGCTTCGAATAACCATTGAGCGCTTGTTGGCTCACGCAAGGTGCGTTATGTTAAATGCGCAGATAAGGTAACTCGACCATCATCGTTCGTGGTGTGCACTATAAAATTGTGATGCTCAGTGTAGTGTATTATTTCTGCCGCCAGGGTAGCCGAGAGCGCTAACGCGCTGCTTCCTGGACTCGGGTAGGCGCGCCGGCCTCGGATCGATTCCGCCCGGCGGATAAACGACGAGGGCCGATGGGTGCCGACCAGCCTGGATATGGTTGTTAGGCGGTTTTCCACATCCCGCTAGGTAAATGCCGGGCTGGTCCCCATGTTCCGCCTTAGTTACATGGCTCGCAGACATCTGAACACTTTCGCACTATTCCATGGATTACACTCGACGCAGACAGTTGGGGTACGCTAATTCCGTCCGGGGGGGGGGGGGGGGGTGACGGCAGGAATGGCATCCGGCCACCCCTTAAACATTAACATGCCAAATCCGATTAACGATGGCTGACCTTGCGTAACTGCGGGACAAGGCTCAAGCGATAGTGTAATGACTTTCTATGTGTATAACTATGCCGAAACCACAATTCTTGGCTTCAAGACCCACATTTAAAAGATTGGCTTCACATTATTAAAATACTACGGGTCAGGTAGCGAAGTGCAAATTTTGTGGTACAGTTTTAAGGAATCACTATACAGATTTGAAGTCTTACGGGATGTTAAAACAGTATCTTCAACATCAAAAGGTAAGCTCGCTATTTTTAAATTAATTAGTCATTCATTTATCGGTTTTACATCTTAGGCTACTCTTTAACTAAGTAAATTGTTGCAGGTTGTAAGTATGCAGCCTAAAATTCCTTTTAAGTCACAGCCCATTGGGAATAAAAAAACGAAGAAGCAAGACTTGCGCATTATTCATAGCTATGCATACTACTATACGTGTAGTCGACCATTTGGAAGAGGTAATTAATCACAGTCATGAAAAAGATATCGAAAACGTTCAGCTACTCCGAACTAAGTGCACCCCAGCTATAGAAAACGCGTTAGCACCGCATTTCACTGACGTTGTAAAATAAGATTACAAAGATTAGGTTATTAACTCATGAATCTACTGATATTTCTGCACATAAATGCTTGGGATTGGTAATAGTTTATTATAGTAAATTACACCAAAAAATAGTGTCTA
This sequence comes from Schistocerca nitens, assembly GCF_023898315.1. Classification (NCBI taxonomy): domain Eukaryota; kingdom Metazoa; phylum Arthropoda; class Insecta; order Orthoptera; family Acrididae; genus Schistocerca; species Schistocerca nitens. The sequence goes on from NC_064615.1 coordinate 732,375,392, forward strand.
CATACCTTGTTGACCTTGCTGAACTGAAGGATTGGAATACTGAAGCTATTGTCTCAACTATGAAGACACTTCAACGATTCGATTTTCGATTTGAAAATGGGTATTGATACAGATAATGCCTCTGTCATGGTTGGAGTAACTAATGGAGTTTTTACGAAATTGAAAGAAGAGGTACCACACCTGATTTTAGTACGTTACTTGTGCCATTCCTTGCAACTGGCTGTTTCAGCTGCTGCAAAAGAATATTTACCGAGAAATTTGGAGTTCTTAAGTAAAGAGATCGATTTAGTAGCTCCTCATCGAGACAGTGTCTTTATAAGGAGCTATACAAAACCATCAACGATGGACAGAAACCATTAAAAATAGTTCAAGCATGCCAGACCAGGTGGTTATCAATAGAATCCGCTGTATCAAGAATATAGACGCAGTGGTCAGAGCTAAAAACATTTTTCCGTAGCTAAAGTGCCCGAAAGGTGTCACATGACAGAATTATTGCACGTTGTGTATGCGAACGAGATTAATTACGCATATATTTCATTTTTATATGAAATATTAATTGAAATAAACACAGTCAATAAAATATTCGAGTCGAAAGATACAGATCACTCCAAACTCTTTTATGAGTTGACCAGCCTAATACATATGCCTCTCAGATAAGTTACGTTACCTGCAAATAAAGTTCATATTTATGCTCAAAATATTCGTGATTTCTTCGATCGAAAATGTTATCTGGGATTTCGCTTTGAAAAGCAATTGCTCGAAATGAGAGAAAAATGATTATACGGGAGGACGAAGAAATGTTGCGTAATCGGTGCATAGCATTTATAGTAAGTCTAATTTAAGAAATAAAAACAGGTCACCAGAAAATTTAACGTCGATGAAAATAATTTCCAGAGTAAGTGTTGAACAAGCACTTAATCACATCAAAGATAATCTAATTTATACATTGCCTCAGTTCAATAAAAGTTTAGAATTTATAGCTAGATTCGAATATCAGTGGCGAAAAATTCATTTGTTGAACTGGAACGAGATAAAATACAGAAAAAAATTTTGGACTGAAATATTGCATTTCAAAGATGCTCAAGGGGAATCCAGGTTTGAGGAATTATCGACTTTTGCAATTACTCTCCTAATATAGCCTCATTCCAATGCCGATGTTGAGAGACTATTTAGCAGTATGAATGTAATAAAAAACAAGCAGAGGAATAGAATGAAATTAAATCTTTTAACTGCTACATTAAGAATACGCTGCGGTTGGAGGTTGGAAGGAAAATACTGCAACGAATATGAAATTCCAATAAATGTTGTAACACAGATCGCTACCAAAGAATTTTATCAATCTGAAACCGACGATGATGATGATGCGGACAAAAATGAGTCATATGAAGAAGACGAATTCATTTAAATAATTCGCTGTTGTTATAGAACTTTTTGTATGTTCCGGACCTTGACTTGCTGATTTATTTATTGTATGTTCATTTAACGACTGTGAATATTTTATTACTTAATAATAAAAGAAACTAATTACTAATATACTTATTGACATCTTGGGTTGTCGGGTGTTCTGCCGGATATCAGCGTCGTACTTGCACGATATTTCGGTCACGTAGCTTGTAACCTTCATCAGGTGCGACCTGAGACTGCTCCTCGAGTAGACCTGGTCCAGTATTTATGCCTATGGCCTTCCCATCCACCAACGGCTGCAGGCGCTTCCTCTGTGGTCTGCACCCATTACACGCTCCAACAGGTCGTGGTGAGCGGGCGCGGACCGCAGGGGGAACGCTTGGTACCCCAGACCATAGATGAAACCCCCAGGAGCGGGTTTGGTGGGCGCGGACCGCAGAGGGAACACCTAGAACCGCAGCGGACGGAAGACGGAGCAGCAACGCTCCAGCAGGTCGTAGGGAATGGGCGCGGACCACAGAGGAAGCGCCTGCAGCCGTTGGAGGAGGGGGAAGGCCATAGGCATAAATACTGGACCAGATCCACTCGAGGAGCAGTCTCAGGTCGCACCTGATGAAGGTTACGAGCTACGTGACCGAAATATCGTGCAAGTACGACGCTGATATCCGGCAGAACACCCGAGAACCCAAGATGTCAATAGATCGCCGGGAAAGTCCGAAGAATATACTTATTGTTTTCTTTCATAACAATTTTAAAAAAAATTGTGGAAACATTAACGATTATGAGAGTAGGGGCATTTTTGTTAGTGGTTTTCTGATGGTTTATGCGCTTGAAACTGGTGGGGAACTCACATTTACTGTTGGCAGCACTGTGCAGGCTGTCGTCCAAAGCCGTATTCTTATTGCATAGTATGTGTTACGTTATCACAACCTGCTAGCAACAGGGTTGTTTTGAGCACGACTCAGTCTTGAGTGTTTCATCTCAAAGTTGCTGTTTGCAGCGCAGGGTAGCCCAGCGCTCTGGGGCGTCTTGTCAGGGTCCACGCGGCTTCTCCCATCGGAGGTTCGAATCTTCCCTCCGATATGGGCGTGTGTGTCGTCCTTCGCGTAAGTTAGTTTAAGTTAGATTAAGTAGTGTGTACACCTACGGACCGACGACCATAAGACCTTACCACAATTTTCCAAAAAAATTGCTGTTATGTTTTCAAACCTTTTAAATTCGGTAAGGTTTTTATCTCTTATTCTATGTGAACAGGCTTTGAATTACTCATTTTCAACCTACTTGGTTATTCATCCACGCTTCTCATAAACAAATGAAATATTATGTTCGGTTCTGTTAAATAGTATTTTTTGGAGGACGACATTTTCGTCTTTGTCTGTTGCCTTTACTTAAAAATCAGGGTAAACATTTATATATCCACACATACCGGTAATGTATGGGCACTCGTAAATTTGTTCAAACACAATAGGGGTATATGCAGTAGCAATATTTAATTAATGCTATTTAGTCCATTGTTTCACGAAATGGTCAAATATTATTAACCAGAGGCATACCTCATTGTTGGTGGTAGCTAGTTGTTTCTTGCGTACCCATTGGCTGGCGCCGCGCAAGTCAAATGTCGCGTGACTTTTCGAACAAGTGCGACCTTGTATCGAACGCAGCGGCGTATCGGGAAAGCTGAAACCTGTTAGAACGCGAGTATCGTTTGCCCAGTCCTAATTAGCAGAGGTTAATCGAATTGTCATATATTCGTCTGAACAGAAATCCATGTCTCCCTTCCATTTCACTTCACTTACTCCCCTCACTATATTTAAACTAAGCCTTTGTGTTTCTATTTTGAGATTTTCTAGGTTCCGCACCACATTCATTGGTTACCATCCCTTTTAGTAATGATCAGCACTTCCTTAGTAGTTCCCTACCAGAAATGCGAATGGAGGACTGATCTGAAGTCCTTCACTGATGGAGAGATCATCATGACACTTCTCAGTTACATGCCATATGTCCTGTGGATGCACATTGTGTGACTTTGATGTAGCGATTTAAACCGCCTTCTGCATCCTCAAGTCGTTTATCATTGCTGACTCTATCGCTTTTCAGCGGCGGCTTCCCGCACCAAGAGCAAGAGATTGCGCTGAACCTCTGTTTGCTCATCTGCCCTCTTACACAAAGCCGCTGGCAGAATGAGCGTGATTTACAATTAAGCGTGAGCTGTCATACCCTACATATGTATCCAGTACAGTGCGTTAGGGACACTGACGCCATATCGTAGCATAAAAACTATATCGTCGACATAGGCTGTAGGTCGAAACATAGCTCCACAGAACATCATGCTCATAACCTTCTGAAGAAGGCTGCACAACAGAGGTTCAAGCGTCAGTGCAAGCGGGATTGTCGATAACGGCCACCCCTGCCACACAACAAGTGTGATGGGAATAGGCCACATGAGGCGGTCACTGGTCAGGACTTTGGAGGTAGCTCTTTGAAGGAAGCGTATGACCACGTTAATGAAGGGCTGTGGGTGCCCCATGTTCAGGAAAGTGTGCGTCAACTAAGTGTGGTCGACCTGGTCGAAGGCCTGGCTAAACGTCGGTGATGCCAGGCTGCCTGCTAACTTGTCAGTTTTCGCAAGGGCTATCATATCACGATATCTACACGAAGCAGTTTGGATACATAACGACGCTTGATCGTGTGAGATGTCGCTGGACGATAATCGTGAATCCGTGCTCGACCTTTCGCTTTTGGGATAGGGATGGCCATCCCTTAAACTAAGGTAGCGGGAATAGACATCTCTTGAGGACTGGAGGACTTGACAGATGGATCGCAGTGCAGTGCGAGAAAATTCTGGAACGTTTGAAGCCCGGTAATCTATAGGTTTTGTCTTTACTGATGGCGTCAAGCACTTCCTCCTTAGTAACGCCCATCATCAAGTCGTCAGCAATGGTGGGGTTTAACGTACCAAGATCGGCTGTGTACCTCCAAGACCATCAGTTGGTCGGGGTACAGAACTGAGTAGAAAGCGTCCATTCGTGAATGACTGTGCCCTCTGTTGGTCGGTGACTGTGTGTCACGATTTGTCAGTTGGTCCTGTTTACCGCTGTCTGTCTCCCTGGTGAGGGCGCCATCGAAGTTTAAAGACGGTGTAACAAAAGTCAAATGACTGCTGGTTTCATGCAGCAGTATCGCTCCTGCACACAATCAAGGTACCCCAGATGATCGGTTTGCATAAGCAATCCAGCACTCTAGTATTGAGGAATATGCTCCTAAGCAGCGGACACATCAGAGTGCCAGGTATCCTCGCTGTCCACTTTACAGTCAGGGGAAGACACATAAGCTACCAGGGGCCTTGGCTACGCCATACCTGCTGGCGGCAGATGGTGACAGCACTTACGTAGGAGGTATGGTATGTAAAGGCAGTTGGTTACAGCTCTGCATCTCGCAGCGCTGGCGTAGGGAGAGGAGAGACATATACCCGGTCAATGTGGCTGTATGAAAGGCTCGTATAATGGGTGAACCTGGAGCGCCTCCGTTTTGACGGTCCCAAGCATCCACCAGTCTAAGGTCCTGAACACGAGACCTTGCTTGGCACATGGAGAGGTAGTCCTTTGGCGCTAGCAAGCTGTTAAGCTCACCGCCAAGAACGATCTCGGCGGCGTGTGGAACCAGACGGAGAGTAGAAATTGTTGAGTTGCACATCTAGCACTGAAAGCATTATGCCTCTGGCACTGGGGAGGTAGAACACGTCATCAGCCTATAGCCTCTCCTTGAGAAGTGTCGCAACGCCAATGCTGGAGGGTGAAGCGTGGGGCGTACACGCGTTATAACCGTGTATGTCAGGGAATGCTGCCGCACTGACCTCTTGGAGGAAGTCTTTATCGACGTCGACTGTGATTTTAATGTATGGACCACCACATAAATCCTGCGGTTCGTTAATATTAGTTTCTCTAAGCAAATCATCCTCTGCCTCTTAAAAATATAAATCTTATTGCAGATGGTTCTTATTATCATTAGATAGCTGTATAGGGCAGATTTCTACCTGTGTGCTTGTGTCGGGAATAACTTGTATTGCTTGATTGGATTTATAAGTTGGATTTGAACAGGTGTGCTCAGTAGTGTTGCAAGTAAAATCTGTCTTAGATGTTCAATTAACTGACTCTCTGAACTGAAATCTGTCTCATGCTTATAACGCCTCTGATATGTTCAATAATCCTTTTATTTACCTCACAGTATTGTATTATAATGTACTGGCATTCAAAAAAAAACATCACTAATGTCGACTGGAACAAGTTGAACGTCCTGAGCCTCACTGTCATGATCAATTACTTCAGTATAAACCATACCGTCCAACTCTTCTAACTTAAGTATACCAGCATAATCTTCAACCACTAAATCATTAATACTGACTCCACTCACCTGGGTGTCACACACTTCCACCACTACTGACTCAGGATAAGCCTCCCCCTCCCCATCACAATTAGCTACAAAAGTCTCCTGCTCAGTGTACATTAAACTACCAGTATCAAAGTAAGTTGATAAGGAGCTACAGTACATTTTTACTGCGATACGTCAGTTTAATTATGAATCCCAAAACTTACTTTCAAAATTCGTTGCTTTAACAGAATAGTCAGACACACTCTCATCATCGCACTCCTCTTGATCTGAATTTGTTATTGCCTGGTTATGAAAATTATTTACCTCCTCCGCCTGACAGACACCAAGTGAAGGTATTAACAGTTTTTCTGGTTCTGGTTACTACGGTTTCTGTTCTGACTATTACCGTTACCATTCCTATTATTATTATTATTATTATTACTATTATTGTAAGTATTATGGTTCCTTCTGTTACTATTGCGTCTATTTTGCTGGCTGTCATTTTAATTGTTGTTCCCGTTGTAATGTGAGTTATTAAATCTAACCTCTTCCTCAAAGTCTTTGTCAAGTTTATCAACACGTTTAAAAAAACTCTCTAATGAATCATCGGTACTAGAAACAAGGCCCCAAGGAGCTCTCGTTGGTAGACGTCTTTTCAAGGCGTCAGTAAGAACAAGATCATCAAAAGATTTGTCCAGATCAGAAAGCTTACGTCTCTCATAAAATTATAAAATTCTCGCGGCGAGAGATTACCTGGTCTGACCTACTACCCTTCAAAAAATGCTGTTTTTATACCCTCTTGTTTACTTTTGAACCAGAATTTAATCAAGAACATCTGTTCGAATTCATTAAATGTTATGTTCGGCTTTACGTTTTGATCAACTCATGACAACGCTTCACCATCAAGCAAACGTTTGGCTAGTTTAATTTTCACAGAATCAGGAAAGTTCGGTGGAAAACTATCTTTACATTGTGTATTTTAAAATCCCCACGGAAGTGTTTAAGAGATAAATTGTTACAAAATGGTAGAAAATTTCCACAGATTTGCGGATATGACATATTTCTTTCAACATCACTTGATTTGATGTTAGCCTGTTGAAAATTTTCAGACAAAATTTCAATTTTATTATTAACACTGGTAGTATGGTTATGAATTTGATCATTATTTAGTTTTAGTTTCTGTTAGATGAATTCGCTTTCCTGCTCTATATATTCTGTGTAATTTTGAATTCAGAGGTACTTCTACCTAACCTAGCGTGAATAACATCTTCAGTGCTCTCCACACGAAACCGTACGTGGTCAGCCTTATCGTTTACTGTTTGAATTTCACGGGCAGGCGACTCACGTGAATGGCTAAGTTTTGAAAGAGAGCCTGAATTTTCCTTTCCATTGTCTTAATAGTGTCATTTAGATTAGCAGTACTCACTTTTAGGTCACTGTTTTGACTTGTAAGTGCATTCTTTAAATCATTATTCTGACGTGCAAGTTTGAGATAAAAGAGTTGAGAGAACCTTTCTAATAAACATGAGACCTGTTCATTTAGGGGAAACCTTAAGAAATGTCATTCGTCGGATGATTGTTGCAGGTTCGGTGTCGACGATTGAGGACGTTAAGTATATGAAATCTCTCCAATTGCATCAAGATTTTCCGTGCTTGCCATATTTGAGGATAGTATTGGGCACAAAACACGAAAAAAAAACCTCCCTAACCAGATTATCATACACCCAAATACACAATTATCCTGCTTATTAACAGTCACACGACAAAAGAAAGTTGTAAAAATGATATGCTGAGGAAAAGTAATTACAAATTAAAATTTGCACTCGTCTCAAATGTAGTCACACTATGAGCTGCCGTACCACACTTTCTGTCTAGTCCCAACTGGCGTCCGATAATCGATTGTCACACGTCACAATTAGACTCTGAAATGTAGTGCAAAAATTAGTACACAGACTTACATGTATCCCAGCTCAGCGACACGATATTAAAATGCCATCCTTAATTGTGGAAGGACGCTGAGTGAGAAAAATATACAGTATCTCAAGTTCAGACTATAGTTGGTCAGTGGTAATGCTGAATTCTCAATCATACCATCGGAGCAACATAATAGTTTGCGCCTCCACCATTCAGAAGTACGAAGACGAGTGAAACTAGAACATTTCAATCACAGTTAATGAAAGTTCACATAATAATTTAGCTGCTCCATATTATGAGATACTCAACTTTGTACCCTCGGGGTTTGTTGCTTCAGGAAGTCCTCGATGCTTGCGTCGCTGTAGTACTAATTTTGAAATAAAACACAGAGTATAACACTTTTCTTATCACATATTGTGTCTGATTACCAAGTACATAGGTGGAATATATATTGCCCATCAGTCAGCCTCCGAAAAACTGTCACACAAACAGCTTTCGAAAGACAATAACGCAGGCTGACTTTGTGAGTCATGCGCCACTACGTTTTATACAAAACAAAACAATCGAATACGTTACTGAATATAAGATTTACAAACTAACAATTAAAAGTCATGAGATGATTTTTAGTTACTTGCATCAAAAAATGAGCCCAATTTTGCCATACATGTTGTGATATTCGATTTGAAAAAGTCTGCTTAATTTCATATATAATTTCAATGAATTTACACTACAACAGTTTAAGTTACATTTTACTTGATTATATACAAATTACTTTGAATCAAATACTACCAAGAGTATTTCGGTTTCCTCTCAAGTGGAGTTATCACCATAAATGATCATAATGAATAAGCATCGAAGTTTTTCAGAAGTAGGAGAGAGGTTAATTTTCAAGACTATGTGGTGCAACATGACTTCACAGATCATATCACGAAATTTCGAAGTTGGATTATTAAGAAAGAGGTTATTCCCCTTAGTTGCTAATATAAATCGGGTAGCATATTAATGTGAAAAATCATCTGAGGTAATACACTCATTTGTACAAATTTCTTGAAAGACAGTTTACTACTGAAACTGGTTATAGACGTAACAGTATAAAATCCAGAAAATTAAAAAAATCGAGCTAAATTGATCTCTTCAGAGGATGTTGACACGAGGAAGAAATTTCAAATAGTGATGGGAAGGTAGTCCCATTTCGACGGTCGAAGGTTTGTTTGATCCGTGGGAGAATGTCACAGAGATACTGAAGTAGTTGAACTGGAAGTCTCTTGAAGATCTTGAGAAAGTATGTTACCAAAGTTTCCAGATCTGGCTTTAAACGATGACTCCAGGAACATACTACAATCCCCTACGTATCGCGAGGATAAGATTAGAATAAGTACTGCACGCGCAGAGGCATTGAAACAATCATTCTTCCCGCGCTCCATACGTGGAGGGAACGGGAAGAATCACTAGTAGTTGGTAGAATGGGATGTATACAGTGCACCTCACAGTGGTTGCAAAGTATATATGTAAATGTAGATGTATATGAGGACATCTTGTTTGGGTCCCGTCTGCAGTTCTCGCGAACACGTGCAGTCTGTTTACACTTTCACCACCGCATAGTGCTACGTCCGTTGATAGACGCGCCATGGCTCACGCGTATCGAAAATCTGCGATCAGTTTTCAGTCGGACTATACACTACCCAGGAGCTTTGAAATTAAGTGTTCCTTCCTCGACGAAATTCACCTCGTCCCCAAGAACATAGTAGGCATCTACCTTTCTATCCCCAGTTGTGTCGTATACGTCAAAATAACAAGCGACGCCGTCTGTCCAGATATGCCAGCGGCCTCAAGTTCAAACACGATGACGGTCACATAGGAGCGGTCACCGTGGATTTCAAGGGGCACGGATTAGACTCTCTGCGTGTTTTCGAGCTTCCGTTTGAAGTGCTACTTGACGTTGTCATTGCTGTCTCACAACCGTAATTATTGTATTCTCCAACAGTTTATTGAACGTAACTTCTTCTACAATACAATAGCTGGCTGTACAATAGATGTAGACGTCCGTCGATCTAGTCGGAGGTGTGGCTCCTCTCGGTCCACTGGTACTTCGATCGGCGGTGCAGTACAGCGGCTTCGGTGATATCTTCTCGGAGACTCTGCTACAGCGGTTGCCATTAGCAGCGGACGAAGACTGGTCTGCCTTCGACCGGCCGGGCCTATATAGTGAGCTGGAGCCAATAGAAACCAGGCGTAGGAATCCGTGGCCGGATATGTCGCGGCGACCTCTGCAAGGAAAGGTTCCTATTAATCGACTGGAATCTTCGGCGTGTTTACCTGATGTCTTCGCCTGTTTGGCTGTTGGTTTGTTTCCCTCATACCGTGGTTGTTATGCGGTGCTGCCTACCATTTAGGGGAACCCGATGGCAGACAGTACACAGCTCCCTTCCCGATGGGGGAGAGGAGGGCGACGTCGTCCTGCTCGGCCTTGGCGGCCTCGTGGAGGAGGCGGTGAAAACTAGCCCCCGCAGAGTAAGCCGCGGCGTGGCGGGCCAGACGGGCGGAGCTGCGTCCCGGAAGAGGCGGGGAAGCCGGCCGCGACGGCGCCGGGGGTATAGGTTCATCGACGTCCGCGGGATGCTGCCCAGAAAGTGGATCGTGCGGGCGTCGCTGGCTAGGCTGCGACATCGGCGGCGCCGGTGCCAATGGCATGGGGGCATCGTCAACGATGGCGGATGGCGCAGCCGGTCGGGCCGGTGGAGGAGCCGGTGGAGCCTGCAGCCGCTATGGAGACGACGGCTGTTGCTGCTGGACGGGGTCTGGAACCCCTGCATGCCGACCATGGGTGGAAGGGAGCACATCCGGGCGGCGGGAAGAAGGCGGCGGAGCGGCTTGCCGGAAAGAAGAGGCGGTCGAAAAACCCTGATACCGGCGCCGGAGTTGGTTGCGGTGCCTGCGGACTACTGTGTCGGCGATGCGGACGTCAAAGAACTGACGGCCCCGCGGCCGGACGATAACCCCCTGAATCCATCCGGCTCTCAGGCCGAAACCTCGCGCCCAGATAAGGGATCCCGGAACAAAGGGAGCCTATGCAGTCGGAACCCATTGTTTGGGTCCGGGCCGGAGGAGGTGCAAAAGGGTACGAGGTTGCCGGCCATACAAAAGTTCCGCCGGACTACGGGAGCCGATGGGCGTCGACCGATAGGAACTGAGGAACAACGTCAGAAACTCGTCCAAAGTGTGGGCGGCGGCATATTTTGTCATTTGCGCCTTCAATGTCCGAACGAGGCGTTCGGCCTCGCCGTTCGATTGCGGGTGAAAGGGTGGAGTGAGGACGTGTTGGATGCCGTTGGCAGAACAAAATGTCGCGAATTCCTGGCTCCGGAATTGAGGGCCGTTATCGGTAACAATTGTTAGCGGCAACCCTTCCAAGGAAAAAACTCTCTGGGGAGCAGCGAGGGTCACTTCCGAAGTGGTGCTGGTACAACGGATAACGAACGGAAAATGTGAAAAGGCATTGGTGACGAGAAGCCATTGGAAGCGAGGAAGGGGCCGGCGAAGTCCCAATGAATTCGATCCCAGGGACCCACCGGCTTAGGCCAAGAGAGGAAGGTTTGAGGGGGCCGGGACAGCTGTTGGGCGCACATGGAAAAATTCTGAACCGTGTGAGTAACGTCCCTGGAAAGCCCGAACCAAAAGACGTGACGCCGGGCCAACGCCTTGGTGCGAGCGATTCCCCAATGGCCTTGATGTAAGAGACGAAAGACTTCGGTCCGTAGATGCTGGCGAACGACCCACAATAGGACACCATCCACAGCCAACAGCTGATGGCGGATAGAAAAAAAGAGTCGAAGGTGCTGCTGGTCGCGGGTGCGGGTACATCTGGGCCACCCGTGCTGAACATAGGAGTGGACACGGCGCAACAATGGGTCACGCGTGGTCGCAATTGCCACCGTGGAGGCCGTGATGGGAAACCCGCGCAGGGTGTCGTGCATCGCTTCATCCACTTGGAAACACGAGGACGTCCGAAGAGTCAAACGCAGGGTCGGGACCAAGAGGAAGGCGGGAAAGAGCATCCGCGTTGGCGTGCTGGGAGGTGGACTTAAAATGCAAGGTGTAAAGGAATTTCGAGAGGAACAGTTCCCATCGTTGAAGCCTGTGAAACGTCTTCGTAGGAAGCCGGGCCTCCAGGGAAAACCGGGAGAGGAGGGGCTTGTGGTCAGTGACGATATGAAAGGCCCATCCATATAAAACAGGCATGAGTTTGGAACAGGCGAATACGATAGCCAGTGCCTCCTTTTCGATCTGAGAGTACTTCATCTGGGTGGCAGTTAGGGCCTTGGATAGAAAAGCCACCAGACGTTCTGTCCCATCCGGAAGCTTGCGGGGGAGGACAGCCCCGACCCCATAATCAGAGGCGTCCGTGGCCAGGAGCAACGGCAGAGACGGATCATACGGCATCAGGCAGGAGGCCGATTGCAACTGGCGTTTGAGAGTGGAAAAGGCCGTCTGACAGGCCGGTGACCAACTGAAGGGGACATTTTTGCGGCATAAGTGATGTAAAGGGGCCGCCACCTGAGCGGACGATGGAAGGAACTTCCGGTAATACGATATTTTCCAAGGAAGGATTTGAGCTGATGGAGTCCCGTGGGGGAGGCAGGCAGTGTATGGCGTCCACATAGGAAAATGACGGAGAGATGCCTTTATGTGAAATAACATGTCCTAAATAGGAAACAGAAGGTTGAAAGAAGGAACACTTCTCCTAATTGCATTTTAGCCCAGCCTGGCGGAGGCGAAGAAACAGCTGACGCAAGTTGGTAAGATGGGCTGCAGCAGTAGGGCCCGTAACAACAATGTCGTCGAGGTAATTAATGCAACCGGGAATGTCCTGCAGAAGTTGTTCCAAGAAGCGTTGGAAAATGGCCGGGGCGCTAGCCAGGCCAAACATGAGGCGTGTGACTTGGAACAGGCCGGCGGGGGTATTCAGAACGGTGAGGGCCTGAGAAGCTTCATCCAAAGGAACCTGGAGGTACGTCTCAGCGAGATCAATTTTTGTAAAGTATCGACCACCAGCCAATTTACGGAAGAGATCATCAGGCCGAGGGAGCGGAAAGTCGTCCACCTGGAGCTGGGCGTTGAGGGTCGCCGAAAAGTCCCCACAGAGACAGAGACGCCTGCCTGGCTTCTGGACGATGACGAGAGGCGTGGCCCAGGGGCTGAACTGAACAGGCTGTAGCACCCCTTCCTGTTGCAGATGGTCCAATTCGTCGCGCAGCGGCTTCTAGAGAGCGACGGGGACCCGCCTCGACCGGAAGTTTCGAGGGCGGTCTGATGGCCGGAGGTGGAGGGTCGCTGCAAACACCTTGGCACAGATTTGTAAGAAACGACCGTCGTGAACTGCCCCAACAAAGCGATTTCCTGTCTGTTGTACGTAAGGAGGCGTCAAGGAGCCGGTTGAAGGCTTGGCGCTCCTAAAACGGTGTAGGTAGTGTAACTGAGCAGGGACACCGCAGCCCCTCTATCGACCTGCATTCGAACTGTCTTACCCAATATGGTGACATCAATATACAGTTTGGGGGACGCCGAAGACACAACTTGGTTGATGTCCATGGACGCCTCGGAGCGCCTGGAGATCAGCGCCGTGGCAGAGCGACAGACAGATGCAAGGTGCCCGTCCCGACCACAACGGCGACATGTCGCCCAGCGGTCAGGACAATCTTCGCGTTCATGCTGGGAGTAGCATCCCGGACAAGATGGAAGGCGCAGGGGATCCCTGCGGCGGCGTTACTGGCCCGGCAGCGGCTGCTGGTTGTCTTCCTGGAACGACCGTCTTTTTTTCTTTTCCGCACGCTGAGAAGATGCCAGGGTGTTGCGCTGGGGAGTGCGGCGTGACGGTGTGTATATGGCCGCGACGTCCTCCTGGACGTCGGAAGTCTCTTCTCGGATGGCTGCGACGTCAGCCCACGTTTCCAATCTGTGGTCAGCTGCAGTGGAAACTTCAAACTTGGATGCAAGTTCTCTGATTTGATCTAGCGACGGGTCCTCCAACTTTAAGGCGTCGTGGCGGAAAGCCGCGTCTGGGGCTGCTTGGATCAGGTGATCCCGGACCATGTCATCTGCGTAAGATTCCCGGGATATGCGGGTGACAAAGTTGCACTTCCGAGCGAGACCTTGGAGTTCAGCAGCCCATTGTCGGTACGTCTGATCGGGTTTCTTTCGACTCTTGCTGCCATGACGTGATATCTGCGGCGATAGTAGGAGGTGAGACACTTACATATGGCGGTGAAGATAAGACTGTCAGGATCACGTGGCTGGAGTTTCGTCAAGAGCACATACATACGGGAGACATTCCAAGAAAGAAAATAGGCTCTCTGATCATTTTCCTGGGATACCTGATGAATTCAGAAATACAAAATTGTTAAGGCTTTGGTGGCCACTTGTTGACAAACTGCCTATTGGCTTCTGTCTCGGGTTCTTCGGCCGACGTTCATCTAATGATTTTTCTGACGTTTCGCCAGCACGAGTGGCTGGCATTGTCAAAGCTTCACCCTCCATTGTCGGTGGTGAACCGGAGCCGAGCTCGCGGCCGCTGACTATATGTACCTGGCGCGCCAACGTCCGAGGGCTTCTCCGAGGTCATTTCCGGTGCGGTTCTCCTCTTGCTACCTGCGACGGTCGTTCGCTGCAGTACGGGAAGCCAGGATCCGTTTACCTTAAGGCTTTCCTCTTTCTTGTTGAAACTGTTCGCGTGTTTTTGTATTTCTACAGCTTCTCTGAACAAGCGCGTGTGATAGTGCTTCTCTACAGCCAGAACTTCCGTGTCGGCGAATTTTATTACGTGGTCGGTCTCATTCAGTGCGTGCTCTGCCACGGCCGATTTCTCCACCTGCCCCAACCTGCAAAGTCGCTTATGCTCTTTGATCCTGGTGTTAATTGATCGTCCAGTCATTCCGACATAAACTTTTCCGCATGTGCAAGGCATACGGTATATTCCCGACATTGCAAATGGGTCTCTTTTCTCCTTCGCCGATCTAAGACACTCTTTGATCTTCCTTGTCGGTTTGAAAATCGTCTTTACGCCATGTTTGCGCAATATACGGCCGATTCCGTCCGTCACTCTGGGAATGTATGGCAGAATGGCCGTACCCGACATTTCTTTTTTTGGTTCCTTACTTCGCCGAGTGTTTGGCTCTGTTACACTTCTAATGTAATTTGTGGAGTACCCATTGCTCCTCAGAACAGTTTCCAGGTGTTGCATTTCTCGTTTGAGGTGTTGTGGCTTACATATTCGTCCTGCTCTCGTTGCGAGCGTACTAATCATGCCTCTTTTCCGGTTCGGGTGGTGGTTTGACAATTTGTGCAGGTATCGGTTCGTGTGTGTAGGTTTTCGATACACGCTGTGTCCCAGGTTTTCGCCTTCCCTTGTGACCAGCACATCTAGAAATGGCAGTTTCTTGTCCTTTTCTACTTCCATGGTAAATGTTATGTTGGCATGGAGGCTGTTCAAGTGTCTCAGGAAGTCACCGAGCTGTTCTTCACCATGGCTCCACACCACGAAAGTATCATCGACGTACCTGTACCTGTACCACACCTTAGGTTTGCAAGTCGCTGAGTCCAGTGCCTGTGCTTCGAATTGTTCCATGAAGATGTTGGCCACCACTGGACTGAGAGGGCTACCCATGGCGACGCCTTCCAGCTGTTCGTATAAATCGCCAGAAGAAAATGGAATACGTTCACAACACATCTGGAATTGGGCAAGTTAAAATGGAGCTAACTAAATACGTGCCTCCATATATCAATATTGATGGATGTTGAGCAATAATGATGTATGATGCCCACCCACGTACGTGTTCCGGATGTGGCCAGGAAGACCACTTCAGCTCAGGGTGTCTCCAACGACACCTTACGCAACTCCGACTGAGCGATCAGTCACAGAGTCATGCGCTGCGGCAGTGAGAGCGATATTTTCGCCTGACGAGGGATGGACTCTCTCTCCCGTGACGTCACATTCCGACACCATACCAAGGACAGATTTGAACAATGATGTACCCGAGGCGGGGCAACAGCCGGATGCCGTTCGGTAGCAGTAATTGCCAGCCGCAGCTTTTGATGCCATGGACTTCCTTTTGGAAGGAGGTTGAACGCAATCCACCATCCGCGTTCAGATTCTGAGTCACAAATCTCTAAGCAACACGCACCGCGGAAGCATAATAAGTGATGTCGGACATTCTCCAATGACTGTCAGTTGTGAACATTAACCGTGAAAGATAGACCTCTTGCGGCTGCCGAAAGCAATGCACTTGCCGACGCTACAGAACAATGCGCAGGCCGCGGGCCTAGAGGCCATGGCACCTGACATCCTACTCCCTGCCGTGTCTTCGCTCCACGAACTGAAGGCCCCCTGCTGGAGTCATCTCAGTTGCCATAATACACCATCACAGTCGATACGTCTCCACAACCATTGCCGACGCATACGTCATAGGCGGACGATACCGAAGAGGCCGAGATGTCGACGGCCAACGATGCTATACAGGGACAACGGGTGCAATAGCACGAAAGGCTCACAGGTAGCCTTCGCAACTTTCACACTTTCACAGAGGAGATGGAATTCTGATCTACAGAATTGCGTCTGTCAATGTCAACAACATATGCACCAGCGCTAAGTTACAGGACATGTTAAACGCAGTCGACGTCGATATAGCCTTCCTCCAAGAGGTGAGTGTGGCAGCATTCCCTGACACACAGCGCGTTTATGTCCCACGCTTCAGCCACCGGTAGTGGCTTTGCGATACCTCTCAAGGAGAGGCTACAGGTTGATGACATGTTCTACCTCCCCAATGCCAGAGGTAGGGAGCTTACAGCGCTAGAGGTGCGACTTATCAATTTCTACGCTCCGTCAGGTTCCATTCGCCGCCGAGATCGTTCTTGGTGGTGAGCTTAACAGCGTGGTAGCCCCAAAGCACTGCCTCTGATGACAATCTCTCTGTGCCAAAGTAGGTGCTCCTGTTCGGGAGCTTAGATTGTGTTTTCGATGGACAGTCTCTCCATGTATCATTTTAGCAGAGAACGCCGAAGACGACAACGGGCATTGATTGATGCAGACGACACGGCGGCTCGTGTTTAAACAGCGCGAATCAGCACAGCCTTCTACAAACAGTACATCACGTTGTACTCAGCTCTGGACCCCGACCGAGTGATGGTGTTGCATGTACAGAGCAGATCTGTGGTACGTTAATCATCGCCACTGCTGACGACTTGACGGCGGACGTTACTGAGGAGGAAGTGCTTGACGCCATCAGTAAATACCAGACCCATAGACCACCAGGCTTGGACGCACTCCCTGTGGGGTTCTATTGAACGTTACAGAATTTACTCGCACTGCATTGACGGTCCACCTGTCAAGACCTGCTGCACTCAAGAGATGTCTATTCTCGCTACCTTCGTTTAAGGGTTGACCATCCCTATCCTAAAACCGAAAGGTGGAGCACGGATTCATGATTATCGCCCAGCGTCATCTCATACGATCAGGCTTTGTTAGGAGGACCAAATAATATCCAAGCTGCTCTGTGCAGTTATCGTGATATGATAGCCCTGGCGAAGACGGATATATTACCAGGCATCCTGGCATCCCCACAGTTTAGCCTGTCCTTCGACCAAGTCGAGCACGCTTACTTGACACACACTTTCCTGAACATGGGGCATCCACAGCCCTTCATTATCGTGGTCATATGCTTCCTTCGAAAGGTGACCTCCAATGTCCTGATTAGTGACCGCCTCACGTGGCCTATCGCCATCACACGTTTGGTGTGGCAGGAATGCCCGTTATCGACAATCCTGTATGCACTCACACTGGAACCTCTGTTGGGCAGGCTTCGTCAGAAGATTATGGGCATGATGTTCTGTGGACTACTTTTTGACCTACAGCCTACGACGAAGATCTGGTTGCTGTGCTCCGAAACTGCGTCAATGTCTCTACCGTACTGGACTCGGTACATATATGCAGTATAGCCGCTCACGCTTTGTTTTTAAATTTATATTTAAAAAAATTCAGCAAATTACAAGTCCTGATTGATGGAAGTCGTCTGTGACATCAAACACCATGATTTTATTTTTTCTGCTAATCAATTTTATCCGAATTACATGTGCAAGAATTGAATTGTCGATACGAAGTTATTCAAAAAAACGTTTGTACAGTTTAAGCCAGGTTTTCACCGTAGTAAACAAACAAGAGCAAAAGAGAATTCTGTCTGTTGTACCCCGTAGGTCTCTTGCAGGTCTTTCAACTGGACGACGCCACTGCAGCTGCGTACATGTCCCTAACCATCCCCATTTACCTAATAGGGAAATGGAGACCTGCAGTTTAACGTGGAGTCCGAACCACATGTCTTTCGTGCTTGGTTAAAAATCATAGTGATAATGTTGTGGTCTGAACGGGATTTGATCCCACGCTGTCTGGATCAAGGAGCGCACACTTTGCCACTGGACTATTTTTGTTTTAGATGAAAAAAAAAAAAGGAATATGACCATTAGACCTTACACGCGTAGTGGAAACGCTCGCTGCGTCATCTCTAGAGGTGATGCTCGACGTCGGTAATAAGTGTTCTGTTTCTAATTTCCCCTCAATGATAATGAGAAGCCAGGGAAAAATGGCAGCCGACATACAAGGAAAATTTTGGACCAGTTCTAAGGAGAGATGGAGATGCAATTCCGTGTAAAGTGCACGATCAACACTCATGTCTGGCTCCCATACAAAATGAGACACTTAAATCTTTCCTTCCCTGCGCCATTTTGCATACTCTGTTAATAACAGTGCGCTCGCCATGCAAAATAATCCTCACGGAATAGTAAAGTTTCACATTGTGGGTCTAACAAAATAGAGTTGTATCCTGTACGCCGAATATTAGCTCCAAAAACTAAAACCTAATACCACAGCGTTCATGGACAACGTTCACAACTTCGTATTGTCTTTCGTTCCCTCTAGTATAAACGATTCTACCCATACACAAGCGAATGGTAATGAATTTTCTGCAGATGCTCATTCGCACGTGTTCACTTCCATTCGCTCCCTTGTAGACCAGGCTTTACGTGCTTAATATTGGTGTCTGTGAACTCAGGGTAATTTTAGGAGTAATTTATGGATCACAGTGTCGCACGAATCAGACCGGTCAACAAAGGCCACACCAGTTGGCATACGTGGTTCAAAACCGTCTTCGATGTACTGGATGAGACTGAGGATCTGTGATGTTCAGCTTTACCCGGTCTAAAGCCAGTCCGTTGAGGTATGAACGCAGAGTTAGTTGCTTCCGTCAAGCGGTTCAGAATCATTCTCTCCAAGATTTTATACAAATGGCAAAGAAAAGATATGGGATGGTAGTTCTTAGGGTCATTGTTCTCATGACAAGAGCTCTCCGCCAGACTTTGGGGATCCTGCCACAGCATAAGCAGTTATTAAAAAGATCTAGAATCCATTTTAGTGCTGCAGAACCAAAACGTTTTATTTGCTCATTCCTAAGACCATCCAGCCCTGCATCCTTTCCTGTTTTACACTTACTAATCGCACTCTGCAGCTCTTCCGAGCAGAAAGGTCTAGACAGGTCGGTAACAGAAGTACGCATGTTATTAGACTTTGGCTTGATGTTTCGGTTATCCGATTTCCCATTTAATAATAGTTGATGGGCAATATCGTTGGCTGTTGTGCTTACATGGAGGGTCGCGCTAGCAGGGTCATTATTAAGGAATACCTGAGAAGTTTCCAGGCATTCTGGCTGTTCTTGCTGAAGTCAGTTTCCTCCATAAGCTTGATGCACTGATCCAACTTGGCGGCTGGTAGTGATTCAAGTAATTGCAATCCACGAGATATTGTTTCTTCGCCAAAAGAGTCTTGTTCAAATGCTTTGTACTAGCGATCAAGATCTGATCCTGTCTCAGGGGACAGTCCTTGCACGTATTTAGTTCGACATCCACGAAGGATGGACATTCTACAACATTTGTTCACAGCTCTTACGAAACGATCGTATTGCTCAGGGTATGGGCTGATATGTGTTACCTCTTGATTAAGAAGAGTTGTAAACTTCTTCCAATTTGTATACCGACTGTGAAATGGAACAGACTTTGGACATATTGCAAGCAAGATCTGACACATGATTGGTCTATGTTGAGATTTATGGATGGGCGAGCATACTGTCTTTCTGCACAACTGTGTGATGGTGTCGCTGGCAAATATGAAGTCAGGTTCTATTCACTCTTCCATCGCGCATAGTTGAAAGAAGGTGGCAGCTTACTATCGTGTATAAGTGTCATAGGCTCAGAATCCGCCCAGTTTAGTACTGCATCTCCATTGTCGTCATCTTCACTATGACCCCAACTGGTAAAGTCGCCTATTACACACTTAGCTGGCTGACTATGGAAATAAGTTGTTTCTGGAAAAATGAAGGCTTCTGTGGGAGGTTTATAAACTGATGTTACCGTGACATCACGCAGCTCAACTGTTATGATTCCAATATTGTTCTTCGCAGCAATTCCAGTAGAGTTAATACCTATGCTGAATTTTGTAAAATGGCGCTGCTGTACTGACTAAGAGGTCGTTCTGCGACATGTGTCATGCCAAGTACTTTGGGGCGCCTGTCTTGAAAGCCCCGATGTGTCTCCTGGATGCAGAGTTGTCACAACTACTGTGCTGGCACAGCTCCTTAAGGAGTTCCTCCTTCTGGTTGCTCAAGCCCGCTATACTGACAGAGACTATAGTCAATTGATATGGGCAATTTTGAAACACGCTGTGTTGCCATTTCGATGGCTGATGCCTTTGGAGTGGAAGGATTAGCCGTCTGTTACACCGTCACCAGAGACGCCCGGATATGCTCTACGTCAGATATATTCACACCCTGCGGGGAGGCTCTTTCCGTGTCCCCGTGCTACATAGTAGGACTACGGTCATGGACGACAACGTTTCAGTCGCTAAGGCTATCGCCGGGCGCTGTGGTCGAGCGGTTCTCGGCGCTTCAATAAGGAACCGCACTGCTGCTACTAGTGGTGGGCAGGAAATCGCGTATCTGTTAGAAATCGCAGTGACTGAGAAGTCACAGATATCACAGTAGCAACTTTACAGAATCTAACTGCGATTTCAGTCACAGTTAGCAGTCGCAAGTAGTATTTCACATTCAAAGACGTGAGCCATCTATTGGTCGAATTTAGCACTGCTTTCTGCGATTTCAGTGACAAGTCGCAACTAAGAGTCGCAAGTAGCAACTAAAAAGCGCGGTTAACAGTGGCATCTGTTGGCCGAAGTTCGTACTACGTCCATCTCTGCAGTACGCTATGGAGTCTAACTGCGATTTCCGTGACAAGTCGCAACTAAGAGTCGCAAGTAGCAACTAAAAAGCGCGGTTAACAGTGCCATCTGTAGGCCAAAGTTCGTACTACGTCCATCTCTGCGGTACGCTATGGAGTCTAACTGCGATTTCCGTGACAAGTCGCAACTAAGAGTCGCAAGTAGCAACTAGAAAGCGCGGTTAACAGTGCCATCTGTGGGTCAAAGTTCGTACTACGCCCATCTCTGCGGTACGCTATGGAGTCTAACTGCGATTTCCGTGACAAGTCGCAACTAAGAGTCGCAAGTAGCAACTAAAAAGCGCAGTTAGCACTGCCATCTGTTGAGCAAAGTTCATACTATGCTATTCGCTACCGAGTCAAACTGCGATTTCTGTGACAAATCGCAACTAAGAGTCGCAAGTAGCAACTAAAAAGCGCAGTTAACATACTTTTCCTAGTGTCATCTGTTGACCGACGTACGTACTTCGTTATGAGAGCCTTGTGCCTAACGAGATCGATGTGCTGTGTGTGCATATGAAGGGCTTATTTCAATAGTGGTACAAGTCCATTTTTGTTAATTTTGAGATATAGAGTCGTAAAGTTAAATGAGCGCTGAAAAATCTGCAGTTGAGATACCAGAAATATTCAAGCATATGGCTTCTTGCTAGAGATGAACCTTTATTTATGTTTGTTTGGATCACTAATTTTAGAAGCATTATAGACAGAAAAGTGGAGGTAATGGACTTGTACCACTATTGAAATAAGCCTTTCATATTATATGACGACATGCACATTCAGCATCAGTTATGGTTGGTCAAATACTGCTGTGACTCTGAATGTATTATATTAATAAGAAGCAACATTGCCATTTTCTCCTGAAAATATCAAGTAACGTAACAAATGTGTTTGATTCTGCTTCCAATATGACAGTTTTGGTTAATACTCCACAAGCCTACAGGACTTTGCAATGTTAACACAGCAGAACTCAGACATCTGTGTAAGTGTAGAGAAATGAAAACAGTCATATGAATGCCTCACTTTTGTTCCGACACAGTTCAAGACTCGGGAGAAAAGTTTTACACCTGGTGTTCTACATGGCAACTTCACACACAAGAACTTTTTGCCGACACTACTACCACCTACATAAGTAAGCTTTTCCTGTGTTACTTTCAAGTAATGCACTTAAGCTATTCCTGATTTAACTGGAAGATCTGTACTTCTCACTTTCATATCAACAGCCTCAAAATGCATATTGTAGACTTCGGGATATGTTACAGGTCAGTGTCACACCAAGATTGTGGAGAAAGGGGGCGGGGGGGGGGGGGGGGGCGGCATGTCGCTCTCCAACAAGTGTTTACCAATAAGTAAGTGGCGGAAAATTATGGGTATAGGACGGCTTAACATGTGGAAAATGAGATTTTTATTATTCACTCACTGTATTTGACATTTATTATTCCTTTAAAATCGCACAACAACTTCAATAAAACACAGCTTAATCATTCACACACTTATTTCACAATTGTTTCACTTTTAAACTGCAAATCCTCTAAGAGCTGTCTTGAATCTTCACGAGTCTCTCCCAACAGCCTTGATGTGGATAGATACGTACAGCAACCAGTAATCAGAGTCAGAACTGTGTCTGCAAAAACACAAGGATTATTAAACAATTTTTGCTGTCATTAATTACTAGAAATATAATTGACAGAGTAGATTGCTAATATTTGCTATAATGAATATCACATTTGCAAGAACGATCTCACTGAAGTAATTAAGTCCATCGAAACGCTTAGAAACTAACCTCTCGTCTGACGAAAACGGTCTAAAGACGCAGTGGCAATTTCTTCAGATCTGTTGACAATGATATTTTGAGTTATCACTTTACTGAGTGACTGAAATGTAGTTCAGGTACCTGTGAACATAACAATATGTTAGAATTCATTTTCTAAAGACGAACTATTACGGTACTGTACGGCTACTTACATATTAATTACACTATTAATATTTTCACAGTTGTTTCTTTAATACAAAATTAAAGCCAATGGAAGAAAAAACGTAAAACATACTTGCCAATGACAGGTTTGTTGCGATGCAATTTTCCGTGTTGACAGATGTAACTTTTTCATACAGTAGTAAGTCGCAGAAATCGCAGAAGTCACAGAAATCGCAGAAGTAGCAGAAATCGCAGAAGTAGCAGAAAAGTGGCGGAGGGATACACGACCTATGTTCCTTAACTGCGACTCTTAACTGCGACAAATCGCAGTTAAGAATAACAGATACTGAAAAGTAGCATTCACAGAAATCACTGATATCGGAAAATCGCAGTTTAGCCCATCACTAGCTGCTACGGTCGCAGCTTCGAATTCTGCCTCGGGCATGGATGAGTATGGTGTCTTTACGTTAGTTAGGTTTAAGTAGTATAAGTCTGGGGAACTGATGAAGCCAGCTGTAGAGTCCCAAAGTGTTTAGAGACATTTGATCCATTATAAACCGCGGCAGTTGCCTGCAGGATTACAGCCTGATGACTGTAATATGTAAGTCACTGTGAGTGAATCGACTGCGAGAACTAACATGACGCCAAGGACGTCTACATGTTACGTCAGATTTTATTTAAGGAAAACTATTTACTGACTTAACATCTCATTTAATGTTTAATTAGGCACTTTGTCGGCGTTAACAATAAGTTCAATTTTCTTTCGTACGGTCACTGTGCACTAAGCTGATCGCAGCGTGTTGTGTGGAACGGATGCAGAACACCGTTTTGCTGCTGACGCGATTAGTTAGTGCACCACTGCAACAATAACATCTGCAGTTCACCGCGGATTTAAGGAGTCTTCCGCTAACTACGGGCAAGTAAGCAAGCGAACATGTCAACAGATCGGCACAGTTCCGTGATGTTGGCACTGTCAGTTACTGACTACCCAATTTCTCTCGTAACCGCCACGGTTTTTGGCTGTATGTAACCCCATGGTAGCTCTAATACGTTGCACACCACTGAGACAGACTTGCTACACCAAGGGAAACACCCACTACACTGGTCCCACAAACGGTATCATCGTCATATGAGGACTTGGAAATGAAAATAGACGAAGATCCATCACAGTCACTGCGAGAACTGAAGCGTCATAACTACGATGCAGGTGACAAATACACTATGATATTGCGTCCGAATCCCAAGAATGCAGGGCGAATGTGACCTACGTGTCCTGACATGTAGCAGACTAAAACGATACGCGATTTGTACTGCTGGACGAAAAATACTCGTCACTCTGTTGGGTTCTTAGATTTACTTTTCCTTTTCACTTGAACAAGATGAAATACTCAACCTTAAAACAATCGACGTGCACAGTTCTGGCTGTGTATATCAATGCCACTGAACACTAACGTATCACTTAATACAGTCCAAATAAATGACTCTTCTCTCACTATGGAACTGAGTGTAAACTGCAGGTTCTGTAGTGAGACGTTGCTGCCCTCTTCGGCTATGATTGCAGGGAAGGCTCAGCAGCACTCCGCTATAATCACTGTTGCCAGCTCCTAAGAAACGTTCCCCCTAGGATCAATTCGAAATCCCACAAAATTTTCCTTCGGACACTCTAAAATTCCGAATAGGCATCTGTGTCTGATGGAAACATTGAACTATTAATCAAAAACATTGGGGTAGGAAGATCTGATGATTTCATTTACGTAGTTGTATTTTATACACTGCAACTTATAATCTAAATACAATATTATGATAAACAGACACTGCTGAATTTTTTCGACTGATTCTTAAGCGTTGTGATGATGTTAATTGATATAAAAATAGACAATATTATGTTAGGATGTTTGATTCATTATTTGAATAACTTAGTAATGCTGTTTGTTAATTAACTTCGACGTTAGTAAATCTGAAAGTTAAGACAATAATGATAGTGGATAAAAATAACGCACAGTGCGAATTCTTCTAATTTAACATGAAACAAAAATATTCCGGGAATGATAAAAATGTGCTACGTTTTCGACATAGAAAACGTCGAATATTTCGTGAGTAGTGCCACCCAAAATTTGGCTATTATTTCTAAAACGCTTTTCTCCAGCGGAATCACAATCTTGAAATACCTCGGTATAAAATTCAACGGACTTAGTTACATTCGACCACGACTTATTTTGTAACTGATTCCATTCCGATTACGTTTCATCGTTGTCGCCGTATAAGTGAGTTCTGTAAAATTTAGTGACTCAAATGGCTCTGAGCACTATGGGACTTAACTTCTGACGTCATCAGTCCCCTAGAACTTAGAACTGCTTAAACCTAACTAACCTAAGGACATCACACACATCCATGCCCGAGGCACAATTCGAACCTGCGCGGTTCCGGACTGTAGCGCCTAGAACCGCTCGCCCACCCCGGCCGGCTAAAATTTAGTGAAAATGCCACACACACTCGGTTTTGTTTGAGACAATTCAACTGGAGGGTCAAGACGAGCCATCGTTTTCAGAACAGACAAATTGTTTGGCAATCTTTTTCGAATTTCTCGCCCCAAATTACAGAGAAATTATTTGCAACGTTCTTTGACATATGGTAAGTCTTTGTCGCCGACGTTTTGTGCAATGGAATGAAACTCATAGTCAAAATACATTGCGGATGTATGCATTACATGGGACTCGAAATCAAAATCCACTAATTCAGTGTCACTCACTTGATGTAGGCTCGATGGTACAACGAGTTTTATCCGTAAACTTTTGAACATAAAAATTAGATCTTCGAGCAACTTAGTAGGTTCCACGTGGTTACTTTTGAAAAGTAAATTCAGTTGCATTATACTTTTCAGTTCGAAATTTAAGAAGACCAGGAAAGCTTTGAACAGTAATCTTGTCATAATATCGTAAAGCTTCCGATTTAGGAACTGAAAATGGCAGTTGCAGTTCTTCCCACTGATCTAATATTGCGTTAATTGCCTCGCGCTGTGCAAGCCAACGTGTTACACTAAGGCCTTGAATCTTTTTTAGTTTTCCAGTACCATTCATAGTTTCGTACAGTATCTTATACTTTTCTGGTCGTTTAGGGCTGCAGGAAAACCAATTATGCGTTTCCCATACTAAGAATTGCAGTTGACGCTGTAATCTCTCCGATGCCTTTTCAGCGCACAGATGGAGTGAATGACAAACGCACCTCATGGCAATTATGTCACTTACTTCATTCTTAAACAGAGCGGTGACTCAATTGTGTTTCCCAACCATGACACTTGCACCACCGAAACAAATCTCGACCATATTTTCAACTCTCAAACCATCTTCTTCTAATTGAACTTCAATGGCACCGTGCATACTTTTTACATCAGCATCAATTATTTTTATCAATCCCTAAAAAGTTGTGATCAGTGCCTTTTTATTGGCACATAAAAATCGCAACATAACACACAAAACTTTTTGCGTCGAAAAATCAGTGCTCTCGTCGATTATGATCGAATACGGACCATCACCAATTACTTCTACCAAATCCTGAAGCATGCACGGACCGAGCACATTTTTAGTTAACATCGAACATTTAGTACGATGGAGTTTTAGATCCGAAATCGCAGGCGTCGTGGTAGTATCTCGATCATGTGCTCCACAGTCTGTGCTCTGCGATGAATGTAGAATACGCTGCTACACAGGTCATCAGGTACCTGAAGGAGTGCGCACAGGATAGGAGAATACGTACTACCAGCGTACTGGAAATCCGTTCTTTCGATAGGTCTGTGTTCTACCGCGAGTGGCGCGAAGATGCGCAACATCCACCAACCCGTTGCTTTGGAGACTATAGTAAAGCATTTTCGTCATAGCCCCATCTACACACGTCTTAGATGTTGCCGACAGCAGCGCCGCCACAAGAGGTATAGATTTCACGTCCACTGCTGAAGCACGCACTGCACACTCCTTTGCTGTAGTCGCCAAGACCTCAACCGCTGTCGTTCGGGCGCGCTTTCTTTCTCTCTGAGTCCCCCCAAAAATCTCCCAGTAAAAATGAAGCACCTACAAAAACCCTTTTCCATCTATCTTCCCCTAAATTTGGGGGGAAACTCAAAAGTTGGCAACACTGGCTCTAATGTCGGTCAGCCTTCACTTGTGGCGGCGGATGGAAACTCTTGAGGGCGTGTCGAAGCCGACGTCTCTTATTCGTCGCTGAGTCTAGCAGCGATTGTGCTTACTTCTGTCGTGAGATACCAACTTTGTCGTGGTACCTCGTTCTTTGGACGACACTGTACCATTCTTCTACTACACTCCCCGGGAATTGTGAATCTCGGTAAGAAAAGGATAGCGCTCTCAATAATGAAAATAATGAAAATGTGAACATGAGTGCTAAAAGGAATCCGTTGAACTTCGGGTACACTACAAATCAGTCAGATTTAAAGTACATAAATTCAACTAAGTACCTAGGGATTACAATTAAGAACAATTTAAATTGGTAAGAAAACCGAAAATGTTGTGGGGTAGGAGAATCATGTCGATCAACTATAGTCAGAACTCATTCACCGTCACTGGTAATCAAAGTGCTTACCAGCTCTCACAATTAAGGGTAGCATCTTACCATTCACGATGCCCTTCTCTGTATACTCTCAGTACCCCTGTTAGAGCTATTTGTAACAAGTCCCACACACATGAGAAGAATTCTAGGATTTGTCGCAGGAGTGATTTTTAAGCAGCCTCGTTTGGAGACAGATTGCACTTCCCCAATATTCTACAAATAAACAGAGGTCTACTAGCTGCTTACCCACGACTGAACCTCCGTGATACTTCCATATCAAACCACTATAAAGTGTTACACTCAGGTACTTGTATGAGTTGGCTGATCCTAACAGTGACGCGCTGGAATTACAGACATTCGACGCGCAAGTCACCGAAGTGGCGTCAAATCGATAGACTTGCACCTGGCGAACGGTCTACCCGACGGGAGGCCCTAGTCACACGACATTTACATTATATACATAGGATTCTAATTTTTTCCGTTTTGTGAAGTGCGCTATTTTTCATTTATAAACATTGACAGCAAGTTCCCAATCTTCGCACCATTTTGAAATCTTATCAAGATATGACTAAATATTTATGCAGCTTCTTTCAGACAGTACTTCATTACAAATTACTGCATCATCTGTAAAAAGTCTGAGGGGACTACTAATAATGCCTGCAATGTCATCAATATACCACACGAACAGAAAGAATTCCAACACACTTCCTTGCGGCACGTGTGAAATCACTTCTGCATTTGACAGTGACACTCCATCCAAGGTAACATGCTGCGTCCTCTGTACCAAAAAGTCCTCAGTCCAGTCACAAATTTCACTTTATACCACATATGATACTACTTTTGACAATAAGCGTAGGTCTGGTACTGAGTCAAATGATTTTCGGAAATTAAGAAATACTGTATGTGCCAGACAGCCTTGATCATGCAAGGGAAGTGCGAATTGGGTTTCGCATGATCGATGTTCTCGCACTCCATGCTGGTTGACATTGAGTAGTTCATTATGTTCAACATACCTCATAATGTTTAAGCTCAGAATATGTTCTAAGACTCAACAACAAATGACGTCAAGTATATTGGACGGTAGTTTTGTGGAGCACTTCTACTACCCTTCTTGTAGACAGGTGTGACTTGTGCTATTTTCCAAGAACGGGGAACGGTGTTTTATTCGAGGGATCTACGATAGATTATAGTTAGAAGAGGAGCTAACTCTGCAGCAAATTCGGTATTGAATCTGACAGGGGCTCCATCGGTCCCTGAAACTTTGTTGTTTTAACAATTACAGCTGGTCATATCATTTGACGATCTTCTGCTACAGTAGTCACTGATGGCATCATGCATTGCTCTTTTGAAAACCAAATGCTTTTGACTCGGCGTCTTTCTGTCTGTAGCCCTACACTTTATTTTGCACCTCTTATACTGTAATCTCCATGTCTTTAGAAGTTTCTTTTCGATAACTGTGTACCATAGAGGTTCCCTCCCAGAATGAAAGCGTTCTACTGGGTACATATCTATCCAGTGCATGGTCACCTATTCTTTTAAAGTTGCGTCATAGTTCCTCCACATGGTCCCGACCTACACTGAAAGTTTCAAGTTCCTCACTGAGATATGACACTACAGATTTCTTATGTAGTTTACTGAACATATGTATCTTTCTACTAGTTTTAGTTGTCTTTTGTACTTTGGTAGCCATTGTTGCCACAGCCACGTGGTGGTCACTGATACTAATTTCGATGTGGGAATCCTGAAAGACATCAGGTTTGTTGCCACTAGATTCGATATATTTTCATCATGAGTTGGGTTCCTAACTATCTGTACTAAGTAATTATAACGTAAGGCATTTAGTAATGTTTCACAGGATACACCAACCACTAACAAATCTGTAATTTTCCCAGTTGATTGTTGGATGATTTAAGTCTCCACTGATGATTACAGTATGACTGGGAAGTCTTCGGTGACATTCAGCTTCAATTTTCATCTCAGTGGATTTGACTTTCTCCTCTACTGCGACAGATACACCTCCTCCATTTCCCATTTGCGTATCCTTTCGATGTACACTTTTATTTTCCTCAGAAATCTCACTGCTATCAGTTTCTGGTTTCAACCAGCTTTCTGTGTCTAGTATTATGTGAGCTTCATTGGTTTTCATGATTGCTTCTAACACTGACACTTTGTTGCAAATGCTTCGATATTTAAGCTTTACGTTTTTAATACTCTCACCTGTGAGAGGTGTTTGTTTTGATCTTACACTGATACTTATGCGCTTCCTAGCACTATCGTTATCTAGGTTGGATGGAGAATCGCCTAATCTAAAACACTTTGCGTGCGACCCACACACAGTCAGCTACCTGACCGGCATCCTCTAATGTGTAGTGCACACCTGACCTGTTTAAGGGGACCTTACAGTTCTCAACCCTATGGCGCAAGTCCAGGAACATGCAGTCTAGTTTGTCACAGATTTTTCAAAGTCTCTGGTTCAGTCTTTCCACCCAGAACCTAAAAGCTACGATCAGTCTGGGGACAATGCTGAAAATTTTGAGCGTTGTTGAAATTTCATGCAGAAGGCTGATCTTCTCAGTCTTTTCTGCCAGCTACTCGCTGTTGAGAGGAATATCATAACACGTATTGCCAAATGCATTGAGGTTACCGGACTTCATTTTGAGCATTTATTGCATTAATGTGGTATTTACAGTTTATCACGCTGTAACAGCATGCGTTCTCAGAAATGATAAGTTCACAAAGGTACATGTATCACATTGGAACAACCGAAATAAAATGTTCAAACATACCTACGTTCTATATTTTAATTTAAAAAACCTACCTGCTACCAACTGTTCGTCTAAAATTGTGAGCCATATGTTTGTGGCCATCTATCACAAAGTGGAAAAAGTGCTCCAACTAAAACATTCATATTTCTTGACGTAGTACACGAATATGTAATAAAAATGGGGGTTCCTATTTAAAAAAAACACAGTTGATATCCGTTTGACCTATGGCAGCGCCATCTAGTGGGCCAACCATAGCGTCTTCTGGTTTCACCTTCAAGCTAGCAAGTTTCGTTCTTCGTAGTTTTTTCGTTTGGCGCTTATTTCGTGAGATATTTGGCCTGGTCACGATCAATGGACCGCCATGTATACTGAGAGAGACTGTAGTCAAAGCTTGTCCTGACATTGGTAATTTTGAAACACTCTCTGGGGCCATTTGGATGACTGGTGCCTTTGGACAGGAATGGTGCCTTTGGAGAGGAATGATTAGCCGGATGTTACACCATTGCCAGGGGATTAGGTTAGGTAGTAGTGGTGGGCAGGAAATCGCGTATCTGTTAGAAATCACAGTGACTGAGAAGTCACAGATATCACAGTAGCAACTTTACAGAATCTAACTGCGATTTCAGTCACAGTTAGCAGTCGCAAGTAGTATTTCACATTCAAAGACGTGAGCCATCTATTGGTCGAATTTAGCACTGCTTTCTGCGATTTAAGTGACAAGTCGCAACTAAGAGTCGCAAGTAGCAACTAAAAAGCGCAGTTAACAGTGCCATCTGTTGGCCGAAGTTCGTACTACGTCCATCTCTGCGATACGGTATCGAGTCTAACTGCGATTTCCGTGACAAGTCGCAACTAAGAGCCGCAAGTAGCAACTAGAAAGCGCGGTTAACAGTGCCATCTGTAGGTCAAAGTTCGTACTACGCCCATCTCTGCGATACACTATTGAGTCCAACTGCGATTTCCGTGACAAGTCGCAACTAAGAGTCGCAAGTAGCAACTAAAAAGCGCAGTTAGCACTGCCATCTGTTGAGCAAAGTTCATACTACGCTATTCGCTACCGAGTCAAACTGCGATTTCTGTGACAAATCGCAACTAAGAGTCGCAAGTAGCATCTAAAAAGCGCAGTTAACATACTTTTCCTAGTGCCATCTGTTGACCGACGGACGTACTTCGTAATGAGAGCCTTGTGCCTCACGAGATTGATGTGCTATGTGTGCATATGAAGGGCTTATTTCAATTGTGGTACAAGTCCACTTCTGTTCATTTTGAGATACAGAGTCATAAAGTTAAATGAGCGCTGAAAAACCTGCAGTTGAGATACCAGAAATATTCAAGCATATGGCTTCTTGCTAGAGATGAACCTTTATTTATGTTTGCTTGGATCATTAATTTCAGAAGCATTATAGACAGAAAAGTGGAGGTAATGGACTTGTACCACTATTGAAATAAGCCTTTCATATTATATGACGACATGCACATTCAGCATCAGTTATGGTTGGTCAAATACTGCTTTGACTCTGAATGTATTATATTAATAAGAAGCAACATTGCCTTTTTCTCCTGAAAATATCAAGTAATGTAACAAATGTGTTTGATTCTGCTTCCAATATGACAGTTTTGGTTAATACTCCACATGCCTACAGGACTTTGCAATGTTAACACAGCAGAACTCAGACATCTGTATAAGTGTAGTGAAATGAAAACAGTCATATGAATGCCTCACTTTTGTTCCGACACAGTTCAAGACTCGGGAGAAAAGTTTTACACCTGGTGTTCTACATGGGAACTTCACACACAAGAACTTTTTGCCAACACTACTACCACCTACATAAGTAAGCTTTTCCTGTGTCACTTTCAAGTAATGCACTTAAGCTATTCCCGATTTAACTGGAAGATCTGTACTTCCCACTTTCACATCAAAAGCCTCAAAATGCATATTGTAGACTTCGGGATATGTTACAGGTCAGTGTCACACCAAGATTGTGGAGAAAGGGGGTGGGGGCCGCATGTCACTCTCCAACAAGTGTTTACCAATAAGTAAGTGGCGGAAAATTACGGGTATTGGACGGCTTAACATGTGGAAAATGAGATTTTTATTATTCACTCACTGTATTTAACATTTATTATGCCTTTAAAATCGCACAACAACTTCAATAAAACACAGTTTAATCATTCACACACTTATTTCACAATTACTTCACTTTTAAACAGCAAATCCTCTAAGAGCTGTCTTGAATCTTCACGAATCTCTCTCAACAGCCTTGATGTGGATAGATACGTACAGCAACCAGTAATCAGAGTCAGAACTGCGTCTGCAAAAACACAAGGATTATTAAACAATTTTTGCTGTCACTAATTACTAGCAATATAATTGACAGAGTAGATTGCTAATATTTGCTATAATGAATGTCACATTTGCAAGAACGATCTCACTGAAGTAATTAAGTCCATCGAAACGCTTAGAAACTAACCTCTCGTCTGACGAAAACGGTCTAAAGACGCAGTGGCAAATTTCTTCAGATCTGCTGACAATGATATTTTGAGATCACTTTACTGAGTGACTGAAATGTAGTTCAGGTACCTGTGAACATAACAATATGTTAGAATTCATTTTCTAAAGACGAACTATTACGGTACTGTACGGCTACTTACATATTAATTACACTATTAATATTTTCACAGTTGTTTCTTTAATACAAAATTAAAGCCAACGGAAGAAAAAACGTAAAACATCAGAAATAGCAGTGGCGGAGGGATACACGACCTATGTTCCTTAGCTGCGACAAATCGCAGTTAAGAATAACAGATACTGAAAAGTAGCATTCACTGAAATCACTGATATCGGAAAATCGCAGTTTAGCCCATCACTATTAGGTATGTTTAAGTAGATCCAAGTCTATGGGTCTGATGGCCCCCAATGTTAGATTTTCACAGTGAACTGAGCCATTGAATCTATTATAAAACCCCACTACACAGCAAGAGGACAGCAATTTACAAATCTCAGAAAAGACGTTTTCTTCGCTAAATTATAACATTAATTTCCGACTTAGATCGAACCAGAAGACTATTATATGTAAGTCACTTTTAGTGAATCGACTGCGAGAACTAACATGATACCAAGGACGTCTACATGTTAAGTCAGATTTTATTTAAGGAAAACTACTTACTGAGTTAACATTTCACTTAACGTTTAATTAGGCCACTTTCTCGGCGTTAACAATTATTAAGTTCCGTGAACTTCAATTCAGTTTTCTATCGTTCGGTCACCGTGCACTAAGCTGATCGCAGCGCTTTGTGTGGAACGAATGCAGAACCCTGTTTTGTCGCTGACCGATTAGTTAGTGCACCACTGCAACAATAACATCTGCAGTTTACTGCGGATTTATGGAGTCTTCCTCTAACTACGGGTAAAGTAAGCAAGCGAATATGTAAACAGATCGGCGCAGTTCCGTGATGTCGGCACTGTCAGTTACTGACTACCCAAGTTACCGAGATAACAGCGCAACTTCTCTCGTAACTGCCACAGTTTTTGGTGGTATGTAACCCGATGGTTGCTCCAGTACGATACTCACCACTGTGCCAGACTTCCTACACCAAGGGAGACACCCAACACACTGGTTCCAAAAACGGTATGGCACTTATCATCATGATTAATGTCGAAATCAGTTCAGCACTAGCATATTTACCTCACCGTCATATGAGGACTTGGAAATGAATACAGACAAAGCTCCATCACAGTCACTGCGAGAACTGAAGCGTCATAACTACGACGCAGGTGACAAATACACTAAGATACTGCATCAGAATCCCATGAATCCAAAGTGAATGTGACCTTCGTATCCTGATATGTAGCAGACTAAAACGATACACGATTTGTACTGCTGGACGAAAAATACTCGTCACTCAGTTGGGTTCTTAGATTTACTTCTGGAGGCGGCAGAGTGGATACTGCAACATACACGGCGTCATTTCCTTTTGGCTTGAACAAGATGAAATACTTCATTTCGAAGCAAGCCATGTGCACAGTACTGTCTGTGTATACTTGTTACAGCCACTGAACACTAACGTATCACTTAATACAGTCCAGAATAAAAGACTCTTCTCTCACTATGGAACTGAGTGTAAACTGCAGGTTCTGTACTGAGACGTTGCTGCCCCCTTCGGCTATGATTTCAGGGAAGGCTCAGCAGCACTCCGCTCTAATCAGTGTTGCCAGTTCCTAAAAACATTCCCCCTAGGATCAATTCGGAGTCCCCCTAAAGTTTCCTTCGGATAGCCTAAAATTCCGAATAGGCATCTGTGTTTGATAGAAACATTGAACTATTAAACAAAAACATTCGGGTAGGAAGATATGATGATTTTATTTACATAGTTGTATTTTATACACTGCAACTTACAATCTAAATACCCTATTATGATAAACAGCCAGTGCTGAATTTTTTGTGACTAATTGTTAATTGTTGTGATGATATTAATTGATATAAAAATAGACAATATTATGTAAGGATGTTTGATTCATTATTTGAAAAACTTAGTAATGCTATTTGTTAATTGACTTCGAGGTTAGTAAATCTGAAAGTTACGACAATAATGATATTGAAAAAAATAACGCACAGTTCCAATTCTAATATAACATGAAACAAAAATATTTCGGGGATGATAAAAATGTGCTACGATTTCGACTTACAAAACATCGAATATTTCGTCAAAGGCTTGAGTATCATGTTGCGTTTTACTGTTGCCTGCGCGTTTATGATCATACATATTGACGTTGAATAAATCGAAAATACGAGTGAATGGAACGAATTTGACACACGAACTGCATTCTCTTGGCATTTTAAATCTTACCATCACGATAGTCTGAAGTACTTCAAGAGACATTTTATTGGGTAATTTATTTTTAATTACACTGTACGTCGAAAAAGCTCGTTCGAAACTTGCATTTGATATTGGAAGGTGAGTAGTGCCATTGAGAATTTGGCTAAATTTGCAAAACGCTTTTATGCAGCGGAATCAGAATCTTGAATAAAATTCAACGGAGTAGGTTACAGTCTACCACAACTTATTTTGTAACTGATTCCATTCCGATTCCGTTTCATCCTTGTCGCCGTATAAGTGAGTTCTGTAAATTTTAGTGAAAATGCCAGACACACTCGGTTTTGTTTGAGACAATGCAACTTGTGGGTCAAGATTGATCATTGTCTTCAGAACAGACAAATTATCTGGCAATATTTTTTGAATTTCTCACCCCAAAGTACAGAGAAATTACTTGCACAGTTCTTTGACATCGGGTAAGTCTGTGTCGTCGATATTTTGTGCAATGGAATGAAACTCATAGCCAAAATACATTGCGGATGTATGCATTAAGATGGGACTCGAAATCAAAATCCACTGATTCACTGTCACTCACTTTCTGTAGGCTCGATGGTACAACGGGTTTTTTCAGTAAACTTTTGAACATCAAAAACAGATCTTCGAGCAACTTAGTAGGTTCCACGTGGTTACTTTTGAAAAGTAAATTCAGTTGCGTTATACTTTTCAGTACAAGTTTTAAGAACACCAGGAAAGCTTTGAACAGTAATCTTGTCATAATATCGTAAAGCTGTTCAGCCATAAAGCATGTTCCTTCCGATTTAGGAACTGAAAATAGCAGTCGTAGTCCTTCCCACTGATCTAATATGGTGTTAGCTGCCTCGGAACGTGCAAGCCAACGTGTTACACTAAGGCCTTGAATCTTTTTTTAGTTTTCCAGTAACATTCATAGTTTCGTACAGTATCTTATACTTTTCTGGTCGTTTAGGGCTGCAGGAAAACCAATTATGCGTTTCCCATACTAAGAATTCCAGCTGACGCAGTAATGTCTCCGATGCCTTTTCAGTGCACAGATGGAGTGAATGACAAACGCACCTCATGACAATAATGCCACATATTTCATTCTTAAACAGATCGGTGACTGAAATGTGTTTTCGGCCAGCCGGAGTGGCCGAGAAGTTCTAGGCGCTTCGGTTTGGAACCGCGCGACCGCTACGGTCGCAGGTTCGAATCCTGCCTCGTGCATGGATGTGTGTGATGTCCTTAGGTTAGTTAGGTTTAAGTACTTCTAAGTTCTAGGGGACTGATGACCGCAGAAGTAAAGTCCCATAATGCTCAGAGCCATTTGAACAATTTTTTTTTTTTTTAAATCTTTCCCAACCATGACATTCGCACCACCGAAGCCAATCCCGACCTGATTTTCAACTCTCAAACCATCTTCTTGTAATCGAGCTTCAAAGGCACCGTGCATACGTTTTGCATCAGCCCCAATTATTTTTATCAGTTCGTAAAAAGTTGTGATCTGTGCCTTCTTCTTTGCACAGAAAAATCGCAAAATAACACACAAAACTTTTTGCGTCGAAAAATTAGTTCTCTCATCGATTATGATCGAATACGGACCATCACCAATTGCTTCTACCAAATCCTGAAGCATGCACGGACCGAACACATTTTTAATTAACCTCGAACATTTAGTACGATGGAGTTTAAGATCCAAAATCGCAGGCGACGAAGGGTCTAGCTGTGGCAGTATCTGGATCATGTGGTCCACAGTCTGTAATGAACCGTGCTCTGTGATGAATGTAGAATACGTTGCTGCACCGGTCATCAGGCACCTTCCCACATTAGAATCTCAACCACGGAGAATAGAGTGAAGGAGTGTGCACAGGATAGGAGAACACGTACTACCAGCGTACTGGAAATCCGTTCTTTCGATAGTTCTGTGTTCTACCGCGAGTGGCACGAAGATATGCAACATCCACCAACCCATTGCCTTGGAGACTAGAGTAAAGCGCCGCCACAAGAGGTACGGATTTCGTGCCCACTGCTAAGCATGCTGTGCACACTCCTTTGCTCTAGTCCCCATGATCGCAACCGCTGTCGTTCGGGCCCCCTTTCTGTCTTTCAGAGCCCCTCCAAAACTCCCCCAGTAAAAATGAAGCCCCTACAAAACCCCCTTTCCATCTATCATCCCCCTAAATTTGGGGGGAAACTCCAAAGCTGGCAACACTGGCTCTAATGTCGGTCAGTCTTCACTTGTGGCGGCGGATGGAAACTCTTGAGGGCGTGTCGAAGGCGACGTCTCTTATTCGTCGCTGAGTCTAGCAGCGATTGTTCTTACTTGTGGGTGTGACGTGAGGTACCAACTTCGTCGTGGTACCTCGGAAAGAAAAGGGTAGCGCTCTCAATAATGAACATAATGAAAATGTAAGGTCATTCACATGAATGCTAAAAGGAATCCGTTAAACTTCGATTACACTACAAATCAGTCAAATTTAAAGTACATAAATTCAACTAAATACCTAGGAATTACAATTACGAACAATTTAAATTGGTAAGAAAACATAGAAATTGTTGTGAGGAAGGAGAATCACGTCTATCAACTATAGTCAGAACTCATTCAGCGTCAGTGGTAATTAAAGTGCTTCCCAGCTCTCACAATTAAGGGTGGCATCTAACCATTCATGCTGCCCTTCTCTGTATACGCTCAGTCCCACGCATATGAGTAGAATTCTAGGATCTGTCGCACAAGTGATTTGTAAGCAATCTCGTTTGTAGACTGACCACACTTCCCCCATATTCTGCCAATAAACAGAGGTCTACCAGCTGCTTACCCACGACTGAGCCTACGTGATCATTCCATTTCATACCCCTACGAAGTGTGACACTCAGATATATGTATGAGTTGGCTGATCCTAACAGTGAATCACTGCTATTGTAGTCATAGGATTCTAATTTTTTTCGTTTTGTGAAGTGCGCTATTTTACATTTATAAACATTGACAGCAAGTTCCCAATCTTCGCACCATTTTGAAATCTTATCAAGATATGACTAAATATTTATGCAGCTTCTTTCAGATAGTACTTCATTACAGATAACTGTATCATCTGCAAAAAGTCTAAGGAGACTATTAATAATGCCTGCAATGTCATCAATATACAACACGAACAGCAAGGATTCCAACACACTTCCTTGCGGCACAACTGAAGTCACTTCTGCATTTGACGATAACTCTCCATCCAAGGTAACATGCTGCGTCCTCTGTACCAAAAAGTCTTCAGTCCAGTCACACATTTCTCTTGATACGCCATATGATACTACTTTTGACAATAAGCGTAGGTCTGGTACTGAGTCAAATGATTTTCGGAAATTAAGAAATACTGTATGTGCCAGACAGCCTTGATGAGTATATCATGCAAGGGAAGTGCGAATTGGGTTTCACATGATTGATGTTCTCGCACTCCATGCTGGTTGACAGTGAGTAGTTCATTATGTTCAACATACCTCATAATGTTTAAGCTCAGAATATGTTCTAAGACTCAACAACCAATGACGTCAAGTATATTGGGGAACGGTGTTTTGTTCGAGGGATCTACGATAGATTATAGTTAGAAGAGGAGCTAACTCTGCAGCAAATTAGGTATTGAATCTGACAGGGGCTCCATCGGTCCCTGAAACTTTGTTGTTTTAACAATTACAGCTGGTCTCAACACCACTGACACTTATATTTATTTAATTCATCTTTTCAGTGGTACGAGGATTCAATTGAGGCAATTCTCCTGATTTTTACTTTGTAAAGGAACATTTGAAAATGGAGTGAAGGATTCCAGCTTTCGCTTTGCTACCCTCAATATCAGTTCGTGTCTGCTTCACTAGGGACTGGACACTTAAGTTTCGTGCCACTAACAGCGTTCACATACGACCACAATTTCTTTGGTTTTTGTGAAATATCATTTGACGATCTTCTGCTACAGTAGTGATTGACGGCATCATGCATTGCTCTTTTGAAAACCAAATCCGTTTCATTCGGCGTCTTTCTGTCTGTAGCCCTACACTTTATTTTGCACCTCTTATACTGTAATCTCCATGTCTTTAGAAGTTTCTTTTCGATAACTGTGTACCATAGAGGTTCCCTCCCAGAATGAAAGCGTTCTACTGGGTACATATCTATCCAGTGCATGGTCACCTATTCTTTTAAAGTTGCGTCATAGTTCCTCCATATGGTCCTGACCTACACTGAAAGACTCAAGTTCCTCATTGAGATATAACACTACAGATTTCTCATGTAGTTTACTGAACATTTATATCTTTGATTTGTTTTAGTTACTTTTGTAGTTTGGTAGTCATTGTTGCCAAAGCCACATCGTGGTCACTGATACTAGTTTCGATGTGGGCATCCTGAAAGACATAAGATCTATTTGTTGCACATTAGAGCCAATATATCTGTTCTAAGTAATTATTAGGTAAGGCATTTAATAATGTTTCACAGGATACACCCACCACTAGCAAAACTGCAATTCCCCCAGTTGATTGTTGGATGATTGAAGTCCCCCCCGATGATTACAGTACGACTGGGGATTTACGTACGAGTATACTAAGGTCTTCTCTGAAGTTTTCAGTGACATTCAGAGATGAGTCTGGTGGGCGATACAAGGATCCAGTTATTTTATGCCCACCACTTATACTGAATCTTGCCCAAACAGTCTCCAACTGCTGCTTCAATTTCCATCTCGATGGTTTTGAGTTTCTTATCTACTGCGACAAATACAGCACCTCCATTTCCCATATGCGTATCCTTTCGATATACGTACACTTTTATTTTCCTCGGAAATTTTACTGCTATCAGTTTCAAGTTTCAGCCAGCTTTGTGTGTCTAGTATTAAGTGAGCTTCACTGGTTTTCATGAGCGCTTCTAACTCTGGCACTTTGTTGCAAATGCTTCGATATTTAAACTTTAGGTTTTTAATACTCTCACCTGTGGGGGATATTTATTTTGATCTTACACTACTACCTCTGCGCTGCCTACCGCTATCGTTATCTAGGTTGGATGGAGAATCGCCTAATCTAAGAGAAATCTTGCGTGCACCCCACACACAGTCAGCTACCTGACCGGCATCCTCTGGTGTGTAGTGCACACCTGACCAATTTAAGGGGACCCTACAGTTCTCAACCCTATAGAGCAAGTCCAGGAACATGCAGTCTAATTTGTCACAGAATTTTCAAAGTCTCTGGTTCAGTCCTTCCACCCAGAACCAAAAAGCTACGGTCAGTCTGGGGCAATGCTGCAAATTGTGAGCTTTGTTGAAACTCCATGCACAAGGCTGATCTCTTCAGCCTTGTCTTCCAGTCGTTGGAATGACTGAAGTATTACGTCGGAGTTCAGCAACAGGCATCATTCGTTCCAACGTACGCCACAATCTGCAGTTGGTTCCGCTCTGTTCCCTCAATGGCTCCTCGAATAGCCTCTTGTTGAATGAGGCCTCCAGGCATACATAGTGAGTACACCTGGTGTCCTTTCCTGACTCTTGCTGCTATTTCCCTAAGAGGAACCTTCACTCGTCGTACGTTTGAAATGCCGACGATTAATAGATACCTACCTTTTACGTTTGCCTGCTCTTGACATGAGATAAAACAGGTTTCACCAAAACAGGTGAAGTGATTCCCACTGGCTCAATTTCAGTTTCAGTGAAAGACAGCACCTTAGTCTTGTTGGTTAGGGCGATCGGCATCACACACTGCGTCCTGCCCGGTCCACATCCACCCTGTAGAGGACGTTTAGATATACCGTTGACATGCCACTCGCACTCAAGTGGAGGAGTAATGTCAGATCCTGTACCTTCTGCAGAGGAGACAAGATCCTCAGGAGAGGATAGTACTTTAGGTACCTCTGGTCCCGGTATCACAGATACACGACACAAGAGCTCTTCCAGAACATCGATACGCAGCAGATGCCAATTGTTTGGCAGTCTGGAGACAATGCTGCAAATTGTGAGCTTTGTTGAGAACAGCACTCACAGCGGGGCTGCATTTCACCTGCTGCAATGTATTACAGGACAGTGAACAAATAACTTTAAATTAAGCCCCCTGATTACCTTTTAATCCGTTGAGCTAAAAAGTTGTTAATTCGCTATCAGAACTGAAGCAAATACACAAAACGAGATTTCTGTTAGGCAACAAAAAATTGTGGCACAAATTAATAATTTTATAACGTTTTGAGGTTAACTATAGTTGTTAGCAAACTCGAAAACAGTTAATTTATCTTAAATGCAGATAATACTATGGCTACTCCTCTTTAAGGAAAAACTAGATGTAAAACAGTATGATAGAATATCTGCTGCAGTAACCAAATCACAAACACCAATTTACTACAAATTGCTCGTAGATTATGCAAAGGACAATGGTAGCTTCCGAAAATTCTCAAAAACGCACGTTTATTTGCACTGATATACAATGAAATTCAGGGGTGATATATTCTTTGGCAGAACTGTAAAGCTCAAACGCTGATATCCTACGAAATAAGTTCCGTATCCAAAACACTCATACCAGTAACTCACCAAAATATACTTTTATAAGCGTCCAAAAATCGTTCTCAAAAACGATCTATTTCTTACGTAATAGTACAACAAATTTGGAGAACGACTGTTTTGAACAAGTATAGGCTTACTGTTGGCAAACATTTTAAATGAGCACAATTAAGTTTAAGCCTACAATCGACGTTAACAGTACAGGTTTATCGCCTCACTCGCGAATGTTCGAACTTTCACTGTGTATCACAATAGGAATGGGAATTGAATGAATCAATGAAAGATTATGCGGGAGCGACGCGAACAGTAAAATATGCGAATCTAGAACTTAAAATGGGCACCCAAATCTTGTACACGAAGTGTCGCACGAAGCAGAATTGCGAAGTTGGCTTTCATATACGAATAAATACGAGTTTTTACGGATTTTTCGCTTAGCTATTTCTGTGCGTTCTTCTACACTGGCGTGCTGAAGAAGAACACTGCAGCACGGGTTTGACTCGATAAAACCGTTAAATGTACAGCAACAACAAAACACATCTCCTGCTGTTGCAGTTAACAATGCCGCTATTCTGCCAAAGACAGACTGTGTCTCCTAGATCACGAACAAAGTGCTCATATTGAGAAGGTTGTAAGACATAAATGCAGTCTTTCACCGCTACAGATCAATCTATACCTCGAAGAAGCAATGATGGAAGTAAAAGATATGTTCAAGAGTGATATTAATACTCAGGCTTAAAACAGATCAATGATGAGATTCTCTGATGACATTGTTACCCTCAGTAAAAGTGAATAAGAATATTATAGGACTTTCTGAATGGAGAGAACAGTCTAATAAGTACAGAACGTAGACTGAGAGTAAACAAAAGAAATAATGAGAAGTAGCTTAAATGAGAATAACGAGGAGATTGGCATCAAAATTTGTGATCGCGAACCAGCTGAAGTTAAGGACTTATGGCTGCCGTGCAAGCAAAATAACCATGTCGGATGAAACAATGAGGACATAAAAATCAGACTAGCACAAGCAAAGAGGGCACTCCTGGCCAAAAGAAATCTTCTAGTATCAAACATAGGCCGTAATTTGAGGAAGAAATTTGTGAAAATGTAAGTTTGGAGCATAGCGCTGTATGGTAATGAATCATGGACGGTGGGGAAACAGGAACAGTAGAGAATCTAAGCATCTCAGATGTAGTGCTACAGAAGAATGTCGAAAATTATATGGACTGATAAGGTAAGGAATTAAGAGGTTCTTCGCACAATCGGCGAAGAAAGGGGCGTATGACAAACGATGACAAGAAGAAGGGAATGGTTGATAGGACATGTATTAAGACAACTGGGAATAACTTCCATGGGACTAGAGGACGCTGCTGAGGGCAAAAACTGTAGAGCAAGACGGACAGCCAACAAATGATTGAGAGTGTAGGGTGCAAGTGCTGTTTTATACCACTGAATAGAAGATACAGAGCTAATAACAAACAAAAAAGAATGAACGAGTACGAATTTCTTTCAATGATTAGGGTATATTCTACAGATGGACACGGACAAACAGTAACAAAAGACCCATGAATTAACTTTTTCATATTCTTATGGAATGTATTTTTTTATTTAATTCGTCGTTAGTGGTCAGTCAAATAAATAACAGAGACTACCTATATATAAAAGAAGACTTAAGGAGTATAGGAAAGAGATAAATACTACAGTATAGCAGTGCACAAGCCAAGTTCCAAGTATGTTTAATTGTTATATTCTGTTCAAATCCATAATGCGTTTTAAAGAAGAAGTATAGTGACGAATCGACAACATTTTCGAAGGAACCATCCACATATTCGCCTTTATGGAAACCCCTCCCATAATTTGTGTCTGGACGGAGAATTGTCCCGACTCGTTCGCACTGCGCCCTGAGTTGCCATCTCGGTCGTTTGCTGCGTTTCAGTTGCTGTGCGGTTACGAGGGGCCTTCAGTAAGTAATGTAACAGTTTCGGCGAGTTTCGGTTGAAAAAATCCAGAATTTGTCAAGAGACGCCGTGGAACATTCCTTCTGCAGGCGCTATGGTTTCATAAGGTTCCGACTGGTGGCGGCGCTATAAGTGGCCTTCAAAATCGCGTCTGTAACGGAGGTGTATTGCAAGCAAAGAGCTGTCAGTGAGTTTCGGTTGGCCGAAAATCAGAGCATCGTTCGTAGGCGCTTGGAGAACGTCTACGGAGACTTAGAAGTGAAAATAGCACGGTGTATCGTCGGGCGAGGTGTCTGTCATCATCGCAACGAAGCCCCGCAAACTAGTCCTACTACCGTGTGCTAGCCGACCGCACAAGCCTGTCCTACCATCTCGAAATCGATGAAACTTCAGCGTGTTCTTCTCCACTAAAACGCAAACGGACTTCTCCTTTTCCATGACAACGCAAGGCGACACATAAGTCTCCCGATCCTAGAGTAGCTGATACGACTTAATTT
Source organism: Schistocerca nitens (assembly GCF_023898315.1). NCBI lineage: Eukaryota > Metazoa > Arthropoda > Insecta > Orthoptera > Acrididae > Schistocerca > Schistocerca nitens. The sequence goes on from NC_064615.1 coordinate 732,419,402, forward strand.
GACTGTTCATACTCATTCACACCATAGGTCGGATCTCGCACCTTCCAACATCCGTCCATTTGATTCAATCATCCCCCCCCCCCATTTTTTTGGTTTTCCCCCATCCTCTCACACCCTAGCCCACTGCTTCGCCCGTAGCACAGTGTCCCCACCTGGTCTCCATCTCCACATGCTCCATACCCTCGCCCAAGGTGGCTTCCACAAACTCCCCCTCCCGGATGATGTCCTCATGCCTTCCATCTACCCCTCCCACCAGATCTAATTCCTCCTTCTCCCCCCCCCTCCTCAGGGCTCCCTCTCTCCCTCTCCCCCTTCCCTTCTTCCCTCTCCTATACCCCCTCCTGGTTTCCCCCTACTGTCTCTCCCCCCTTCCTTTACCTCCTACCCCCCCCCCCCCCCTCCTCCCTTCACCCGATGGTAGGTCCCCAGTGATTTTTGACGTTTTCGATGTGGTGTCCATGTTCTTCAGTCCAATGCCATGTGCAGTGCTACGTTCCACCAACACCAACAGTGACGCCAGCATCTCACAGTAGTCATTCCCTGCTTGTGTGTGTGGCTCTTGTCGGTGTTGTTTTTAAATCTACCATTTATACATATCTATTTTTGTTCTTGTTTATTCATCACTTTATACCATTCTATGTGAGGTGTTCTTTTCTCATTTGACTATATTTTTTTGCATAACTCTCTAGGCTGAAGAGTGGCGTATTGTGCCGCTGCCAGCTGTGAATGGAAAGTGCTGCGACTCTTGAAACATCTACGGGAGCGTGTTGGAAAGTAATGCCTCCGAATTTTTTATGTGAAAACTCCTAAAACTTTTTAAATAAAAGAAAAGTTATTAACATTCTACATGTCCACATATATGAAGCCCTCTGTTGCTAGATGGCTCCGAACGGTGGTGTGTAACATGGCAGTGTGTGACGTAACTATGTCTGTGCATGAGAAACTGCATCTTGTAATCGAGTTTCGAATTCAAATATTTCGTCCACACATGGAGCAGCCTCTCCCCCAGCATGAAAATGCCTGACCACACACGAGCGATGCGACTCCTGCAACAATAAGACACCTTGGGTTCACTGTCATCGATCATCCTCCTTACAGTCCCGATTGCCCCATCAAATTTTCATCTGTTTCCAGAACTTAAAGGACACGTTCGAGGACTTCATTTTGACAATGATGAAGTGGTGGAAGAACAGGTGAGGTTGTGGCTATGTCAACAAACATTCTACAGTTACGGTATCAACGAACTGTTCTCTCGTTAGGAGAAATGTTTTCGCGCCTGGATGACTATATTGAGAAACAAATATCGAAAGATGAGAATAAAGGTGTAGAATGTTAATATCGTTTGTTTTATTGAAAAAGTCTTAAGAATTTTCACACAAAAATACTGACGCATTACTTTTCAGCAAGCCTTTGAAAGATTAGACTGCCACCATTAAGCTCCTGTCTAAAATACTCACGCACAGAGCACACACATCCTCCGTCTCCCTCTCCCCTGCTCTCTCTTCTCTCTCTCTCTCTCTTCTCTCTCTCTCATGTAACAGATCATATACTCTTTTTTTCCACCCTTCAAGTCGATATTCAGGGTTTATTAGGAGGAATGGTCAGTATTGAGGTATATGGCAGGGATGCTCTTTTGAAGCTAAAATCTTCATATGAATATATGTCCTACTTCGAATGCTTTCCGAGGTTAAAATACATTTAATGTAGTAGCTATCATGCTCAAAAGTATACGAACGATCTGAATTGTGTTCTACCTGATTTGCATTCAGCCCGCATAACGTAACTTTCTTTCAGGTACTCTAATCACTTTTCAGTATAGTCGTTCAACTATTCAAAATGCTTACTACAAGTGGCTACGAGAGTCCATTGCTCCGTATGACAATAACTCCAGGTGTAAACAAATATCAGCTAACACCTCATCATGGGCGAGACGATACTTAACGCTTACAAACACAAAAGTTGTTATAGCAGGTCACATTTCAAAAATGTAACCACTCACATTAATATCTGACACAGCTAAGGCCCGCAACCTGTACCACATGTACCAAAACTATTTTTTTTTTTTTTTTTTTTTTTGCGAATAAAAGGTTCTTCAAGTATATTTGAACTCTCAGAGTTCTATGATAACTGGAAGTATTCTTGCTCTCTCAAAGCTTTTCCAACCACCTCATAACCGTCGTTCGAGTTTTACTTAAACTGGTTAACGAATTAAACAGTTAGAAAAGGCATGATTAACAGCGTCAGTCACTCTGTGGAAACATCACCGTCAGCTGTGTACTTTAGCAATTTCATTACATTCGTGATGGCACGTGGGTCTATGTGCGTTTGTTAAGTCAGTTTTCGGCCTTATTATCTAACACAAAGTGACAATCATGAACAGCTAGTTGTAGATGTCTTTGAACTATAAGTGACATGGTGGACTGTTTTGTTGGATATAAAATCAAACAAGCAAAGCTTTCGTGCTTGATTCAGACAGAGGACTTTTCGTCATAACTGACAAGGCATAAACAGACGTGATATACCTAATTTTAGCAATTATCAGTTAGGAAGTTTGAACTTAAATTTTAAGACGAAAATTTTTGTGCTGAACCAGGTCTCATATACAGCAACTATTGCTCCACGAAAAACGTTAAATATGGCTTCCGTCACAGGTAACAAACTTGAAATGACGAGACGCAAAGTTTTGGGTTGGACAGGGTCTCGAGCCCAGCACCTAATCGGATCGTTAACCAAGCTCAATCAAATGTTAAGACATTGAATTTTTTACAGCAGTGGATAGTTGTTTGAATCTGAAGTGACGAGAGGAATGAATAATTTTAGTCTTCCCGGAATTCGAACCTGGCACCTACCGCCGCTTCGTTAGAAACAGGATTATTTCACTAGTAGCTGGGTGTGCGCTTGTTTTAACTAGAAATGACGTGATGAAGAGTTCAGCACTTGCTGGGAATTACTCATAAGATATGTTAACTACTTCTTCACCAGTAGCCCGCACATATCGTTGATGACTACACACGAAGATATGTTAACTACTTCTTCATCAGTAGCTTGAAATGACATGTTTGAATTTAAATGAAATGATGTGACGAAGATTTCAGTGATGACTGGAGTCGAACCCCGGGCACACTGACAAAGACTATATGCGAAGAGACGTTAAATGTCGAATTCCTCTTCAGCAGCAGCATAAACTTTGAACTTGGAATGATGTCATAAATATTTCTGTGTCTGACTGGGAGTCGAAGCCATCACATATCGTTATTGTCCATAATGAATGAAGAGACGTTAAAAATAAAAATTATTTTCCACCAGGTGTCTGTTGTGGCATGGCTTGAAAACCCAAGATGAAATTTTTTGTGCCTGACCAGTATTTGATCGGTGGACGCGTCTTAGAGAGAAACCTCAAACATTTTAGAGTCTCGAGCAAACAACGAATTGATGAGCACAAACGGATCAAGTACCATCGATTTCGAATCCCAGACGGGAATCAATAATTCCGACATCCGAAGGATCAGATAAAACACAGAATAAGGTGCCTGTGATCTTACATGGCTTTTGGTTCATTAAATAAATTATAATTACTGGTGTATGAAGGCTTACTGATGAGAAAGGTCTTTATGTGCTGCCAGTGCCTGGTTCGGCAATGTAGTTGTAATTATCTGGAAGCAACAATCTACAGCTGTCAAACCGGGCACTAAAATTATAGCCACACGGCTAAACGAGGCACTACAGGCAACACTTATGTCATTGTTCGAAACACTCCCGTGGTGACGGTTTTGTTAACCGAAACCGGTAGCGGAATAAAGTTGTGCTGATGCGGCTGGCGAATTACAATGCATTATTTTAAGTACTTGACAGCCGACTGTTGCTTCAAGAAAATTATAATCGCATTGCTAAACCAGGCACTAGAAGTAGCAATCTTATATCAACGCTCGAAGCCCTCCATTAGTGATCTCTTTGACTCCCTTCCTGTACTTAAGCACTAGAAAAGGTGTTTATTGAAGTTTTTGACAGGTGGTCACATTAATCTGACTAGGCCGTGTATATTAATGCTAGGGAGCATGTTTTATTGCAAACTATGTGGAAATCTATGTTAAGCATTAAACGATGTATTTGGATACTTTGACGGTGTGTTTGAACAATTTTAGTAATGAACACTTCTCCGGTGATCAGCCGAGTGGTGGCGTTGTTCTGTCGCAACGTTTCGATGAGTTTCGTACCCATCATCCTCAAGCTTGAGGACAAGACGACGCCACCACTCGGCTGATCACCCGAAAAGAGTTCATCACTGGAATACGCCGTGAAAGCCTGCAGTCACAATTTTAGGAATGTTATATTTAAAACTAGTTATAACACATTTATATGCAGGTAAGTACCGTCAAACACTAACTGAGAAATGTGTTTGGCAATTGTTTCTAAATAGTTCCAGTGTCTATCTGATAACAGCCATCTCGTCAGTCTCTCGTCAGTCTCTCCGCGAACACCTACATCATGGATATTATTAAACCTCAGACATCTCAAGAGATACTTTAATCTGTCTTCATTCATGCATAAGCAACGACACTCATGTCGGTTGGCCTTTGATTTATCCCACAACTTCGATAAATTCTGACTAGAATATCTCAGAGATCCACGCAGACATAACAATCCAATGAAAGCTCTGATCTCGATTACATCTGTTTCTTTAGCATCTCTTTCCCTAAAATAATTACCACGAACTTTATTGATGTAAATATTAACAGGTACAGGTTGCAATAATGCGTGTTATATCTTCTTCCAAGAATAGCTTCAGGATATCTAGCTCTGTCTTTGTTATGAGTTTCATTTCTGTATCCAGGTCAACGTGTAATAATATTCCAGGATCTTGTTCCAACATTGGCAGAAAATTTGATTTTCCCCCATTTAGTTATTCTACCTTTTCCTACAAAATAGTACATACTTATGAATTGCTTCTTCATGTGATCCAAATTCATCATTTTCTGGCATTTCTTTTTATATTCCTGAATCATGACCGCTTTGATGTGCGACATTTTCGTTCTCTGAGCCAGCAGTATCATTGTCTGGATCTTCATCATTCAGCTCATGAAACCATTTTTTTTAAACTTCGATATTTCTTCCACAAACTAAAAATAAAGAGAATATTTACTTATCTTAGGTAAGTATTCCAAGTAAGAAGTAAATTAACTTTAATTAGTTTCGATGCCGCTAAAATTATGCATATGACAGTTGGATTTAATGTAGGAAATCACTAAAGTAACGTACATTTACTTTTATTCAGTTTGTAGCAGCAGAGCTCGTGCCGGTGACAACTGGCCTCCAAGCTATAATAATGTTTCAAAAACAATGTAACTTGCGTAGCTGAAACCCAATAACGGCTGAAGGTAAAGAATTGAGAGTTAACGGAAGGGTACTGAAAATGGCTCGAGAATAATCTCGTTGGGCGCCATCTAAGAACCACAAACGTGGAACAATCAAACAAATGCAGTACTGTGTTACGATCAAGAAGAAGTAAATATTCCTGTAACATAATTAATATTTAAGGATTGACAAAAAATGTGCTAGTTAACTGTTACCAGTGCTGCATGAAACGGCAGTCGTTGACTATTTAAAACTAACAAACAGTACAAAGCTCATGTGTAGTGTTGGATCTTTCCGATTTACGTTTGCTCTCAGCGGTAGTACGGTTATTTGCTTGGGATTACCTTAGATAAAATTTCTCCCCTTGTCGTCATAAAGCACACTTATTATCTCAATCAGGTCGCTGATCCGTTCAGGAAATAAACACAACACAAGAACTAGACTTTTCCAGAAAGAGAGATCCTCTTTCTTATTATTAATTTTAATTCTTTTATGTCTACGCAACGACTTCCAGTATAAATGCAGAATATGGGTTTTAAATAGCAAAATGAAACTTTCGTACTATTTCGTCACTTGGCTAAGTTATTCAAAAACGGAAATACTCTAATTATATCCCTTGTTGCTGAAGATAGATACACACATCAGAGTTTTTCACTTTCAGAGAGCCTTTGTGATTAATACGTGACGAGGGAACAGCGTTGAGAATCAGCGTGCCAGCAGTGTCCGAGACTGGGACAAGACCTCAGATAGTCGCGCTCTTTGAGTCGAGACCTGTTGTGTAGGCGGCAACCTCCTATATAGGCAATGTCGGGAGAGCTGTGAGTACTCAGAGAATGCTTAGCGGCCATATTGCCTCAGATTGTTAATATATTTTGTCATACTCATGCACGTATTAAATAAAACTACCCTTGAAACTGGGTGTTTTGAGCCATAATATGTATCCTTGGCACGTTTCTGAGCCAAGAGATCACCCGTTTTACTTCCTAAACGAACAGCACGAGCAATCGACCTATTTCGAAAGTTCTAGACTTAAACAATGCATATGAAAACATCATAGACATACTATATAAAGTTAACGGGAATAAAACAAAGTCACTGATGAGATTCGATCCGAAGTCAATATGCATGTTGATATGCTATCCACTGCGCCACTAGAAGTTTATCAGTAATTATGAAGAAAGCCACGAGGAAGTGGACTCAGGACGAAATTCTGCATTTAATTAGCTTGTACGATGGAAGGCCAGCGTTTTGGTATGTACGGTTACTGGAATACAAAAGCTGATATAAGAAGAAAAGTTTGTTGGGTGAAATGGTTACAGGTTTTAACACCTCAACTGCTGATATTTACCAGAATATCCACAGTTCAAGGAGTCAGGGAAAGTAGTTATATAACAAAGATGAAGTAACATAGAGGAGCAAATGAAATTGTGTTTGATTGTAATCTATAATTCTATATGGCATGGTATTTGTTGATTGCATTATTACATTGGGCGTTGAAGAACAGACCTTCAGGAATTTACGAGTGCTTCCTTAAAGTCAACAAAAGTAAAAGCGATCAAATAAATGTAAGTCTGTAAATACTTCATTTATTATATATCCTCGTCATTTGGCTTTTGAACGTTTGTAGGTATCAAGATGAAACTGTTCTATTACGTAATTGCTACTTTACCAAATATTAAAGAGAATAAACGTAGCTGATGCTAGAAATATTAGTGCCACAAGCAGTCTGTTTTTAACACTGATAGTTTTATGCATGGTAGTATCTAGATTGTCAAATTTGGATACAATTATGAAGAGTATTTCTTCCAACTAAATCGCTGTAATTCTCGCAAAATTTCAATATTGTTGTGGATTTTCCATCACTAGCTCTACAAGGAGATTCTTGCATGCTCCAAAATAATTCTGCTGCCTAATCATTTCTCTTATCCAACATGAATACTATTGTTTACGTTATTTCTTTGCCAATAAAAGTATTAAATGTGCAACTGCAGTCCGCCACTGTTCCATCGCAATCTTTTCCTTCAGGCATAGAAGCGTGACAGAAAAATGTCTCGGAGAGTGATCTCTCAGCTCTTATAGACATTCTCACTAGCATCTGCTTTCGCAAAACCGTCAGACACGTACAGAAAGTACTTGTAGGGATCTAACAGACACAAACAAACAATCCTTCGCACATCTAAGAGTATCAAACTGTCTGAGAACAACTTTCTCTTGTATCCCAGCCGTAAGGCCCATGCCGGCTGCCCTGCCATCTCTTGGCGTCCTGCGACACTGTCTCCTGTGTGGATCGAAGCGGCCACTACTTGTGCGACATCTAGGAGGTCTTGTGAGACCTATCTGGTGCAGAAGGGAATTTTCCGACGTCCGTCGCACACTCGTCTGATGCGTTTGGTAGATACATATACAATGCGGATTACGGAATGGTGAGGGATATAATACAGACTCGGTTTATAGAACAGAACATCAGAAATTAAACACTGATATTTCCAAGATTCCTTCGTCTTGAAAGAACGAGACTGTTGCAAGATCACACCTCAAATACCAACGCCTAATGGAGACACTAGATAATTTACTATAATATGTATCCAGCGTCATTTATTCTCGACTGTACAAGAAACATATGGAGTTTATAAAAAACATAATAGATCTACTATCATAATTCTGCTAATTTCATCATAAAGCGAATACGCTTTTCATCTTGTTTGTTGTAAGACAATTTCACGGTTTGGGACGCCGTAAATAAAAGAAAAAAATCCTACGTACCGCTCTTTTATCATGATTTTTCTAATATGAATTATCACCTTGTCTGCAGCAAAACAATATTATACTTGAAGACTACTTAGACCCTAAATGCAAAAACATTCTAGTACTAATTAGTACATAAACAGTTTAGTAAATGATCTAGGGCATGATCTGTATGCAGTCTTCTGATTTTGTAAATATTTTGGCACGTCAGTAGTACCAAGTTACACAATAACAGCTGTAAGAGACTGCATTAAGTGATATGTTAGAAGAAAGGAAACTGTAATTAGTTGTTGCTTGTCAAGGAAGAATTTAGAGAGAAATATTGATTTATTTATTAAGTTTTCATCCGATTACCAGAATACACTAATTTTTCTTGATTCAAATACCTTGATTCTCAATATTGCATGTGTTTGCTCGTGGTAAAATCTATATGTCAAAGATCAAAAGAAGCTGGAAAAGGAAACGAGAAAACGAATTGCGCCATCGTCTTCATCTACTAATTATCTACTTGGCGTCATGAGCAGAACACAGGTGGACTCCATGTAAATTATATCGTAATTCTGTGGGTTAAAAAAGCACGGTTTTCGTGTAAAGAGTCTGTGCGTGTTGCTCTTGTTTCCGGTTTTCAATGTTATTATCGCAAATGAGAAGTGCAACCAAGAATAGAAGAATAAAATGAAATCGCATATCGCTGAGATCGATATAATTCGTTTAGGAAAATTCTTTGTTTCTCCTAGAGTCAGAGATCGTGTGGGACTCCTACCTCGCCTCGCGTAGGACAGTTATAGCCAGTCTCACCCCATGTTATGATTATCTGTAGAGAAGATGGATACCACTGACTGGTGATAATGAGTTCTCCAGCAGATTCCATCTCTGTCTTCTTCTGTTTGTCACTAACTTTGTGTGGTACGAATCGCGACTAGATCTTCCGATCACCAAAACCTTTGTGAATCATAGCGATGGGACAGTCATTATTAATTCAGTTTCAGCCTCGGAAACGGATAGTGATTTCTGTGCAAGCATCTCTCGTACTAACTCGATGTAGGGTGACTGTATCTTCGGTGAAAGAGAGTATGAACGTTGCAAGTGATCAACACAGCACATGCTACGGGCCCCACACTGCCTATCTAATCGTGGGAAAATTAAGTGTTGACAGTTTTATATTGAAAACAATAACACTATTTAATATTATAGGACATGGATGTGCCTTTTTTAAATCGTTGAAATTCAGTAGCAACACTCCCGGCAACTGTATCTCGTCGAGTTGCGAGACTGGAGTGTCAGGTTCTAGTCAGACCTGTGTCTTGTTCGTTCTCCTCGTTTGCTCATGATCCTCGTCTTGTCCCCATGTCATTGTGACGATTATTTCTGTTATAGCGATCAGAATGAGTTTCTCTGTCGTCAGATCGGCGTGGCTGGTTCCAGGAATTACGCGAGTTTTTGCGTTTACATTAATTTTACGCGGTGAATTTCTGTATCGCCAATCTGAATCTCTGAAATCATTACGTGGCTGTTCACGACCCGTTTGCAACAAGTGTACAGGCTCTCTCCTACCTCTCTATCACTCTATAATTGCAGAAACATGCTAACACCGTTCGTGTCACGTCCAGCCAGCACTATCCCTCTCTTGATCGTATTCGGCAGCTTGCTTTTTTTTCCTTTTTTTCCTTCTGATTAAATGGCATATCGGGAAACTGGTTAGTTCGCACTATCTCTCTGCAGTACCGTGTCGGGTTGCTAAACGGCGAGTTCGTATAGTGCTCCATTATGAGGATGCCATGCTTCACTCTCTCTTATACGGGTTGTTCAAAAAGTCTCTCCGCAGTGCTGTATGATTGTTAGCCACCCGTGCCGCATGCCGCACTGAATGTACAGAAATGAAACTCAGTGAAATACAACTTATTAATTTATTGAATATTCATTTTTAGTTACAAATTTTCACATCAAATGTTGAAAGTGTCCCCGCTCTTGTTGAATACACAATTCAATTCGTCTAATCACGTTTCGAAACACAAGCTGCAATATTTCTTCTGTAACAGAAGCAGTGAAAGTGGATATTGCAGTTTTCAATTCATCTATGGATTTTGGACTGTTTTTATAGACGCCTGGTTTCTCTGCACCCCAGAAGTAAAAGTCAGGTGGTGTTAGGTCACGCGATTGTGGAGGGCAAAGTCCCTGTGAAATTATGCGATCACCGAAAACATCAGCAAGCTGTGACATTCAAACGAGAGTTTTATGCGCGGTTGCACCATCTTGTTGAAAAGTTCTCCTATGAATGGGTACAGAATATCACTGCAGAATATCACTGTGCGTTTATTGTTTCGTTGAAAAACCCAGGCAGGCGAACAACCATACGGCACGCACGGCTAACAATCATTCGGCACTGTGGAGAGACTTTTTGAACACCCCGTATTTCCTGTCCCAAAACTCTTGCAAAAATGCCCATTTGAATTTCTCGAGCGCGCTGCATTGCACTGTTGCTAAACGCATCGTAGCTGCCGCTTATTCTCGGAGATGTGAGCATACAAAATGAATTTTATAGTTCTGTGGTCACCATCTCGGTAAATCAAAGTGGAATTGGTTAATACAAAGGCGGGGGTGTAACTGATTTGATTTAACAGGAAACAACGCATGCTTCTGCACTGATACAAAGCTCTTCCTGATTTCGTACCCTTCTGCATCGATACTTAGTGTATTTGATGCTGCTGATGGTTGTAAATACTCTGGTCGCGGATCATTTATGCTTGCTTACATCGTCAAGCTGCGTATGACGGTACTGTGCGTTGCTGGCCGCACCTTTGTTGCGCTCACTGTCCTTGAGTAACTCGATGATGTCTCATGGTTGCGTCTGTCAATTTCTACCTAAGTCCCTATAAATTAAAAAGACAATGTCGTCTTGATCTTTCAGGTTTACAGTTACTGTCGTGTCCGAACACGATCTTCATGTGCAGTTTATTTTTCTGAAACTTTTCAGGCGTCTGTGGTTTTTCATATGGCTTCAGCAGTGCTCATTACTACCTCTACAATGACACGCTCTTTTACGATTTCTTTCGTCTTTTCTTGGAGGTTTCTTACATAGGAATCTATTTTCTCTCCCAGGGTCGTGATGTGTTCTTAGTATCTTTGTGAGGGGCCTATAATTTCGCTCCTTACGAGCAATCATCTACATTCTTTGCCGTGATTTACAACCGGAATTGCGACCGCTACGGTCGCAGGTTCGAATCCTGCCTCGGGCATGTATGTGTGTGATGTCCTTAGGTTAGTTAGGCTTTAGTAGTTCTAAGTTCTAGGGGACTGATGACCTCAGATGTTAAGTCCCATAGTGCTCAGAGCCATCTGAACCATTTGAAGAACCGGAATTAGGCATCATTTGATAGGTTGTACATCGTACATATGAATAGTTAAAGAAGACCAACATTGTCACGTACACCTAGTAAATAGTTGTTAACGCTTATTGCATGAAAGGTGACGGAGTGACTTTATTATCAAAACGGCGTAATGAATGATTGCCTATACTAGCAGAGGTTGGTACGCCAGTGGAAATGAAACGGCAGGCTTAACTCGAGCCCTGTGTGGAAAAGCCTGCTTGATACAGGAAGCAGCCGAGGCAAACGGTCAGGGCACCTGAACGCTGAAGCCCAATACAGCGGCGGCTGGCCGGTTTGTAGTGGGGTCACAAGGATAACCAGATATTACTTCGGAAACTCTGAAAATCTTGGACGCAGCAGAGAGGAACGGGGAAGCGATGCCTTGGAAATCACGCAGTCTGGGTTATTTCCGAGGATTTTTACTCTGAGAAGTGTACCATTGGATGTATTCCTAATTAACAGGGATAGGTATTTCTTCGCAATCTTTCCGCGCTGGACGACAAAAGACTAAAATATGTTTCGTCGACATTCGGGAGAATCTGTAGAGAGGGAGAATATTCCATGGTTTTGAGAATATGATTCGCCTTCTGCAGTTACGAGTGAGGAGAGCCGAGCTTTGCTGGGAAGCCAGCGGTGGAGAGAAGGAGGTGTTCCGTTTTGAGCGCCGGTGTCTGACGGTCGCTCAGTATCAGCTTTGTTGCTACAGACGGACTTGCTGTCTTTGCTCTCAGGAGATTTTATAGTTAGAACGATTAGGCACTGTACTGTTGCGACTTATACGATTCTGGACTTCGCCTCCGGGCAGGAAGTCGTCGTTGAGCACGCAGCGTTCAGTGATTGAGAGCACTACTTCTGCCTGTACACACGTTGAGACGTTATCTGCTGTCCTTGTGGCTGGAAGTTCGCGCTTCTTGTCTGTAGAACACTGAGAGGAGAAGACAGTATTAGATTATACTAGTCAGAGGACCGACTTCTGCCGTCCGAGTGCTTGAAAGAGTTGTTTTTTTATATTTTGTGGCTGGAGTTCTTCTGTCGTCACAGACGTGTACGAGCACTATTACTCCGACACACCGGACGCAGTACATACGGTGATATTGCTAACTGCTTCGGCTCATTAGGGCTATAAAGCTAAATAGGTGTGGTCACGTAACTTTCATTTCCACTGATGTTGCACACCACTGTAGATCATCTTTGAAAAATAGTGTCTTTTAGTGTTTGGTACGTAGATGATGTCAGTCACCTCGCATTATTTATATTACATCGCGTAGCCATAAAAAGGGGCAGAGTTGGTCAGTTCATCAATCATATTAGGTAGGAAATTCATTTGTATCCCTTTATGTCCATTGGACATTGATATGTAAGCATTTGTAATATATAAAGAGGTTTTAACCTACAATAAATGTATAAGCAAAAACAACATTTATCATTTTGTATTTACTAGTTTCCTTAATCATTCATTCATATTTATGTTGTATTTATATGTTAAAGTGAAAGAAGGAGGAGATAATATCGCCACTAAGAGATTCTAAGATCAGCTTTAGGGGGTAGTCAGACAGGGCCAAATCTTCATTTTTGCTTTCAGTATTTTCCGGTGTCCACATTCATTTTACACCCACCTGAAGTCGAATCTTGAACCTTCTCTTGCGCTCAGTAATCTGTTGCTCTGACTTCGTGACTCTTGTACCTTAAGGCGTTAGTCTCTTTTGTGAAACAGCCGATCTGTCTTTTCTACTAGACGCTGAAGGTTGTTCTCAGTTTTTTTTTTTTTTTTTGAAGAAATCTTCCATTGCTTTGTGCCGATCTTCAGCCAAGTTTTCCTTGTTCTCAAGGCGTTCTCTTGTCTTTATATCACTATTGTCAAGGCGTTCTTTTATTTTTTTGAAACTACGTCTACGATTTCTTGTTGCTGCGTTCTCACGTTGAACGTCATTCTTATCAGAAATTCCTTAAAATCAAACGGTGCGGCAGACGACGAGCTCGGTAAAGGTGTGGCTACGTTTCGAGTTGCTGGTGAATGTCTTACGGCTTCCGTAGTTTCCGTCGCCTTGACAAAGTCATGTTCTCACTCTCCTGTGTTATCTAACATTATTGGTCTACACTGTACTGAGCATCAAACGAAATATTAAGCTGTGTCACGAGCAGTTTTACGATCGTGATGAACCAGTACGTTACTATCGTTGCCTACACTTGACTCCATCGTATCTAATTCACGTGATCGTGCACGAGCTGCTATCGACATCTCTAAAAACACAGTAGTAAACACGAAAACCTAACAAAATTATTCCAAGTTCCAACGCAATAACACATGAAAGAAATTCAAACATTTAAAACCCAATTCCCCCAAAATTTGCAACGCTGGAATGAACAATGACAGACGATACAAACGAACTCGTCTTCATTTTTTTCTAGATGTGAGAGTAACACAAATTAGTATGTGTGCAGCGGCTTAATCTAAGTAATTTATTCCTCTTTCGTAGATTATTGCTTAGGGCTTGGCTTCCGTATTAGAAACAAATAAGTTTAGATTATGCAGTTCTGAAAAAAATTAATCTTATAATATGCAAAACTGAAATTAAATTTCGAGAATGAATGATCAAAAGCTCTCGGAAATTCGGAATATCATGGCAACGGTCACCATAGTGAGTCAGGTGGCGTTTTTATGCTAGAGCTGTGCATACCCCTGAGATGCAAAAATTAAGGTAAGGTAATTTAACGAGTCAAGCAAGAAGTCACGCAAAGGATAACGTCTTGTGCACATTTTGGTTAAGGGAGGCATCTAACTATTAAATGAAAACGCACGCTTATAAAATATGCTACTTATTTTCCTTAAAGAGCATTCAAATGGCAAATCTTCCACAAGATAACAATGAATGCAAAGCTGAAGACAGAGCTATGTCTAATTCTGATCTTGGTACCAATTCTCATATCGCTTAATGAATATTACCAATGGTCAAGCGAAGAGCATATTAGAAAATGCTAATGAAAAGTGAACTTGGAAGAACAAACACCGTTCAAAAATGCTAAGTGGATCCTGCAAGTCAAACAACTAAGTGCGGTCATCAATTGCCGTAATGTCTGACTCCACAAAGTTAACAAATATCGCGCCCCTTGAATCATTCCACAGCAAAGCAATCACTGCTGGCCGAATGTCACCAAATGAACTTCCAGTACTCGACTGCCTGCACGCCGTCTGTGAGCGACAGTTAATAGCGTACTGGAGCCATGTTTGTATGCAGCAAGGTAAATGCTGGAAGACCATCGTTCAGGCGGCGATGACAATGTGCCTCTTACCAGGAAATCTAACTTCTCTGTAAAGTTGTGGGAAAACTCAAAGTCATGCACCAATGATGGTAATGATTATGAGCGCTGTCCAGTCTCCATGAAAGTTCAAGATTTTGACACAGTACCTGCAAGAGTGAGCTTCTTCTTTTCGTGGGCGGGGACACGGGCAGAGGACAACCATCTTTCTAGCTATTTTCCAGAGCAGCCGTTAAGCTACTGTGTATTGCAGTTTCCACAGAAAACTTCCAACCACCGCTCTCTTTAAGTAATTGAAAAATTTTTCCAAGTTGGAACCACTGGGCTAAAAGCATTTCTTTATCAAGGGATTTTATGATACTCTAACCTGGAATATGCTCAGTAATTCTGCAGCGAATAATGTTAAGGATACTGTTCTATAACTTTCAAGGACCGTTTACCCTTTATATATACGGGAACTGACTGCTTTACAGCTGCCTCAGCATTCCAACTACAAGAATTATTTTGTTTCACTGAGTACCAATGAGGGCATAAAGACGCCAAGTAATTCACGCGAGATGTATTGGCACAATTTTAATGAACTAACATAAAAAGATACATTAAAGCTGTTCAGCATAATAGTCATCATTCTAAGTTCATAAATGACAGATTCAAGAAACAAGAAATTCAGAGTGGAGTCATAATGACGCCCAGTGATACCCGTTGTCAGTTCAGAAAACCGTGAATAAATTCTAATGTGTTGTGAGTACAACACTGAACAAAAAGTCATTGGATACAATTGACTCAAGGGGAAAAAAGAGTTTCGCCGTCAAGTAGTTGCGCAAAATAGTCACAAATTGATATACATGCCGGTATTGACGGAAAATGCAAAATTGTAACGTTTGGTGGCCCCTAGATGAACGTGTAACGCTGCAGCGCAGTTTCACCACGCAGGTGGCAAGGATAGTAAATAGGAGTCCTTAAGGATTTCATTCCGTGTACTCAGCTGGATAGTAATTATGCCTCGTAAACAGGCACACAGACGCGTGAATATTATACGCTGATGTCAGTTTTTAAGAGATGACATGTAGTTGGGCTCAAAGAAGTCGATTAATCGGCGAATCACTCGACTTTGGAAAGAAGCGACGGCAGTATTCGACGATATTGGTAGGAATGGGTGAACCATGGCCGAACACAGTGTCCAGGAGGAAGCGGCCCACCTAGAGAGATGGCAGAACGTGAGGACCGAGCAATAGTCAAAGAGGTACTGAGATCCCCGGAATCATCAATTTCATCGATTCGACGTGCAAGCGATGGTTAGTGACGCCAAGCAGCATTAATAGGCGGCTCACAGAAAGAGGCCTGAGCTCACGACACCTCTTGCGCCGACTACCATTGACCTCTCTACACCCAAAAAGCCCGTTTGTAGTGGCAGTCGACACATTTGGCCTGGAATGTAATTGACTGGAGCACAATTGTCTTCATTAATGGGTCCCACTTCGAACTGAGCCCTGATGACCAGCAAAGACGTGTCTGCAGATGCCCCAGACAATAGTGCAGTACAAAACTGACTGCTGCCCACCACACTGCCCAACAGCCACGAGTGATGGTCTGGTGTACCATGTCGTTTCATAACGGGACCTCTTTGGTTGTCATCCACGACAACTTCACAGTACAGCGGTACATTATTCTACACCCAAGTTTGTTCGATTCCCGGCCCGGTTGGGGATTTTCTCTGCCTGGGGACTAGGTGTTTTTGTTGTCGTCGTCATTTCATCATCATCACCATTTGTGAGGTCCGCCCTGGTAGCTGAGTTGTCAGCGTGACGGATTACCGTCCTACGGGCCCGGGTTTGAATCCCGGGTGGGTGGGGGGCTTTCTCCTCTCAGGGACTGGGTGTTGTGCTGTCTTCATCATCATTTCATCCCCATCCGACGCTCAGGTCGCCCAGTGTGGCGTCGAATGTAATAAGACCTGCACCAATGCGGCCGGACCTGCCCCGCAAGGGGCCTCCCGGCCAATGACGACAAACGCTCATTTCCATTTTTATCTTTTTTGAGAATGACTAGCTTGGATTGTGAAAAGAAAATGGACTGTGTAAAAACTGGGACTTTGTACAGGCGCTGATGACCGCGCAGTTGAGCGCCCCACAAACCAAACATCATCATTACACCCAGGTTTGGCACACTCCATGGCAAGCCATCCTGGCCTACATTTCAGACAGATAATGTCCGCCCGCATATGCCGGGAGTTTCTATTGCTTGTCTTAGTGCTAACGAATGCCTAGCTAGGCCAGCAAGGTCGCCGGATCTCTCCCCAGCTGAGAACGTTTCTAGCATTTTGGGCAGGGTCGTCCAGCCACCTCGGGATTTTGACGATCTAACGCACCATTTGGACAGAATTTGGCACGATATCCCTCAAGAGGACATCCAACAACTTTATCAATCAAAGAAAAACCGAATAACTGCTTGCTTAAGGGCCAGAGGTGGACTGACGCATTATTGACTCTCCCAGTTTATAAAGCTCTTTCTCTTGAATAAATTATCCAATTTTTCTGAAACAGGAGAAATTTGTTTACAAATGTTGATGGTGTTGGGACAGCAACCAGCCACAAATTTACTTTCAGTTCCTTTATTCAAAGGGTACCGTTACCGGTTTCGAATCGTTGTGATTCATCTTCAGACGGTTTACACGCTTTCCTTATAACACGTGGTGTGTTTTTTTACAGATTAATTGTCCTAAACTATAAATAATACATAATTATAAGCACACCACACACAGATGATTGCGTTACAGATTTTCGTTGCATGTGACTTACGTGAAATTTCGGTTTGGAGTGTTAGTTTTCATAACATTCGTCCAACAGATGTGAATACGTTCGCACTGCATTCTTATTGTTGCACACGTAAATTTATCTCACTAAAGACTTTAGATTTGTCACTGAGGAGATTTTTACCACGCACCACATGTTTAGATTTATACAGAGAACTTACAAACGTATGAGTATCAAAGATGGTATGATATATCGTAACATTTGAAGACGTCCTATGTTTAGAAATGATCATATTTTCACTTACGCAACTGAAATGCATTTTACACTAGTACAGAGACATTAATTTTTTGGGTTGACACTGTTACATTAATTATAACGTTGTTCCTTTTTTTGTTACTCTATAGGTAAAATAGTACATTATTTAATTACATTTAGCATCATGAGAATTATAGTAACATATAAATTTGCCAGTTGATGTGCAGAAAGGCGTACTAATATTATTTTCTTTGAAGGTTGGAAAATAATTTTTGGAAAATTTTCATGACAGGGGTGTTAGCTAACTCTGTTTGTTCATTAAGGATATAGTCTGGGGTGCTGTTTGTGCGTGTGTGTGTGTGTGTGTGTGTGTGTGTGTGTGTGTGTGTGTGTGTGTGTGTATTTCATTTCTTCTAATATATTCAGGGTGGCTCCTTTTTCTGCTAGATGTAAAATTTTTTAGTTGTTCTCAATGTTTCTCACTGAATGGTTTTCTTCAGCAATATGGGCTGCAAATGCAGATTTGTTCAAGGTACCAAGTGTTAAAGCGTCAATGTGTTCTTTGTATCTAAATTCAAAACTTCTGCCTGTCTGTCCAATGTAGAATTTTGTGCATGTATCGCATTTGAGTTTGTATATTCCTGATTTGCGGTAGGGACTCTAGAAGGTATTTACATCATGGATTACTTTTTGTTGTAATTTATTATTTGTGGAAAAGCGGATTGTGATATTTTTCTTTTTAAAGAAGTTTGCTATTTGGTATGATAGTGGGCCTATGTATGGGAGAGTAGCATATTTAGGTTTGGCTTCTGTGGCACACTGATTTGGCTTGAAGTGATTGCTGTGAAGTGGATCTGTGGTTTTTGTCTGCATTTTGTTGTGGAGTTTTTCTATTATTATGAGTTTGTATCCATTATTATTAGCAACTGTTTGAATTATATTGATTTCATTTTGTTGGTCTGTGTCACTCATTGGTACTTTTTCAATTCGGTGTAGCATCGTTCTGAAATATGCAATTTTTTGTTTTCTTGTACATGTATCTCACATCTACCGATGTTCATACCACTCGGGTAAATCCTTCGTGGTGTGTGGTTCTTTCTTTTTCTTTGAGCGTATTTCCGTAGTACTTTTGGGATCATATTAACCCGAGTCGTAGTAGGAGTGTAACGGACGCCTGTGCGGCGTGTTGCAGTCGCGGCGGGCGTCCTCTCGGCGCAAGCAGCAGTCGGCCCGGGGCCGGGCGCCCGCGTTCCAGGCCAAGACGCACCTGGACGAGGCGGCCGGACACCTCAAGTCGGGCAACTACCACAAGGCGCTCACCGCCTACTGCAAGGTGGGTGCGCTGCGCGCTGCTCTAGCCTCACGTCTACAGCTTACGGCGGACTGGCACATATCCGAATGGCAACGCCTATTGAAAAGCCGCGTATTCGATTCAGCGTAGAGACGCATGTCGTAAAGGGGAAGAAAATATGTGTTTTATATTAAGCGACCGCGGAACACAATCCCTAATAGATCAATAGCCCTGGGGATTGAAGTAGACAGTGTCGTTCTCAACTGAACCGTACTGGCATTCCGCGTTAGCCTAAATCTCGACATTCTTCACGGGGATTTGACCTACAGAAACATTATTTAGATCTTTCAGTGTGGTTTCGATCATTAATTTTAAAACACGGGTGGACAATGTTTTCTTTGATGAAGCTCGAAACATAATAACTGTATAACCTTAAATTTAAGAATTGATGCTCTCCACGCTACTCTACTGTCACCTCTGCGTTGGGTAATTATCCAAATCAAGACTATCATAGGATGTAGGACTGTGATGTCCGTAATTATAAGATTACCCACTAATACAGTAGTGGACAGAAACATACGAAGAAAATAACGAACTGTTTACTGAATAAAAAATACTCTCTCTGATAATGATACATAGACAGGGTAAATGAGATGGTGCCTTACAGTATAGTATTACAGGTACTCCGCAGCGGAAATTAGAATAGTTGATGATGCCAGGACTAATATTTTTGAGTAAACTCTGCGATAGACCACCTAGGATGAAATTTATGATGAAGAAAATGCTGACATAAAATTTCATCTACTTTGTGATAAATTCCAATCATTATTTGAAAATAGCTCTGCACACAAGTTAATTAAAAACGACATTAAACAGCGATGTAAAAACCCATGGAGCATTACGGGGGTTAAAGTATCGTAAGAATGGAAAAGGGGATTGTATCTGTTGATAAGAACAAATAAAGTTCCTGCAGTAGTTCGACACTACAAAATCTACTAAAAATTACGAAGAAAAATTATTAACAACAAGGAACATGTACATTACGCCAGAAATCAGTAAATCTGGCAACAAACTTAACGCTATGTAGAATGTAGTAAAACCAAAGACAGACCAATAAGCCATAGAATAGCGTAACATCACCATTGAACGAAATGGAAGAGCTATAAATAATCAACCATTTGTAGCAAATGTATTTAATAATACTTTCTTAAATATAGCAGAAAATATAGCGACAAACAGTCCAAGAGCAAAATCAAACAACTCACATATAATGAAATCATATGGATGTAACACCCACTTCCCCTTCTGGAATTAAGAAAATTACATGTTCTCTTAAAAATAAAAGCTGATTTGGGTTTCGTTGGGTTTTCAGCAGAGTACATCAGACTTGTCCCGTACAATAAGCGCATTCTTATCTCAAATATGCCGTTGTTAAATCCCCTCTAAGAAAAGTCATAAGAGAGATGTCGATAACCACCCACTCACTTCACTGTCGACATTTTTCAATCACAGTTTGGATTTCAGGAGACTTTCTCAACTGAGAAAGTCATTTACACATTCAGACACCAAATTTAATATATACTAAATAACGAAATAACATCAATTATTATTTTCTGTGAACTATATAAGGCATTTGACTCCGTGAATCTCAGTATTGTCATGGGTAAATTGAGGTTTACAGAATTGATGCTTTAGAAAACCAATGGATAATGCCACGTCTAACTAAAAGAATGCAAAAAGTTATACTTAATATTTCAGCCAACGTAAGGAGGGGATATTCGTCAGCCTGGGAGAGGTATCTTATGGGGTTCCAGAAGTCTGCATGGGGCATGATGGGGGTCGAGTATGGTATCATTTGATGTCCTCCTCCGAGACAAATTAATTCGAATTATAGCTTTATTTTTGAAACAGTGTTTAGTTTTCACGGTATTTCAATGTCTTAAGTTAAAATGTTCTGCTCCTCTAGAGGTACTACACCAAAGACCAATGATTTGTGTAACACATGGTGAGGAAATGATAACTAGGGTGGAAACGTAAAAATATTTATGTGTCCATGTTAGTAAGATTTTAAACTGGAAAAAACACATTTTCGAACACCTAAAACATCTTAGTTCACCCACATTTGCTCTTCGAATCATGGCAAACATTGGGGAGAAACAAATCAGTAAGTTGACATATTTTACGTATTTCCATTCAATACCGTCATGTGGGATGATAATCCGAGGTAATACAACTTTGAGGAAGAAAGTTTTCGTTGCTCGAAAATGTGATGTAAGAAAAATTTTTGGTTCTCGCCCATGATGATACTGCAGACATCTGTTTAAGAAATTAGGTATCCTGATTACTGCTTCACCATATATTTATTGCCTCATGGAGTTCGTTGTAAATAATCCGGTGCAGTTAAAAGGAAGCAATGATGTGAATAATTACAACACCAGGATGAAAAAGTTTATTCATTACTCCACATTAAGGTTCTCTTTAGCACAAAAGTGGGTGCACAGTGCTGGCTTCCCCAACGATATAAAATGTCTAAGAGACAGCAAAGTTAAATTTGAAAATGTACTGAAAAAGTTTTTCCGTAGCAACTCCTTTATTTCCGTAGAAGAATTTCTGATTTTTTAATGTGAAAAAGGTAACGGGTAGGAATTATTAGCTCACAACAACACTGAAAAACGTAGATCAGCGTGTAGTCAAATTTATATAGTTACGAATGTGTAATGTGAATGTAAAATGACTCGTTTCACATGATTACGATTAATCATACAAGGATCCACGGAAAATGAAACTAACTAACTAATTAACCTTAAAACTGCTCCTCTAGAAAGCTATTTAAGTCCCTTGACCACAAAGGCGTCACCCTCGGGAAGCGTTAAACATAAACATGGCGGCCCACAGCTTTCACACAACTTCAGATTGACCCGTGCAAACTGGCTTAGGTATCATATAATTTCCTGGCAGCATTTATTCACTTTTGTGGACGTCAGAGACAATTTCCTGTGTCCAAGGTAAGGAATTAATTCTTCAGCCTGGAGATAATGGACCAGACTTCCTCAACCAATCTAAATGGGTTGCGTTCCGGACCTACTTCGCTGGCTTGAAGGCCTGTAACTTTACGCAACATGCATTTTCCAACACTTCCCGGAAAGAAGTTTGTAAAGTTCTGAATGAAAGCAGCACTGTACAGAAAAATGCTATTGGAGGAAACAGAAATGGCCAATTGAAATGCCCATACTAGGCAAGTGACGATGAGCGGCATAAAGGTCTGCATGAAAACTAACTTCTTGGGCTACTTTTGAATTCACACCAGCAGCTCTCGAAAGGGTATGAAGCGAACAGTGGATCGTGTGGGTGGGGAGTGACATATACGAAGTCAACAGTGTGGTATCCTCAGTGATTAACTTCTTTCAGGTACTGAAGAGTACCGGAATCTAAACTGCGTACCCTTGATGGAAGTACAGTTTGGCATCGCTTACCAAGTGGTTCAAATGGCTCTGAGCACTATGGGACTTAACATCTGAGGTCATCAGTCCCCTAGAACTTAGAACTACTTAAACCTAACTACGCTAAGGACATCACACACATCCATGGCCGAGGAAGGATTCGAACCTGCGACCGTAGCGGTCGCGCGGTTCCAGACTGAAGCGCCTAGAACCGCTCGGCCTCACCGGCCGGCTGTCGCTTACCAACAGAACTCTTGAAACATTACATGGAGCTTAGGTGTGGCAGCGAGCTAACCAAATCACCTATCACTTGTTTTGCGGAAGAAACTATCAGATTGGAGTTAACGTACTGTCGGTAACATGGTCATTTAGAAATGGAGCGCCAACTCAAACTTAGTACGAATGGCACAAAAAGTCAGGCTTAATATGTATCACTTGAAGGGACTTAGCTCAACACATCTCCCGAATGCTATCAGTGAGTTACTGAGAAGAAAATTTGCTCTTTAACCTGAAACTTTAGTGTGTCGTGTAGTATTCATGAAATATCACCACAAGCTCCTCTTCTGTCCTCTTTCCTAGTATACAGCAGAGAAACATATTTATTCCAGTACTAGGATTAGATTCAGTGGCCTATGGATTAGGTGCTACCGTCCTAGCGTGCACTGATGATCTCGGATATTGTAAGAATGCGTAGTTAGTTTGATAGTAGTTTTTCATACAAGGATATCCCAAGGTCGTGTTTTTAGATAGCTGGGACACTGATGTCTGTCTTGCAGTGCATTCATTCCTTCATGAATATGTTCTTAATAAGCATTCAGAATTCTGAAACTACAGTAATATTCATAAATTTGATTTTAATTACCAACACTACTTTTGATTCGTCTTTAGTAAAAAGGAAAAGTAAGTAGTTATGTTGCCATAAAAATCTTTTACTATTTATCCAGTAATGTTAAACTGTAATATAACTGTTGTGTAGTTAGTTGCCTCCGAGAGACATTACATGAACCTTGTGCATATGTAAGTGCTATCCACTTCTAGTTAACTAATTGCACCCGTTTTGAAAGTATATTTTAACTTATAAGAACTTTCTATTAATCTACACTCCTGGAAATTGAAATAAGAACACCGTGAATTCATTGTCCCAGGAAGGGGAAACTTTATTGACACATTCCTGGGGTCAGATACATCACATGATCACACTGACAGAACCACAGGCACATAGACACAGGCAACAGAACATACACAATGTCGGCACTAGTACAGTGTATTTCCACCTTTCGCAGCAATGCAGGCTGCTATTCTCACATGGAGACGATCGTAGAGATGCTGGATGTAGTCCTGTGGAACGGCTTGCCATGCCATTTCCACCTGGCGCCTAAGTTGGACCAGCATTCGTGCTGGACGTGCAGACCGCGTGAGACGACGCTTCATCCAGTCCCAAACATGCTCAATGGGGGACAGATCCGGAGATCTTGCTGGCCAGGGTAGTTGACTTACACCTTCTAGAGCACGTTGGGTGGCACGGGATACATGCGGACGTGCATTGTCCTGTTGGAACAGCAAGTTCCCTTGCCGGTCTAGGAATGGTAAAACGATGGGTTCGATGACGGTTTGGATGTACCGTGCACTATTCAGTGTCCCCTCGACGATCACCAGTGGTGTACGGCCAGTGTAGGAGATCGCTCCCCACACCATGATGCCGGGTGTTGGTCCTGTGTGCCTCGGTCGTATGCAGTCCTGATTGTGGCGCTCACCTGCACGGCGCCAAACACGCATACGACCATCATTGGCACCAAGGCAGAAGCGACTCTCATCGATGAAGACGACACGTCTCCATTCATCCCTCCATTCACGCCTGTCGCGACACCACTGGAGGCGGGCTGCACGATGTTGGGGCGTGAGCGGAAGACGGCCTAACGGTGTGCGGGACCGTAGCCCAGCTTCATGGAGACGGTTGCGAAAGGTCCTCGCCGATACCCCAGGAGCAACAGTGTCCCTAATTTGCTGGGAAGTGGCGGTGCGGTCCCCTACGGCACTGCGTAGGATCCTACGGTCTTGGCGTGCATCCGTGCGTCGCTGCGGTCCGGTCCCAGGTCGACGGGCACGTGCACCTTCCGCCGACCACTGGCGACAACATCGATGTACTGTGGAGACCTCACGCCCCACGTGTTGAGCAATTCGGCGGTACGTCCACCCGGCCTCCCGCATGCCCACTATACGCCCTCGCTCAAAGTCCGTCAACTGCACATACGGTTCACGGCCACGCTGTCGCGGCATGCTACCAGTGTTAAAGACTGCGATGGAGCTCCGTATGCCACGGCAAACTGTCTGACACTGACGGCGGCGGTGCACAAATGCTGCGCAGCTAGCGCCATTCGACGGCCAACACCGCGGTTCCTGATGTGTCCGCTGTGCCGTGCATGTGATCATTGCTTGTACAGCCCTCTCGCAGTGTCCGGAGCAAGTATGGTGGGTCTGACACACCGGTGTCAATGTGTTCTTTTTTCCATTTCCAGGAGTGTATATAAACCTTTAAACGTATATCTTTTTACTATTTCTTGCCTAACAATTTTCATCTATGTATCATCTAATCAGACTGATAAGAAATGTTAGTGAAAGATTTTTGGAAAATCATGTTTTGGACACAGCTGTATTTTCACTTTATAAACAACCAATGTAGGTTAGAAACCCACCATCTTCAAGTACCTATACACTACGAGAAAGAGGCTAAAAATTAGCCACAGTCAGTAATTATGAAAACAGTCATACTGAGCACCTTTCTTGGCCATTTGTATACTTACACTGTGACACCATTAATCAGATGCATAGATCATAACTATTGTCCGCCCCCGGTAGCTGAGTGGTCAGCACGACAGACTGTCAATCCTAAGGGCCCAGGTTCGATTCCCGGCTGGGTCGGAGATTTTCTCCACTCAGGGACTGGGTGTTGTGTTGTCCTAATCATCATCATTTCATCCCCATCGACGCGCAAGTCGCCGAAGTGGCGTCAAATCGAAAGACTTGCACCAGGCGAGCGGTCTACCCGATGGGAGGCCCTCGTCACACGCCATTTCATTTTTTTTCATCTAACTATTAAAAAGCACCATGACACAAATCAAAATTTCGATTCCAACTATAATGCTAAATTACATAATGCACACAGTGAGTAATGAGGTAAAGTACATGAGAAAAATTAAGTGGCATGTGATGTTCAGTCACAAAAACATCGACAAAGTTGGCAGAATCATAACCAAAACTACTACACACAAATGAATATTCTTAGAAGCCATATTACAGGTACCAAGTAGTAACGCTCCTATCATTGACTCAATCTCTTAGTTAATATGATTAGGTGAAATAGTGCAGGCAGAACATATCATTTTGTCAGAAAAAACCAAATTACATTATATCATTACGTAGAATAATATGTTCAGTTCAGTTCTCACACCATTAGACATCTTTTACACTATAAAATAAAATGATGTAACAGGTTTATAAGCCATCTACAAAAGTTTGTGTGGTTTGACAAGATGTATGTTCAGCCTCCTTAACATTTTATTGTAGATAATGTTATAATATAATATGGCATACACTGAATGCAATCATTGTTTAATTTGACTTGCATAATGACTTCAATTTTTGACCGTCCGCTGTGGCCGAGTGGTTCTAGGCGCTTCGTCCGGAACCACGCTGCTGCTACTGTTGCAGGTTTAAATCCTGCCTTGGGCATGGATATGTGTGATGGATTTAGGTTAGTTAGGTTAAGGAGTTCTAAGTCTAGAGGACTGATGACCTCAGATGTTAAGTCCCATAGTGCTTAGAGCCATTTGAACCATTCAGCCATTTCAATTTTTGAATTTTGCCTGTTAATTTAATTATTGAGTCAATGATAGGAAGGTTACCACATGTCAAGTTGGTACCTGTGATGTAATTTCTAAGCGTATTCATTTGTACTGTGTAGTATCTTTTCTTATGTTTCAACAGTTTTAGCCATTGTTTCTATTACTGAAGACCACATGCCACTTCACTCTTGCCATCTGCTTCACCACATTACCTACTGTATGCTGTACGTATTCCAGTATTATTGTTGGGTCTAACATGTTGATTTGTGGTATGACAGTTGTCAACAATTATGATTTATCATATGTCACATTAATGATGTCGCCTTGCAAGTGTACAATAAATCAAGACTGGTGAGTAGTACATTATGACTGCTTAGGTAATTACTGACTGTGGCTTACTTATCTTCCTCATGATATTGAGGAATCTAAGGATACTCCGTTTCTGACCAAAACTGGTTTTTTAGTAAACTGTACACTAATTTTAGTGAAAGAGTCTATGACTTGCAGTATTTATTCCTGACTACTGACTCCCACAGCCTTGTGTCATGTTCCATCTTCCACTCTAGAAAAATTGTTTCCAAAGTATGCCAGTAGTGGCCTCTTATCTTCAAGATGGTGACCAGCCTTAGTTGAATGCACCACTCTTTGCGTTGTGACGTTTTGTGGGAAAAACTATTAAAGGATAGAAGAAATCCGAAATTATTAATTTTGAGATGCAAATTATTGTTTCTCACTTTGTTTTTCTACAGCAAATGTTTATACATAAAACTAGTACCAGTTGCACCACTTTGGTTAATCATGTTGTGGGCTTTCAATTAATATGAATGGTATGGTGTGGTGGCCCTCAACTATGTATCCTCTGACTCAGAGTTGAAATATTAGTAGTAGTGGTAGTAGCAGCTTTATTCATCTGTAGATCTCTTTTTACAAGGATATAGGACATGTCAAAGTATTTACAAGTTTAGACCAATTTAAAATAAGCTAATTAGTATACACATATAATTTCAGACTTCTAGTTAGACATAATTATTAGATTTACTCCTGGTATACAATACTTGTTTTTACAAATAACTTATTAAATAATGTAATGCCACACTTTTCACTCATATCTCACTATGAGTCATTGCACACACTATACAGACATTGTTTCATAACACTTCGCTCTCTCTCTCTCTCTCTCTCTCTCTCTCTCTCTCTCTCTCTCTCTACTCACACACACACACACACACACACACACACACTGGTGGTCCCTGGGCCATTTTCTGTACCACAGCTTCTCATTTGCTATCCTGAAAAACTGAGTCAGCATCCCTCCATAATGAGTGAGATGTTGAGCTCATAAAGAGAAAGAGGAAGAGGTGTTAGTACTGTATTATGTGGAATATTGGATGTTTTATAATAATAATTATTATTATTTATTTGTGAAACACTTTTTGTATCAAACCCCTACTCTGTTTTATATAATTAATGCTTCAATGTATATAATGTATTGCGTAACAAGTACATTTTATCTGCCTTTTTAAATAAGTCTATTTTTGCAATTTCTGTAATCTCTTTTGATAATTTATTGTACAGTTTTATTCCTTGGTAGAAAATGCTGTTTTGAGTTTCATGTTTATTTTTTCTTGGTAAATGTAAGTTGAGTCTGACTCTTTTCGCATGGTCATGAACAGAGCTGTTTGTGCAGTAATTACCAATATTATTTTTGATGTGTATAACTGTCTGGTAAATGTATTCATATGGAGGAATTAAAATCCCCAGTATTTTGAACAGATCTTTAAATTGAGCTAGACTAGTATTTTTGATTATTATTATTATGGCTCTTTTCTGGAGATTGAAAATTGTGATCATATTTTGTATGTTTGTTCCCCAAAAAAGAATGCCATAGCTAAGAATTGAGTGTACATATGAATAATATGTAACTAAAAGACACAGTACGTTACACACTGATGATAGGGTTCTAAGGGCATGAGATGCTGATGACATTCTGTTTGCAAGTATGTTTGTTTGTTCACACCACTTCAACTAAGAATCAATATTCATTCCTAGAAATTTTGCATTTGTTACACAGACTATAGAGGTGCCCTCTACATTTAATTTAATGTTGCATTTTTCCTCTTCAAGCTGAAATTCATGGCATTAGTTTCCTTTATGTTCAATATCACTTTGTTGCTTATGGACCAATCATAAACTTCCTTGAGAGTTTAATTTGCTTTCTCGGCAAGGAGTTTTCTTGTTTTCTCAGTGACTATAATATTGCTGTCATCAGTGAAGAGAATTTTTTGACCGTGAGTAACACTAGTGGGAACGTCATTGATGTATATCAGCAATAGTATTGGTCCTAATATGCTACCTTGTGGAACACCTATGTTAATGTAGTTTGGTTCTGATAAGTGTTTTACTAAATGTTTAGATCTAGTTGAAGTATGTCTGCTAGTTATGATCAAAACCGTTCAATAGCTACTCCTCTTATTCCTAATGCTTCTAATTTATTTAACAGAATCTTGTGGTCGACTGTATCAAACGCCTTAGAAAGATCCAAAAATATGCCTGTGACACACTCATCTTTATCAAGGATATCAAGTACAACTTTTGTGAATTCTACTGTGGCTGACTCCGTATTTTTTCCACTTCAGAAACCAAACTGTGATTTGCTTTAAAGATTGTATTTATTCAGGTAATTCATTAATCTGTCTTTTATAATTTCTTCTATTATTTTTGAGAATGCGACAGCAGGCAAATGGGCCGGTAATTTTCTATGTCTTCTGCATTGTCTTTCTTAAGTGAAGGTACACCTCTTGCCTGTCTTAACTGCTCTGGAAATGTCCCTGATGTGAAGGATTCATTTATTGTATTTCTTAAGGGGCCTCGTATAATCTCTATGCATTGTTTAAATACATTCGTTGGTACTTCATCTAAACCTACCGACTTTCTATTTTTTTTAAATTTTGAAGATTTTTATTGGCTTCATTCTCTGTGGTTGGAAGTAACATCATTGTATTTAGGGCAACATTATTTACAGGTGTTATATTTGTTTAGGGGAATTTTTGCTGTAACTTCTCTGCAATACTTAAAGAATGCTCGTTTACATAGTTTCCTAAGTGTTGTGGATCATTTATTACCTTATCCCCCTTAGCAGTATGTTATTCTGCGATTGTTTGTCTCTTCCCATTTCCTTTTTTATAACATCCGAGACTGCTTTGATTTTATTCTCTACGTTAGTTATTATTTTGTCATTAAATGACTTTTTTGCAGCAAGCAGTACCTTCCTATAGATCTTTTTGTATCTGTGATAGAAATTTAAGAATTTAGTTTTGGCTGGTTTGGTTGTCTAGTTGTATCCTGAGATACGTAGTTGCCGCATTACAGGCCAAATACTACTGGGTCTACAGTATACAATATGAATACACACATGAATCGAATGGTCGAAGCTTCCTATCACTCGGCAATTGCGAATTTTGAATGAATAGACATTTATAAATGAAAGATTGCAATTAAATAAAATCTGCAGGTGCTGTTCTTGACGACTTTAAATGATGAGTACGATAGTAGACGTACTATAAGAATGCTGTTCATTACTACAAAACACTTACTGGTGTCGATGGTCCGCTAATTAAATGAAATATAAGTTGAATAACAGAGAAACATTAGATTACTACTTCACATAATTAGTTATGAGCAACAAAATAGCTCGCGAGATATTCCTTCTGAACGCATACTACGTCTTCACTACAGAAGCTACAGAAATCTCACAAGTGCACAAGTCGGCACTACGAAGTATTTCTATCTCTCGCGACCACGCACAAACTGCTCCAGTCTCCAAGTCTTTCCCGCTACTGTGCGTCCATCGCGCCGTACTGTCCAGGACTCTCCGTCCAGCACCTCTCGTGTCCTGTGCGGCTGTCCCTCGCGCCACACTGTCCAGCACTCCGCCTCCATTCACTTCGGTAGTCGCCTCCCTTAGTAACGAGCGTTGTGATTGGCGATAGCGCTCCCGTCATGTCTCGAAGCCAACGCACACTCACAGACATTTTGAAACACATTCGAAATACTGGATTTACCTTTAAATAGCTTGAAATTAAATAAATATTCCTACTGCTGTACCATAAACACGCTCTAACACACATTATTAAATACATAAATAAATCAAATAAACATATATCAAATAATAGAAACGGAAGGTAGGCCAGTAGCGTAATATCTCTGTGCTTTCTAAAACACAGTAAATATTTAACCAATTTCTTCATGAATAGTACACTATTGGCCATTGAAATTGCTACACCAAGAAGAAATGCAGATGATAAACGGATATTCATTGGACAAATATATTATACTAGAACTGACATGTGATTACATTTTTACGCAATTTGGGTGCATAGATCCTGAGAAATCAGTACCCAGAACAACCACCTCTGGCCGTAATAACGGCCTTGATACGCCTGGGCATTGAGTCAAACAGAGCTTGGATGGCGTGTACAGGTACAGCTGCCCATGCGGCTTCAACACGATACCACAGTTCATCAAGAGTAGTGACTAGAGTATTGTCACGAGCCAGTTGCTCGGCCACCATTGACCAGACGTTTTCAATTGGTGAGAGATCTGGAGAATGTGCTGGCCAGGGCAGCAGTCGAACATTTTCTGTATCCAGAAAGGCCCGTACAGGACCTGCAACACGCGGTCGTGCATTATCCTGCTGAAATGCAGGGTTTCGCAGTGATCGAATAAAGGGTAGAGCCACGGGTCGTAACGTATCTGAAATGTAACGTCCACTGTTGAAAGTGCCGTCATTGTGAACAAGAGGTGATCGAGACGTGTAACGAATAGCACCCCGTACCATCACGCCCGGTGATACGCCAATATGGCGATGACGAATACAAGCTTTCAATGTGCGTTCACCGCGAAGACGCCAAACATGGATGCGACAAACATGATGCTGTAAACAGAACCTGGATTCATCTGAAAAAGTGACATTTTGCCATTCGTGCACCCAGGTACGTCATTGAGTACAGCATCACAGGAGCTCCTGTCTGTGATGCAGCATGTTGTCTTGCAAACGTCCCCATCTGTTGACTCAGGGATCGAGACGTGGCTGCACGATCCGTTACAGCCATGCTGATAAGATGCCAGTCATCTCGACTGCTAGTGATACGAGGCCGTTGGGATCCAGCACGGCGTTCCGTATTACCCTCATGAACCGACTGATTCCATATTCTCCTAACAGTCATTGGATCTCGACCAACGCGAACAGCAATGTCGCGATACGATAAACCACAATCTCGACAGGCTACAATCCGACCTTTATCAAAGTCGGAAACGTGATGGACCCATTTCTCCTCCTTACACGAGGCATCACAACAACATTTCACCAGGCAACGCTGGTCAAATGCTGTTTGCACACGAGAAATCGGTTGGAAACTTTCCTCATGTGAGCACGTCGCCATCGGCGCCAAACGTGTTTGAATGCTCTGAAAAGCTAATCATTTGCATATCACAGCATCTTCTTCCTGTCACTGAAATTTCGCGTCTGTAGCACGTCATCTTCGTGGTGTAACAATTTTAATGGCCAGTAGTGTATATATCGGATATAAACAAAGACATAGATGTATAAATATAGTAATAAGTATGCTGCTACCGTTTTTTCAGCTAACTGTGGAGTACTTATGGCCTGACGCGCTCGACAGTAATCGACCACCTTGACCTCCAATAACTCATATAGTATTCAAGTTACATGCCTGTAATTTATACCAGTTTAGGTTGTCACTAATAGCTTTCTAAAGGTACGTCGATCCACAAAATCGGATGAACTATTTAGAGTTTGGAAATTCGTTGCTGGGTGTTACTTTTATAATTTATCGTCAGATACTAAACTTTAAACTAATAAAGATATTGAAAATCTGCTACACCATCAGAATCGTCGTGCAAATAATTGTAATGTACATGTTTCTCTTTGATGTATCATGACTCCTCTGGCTACTATTAATTTCTGTACGAACTGTGAAATGTTTGCCGTTAAGGTTTCACAAAGTCCGCCATTTTGGCACTCCCAGCATGTCTCCTTCATCAACACAGCGTCACCATGGAATTCCCAGCCACGCGGTCGCTGGACCACATGTTGTAACTACCCCTCTTGTCCTCTTGTCCGGTACCACACGGTCGGCCTGCCGAGCATCCCGCGTGGCCACGGCAACTCCGAACTTAGAATATTTTCAGACCGCCACAACGCGCCCGTTACCTCTCAATGTCAGGAACGTCTGAAATATAATTGTTTCGCTATGTAATACTCCTATCTTTTCTACACACGTGATATTATACCTCAAATGTTAATTTTGTCAATATTTTTGAGCACACTCTTATGTCATCCATTGTAGACGCCATCACTGTTACCATCCAACACACACTGAGTTTGCATCGGTTCCCTCGGGTGCATAAACCTGCATCGCACGCTGTAATCACGTGAACAGCCCACAGAGTCACAAAACAAGTGCCTTTCACGTGGTCTTCAGAGGAGCGTAATATTTTTCTGGACAGTTCTTTTCCTTACGGTACCTCTGAAACCAAACAGCTACATCAAAGGGGCACTAAGTTCAGTAGCAAATTTAAATATGAGCTTATGAATAAAGATATTTAATAATTACGCATTAATAAAAATGTTAGGTCCATTTGAGGTTTTCGAGAATAAGGTCACGTTACAAACGGGCATTAGAAATAATTTGGAACAAATTAAAACCATATCCTTTTGAAAGCGTCTCCTATACCGTTAATTATTTTAAACATGCAGTATATAAGAAACAATAAACAGATTGAACCAATATTAGCAAACTCATATGCAACAGTGAAATTCCTTGCGTACTAATAGTACAAAAATGGCTGTAACAAAATTTCGTTCCATATACACTCTTGATAGAACGCGGACGTAAAAGGAAGCAGCGCTGTAATACTATATACGACAAGTATCTTGCTTCAGCTCTGTGTAGCTGTCCTGTAAATTTAAGCCTTCAGCTAAGTTAATGGCTACGACCTAGCAAGGCGCCATTAACCATTTGTAACGTTGCATGTACATCAAGATAGAGTCTCACTTGTATCATCCAGAATGCTGTATACCAAAGGACAATATAAAAGTTAAGTGTTCTAGTAGCTACGTTCTTTTCTTTATCACATTCATTACGAATCCTGTTCCAGACTTAACGCCAGACGGCGTGAGTTGACGCGTGCCCTTTCGGCTACTTCACTGTGGACTGGCTGCCCTAACGGTCCACTACAGGATCTGCCGTGATTCTAAGTGTAAATGTGGCTGAGCTAAATTGTTTTAGAACTTCTAAAATGTTTTTTTTTTTTCATTTTAGAGTCTCATCAGTATGAAGTTTCCACCCTATTCATTACTCCCTCACCAAGAGTTACTCTTATCGTTGGTGTGGTACCGCTCGATGTGCAGAAGTGAATATCATCCTCGGTAAATTTCCTACGACTGTGCAGATCACATAGCCACATTGTCTAAGTGAATTTTGTAGCACTACTTCGTCAACTGCAGGTCTAACTCAATTTTCAGTACACCTCTCTGTTTACTAACAATCATGCTTGCCTCTTTCATGTACTTTACATTGTTTTTGGACATTACGTCACCGAGAAGTCTAGTTACTTATTTCACAGGTAATTACCAAACTCTGTTACGTTTACTCCATGGATGCACGCGGGAAAACTGGTAGCATGCAGTAACGCTAGTATTGCAACTGTAGACGCGGTGCTGCCGCGAAAAGTTTGGAGAAGTGTGATCCAGCGACTCGCTGAATGTTTTGAGATGGTGGGAGGTCTATTTGAACCTCTGCTCTCAAGACTATGCATGTTTTATGAAGCACATGATGTTACTAATAGTGTATATAAAATAGTACAACTGACTAATCTTACTGAATATAAGATTTGTGTTTAATATGTCCACATTGATAAGTTCTGTAGTTATTTCTGTCCCACGATAGGTAATTTATCTTTAAGTGATGATTGGTCTTCACTGCCAAGTGCACTGGCCAGATGCTGGGGGCGGGGGGGGGGGGGGGTTGGAGTGGGTGGGGGGGGGGGGGAGTGAGGGAACGAAGAACGAAATTGAAATATTACAGGTTGAGAGTGTGTGTGATGTTGTTTCAGCTATTAAAAATCTTTTCATATGTACTGGGCGGTATGAGATCACTTATCGGTACGATAATGGACACCCTCTGGCCTGGATTCACGCACTAATTCGGTTGGGAAGCGTGTCATAAAGTTGTTGTACTCTCTTCTGAGGCAAGCTGCCCCACAACTGTGTACTGGGACAGGGACAGAGGTGACGTCAGAGCTGGTCCTACGCATGTACTATTGGGGACAGATCTGGGGATCTTGCTAGCCGCGAGAAAAACTCAGCATCGTGCAGACAGTTCATAGAGACAAGTGGCGTTGTGAGTCCTGTTGAGAAAGGGCACTAATATACCATTACATTAGAGGTAATATATGAGGACGAAAGTGTCCCTGACGTTCCATTGTGACGTCAGACTTCTCTTAGTCAATACCAGTCGTGACCTGAAGCCATATCCGATGGCTCCTCGTTCCATGACGCCAGGAATCACTCCGATGGAAAAAAATGGGATCTGTCTGCAGGTCGCCATCATACTCACGGACGATGGTCAACCAGCGTAATGCAGAACAACGATTCATCGGTGGACGCAGTGCAACACCGCTGATCAGCAGTCCACATTCCCGGCCACGGTTTTTCCAAAGGCAGCCGTTTTGCTGTTAATGGTAGCCTACGTATGGAACGGTAATTCCGTACTCTGACTGTTGCCAGTTTCCGACCAGTGGTGCAGAATGTTGAAGAAAGTCCGTTACATGTTCTTCGATGGCAGGCGCTGATGTGAAGAGATTATGATGCTCCCCCTTGTGGTGGTTAGACGCGGTCGACCAGAACCATGAGGAGTACACCTGCCCTCACGTTTCCATACAGTTCAACAACAGGCCACTGTCGTAACTGTCATATCCGGAATGCCCCGCAAACTGACCTAAGAGAGAATTACAACTGCAGTCACTTACACCCCCACCGATCCTACGAATATGGAGTTTCATTGACATTAGACCATGTCTCCTGTGTGTTTCACTTTTTTTTCAGGCACAGTGCTGGTTAGCCACGTAGCAAGAATTAGGAAATGCTACGGGCCCCGCTCATTAGTGGGCCACGCGTCTGGATCTAAAAACGTCTATCAAGTTAGGTTTGTGTGGTATTCTACTTACCTTCCAATCGAAAGAAGGTGCTAACCAAATCTTTAATGAGTAGTAATGATTTTAGCTGATTTCTAAAACTGAGCGCTGGCGGCACCATACATTATAGATCATAAGCCGGCAACACCACAAAACTTACAGGCAAATTCCCAAACGTCGTCTGAGATAGTTGTGATAGCCCGATTGATTAGAATAGGATCCTGTTGATTACGAAAAAGGAACTAATTAATGTACATTTTATCTATTATTTGTAAGTCTGCTGTTATAGTCGTTCTTTCCTTCTACAGCGATTTCCTTACAGTACTGGTGATACGAGCTGTTTAGAGTGAAGGTTGCTTTCTTGTTGGTGGACTGTTGTTGTATAACGTATTGTAGTTCTTCAGTTCCTGCCTTCCTTTTCTGTCGTTCCTTTGCCAGTAGCTGTGAGTAATACCACTGTTTAACAATAGTAAACAGTATTAAGAAAGTGCAATATAATTTTATCTAAAAACTAAAATTCCGACTGAACAGGCCTCGGAAAGCCCAGTGGTACTGACCGACCGCCATGTCATCCTCAGACTAAAGACGTCACCGAATGCGGATGTGGAAGGGCATGTGGTCAGCACACCACTCTTCCAGCTTTTGTTAGTTTGCGAGACCGGAGACGCTACTTCGCAATCAAGTAGTTCATTAATATGCCTTATAAGGGCTGATTGCACCCCGCTTGCCAACAGTACTCGGTAGACTGGACGGCCACCCATCCAAGTGCATATATATTATCTAGTGATTTCGAAATTTGCGGACAGGAAAAATGATCGCGAGTTCGATACATAAAGAAGGGTAATTATTCAAAAATCGTTATCAAAATGATTGTGGTCTTAACTGTTATTCATTTAGTTTAGTTTGAAATATAAGTCTTTTGTTAAATTTATTTTCAGACCCTTGAATTCCTCATTCCAATCTTTGTATTAACTTTGTTATTTTGCACAAATTTAATGAAGTTACCTGACTTTGCTGTCAGGTAACGTTTACGTTTTCTCATGGTGTGAAAAGAATTTATGTTTTAAGGGTTTTTATGGCGACAACTATCTAAGAAATCGTACATAACGTTTTCGGGACCAATGCATGGCAAGTATACAATCTGCAAAACTTTTAGTGAGCCTAGTCGTCCTAGTTCCGTTCGTTAGATGTCGGAAGAATTCGACAGACGTCGTGTCACTCCTCACTGCTGCAAGTCTTTGCGCAATTGATGTGTAGAGATGTTCAATTTAATTTCATATTTACTGCTGTAAATAAGTACCACATAGAACGGGAGCGTTTTTATAATGACCTTTCACGAAGTTTTGCAGTTTGCGTGAGACATTTCTACCGTAGAAGATGACTGTCACAAAACATATTTTTTAGGTTAGACAGTCTCGGGAAAGATCACAAAGGACTCCAGTCTCAAAGGGTACAGGGCAAAGAAAGAACAAGAATCATCGACGAAGCAACAGTCGGTATTGTAATTTTAAATTGTCGTACCTGTGTTGGAAAAGTACCAGAGCTTCAAGCGCAGATAGAAAGCACTGAAGCTGAAATCGTTATAGGAACAGAAAGCTGGCTAAAGTCGGAGATAAATTCTGCCGAAAGTTTTACAGAGGCGCAAACCGTGTTGAGAAAGGATAGATTAAATAAAGTAGGTGGTGGTGTGTTTATGTCTGTTGGTAGTAGTTTACCTTGAA
This sequence comes from Schistocerca nitens, assembly GCF_023898315.1. Classification (NCBI taxonomy): domain Eukaryota; kingdom Metazoa; phylum Arthropoda; class Insecta; order Orthoptera; family Acrididae; genus Schistocerca; species Schistocerca nitens. Next base: position 732,456,643 of record NC_064615.1, read on the forward strand.
GTGAAGTTGAAATAGATAGTTCCTGCGAATTACTATGGGTAGAGGTTATAATCAACAGCCGTACCAAAATAATAATTGGGTCCTTCTACCGACCCCCCGACTCAGATGATATAATAGCTGAACATTTCAAAGAAAACTTGAATCTCATTACAAATAAGTACCCCACTCATACAGCTATAACTGGTGGAGACTTCAATGTACCCTCGATTTGTTGGCGAAAATACATGTTCAAAGCCGGTGGTAGACAGAAAACATCTTCCGAAATTGTACTAAATGCTTTCTCCGAAAATTACTTTGAACAATTAGTTCATGAGAAATCACGAATTGTAAATGGTTGCGAAAACACACTTGGCCTCTTAGCCACAAATAATCCTGATCTAATAGAGAACATCATGACGGATACAGCGATTAGTGAACACAAGGTCATTGTAGCGAGGCTCAAAACCATATCAACCAAAACCACTAAAATTAAACGCAAAATATGTCTATTTAAAACAGCAGATAAAAATTCGCTTGATGCCTTCCTAAGAGAGAGTCTCCATTCCTTCCAAGCTAATTGTGTAAGTGTAGACCAGATATGGCTCAAATTCAAAGATACAGCATCGACAGCAATAGATAGATTCATATCGCGTAAGTTAATAAGAGACGGGACTGATCCACCATGGTACACAGAAAACGTCAGAACACTGTTGCAGAAGCATAGAAAAATGCGTGCCAAATTCAGAAGAACGCAAAATCCCCAAGACTGGCTAAGTTTCACGGAAGCTCGAAATTTAGTGCGGACGTCGATGCGAGACGCTTTTAATAGTTTCCACAATGAAACATTGTCTCAAAATATGGCAGAAAACCCAAAGAGATTCTGGTAGTATTTAAAGTACACCAGTGGCAAAAAACAGTCAATACCGTCACTGCGCGATAGCCATGGAAATGTTACCGATGATGGTGCCACTAAAGCGGAGTTACTAAATACAGTTTTCCGTAATTCCTTCACGACAGAAGACGAAGTAAATACTTCAGAATTCGAAACCAGAACAGCTGTTAGCATGAGTGACCTAGAGGTAGATATCTTAGGTGCTGCGAAACAACTCAAATCACTTTAGAAAGGCAAGTCTTCCGGTCCAAATGGTTTACCAATCAGGTGCCTTTCAGAGTATGCAGACACAATAGTGCCTTTCTTAGCAATCGTATACAACCACTTGACGAAAGGTCTGTTCCTAAAGACTGGAAAGTAGCACAGGTCACACCAATATTCAAGAAAGGAAAGAGGAGTAACCCATTGAATTACAGACCCATATCACTGACCTCAATTTCCAGTAGGATTTTGGAGCATATACTGTACTCGAACATTATGAATCACCTTGAAGAAAGTGGCTTATTGATACATAACCAACACGGATTCAGAAAATATCGTTCTTCTACAACACAGCTAGCTCTTTATTCCCATGAAGTAGTGAGTGCTGTCGACAAGGGATCTCAGATCGATTCCATATTCCTAGGTTTCCAGAAGGCTTTTGATACCGTTCCTCGCAAGTGACTATTAATCAAATTGCGTGCATATGGAGGAGTATCGTCTCAGTTGTGTGACTGGATTCAGAGAGGTCACAGTTCATAGTGATAGACGGTAAATCATCGGTAAATCAAGTGATATCTGGCGTTCCGTAAGGTAGTGTCATAGGCCCTCAGCTGTTCCTGATTGACGTAAATGATGTAGGTGATAATATGAGCAGCTCCCTTAGATTGTTTGCAGATGACGCTGTAATTTACTGTCTACTAAAATCATCAGACGATCAAGTCCTATTACAAAATGATCTAGACAGAATTTCTGTATAGTGCGAAAAGTGGCAATTGGCACTAAACAAAGAAAAGTGCGAGGCCATCCACATGGGTCTAAAAGAAATCCGATAAATTTTGGGTATACGATAAATCGCACAAATCTAAGGGCTGTCAATTCGACTAAATACCTAGTAATTACAATTACGGGCAACTTAAATTGGAAAGACCACATAGATAATATTGTGGGGAAGGCGAAACAAAGACTGCGCTTTGTTGGCAGAACACTTAGAAGATGCGATAAACCCACTAAAGAGACAGCCTACATTACACTTGTCCGTCCTCTGCTGGAATATTGCTAGGCGGTGTGGGATCCTTACCAGGTAGGATTGACGGAGGACATCGAGAAAGTGCAAAGAAGGGCAGCTCGATTCGTGTTATCGCGCAATAGGGGTGAGAGTGTCATTGATATGATACGCGACTTGGGGTGGCAGTCACTGAAACAAAGGCGGTTTTCTTTTCGGCGAGATCTATTTACGAAAGTTCAATCACAAACTTTCTCTTCCGAATGCAAAAATAGTTTGTTGACACCCACCTACGTAGGAAGAAATGATCATTATAATAAAATAAGAGAAATCAGAACGGAAAGGTTTAGCTGTTCCTTTTTCCCACGCGCAATTCGATAGTGGAATGGTAGAGAAGTAGTATGAAAATGGTTTGATGAAACCTCTGTCAGGCCTTTAACTGTGAATTGCAGAGTAACCATGTAGATGTAGATGTAGGCAGCACTGACGCAACTGGTATTCCACGGTATTTAGGCCGTTCTTCGACGTCAGACTCGTCAGTCGGCAAGACTCAGCACAACCAGGGGCACCTCCGAAGATGTCCAACGTAGCTTTGGACGAAACGTCAGCGATAGAAGAGTTCCATGGACCACGGCCATACAACCCGTAAGAATACTTGGCAGCTGAAACATCCGGTCGTGAGAGCTTTCATTGCATAGATGGACTACTTAATTTTTTAAAGATTTAAAAAAAAATTACTGAAACTTATTCTCATAACTTCAAATGCTTTGTTCTCCGCCGAGAACCTTGTTGATATTCGTGACTGTTAGTGACTACGCACATTTGCCCTCTTTGCAAAGACGTTCTTCAAGGAATGAAATTTTTGAATACTTTCGCCGCAGTACGTTGCTAGTTCGCAATGAATGAGTGCAAGTGCCTGTGCACTGTTGCTGTGTCCGCTTTTAATTGGGTCTGGTCCTTGTCCTCTCCTGCTGGCGGTGCATTCTACTGTTCTGTAACATTAATGCTTGTGTAATTATTTTTCTTTAATTTTTCGCAAACGAGGGCCTTCCATGGTCAACGGAGAAGGCTTTGAAATAAGGGACCTAACCTTACTCCACTTCGGAAAATCGATTTCACCCTTTCAGTCCTCCCCTGTGAGAACTTATTGTATCTTACACCTATCGCAGTCAACTGGTACTCGCTTCAGTATAAATGTATACGCATTATAATACCGATGTGTAACGCCCACCGATTAAATAGCAGAATTCCATATTACTTTTGTAATTTATATTCCCTTCTATGTAGATCGACGTAGCCAACATGAGCAGCAAGCAGTCCTTGTGATAAGGGCCGACACAACGCAACTAGCTGTGCAAAACACAAAGCAAAAGATGAAAAGGAAAAAAAGAAAAAAGTACCAGATTGTCATATCAAAAACACGTAATCTCTCTGAACTTTTTAATGATCAAAATTATGTTGCTGAATCTAAAGAAACTGAAGCAGAAAATACGAAAGTTTCACCTCACTGTCGAGATGATGACAGTAGTTCCACTATAAAATATTTATTGGGCTCTGCAATTAATTTCCCCGATGTAGCCACATAGTCTACAATCGATAAAGTAGTGTGACGGACAGCAAGTCCTCCCATATCAGCTAAATCGTCTTCCAGCCAAAGAAACGTTAAAAGCACTGCAAGCTCACTCGCCCTTGAGATGTATTGCTCAAAACAAAGAAAGATGGAAATTACATGTTTCTGATATTATTTATTTTACGAACGAAAAAAAAGTAAATTGTGTCCCAACGATATTGGCGAATGGCCGAACTACTTTGATCAAATTTATTGAATTACGAATGGAAAGCACTTCATATAGTAAAGTGATAATTTCGTTACTAGTTAGCGAAAACAAGAATGTGCTTATCGATTCTCAAATTTTGAATTAAATTATCTAACAAAATTATCGACGTACACCCTTCGAACGAATTATTTCAGTTATAATATTTTTAGCAGAACGATGTCATGCGTTTCAGAGTGATGAAATTGTTGGTTTACCTCACAACGGAAATTACGTAGGTTTATTAGAATTAACAGCAAAATTTGCGTTTTTCTTGTCCAAATAAAGGAAATTAACATTTGTCACAAACCACGTATTAGGAGTTAACCCATCTAACTGCAACAAGCATCAGGTGTTATAGCACGTAGCAGCCCCATCAGTCAAACAAATGAGTAACAGCTTGACGTACGTGCTTGAGCATTGTCTTACAAAATGATGGTCAGGTCCTGCATAAAGTGTCAGCACTTCTGTCTCTATGCTGTCCATTTTTGGAACACAACCTACTGCCAGCTTAGAGACAGAAGTGATGACACCTTCTGCAGGACCTGACCATCATTTTGCAGGACAATGCTCAAGCACGTACAGTGCAAGCTGTTACTGATTTGTTTGACTGATGGGGCTGCTGAGTGCTATACCACCTACTGCACTCCCCTGACTTAAGCCCTCGTTAGTTCAACTCGATTTCTAAACTGAAGGAAACACTTCACGGCTTTCGCGTCAGAACTGCTATAAATTCGTCGGACAACAGACCGCGCCGCTCGAACTGTCAACACAACTGGCACTGCTAAGAGTATCCTACGACTTCCACATAGCTGGAAACGGGTTATACACAATGCTGGTGACTACTTTGAAAGTCAGTAAAACTTTGAAACACGTATTTATTTTGTACGAGCTGTAAATAAATAGTTGCCACTATTAAAGTTCCAACCCTCATATTAACGAATTATTCCATAGTCGTTGCTTTACCCAAATTATTTGTTTCAATACACTGTGCTAAATTTCGTTAAATACTGGGCTATTACAAATGATTGAAGCGATTTCATAAATTCACTGTAGCTCCATTCATTGACATATGGTCACGACACACTACAGATACGTAGAAAAACGCATAAAGTTTTGTTCGGCTGAAGCCGCACTTCAGGTTTCTGCCGCCAGAGCGCTCGAGAGCGCAGTGAGACAAAATGGCGACAGGAGCCGAGAAAGCGTATGTCGTGCTTGAAATGCACTCACATCAGTCAGTCATAACAGTGCAACGACACTTCAGGACGAAGTTCAACAAAGATCCACCAGCTGCTAACTCCATTCGGCGATGGTATGCGCAGTTTAAAGCTTCTGGATGCCTCTGTAAGGGGAAATCAACGGGTCGGCGTGCAGTGAGCGAAGAAACGGTTGAACGAGTGTGGGCAAGTTTCACGCGTAGCCCGCGGAAGTCGACGAATAAAGCAAGCAGAGAGCTAAACGTACCACAGCCGACGGTTTGGAAAATCTTACGGAAAAGGCTAAAGCAGAAGCCTTACCGATGACAAAGTCAAACGCTTTGAATTTTCGGCGCAGTTGCAACAGCTCATGGAAGAGGATGCGTTCAGTGCGAAACTTGTTTTCAGTGATGAAGCAACATTTTTTCTTAATGGTGAAGTGAACAGACACAATGTGCGAATCTGGGCGGTAGAGAATCCTCACGCATTCGTGCAGCAAATTCGCAATTCACCAAAAGTTAACGTGTTTTGTGCAATCTCACGGTTTAAAGTTTACGGTCCCTTTTTCTTCTGTGAAAAAAACGTTACAGGACACGTGTATCTGGACATGCTGGAAAATTGGCTCATGCCACAACTGGAGACCGACAGCGCCGACTTCATCTTTCATCAGGATGGTGCTCCACCGCACTTCCATCATGATGTTCGGCATTTCTTAAACAGGAGATTGGAAAACCGATGGATCGGTCGTGGTGGAGATCATGATCAGCAATTCATGTCATGGCCTCCACGCTCTCCCGACTTAACCCCATGTGATTTCTTTATGTGGGGTTATGTGAAGGATTCAGTGCTTAAACCTCCTCTACCAAGAAACGTGCCAGAACTGCGAGCTCGCATCAACGATGCTTTCGAACTCATTGATGGGGACATGCTGCGCCGAGTGTGGGGGGAACTTGATTATCGGCTTGATGTCTGCTGAATCACTAAAGGGGCACATACCGAACATTTGTGAATGTCTAAAAAAACTTTTTGAGTTTTTGTATGTGTGTGCAAAGCATTGAGAAAATATCTCAAATAATAAAGTTATTGTAGAGCTGTGAAATCGCTTCAATCATTTGTAATAACCCTGTAGTTGCATGGGTGACTCCTTATCTCGAGGAAAATCCTGGGTTGATGAGGGAGCGTTGCATAAAAATACGGTGATATTCTCTGACCCTGTGACCATAGAGACAGTATAGCTTACGTCAAAGGCCTTGAGAAAGTGTTTTGGCTGCGGGATATCTTCAAGAGGCGTCAATAAGGAATCTTGAGAAGTACAACTGCCCTCCAATTCAGAGGCTCAAACAAACGATTGGTGGCAACAGCAGTATTTATATGCGTGATTGAGAAAATTTACAATTACTTTCAAGTTGGATATCAATAAACGGCATTTACTTTATTTCTGCACCTCTCTTTCCATCTGTATACATCCACTGTGTCATTCATCATGAATGGGAAATATAATTTTAGACATCTCATCTACACAGCAGCAAGGTAGCAGTAGTCGATGGCTTCTTGCAGCTAGGGAACTACGCCGGCCCATCTGTTTACCGGAAAACTCCAGTCATTTAATGTATGAACTGACATACACTCCTCATTCGTAAAATGAACTTCCTTCTTCTTCCTCTCCGTATCTGACTGTCTGATTTATCAGTTAATGACATTGTCTTTTAAGGGCGTGCATTTACTCATTCAGCACTTACATGGTAAGTATTCAAGACACACACAGCGACAGACAACACCCATCCCCCCCCCACCCCCACCCCCCACTAACTGTGAGCTTCGTACTGACTTGCATTACCAATTTGCAGGAAAGGGTGTCTGGTAAAACGCTCAGTTATGTATTCCATCTTGATGTGTACTCATTTATCTTTGATCCTCTTAATGGGGAGTCCAGTTGCACTAATCTTCCGAAAGATCTTGCCGGTAAATGGGGATATATTAATGTCTGGAATACCAAAAAGGAGGATAAATATTGCTTTGCATGGTTGCTTCTGGCTTGTAGCAGAAATTACTCAAGTCATGCACCTCTTATGGACATACAAAGAACAATTAATTTCTACTAGTATTATAACTTTGAAGGGCTCTCAATTGCTATTAAAATCCAGGAATCTAGTTATTCAGTTCAAGTTTATAAAAGAGTCAAATCACGAGTTGACGACGACTACCCTGTGCAGAAAGAAGTAAATCATAAAGTGGTTGGACCCATCTACTGTTTCAAAGTAACCAGTGAGCGTCCGAAACACACTGCCTGATTTTCTGCTCATCTCCAGGGATGAGAAGCGTCACTACATCTAACTGAAAAACATATCCCACTTACTTTCCACCCAATCGTGGAAACGTCATGGTACAAGGTATTTTTGCTGCTGATACCTCAACACAGTATAAGTACCATAAAGATATGTGTCTGGCTGCTTGAGCTAGGAACCAGTACTTGCGGAAATGCCCATTGAGTATATAAGTTCTTAAAGTTTAAGTACACCCGGCACCAGGAACATTGTTCCTCCGTTATATAAGCTGACTTTGAGTACTTACTAACTCCTATGGCACCTTGTGAGGAGATCCCACAACCTCTCACACCACTTTCGCAGAATGCCACATACTGTACATAGTGGTGTATCTGGTTGTATGCTTCTATGACTTTCAGTCTCGGTCATTTTGAATCATACATTGGGGATAATACTGCGAAATAGTTGTTCTCTGAGCTCGAAACAGTTGAAGTGAGTGGTGACGAGATTCACCACAACATTCCTATGACCAAACAACGGGATTATCATATTTGTCTCCTGCCACTGGATAGAGATGCGGAAGCTCCGTGTAGAGAGCACTGTTATCTAACAGGAAGTTCCATAGTGCAAATTTTAATGCATGCACCTAAAAATACAAACTGGCATTACACGTACCATTCTGTATCCATAATTTGAGCAGATATAGTGCTCATCTTCTTGCTGCATACTTGGGTGATTTCAAGTTGAAGAATAATTAGTTCAGTGTAATACATGACAATGTAGAAAACTTTATTTCATTCTCCAAGCAAATTACATCAATAATAACATTCCACTTCCTGGCTTCATTACGATTCATGTACGCATCTCTTCAGAAACGTGATAACATTTTGCACTGGGTGGAATATGCATATGTCTGATGATGCAAAGTTTCAGCTTGTGACAAACAAGGGGTCTTGCTGTATGAATTCCTGGATTCAGTGGAGAGGCTTTGTGAAACCAAGCTGCCTGGTATAACTGCGTTCAACTGCAAACTCACAGGCACTGTCATCATGGATGTGGAGTATAGGCATGTGGTGAATATTTGTCAGGATACGCTAAATATCATATGGATACAGATATGCACCTGCTTGCAGACATTTTTCAGATATTATGAAGTGTATACATAGACACATACTTCCTTCCATTAGACCACACAAGGGCTTTTGTTTGACTCAATGTTAAAAAGTAAAGTATCAACATGTAACAAAAAAAATGGTTCAAATGGCTCTGAGCACTATGGGACTCAACATCTGTGGTCATAAGTCCCCTAGAACTTAGAACTACTTAAACCTAACTAACCTAAGGACATCACACACATCCATGCTCGAGGCAGGATTCGAACCTGCGACCGTAGCAGTCGCGCAGTTCCTGACTGAGCGCCTAGAACCGCTAGACCACCGCAGCCGGCCTCAACATGTAACAGTTGACCAGTGTTTGTATGTTGCTTTATTCGAATGTGGGGTTCGTGGGGACATTGTCAATGTGTGCACAGTTACGTTAAGATGAATAACCCGAAAATGGTTATCTGAAGATATGAATTACATTCTTTACCTGGATGTAAACAATCTCTATGCACTTGCCATGCAACAGTCTATGTCATTTGGAGGGTTCCAATGGCTATCTGAAGACCAACTCATCATATTTGAAAGAGAGATCCAAGATGGTGGTTTGGGATATGTCCCAGAGGCAGACCTAGAATATCCCATCAATTTGCGTGTTGTGCACAGCAACTTGCTGCTGTGACTGGAGTGCCTAGTTCTACAAAATAGTTCCATCCTCAAGCTCATGACAACATTGGGGAAGAAACAGAGATACATTCTACATTATAGAAACTACCATTAATGTATCACATTCGGGATGAGACTTACTAGAATCATCCACACCACCTGCTTCAAGCAACATTTCAGGTTGAAGGAATACATTAATTTTAACATGGAAAAGAAGGTTCACACGATGTGTGATTTTAAAGAGGGTTTTTATGAAGCAATGAATAACTCTGTTTTTAGAAAAACCGTGGAAAATGTAACTCTTCAGGCTTTCCCGGCGATCTAATGACATCTTGGGTTGTCGGGTGTTCTGCCGGATTTCAGCGTCGTACTTGCACGATATTTCGGTCACGAAGCTCGTAACCTTCATCAGGTGCGACCTGAGACTGCTCCTCGAGTGGACCTGGTCCAGTATTGCCTATGGCCTTCCGCCTCCACCAACGGCTGCAGGCGCTTCCTCTGTGGTCCGCGCCCATTCCCTGCGACCTGCTGAAGCGTTGCTGCTCCGTTTTCCGTCCGCTGCGGTTCTAGGTGTTCCCTCTGCGGTCCGCGCCCACCAAACCCGTTCCTGGGGGTTTCATCTATGGTCTGGGGTACCAAGCGTTCCACCTGCGGTCCGCGCCCGCTCACCACGACCTGCTGGAGCGTTGCCGCTCCGTTTTTCGTCCGCTGCGGCTCTGGATGTTCCCTCTGCGGTCCGCGCCCACCAGTCCCACTTCTGGGTGTTCCGTCTTCGGTCTGGTGCGCCTGGCAGTCCGTCAGGGGCTCGTTTTCCATCTCCATGTCTCTGGTTCTTCTGTTTGTGTAGTGTTGCAGCTGGCCCCGTTGCTCGTCAGTGCAGTAGAGCAAGTTGCAGCCACACTTCCACCTAATGTGGCAGAGGAAGTCCGCCGAGAGACCTGCAGGGCCCGCACCAAGGCCAGGCCGCCGAAATCGCACATCACAACCGAGGAGAGGCTTGCACTCAAGAAACTCCGGGAAGACAACAGCATTGTGGTACTGCCAGCAGACAAAGGGAACTCCACTGTCATCTTGCAGCAGGTGGATTATGATGAGAAAGTGCGCCAACTTCTGGAGGACCCTGCATACAGAATTCTGGAGTGTGACCCCACGGACAAGGTGGCCAAGAAGACTAGTGCTCTCTTGAAGGAAACAGGGATGCCCGATAAGATCATCAGACAACTACGGGAAAAAGCGCCAGTGCCACCTAGACTGTATGGTCTGCCTAAAATACACAAGGAGGACGTGCTCCTACGTCCAATTGTCAGTAATATTGGGGCACTTACGTACACAACAGCCAAGTACTTGATAGGTCTCCTGTCTGCATATGTGGGGAAATGTATTCACCACATCCGCAACTCAGAAGATTTCCTGCAACGCCTCAAGCAACTGCACATCACGGATTCGGACATCATGGTTAGTTTGGATGTGGTATCGCTGTTCACCAGGGTCCCACTGAAGGACTCAATAGAAATGATTGCAGAGAAATTTGACGGTGCTCTGTTGGACCCGTTCAGTCATACACTGACATCCACGTATTTCCTGTACAGAAACCAATATTACGAGCAAACTGAAGGTGTAGCTATGGGCAGCCCACTGTCCCCTGTGGTTGCCAACATGTTTATGGAGAGTTTTGAGGAGAGGGCATTGGAGACAGCCACATTTAAACCCACATGCTTCTTTAGGTATGTGGATGACACCTTCGTCATCTGGCCACATGGGATGGACAGGCTCAATGAGTTTCTTGAACATCTTAACTCATGCCACCCTAATATCAAGTTCACCATGGAACTGGAGAAGAATGGCCAGCTGCCATTTCTGGATGTACTAGTCCAGAGGAAAGCAGATGGATCAATTGGCCACAGTGTGTACCGAAAACCAACACACACTGATTTACATCTGCAGGCCAGCAGCTGTCACCACCCTGCACAGAAGAATGGGGTTCTGAAGACTTTGGTCCACAGAGCACGTGCCCTGTCAGACCAAGAGAATCTACCTATAGAGATAGAACGTCTCACAACAGTTTTCTCGAAGAATGGATACACGGACAGACAAATTGAGAGGGCACTCCAACCAGCCACTGTACCACAGGTTCCTGAAGAAGACCAAGATGAAGCAAAGAAGGTGGCATATCTGCCCTATGCTGGCTCTATTTCTGCCAGAATCACTAGGATCCTCCGTAAACACAATATCAAGTGTGTTTTCTGTCCATCCAACAAGATCGTGGGACTGCTGGGGAGTGTCAAAGACGACCTGGGGTTACGAAAACCAGGGATTTACAATATACCTTGTCAATGTGGCATGTCCTACATTGGCCAGACGACAAGAACTGTGGAGATCAGGTGCAAAGAACATCAGAGGCACACTAGATTAAGACAGGTGACTAAGTACGCCATTGCTGAACACTGTCTAGAACTAGATCATGCCATGAAGTATGAGGATACCAAGATTCTAGCACAAACACCCAGATTTTGGGAAAGTGTTATAAGAGAATCGATAGAAATTAAAATGGCTGACCAGCTTATGAACTGTGACACAGGGTACCAGCTAAGCAGAGCCTGGGATCCGGCTCTGGAATTGTTAAAGGAGCAACGGGGCCAGCTGCAACACTACACAAACAGAAGAACCAGAGACATGGAGATGGAAAACGAGCCCCTGACGGACTGCCAGGCGCACCAGACCGAAGATGGAACACCCAGAAGTGGGACTGGTGGGCGCGGACCGCAGAGGGAGCATCCAGAGCCGCAGCGGACGAAAAACGGAGCGGCAACGCTCCAACAGGTCGTGGTGAGCGGGCGCGGACCGCAGGGGGAACGCTTGGAAAATGTTAGAAATCACTGTTAAATTATTTTAAGTTAACAATGGAATGGGCTATATGACGCAAGCGATTACATCTCCAAGCCAAATTTTAAATGGACCACAATATTCAATAAAGGACTAGTTGATGTGGAGACAGCCAACGTTTCTGTGGATTTCATGAAGCCTGTCTGTTTTGATGTGTGTACTGAGGACCTCTCCAAACTCCGCATGTATTGATTACATTAATGAGTTTGCAAAACCAAATTTCACTGATGCCAGATTACTTTATATAGATACAGACAGTTTCACTAAGTGGGTAAAAAGTTGCAATCCATAATAACTAATTAAGTAGAATCCTGAGGAATTCGACATGTCTGGATATGCAGCTGATGATCCTTATGACATAACACCTCAGGAGAAAAGATTTTGGCCTGTTGAAAGACGATCAAATGGCTCTCAAACTCTGGAGCTTGTGCGGCTCAGATCCAAAATGTGGGCATACCATATACATGCAGGTGTCACCCTAAAGTGGACTAACTGTGTGCATCATGTGGCTGCATAGGCAGTCATGACTGAGGACTACTAAGAATGCATGTGCTGTGGTGCAGATGATTCTCAACATGTAATACACCAAGTAGTCATTTCATCGTGGGGTCATAAGATACATACTGTACTGTAGCTGAAACTCAGCCTACTGCACCATGACGACAAGTGCTTCATCTGTGCAGATAGAATTCTGACCATCCTGTTCTCACACTATTCGGTCGAGTGTGATTGAGGTCACACACTATGTGAGCACATATGTATATGTGTGTGTGTGTGGGGGGGGAGTAAGTAGGTGAAGCATTTGCCATAGTTGCATGTATGTGCATACCTATGACTGCACACTGTGTGTGTATAATGTGGTCTTTCTGCTTAGCTGAGTGGTAACATGCTTGCCTCCCATACAACAGGCCTGGGTTCGATTCCTGGCCAGGTTGGAGATTTTCTCCGCTCTTCGACTGAGTGTTGTGTTGTCCTCATCATCATTTCATCCTCATCACTAGCACGCAAATCGCCCAATATGGCATCGACTGAAATAAGACTTGCACTTGGCAGCTGAATATATATATATATATATATATATATATGTGTGTGTGTGTGTGTGTGTGTGTGTGTGTGTGTGTGTGTGTGTTTTTTTCTCATTCAGCTGTGTGTTGCCAGTCCCCCCATATACAGAAAACTATATACAGAGTGAATCAACTGAAACATGCACTGACTGCAAATATTGTATGGAAAGTGCTATTAATGCATGGATATCAGAGAATACATTGGTAGTCAGCAGCTCATATTGTTAGCCAATAAACTGATTGTAATAATACTTTGAAAGTGTGCCTTTTCCGCCAACATACACATCTTTAAATGAAACGATGCCTATAGACATTAACCGACTAAAAATAGGATAAATTAGAATGTCAGTGGTGTTATTTGCAGGATTCTAGTGCAAGTCTTTTATGAGATACCGTGTTTTGAAAAGTACTTACGCCAATACTTGTGGATACACTAGTTATTTGGATTCTGGTCAGTAACAGGATAACTGTCCATCGCAGGTTGTGTTCAGAATAACCCTGGCAGTGGCAGTAAATGCTTAAAGTCTCGTATGGAACAAATGCTGCACAGGTGGTAAAATTTAAGTGGAGATATCGCAACAAGTTGTTGTAATACATCAATGTGTATCATCAGGTGTAGGTAGTATGTCCTTGTAGACAGCATCTTTTAGCTTTCCCATACAGATCCTCTGCTTCAAATCCAATGGTTTGGAAACAATTTGTGAAGACATGCATAGTACTTCATGCACTATGGGCTGCATGGCCATCAAGTTGGTACCACAGGTTCCTCCTAGTCTGCACTGGACTGTCTTCGAGAATCTGTAGAAGATGGTCCGTCAGGAGGCAGTGAGATGTGTGCATTCACTGTTCTGTCTATGAAACACAGGCCTATAAGCTGATGGTTCACTATCTCACACCACACATTTACACTAAGTGGACGCTGACCTTCCACCTGAAGAAGCCAACAGGGATTGTCAACAGACCAATAGTGGTTGTTTCGGTGGTTTGCCTAGCCATGATTTGTAAGTGTGGCTTCATCACTAAACTAGATGTATGATATATGCCCATATACCAAAGTTAGCATGATTCTCATAACCATTTCTATACAGCACTTGATGGAGAGACATGTGACAGGGATGGACCCTATGTCAATAGTGAATGTATGGGACACTTGCTTGATTTGTGCCACTTTCTTGTGCGGCATATCAACTATGACAAGAGCAAGAACATTAATTTCACCCTCTTCTGTTGTCACTCATTTCCTTCTGTTACACTACTACTTTCACATAACTGGTTCAAGAGGCTGATAAATAACTGCTGAGATGGTTGATGTCTATTGGGATATCTTGCTACATGCACCACACAAGAATGAATGTATTTATTCCACACTCTTTTTACCCCACAAATATGGCAGCTTTTTCTGCATTGGTAAATCCCATCATCCACTCACAGTCTATTGCTTTGACTGTCGCACACTTATTGACTAAGAAAACGAGACAAACTGCACTCAAGGGACACACAAACACACTATAAGCAAACATAACAACATTGCACCCAGCAACTACACAGGTTGAATGGCACAAACAAGTGTCAGTGTGGAAACTTTTCAAAATACGGTACCTCATAAATAACTCGCACTAGAATTCTGCAACAAACACCAGTAACATTATAATTTACCCTAATTTTGGTTTGTTGATATCAACAGGCATTGTTCCACTGAAAAATGTGTATGTTTGTACCAAAAGTACATTTTATGAGTGTTATTACACTCTATTTATTTGCTAACAGTACCAGCCCCTGACTACCTCTCCATTCTGCGAAAACTGCACGTCAATTGTACTTTTCATTTCCACAACATCTGCAGTGCAAGTTTTAAGTGATCCATCCTGTATGAAGAAAAACCCTTAATAAGAGACTTCTATGTTCAATTAATATTAGTGTGAACAACAAAAGAAATGTATCTCTGTAATATTTTTAAATATAAATATTGTATACATTAATTTTTAAAAATGTAAAAGTGTTGTATATAAATAAATGGATACACAGTTTCAAAAAAGTATGTAGATTATCATTTTTAAAGTACAAAAGAAATTGAAAGCTATTTTCAGTGCTGCATGTAAATCACCTTTTTATTAGTTAAACAAAAATAATATTTATACTTGCACTTTAAAGCACAAGAGAAATGAAAAAAAACTGTTTTTAATAAAAATCATTAGTTATTTTTTATTATACTTTTTTATATCGTTGTTATTCCCTTCAAATGAGGAATTAATTTCAAAAGAAAACTGTAAGAGGCAAATTGTTGTTATTATAACTATCATAATTATTCAGATTGTACAGTTACATTAGCATTGCACACATCTTTTCTACAATAATAGCCTGACTTACTCGTCTGTGTAAAGTGTTCTATTAAACTGCAAAGTAATGAAAGAAATCTGTTGGCTGCACTCTTTGAGGTAAATTCTCAAACAGACAGATGAATGGCTATGGCTGACGCCATTATGGTATGGAGTGATGACTTGAAGTGAGGTGGCACTTGCAGGAACACTGACTTGTGATATGTTTACATGTATCTGTAACATAGATGGAGGTTGCATGGAACAATAAAAATAGTTTTGTTTTTCATTTTCTTTATTTGCATATATACATGTTACGCTCAAAGTGTTGAGCAATGTTTTCTGAACAGTTACTTTCTATGCACCTTCAATTCAGCTTGTAAAGCATTCAGTCCAATAGGTGCCATAATGTTCATAGGAATACAGTTTGTGAATTCTGCTTCAACAGACTTGATACGTATAGGCTCCACATTTATACCCTTTGATACTGGAAGAGTACATCCATTTATACATTACTCTAACTGCTTCTTGTTCATCGTTCTCATTCAAACAGTTCCCAAAACCACAGCACACAGCTCTTACATGCAGACGCCAGCACATTAGTCTATTTGTAGCAATAATTAATACACAGTGTAAATCATTCAAATTCACAACACTTGAATGTTTGATGTAAACCCATGTGTTGCCTGAAATTAGTTCACTAATAGCTTCACCATACATATCCACTATTGACACATGCGTCCCAAACTTCTGAAGGTCAATTGGTGTAAGTGAGAGATCATAATCTGTCTTCATTTTCTTCTCTATTAGTATCCGATTTTCTCACCAAACTTTACTATCATACTTATTCACACAAAGCGAACATTCACAGCAACTAAGTGCTAATATAAAGTTCATTTCTGAGCAGAGGCATCATGCATGTTCGAACTGTACTCTTATATACGCGATATTAATTGTTTGCTTTATTCTGTGGTTAATTCTCGCTCGTAAGCTGTACGTTAATGTGTGGAAAGATGTTGTAAGAAGGCGAATGAAGAACTACACCATTGTTGTCTATGGAATTATTTAGATGCAAAAATTGGAGGATCAGAAAGTGTTTCCATCCCTCTATTGGTGGTGAGGCTGAATTTCAATTCTAGGCCTACTCACTTCACCAACTAATAACAAAGGCTCCAGATATATGGCATGGGTATGATAGTAAGGCGCCAGTTTAGCGGATGGGTCTGCAGCACACGGTCAATAGTATTTCTCTCCACTGCAACGAGGATTAAGACAACCACATCGGAACACTCATTGCTCCAAATTCAGTCCACTAGGAGACCTCATCTATTTCTGTTTCAGGAACATCAAGAAAAGGAACAGTTATTTATTTCAAGATTCTAAATTGGCTGAATCACTATACGGGTAGTCTACATAGGACAGTTGCTATGCATTCCCTCATGCTACACTGATAGTTCCACTCATAGCATGAATACTGCACTATAGCACCAACACATCGAACACTTTATACATCTATAACTCATCCAAAGTCAATGTCTGGTTCTAGGACTACATACACACATTTATTTCACTAGCAGCCAAATTGTACATGCCGATGAATGACAGTATTCTGCTGGCACTTAGTTTTCTTCATTATTTAACTAGCATTTCCAGAAAGTAGCGTAAAGTTTAAGGTGTTGTTTCAGAATCTTTGCATTGTTGTTTTTGTTTACACACAATTGCGTACAGGCCAAATTTGTGGAACCATTTTTCGTGTTTAACTGTAATTTAACTGACTTATTCTTAAGAAACTATTACGTTTATCATGAGTGAAAAGTGCTTGACTTGCCGTAGAATTGTTAGTTCGGGGCTTTGGTGTGATGGGTGCTGTAATTTTTTCCATGTGGGTGACTGTAGTGGCGTGGGAATAGGGGAAGTAAATGAGACTCATCAGTGGTTTTGTAGGATTTGTAGTATAGATAGGAAGATACTAGAACAGGAGTGGAAAAGTACCACCCTTCAGGCTGAGTTAGACAAGGCCAAGGGAGATCTTGACAGGTTAAGGAGGGAGAAGGGTAAAGAGAGGTGGGAAGTGGCAACAGGCAACAGGAGGAACAGGCCTAGAACTTTGTCTGACAGCTTCGTGGTGAATGTGGAAAATAGATTTGACCTGTTGTTTCAGTTAGAAGCTGGTGAGCCTAAAGCAGTTGCAGGTGTAAACAGGGCACAACAAACTTTCACCAGCAAATTGAAGAGTAAGAATGTATGGAAATCAGTAAAGAGAAAGAAAGTGTTGTTTTTAAGTAGTTCCCATGGAAGAGGCATTGGCCAACTTTTGCAGGATGAATTAGGGTCAGAATACCAGGTCACCAATTTTTTTAAACCTAGTGCTGACCTGGAGCAGGTGACAGAGGATTTAGGATCACTTTGCAAAGATTTCACTAAGGAAGACACCGTGATTGTAGTGGGTGGGGCAGGTAATAGCATTAACAGAGATCCTGGGTACAGTATAGAGTGTGACCTGGCAAAGATTGCATAAGCATCGAAGCTTACTAGTTTTGAGTTTGTATCTGTTCTTGGGCGCCATGAGTGACCTCATTATAACTCTTCTGTCAAGAGAGTTGATTTTGAGTTGGAACGGCTGCTTATGTCACGTGCAGGGTCACACATTGGCGTTGTTCCTGTTGATTCTCTCACTATGTGGGATTATACTAGGCATGGCCTTCACCTCAGCAAGAAGGGGAACGGTAAACTGGCTGGGAAAATAGCAGGAGAGTTAAAGGGGGGATGCACTGTCATGAGTGATAAAATACCAGTGGTTATAGGGTTTAGAAAAGACTTTTTTAGGGTAGCGAGGACAGAAAGAAACCAAAATTTAAGAGAAGTTAGGACTGAGACAAACCTTCAGTTTGAGAAAGAAACCAAAAAACATAATTCTAGCTTATTACATCAGCATAACAGCTATTGGTTAAGAATTTTCAACAGTCAGAAAATATTTTAACTGTACCTAATTTTTACTAAGTCAATGTGAAATGTCAGCTATCTTTATTGCATCAAAATATTCGAAGACTGAGAAATAAAATTAATGAATTAATTATCTGCATAGATGAATTAGGGTCTTACAATCCAGCTAACATAGTCTGCCTCTCTGAACATTTGCCTAGAACAGCATATGGAAGCATGTGCAACAGAAGTAGAATTTCACAAAAAATCCTTTATAATGTTAAGTAAATATCGAGCACCTGCAGGTAACTTTAATCTATTCATAAACTACCTTGAAGCTGTACTCACCGATTTAACAACCAAAAACAAAGAAATTGTGGTTGCTGGTGATTTCAATGTAGATTTCCTTAAAGACTCTCCCAGTAAGAACTTACATGAGTTAGTAACACTATCATTCAACTTAATTCCAACTGTAAAGTTCCCCACTAGGGTAACCAATTACTCACAAACAGCCATTGATAGTATCTTTATAGAAAAGTCCAATGAACAAAATTATATTACAAAACCAATAGTCAATGGCCTCTCAGATCATGACATGCAGGTCCTTCTGTTAAAATACTGAACAGGATATATAATCTGTTAAATCTGAGCTCAAGAGGGTAATCAATAAGCCAAAAATTGATTATCTTAGGACACTCCTCAGAGACATTCACTGGACTGATGTTTAAAGTGCTCATGACATGAATAAAAAATATAACACTTTTGCTAATAAAGTGCTTACCTTATTCGAACACTGTTTTCCCCAAAAAGTTACCAAGGTTAGAGCAAAGTCTACAAAGAAGCCATGGATTACTCAAGGAATTGGGGTATCTTGTAAAATAAAAAGAAAACTGTATCTGTCAATCTGAAACAGTTCTGATGTTGATGCTATAGCACATTACAAGAAATACTGCCAAATATTAAAGACTGTAATATGGACATCAAAGAAAATATATTACAAGGAAAAAAATAGTCATATGAGACAAATAAATAAAGACAATATGGGATGTATTGAAGGAGGAGACCAGTAGAACCAGACATGAAGAGGGACAAATAGCATTAAGAGTAAATGATACATTGGTGGCAGATGTTTATAGTGTTGCAGAACTTCTTAACAAACATTTTATAACTGTTACTGAAAATATGGCGTTGTCAGGTTCTGTAGATGCTGCTATGGAGTACCTCAGACCAGACATTTCAAGTAACTTCCATAATATGAATTTGACCCTCACTACCCCAGCAGAAATAATGTCCATCATAAAATCTTTAAAATCAAAAACATCTAGTGGGTATGATGAAATATCAACAAAGCTAATTAAAGAATGTGATTCTGAGTTAAGTAACATATTAAGCTGTCTGTGTAACCAGTCGTTTATCAGTGGAATATTTCCTGAATGGTTAAAATATGCTGACGTTAAGCCACTGTTTAAGAAGGGAGATAAAAAAATAGCATCCAATTTCTGTCCAATTTCACTATCGCCAGCATTCTCAAAAATTTTAGAAAAAGTAATGTACAATCGGATTTATAACCATCTTATGTAGAATAACATACTGTCAAAGTCACAGGGTTCTGATATTGAGAAGGCTATCTACACTTACAGTGAAAATGTGCTTAATTAATTACACAAAAATTTCAGGTAACTGGTATATTTTGTGATCTGTCAAAGACATTTGACTGTGTAAATCACAGTATCCCTTTAAGCAAATTAGAATATTGTAGTGTAACAGGAAATGCTGCAAAATGGTTCAAATCTTATGTCTCTGGCAGGAAACAAAGGGTGTTATTATGAAAGAGACATGCATCAAGCTATTAGACATCATCCAACTGGGAACTAATTACATGTGGGTCCCACGAGGTTCCATTTTAGGGCCCTTACTTTTTCTTGTGTATATCAATGACCTTTCATCAGATGCCTTACCAGATGCCAAGTTTGTTTTGTTTGCCGATGATACAAACATTGCAATAAATAGCAAATCAAGTGTAGTGTTAGAAAGATCAGCTAATTAAATATTTGTGGACATTAATCACTGGTTCCTAGCCAATTCCTTGTCACTAAACTTTGAAAAAAAAAAAGCACACTACATGCAGTTTGGAACTTGTAAGGGATGTCCCACGAGTATATGCCTAACATTCGATGACAAGCAGATAGAATTAGTGGACAGTGTTAAATTCTTGGGATTACAGCTTGATAATAAATTCAACTGGGAAAAGCACACCACAGAACTGCTGAAGCATCTTAACAAATCTCTGTTTGCACTACGAATTGTGCCAGACACAGGGGATATAAAAATGAAAAAGCTGGCATACTATGCTTACTTTCATTCCATAATGTCATATGGGATTATTTTTTGGGGTAATTCATCAAGCTAGGGTAAAGTATTCTGGGCACGAAAACTTGCAGTGAATTCAAGAACATCCTGTGGAAGCCTGTTGAGGGAACTAGGGATACTAACTACTGCTTCCCAATATCTTTATTCTTTAATGAAATTTGTCATTAAAAATATATCACCTTTTCAAACCAACAGCTCAATTCATGGAATCAATATTAGAAATAAGAATAATCTTCACAAGGATTTAAAGTCACTTAGTCTTGTATAAAAAGGTGTGCATTATTCAGGAACACACATTTTCAATAACTTGCCAGCATCCATAAAAAGCTTAACAACCAATGAAATTCAGTTTAAGAGAAGCCTAAAGGCTTTATTGGTGGCCAACTACTTCCACTCCATTGATGAATTTCTCAGTAGAACCAACTTATATATATATATATATATATATATATATATATATATATATATATATATATATACTTCTGCACAATTTCAGTGCAGTAATGTGTTCATTGTAAATAAATGTGTGTGTGTAAGTACAATTTAACTTCTGCACAATTTCAGTGTAGTAATGTGTTAATTGTAAATAAGTGTTATAGTAGTTGTATTACACATTTATTACCTTATAAATAAATAAAAAACTTTTTTATTTTATATTCAGTGCATTAATATTTGTAAAATGCTTCTTTGTCTGAGTTGTAAATATTTGTCATGTATTGTTGTTTTCTGACATGTTGTACATCCTGGAGGACTTCCTCACTATGGATCAATTGGAATGAAAGTAAATCTAATCTAATCTAATCTGAGAATCAAGTTCTGGCTGGTGCTGCTACTGTGGCTGTGCTACGGCATAATCTAACGACAACAGGTTCTACAGGCCGGGAAACATGCTGAGGATAATGATTGCAGCTGCGGTTGTTCAGGCAATAGTTCCTTGTTGGACACCTGCGTGTTTTCATCAAGAACGGGATCATGGTCTGTAACAATAATAACAAAACCCTGAGTGCAAGAGAACATGCATATACACCTACCACTACTACTACTACTACCACTAATAATAATAATAATAATAATAATAATAATAATTGTTAGAGATGGATGGACCCAGTACTTAATTAATTTCGTTCGCCATAATCGATGTTTTAGGAGAGCCTGGAACTGTATCAGCCATGATTTAAATAATGAAAAACTACACCAAGTACTTATTTTTTCATATTTAGCACAAGGCGTTTTGAGAATTTATTCTGATTTTCTAGTGCATTTGTTTACATGACTACTTTTTTACATGACTACTTTTGGTGATGTTTGCAATGTGTGGTTTTCTGCCTCTCCTGTATTGAAAATGTCTTTTAAGGCTATACTACAAAATCGGACAAAATGAATCTTGAAGTGCTTTTATATGTTACGTTAGGAATGTTTTTTCTTTTTTTGCCTAGTTACAGGCATTTTTCCTCCTCCATTACACAGAATGTAACACACATGCAAATCATGCAAGGTGGAAGGTCGTCTGTTCTCTTCATATAGTTATTGAGGACCAGCAAACCAGCCTACGTTGCATTTCTAAAATCTGCATTTGCAGATGTGCAAATTAATATCATTTTGCTACCGTATTACTCTGTCATACAAAGCCGGTAATCACACGTAATGTACCGGCATGTACATGATCCGGAGTAGGATGCACGCATATCCTAAATCTGTTAATTTCACATAGGAGACGAGGGGATCTTTTGAGCGGTGAGGAGGCCAACCACTCAAAATAGCACGAAGTGGGGGTCGCATCCGACACTGGGAATTGCGGTCCGAATCCCGACCCGCCCATAGCTGGAGGCTTCCTCTTTTAACATCGAGTCTCAGTTGCCAGAACGACGGATGATCGCTATTTTTACAATGGCTGTTGGCAGTTTTGTAGCGAAAACCTCATGTTTTGGGCAGGAAAATTCCAGGCTGTTTTGTTGTTTGGGTAGTTTTGGAGAAATGGTCGCCGAGCTCTATGGGATAGCCCACAGAATGACGCCATACATAACACCCTGATTATCGTTTTCCATAGCCGCCAATCGCCAGTATGCTTCCCTCGCAAAGTCCTGTCGGAGGCGAAGATAGGCTGCTTGAATGTTACGTCAGCACACGTCTGCAGTCACCGTCGAGATTTGGCGGGAAGGAATCGTATTGTCGCCTACATTGACGGAGTTCAGTAGTGGGAGTTTTGATGAATTTGTTGTAAGGCTATAATTGGCGAAAGTTTTGTTTATCGGCGACGACTCATAGAATTCTGGCACGAGCGGAGCGGTCGCTGATTGAGCGCAGGCTGGTAGAGAAGAGAGGGTTGGTTCCTGGCGGCCACAGAGTCGGTTACATACTTTGCCGCCGTTGCTGCTGAATAATTTCATCACAGTTTCGCTTCTCTGGCTACCCGCACAAACACTTAGTTTTTTTTTTTCGTCCTCGGCAATGAGTAGCAGCTGCCATCAGCACGCCACGTTGCGACATACTGCCGGTAATACACACAGCTCCGGCCTGTAGGGTTTCAGTCTGTTTTTTTGTTTTTTTGTTTTTTTTTCTTCGAACTGAGAATTCTCAGCGGTTGAATCCGTGGAACCATTTTGGCTCCGTAGGTGATATCGTCGTACTGCATCCCATCACCCACTTATTTATCGATATTATACGGTTCACCTTCTCTCTTTGGTCCCGCTTCTCGTACTAGAGAAGCACACTAGATTTCATGCAGTGTTTTTTATACAAGGTGATTGGCAACACTTCTCTCAAGTGAGGACTACTTAAGTGTTTTGTTTAAGTTAGTATACATGATTATTCTTTGTATAAATTCGTGATCAGTTCCATTTAAAAAAAATGTACTTGTAAATTTTTAGAATTCTCTTCAAGCATCATTTTTGGAGAGGACCTTTGATCAATTAATTTAACGAATAAATTATATGAGAGGCTAGGCACCCCACGTCGGATTTGTATCAGGTCACTATAAGATGTCGTTAAACCTTGTGCAAACTTAGTGCAAACCCGTTTGGGGGTGATTTGCGCAACATTTTGATTCTGCCCCCTAACTTGCACGTCAGTTAAGGGTCCCACGACAGCAAACACACTGCTAGATTCCACATTATCGAACATTACCTTAGGTTCCGTACCCAACGGATCCCACTGATACAGTTTAGTTTCTTTTCCTCTCCTTCATCAATGACCTGAGTTTTTCTTAGATCCGTGGTAAATTCATGTTGGTAGCGCCCATGGGCTAATACTTACGTTTTCTTTATCTTTTGTTTACAGAATTACCTCCCATGTTGACTCAATCTTTTGAGGTTTCTGCACCACATTTACGAAGATTGTAGTAAATGGCAGTGAAAAGTTTCTTTGATTATTGTCTCGAGGAAAGAATGGTTAATTATTAGCTCCGTTTTTACTTCAATTGGTGTTGTTGTTGTTGTTATGTGCGTGCGTGCGTGTGTCGTGGCTCCCGTGCAGCCCATGCGCTATCGATGCAGGTTAAGCAGAGCCTGCTGTTCCAGCTTCAGGAATCTTAGTCGATGTGTTGTCGTCTCAGTTTGGTTCGTCTTCTAGCTTGTCACTGGGGCGCTTTCTTCGTCGCTTGCTGCCAGGTGATCATTCCAGGAGCAGATCTGGCCATCTGGTGGCTGGGCGCCAGTGAAGTTAGTTGCCCAGCCCACTGACCAGCGGGTTTCGCGATGTCCTCGCCGACGCTTAGAATATCGTCGCGAGGGCCCAGAAGCAGCGCTGCAGCATCCGGATTCCCGCGATGTCGTGAAGCTGCCTTGTGTCGAAGTTCAATGCCGGGAAGAGCCAGGCTGTGGTGTTTACGCGCTGGCGAATTCCCGATGCGCTGCCGCAGGTCCGGATCATGAGAGGCCCTATTCCGTGGTGTCACACTGGAAATTACCTCGGCGTCCCCTTGGAACGGCGCCTGATTTGAGGACCACACATCCGGCAGTTGAGAGGCCGAGCGCTCGGAAGGATGCGCTTCCTGTATCCTCTACTCAACACCACGACTACGCTGCCCCCCTCCCGTCCCCCCATTACAGCATGCGCTCTACTTAGCACTTATCAGGCCGGTGCTTGAGTACGCGGCCGGGTATGGGGAAACGCGGCAGACACCAATCTGTAGACACTGCAGGGAGTGCAGAATAAAGCCCTCCGGCTGGCGTTCCATCTGCTAAGAGAGTCAGATCATTCTTAGCCTGACTGACAAACGCCTGCAGGAAGGAACGACTTTTATGCACGATGCTGCTCCGCCCCATATTGCTGCACCTCTTGCCGCCATCGTTTGGTGAGGATAGCGTGCTGAGGCGCCACGTCTGTCATGCTTGGCCTCCCAGGTCCCCAGAGCTCAATCCGTGTGATTATTTGTTGTGGGGTTACCTTAAGCCGCAAGTCTACCACAATCGTATGATGTCATTAGGGATGCTAAAAGACAATGTCCAATGGCAGTTACTCAAGATACCTATTGATATGCAGTACAGTGCTGTTCACAACGTTGTACCTGGACTATAGATACTGTTGGTGAATGACGGCCGACAAGTTGAGCATTTGTTACAAACAACATCGTCTGTGTTAGAAACCAAATGTTATGCTGATTATTGCTTTCGTATCATATGAAGAGCCATCTGTCGGTGATTTTGTGCAGTTTGTTTTCGTTTCGAGAAAACACTATGTCATTCAAGTATCTGTTTCAATTTTTACCTCTCTGCCTGCCGTGAAGAATTGAATTTTCAAATGTTAACGAACTTTTGGGTCATCTTGTAAATACATGCCCTCCTAGTGTACTCGTCGTGTAGACATGAATTTTTTAGCACACGGCAAATACATTTCGTTCTCCTTGGCATGTGTCTTTATCGATGAAGTCTGTTCACACGTATCTCTTATCTCGTTTGAGAAATTTCATTTCAAACGCCTGGATACGCCTAATTTCATTTTGTCTAAATTTCCCTGCAAGGGCCCCCATGCTCGCGGGCAGTGGGGGCCGTCGCCACCCCTCCCTCTGAAACGCCCTACTAAACCCGCAGCACAGGACAGGTAGTTGGATTTGTGGAAAGCGGCCAAAATGAGCGGCTCTCAGTTACACTCGAACTCATATAACTATATTTATTTGACCGAACATTACAGTACAAATTCTTGAAGTTAGTTATCGGCTGAATACGCCACACTATCTTATGCCTTAAGGGCACAACCATTTTAATTAAAAAAAAAGGCTAAAAGTCATTAACTCAAAACGCCAAAAAGAATGTTTAGAAGGCAGAAGGCCTCACGTTAAGTAAGTTCTATAATTTGGCTGAAGGCCCAAAAATCTAATACTTGAAAAGCAACAACCTTAATTTAAAGACGGCTGAAGACCCTTAATTTAAGACTCAAAGGTGAAATTAAATAAAAACACACAAGGAAGAAGGCCTTCAATTAGGCTGAAAGCCCCAAACAGTCTGATGCTCGAAAGACAAAGATCCTTAATTTAAAAACGGCTGAAGGCCCCCATGACTTAATACTCAAGGTAAAATAAATTTAAACAACAAAGCCTTATCTTAAATTAGGCTGAAGGCCCCAAACAATCAAACACTTGAAAAGCAAGGAACTTAAGTTTTAAAGTGGCTGAAGGCCCATGACTTAAAACACCATCAAAAACAATTCAACTTTAATTCAAAACCATCGGCTATGAGCGAAACAAATACACACAACAGAAAATAAGAAAAGGCAGTGCGGCTAACGGCGCTCAGAAGTTTCTGGGGTCGGCCAGCACTTGAAATACTAACGATCACTTAGGTGAGACAGGCAGTCAGCCCAACCATTTTCGATCCGACGAAAACCCAACCAACAGACAGTCAACGGACCCACCGACAGGGTAACTTGCGCTCCATTCGACCAGCACACAACCGGGAGTTCAATGCAAAACGTAAAAGGCATGCACACCTACAACCAAGCATACATTAAGCTGTCGAACTACACACCGTGCTGGACAGCGACAACACGGTGAGGAAGGGACACTCCCTGAATTTACGTCAACGGTCAGGCAGGTAACCGGAACGTTAACGGCCACAAGGCAGAAAATTCCGCTGGTGCACTTCAATTACAAATAACCAAATACAGCTAGACTCCACCGGACGATGGCTAAATCTTGGCCAAATCGAACACACACGTTGTTGCTAGTGGGAATGTCCCAACAGCCAAAAATGAGAACCAAAATCCAAACTCAACTTTCGTATCCAGGGTCTGTGAGCCACAGACGTCGTAGCAATGGGAACAGCCCCACACACCCCGACACTGCGTAAAGACTGCCAGCGAGCCCGGCCAAACTATGCCCCGCGGAGATATCCTTGCTTCTCCACGTCAACCGACCGAATCCTCGAACACCAGCATGGAGACAGCACTAAAATAACTGAGCAGTCGACATCACAAGCTACACACAATTTCACAAACTCTAGGACGAAGAACGCAACCAATGCTAAAAGCAGTGACTGAGCAATGACACGGCCGAACCACGAGTTGAGACGCACACCGCCAACCCATAAGCGTCCGCCGAGCAAATACACGTCGTCCGGTAAGACGACTAACCGACGATGAACCAAGACCGTCCCCAGTTCGAGTCATGTACGCCGGCGACAGTCGGGCGAGTCATGGCTATCCAAGCCTTCACCACGGCTCCAACCCGACCGACTTCCACCGCGTCCCAACTCTACGACTGCCAGGTCTGAACTGTACTGCCTGCGCGTTTCCACTCCGTGGATGCGAACTCCCCCCCAGCCCCCCCCCCCCCCCCCAACACTCGACAACCGTGAAGTAATAGCAGTCAGCAAAGATAATACGCCAGGGCTTATATCGTATCGTCGATAAACGCTGCTGCTGCCGCTAATGGGTAGGCAAAGCACCAACTCAGTTACGACAGAAATTGAAACAAACGTAACGAGGTGGCAGTATGGTAAAAAAGAAGAACAGGATGTAAAATAAGAGATGGCGCGAACACGAGCCACACATGGCTCACCCCCCTTTATCAGGAAAAGCAAAAGATACACTGAGGTGCCAAAAGTCATGGGATACCTCCTGCTATACTGTCGGACCTCCTTTTGCCCGGCACAGTTCAGTAGCTCGACGTGGCATGGACTCAACAAATCGTTGCATATTCAGCTGTCCATAGCTGCGAAAGTGTTGTCAGTGCAGAATGTTTGTACATGAACCGACTTCTCGATTACGTCCCACAAATGTTCGATGGGATCCAAGTCGGGCGATATGAGTAGGTAAATCAACCTCTCAAATAATCCAGAATTTTCTTCAAACAAATCGCAAACAATTGTGGCCTGATGAACTGACAGTGTTTGGGGACATGAAGTCCATCAATGGCTGCAAATGATTACCAAGTAACCGAACATAACCATTTCGTGTCAATGATCGGTTCAGTTGGACCAGAGTACCCGTCGCACAGCCATAATCAAGTCGGAAACCTGTCCACGTGAATCACCCGAGTACAAATGACAGCTCCACCAATGCACTGCCCTTTTATGCCGTGTACACGAGATACTACCGCCATCTGTGTACGTGCATATCGCTATCCCATGACTTTTGTCATCTCAGCTTGTAGTGTAGTCAGGCGTTTCTCGTTCAAGAGAATGATATAAAAGTTGATATTGGGCAATATTTTAACACAATTGGAAATGGATTTTTTTTCGGCTATTTACATTCGTCTTCCAAAATATTACAAATGCTCCACACCGAATGTCCGCCCCTCCACTTACAAAGTATCGTATGGTTGCTCTTGTTTTGCTACGATACTAAGATCAGAGCAAGGCCCCAATTTTATAAAATTAAATTATCGTGTTTTGTATACCATGACGTTCCGGAAATCTCGAATTGTTCTGCACATACCTAAAAAGTTTAGTAATGTATATTCAATACCGCTAATGTGTAAATACGCATCTATAGTATTCAAAGTGTTCTAATCAGCGTTACTTGAACACTTAAATATTTGATTTATCTTACAATATCTTTGCGATGGCTGCCCGTGGCGTCTTTCTTTCACGATACGACAAACAGATGTTGTTTCACAGTTTATGACACAATAAATTTATGTGATTGTGCTAGCGGCGAATTATGAGCTGCGGTCGCCCTTGCTGTGATGTATTATCGAGAGCTGCGTTTATTTGCGTTCCCCCTTGAAGGCAGGCGGATGTTATTTCGGGTGGATATCAATACCCGGTCCCACGGAATTTCGTAGATTGTGGGTCACCTTATTCCAGTTTCTTGTCTCATAATAACTTACATTCCCTACAGTGCGGAGGAAGAGATTTATGAGGCCACCTTGAGCATAAGTTCGCCTTTGCACCGTCAGTGCGTGCAGGCTGACAGGTAAAGTGGAAAAGACGTTCTGTGTTACAGTATAGTGCGGAGAAAATGTTATGTTCAATAAAATACGTCCTTGAAATGTTTAGTGGATGCAATAGCTTTAGTTACATAATAACTTTATGAATGTTCTCTTTGAATTAAGCATCATTGTGTGAAGTTAGAGATGTCGCAATATCAAGTGCGCATTCGGAAGAAGAAAAAGACTGAATAAAGCGATCAAGCATCTTTTTCTTAAACAAAACTAGAACTAGTAATGTAACAGATTAATGACACACACATGTGAAGATGATTACAGGCGGAAACCAAAGGCAATTGTAGAAGTATTGAGAAAAGCTCCTCCGCCCGGAGAAGCATGGCTAGATGGGGAAATGATACCCACTCTTCTGAATAAAAGTACAGTGTCGTAACTTGTGCATCAGCTCCTTCTACTTCTTGTTTGTAGTGAGCATTAACAGTCCACCCCATGTGATATTTACACATTTCTGTTCCTAAGCAAATAATTGAGTTTCAATGTCACCGAGTAATAAAGGAGTTCTCATATTTACATGTGTTTCTAGACTGAATTTTCTGATTAAATTTACGTCTGCCGGATTCATAAAACAATTTCTACGCAGAAATGGTATTTATAACAATGGTTGACCGCCGTTGCACACCTGCCATCAAGCACTGTAACTTTGAATCCACTCATAAAGTTCAGAAGTTCAGAAGGGCGCCAAAAAATCACATCGGCAAACTGTAGAACATAGACACAATCAGCCACGTCATTAGAGCAAGCTGTAGCTAGACCATAGCCTATTCAACACCAGAAAGTAAAACATAGTGCTGGAAAAAGTAGTGAATATTATTATGAGGCCTCTAATGTTGTCGTACGCCAAATGAAAGTAAAAGAGTGTACTGACTCCATCTTACGAGTATAGGTCATGTAGTTCGTTCGACCAGCCCCTAAAAATCCAATATTATCAGCCACATCACCACAGTTGGGCAAGTTAAGGTCAAGACAGAACATACAGTAGCAGTGCTTGCTACAAAATAATCCAGTTGAGGCCATTCTTCTGCCAGTTATACAATTTGTGAAAACCCAGTTATATATCACATATTCAGTATCAAAATAAAACAATCAGTGAGCCATACCCTTGTTGTTGTTGTGGTCTTCAGTCCTGAGACTGGTTTGATGCAGCTCTCCATACTACTCTATCCTGTGCAAGCTTCTTCATCTCCCAGTACTTACTGCAACCTACATCCTTCTGAATCTGCTTAGTGTATTGATCTCTTGGTCTCCCTCTACGATTTTTACCCTCCACGCTGCCCTCCAATGCTAAATTTGTGATCCCTTGATGCCTCAAAACATGTCCTACCAACCGATCCCTCCTTCTAGTCAAGTTGTGCCACAAACTTCTCTTCTCCCCAATCCTATTCAATACCTCCTCATTAGTTACGTGATCTACCCACCTTATCTTCAGCATTCTTCTGTAGCACCACATTTCGAAAGCTTCTATTCTCTTCTTGTCCAAACTGGTTATCGTCCATGTTTCACTTCCATACATGGCTACACTCCATACAAATACTTTCAGAAACGACTTCCTGACACTTAAATCTATACTCGACGTTAACAAATTTCTCTTCTTCAAAAACGATTTCCTTGCCATTGCCAGTCTACATTTTATATCCTCTCTACTTCGACCATCATCAGTTATTTTACTCCCTAAATAGCAAAACTCCTTTACTACTTTAAGTGTCTCATTTCCTAATCTAATCCCCTCAGCATCACCCGATTTAATTTAACTACATTCCATTATCCTCGTTTTGCTTTTGTTCATGTTCATCTTATATCCTCCTTTCAAGAAACTGTCCATTCCGTTCAACTGCTCTTCCAAGTCCTTTGCTGTCTCTGACAGAATTACAATGTCATCGGCGAACCTCAAAGTTTTTACTTCTTCTCCATGAATTTTAATACCTACTCCGAATTTTTCTTTTGTTTCCTTTACTGCTTGCTCAATATACAGATTGAATAACATCGGGGAGAGGCTACAACCCTGTCTCACTCCTTTCCCAACCAATGCTTCCCTTTCATGCCCCTCGACTCTTATCACTGCCATCTGGTTTCTGTACAAATTGTAAATAGCCTTTCGCTCCCTGTATTTTACCCATGCCACCTTCAGAATTTGAAAGAGAGTATTCCAGTTAACGTTGTCAAAAGCTTTCTCTAAGTCTACAAATGCTAGAAACGTAGGTTTGCCTTTTCTTAATCTTTCTTCTAAGATAAGTCGTAACGTCAGTATTGCCTCACGTGTTCCAACATTTCTACAGAATCCAAACTGATCTTCCCCGAGGTCGGCTTCTACCAGTTTTTCCATTCGTCTGTAAAGAATTCGCGTTAGTATTTTGCAGCTGTGACTTATTAAACTGATAGTTCGGTAATTTTCACATCTGTCAACACCTGCTTTCTTTGGGATTGGAATTATTATATTCTTCTTGAAGACTGTGGGTATTTCGCCTGTCTCATACATCTTGCTCACCAGATGGTAGAGTTTTGTCATGACTGGCTCTCCCAAGGCCATCAGTAGTTCTAATAGAATGTTGTCCACTCCCGGGGCCTTGTTTCGACTCAGGTCTTTCAGTGCTCTGTCAAACTCTTCACGCAGTATCTTATCTCCCATTTCATCTTCATCTACATCCTCTTCCATTTCCATAATATTGTCCTCAAGTACATCGCCCTTGTATAAACCCTCTATATACTCCTTCCACCTTTCTGTCTTCCCTTCTTTGCTTAGAACTGGGTTGCCATCTGAGCTCTTGATATTCATACAAGTGGTTTTCTTCCCTCCAAAGGTCTATTTAATTTTCCTGTAGGCAGTATCTATCTTACCCCTAGTGAGACAAGCCTCTACATCCTTACATTTGTCCTCTAGCCATCCCTGCTTAGCCATTTTGCACTTTCTGTCGATCTCATTTTTGAGACGTTTGTATTCCCTTTTGCCTGCTTTATTTACTGCATTTTTATATTTTCTCCTTTCATCAATTAAATTCAATATTTCTTCTGTTACCCAAGGATTTCTATTAGCCCTCGTCTTTTTACCTACTTGATCCTCTGCTGCCTTCACTACTTCATCCCTCAGAGCTACCCATTCTTCTTCTACTGTATTTCTTTCCCCCATTCCTGTCAATTGTTCCCTTATGCTCTCCCTGAAACTCTGTACAACCTCTGGTTCTTTCAGTTTATCCAGGTCCCATCTCCTTACATTCCCACCTTTTTGCAGTTTCTTCAGTTTCAATCTGCAGTTCATAACCAATAGATTGTGGTCAGAATCCACATCTGCCCCTGGAAATGTCTTACAATTTAAAACCTGGTTCCTAAATCTCTGTCTTACCATTATATAATCTATCTGATACCTATTAGTATCTCCAGGATTCTTCCAGGTATACAACCTTCTTTTATGATTCTTAAACCAAGTGTTAGCTATGATTAAGTTATGCTCTGTGCAAAATTCGACAAGGCGGCTTCCTCTTTCATTTCTTCCCCCCAATCCATATTCACCTACTATGTTTCCTTCTCCCCCTTTTCCTACTGACGAATTCCAGTCACCCATGACTATTAAATTTTCGTCTCCCTTCACTACCTGAATAATTTCTTTTATCTCGTCATACATTTCATCAATTTCTTCATCATCTGCAGAGCTAGTTGGCATATAAACTTGTACTACTGTAGTAGGCATGGGCTTTGTGTCTATCTTGGCCACAATAATGCGTTCACTATGCTGTTTGTAGTAGCTAACCCGCATTCCTACTGTTTTATTCAGTATTAAACCTACTCCTGCATTAGCCCCTATTTGATTTTGTATTTATAACGCTGTAATCACCTGACCAAAAGTCTTGTTCCTCCTGCCACCGAACTTCACTAATTCCCACTATATCTAACTTTAACCTATCCATTTCCCTTTTTAAATTTTCTAACCTACCTGCCCGATTAAGGGATCTGACATTCCACGCTCCGATCCGAAGAATGCCAGTTTTCTTTCTCCTGATAACGACATCCTCTTGAGTAGTCCCCGCCCGGAGATCCGAATGGGGGACTATTTTACCTCCGGAATATTTTACCCAAGAGGACGCCATCATCATTTAATCATACAGTAAAGCTGCATGTCCTCGGGAAAAATTACGGCTGTAGTTTCCCCTTGCTTTCAGCCGTTCGCAGTACCAGCACAGCAAGGCCGTTTTGGTTAATGTTACAAGGCCAGATCAGTCAATCATCCAGACTGTTGCCCCTGCAACTACTGTAAAGGCTGCTGCCCTTCTTCAGGAACCACATGTTTGTCTGGCCTCTCAACAGATACCCCTCCGTTGTGGTTGCACCTACGGTACGGCCATCTGTATCGCTGAGGCACACAAGCCTCCCCACCAACGGCAAGGTCCATGGTTCATGGGGGAAGGGCCATACCCTTATCTGAATGAATAATCATGTACAAAAAATTAAAAATTCATTTTATTTATTTTTTCCAAAAATCACTATTTTTTGACTTTGCACAGCTCCATATAATACATGCTTTTCAACATTTTAAGGTAATTCGACAACAGCCTTCAATAAACTATTTCTTTGAATGAAATGAATTAATTATTACATAAAATTTTATTGAGACATATGGTGGTATAATATAAAGAAACATACAAATAAATCTGAATCCAAGACAACTCCAAAATATTAAAATCTGAAATTGGCAAACAATATTCTGCATTATGCATAGCATCTAAGGTTCATCTTTCAATCAATAATTCCATATGCTAAAATATAATCAGGTATTATTCCAATACATATTTATTGCATTTGTTTGTTCTTAATACATGTCCTTTTTAGTCATATTTATAATATAAATAGGATAACTGTTCATAATATTATATAAACTGACAAACAGAACTTCATTAAACCTTGATCAACATGTTTCATTTATGTTATAAATCATAAAACCTTAGGAAGTTATTTTATGCATACAAATCTGCATTTTAGGGAAGTATTTCATTTTAAACGTTCTTTCCACAGATATTCCATAGTTTTGAAGGATCGTAACTATGTGGAACTAGTCTATTAACTATTGCCATAACTTGTCTACAATATAGCTGGTAGGTACGTATAAGGATTTTCGATTTGTAACTTTTAAAATTTTGTTACTACTCAACACACTAAGTGATAAAAAATTAAATTTCATGGGTTTTAATCATTGTCTCTGATTGTTTCATAGTCGATGTTACATGTCACCGTTTGAATCTGGGAACTGATACTGGCTGCAACATTTTTTTTCTATTTTGAGGAAATACTAAATACTCATTATCATTCCTACTATCTATAACTTTTTGAAGAAAGCCTAAATAAGTTAAATAGTATGTTAAAGATAGGCTGCGGTGGCCGAGCGGTTCTAGGCGCTTCAGTTGGGAACCGCACGACTGCTACGGTCGCAGGTTCGAATCCTGCCTCGGGCATGGATGTGTGTGATGTCCTTAGGTTAGTTAGGTTTAAGTAGTTGTAAGTTCTGGGGACTGATGACCTACTGTGCTCAGAGTCATTTGAACCATTTGTTAAAGATACAGTAAAGTCAAAATTTTGAATAACATCTTCAGAATCTTTATGGAAACTACCAAGCATTTCTAGCAACTAAAGAATATACTTTTTCTTTTTATTTAACTCACCATCCTATATAAAATGTTTTTCCATAAACTGCTTAGCAAAAAGTGTGAAATTAATTGGAAGACAGTAGGTTTACCATAAGATGCTCAACTGTACAAAAACATTAGTTATAATGTTATTAAGTCAAAAAGGTTCACTATTTTCTAATAATTACATTTGTTTTACATAAAACTCATATATCCAGTAGCCTGTCAAAGCATTGAAAACAATATCAAAATTCATATGCAGCTGACTATCTTTACTTTGTAATCGTCTATTGCCAATATTAATCAGGCAGTTCTGGTGTGATTTAATAGGAAATAAATTTGTAGCAACTGTGGAAATGATTTCTTGGATGTCAGCACTACAGCTAATATAATGGGATGGCAGGATGGCTGGATATGGGTGACAGTTTTCTGCAAACGATGGATGCATATGCAGCAGGAGGAGACAGTTCATAGATACAATAAATGCTGTATTACTGTTTGTTTACAGTTACAGGGGTGCAATGGGCGATAACAGGCGAGATGAATACTCTGTCACAGCATCCTCTGTATGTAGGCGTATGGCTGCTGACTGGGTGCCCCTGCCACTGCTGCTATGTTGCAAGAGGCACGTGTCTCTGGTCAAAGTGTGAATGACCTGGCAGCGGTAGCTGCATATGTATACAGCTTTGTCGCGTTCAAGTGTCCCAGAGAGCAGTGATCCTGCATTGACACTTCTGCAGAGGCGGGACAACTGGGCCCCTACGTCATATGCCCACGACGGCAGTCAAGCACTGAGCTGCCAGAGCGTCCAGAGGCTCAGGTGGTTGGCAGGGGTTGATGGCGTGGAAGTGGTAGACACAGCTGCGTCATCAGCATCGCACTGCGCTTTACAAACTGGTTTCATAAAACTTTCCCAGCTCTCCGAGATGATGAGCTGGTTTGGTCAGGTTCATATGCTGCTGCTGCTTGCCGACTTTGTGTGGCAGTTGTGGTTGTATTTCAACAATCTAAAAGAAAGGCAATGACTGGCTTCTGTAATCGTTAGTCGGTCGCGCTGTAGAGTATTCCTGCAGACTGGTCTGGCATCGGCACGTGGAGGTCCGACTACAGAGGGGCAGTTGCTTCCACTTACCTCGCAGTTCATTGACCAGTAACGGCTGTCTGTGGTTGTGACCTGATTACAACTCTGGGCTCTGTCTTATCATTCAGTTTCCGGTGTAGTTTTCATTCCCATTCAACTCTTCCTGCCGGAGAAAAGAAATCTGCCCTCTGATTTATTTTGAAAATTTTGCAGTAAAGTAGGCACTAATTTGTTTACGATTGTTTCCCCTTCACATTTTCAACTTCACTTATGGTGACACTTGGTGCTTTGCACTATTTACACTTTCTTTTCAACCACACTAGGACTTGGCTCCACGCAGAGGTTTTGTTTGCTGTTAATTTTGTCTTTTGTCACACTGTTTCTCATTGGTGCCATTACAACTAATTTGAACCTATAGGTGCAAGGTCTGAAGGGATGGAATTTGGGCAATTTTCCGATTGCAGCGATAGTAAGTAATACCTATTTCCGCAAAAATTACGTCGCTAGCTAAGAGAGAAGTTGCTGTAGTTACCAGTTGGCGATGACGTTCAGTATAATTCTTTGTTATATGTTGTAGAAGGCGTTCCATTTATGTGTGAGCATTTTGCACAGCTAGCACGTTATTTAAGTAGGTAGGTTTTCAGTGGGTAGAATGTCTGGAAGTAGTTTCGGTAGGTACATCAATGTGCGGGTTGTATTCAGGGTAGTAATTTCAGTTACAGTGGCGGGTGATCGGAAGGTTGATCCGAAAATATCGCATCCAGTGTCACTGACTAATAACCATTGATCCTGTAGCTATGTGCGATGTGTGCCAGCATATTGTCCTTGCTCACAACAACAAAACAGTAAAAACTAATGTGTGTGTTACGGAGTGTAACAAATGCAGATCTGCTCTGTGGAAAAAAATATATCACTCATGACAGCCTTTTTGCTGCTCAAGCCTGCACAGAATAAACTATTACTTCCACATCAATTCCAAGTATAGTTTCACGCAAAATTCCATAAACCTAGCACTTACACAGAATGTTACCTTTATGTTCACTCAAGAGCCTCATTCATAAAACATCACTGTCAGTAGTTCAGTACTTCTTAAAACATAAACCTAACCATAACATATGTACATATACAGGTTTCATATTGGTAAGAAAATACACAAAATTCACGTTAGTCATCTTGTTACCCCCTCTATGATCTCAAACTGTATGGGTGAGTTTTAATCACAGGAGTGCCCTGTTTTTCTTGCCTAAACTTCATTTCTTTTCATTTTTCCCAGGCACACCCCTTCCACTTTCTGAAGGTACTACTGAATATGGGGACAGCGCCTCTAGGGTTGCTTTAAGAGGCTGTACACGACTTACTTGAACTATCTTGGTGCGAGCTGTAAGCTATAACTTGACGTTGACAAATGATGACTCCACTTGAATTGGTCCCTGATAATGCATCACATTCCTTTTGGAACATAGAGGTTCGTTAAAATAGGCTGTTGCCCATCCTGATACTTTGGGCACTCTGCTTTGTTATTAATAGTTCCATCTTGACGCTCCAAGACTTTGGTCTTTTTCACCTGGCACCAATTAGTCTTAAACGCTTTAGAGAAATTGTTCTCTAGCGATCTAGCGATGTATTCACTCACATTTGGCGGAAGTAGGGGTGTCTTACAAAACTCAAAAAGAGAAGACATCTCCTGGCCAAACAGACACTTGTAAGGGGGTAATCCTATGCTCTCGTGAAATTTTGAGTTGTATTCTCCCACGACATGTGGAGGTAGGGTGTCCTAACCAATATCATGAGAGTTAGAGTTGTAATTTAACCTGTTGGAAATCTTTTGATGAACTGTATACATTTGACCATTTGCACGGAACCTAAGTTTCTATGTGTAATAAGTGGCGTACCTGCTTTATTAAATCGGACTCAAAATTCGTTCACAACTGTGTTATTACTGTTTTGTATTTTAGTGTCCAATTGTTGTACATTGCACGCACCACTCCTCATGCGCGCTAGTTCGGTATGGCTATCAAGGAAACGAAACGTGTAAACTGTCGATATTGTTGTTTCCTGTGCAACATAATCTTTTGGTGACTGAGGTCAACTTTTTGTACTCTAGGATACAATCCTGTAACAACCGAAGCCTTGTCTGCGTGTCAGCCAGCAGTTATTTTGCGCTACTCCATGCACCACTGTTCTGCGACAAGCATGTCCAGCTATGATTGCATCATGGATCTGCCTCAACACTTTGTTTCATATCGTTACTGGTACTACTAAGCGCAACCCCCATCTCTTCTATCGTACAGCACTCCGTCTTCTGTTCTGAACTGTGGTTGCCTGGCGAATCGCTTGCAATCTAGGTCACTGCTTTGTGCTTCCTTCCATTCCTCCGTGTTAACACCGGGAAGTTCCATGGCACGTATTTTGTGACTTAGACCATCTACGTTTGTATGGAATCTGTCTGTATGATGTACTACTTAAAAATCGAACTCACTCAGACGTAACGCCCATCTAATTAACCTGCTAGTTAGATCTTTAAGTCCTAATAAGTGTTTGAGGGCTGTGTTATCGGATTTTACTTTGAAGCTCATGAAGTTGCATGCATTTATTAAAACAACCGCTAACTGTCCCATAGATCTTAAAATACTTCCTGCTGGTGACCTAGCTGGTGTGTTTCCTGAACCACTATTGTGACACAAGATTCAAACAGCTTTTCGACACAATAGTCATTAGGCTGAAGGTCCTGGACTTAGTTTTAATACTTTGCCTACATAGGCTCTCCTCCTTTCTGGTTCTGGTAGTACTATACGTGCTTTTACACCTTAAGATATAGCTGTCTGATTTAAACAATTTCCATGTGATATATTAATAAAGAGGGGAGCACCGCTTTGGTGACTTACCGACTGTTTTCATAAACGTATATACACTTTTGGGTATTAGATGTGTGAATCGCCTCATACCAGAAGCATTCAGATGAAAACTATGCCGTGTACGATGCGACCAAATGAGGGGCAACGTTCCAGGCACGCCTATGTGTGAATGACTTAATTACAAATACCTGAGGCTTGTGTCTGGCAGAAAAATAAGAGTTACCCGAAAACAGTGTCTCGAAGAATTCTCTACCAGTTGTGACACTTTCCGCGTTTATGCCCCGTACCGTCAGTCTGTTACAGAACGTGTTGAATTGTCTCTACTCTTTTGTCTACGGTCACTGTATCAGTGAAGAGTATGGTAACAGCTAGTGTAAACCAATCAGATTTCTTGCTAATCCTCGACATTTTTAGTGGTTTGAAGGCTTGTCTGTATCCAATCTCCTAATCTAGTCCTAACAGTAGTAAATAAAATTGAAGTTTGCAATCGAGCAAATTCTGTTTGAGCGAATGCCAAGTCAGCTAGAAGTTTCAAGACAAATGCTCGTTCTCTGATCTTCTATAGCGATAGTGACTGTCATTGCATCTCCAGAAGTGGCCATAACTCGTGCAGCCTGTATTACAATAACCCACCCGAAAATTAAAATTTCTCACACTCAAAGCCATTTCTTAAGGAACGTCTATTTTTAACCACTGACTGTATAAATAAACCTTTATAACTTACCGGTTTCGGTCTCTCAGACCATCATCACAGGAAGTCTATCAACAGAAAAGTGAAAAAGTGCAATACGCAAGTTATGTCCAGAACATAATATAAACAAAAACGTTAAAGAGACATATAAAAGTATTTATAAAAGCAAAACATCAGGTAGATAAGCAGTTCACCTTTCTCCTGATGGTTCGAAAACCCACGACGTTACAATAAGCATACATGACCATCTGTCATACCATGACCTTGAACAGCATCAGATTGGTCTTACAGAAATACACAGCCAACTGTGAAGAACATGAAGAACGATCCCCACTGATTAGATAACAACCATGGAGGTAAAATAAAGGGGAATCGTCATGACGCCAGAAACTTGAAGCCGACGTCCACCATCTTAGTTGTCCCAAAACATTACGTTCACATGCTTTTATTCTGCGCAGAACAGTAATTGCACAATAAACTGTGTTCACACACAGATTCAGGCAAAATTTCCGAATAGAAATTCCTCAACACTGAACACACTTCATCAGCCCTTTGTTGGAAAGTATAAAATACAGATTTCCCAACAGAAAGCAAATTAGTATCGAACGAATAAAATGAAAGCTACGTGCGGGAATATGCTTCACTGGTTGTAATATTAGGAAGGTGATAAGTCTTCTGGTAATCTATACAGATTGCTTTCTTAATCACTGTTTTTCTGGAATTCAATTGTTCGGGGCTTTTAATCTCTTAAAACTTGTCTGCTTTCCTCTCATGTAGTTCTTTTTAAGTTGTTAGATGTTGTTTCTGTTTATTCGAAGGTTGTATCAGAGTTATGTCTTTCTCGTTGTTTACCTGTAAATCAAGGTTAGAACACTCGGCTCCAAACTTTCCACGCACTGATTTACCACACACAGTTATAGTTGGTCACAAACATCATTCGATATTGCATGTGACACAAGATATAGAGGCTTTTTCTAGATATAACACGTGTAACTTTCAGATATTAAGTTCTTCTGGTAAGTGTAACCGTTTGCTATCATGAATGCTGTAAGATGATTTGCGGCATTTCAGTGACTGTATAAGTTGATGAAATTTAGACACGATTTCTCCTTTGAGTTTATTTGGTCTAGTATTGTGTTTTTCCTTGGGTTCCGTATGTGCTTTCCCTGTAATAGCTAATTTCTTTTTAAGAGCAATAAGACATCTGTTGATGACACAGTGCAATGCCAAGAATGCCGGTTGGCGTGTTTAAGCAGTCAGTATTTCTCCAAGTCTACTAAGAGGAGCCTTATATACTGATAAGCCAAAAAATCATGACCACTGCCCACCGCGACACTGGATGCCGCCTGGTGGCTCTGCGGGCACGTGACGTGGTAACAAAAGTATGTAAGCGGAACAGACACGGACGGTGCGAAGATATGAGCTGCAAATGGGGAAATCCATTGAGATAAGCTACTTTGACAAAGGGCAGATTATTTTTACGCAGAGCCTGTGAATGAGAATCTGGAAAACGGCGAAGCTGGTCGAATGTTCACGTGCTACTGTCGTGAGAATGTACGGAAAGAGGTAGAAGGACAATGAAAGTACCACATGGAGCTAAATGGTTGGACGTCTACGACTCTTCACAAAACATGGGTTTCGGAGGCTTGTCTGGTCTACGAAGTAAGACAGATGACGACCCGTGGCATGGCGAAAGAGCACAATGCTGGTGCACGCACAAGTGTTATGGGGCACACCGTTCATCGTACATTGTTGAACATGGAGCTCCGCACCTGATCACCCCTAGGTGTTCACATGTTGACTGAACGACATCGTCAATTACGATTGCAGGATTCGACCTTAGATCAATGGCAACCTGTCGGCTATTCGGCTGAATCACATTTTTGCTACACTAGGTCCGTGATCTTCACAAACACCGTCATCGAAATGAACGGCGGCTCGAAACGTTGAGGGCTCCACGCACGCAGGCGACATTGTCCTGCGCTTGCACGGGACCTTTGGTAGTAACCGAAGACACGCTGACAGCTGCACCACCATCTGCATCTCCTCATGCATCATGTCTTCCACGACGGCGATATCTTCTTTCAGCAATATAATTGTTCTTCTCTCGGAGCTAGAACCGTGCCGCAGTGGTTTTAGGAGCATTATAGTGAACTCACGTTGATGTTTCGGCGACCAAATTCGTCTGACGTAAACCCTATGAATCCCTTTGAGTGATCACCGCTTACGCAAATCCGGCCCGTTACTTAGCGAATTATATGACCTGTGTGTAGACATCACCTCCACAAATCCACCAACAAGCTGTCAGATCTCTGATACGCAGAATCAGTGATGTATTTCGTTCCAAAGACGGACAAACAAGGTATTAAGCCCGTTGTTTTTGTTCATCAGTGTAGACATTGAAAACAAAAACTCGACATGCCGCTTCGCCTCGACTTTTTTTCGGTCCTTTTTGCATCACAGGATTTACAGCGATAAGGCCAGTTAGGCGAGTTTCATGTATCACAGGAAGTCATTTGAGTGAACAACTACATTAATCTATTTATTTCTATAAATGGAACATTCTGTAAACGTCTCAGTCATAAGTACTTACGATATCTACCTGTAACGTGACTCCTGACCCGCAATTATTTTGAAGAATCATAAATAAGCCCCACTTTTCGTTTCGTTGTAGTCGTATTCTGCACAAGAATGAAAACTCATTCTTTTTCCTTTATTTCACTTAAGAAATAGCTTTATGCACGATCTCAGCAACAGTAAAACATGAATGTTTCTGCTCAACATAAGGAGAGAAACTCCTTTTTCAGCTTACTTTGCAAGCACAATGTGGCGCAATTTTATATCGGTCTGTTCTTTATTAGGAAACAGTGTAACAGTTCGAGTTTCCTTTACAGTGTATGAGTGACTTGCAAATATTCTTGGAAAGTCTGTAACATAAAGCTACAGCATTATAAGATTAAACAAAAGGGAAAAAAAACTCTAAGTAGAAAATGAATCTTGATCTTTCTTCCTGAGCACCGAGAGAACCTTCAAATGTTTCTCTCAAGTACACCAAAACTTAAGCACCGATTTTCGAGCACCTTCATCGTTTTTACAAAAAGCAAACCTTGGCACATTATAGTACTTCAATTCCTCTATAAGATGACTTTGTGAACGAAATTTAAATTTTGACAGACCTTGATTGCTCTTCTCCTGTACGATTGATATGTGCATAACATTTCTTACTATGCACACTCGTGTTCATGACTGTATCTAACAAGCACATTGTTAAAAATTTGATCGCCTGTATGATGGATAAATGGCTAAACAAAAACAGCAGTTGCGTGAATTATAATATTATTATTGGCTTATCACAAAGCTTGGTTTAAGCTTATGACCTTTGATAAACTCAAAATCAAATTCCAAAGTAAAATCGAGCAGGTTATTCCTACAAAACTGACATAGAGAGGTTCTGGCAAGAAATACTCTGGAAATGAAGCAAGAAAACTACTGCTAAAACGATTTAGTGCGAAGACCATGTGTGAAACTACATGCTTTTAGTTAAATCTTTATTAAAATATATGTGAAACACCTGTTTAAGAAGCATGTACTTGTTATAGAGGTGAGGCTAGCATTACTAAAAAAATTAGTTATATAACGATTGAAGCAAAATATCCATCTTACAGAGTCTAGGTTATTAAGACCATTCCTTTCATCACACTCTGGTCTTTTGCACGGAGTAATATAGGAGGTATTATTGTAAATGTCATCACAACAGCCTACTGGTGACATTTAATGAACTGCACACTGCTGGAACATGATTAAAAAATCGAATTTATCGGTTTTTGCTAGTACTGGCCACACTTTGAATAACACTTCATACATAAGACTTCAAAATGGCAAGATGTATAGCGTGCAATGACAGTCTAATAAAACAAGAACTCAGTTCTGCATGGAGGTGTATTTACAGGCAGGTCTGTTTCTTCTATTCTATCACTTTGTTGACATCCTGAAGTCACGACAGCATGCATTCCTTGCTTGTTTCCTCGTTGCATACATTTATGAGCTAGCAGAGAAAACACAGTTAAACATTTTGCAAACGTGAACGTTAAAACATGTTATGCATATAATCTGAAAGTTGAAAATATAACGAGTAGGAATCTGAACGAGTAAGCAAACAAGCATTGTTTTTGGAGTTTTATCTCAATCTGCTAAAGGACAATTAAAATGTCTTATGATGACTTTCTTTTCACGTGGTATTCTTCTCTTCCTGGTTATCTGGAATGTGTAAACAAAAAAGAAAGCTATATTTACGAGGGCACATGCATCGTATTACTGGACCGAATACGCATTTGAGAACAGAAAAACGTCTGAAAATGCCTTTCAGACACTATGTTATTAGCGTACACAGTGTTATATTTACCATTTAAAAGAACTGTCGCGTCCGCACGACAGAAATTACAAACAAAAAGCAATCTTAAACAATCTCTATGTAAGAAATAACCCAGTAATGTTTTGGTGCATGTAACATGGCGGCGGCGGCCTTAAAACAATAAACAGCACAAATACATAATATTGTATCCTCCCTTTGATAACAGCGCAGATCATATGTTCTGTAAGAACTCCAAGGAATATAATGCAAAGTACGTCCTACCATAGTTAATGAAGGTTACATACAAAGAAATATTCTACCAGCAGTCAGAGGAGAAGAAGATGCAGTAAAGTATACATTAGAATAAGATGATATTGCAATGTGACTATAATGTCGATCGTGTCAAGAACTATTATAAACACGAAAACAAGCATTCATTTTCACTCAAGGAGTGATACATAGAAGCATAGTGAGA
Source organism: Schistocerca nitens (assembly GCF_023898315.1). Classification (NCBI taxonomy): domain Eukaryota; kingdom Metazoa; phylum Arthropoda; class Insecta; order Orthoptera; family Acrididae; genus Schistocerca; species Schistocerca nitens. The sequence goes on from NC_064615.1 coordinate 732,500,751, forward strand.
TGGAACGTGAAACCAAATGGTGTATAAATCCTAAACTGACAACACAGAACCTTGGCAAGCTAACATTAACGTTTCAAAATACACCGTTTATTCGGAAGTTTCAACTACAAAGTTGTATCAGAAATAAATAAAATTGGATCCAACAAGATTATTTAATCATACATTGTGTATGCCATCATGTATGAATGTTCTTAAAGGGGGATGTGACGGAAAATGTAAACATTATTTAAAAATGTTTACAGCCACATTTATTAATGTACAAATCTAAAATTTTGCATGTGTTAAGCAAACGAGCTGTGTTGTAAAGGAAAAATATAATAAAATATGCAGGATTCATATTTTGCTACAAATTTGAATTTTTAATTTTTTCGACTTTTTTCATAAAAAGCCATAACTCGAATTGTAATCATGTAATTAGTCTGAACATTTTATTGTAGTATCCTGAGTAAGACCACTAAACTACAGTTATTAATTTATGGTACAAATTGCATCATTAACAAAGTTTTTAATTTTGCACATCCAAAATTAACTTTTTCTTCTTCAAACAATCATCTAAAAATCAGAATGTAATTGCAGGATCTCGTATTTTTTAGTTCCAGGAAGACAGCAAAGCGTTGTGAACAGTTCTTGAAAGTTTCATAGCAATAGCGCATATACTTTTTGAGAAAAGGCTTCTGATAACGTAAAAAATGTAAAACAGTGAAAACGAGATTCAAAGATTTTCTTCTCATACTTCTACATGTAATAAGCTTACCTTAGTTTTAAAATCCTCCAAACCGATATTCCTCATCCTCCAGGTTTCTCTTCTCTCCTCTTAGAATCTGCCCGGCCTGTACTTGCAGGTAAGACACTGATCTGTTAGCTTTCTTGATCCGGCTCTCGTCGATGGTTTAAATGCTCTGACGGCAGGAAACTTTGCTCAAGTTTCTCTGGTGCCAGTCGGGACTATCAACATATGGGGTTTCACTAGGCATGCCCTACACATAAACGGGACTGGGAAGGAAAGACTGGTACAGCTGATTCATGAAAGTATAGGGGGTGGATCTCAGGCCACACATGGTCAAATACCTGTTGTCATGCGTAGGAAAAGTAAGTCCTTTTTAGTATAAATCCAGACAACAGGTTTCCCTGCCTAAAGAGTATCTCCAGCAGTTTTAAAAATTCGAAAACAATCACACACAAGACAGATTTCAAGACTCCTAATATCACACATTCCAGATGTCACAAAGAAAAACAAATCGTTGGAAATGGTAACATGTGGCATTTCACATTCTTAACAATCCCTCATCAAAACATGCAATTAATAAATAATAAAATAGAATACAAGTTACGCTCCAATCTTTGAACTGCACCGTAGTTTGTGTTACAAAGCACTGGTGTGGAGACATAGAAATCTCAAATGTTGTTTTATCACTGTATGAAACGGCAAACTCTTACTGCAGAACTGCTTCAAGGGATGGTGGATCCTGCATTTATATCAGAAAAGGAACACAGTTCAAATCAAAACATGACCTCAGTACAGTATTTGAAAACAAACACTTTGAAATATCAGCTATTGAATCAACAGGGCTTGATATCACCAAGAAATTAATCATTTTCTGTGTGTATAGATCTCCCAGTTGTAGTGTGCACACTTTTTTCAGTAAATTAACAGAAGTTATAGATAAAGTCTCAAGTACAAAGTTCAACATAATTACATGTGGGTACATTAACATCAACACTAATATCATAAATGAATCCAGTAGCACACTCATAAATATGGCATGTCCCTATTGATCAATAGCGCAACAAGGGTTACTACAATGACTGCATCAGTAATCGACTATGTGGCCACAAATATGGACAGGGAAAAACGTGATGTCGCTGTAAAAGATCTCGAATTATCAGACCATCTCTGACAAATAACAACAGTAAAGTCAGGCATCGAATCATTCCCTAAACAACAAGCCTACAAACGACAGCTATTAGAAATCAAAATAAAGATTTTTCAAAGGAACTAGCAAAACAAAGCTGGGATAAAGTGTATAAGGAAATCAATGTCAATATGAAATTCTATAAATTCTCCACATTTCAAAAGTATGCATGTCTGTATCAACATCTCACAAAAAGAGATGCATAACAGCAGGTATTAAGAAGTCCTCTCAAACACTAGAATACCTCAGTTCCATGAAAAATAGTCACAAAGATCCAGAATTCTGCTGAGGGAGGGGGATATGGTAATAAATGATCCACAACACTTAGCAAACCATGTAAACGATCATGTTTCAAGTATTGCAGAGAAACTGCCTATTGGCTTCTGTCTCGGGTTCTTCGGCCGACGTTCATCTAATGATTTTTCTGACGTTTCGCCAGCACGAGTGGCTGGCATTGTCGAAGCTTCACCCTCCATTGCCGGTGGTGAACTGGAGCCGAGTTCGCGGTCGCAGACTATATGTACCTGGCGCGCCAACGTCCGAGGGCTTCTCCGCGGTCATTTCCGGTGCGGTTCTCCTCTTGCTACCTGCGACGGTCGTTCGCTGCAGTACGGGAAGCCAGGATCCGTCTACCTTAAGGCTTTCCTCTTTCTTGTTCAAACTGTTCGCGTGTTTTGGTATTTATACAGCTTCTCTGAACAAGCGCGTGTGATAGTGCTTCTCTACAGCCAGAACTTCCGTGTCGGCGAATTTTATTACGTGGTCGGTCTCATTCAGTGCGTGCTCTGCCACGGCCGATTTCTCCACCTGCCCCAACCTGCAATGTCGCTTATGCTCTTTGATCCTGGTGTTAATGGATCGTCCAGTCATTCCGACATAAACTTTTCCGCATGTGCATGGTATACGGTATATTCCCGACATTGTAAGTGGGTCTCTTTTCTCCTTCGCCGATCTAAGACACTCTTTGATCTTCCTTGTCAGTTTGAAAATCGTCTTTACGCCATGTTTGCGCAATATACGGCAGATTCTGTCCGTCACTCTGGGAATGTATGGCAGAAGGGCCGTACCCGACATTTCTTTTTCTGGTTCCTTAGTTCGCCGAGTGTTTGGCTCTGTTACACTTCTAATATAATTTGTGGAGTACCCATTGCTCCTCAGGATCGTTTCCAGGTGTTGCATTTCTCGTTTGAGGTGTTGGGGCTCACATATTCGTCCTGCTCTCGTTACGAGCGTACTAATCATGCCTCTTTTCTGGCTCGGGTGGTGGTTTGACAGTTTGTGCAGGTATCGGTCCGTGTGTGTCGGTTTTAGATACACACTGTGTCCCAGGTTTTCGCCGTCCCTTGTGACCAGCACATCTAGAAATGGCAGTTTCTTGTCCTTTTCTACTTCCATGGTAAATGTTATGTTGGCATGGAGGCTGTTCAAGTGTCTTAGGAAGTCACCGAGCTGTTCTTCACCATGGCTCCACACAACGAAAGTATCATCGACGTACCTTTACCACACCTTAGGTTTGCAAGTCGCCGAGTCCAGTGCCTGTACTTCGAATTGTTCCATGAAGAAGTTGGGTACCACTGGACTGAGAGGACTACCCATGGCGACGCCTTCCAATTGTTCGTAGAAATCGCCATTCCAGCTCGTGGTGAGACATGCATGGAAGAGCTTTCTGATGTCTTGCGGGAAAATGGAACCTATGTGCTCCAGAGCGTCACTGAGTGGCACTTTCGTAAATAACGAAACATCAGAGCTGACCAGGATGTCGTTTGGTGCAAGTTTCAGTTTCTTCAGCTTCTCAATGAAATGTCGTGAGTCCTTAATGTATGTGTCGGTCTTCCCCACGTGCGGCTGGAGCAGAGAGGCCAAGTGTTTTGCCAGTTTATGTGTCGGTGATCCAGGAGCGCTAACGATCGGTCTCAGTGGATACAGCCGAGGTGGTAGGGCTTCTGTGTTGCGCAGGTTTCTCTGTATGTCCGCCGGCAGAGAAGACGCCTTGATTAATCGATTCGTATTCCGTGTGATACACTGCGTCGGATCTGCGCTTAGTTTTCGGTACGTCGTCGGATCTAATAGGTCTCGGATCTTTTACTCACGTGGAATGGCGATTTCTACGAACAGCTGGAAGGCGTCGCCATGGGTAGTCCTCTCAGTCCCGTGGTGGCCAACTTCTTCATGGAACAATTCGAAGCACAGGCACGGGATTCGGCGACTTGCAAACCTAAGGTGTAGTACAGGTACGTCGATGATACTTTCGTGGTGTGGAGCCATGGTGAAGAACAGCTCGGTAACTTCCTAAGACACTTGAACAGCCTCCATGCCAACATAACATTTACCATGGAAGTAGAAAAGGACAAGAAACTGCCATTTCTAGATGTGCTGGTCACAAGGGACGGCGAAAACCTGGGACACAGTGTGTATCTAAAACCGACACACACGGACCGATACCTGCACAAACTGTCAAACCACCACTCGAGCCAGAAAAGAGGCATGATTAGTACGCTCGTAACGAGAGCAGGACGAATATGTGAGCCCCAACACCTCAAACGAGAAATGCAACACCTGGAAACGATCCTGAGGAGCAATGGGTACTCCACAAATTATATTAGAAGTGTAACAGAGCCAAACACTCGGCGAACTAAGGAACCAGAAAAAGAAATGTCGGGTACGGCCCTTCTGCCATACATTCCCAGAGTGACGGACAGAATCTGCCGTATATTGCGCAAACATGGCGTAAAGACGATTTTCAAACCGACAAGGAAGATCAAAGAGTGTATTAGATCGGCGAAGGAGAAAAGAGACCCACTTACAATGTCGGGAATATACCGTATACCATGCACATGCGGAAAAGTTTATGTCGGAATGACTGGACGATCCATTAACACCAGGATCAAAGAGCATAAGCGACATTGCAGGTTGGGGCAGGTGGAGAAATCGGCCGTGGCAGAGCACGCACTGAATGAGACCGACCACGTAATAAAATTCGCCGACACGGAAGTTCTGGCTGTAGAGAAGCACTATCACACGCGCTTGTTCAGAGAAGCTGTATAAATACCAAAACACGCGAACAGTTTGAACAAGAAAGAGGAAAGCCTTAAGGTAGACGGATCCTGGCTTCCCGTACTGCAGCGAACGACCGTCGCAGGTAGCAAGAGGAGAACCGCACCGGAAATGATCGCGGAGAAGCCCTCGGACGTTGGCGCGCCAGGTACATATAGTCTGCGGCCGCGAGCTCGGCTCCAGTTCCCCACCGGCAATGGAGGGTGAAGCTTCGACAATGCCAGCCACTCGTGCTGGCGAAACGTCAGAAAAATCATTAGATGAACGTCGGCCGAAGAACCCGAGACAGAAGCCAATAGGCAGTTTGTCAACAAGTGGCCACGAAAGCCTTAACAATTTTGTATTGCAGAGAAGTTACAGCAAAAATTCCCAAAACAAATATAACACCTGTAAATAATTTTGCACTAAATACAATGATGTTACCTCCAACCACAGAGAATGAAGTCAATAAAACTGTTCAAAAACTAAAAAATAAGTCGGTATGTTCTAGATGAAGTACCAATGTGTGTACTGAAACAATGCAAAGAGATTACACAAGGTGTCTAAATAAATATAACAAATGATCTTTCAGATCACGGACATTTTCAGAGCATCAATAGGCTAGAGTTTTACCTTTGCTAAGAAAGGTAATGCAGAAGATATAGAAAGTTGCCAGCCCATTTCCCTGCTGTCTCGATTCTCAAAAATAATAGAAACAATTATGATAGACAGATTAATGAGTTACCTGAATAGATACAATCTCTTAAGTGAATCACAGTTCGGTTGCTGAAGCGCCAAAAATACGGAGTCAGCCATAGTAGAATCCACAAAAGTTGTACTTGATGCTCTTGACAAAGATGAGTGTGCCACAGGTATATTTTTGGATCTTTCTAAGGTCTTTGATACAATCGACCACAAGATTCTGTTACATAAATAAGAAGCATTAGGAATAAGAGGGGTAGCTAATGAAGGGTTTCGATCATACCTAGCAGATAAGTTACAGAGAGTAGAGATAACATATACTTCAAATAGATTCAAACATTTAGTGAAACACTTATCAAAACCAAAATATATTAATATAGGGGTTCTGCAAGGTAGCATATTAAGACCAATACTATTCCTGATATACATCAATGAATTTACCAATAGTGTTACTCATGGTGAAAAAATGACAGCAATATTACAGTTACTGAGAAAACAAGAAAACTCCTTGAAGAGAAAGGAAATGCAACTCTCAGGGAAGTTTATGATTGGTCAATAAGCAATAAAGTGACATTAAACATAAAGAAAACTACCGCCATGGATTTCATATTGCAGAGGTAAAATGACAATGTTAAATTAAATATAGATGGCACCTCTACAGACTACATAACAGCTGCAAGATGTCTACGAATGAATACTGATTCTCATTTGAAGTGTTGCGAAATCACAAAGGTACTTGCAGACAGAATGTCATCAGCATGTTATGCCCTTAGAATCCGATCATCAGTGTGTAACACACGGTGTCTTTTACTTACATACTATTCATATGTACACTCAGTTCTTAGGTATGGCATTCCTTTTTGAGGAAAAAATGTACAAAATATGAACACAATTTTCAAACTCCAGAAAAGAGCCATAAAAATAATAAGCGAAGATAATAGTAGGGATGCTGACTCAGTTTTTCAGGATAGCAAATGGGAAGTTACAGTACAGAAAATGGCCCAGAGATCACCAGTGTGTGTGTGTGTGTGTTTGTGTGTGTAGTGAGTAAAGTGTTTGAAAGAACATGTGTATAGTGTGTGCAGTGACTGATAGTGAGATATGAGTGAACAGTGTGGTTTTACATTATTTAGTAAGTCATTTGTAAAAAAATATTGTATACCAGGAGTAAATCTAATGATTGTCTCTAACTAGAAGTCTGTAAATGTATGTGTACACGAATTAGCTTATTTTTGGTCTAAACTTGTAAATACTTTGACATGTCCTATATCCTTGTAAAAAGAGATCTACAGAAAAATAAAGCTACTACTACTACTACTACTACTACTACTACTTTTGTTATAAACAAACCAGGATCTATACCAACTCTCTTCAGCATTTCAATTCTGCGACTATTTCCATTATTATAACAAAAAACTGCATGATAGACACTTATTTTGTGTACCTCAAGTCCATAGAATGTCCTTTTTGAGCATCTAATCCAAATTAAATTATTGAGGCTTTCATTTTCATTTTCTGACTTTCCATGAAGATACTTCCTCAATAAATCAAGATCTACAAGAAACCTGAATGTGCGGTTAATTGCATTTATAACAGGTTCCGGTAATGAGTGTTTATGTGAATATCTCTCATTTCTGTTGTTGAACTTACACCAATCGTCTTTCGCACACAGACTGCACATTGGTGTTTGGTCAGCGTATATCCTGTGGAATAAAATTACCCATACAGCACGCCTTATTGCCTTTAAATGAAGTGTGTTTTTTCTGATAGCTCTCCCATAAAATAACTGAAGGGAATCAATTTCTTTTAGAGGAAGCCTGCCTTTTCCTCCTAGGCGTTTTCCACCAAATACTTCACCTTCCTTCTCTTTCAGCGAGTGATGAAGCCTACCACCACACCTCTTTTGGATGAGGCCAACACATTCCAACTTTTCAATTGTTGTATTGTACGAATTTTTATCTGTTAGAGCTTTGTACGAAGAGGAGCCCCAATCACCAAGGACTTTAGTATTTCTCACTTTCGTCATTGTTGGACATCTTCCTTGGTGCACACTGTTGGCGGTATTTAGACATAATTTCTACATCTAAAACTTCACGTGAGTCAGTACCAATAACAGACGCAAATCATTCAGGGATGTGTGAACACTTTTCATCCAGATCCCGTGTAGGAGATTCACTGTCATGAATATCTACCCCAGGGTCTATTTCTTTTTGTTTTATTTCCACCAATTCTTCCACTCGTTTCTTCATAGGAACTGTGGCAGCATCGCATACAGCATCTGACATTTCTTTATTTATTTTTTCTAACCTTGCATGTTAAGAAAACCGCACAATAAATTACCTCCTCCCCTGCCCGGTACAAGGCATCTCAGAGCATATGCTAACCTAAAGTTGCTTCCATAGGTGCCAGTATCAGTTTTTTTGAGGAGGAAAATGAAAATTCATAGCCACACGAATTAGAGATTAATTTAAAATCACAATCTATTCCCACTCTTGTTTCTTCAGCAGTAGTCATGCATTGCGTGTTTTTGCAGCTAACACATGAACATGAAAACTTTATAGCCTGGCAGAGAAGCTCTAAATCAATAAATCTGAATCCAGTGGAATCCATATCCATGTCATTCACGCATCTGTACAATTCTCCTGTCCCATTTTTCGATGTTGCAGCTGAGAGCTTATGTTCTTTATTTCAAGCTGCCTCCTCTGTTTTGTTGCTAAATTGATTTCTATGAAACCTCCGTTTACTAAACACAATTTCGCCACCACCCATTATGCATAAATCTTGACTTCCACATAAATGTTTGCGAATTCAACCTTCCACCTACTGATATGGGTTAGTATTGTCAAAATGTAAATAAACCAAATGCAAGAAAGTTTTCAGGCAAAGATATAGATGTCAGCCATAGATGTAGATGTCAGCCAAGGATATCGAAACAATATAGCCTTCACTGTAACAAAAATTCCGCTGAAGCAAGCAGTTTCAGAAAAAGTGGGCGTGGCCACCATTGCAGAGTTAATCAGTGTAACAATTTAAAGGCATTTCTAAAGCTGCTATCATGATAAAATTCACACACATCATAAAATGAATTGTGTAGATCAATAAAATTATGTTTTTTGAAAAACTGGTTTCTTTGGACCAAAATCCATTACATCCACCCTTAAACATATATCAGTTGATTCACATCGAACCATGCTATTGACAACCAGCATATATTAACAAACTGTATCGTTGAACAATGTAAACCACAAGTGCTGGTCAGTAATCACCTGATACAGACCTTGAGCAGTTATCATTTTGAATTATACACACCAATTTACCAACCTCCGATTGACTAAGATCTTAGCCATCAGATGACTCAGACCTTAAATATTACACACCATAAGAAGGATAATACATGGGATGGGTATATGTATTGCAAATGTCAACGCTTCATATCTTATTCCCCAGAGCACTACAGGGAGTCATAAAGCTCAGTGACCGAGACTTTGGTACATGAATGATATACAAAGTGGTACCATACAATATCTCTGACATTATTGTGAACACACATATACCGATGTTGCATGTGACTACATTAGTGCATTCTTTGTCAGATACACAATTCCTACGTAGTATTCTCTTATGTAAGATGGTACCTGAAACTTATCATCTGTATACCAAAGTTTTGGTTAAATGTTGTTTGTCTCTGGGATTAGTTTTCGAATTCTACATTACATGACAATCGATCAACATTTGAGTTATAAGATATGTAACAAGACAGTATGTGGTTGTTGTCTGATGGTGGCATTGATATTTTAACATAATTTTTTCATATCCTTGAGGTTGTATTATGTCTACTGTAAATATGCTCAGTCTTCTGTATATTGAGAACTAGTTTATGTTGATATGTCTAACTTAAGGGGTTAGTGCTTGAGGTCTACATTTTAGATGGACGCTGAAATGACGAGGTCACACATTTCTAACAACGCAGATTGTGGTGGTTGTATGAGAATTACACTGATATTTCAAGATAATTCGATACTGCTGGAGTTGTATGGTACCATTCTGGTTATTATACATATACCAAATTTTCAGTTATTGAGCTTTATAGCTTTACTGTAGTGCCTCAAGTTCAGGGATATAATATATGATGAGTTTACATTTGCATTACGTATAACAGGTCATGTACATTACTTTTCTTATGATGTATGTGGTATATAAAATCTAAGTCATCTGGTGACAGAGGCCTTGGTTACTCAATGCATACGGTACACAGTGATCACTGCCCAAGGCCTGTATAAGATGATTACTGAATAGCATTTGTGATTTAGGTTGTTCAACCATATTATTTGTTAATATATGCTCCTTGTCAATAGCATGGTTCTTTTGAATCAACTGATATATGTTTATGTGTATTCATACATAATAGCATACATAAGCTGAGACACACTATGTTGGCGTTTAAAACTGGTTGGAGCACATTTATTTAGTTTCTGACATAACTTTGTAATTGAAACTTTTGGAAAACGATGTATTTTTCCGTTGTATATGTTAGTTTTCAAGGTTTTATGTTGCAGCTTTAGATTTTATGCAGCGTTTGGTTTCACTTCGTATGCTTATTGGCTTGTGTGTATTATCCTTTGAGTGACGATGAACACTTACTTTGACATATATCATTGATCTTCACTTGGTTGACAACGTAATCACATTGTAATACAATGTTTTCGAAGTTGTATTTTTAATTGCTTCCTATGACTGCCAGCAGTGCTTTTCTCTGTATTTAACCTATGATAATTATTATAAGACCAATTTGATGCCGTTTAGTGCGATGATATATGATGGACTGTAACATTGTCGACTTCCAAACCATTTAGGAAAAAAGGTGAGTTTTACATTTGTAAACACTTTTATATTTCCCTTTAACATTTAAGTTTACGTTATTTTCTGGATGTAACGTTTACATTGCATTTTTCCACTTCATACTGATAATCTTCCAGTGATGATGGTCTGAGTGGCCGAAACCTGAGAAGAATAAAGGTTTATTTGTACAATTCTCGATTAGACAGTAGTTGTTTGAGTATCTGAGGCGGTAGGAAGTCACTTCAATAAAATATAGACTTATTTCCTTCGTCTATTTTGACAGTAATATTTTACTTCACATAGTCGGCTAAAGGTCTTTATCAAATTAAAGATAACTGCTAAGAGATTTCAAATTCAAGTTTCTTGAAAAAAAAATGTGTTAATCACGATTTTTCAAAGACAGTTTCGTTATGTAATTTAAATGTGAGTTTGAGTAATGAAATTTACTTACAGGACATAAAATGGAAATTTGTCATGATAGATTAGTTTATTTTTGAAAGAAAATTAAATTATTGATGCGAAGTCACATTCACAAGATGTATATGGGCAATTTATTTGTTCTAAATAGTTTACTGATGATAATAATGCGCCAGACGGAAACGCTTATTGCCACAGAAACAGCAGTTAACTCACCTACACACACTAAAAAAACAACTGAAATCGTAATAATTCGCTGGTTAAGCTATACACAACTAACTGTTTTCTATACACCAATGTGACACAAAACTTATAGCTGCGTTAACATAGCATTTTTTTCATAAACCAGTAACTAAAACTTTGTTTTGATTGAGCTATACAACTGCAGCATGTATTATTTACTAGTTACAGTTGCGCTAATATTTCTGTATTTGTAAACAGACAACAACAAAAATCTGTACCCATGATGTAAGCAATTACGTCAAAAGTATTAAATTAGGGAACCTGAGACGTAGACCAGTAACACGATTAATTCTAGCGCAGTTACTTTCTCGTTAACGTGTAATTCATTGCCGGAAACATTTGGCGAGTCCTCTCTGACCTCCGAATTTCTTAGTTTTTCTCGGCCTTGCTCGGCAAATCCTCGTTCTATCGTTATCTCCGCTGGTTTTCATTGGTTGAGTTGGTCATGGTAACCAGTAGTGTGCCACTGATTTCTCCCGTATACTCCGGTTTGGTGAAACCTAGAAATAACCTAAATAAGTCAAAATGATTAGAGCAGTGAAGGAACGGCCGTTGCTAGGTAGCTGAAGCCTGTGACGCGACTCCGTCTGTTACTGGTTAGACTGGTGTCACGCACGCCATTAAGTGAGCTTTAATTTTTTAACATTCCAATAAACGCTAAAGCCTCTGAGTGCATAATCACGTGGAATTTCAAACTATCATCTGTTCACCTATCCTACAGTGATAGTTCCATGCATGCCGGGACACAATTGTGTGTTGTTGAGATCATAGGAGACAAACGCCAGTAGTGTTAGCTAGGAAGCTATTGTTCATCTTTTCGTAATTTCACAGACACGAGACGAGGAGCCACTATCCTACAAGTGGCAGAGAACCGGGAAGTGAATACACTATACGTTCGTGTGTGCAAGCTGATCAATTGTTGACGTCCCTTCGCAGATTCGTTGGTTATTAATTTCCTCACCGGCACAAACTTGTTTATTCGACGTTGTAGTCAGATGGATTGTGCTGCATGGAATGCTACTGATAACAAATGGAAAAAAGTTATCAACCAGTCTAATGCCCACTCTTTCCCATGAAGTGTGCAAGTGCAGTATCTTACGTCTAACCTCGTATGCAGAATTTAAGTAATTTCTTAACAGCGGTCAATAACAGATGTAGTTCTGAAGCAAACTTCGCTGTTTCCCATTACGACGCAGCAGAGTTCTCCCTCAAGTTCTCCTCATTCTCTTGGACAACGCGTGCCATTAATTCCGCCTGTCAAGGCGTTTATTAGAAAATATCATAGTGTCAGAACTTAGATATTCAGTACAAGAATATGTTACTGACATCCCTCTGTTTTACGGCAACATTCTATTCACATTAAATGGAGTATTTTGTTCAGTAAAGTGAGAAATGATACAAATGTTCCTATCTAGAACATTGGGTCACAAGGTGATATATTTTTACAGCACCTGCTTTGTATAACACGTGCACTCACGTGGTGGATCTTATCCAAGATTGTAAGGGACTATTCACCTTTCACCTTCTGTACTTAGCATTAGCAGCACAGCGTTCCTCAGGGTTTACATTTGTTATAAAGAGCAGATGTTCTTAAGGGGCATCCAGTGGATTCACCCACTGGCTAATACCTTGTCTCTCTTTCTAGAGCTCCCTCCTTTAACTTCCAGATTCTCAGCGAACAACTTCAATAGCAAAAATAGTCCACTATCCGAAAGTACAGTGGATGCTATTCACGTTATGTACAAAAGTTATCAGAGTCCTGGAAGGATAAATATCTCATGAAATAATAATAATCAGCTTTACTCGTCGAGACTGCTCCTCCATCGTTTTGTTCTGTTATAGGCATATCCAGAGTTTCCTTCTCTAAATTTCAAGAAATATTTTGATTTGAGTCTGTTATCGTTGGAAATAAAATTTAATTTGCCTTTAACATTCTTTTCACTGAACGTGTTTTATTATTCTTGTAGTGAAATATATTTCTTCGTACATATCGCTTTACTGATGTCTGATGCTTGATCTCCAATTCTGTTCATCTACAAGTCTCTACTGGCCACTAATAACTGTCAAACACTGCTCGTCCCTTGACAATATTGGCGGCAAAACAAAAAAAGTTTATTACAATATTACATTCTTGAATTTTGCATTTAGTTGCCATTTATCAGTATACATTTTACTCAACAACATTTTCAGTTATTTGCAGTTTCTACATTGCGATTTTATAAAGCTTGTGTTTAATTTTTATCTATTTATTTTGCTCCTTTACGATAGCAAGGTCACCTATGTCAATATAATTAAGGATTTTAAATAATCACTACTATAAATATCTGACTTCACAGTTTTGGTTTGGGTGAAGTGGGCTCTGGAGTGGGAGTTGTACGAGAGTGGGTTTATTTTGAAATAGCATTTATTTGTCACATTATATTACAACATTGATACTCATAACCACTTCCACGGAAATCTCTTTTACGATTGTTGTTGTTGTTGTTGTGGTCTTCAGTCCTGAGACTGGTTTGATGCAGCTCTCCATGCTACTCTATCCTGTGCAAGCTTCTTCATCTCCCAGTACCTACTGCAACCTACATCCTTCTGAATCTGCTTAGTGTATTGATCTCTTGGTCTCCCTCTACGATTTTTACCCTCCACGCTGCCCTCCAATGCTAAATTTGTGATCCCTTGATGCCTCAAAACATGTCCTACCAACCGATCCCTTCTTCTAGTCAAGTTGTGCCTCAAACTTCTCTTCTCCCCAATCCTATTCAATACCTCCTCATTAGTTACGTGATCTACCCACCTTATCTTCAGCATTCTTCTGTAGCACCACATTTCGAAAGCTTCTATTCTCTTCTTGTCCAAACTAGTTATCGTCCATGTCTCACTTCCATACATGGCTACACTCCATACAAATACTTTCAGAAACGACTTCCTGACACCTAAATCTATACTCGATGTTAACAAATTTCTCTTCTTGAGAAACGCTTTCCTTGCCATTGCCAGTCTACATTTTATATCCTCTCTACTTCGACCATCATCGGTTATTTTACTCCCTAAATAGCAAAACTCCTTTACTACTTTAAGTGTCTCATTTCCTAATCTAATTCCCTCAGCATCACCCGACTTAATTTGACTACATTCCATTATCCTCGTTTTGCTTTTGTTGATGTTCATCTTATATCCTCCTTTCAAGACACTGTCCATTCCGTTCAACTGCTCTTCCAAGTCCCTCGCTGTCTCTGACAGAATTACAATGTCATCGGCGAACCTCAAAGTTTTTACTTCTTCTCCATGAATTTTAATACCTACTCCGAATTTTTCTTTTGTTTCCTTTACTGCTTGCTCAATATACAGATTGAATAACATCGGGGAGAGGCTACAACCCTGTCTCACTCCCTTCCCAACCACTGCTTCCCTTTCATGCCCCTCGACTCTTATAACTGCCATCTGGTTTCTGTACAAATTGTAAATAGCCTTTCGCTCCCTGTATTTTACCCCTGCCACTTTCAGAATTTGAAAGAGAGTATTCCAGTTAACGTTGTCAAAAGCTTTCTCTAAGTCTACAAATGCTAGAAACGTAGGTTTGCCTTTTCTTAATCTTTCTTCCAAGATAAGTCGTAAGGTCAGTATTGCCTCACGTGTTCCAACATTCCTACGGAATCCAAACTGATCTTCCCCGAGGTCAGCTTCTACCAGTTTTTCCATTCGTCTGTAAAGAATTCGCGTTAGTATTTTGCAGCTGTGACTTATTAAACTGATAGTTCGGTAATTTTCACATCTGTCAACACCTGCTTTCTTTGGGATTGGAATTATTATATTCTTCTTGAAGTCTGTGGGTATTTCGCCTGTCTCATACATCTTGCTCACCAGATGGTAGAGTTTTGTCATGACTGGCTCTCCCGAGGCCATCAGTAGTTCTAGTGGAATGTTGTCTACTCCTGGGGCCTTGTTTCGACTCAGGTCTTTCAGTGCTCTGTCAAACTCTTCACGCAGTATCTTATCTCCCATTTCGTCTTCATCTACATCCTCTTCCATTTCCATAATATTGTCCTCAAGTACATCTCCCTTGTATAAACCCTCTATATACTCCTTCCACCTTTCTACCTTCCCTTCTTTGCTTAGAACTGGGTTTCCATCTGAGCTCTTGATATTCATACAAGTGGTTCTCTTCTCTCCAAAGGTCTCTTTAATTTTCCTGTAGGCAGTATCTATCTTACCCCTAGTGAGACAAGCCTCTACATCCTTACATTTGTCCTCTAGCCATCCCTGCTTAGCCATTTTGAACTTTCTGTCGATCTCATTTTTGAGACGTTTGTATTCCTTTTTGCCTGCTTCATTTACTGCATTTTTATATTTTCTCCTTTCATCAATTAAATTCAATATTTCTTCTGTTACCCAAGGATTTCTATTAGCCCTAGTCTTTTTACCTACTTGATCGTCTGCTGCCTTCACCACTTCATCCCTCAGAGCTACCCATTCTTCTTCTACTGTATTTCTTTCCCCCATTCCTGTCAATTGTTCCCTTATGCTCTCCCTGAAACTCTCTACAACCTCTGGTTCTTTCAGTTTATCCAGGTCCCATCTCCTTAAATTCCCACCTTTTTGCAGTTTCTTCGGTTTCAATCTGCAGTTCATAACCAATAGATTGTGGTCAGAGTCCACATCTGCCCCAGGAAATGTCTTACAATTTAAAACCTGGTTCCTAAATCTCTGTCTTACCATTATATAATCTATCTGAAACCTGTCAGTATCTCCTGGCTTCTTCCATGTATACAGCCTCCTTTCATGATTCTTGAACCAAGTGTTAGCTATGATTAAGTTATGCTCTGTGCAAAATTCTACAAGGCGGCTTCCTCTTTCATTCCTTCCCCCCAATCCATATTCACCTACTATGTTTCCTTCTCTCCCTTTTCCTACTGACGAATTCCAGTCACCCATGACTATTAAATTTTCGTCTCCCTTCACTACCTGAATAATTTCTTTTATCTCGTCATACATTTCATCTATTTCTTCATCATCTGCAGAGCTAGTTGGCATATAAACTTGTACTACTGTAGTAGGCATGGGCTTTGTGTCTATCTTGGCCACAATAATGCGTTCACTATGCTGTTTGTAGTAGCTAACCCGCACTCCTATTTTTTTATTCATTATTAAACCTACTCCTGCATTACCCCTATTTGATTTTGTATTTATAACCCTGTAATCACCTGACCAAAAGTCTTGTTCCTCCTGCCACCGAACTTCACTAATTCCCACTATATCTAACTTTAACCTATCCATTTCCCTTTTTAAATTTTCTAACCTACCTGCCCGATTAAGTGATCTGACATTCCACGCTCCGATCCGTAGAACGCCAGTTTTCTTTCTCCTGATAACGACGTCCTCTTGAGTAGTCCCCGCCCGGAGATCCGAATGGGGGACTACTTTACCTCCGGAATATTTTACCCAAGAGGACGCCATCATCATTTAATCATACAGTAGAGCTGCATGTCCTCGGGAAAAATTACGGCTGTAGTTTCCCCTTGCTTTCAGCCGTTCGCAGTACCAGCACAGCAAGGCCGTTTTGGTTAATGTTACAAGGTCAGATCAGTCAATCATCCAGACTGTTGCCCCTGCAACTACTGAAAAGGCTGCTGCCCCTCTTCAGGAACCACATGTTTGTCTGGCCTCTCAACAGATACCCCTCCGTTGTGGTTGCACCTACGGTACGGCCATCTGTATCGCTGAGGCACGCAAGCCTCCCCACCAACGGCAAGGTCCATGGTTCATTACGATTATATTTCGAAATAAACAGTATTCTTCCCAGGAATAATTCTTACCCAAAAGTTGCACAGCAAAATCAGCCTGTATTATGAAAGTAAGTGTACAATGTGTGTGCCTCTAGAATTCAGAAACGAGCTCCGCCACAACCAAGCTAGTTATATGGCGAAGTATCCATCTATCCCCCATCCATGTAGAAGGTTCCCGTTTCTGCCTCAATGGCGTGCTTTTGAAGATATAGGGGCTGGGAAGTTTCGGCCTCTTGAAATTTCTAGAAAACTCCAGAACATTCTAGAGTACTCGAGAACATTTGAGTGTTCTCGAGAACACTCCAGAACATTCGGAAGGATTAGAGAACGTTCCACAACATTCCAGAATGTTTCACAATGATCCGGGATGTTCTGGAATAGTCTGTAACATTTGGGAATATTTCAGAATGTTCAGGAACATCTCGGAACAGCTCAGATCATTGTGAGACATTCCAGAACACTCTCTAATGTTGTGGAACGTTCTGGAACATTGTGGACCGTCTCAAGCCTTTTTGGCTGATTGGGGTAGCCGTCAGTAGTGGTATATAAAGCAAGACCCGTCATGGGTTCGAACGTCAGTTTTTTTCAGTGACGAAGGGAGGAACCAAAAAAGGAGTCATTGAGTGAATAAAAACAAACAGTGATGTGAGTAGTCAAAGTGATACACTGACTAAATATAAATCGAAAATAAAGTGTACTTAGTGTATTTATGAATAAAAAGTTGCTTTGATTTATATTTAGACAATGTCCAAACGTAAAAGTTAAGGAGATCACGCCAGTTCTGAACCAAAACGGCGAAATCAGAAAGAGCAGCGAAAAAACTAAACACACGAAGAGCGTGAAGCACGTTTAAGTTCCCAACGAACGAGAATTAGCACTGTGAGAAGAGAAACCGAAGAACAACGAAGTGCACGGATTGAAGAATCAAGAATTACGATACAGTTTTACATTAAACGACAGCGAGTTCAGGCCAGCCATGAAAATGTTATCCTACGAGAAGCGTGGACAAGTAAACAGTACAACCTAACAAATGAAGCATACCACTACGATCCGACGAAAGAATACAACAAACACAAACAAGTCGTAATCGGAAAAATGGAAAAAATTTGCCAATTTTTCAATGCGAAAAAAATTCAGTATAGAAGTACCAGGATTCTGATCCATGAATGGAAAAATTCGTTTACCACCGGTGGAAACAACTCAGCAGCAATTTTTACATTACATGACCGCGCATACTCCAGAATGAAAACACTTTCTTCAAATACAGTATAAAAGCGTTCAACGCCTGCTTCCACATGACTTCTTTCGGTGTCACTTCTATCAACACTCATAGAGTTGAAATCGATTATGTTTTTTTCCCAAGGACATATACAGGGTGTATCATAAGTAATGGCTTAAACGCACACATTGAAAGTACACAACACTAGAAGCAAAAAAAGTCTCAGAGTAGACATAGTGTCGAAAATGAATACTTTAAGAGCTACGAGCAATTTTTCATCTTCGATACTGTGAAACAAATCTCTTCTACTGCAAGTTCTTTGCTTTCCATATTTTGGGATATGGTAGTATGGACCCAAATAGGAAAGAAAGTCCAGCAAACATGTGCTCCAAAGCGCATACCTTAAAATTTACGAACACTTGATCATTCGAAGAGTTGTGTTTCAAAGTAGCAAAGGTGAACACGTACTGATAGCTCTTAAGGAATGCATTTTAGAACACATGTTTACTGGACTTCTTTTCTTGTTTTGGTCCATACTACCAGTTCCCAAAATATGGAAAGCAAGAACTTGTAGTAAAAGAGATTTTTTCACAGTATCGAAGATGAAAAATTGCTCGTAGCTCATAAAGTATTCATTTTCGACACTATGTTTACTGAGACTTTTTTTGCTTCTAGCACCGTGTACTTTCAATTGTATGCGTTTACGTCATTAATTATGATACACCCTGTACATCACAACATAGGATCATTACTACCATTACCGAATGAAAACTATAAATTTATACAGGTATATTTCATCGGAAATTAAGAAAGAGAAATTGATCGACTATGCACAAATATCAGTGGATTGAGATGAAAGGTAGTCCGAACTGTACGGAGGATCTCACACGAATGTAGTCAGATGATTCACATATCCAAAACAGCACTAGACCGAATGATTTTTGAAGACTGTAAAGTTATAATTCGACCCGACGAAAGACCGCATGGAGAACATGAACATCGATTTAATGCACCTCACATAGACGAAGTGCCATTGTAACTGTCGAGTAAGAAAGCAAAAGCCATAACATAATTGTACGACGAAGCAGAGGACCACAACGTGTTACATATACACACCGTTAATATGATGCCCTCCAATATCCATTAATATTTTTGCTCGGAGAGGACGGTTATCATTTTAAAGTGAAACGAGTCGAACCTGAAACCGGCGCAGAAACAAACAAATAAGTAACTTCCAAGGAGTTCTATGCGTACCGCTCGATGATCGAAGACAGTGAAACATACAACATATTCTCAACCTCGCCGCTTATTCCAACAATTCCCGGCAGATGTGCATGCAAAACTAAACGCGGAACGGATGCTTTACAGAATACTGAATCAGAATAGACCACCCATGCAAGAATACATTCTCCTTCGAGATACAATCATAAATGACGTAGACACTGACGCCACTAGAACATTTCACCCTCATCAAACAAAGCGAGTCTGAGGCACTTGCAAGAATACACTCAAAATGCCATGACCTACATAAGAGTATATGGACGACCTGACCTCGCAACATTTACACGCAGCCGTCGTGGCCAAAAATCAAATAACAATTAAGATACGGACATTCCCAATGCATCGACACGACATAATAGCCAGAGTTTTCCGACTAAAACAAATGATATTTCTTAAAAAATATATCTATGGAACCGTTAGGTGCTGATGTACGCAATCGGATGGCAAAAACGAGGACTACCTCACTCACACAATCTCATATGTCTACACGACAGAATTCATCCCACGGATATCGACAAAATCGTCCAAGCTGAATTTCCCAATCCACAAGAAGAACCACAACTGTACGACATAGTAGCGAAAACATGATTCACGGACCTTGAGGGCCATTAAACCGCAATTCGTCATGCATGAGTGATGGAACATGTGCAAAAAAAGTACCCAACACCATACTTCGACGACACACAAAGCTGAGTTGATGACTATACCAAACAAAGAAAACGATCACCCTTCACGGCAAAAATACGAATACGAGTCGGGGCCAAATACAAATAGATAATCAATGGATAGTAACATATAACACACTACTTTACAAAATTTTCCAAGCATGCATAAACGTAGAAAGCTGCAATTCAGTGAAAACTATCAAACATGTCTGTAAATATGTGAACAAAGGCAGTCACCTGGCGGCAGTAGTAGCGGATTTTCAGTTTTCCCATACACAAACGCGCACCAGCTGTGCAATATCTAGCTGTACATTTGGAGAACTGTCAGAGAGTTTACTTGACAACAGACACGGCCACAAGAATTGCAAGCGAACCACCTCAGAATACAACATTAACAGCTTTTTACCAGCTGCGACAAACGGATGCATTCGCAAAAACATTGCTATATGTTGACGTCCTTACCTATTACACGTGGAACACAAAAAGAAAAATCTTTCAACGACGAAAACAAGGAATTCCAGTAGAAGATCTATCTGGAATCATGAAAGCTGGTGCATTACGTCGAGTATATACTGTACATCCGAAGAACGCCGAATGTTTTTATCTCCGGATGTTGCTACACGAAATACGGGGATCAACAAGTTTCATAGATCTCAAAACTATTGACGGTTGCCTATGCCAGACCGACAGAGAAGTATGCCAATGGGTAGGACCACTGGAAAACGAAAACTGCTGGAAATTAAGACTGCAAGAAGGCTAACTCACAACGTCAGCTGAAAAAAAAACTTATCTGCCACAATTCTAGTATTATGTAACCAATCGAATCCAAAACAGCTATGGGACTCCTTCACAGAGAGTATGAGTGATGACATACTGTACCAAACCCGACGTGTTTATCCTGGACTGAGCATCGAATACAACGACGACATCTTCAATGAAACACTAATTCGCCTAGAAGATAAATGTTTAGCGATAAACAACCAGTCCTTAGTACAACTTGGAGTGCAAGCACCAAGAAAAGATGCTATCAGTGCGCTAAACTTCGAAACTGCAAAGGAAAAAAGCTACAACATCAACGAACTACTTCAATACATTTTTGACAGAAAGCCACTCCTCAATGATAATCAAAAGGAAATTTACAAGTTTATCATATTGCTGGCGTAAATACATGCTAAACAAGACATGGATCCAGCACTGCCATCATACGGTATTCCAGACATACTTATGGAAGCAGAACGAAATGCCCATTCTGCTCTAAAAGTATCGCCGAATATAGCCGAAGAGCAATTTCCGGTATGTATAATCTCAAGATCATGTGGACGGGCTGAACTTCTAAGGTAAGCTAAAATTATCTTCTGGGACGATTGCACAATGGCACATGGAAAATCACTCGAAACCAGGTACAGAACATTACAAGGCTTGAAAGGAAACTCTGAAGTGATGAGAGGAGCCCTATGTATACTCTCAGGAGATTTTCGACAAATACTTCCCGTTATCTCCGAGTCAACACCAACAGACGAGCAATTTCCGGTATGTATAATCTCAAGATCATGTGGACGGGCTGAACTTTTAAGGTAAGCTAAAATTATCTTCTGGGACGATTGCACAATGGCACATGGAAAATCACTCGAAACCAGGTACAGAACATTACAAGGCTTGAAAGGAAACTCTGAAGTGATGAGAGGAGCCCTATGTATACTCTCAGGAGATTTTCGACAAATACTTCCCGTTATCTCCGAGTCAACACCAACAGACGAGATCAATGCATGCTTAAAAAAATCACATCTCTAACCATACATACAAATACTGCGACTAACAAATTGTATGAGAGCTGAATTATCGAAAGACGTAACTACAGCACATTTTGCTCAACAACTTTTACAAACAGGCGAAGGCACATATCGATCGACGCGATGTGAAGTGTGAACTTCCCTACAGAATTTCTAAACTCTTAAAAAGTACCAGGATTGCCGTTACACTGCCTTCGACTTAAAGCTGGATGTCCGATCATAGTACCCAGAAATCACAACTCACCAAAACTATGTAATGGAACAAGGATGATCGTCAGGTAGCTGGCGAATAGCATAACTGAAGCCGAACTTGCGACTGAAAGGTACATAGGACACGCACTATTTATCCCCGGAGTACCACTGACCTCTACTGAACTGTCATTCCAATTTGAAAGACTGCGATTCCCAATCAAATTAGCCTATAGTTTTACAATTAACAAAGCGTAAGGAAAAACTTTAAAATATTTCGGCCTCAACCTTAAAGACTCCTGCTTCTGTCACTGTCAACTATACGTAGCTTGCTCTCAAGTAGGAAGTTCGAAAAACTTCTACATGTATAACCCGGATAACAAAATGAAAAATATTGTTTGTAAACAAGTATTGTAAATATTTAGAATATGTTTTTAATAAAAATTTTTGGACCTCTTATACTTTAGCAAGTATTGTAAATAGTTAGAATAAGTTTCGAATAATTTTTTACCCCTTATACTTTAAAGTATATCCTTTTATTCCAAATACCACACAATCTCATACCTACTCCCTGAGCGATGCCAGGTACCCCAGCTAGTTATCATAAAAACCTTGTTCAAGACAGATACAATTATTCCTAAACAATAATCTTACTCGGCCCAGCTGACATTAAAAGAAACAATAGCACAGTATCAGCCTGAAATTACACTGTATAACTAAGATTAGTAACTGCTACAGCAAGAGACGGATGAACATTCACCGACTATCCAACCAATGCTAATGGACAATGAAAGTATACGGAGCTACGTATTGTGCAAAGGAAAGCAGTACAACAGAGAAAAAAATTATCGCTGTATACAATGCCGTAATCACAATTTCTGAGCGAGTATAATACCAAGAATGTAATAAAATATCACTCTTTTGTGCACCGTGGTCCAGTACGATACAAAACTTCACTTCGTACAATTTATAACGGCTTCGCTATGTTCTGAAACACCACAGGAGGCATCAGCAGATTGCACCACATTGCGCATTTACCCTGCAAAAACTGTCAGCTTCATTCTAAAATGAGGGCGTTCCATAAGTAATGCAACACATTTTTTCGCGGCCAGTTTCGGTTGAAAAAATGAGGAATTTTTTTGGAACATCGTGGAATATATCCGCTTCAGCTGCCGTAGTTTCATGAAGTTCCAATAACTGGCGGCACTATACGCAGTCCTGAAAATGGCTTCTGTAACGGAAGTGCGTTCGAAGCAGGGAGCTGTCATTGAGTTTCTTTTGGCGGAAAACCAGAGCATTACAGATATTCATACACGCTTGCTGAATATCTACGGAGACCTGACAGTAACAAAAATCACAGTGTGTCGTTGGTCGAGACGATTGTCTCCATCATCGCAACAAGGTAAAGCAAACCTGTCCGATCTGCCGCAAGCCGGCCGGCTGCACGCCGCCGTGACTCTTGTGATGTTGGGAGGTACGGACGCCGTCACTCGAGGTGATCCACGGATCGTAATCAGACTCCTCGCTGCTCAACTGGACGCATCTGTTGACAGTGCCGACACTCTCGTCCACCAGTAGGGTACTCAAAGGTGGGTACCAGTTGAGCACCTCACCGCCTATCAAAAGATCATAAAGGGCAACGAAGAATCATCTGTGCGGAATTGATTGCTGGTTACGAGGCTGATCGTGATAATTTTTTTGCAGAATATCGTCAAAGGCGCTGCAACGTGGGTTCATCATTTGGAACCGGAAACAAAACGGCAATTCATGGAGTGGCGCCACACAGCGTGTCTTCCGAAGAAACCGTTCGAAGCCAAATCCCCAGCCGGTAAAGTCATGGTGACGGTTTTCTCAGGTTCTGAAGGGGTCAATCTGTTTGATGTTCTCCCTCATTATCCACCGATTAACGCTGAACTGTATTGTGGTATCCTCAGAAAATTGAAGAAACAACATCTTTGTGTTTGTCATCACAAAAATGGTAACGAACTTGTCCTTCTCCATGACAAAGTAAGGCCTCACGAGTCTGTGCTCCCGAGAGGAGCACACAAGACTACACTGCACTCTTTTCTCTCGTCCGCCCTAGAGCCCGGATGTCGCATCTTCCGATATCCACCTGTTTGGCCCAGTGAACCCGTACGCGGATGACGGGGAGGTTACTGTTGCAGCAAGACGTTGGCTCCAACGTCAGTCAGTTGAATGGTACCAAGCGGGTGTACAGGCCCTCCCAATAACGTGACGGAAAGCCGTCTCACTGAACGGACATTATGTCGAAAAATATTCTTTACACAACGAAATTCTGTCTCGAAATCTGGCAGAAAACCCAAAGAGATTCTGGTCATACATAAAGCAAAGCACACCAGTGGCAAGACATAATCAATACCTTCACTGCGCTATAACAACGGTGAAGTCAATGATGACAGTGCCACTAAAGCAGAGTTATTAAACACGGTTTTCCGAAACTCCTTCACCAAAGAAGACGAAGTAAATATTCCTGAATTCCAATCAAGAACAACTGCCAAGATGAGAAACATAGAGGTAGATATCCTCGATGTAACAAAGCAGCTTCAATCACTTAATAAAGGCAAGGCCTCCGGCCCAGATTGTATACGAAACAGGTTCCTCTCAGAGTATGCTGGTAAAATAGCTCCATATTTAGCAGTTATATACAACCACTCGCTCACAGAAAGATACATACCTAAAGACTAGAAAATTTCTCAAGTCACACCTATACCCACAAAGGGAAGTAGGAGTAATCCGCTGAATTACAGGCCTATATCACTAACGTCGATTTACAGTAGGGTTTTAGAACATATAGTGTATTCGAATGTTATGAAGTACCTCGAAGAAAACGATTTATTGACATATAGTCAGCACTGATTCAGAAAATATCGTTCTTGTGAAACACAACTAGCTCTTTATACTCATGAAGTAATAAGTGCTATCGACAGGGGATGTCAAATTGATTCCATATTTTTAGATTTCCAGAAGGCTTTCGACACCGTTCCTCACAAGCGTCTTCTAATCAAACTGCATGCCTACAGACTATCGCCTCAGTTGTGCGACTGGATTCGTGATTTCCTGTCAGAAAGGTCACAGTTCGTAGTAACAGACGGAAAGTCATCGGGTAAAACAGAAGTAATATCTGGCGTTCCCCAAGGAAGTGTTATAGGCCCTCTATTGTTCCTAATCTATATTAAGGACATAGGAGACAATTTGAGCAGCTGTCGTAGATTGTTTGCAGATGATGCTATCATTTACCGTCTTGTAAAGTCATCAGATGATCAAAACGACTTGCAAAATGAGTTAGATAAGATATCTGTATGGTGCGAAAAGTGGCAATTGACCCTGAATAAAGAAAAGTGCGAAGTTATTCACATGAGTACTAAAAGAAATCAGCTAAATATCGATTACGCCATAAGTCACACAAATCTGAGGGCTGTAAATTCAACTAAATACTTCGGGATTAAAATTACAAATAACCTAAACTGGAACGATCACATAGATAATATTGTGGGTAGAGCAAACCAAAGACTGCGATTCATTGGCAGAACACTTAGAAGGTGCAACAGGTGTACCAAAGAGACTGCTTACACTATGGTTGTCCGCCCTATTCTGGAGTAGTGCGGTGTGGGATCCACATCAGGTGGGACTGACGGATGACATCGAAAAAGTACAAAGAAGGGCAGCTCGTTTTGTACTGTCGCGAAATAGGGGAGATAGTGTCACAGACATGATACGTGAATTGGAGTGGCAATCATTGAAACAAAGGTGTTTTTCGTTGCGACGGGATCTTCTCATGAAATTTCAATCACCAGTTTTCTCCTCCGATTGCGAAAACATTCTGTTGGCACCCACCTACAAAGGGAGAAATGATCATCACGATAAAATAAGAGAAATCAGGGCTCGCACGGAATAATTTAAGTGCTCGTTTTTCCCGCGTGCCGTTCGGGAGTGGAATAGTAGAGAGACACCATCATGGTGGTTCATTGAACCCTCTGCCGGGCACTTTATTGTGAGTAGCAGAGTAATCACGTAGATGTAGATGTAGATGTTGCCAAAAGAGTGGGGAATAATAACGTGTATTGGAATCCTGAATAGCATCGAGCTGCTTTCAGAAACAAACGTGTTGATCACCTATTGCATGCCCTCGTAATAAATAGATAAGTATACATATCTTATTTAACGTTCCGTATTTTATGTATTCTAGAGAGCAATACTTTGCGTTTTTATTTGTGTACGTAAGTCCGTCTCTACGTCTGTTTTTGTGTTCCCTATTAGTGCTGCGATTGCGGCGCCGCAGATTTCGTGCGCGTTAACCATTCTGGGGCTCTAGCCACGGTCGAGTGATTAGCGTGCCTGCTTCTCGTATCGAAGTTGGCACGGACACGCCCAGACAGTGGTGCGGATCATGTCTTGGACATAAAAATGTGCGGGATGCCGCATCGGAGGCGAGGCACGTAAAAGAGCAAGCGAAAAATTTGATTCTCACATTTCCGCTTCTAGCAACTTCCGGACTCGCTGCTAGCTTGCCATGATGGCGCAGGGGTGTCTCTAAATAGGCAGCCGACGTTAAACTAGATCAGAGAGATTGCGTGCACTTGTCAGCTAAACCTATAAGACACATGCACGCAATGACCTACTCTTTGTGATAGTCACCTGTGCTTATGCAGTCCAAACGGTACGGTGTGTCTTTTGAGCAAAGTTAAATCAAGCAGCCGTTCCCGACCCATTATGGAACTGTTTTGAATGCTCTACAGCCCATTTTCAGTGACTAAGCTGTGCCGATATTATCGAACTGCTGAAGAAATAATGATTCTCAATGTAGCTAATATGATGGCTCGGGGTGCCCCAAGATTGTCTCGAAGTGTTTTCATCGTAGTTGGCCTCCCAAGAAAGAAGACATCTTTAGAAGTCTCTCATAGGTAAAAACCGATATGTGATCGGAATATGCATGGATTTTATCGAAACTTGCTAGCAAATTAAAATTGCATCATGACCCGGGACTCGAATACGGAATGTTGTCTTTCGAGAAAGTGCTGGAAGTAAATTGGAAGTGAATACGTGAGGGCGGGTTGTAAGTTGTGACTGTAAAGCTTTGTACATAGAGCATTAGCATGCGAGTGGAAAAAGTCCCAGTTTCGATTCTCCATCCGGCGCACTATTTTATCTGCTAGGAAATTTGAAATCTACAAACAGCCCGCAGAGTGTTGATTCATTCTGGATTATTATTGGTTGACTACCCGTCGACAGAGCTATTATGGCTGGACATTGGTGAGGTACCTCTGTAGCATCTCCCCGCACGACAGCATGGTCATTGGCGACCATAATAAAATGTAATGATACTAGTGTGGAGGAATATCGTAAAATTACTAATATAAGAACTGCGAATAAAAACGTAAAGGAAGTACTGATAAGCTTAAACACACACATATAAAGCAACGAAAATCGCAGTGTCAAATCCAACACAAGTTAAAAGGGGGAAAAAGCAGTGGCAATAATTAAAAGAAGACAGCAGATACCTGCGGCTGACTGATCGCTGGAATCAAAGGATGTGAACCAGCCAGTCTGAAAATACTCCAAAATCTCTAAAATAAAAGCTTAGGCCAGGGTCCAGACATTTCACAAAAATTTTAAAAGCTTCATCACACTGGTCTCGTCATGGAATAAAACATTGGGCAGATCCCCACCTAAACGGTCTTCTACTCGTTTGTCTCGAAATAAAATGCACTCAGTTAAAATGTAGCGTTCACTGACAAGAGTGAACCAATATACACACTGACATTTTAGTGTTTGTGCGAAACGCTGCTTTGGAATGATCGGAAAATGATGTTTGAAACAGATCAAGATATACCTGATGGTTACGTAACATTAAAAGAAGGGCGGACGAGTAACACAGTGCGGTGGCAGAGCACACAAATACCAGGGTAGACCCAATTCCTTCTCCAGGTAATTGTGTGGACATTCACGAGGCCATTTCTCAGTGATATGGCAGTTTATTGTAGCCTCGAGTTTGATTTGAGCCACTCTGAAGCATGAAAACCTACGAGCAAAATCATCGTCCGAGTCAGTTGATTGCACTACTGAAACCTTCGATACAGGAGGTCCTTTGTTATAGAGTTTATACACTTTTCACTTTGCAGCCTCTGGAACATGCCATACACTAAATTGGCTTTCCATGCTTTATAGTTCACTTTCATTCAAAGCTGTTCCAATGGTATGTATAATGTGGCATCACAGCTCTGCCAGCTTAATTTTATACTATTCGTTTTTGCTCATATCTTCGATTAAGCACATCTTGAACACAATCGGTGCCTTCAAGTCTGTCCTGTAGAAGGGAAACTACTCAGTGAGTTCATCGTAAGCTTCGAACCCACTCTATTGTTATTGTTGTTGTGGTCTTCATTCTGTGGAAGGCTCATCATCTCTACGCTACTACTGTCCCCTACCTCTGTTTGAGCCTACTTACTTGGTCTCCATCTACAGTTTTTATCCTCCACACTTTCCTCCCTTATCAAAGTGACGATTCCGTGAATCAGTCGATCACTTCTGTTAGTCAAGTTATGCCATAAATCTATTTTTCCCAATTCGACTCAATACCCCCACATTAGTTATTCGATCCACTCATCCAACCTACAATATTTTCCTGTAGCAACACATTTCACAAGCTTCTATTCTTTTCTTGTTCAAACTGTTTATTCCATCAGCCTTGGGTTGTTCAAACCTTATTTCTGCAGCTGCTGGTCCTCTGCCTTTCGCTCTCTCCAAGCACGTAATTCATGTGGCTAACGTATAAGAACTGTAAATACGTTTTATTTGCCGAGAGTGCGTCAATGTTATCGACTACCCTGTTTATAATAGAAGTAAGATACTTTTGAACACAAATACAGTAAAGTATAATCCATCACATAGGTTGACAAATTCAATTTGTGAAACTATTTAAACTTTCTGACAGATGACCATCTCCTGTACCAACCTGGAGACCAATATACTAATCTCTCATTCTTAGACTAGAAATAAAAAAGCAATGAAAACAGATAGATTCAAATTTATTCTGTTTTTGATCGAGAGATGACTGTATGGGAAAGAGTCGATCTAAACATAAACACGAAATTACGCTTGTTTATAACAATATTCATAGAAAATTATTTTTCTGATAATATATCGGATTCTCGAATGTACATCAGTTATTTCCGCGTTACAGGATTCTCACAGATGTCATGAATGGACGCATGTTTAGAGTTTAACAACCCACCCACGACAACTTTATGAGAACGAACCATAAGCTCCCCTTAGGCAAGGGAGGCGGGGGGGAGGGAAAGAGGTGTGGCCATCTCAAAGGAACCTTATCGACATTTCCCTTAAGTGCCGGTAAGGGAAAATCTAAATCTCGATGGGGTGACCGCCAAAATTCCAGCATATGAGTACAGAGGTTGCAGCACTGCTCCAATTCAGGATGCACGTGCCACTGATGCTGAGTTTCAAATGAGGCTGTCCCGTGGACTACACGCTGCTCTTCAGAAATTAAAACGTACTTTTTTAGTGAGTAAACCTTGATAGCTCAATAAATAAGAGCCAGAAGCAAAGATTCGGTGTCCGGCACCAGAGTGGTTCAAAAATGGTTCAAATGGCTCTGAGCACTATGGAACTCAACATCTGTGGTCATCAGTCCCCTAGAACTTTGAACTACTTAAACCTAACTAACCTAAGGACATCACACACATCCATGCCCGAGGCAGGATTCGAACCTGCGACCGTAGCAGTCGCGCGGCTTCGGACTGAGTGCCTAGAACCGCTAGACCACCGCGGCCGCCACCAGAGTGGTCCTAGACACTTTTCCTTCTACTTAACATGATACATCGTGTAGACTACATAGCCTGATGTAATTATTCGAATTCCTTTTTAAACTGTAGGAACACCTAAGGCTGGCTAGATATGTAAGTACCGATGCAGAAACGCAAAGACGTGCCACATCCAACATGAACAATCCTAGTAAAGCTCTTTAGTATTAAAATCAACGTTTAGTTTGATATCATCCTTGTTCTGAATCATTTGAACGAGGTAAGAAGCAGCATACTCCGCTCAGCATACGAGCAGATCTGTTGTTGCTGAAGTCTAATCTTACCAGGAGACATGCTGCAGAGTGTGGGGAAGAATTTACGAACAAAGTCAAAATATTTACTGAAGACTCCTTAAATCAGCCGTACATTTAATGTATCTTCGCTATTGTAAAGAAATTGAATGGGTTTACCATACTGTATAACTAACACATAGTTTATTTTCTAAGTAATTATGTCAGCATAGACCTAAAGGCTAACACCCAATATATAAAGAAAACTTTCCATTTCCGGCAGTTCAGAAATTAAATTCATACCTATCCTTGACAACAATACGCTGCAGCACGAAAAGAACAGTAAATCACTG
Organism: Schistocerca nitens; assembly: GCF_023898315.1. NCBI lineage: Eukaryota > Metazoa > Arthropoda > Insecta > Orthoptera > Acrididae > Schistocerca > Schistocerca nitens. Next base: position 732,531,243 of record NC_064615.1, read on the forward strand.
GTACAAGGTGTATATGACATAATGAGTGTTAACTGGTGAGGAAATGGTAGCTGACATTTTTTACCTCCTTTGGGTGAACACTTTTTCACGGAAGTGTTCTCTTTAAAAGTAACAGCATCAGTAAAAATGTCTCTGTAGATAATCAAAGTTAAACTAAAAACAAGTTGTAGAGGATCATAACCGGTGTAGTGGTAGTTCTCTCGCTGTTGTCGCCGGACATCTTTTGTATTGCAGAATGACACCATCCCTAGTCTGGAAATATTTTTACAAAGTGACATAGCAGTGATGTAGAATGCTTCATTTGCTCTAAAACGTTAAAGAGTTGTCTGTCATTTCTATGAGATAATTTAAGAGGAAGGACATTATGGTAACAGCAATAAATTAAAAACTTAACAACAATTCATTAATATGATATACTCAAAATAGAAAGTAAGTAACGTGCAGCCTGTGTTTACATAATATGCCTTATCTGTTTGTAGTCCACGGAAAACAGAGTTGTTCAACTTGGGTTTTCACCTTTTGGCATTGACTATTCGTAATGCCCAAATAGTCGTATAATCCCCGATTAAAGCATGATTTTTGAGCTGAGTTTTAAAAAATTAGAATAAATAAGAAAATACTGGTGATTTTTGTAATATACGATAATTTATCACTTTTCGAGAAAAGCAGCGAACGGTGGACAGACTACGTTTTCTTTTATTTGGCAATTTACTTTAATTCTTAGATCCTATGTATCTTGAAACTGAGGCAAAAGTTTTCAATCGGTTATTTGAGAAACCGGTTATTTTGAGTGGTTCTAACTCTCAGGTGTGGCTGGCGTGGAAATACTCCGATACAGCCGAAAAATATTCCTGTTTCTCGTTAGTTGGGTCGATCCTCTGGCACCGTAAGCTACGAGAAAAGGGTGCATACTTTTTTTTTTCAAGTTACGTTGATGTTTCCGAAGCTTTTCTACTGCTGGCGTTATTTTACCACACATTTACTCGTTTGCTCTTGGTTTTCCTATCGGTTTGCTATTGTGGCTCTGTTTGTACGCTGTTGATTCTTGGCTTTCATGTTCTGGTTTGTTCTTTCAGGTCAGTATACTGCTTTCACCGTTGGCAATTCGATCCTTCGGTCAGTCGCCGTTTCTCAGAAATCGACCCTTGGTACTCCTACACAGCTCGTCACCAACCGAGTGGAGCTTACACGGCGGCTTACCAGTAGTCCTTCCTGTAGCGCACCATTTGCAACTGGAACAGGAAAGGTGAGAAGTGACTATGGATCGCAAAGCATCCTTCGCCACACAGCATAAGGTGGCTTGTCGAATATAGATATAGATACATAAAAATACAAGGATCTCAGTGTAGCAAGTAGGGCAGACAGTGGTACGTTTACGCACGTACCACGATACGCAGAGCACTTCTCTCGGGAACCTTTCTTGCTAGATCACTAACGACAATGGAAGACTAGTACTGCCGTCTACTGAGGGTTATCACAAACTTCACGGCATCAGTTGAGTCAACATCACAGCGCGAAACACATATTGGTGTTTTCGTGCAAGGACCCAGAATCTTGTTTTTCAAACATCGAAGCACACCTTTCAGAACTGAGAATAAATAAATGCATGTCCGTTTACAGGAGATTCTTCTACTTTTCGACAAACCTTTGTTTAATTCAAAAGCCTGAAAGTCACTACTGTGGTTTCGAAACAAATTCAAACACGGCGAAGGGCACGTTTACCCAGTTTTGTTAGGACACATTCAAGCACTGTTTTGCATTGCCTTCCTGACTAATACCCCAGTCAAGAATACTTTAAGACAAAGGCAGTTGGAAACACAATCTAAAAAATGAAGGCAAAGGAGAATAAAAGGTAAATTTGCTAAACAGCTATTAGAACCTAAGAATCTCGGGGAGAAATATTTATATATGTGACAGCAAGGACTCATAAGGGCAAGAAATTGGTAAAAGGAAGAACAAGGAAAATTGCTGCTAGGTGTCTTCTCACGTCATCATTAGTTTTCTGCCGAAAGTTAGATTTTAACATGGGATCTACTCAGGTTGTGTTGTGCAAAAGGCAGGTCTTGACATGCTGACTCTCCATTCTCTCCTGTCTATTGGCATCCTGTTCAGGTGCGATTAATTTCCGCTTCTCTGTATGTCGTCAATCATTTTGTATCTCCTCCTTCCTCTCAGTCTCCTCTCACAAACTGCTTTTTCGAAAGCGTCTGTTGGCAAGCATTTCCTGTCCAGTTCTTCTCTCTTTGTCTAATAAGCCGCAACAGTCTGATGAAACTGCTTGAAATGATATTACCAATCAAGGAGAAATCACGAATGTATCCAGTGCCTTGGATATCAAATGTGGGCTCACAACGATTGTTGTGACACTTTATTTTACACCACGTGGAGTGGCCGCGCGGTTAGAGGCGCGATGTCACGAATTGCGCGGCCCCTCCCGCCGGAGGTTCGAGTCCTCCCTCGCGCATGGATGTATGTGTTGTCCTTAGCGTAAGTTACTTTAAGTTATTTTAAAGTAGTGTGTAAGTCTAGGGACCGATGACCTCAGCAGTTTGATCCCTTAGGAATTCACACATACATTATTTTACGTGTGCATAAATTGGAACTCTGACAATGAAGATGAATAGGCTGTAATTAGCATTCAAAATAGTATGTAGACCATATTATGATATTAGGGGGAATTTCGCCAAAAATTGTTTACTGCCATTAAATATTTTGTATTTTACTACGTTGATCGATATAAGCAAGCCTGTAATTTTGCTTACTGCCAATAAAATATCTATTGAAAATTCTAGTAGTTTGTTTTGTTTACTCATTATTGTGTTCTGTGATAAGCATAAATTTTCACCTGTAGATGAGTAAACTTACTCATTTCCGAACAATGTTTACGCACACTACTTGAGCCTATATACGAGGGGCGTTGAATAAATAATGCAACATATTTTTTTCAAGAAAGGAGGTTGGTTTTATTGAGGAGTCCAGTACACCATATTATCCTCCACTCTTCTGACTACAAAAGCCTTTTTTTCAACACAATCTCTGTTCAGTGCGACGACCTGACGCCACCTTACTGGGAGGGTCTGTATGCTCACATGGAACCACTCAACAGCTCGAAGTCAGAGGCAACGTCTTGCTGCATCAGTAATCTTGGCGCTATTCACATACTGCTTCCCACTGAGTAAATCCTTCGTTGGGGATGTTAGTCGGAGATGCGAGAAGTGGGCTATAGGGCGGATGAGGAAGAACAGTTCAATGAAGTTTGTTGACATCTCTCGGGTGCACAGACTTGTGCGAAGCCTGTAATGGAGAAGGAGAAGTTGGTTTAATTTTTGTGGTGACGAACAAGCGGAATTCGATTCTTCAATGTCACAGCTGTGTGCGGCCCGAAGGCACGCGAGACATCGGACAGGTTTGCTCAAGCTTGTTGCGGTAATGACAGACACGTCACCCAGTGACTTGCCGTACTTTTGTTCACTGCTGGGTCTCCGTATACATCCTGTAAGTGCTTACGAGTATCAGCGATGCTCTAGTTTTCCACCAAAAGAAACACGACGACAGTTCTCTGCTTGGAACGCACCCCCGCTGCTTGGATCGTATCCTCGCTGTATATCCCCTTTTAAATGCTACGTTTAGCCCCGCCACCTATCGGAAATTCATGAATCTATAGGAGCTGAAATGGGAATATTCTACGACGTCCCACAAGAAATTCCGCATCTTTTTTCAACCAAAATTGGCTTAACGCCCCTCATAAAATTATTTGGCACTCTTAAATGCAATGAAGAGTTACACTGAAGAGCCAAAGAAACTCGTACACCTGCCTAATATTGTGTAGGGCCCTCACGATCACGCAGATGTGCCGCAACTCGACGCGGCATAGACTCGGCTAATGTCTGTGGTAATGCTGGAGGGAATTGACTCCTTGAATCCTGCAAGGCTGTCCGTAAATCCGCAAGAGTACGAGGGGGTGGAGATCTCTTCTGAACAGCACGTCGCAAGGCATCCCAGATATACTCAATAATGTTCTTGACCGCGGAGCTTGGTGGCCAGCAGAAGTGTTTAAATTCAGAAGTGTGTTTCTAGAGCCACCCTGTTACTAATTCTGGACATGTGGGATGTCATATTGCCCTGCTGGACATGAATGAATACAGGTGATCAGAGAACATGCTTACGTACGTGACACTTTTAAGAGCCGTATCTAGACGTATCAGAGGTCTCATATCACTCCAACTGCACACGCCCCACACGTTTACAGAGCCTCCATGAGATTGAGCACTCCTCCGATGACATGCAGAGTCTATGGATTCATGAGGTTGTCTCCCTACCCGTACACGTCCATCCTCTCCATACAATGTGAAACGAACCTCTTCCGACCAGGCAACATGTTTCCAGTCATCAACAGTCCAATGTCGGTGTTGATGGGTCCAGGCGAGGCATAAAGCTTTGTTTCGTGCGGTCATGAAGGGTACACGACTGGGCTTCCGGTTCCCATGTTTCGTTGAATGGTTCGCACGCTGACACCTGTTGGTGGCCCAGCATTTAAATCTGCAGCAATTTGCGGAAGGGTTGCATTTCTGTCACGTTGAACGATTCTCTTCAATCATCGTTGGTCCCGTTCTTGCAGGAGCTTTTTCCGGCCTCGGCGATTTCGGAGATTTGATGTTTCATCGTATTTCTGATATTCACGGTACACTCGTGAAATGGTCGTACGGGAAAATTTTCATCGCTGTTATATCCCACCGCTGGTGCGTCGACTATAACATCAAGTTCAAACTCACTTAAATCTTGATAACCTGCCATTGTAAATGCAGTAACTGTAACTGCTTCAGACACTTGTTGTCTTATATAGACGTTGCCGACCGCATCGTCATATTGTGTTTGTTTACGCATGCCTATACAAGATTTTTGGGGCGTCAGTGTATAAGAGAAAACAAACCGATATTGTGGCATTATTCCGACATTGCCTCACCACAACCTACTTTCAATACAATAGTGACTTTTATGAACAAATTGACGGGGTGGCTATGGGCAGTCCTCTCAGTCCTGCTGTGGCTAACTTATTTATGGAGACTTTTGAACAACGGGCGTTGCAGACTGCCAGTAAGAGACCAGCCAGATGGTATCGCTATGTCGATGACACGTTCGTGGTGTGTACACACGGAGCAGAGGAGTTGGATGCCTTCCTGACACATTTAAACAGCATTAATCCGAAAATCCAATTCACTATGGAGACAGAAAGGAATGGGCAATTGAACTTCCTGGATGTGTCTGTGATTAAACGACCGGACGGAACGTTGGGCCATAAGGTGCATAGAAAGCCCACACATACTGATCGTTATCTACACAAAGATTCAAACCACCACCCTAGACAAAAAAGAGGTGTAATGAAAACTTTGGTAGACAGGGCGCACAAACTTTGTGAACCTGTTTATTTAAAATATGACATTGAACATCTACGGTCAACCTTCGTGAAGAATGGCTATTCTAGCAAGGATATAGATCGAGCACTTCGCTCTAGGCAGAGAATCAGGAGTAACGACGAACAACAGTCGTCCATGGGCAAAGTTTTTCTTCCGTTCATTAGCAAGGTCACAGATCGCATTGGGAAAGTTTTAGGCAAGTATGGGGTGGAAACTATTTTCAGACCTACTAGGAAAATAAAAGAATTTTTAAGGTCGGCAAAAGATGCACGGCATCCTTTGGCTACACCGGGGGTATAGAAAATTCCTTGTAGTTGTGGACAGGTTTACATCGGTACCACAAAGAGAAGTGTGAACACCCGTCTTGTCGAACATAAGAGGAATTGCCGCCTGGGTCACACGGATAAATCGGCCGAAGCGGAACATGTTTACCAGGAAGGTGATCATGAAATAAAATTCAGCGAGACGAGCGTCATATCAAAAACCTCGCATTATTATGCACGCTTGTATAGATAGGCTATCGAGATTGATAAACATCGTAATAATTTTAACAGGAAAGACGAAGGTGTTAAACTGGATAAAATTTGGATGTCAGCGCTGCACCGCAAACGTGACGATCGATTACTTTTAATCGCGAATGTTGGCATTACCAGAGACAATCTCATAGCCGACGCCACGTGATCGACAGTAGCGCCCTCTGTACTGCCTATAACCGCACCTTGCCTGCACTGTCGCAGATAGCAAGCCGCTACTGCCCTTGCTACCCGCCCTACTGTCGCAGAGGTTTTTTTTTCCCTTGGCTCTTGCCTTGGCACTTTTTTTCCTCTGCCCTTACAACCGCTACCCTTCAATCGTTTTCGACCACTTCTATCTCCTGATGGACCATGTTAATGAGTAATCTTACCCAGACGCATGGATAACATCACAGCCCGCATCCTGTGACGCCTGATTAAAAAACTAACATGTTTACGTAGGTGACAGTAGAGCTTTTGGTTTGGTCACCACGTTGGTGTGGGCGTGGAGCGGCCCCATCCTAAAAAAAGAGAGTTCTCTTCGCAGTTCGCCGCTTTACCTCCGAGGATGTCTCCCGCAGTCGGAGACGAAACGTCAGGAGACAGTTTTATACTTCGACCACGGCCTATCAGCCCGGAAGTTTTAAGTGAAGATTAAATATGTTAAATCTAAAAAAAAAAAAAGAAATAAATAAATAAAGAAAAGAAATTTCAAAAAAATCACGATAAGAAATCCATGTAAACGTGCTCCAGTCTCCCTCTGTTCCTCAGAGGAGTCTGCTATAAAAACGATGGCAAGGAGGTACGATAAATGGCAGTACGGCTCATTTGCGCACCGCGCAGAAGGCCTCTGCCGCGAGTCCTTTGGCCGTCGCAGCCTCCTCTTCGCCCTCGACCCCTCCTTCCCTCGCCTCTTTCCCGTCCCGTAGTGCTGTCCCGTGGCCGGGGACAGGCGGCGAATTGATTCGCTGTTGACGGGTCGCCGTGGCAACCGGCTGCTCCGGCGCGCATCCAGTCGCCCGCAGGTGTCCGCGGCGACAGGTCCGGCTCGCCGCTCGCTGCACGCCACGCCACGCCGCGCCGCCTCCACACACACCGAGGTCGTACTCTCACGCCGCGTCCGCATTCTTTCCAAACCTACGTCGTATTTCTCTGGCGCCTCTCATGCCCTGTGAGTAAGAGAACTGTAAGACAAACGCACCACTTTCCACTTACTAGGACTATGCAGATCGAAACGAGAAGCACATTTATTGCAAATGCCTTTTTTTATCAAAATGTTACGGTGTTAATCGCTCTTTAATATAATTCGTGTGCGCTATTAACGGCAAGCACGTAAATAAACCGATGAAAATTACAAGTGAACACCGTCAAGCTTCAAGAGGGAATATAGACTACACGAAACATTTTTAGTGTCTCTGAGAAAACTGTTACAATAATTTGCATTTATTGTCAAGTATCGTTAAAATTTGATTTTAGAAACGGTGGAAGTGTTAGAATAATGCTATAATAAAAGGTTCTTAGTTTAAACGAGGGTAGACATGTACGTTAACAAAAATTGACATTGTGCGAAATGCCTTATAAATTTGGAAAGTACTGTTGGCACACTAGGGCTAGGCAGACGAAAATATTAGACAGAACTCACGAGAGAATGTTCGGAAGAATGGCAGTTAAAAACGGCATTTTTTTCTCTCCCGTAGAGGACGCCAACTAGTTTCAATATATTCACCAGTTGGATGCAATAAGGAAAATGCATTTACGCTCGTAAGACACATATATTGTACACGACTATGAAATAATACTTTGCACCAGATACCAGCTTACTTTACGAAGTTGTTCGCGTAATTTCCGTGTGATCTGGTTACGCAAACACATTTTCAAATCGCCGACAGAAGAGGTATTGCATGAAAAGGTGTCATCTACAAGGTGATCAAAATGAGGTACTATTTCATGTACGACTCGCATGAAGTGGTGTAAGGAAGTATTGATTTATACAAGTCAGACATTCTCGCATTGTACTCTTGCCTAAGCACTCATTGAATCAGTTGAATAGAGTTAGCCTGGAGAGACATTCTGACTACTTTGCCTGTGTAAAGGTACTGACTTTTCGAACATTCTGAGAGACACTTACATGTTATCACGAGTGACTGTATTGCGCTCTGAACTGCTATGTGCTTCTGAGACCGAATAGATTGCCTGAGAGACAGGAAATATCGTTGCCGAGATTCGAGAACCGGCAAAGCACAGAATTAGTCAAGCAGCAGCGCTTCCGGCGTGACTTCAGTGCTTACTGAACCTCGAGGGGCTAGGGAGAGCGTCGCTATGGCGGAGCCCGCCACCGCCGTGAGCCAGCTGCTGGGAGCGACCCGCGAGGCGCAGCTGCTGCAGAGCTTCTTGGGGGTCAGCCTAGCAGCCGACGCCAACGAGGCTGCCGTCGGCGTCGACAAGAAGAGGGCCGTCAGCTTCAAGAGGGCGGCCGCCGCCGCGGTGGCGGTGTCGGCGCCGCCCCCGCCGCCTCCAGACGCAGCGGCACCTCCGATACCCGCCGCTGCGGCGGACCAGTCCACAGAAGACCAGGCGGAGGAGGAGGAGGAGGAGGAGGTGGAACGGCCGAGGGCCCGCCGGCCCGCCCGTCGCAGACCGGGGGCCGTCCTCCGTCGGCCACCCCCACCGCCCCCTCAGCACCAGGAGCAGGCGTCGTCCCGCAAGGTGCTGAGCCCGTTCGCGCAGATCCTGCGCGAGATCAAGCTGCGCACGCTGCACCAGCAGCAGTCGCGGCCCCGCCAGCGGCGGACGCGCGCCGCGCCCTACGAGGAGCTGTACACCGACAAGGACCGCGCCGCCGCCGTCAGCATCGGCTCCGACGACATCAAGGCCTCGCTCAAGGAGAAGAAGAGCAAGGAGCGCGCCGGCGACGCCGGGGGAGCCGCCGCCGGGGGCGTGTCGGCCGACCCGGGCACCCTGCTCGCGCTGGCCAGCCGGGAGATGAGGGCCGGCAGCCCGCGCGTCGCGCTGCGCTTCGTCCACAAGGTGCCCACCTCACCTCACCCCACCTCACTCCTCACATCACCTCACCGGGCCCTATTTCTGTCTTAGAATTGTTAGCATATTGCTGCCCCGTCAGAAACTGTGATAGACTAATATTTTGAAGAATCAGCCTCAGCTGCGCAAATGTTCTGGTCTTTACCAGGTTTCGGCTACATTAATCTAGCCTTCTTCAGAAGCATAAAATTACTATAACATGCCAGAGTAAGGCACAGTCAATTCGATATGGTACCACGGTACTACAGGTCTTAATTTTAGTGTTGACTGTGCCTTACTCTGGCATGTTATAGTAATTTTATGCTTCTGAAGAAGCCTAGATTAATGTAGCCGAAACCTGGTAAAGACCAGAAAATTCGATATGGTACCACGGTACTATAGGTTTTAATTTTAGTGTTGACTGTGCCTTACTCTGGCATGTTATAGTAATTTTATGCTTCTGAAGAAGGCTAGATTAATGTAGCCGAAACCTGGTAAAGACCAGAAAATTTTGCGCAACTGAGGCTGATTCTTCAAAATATTATTTCTATCTTGCCACGTACCATGCACTCCACTCGAGGGTTGTCCAGAAAGCAACGCATCTCATTTTTTCTACCATTCTTTGTTTAACATAATGAGAATTACACACACGAAGGAGTGTTATTTTATCTACACACCCTATTTTTCCACATTATCTCCATTCCTTTCTATGACCTTATCCAAGTCCAAAACAGGGTCGTGTATGCCCTGTCGATACCAATTCTTGTCCTGGTGGCGGAGCCAGTGCTTCCCTGTGCGAATCACCTCCTCATCCTCCTCAAAATGTCTTTCACGAATGGCATCCTTTAATAGCTCAAACAAGTGATAGTCCGAGAGAGCTAGGTCAGCGCTTCATTGTGGATGGGGTAAACACTGTTCAGCCCTGTTTCGCAATGTGTTCAGCAGTCCTCGTACATGTATGGGGCCGAGAGTTATCTTGTTGTAGCAAAACACCTCCTGAATGAGATTTTCACTCTGCGGCGGAATGTGCGCTGATATGAAACTTCCTGGCCGATTAAAACTGTTGCCGGACCGAGACTCGAACTCGGGACCTTTGCCTTTTGCGGGCAAGTGCTCTACCATCTGAGCTACCCAAGCACGTCTCACGCCCCATCCTCACAGCTCTACTTCTGCCAGTACCTCGTCTCCTACCTTCCAAACTTTACAGAAGCTCTTCAGCGAACTTGCAGAACTAGCACTCCTGAAAGAAAGGATATTGCGCAGACATGGCTTAGCCACAGCCTGGGGGATGTTTCCAGAATGAAATTTTCACTCTGCCGCGGAGTTTTCGCTGATATCAAACTTCATGGCAGATTAAAAAGGCGTGCCGGACAGAGACTCGAACTCGGGACCTTTGCTTTTCGCGGGGAAGTGCTCTACCATCTGAGAAGAGCTTCTGTAAAGTTTGGAAGGTAGGAGACGAGGTACTGGCAGAACTGTGAGTGGGGGGGGGGGGGAGTGCCGCCCTGGTAGCTCAGATGGTAGAGCACTTGCCCGCGAAACGCAAGGGTCCCGAGTTCGAGTCTCGGTCCGGCACACAGTTTTAATCTGCCAGGCAGTTTCAAAACATCTCTTGGTTTGCTGTGGCGTCGAAGTCCCGGAAAGCGCATCTTGAGTTTTATTAACGTGTTGACATACGCTTCCGAATTAATGGTACTGCCTCTTTGCATCACATTAATGAGAATCACACCTCCACAGTCCCAGAAAACGGTGATCATGACCTTACGGGCGGAAGCAGTTGCTTTGAAGTCTTTATTTCGTGGCGAGTGAGAATGGCGCCATTCCATGGACTGTCGGTTTGTTTCGGTCTCAAAATGATGAATCTAGATTTTATCACCTGTTACAATCCGGCACAAGAAGGCCTTCACCTCAGCTTGCAACAAATCAAGACAAATGTTTTTTTTCTGTGCGATTTGTGATCTGATCCACCATTAGACACTACTTGACCCATCTTGCATACACTATCGAATATCCAAGAGTCAGGATAATTGCATAAACACTTCCTTTGCTGGTTGACAGACGCAACGCTAACTGCAGGGTCCTAATGCGTCTGTCCTCACGAATGACAACATCAGGTCGCTGCAAGAGGTCAGGTGTGACAGCCGTGGATGGTCTCCCAGGCCGCTGTAAATCGTGGAACTCCGCCGAACCGCCTTCTGATGACCTCACCCTGAATGCCCAGTGACTAACTGTACTTCTGTCGACAGCAGATGCTCCTCTGACTTTGCACCTGCGTTTGTGAATACTCCCCACATTTCTTTCTCCACAGTGAGAAATAAAATGACGGCACGTTGCTTATAGTGTACATCATCTACAGACGCCATTTTGAAACTGTCCGGCTTCTTCGCTATCTGTCGGAAGTGACGGAAACCTGGCGCAGTCACTCAGGAGTCTTCAAATAATACGTGTGTATCGTTCCGCATTCGTAACATTGTTTCAGGCTGACAAAAAATAATAAATAAATAAATAAATAAATGTGGTGCATTACTTTCTGGGAAACCCTCGTATTTTCTTCATATAATAAGTCCGCTATAGTTGTAAACAATCCTGTTGCAATTAATGTGTCCCATCTTCAGGTGCATATTAAAATGGAGTTCACAACTAAGATTAAAATAGGTTAAAATATGTTAAAGCAGTGGATCCATATTACATGGCATGCGACGGGATATCCTCTTCAATCCTAGGTCTGCCAGACGCGTCTCACAGAGGAGGACAATGGTCCGGGCTCAGCGGCGCGCCACCCGTGGATCCGCTTAAAGACAGATTTGGGTTGTGCTTGGTACGTGTCTGATGGGTGTCAATGCATCACTGTATCCGAAAGGCTATCTGTCTATCTTCATGCAGATCAGTAAGTGGCGCGCCCCTAAGCACGGACCGTTGTTCTCACCTGCAACGGGCTTTCTGCCTGATCTGTGTTTAAATAGGTTATCCTCTTGCTTGCCATGTACCAGAGATTCATTGTTTAAGCATATTTTAACCTATTTCAGTGTAGTTAAAATAGTTTATCTATGGTATATGGCATGGAACAAGACATTCTCTTCAATCCTAGGTCTGTCAGGAAGCCTCTCACAGAGAAGGACAACAGTCCAAACTTAGAGGTACGCCACACATGGAGCACAGGCCGCTGTGATCGAACGGTTCTAGGACCTTCAGTCTCGAACCACGCGACCGCTACGGTCGCAGGTTCGAATCCTGCCTCGGGCATGGATGTGTGTGGTGTCCTTAGGTTAGTTAGGTTCAGATGGCTCTGAGCACTATGGGACTTAACATCCGAGGTCATCAGTCCCCTAGACTTAGAACTACTTAAACCTAACTAACCTAAGGACAGCACACACATCCATGCCCGAGGCAGGATTCGAACCTGCGACCGTAGCAGCAGCGCGGTTCCGGACTGAAGCGCCTAGTACCGCTCGGCTACAACGGCCGGCGGTTAGTTAGGTTTAAGTAGTTCAAAGTTCTAGGGGACTGATGACCTCCGATGTTAAGTCCCGTAGTGCTCAGAGCCATCTGAACCGTTTGAACCACAAATGGAGCCACATGAAGACAGCTTCGGTTTGTACCTCATATGTATCTGATCGGTGCCTATGCAGCACTCGGTACGGAAGGCCGCCTATGTGTCTGCATGCAAATGCGAGTGTAGCTCGCCCCTAAGCCCTGACTGTTGTCCTCCTATGCGAAAGACTTTCTGACAGACCTAGGATTGAAGAGTATATGCTATTGGTTCAAAAATGGCTCTGAGCACTATGGGACTTAACTGCTGAGGTCCTCAGTCCCCTAAAACTTAGAACTACTTAAACCTAACTAACCTAAGGACATCACACACATCCATGCCCGAGGCAGGATTCGAACCTGCGACCGTAGACTGTAGCGCCTAGAACCGCTCGTCCTATCCGGTCGGCGATATTCTATTGGATGACTTTTGGCAGGGGTGCATTGTTTTAACACATTTTAACCTACTTCATCCTTAGATGTGCATCCTTTGTGGACTCACATTTTAAAATGCTCCTTAGCATGGGACACATTTGCTGAAACTGGGTCCTGCTTTCCTTTTTAGAAATAAATAACTTTTACAAATGTAGCTGATTATTCCGTTGGTGGCGGACAACAGTTGTGGATGTCCCGTGAAGAGACGATCTGCTCATGCAGCTTAACGCATAGCGCACTAGCTAGTGAGACAAGGAAGGTGAGTCACATCTAGACCGAATCAACAGTTTGGATTGAAGCTCTTTGATTCGGTGAACTCACCAGCGTAATTGTGGCTAGTAAGTCTTTCACAACAGACTCCTCGAATAAAAAGTTCTCGATTAACTTGCTGCGCCATATTTGGGTAAAATCCCAAACTTCCGCGGCTGCCTCCATCATCGTCGTCAGAAGCTAATTCTGATGTCGTGAAAGTTTCGACGGTCCCATATTTATGCCCAAAAGAATTGCATCTGGCTGTTTCTTTTCTGTTTTGTTTCTTTATCGTTATTTCAGTTCACCTCAAAGGGTGGACTGGCAGAGTACAAAACCTCTCTTCAGACAAAGGTTATACAACTTTCACAGATGTTTCAGAATACATAAAAACAGATGAGAGTGAATATTTTTTTTAAATACACACTGGTGAATAATACTGACATGATGAAAAAGCAATACGAACATCAGCCACATTGGGGCGTGGAAATTATTTCATTGGTGACAAATGAAAATTTATGCTGGGTCAGGACTCGGACGTGGAATTTCCGCTTTGAGTGAGCCGTCGCATTAATTGCTTTGCCCATCTAAGCGCACTTCACATTCAACCTTAATTTCCAACTTGTCACACATTACTTCCATGGCAACCCCTGTCCATTTACCTCATTGCTTACACCAGCTTGCTTGATTCTCTCAAGAGGTCGGACCTAGGGTGCATCCACGCTGAGGATAACATGAAATGCTGTCAAGGATTAGATATTACTATTACATGTGTTGTGTCTGTTCTTTCAGACAACATAGTGCAATAGTAATATGTAAGCTTTGACGGCATTTCATGATATTATGTCTGACCTCTTGGAGGACTCATGCAAGATGCTGCGAGCAATGAGGAATCTGGACAGGACATACTCCGGAAGTATTGTGTGACAAGTTAAAATTTGTGTTGGATGTGAACCGTGATCAGATAGCTGAAATGTTTAAGGCAACTGTTCGTGTATAGTGGGAAATCCGGATTCGAGTGACGATGCCGCACGTATTTTCATTAGTAGCCATTAAGCTATTCTAACGCCCTAATGCAGTTCACGTCGGTATTCCTCTTTCATCATGTAAATATACAGCCACAGAATCATGTCAGTGTGGCGCCTTTTCTTCTGGATGCGTCAAAAAGAACAGACACCACACATATAACAGAAATAGTATTGACTATTTTTACATAAAACGGATTATAATAAATGATGATTTAAAAAACACATTTGTGGACAACACGGATACATTTTTAAAGCTTTATAGGTGATATTATAGGTAAAATACTATTACTGATGATTAAGTGAACAATGCTATGGTGTAATGGTAATGGTGGTGATGCATGTGAATTTTTATCATCGTGAAAGCAGGTGAAATTATGTGTATCACTATGAGCCATAAAGAATCGCAGGTAACCACTAAGTAAGCGAGGAGGAGGATGGCCATGGGAGAAAGATGGATGGTGTGAGGTGGAATGTTGTGCCTGTGGTTCGAAAAAGAGGTATTTATCGGGACGGATGTCGTCATTCGGTAGTGGGAGTTGCTAGAAAATCTGGGGGAATAGGATAAATAAGGCATGACAGTGCATGGGGGTGGAATATGGATGTAGTGCCGCAGCGGGGCACATAGATTGGTGATAAGTGGGTGAGATATAGACTGCAGGGACTGGGTTTTTGCGATTAATGTATTCTATTCAGAGATGCTCTGTGAAGCGAGGAAGGTGTGGAAAGCGGATGAGTTGGAGTTGCATGTTGGAGAAGGTAGGCCGATGAGGAAATCGAGGAAGAATGCATGTCCTTCCAGTAGTAGAATTTAGGGGAGACAGAGATCCAGGCAACATTGGCGTAGGTGAGGACGAGGAATTTATAATTGAGGATAATGGTAGAAAGAAGTAGACACACGAGTGGCCTGTTAGTAGTTTTAGTAGAATTAGTCAGTTTGGGCTCTGTGTTGTATGGTAATGACGTGTGCATTCGCAGTTCCTTGTCTGGCGTGGATTAGTCCTAAATACTTTACTGTGTTAGAGGGATGGGTTGGTTTGAGATGGAGTGATGGAAATCTGGACGACGGAAACGCTGAGTGCTACTACCAAAGGTAATGCCTTAGCTATTCTATGGATTTACTTGAAGTTTCCAAGTATTACACCACTCGACAATGAGTCTGAAGTGGCGTTGGAGGGAATCGTGGGAGAGTTGGTGCAGTGAGTGGTCAGGTAGCGGTGTCGTCAGCATTTTGCATGAGGTCGATGGGGAGGTTTGTGAATGTCTGAAGTGTACAGGGTGTAACGGAGGGGCGCAGGACAGAGCCTTGAGGCATACAATACATACAGTGCGGCGAAATATATGGGAGCAGGTGTTATTGACTGATGTATGTAGGAGGCGGTGATGGCGGGGCGCTATAAGGAGGACATTGTTAATTGGGAGTTTGTAGCTTGAAGGGTCGAGTTTGCTGTGCTTATTCATGGGTGTTTTGGATATCAATGGAGGCAAATATGACGGATTTCTGTTTATTTAGTTGATATGAGATAAGATGGGTGAGGTAAATAAGATGGTCGTCGATGGAATAGTTGGGACAGAAACCACATTAGGTGTTGCGAATGGAAAGGTGAGCTGCAAGGTGCTGATGGATTCGTTGGATAAGGACAGTTTCAAAGATTCTGCTGAAAAATGACGTCAAGCTAAAAGGTCGACAGGACAAAGTTTGTGAGGGTCGTTTGTTGTGTTTCAGGAAGAGCATGGCTTTGTGTTTTCTGCTGCTCTGGGTAATAACCTGCGTAGGGAATGGTATTGTAAAGGATGGAAAGGGTTTCATGATAGACTCTTGGACATTCCTTTAGGAGGTGGTAGGGAATTATATCGTGATTAGGTACAGTGTTTCGCTTTTTAGCGAGTGTTTGTGTAATGTCTTCATCTGTTATTGGCGTATGTAGTCCTGTTCACGAACAGCTGTGTAAGAACTGGAAGTCTGGTGCGAGGGATGGGATAACTGTGTTTGTACATTCAGTAGCACAGGGATTCATTAATTAACCAAAGTTGGGATCATTTGGGATGATGAATATAGCTACCTGGTAGGATGCAAAGTGGTTTGTTTTTGTGAGCTTTCTAGGAACTGGTTCTGTTTCTTGTGGGATGGCATACACGGAAATGGCGTTGTTTCCATAGAGCCTATGGAATGATTTTCAGTACTTTGCAGTTTATGATGTTTCGTTTACTTTGGTACATATTATGTGCCAGTGCCGACATCGTTTAACTTGAAAGAGCAAACGTGTCACTGGAGCTGTCGGTGGCGTGTGAACATGTCCCGGTCATGAGTACTTATGAATTCTCTGTAGACATGCTGAACTGCTCCTCCATGATACTGACAAGAAGGAGATTGAGTTAATAATTAAATCACTAAAGACCAAGAACTCTCATGGATATGACGGGGTATCTAGCAGAATACTGAAGTACTGTTCTACGTATGTTAGCCCAGTACTTAGCCATATCTGTAACTTTTCCTTTAGGAATGATAGGTTTCCTGACCGATTAAAGTACTCGGTAGTGAAGCCAATTTATAAAAAGGGGAGACAGGGATAATGTTGACAATTATAGACCTATTTCTATGCCATCGGTGTTTGCTAAAGTTATCGAGAAGGTTGTATATACAAGGTTACTGGAGCATTTAAATTCACATAATTTGCTGTCAAATGTACAGTTTGGCTTTAGAAATGGTTTAACAACTGAAAATGCTATATTCTGTTTTCTCTGTGAGGTTTTGGACGGATTAAATAAAAGGTTGCGAACGCTAGGTGTTTTCTTTGATTTAACGAAGGCTTTTGACTGTGTTGACCACAAGCAATTACTGCAGAAGTTGGACCATTATGGAGTAAGGGGAGTAGCTTACAATTAGTTCGCCTCTTACTTTAAGAATAGAAAGCAGAAGATAATTCTCCGCAATATTGAGAGTGGTAGTGATGTTCAGTCCCAATGAGGCACTGTTAAGTGGGGCATTCCCCAAAGGTCGGTGCTGGGGCCACTGCTGTTTTTATTTATATGAATGATATGCCTTCTAGTATTACAGGTGATTCAAAAATATTTCTGTTTGCTGATGACACCAGCTTGGTAGTGAAGGATCTTGTGTGTAATTTGAAACATTATCAAACAATGTAGTTCATGAAATAATTTCGTGGCTTGTGGGAAATAATTTGATGCTAAATCACAGTAAGACTTAGTTTTTAGTTTCTAACTCACAATTCAACAAGAACTGATATTTTGATCAGACAGAATGGGCATATTATAAGTGAGACGGAACAGTTCAAGTTTCTAGGTGTTCGGATAGATAGTAAGCTGTTGTGGAAAGCCCATGTTCAGGATCTTGTTCAGAAACTAAATGCTGCTTTATTTACCATTAGAACAGTATCTAAAATAAGTGACAGTTCAACACGAAAAGTAGTCTACTTCGCATATTTTCATACGCTTATGTCGTATGGTATTATTTTTTGGGGTAATTTTTCTGATTCAAAAAGGGTCTTTTTGGCTCAAAAACGGGCTGTTCGAGCTATATGTGGTTAAGTTCGAGAACCTCTTGTCGACCCCTATTCAATAGTCTTGGAATTCTGACATTGCCCTCACAGTATATATTTTCTTTAATGTCATTTGTTGTTAGCAATATTAGGTTATTCCCAAGAGTTAGCAGCTTTCACTCAGTTAATACTAGGCAGAAATCAAATCTGAATGTGGAATACACTTCCTTGACTCTTGTGCAGAAAGGAGTGCACTATTCTGCTGCATCCATTTTCAATAAGCTACCACAAGAACTCAAAAATCTTAGCAGTAGCCCAAACGCTTTTAAGTCTAAACTGAAGAGTTTCCTCATGGCTCACTCCTTCTATTCTGTCGAGGAGCTCCTGGAAGAGCCGAAAAATTAAGCAAATTCCAGTGTTACGTTGTTGATTTTCTTTATTTAAACATACGAATTGTCGCCTGAATACGTTTCTTGTATTTCATTTTATCTGTTTCTACTGTCGTGTTATAATTTCATGAATTGCCTCGTTCCATGACCATGGAGACTTCTCCTTAATTTGGTCCCACGGAACAATAAATAAATAAATAAATAAAATAAAATAAACATGATGGGATACTTGGAGAGAGGCAAGATGATGTGGAGGGAGATATTCACAGTAAAGCGGATAGATCGGAGTTGGGTGTGAATGGAAATTGCATCTGAGATGGTGTGTTGTAGGAAATGAGCCTCATTCTGTATGTCATTAAGAGTTTGAAGGTTGGTGGCTTTCGAACAGGGTATGGATTTGGACACATTATGCATTCCCGTCTGCTCAGGAATAATCCTGGATTTGTCAGGGTGGACAATTATTTCTATACATTTATTTATTTAAAGTGCTAAGATAAGGGCTTTTGCATCTTGCCCACACATCGCTTAAAGGGTGCCTAAAGGATGCTGCGTTCTCGGAATGCTATAAAACAGTTCAAGCAAATAAAATTAGTAGTTTTATTTCTACAAAGCAGAATCACAATACTTAACTTTGGAGTTACATCGGCGTCGGAATTAACACGCAAACAGTAATAGTCTTCGCTATAGACGACGTTCAAGTAAGCACTTGATATGGATCACTACTAACAGTTTGTATACTGAGTCGATCTGAGCTACTAATGTGCGGACGAGGCTGGCAGGAGCGTCGCTTATATTCACTTCTTGCATGGGGCGCTACTGGCGCGGCGCGGTCCTTTTTAGCGGGTTACTGGCTGACGTCACCGCACCGCCTTCTCTGATCTTGCGTCCTTCTTCTTCGTTCTGGCGCTTGTAGTTACGCCAGAACAAGGGCCATCTGGCCCTCTCTTATATCTGAACAGGCTTTCTACATTTTTTATATTACATGTATTACTGCTAACATGTTATCATACATTTAGAAATTAAAAATTACATTGGTGCAGGTAAAAAATAGACACATTTTCTATTCGTACATAACAGGTAAAACAACAATTAGAAATAACAGTAAGCTAGATTTTTAATTTAAAATGCTAGCAGCAATAAGCATGAGAGAAAGGGATGGAGGAAGAAGGGAGAGATGAACATGGTAACCAACAGTTAATGAATATAAGGGGAGAGAAAGTGATGTGGCTCACAGATAAAGAAATAGAGAAACGAGCTTAACTGGGAGAAAATAGGAGCATTGACATTAAGAGTGGTTTGGGTTTGGGTGGGTACACAGTAAGAGATCCGGGGAAGGACAGGTAGATAATCACTCCCAGTAAGAACAAAGACATCTACAACAGTGCTGTGTCTTAAGAGCTTAGGGGAGGCAATTGGTATAATATCTTAGTCCATGTGTGGACGGAGGTGTGGATTTTGTCGCCATTAGGGTTTTTGATAAACTGACGCTTTTTTTTCTGCACGTGTGCGGGAATACAAGTTAGGATAGGTAGTGATTATGTATGTGGTAAAGATTTGGTCTAAGTGGGGTAGAAAACAGTAAGGGATGGGATGGATGCGGCGGATGTAGATAGTTGCAGAGAAATATGGCGATTCAAAAATGGTTCAAATGGCTCTGAGCACTATGGGTCCTAACATCTATGGTCATTAGTCCCCTAGAACTTAGAACTACTTAAACCTGACTAACCTAAGGACATCACACAACACCCAGTCATCACGAGGCAGAGAAAATCCCTGACCCCGCCGGGAATCGAACCCGGGAACCCGGGCGCGGGAAGCGAGAACGTTACCGCACGACCACGAGTTGCGGACAAATATGGCGAAGATGAGGTGTTCAGTTGGATAATTTAGGAGTCGATGAGAGACGTGAAGGATATTTCCGAGATGGTCAGAAGGCTGCTCGGTCATGGGCAATGGGATTGGTATTATCAGTGCAACACAGTTGGATGGTGTGGGTTCAAAAATGGCTATGAACACTATGGGACTTAAAATCTGTGGTCATCAGTCCCCTAGAACTTAGAGCTACTTAAACCTAACTAACCTAAGGACATCACACACATCCATACCCGAGGCAGGATTCGAATCTGCGACCGTAGCGGTCACGCGGTTCCAGACTGAAGCGCCTAGAACCGCACGGCCACACCGGCCGGCGATGGTGTGGGTAAGAAGATGCTTATAGAAGCAGAGGGAGCGGATATTTGGTATAGGAAATTGTATGTTTGTAATATGTATGCTGCTCCATATTCAATCAAACAGCGAGGTGTTTCGAACCGATCAAAAATGAAGTGGGCTTGATCTTCGAATTAGCCGTGTATGCATCTCATTGGCTGGATGACGTCATAATGACATCACGGGAATAGCGCGTGTTGATGTGGCACCATCTGTGTCCATATGTTGTGCTTACACTCTCCGTCTAACGTTACTTGCAGCACCGTCCCTAGCATCGGCCTATAAATTACGAGAAGCCTTCCTCTGTGCTCTTTCTTCATCAAAAGCACTCCTCCATACATTTCCAAGAGTATCGTGTCACGTCACAACGTAAAAAAAACTGCAGTGGAAAAATTATCGTTTTGGCGACGGTTACAGCAGCCATCGTCTGGGTGTACTGCTGTGCTTTAGCTACGTGGAGTAGCTTGTATTTGTCGTAGCTGCCTGCTGTGCATGACGTTGCATCTCAGTTTTAAAAGGTCGTTGTTACTACTGCTCACCTGAGGCGGAAGGAGCGGGAACATTATTATAATAGGCTGCTACTGTATCCGGAAAGGAGATCTGCTGTTATCTATGGCTTCTGCCTTTGTTTGCTGTGATTGGTGGTCATCGGCTGGTGAGGCGTGGTCTCGTGTTTTCCTGCTGCTGGACGCAGGCCGAGGAAGTAACTCGCCGGTAGCGCTCGCATTACGTGCTGTTGGTGTGGCCTGTTGGACTCTGAGGGTTGGCAGCTACGATGGGGAAAGCTTGTATCCATCCTCTCTGTTAATTTTGTTGGGGTATTTTGGTTCAAATGGCTCTGAGCACTACGCGACTTAACTTCTGAGGTCATCAGTCGCCTAGAACTTAGAACTAATTAAACCTAACTAACCTAATGAAATCACACACATCCATGCCCGAGGCAGGATTCGAACCGGCGACCGTAGCGGTCGCTCGGTTCCAGACTGCAGCGCCCAGAACCGCACGGCACTCCGGCCGGCTTAGGGTATTTTGTTATTGCTATAGCTTCTCTGTTCTTGCATTTAGTCAAGATCGGCTGCTTTGCAATTATGCGGGTTTCGTTCAACTGAATTACCTTCCCCCATCTTGTCAGTGTTTGGCCACTACAAACTTGCTGTGCTCCCCCAGACGAACTCGTGTTCTCGTATGCGCATTGGTATCGGTCTGACGGTGTCACCGATGTACACTCCTCCACACTGACAGTCCATCCTTGTATACACCTACAGTGTGTAAAGCACCTGCCTTGTCCTTGCGGCAGGCAAGCGCGTTGCTGGCTGCAGTTTGTCAATTTATTGCCTAACTCGCCTCCTTTTATTTGTGACCATGGCTGTTTGGATCGATCTATGGTTGCAGCCATTGGCCATAAACGTTGTACACAGCCTTTTTAGCTCTTGTATTATGTTTTGAGCATCATTTAGGCGCTGCGCACAAGTAGCCAAAGAACGTATAACTGAGTTGTTCTGCGCTAGGTGGTGGTTGGATTGGGCGTGCAAATACCCATATTTCATGTTTAATTGTGCGGTACCTCTTCATCTTTAGAACTTTAATAGTACTGTCTTAATTATTCACATGGTCTTATGGGGAGCGGCCTGTACAGTAGGTGACCGGGTTCAGGTCTGATGGTATCACAGGGGTGAGCTTGAAGTTCAACTGTAGTCTCACAATTCGATTGCACTCGTTTACATGATGAGATTACCTTCCTTTCTCCCAAAATCTCTTCATTTCCTTGCTCAATTTCTCCTCTGTTCTTCTGTACAGCCTCTGTTGGTGTCATTTACCGATTTATCTGCAGACTGATGGTTCTGGAGTAGTGGTGTGACTGCAGATATGTTCTATGCAATGTAACCTATAGTAGCAGTTTCCTGAAGGTCTTGTCCAGTTCCAATAAGCCAATGGCTCTGAACTCTCATGTAGATGACAAGACCGAGAATTTTATTTTATTTTATTGTAATTTTGGAATTTACACAATCTTCCTTTGATTCTCAGTTTAAATGATTTAGGATGATTTCTCCTGGGTAACTGATGTATTTAGCCAAATTCAGCAATAACAGGATGTCCATCAAAGTTCTCAGTAGTTTACTCCGTATGAGTATTAACATGCGAGATTTGGAGTGCCATTTTGGTGGCAGTACTGTATTTGTTATTCATCTTTTTAATCTACTCCCTTAAGGTATAGGCGACATACTTGGGTACTTCTTAATACGCTGCGCAGCATTCAAGATTACTGAGTGTGATTTAGGCGAAAAATGTCCTCATAAATTGACTGTGAATTATTCTCGGTGATTAGGCCTTATCATATTCAATTTTTTTTCCGAAAGCTGAATTTTCGAACTCTCTCCTGGGATCTTCTTCTGGTGTCCCGAGGTGGCTGAACACTGTGTGCAGAAAGGTGTTTTCCGTGCTTTTTCCAAAGAAGTGGAGTTACATGGTAAGAGCTCCACAGGTTCTCATTGATGAGCAGTAATCATTGGGAAGGTACTGATAGCTGGTAATCAACGACGGACCACCTGTAGTGGCTGAAACATTTTACCTAATAAGTCCATCATACTTTTATTAGTGAAAGCGACACCGATATTTGGCAACGTGATTCACAGAATGATCCTAGGAGAGGAGTCGCGACGTTGAGATTTGGACAACACGTTTATTATGTGAGATATATCAAGTGGCAGAAAATTTTACCTTTAATGGCAATGTCCACATAACCGTGTGTTTGCCTTTACATATGGGGCAGTCAAATGGAAATGTGACAGTAAGAAAAAGTAAGTAAGCTCTTCATTATTATTAATCACCGCAGCTGTTAATATATTTATGCCAATGTGAACCAGGATTGTCGATGCCCTCATAGAAAAATGTTTGCGGTTGTCTATGGAACCATGATTGTATACAGGCGTGCACGTCTTAGCCAGAAACAAATTGAAGGCTACGAATGTCTTGCTTCATGGCTCGAAAAATACGGAAATCGCGTGTGGAGAGACCAAAACTGTATGAAGGATGTGTAGAGGCTTCCCCGCGAAACCTCTGCAGTGGATCCACATTTTGGCAAGGTTGTTTTGGCTACTTCGAGAATTTCCATTCAAGAAAAGTAGGCCACTGAATTTGTGCTGAGGTCCTCAGATGCAGAGCGTCCATTCCAGCGTATCCGTACCCAAAGACTGGAAGGTCGCACAGGTCACACCAATATTCCAGAAAGGTACTAGGAATAATCCACTAAATTACAGGCCCATATCGTTAACGTCGATATGCAGTAGGATTTTAGAACATATATTGTGTTCGAACATTATGAATTACCTCGAAGAAAACTGTCTACTGACATACAGTCAACATGGGTTTAGAAAACATAGTTCCGGTGAAACACAACTAGCTCTTTATTCACATGAAGTGTTGCGGACTATTGACAAGGGATATCAGGCCGAGTCCGTATTTATGGATTTCCGCAAGACTTTTGACACTGTACCACACAAGCGGCTTGTGGTGAAATTGCGTGTTTATGGAATATCGTCTCAGTTATGTGACTGGATTTGTGATTTCCTGTCAGAGAGGTCACAGTTCGTAGTAATTAACGGAAAGTCACCGACTAAAACAGAAGTGATTTCTGGGGTTCCCCAAGGTAGTGTTATAGGTCCTTTGCTGTTCCTTATCTATACAGACGATTTGGGAGACAATCTGATCAGCCGTCTTAGGTTGTTTGAAGATGACGCTGTCGTTATCGGCTAATAAAGTCATCAGATGATCAAAAGAAACTGCAAAACGATTTAGAAATGATATCTGAATGGTGCGAAAAGTGGTAGTTGACTCTAAATAATGAAAAGTGTGATGTCATCCACGTGAGCGCTAAAAGGAACTCGTTCAACTTCGGTTACACGATAAATCAGTCTAATCTAAAAGCCGTAAATTCAACCAAATACCTAGGTATTACAATTACGAACAACTTAAACTGGAAGGAACACACACTGCGTTTTATTGGTAGAACACTTGGAAGATGTAACAGACCTACTAAGGAGACTGCCTACACTACGCTTGTCCGTCCTCTTTTAGAATATTGCTGCGCGGTGAGGGATCCTTACCAGATAAGAGTGACGAGGTACATCGAAAAAGTTCAAAGAAGGGCAGCACGTTTTGTACTATCGCGAAATATGGAAGAGAGTGTCACAGAAATGACACAGGATTTGGGCTGGACATTATTAAAGGAAAGGCGTTTTTCGTTGCGACGGATTCCTGTCACGAAATTACAATTACCAACTTTCTCCTTCGAATGCGAAAATATTTTGTTGACACCGACCTACATAGGGAGAAACAATCATCACGATAAAATAAGGGAAGTTAGAGCTCGTACGGAAAGATATAGGTGTTCGTTCTTTCCGCGCGCTATACGAGATTGGAGAGAATTGTGAAGGCACTTAACTGAGATTTGCAGAGTATCCATTTAGATGTAGATGATGGCATTGCATTGATTTGTAAGTTACAAAAATAAATAAAATCTGGTATTCCAAGTCAGTATTCAATGTGTTTTTCTTTGTGAACTTGTTCCAATCACTTTCTTAAGTTTGTTAATGAATAGTGTATCACAAGGTTAAAATGCTCATCAGTAAAATCAGTTTACAGAAAGAGACGATAAATAAGGCCGATATCCTTGCTACTGTTCTTTAACAGGGTTTATTTGAGAAGGCGAAGAATAAGAGAGTACAGACACATCTCTGTATCTATAATTTGTTTTCATATCTGTGGTCTGGCTTCAGGAAAAAAAAATGGCTCTGAGCACTATGCAATTTAACGTCTGAGGTCATCAGTCGCCTAGAACTTAGAACTACTTAAACCTAACTAACCTAAGGACATCACACACATCCATGCTCGAGGCAGGATTCGAACCTGCGACCGTAGCGGTCACGCGGTTCCAGACTGAAACGCCTAGAACCGCACGGCCACTCCGGACGGCCTTCAGGAAAAGATAATCAACATGAAATAAAAGTAAATGAGGCACGAACAGGACATAAAGGGGAGCTAGGAACAGCAGATATCTGTCCTGATTTAACAAAGCGTGTTACTGCGTGGACCATATTTACTTTTGATTGGCGGCCGGTGTGGCCGTCCGGTTCTAGGCGTTTCAGTCTGGAACCGCGTGACCGCTACGGTCGCAGGTTCGAATCCTGCCTCGGGCATGGATGTGTGTGATGTCCTTAGGTTAGTTAGGTTTAAGTAGTTCTAAGTTCTAGGGGACTGATGACCACAGATGTTAAGTCCCATAGTGCTCAGAGCCATTTGAACTATTTTTTTTTACTTTTGTTTAAATTGAAAAATTTTAGGGTTAGGAAAACATAAACCGTTATTAGTTTCTTATCTAGAAAAAAGCAAACAGAAAGCTGTCCCTCAGTGTCAACAAACAGCTGATAGGTTTGGTTCTGACTGGTGTTGTAAATTGGGAGGTGGAGCCAGTCACAGTGTTTTGGATCAGGTGCTTTTCTTAACACTTATCAGTGATATGACCCTAAACAAGGCGGGTGATTCATTTTTTTCTTTCTGCAGTGACTCTGAAAGACGCGCAATGCAATTTACATAATATAGCAAATAGGACTGTGAATAACACTAGATCGTTGTTCTCAGAAAATATACCAAAGCTTGGCTGCAAAAGACACAGTGCACACAATTTCTCATACGGAACTCTCAGAGAAGAGAAACTGTGTTTCGTCATGTGGTGAAATAATCGGCTATGTCAAACTATTTGAATTTTTAGGACTGAAAAGCTGTCTTAAAATTATCATATTTCAGATATTGTACAGAATAATCTCCACAATCCCTGATGCTGAAACATGGAAGCTTACGTTATGTACATTTGTTTAACTATACTGTAAGGTATATAATTATTATACGTGGGTATATACTTATAAAGAGAGGAAGGGCATCCGCCGGCCGTTGTGGCCGAGCAGTTCTAGGAGCTTCAGTACGGAACCGCGCTCCTGCTACGGTCGCATGTTCGAATCCTTCCTCGGGAATAGATGTGTGTGATGTCCTTAGGTTAGTTAGATTTAAGTAGTTCTAAGTCTAGGGGACTGACGACCTCAGATGTTAAGTCCCATAGTGCTTAGAGTCACTTGAGCCATTTTTGAAGGGCATCCGGTCACACGCTTAAATCAGTCATGCTAAATCAGCTCATTATCAGGCCGACCCACTGTAGGTAGAAATATAACAGCCGATTTTTTCCAATACGAAACCAGCAACTGCGTTCTTGTTGTGCTTTCGCCCATTTATTTTTGGGTCGGAACTTTTGTACGTCTCACACGGAATCTCGCCCTCGGCCAAATATATAAACTGAAATTTCTAGGTAAAAATGAAGAGTTTCTTGCCATAGAAGTTCATCTCAGGTTCATGTAAGTTCTAAAACAATTTATAGTACTATGTTCCATTTGCTAGCATTAAATAAATCATTAATTAATCCGTAATAATGACGAATGAGCTCCATGGCTACGTATCATTACATTATTTGAGGAAATACAATAACCATGTGAGTGCCTGCTGTATTTTTTCAAATAATTAAATAATTCATTTGTTGATCTAGGCACCCAGCAATCTATAACTCTGCACGCTAGAAAATCTCAAATACCCAACAAACAGTGGAGTACACTGAATCGATCGGGAAAATATTATAAATTGTAACAGCTCAGCATTCAATTTAGACTGACGTTGTCCGTTTTGTGGTTTATATCATCCACTGACTGGAACATCCCAAAATATGCTTATTTATTATCAGTTCATCGCTGTTTTATATTTCAATTCGAAAAGTTTTGAGCAATGTCACCCGCCTTCAAATCATGTCTCGTAGTTTCACAATAAGCTGTCCTGATTACATACTAAACTGCTCTAATGGAACTGTCAGTTCACTGTGAGATACTGATAGTTCAAAGAGGGCAAGTTTTTCTATAATTACGAGATATGATCCGAAGACGGATGCCATTAGCCAAAATCGGTCATTTTTAAATAAAAAACATCGAAGAAGAGACAAAAAAGTCTACTTTGTGTAAATAAGAATCGCGGATATCTCCCTGTGACAAATACGTCCAGTTTTGAAGTAGTTAAGTTTGTGCGCTTGACAAGTACTTCGATGTCAACTACATGCGTTAAATTATTATTTCTCGCTTTCATAGTGGAACTTTTTGCAATTTTGTACATTACTCCGAAGACTACCTGAAGTATCGTGTTAATATCGCCGAGACTAGAACTATCCCGTCAGAAATCTGTGGACATGTTAAACTTCCAGGATATCTTTCTACGGTATTTCACTTTTTTTCCGTACTGTCTTTCCACACAGCACACACATCAACTCCTTTGGTATCCAGTAATCTCTCGAACAACAGACATGATTTTTCGTTTGTATGTAGCTCCGGCCGTGAAGGCCCAAGGGATGTCTGTCGGCCGCCCTGTCATCCTCTGCATTACGGCGTCATGCGGTGCGTATGGAGGGCCACGTGGTCAGCACACCGCTCTGCCGGCAGTTTTGCAGACTTTCCAGACCGTAGAACCGCTGATACTCGGTAAACTAGCTCCTCAGTTGGCACCAAGAGGGTGTGTGCGTCCCGTTCCAGTACCACCAACAAGGAAAAATTCCTGAAAGTACCGTGACCTGAACTCGCGTCTTCCGCGTGGTAGCCACCTACACTGACTGCTCAGCTACAGATGCAGACTGGTCAGGACACGGCGGATGCATAAAAACGGAACAGTAATGGTCAAAGTACACTTGCACCAAATACACATCGTGCTACTTTGTTTTCCGTGTCCCCTACGGAAAATGCCGCAGAGTGAGCGACGTCGAGTAGTTGTGGCACAGGATCTGCGTTCAGGAAGAGCGGAGTTCAAACTCGCGAACGAATATCCAGGATCAGGTCTTTCGCTCCTTTCACTAATTCCCAGCAGGTGCATTCCATGGTGGTTCAGCAAGTTATATCCTTTCGCGGCATTGACCAATTAAGCTACTTCTTGACGCGATTGAAAGATAATCTTCAGTTTAAAGACATACGTGGCATACAACTCCATTGTCGAGTACTTGAGGGGAACTGCATCAGAGAGTGTTTGGGAGTTGAAGAACAGGGCTCCTGCTTTAACTCTGCTGTCTACGGCTTCCTGTATCTCGTTAGATAGGTCAGATAGGTACACCAGCAGCTAACGAAAGGCATCACTCATGATGTACGTCAGCGTGATGGTCGGTTTTACCCGTCTTGCAGTTTTATTAACTGCGCACATAGCGAATCAAATGGTTACCCGGTCACCCTATTAAGATAGCAGTTTGCTTATCGAACGACTTGCAGGGTGAACAAAAAATTTGATTTTCAATGTCGTAATTATTGACTGAATTTCAAAATCTTAAATTCTGTCGTAACTGACTCATTAAGAGGTTAATGTTACGTTAAAGATTTAACACAATAAGACAAGTATTGAAATTAGAAACTGTGTATGTGTCTCGATGTACGTAACTCGTGGAGCGCGTATCACTCGCAAGGAATCACTTGAGTGTGAGGTCGTCAGCTCAGTCTTTAGTAAGGTTCATTTGGCCCATCCGGTTAGCCTTGCGGTCTAACGCACGAATCCGCCCGGCGGACTTCCGTCGAGGTCCGGTGAGCTGGTCAGTCTGTGGATGGCTTTAAGGCGGTTTTCTATCTGCCTCGGCGAATGCGGGCTGGTTCCCCTTATTCCGCCTCAGCTGGACTATGCCGGTGATTGCTGCGCAAACAAGTTCTCCACGTACGCGTACACCACCATTACTCTACCACGCGAACATAGGGGTTACATTCGTCTGGTGTGAGACGTTCCGTGGGGGGGGGGGGGGGGGGGGGGGGGGGAGCGGGGGTCCACTGGGGGCCAAACCGTACAATAACCCTGAAAGAGTGGTGAGTGGTTCGGTGTGGGGCGGCGGAGGGGTGAAGTGGACTGCGGTAGTTGTCGTGGGGTTGTGGACCACTGCGGCTATGGCGGGGACGGAGCCTCTCCGTCGTTTCGAGGCCCCTGGTTAACGTACAATACAATACATGCAATACAAAGTTCATTTGAAAGTGTTGAGTTAAAAGTTATGATAGGAAAAGGTATTACCTGCTAATGACCCATCACATGCATCAGGAGGGCGACAGAAAAAGAGTGTGCAGGAGCTGCAGAGGTAACATTTGATGGGATGTACGTATTATACTTCACAAAATGGGAACCGTCGACACTTAGTAAATAGTCAAAATAAACCATTAACTTGCATCACGAACACTGTATGAAAAATGTTGTGCCACAGTGATCACAAATGTTCATACAATGAAGATCGATGACTAACTAGAAACAGTGCAGAACGTTCATCTAGGTATCCACTCTTAAAGGATGCTTATAGAATCATACTGATGTAATGAGGTGAAGAGAACTGATTAAATGTGGTGGCATCAACCAAATTCAGTCTGTCGTGGAGCTTACCATGAAACTGGGTATCCTTTAAAGCGTAGCTGCAGGTAGTATGATAATATGTTGTATAGACATGGAGAAAACGAACATCCAGAGGCTGAATTTGTCCAGTGGTTCCAGGTCTTATGACCTGCATTGTCACACACTTTTCAGAAGTATGATTTTTATAAGCAGACCCGGAATCAAGCAAAATCAAGCTATTTTCACCATATGTTGGCCACTGCTCATACCACAGTTATAATTCTCAAATATCCATTTTTCCACTCTCGCTGACGTAAATATTCCATTGTCCCCTAGCAAGATTACGCACACGAGGAGGAATCGTATGAGACAGAACATCTACAACTTCTCGCAACACAATAATAACTTTCCAGCCAATTTATAATCCATATTAAAAGCTGGCATAATTATATACGAACGCTTTAAGGCATTGATGTTAGTTGATCTTGATACAACTCTGTTGCTACCTTCAATTTCCAGGGTTCCATTCATATGCATTTCCTCTTCAAATTCCGTTTGGTCGGAGTTAAAAACAAATTCCTTACTGAACGACGGGAAAAGTTCGCTTATCTCATCTACGAATTTTCGATCCGATTCCGCAGTTTGCTATGAATCATCAAATCGACACTTTGTTTGAGACTTCGTCATCGTACGTTTTCTTATTCTGTAGCGCAGTTGGAAGTTATGTAACCATCCACTGCTTTCCTTGAAATTATTTAATCTACGGCTCACGCCGTTTTATATGCATAACGCAGTAGGTCACTACCATGCGCATCCTGTCGATTGTATCGAGCATTCTTTAAACGCACAAATATCAGTTTTTGTTACAAGTGCGATCTGTCTTCCTTTGAACATCCGGAGTTGTTCTTATGCACTACACTGTCATGTTGCTGCGGACTTATTAGAAATCTGTTCATAATTGGTTTTTACTATGCTGCGGATGACCTTCCATGTACGTAATTACGTTTAGTACCCTCTCCTTGTACAACTTTTATCCTTTACTACGTTTCACTGGAGGCGGGATTTGTGGCTCCCTGACCGACAAGGATCATGAACTACATGGCTTGACACCTATTTCAGTATCATTTTCACTTGTTACGCACCTATCGCCAAAATTGTACTGTCTGTGTACATTGTCCACTCACTCACCAGCGGAAACGTGCCACTTCTTTCTCACTTTCGACTAAGCAGTTCAATTAAGCTCCGTAGCCTCATGCTGTGCTCACCATTGGATACCTCCAGTCCCGCCTCTGTTGCCATTAGCAGCCCATATTGTGGTTGCATAGTAGACAGTATGCGGGGCGTAGAATGCCGTAAACATGACTGGCCTTTTGCGACCTCGCACTCAAGGGATTCCTTGTCTGAATACAATCATCCAATCATAGCGAATGAGAGCACTTAGCGACGGCCAGTAAGACTTACCCATAATTTCAAACGTTTCCGAAACTTTCTTCTTGATGACACCTACCACAAATTAATGAAAGGGAAAAATCTAATAAGATCGCTCACTACATTTTCAGTGTTTAGCCAGTTATACTTCAGCGTTAAGCATGAGGTCTCAGTTTATTATTTCGTTGGTACTAACTCCATTCGCAACACATTTTACAAACAGTATCTATTTAAGACACCGAATCTACCCGAAAAATTAAGTCATTGTGAGACACATAGTTTAGGAGATAGGAAGTCGTAAACAATGAGATACGCGGAAAACTAGCTTGTATTTAGTCGGAGCGCAAATTGCCCAGACTATTGTACTCAAGTGTTTGATAATGAGAGCACTTAACAACTTCCAACAAACTTTATACATAATTTCAAACATTTTCCTAACTTCTTTCTCGCTAACAGACCCACAAAATAATTACAGTTTTGCGTGTTCGACCATAAAGGTTCTACTTGCTTTACGTCAAATACTAAACCTATTAACTCATTCGTAAGGTAATCAGACATTTGAAATTGTTTTGTGCACGGAAGTTCGATTATTAAAAGAGCTGCGGTGGGGGTTTCTGGTATTGTACAAACAACAATTCGCAGGTTATTGTAGTCCGAAATAAGTCCCTCAACATTTTTTGCTTTTTCATTCGTTTGGGAGGCAGGCTATCCTGCTTCAGATCAATACACCTACTCCTCTTCATCGTCTCTGAAAGTGTTTACCATGTTCGCGGAAACGTTCTATATGTATATAATTCTAGGATCTTGTTCTACGATCTTCCCGGCAATCACAATAGTATGGTCAGGTTCAAATGCCAATGACATCCTACGCTCGACTGCCACACTGTCAGACAGTACAGTTTCTGACGACATGGACTCACTTTTAAGGTCGACGTGTTCCACTTGAAGGAGCAACTGTAGGATTTTACGACACCTCCACTTTGTGTATGCTTTTCTCTGAGGAAAAATCGTATTTACAAATTCTCCGTCCTGTTCTCAGACACAGGTTTCAGCAACTGGAGATTTATGACTCGTTCAGTATGCAAACGACGACAAAAACACTTGTCTGGTAAACGTTTGTTTTCAGGTGTTTTGCTGTGAGCTTTATCTACTTTGCGGGTGTTTACATCCCGCTATAGCGGAAGCTCACGCGAACCGTGAGAACGAAGCGGCGAGAAGACCGGCGTAGCCGCGACCCGCACGAGCCACCCGCGACTGGATCCGACAGCGTAGGATGACCGGCGGGAACGGGCGTTCTGCGGCTCGCAGGTAATTGGCCAGCGAATGGGAAAGACTCACGCTAAGCTGGCGAGCAAAGGGTCGCGGAAGCAGGCGGCCGTGCCGCGTCGGGTATTTCCATGTCAGTGACCTCTCTACGGAAAACGTGTCCTTTTGTGCTTCGGGAAACGGAAACCAGTAGGCGGACGAAAGGAACTTTCCGTCGGTGAAACACACTAATCGTTCATCACTATCTACCCGTAGGATGATGCAGAGTAGCTGGCAATGCATATTGTGTAAACTACCATCGTGGTGGAAGAGAGATCATGGTTCATTGTTCTGTTGTCGAGGACGTTCTTATTTATTTACTATGCTATAAACAGACAGATCAATGAGGGAGAAAAATAAAGATAGTTGAGGGGTCCAATAAATACAGACAGCCCGCATCTCGTGGTCGTGCGGTAGCGTTCTCGCTTCCCACGCCCGGGTTCCCGGGTTCGATTCCCGGCGGGGTCAGAGATTTTCTCTGCCTCGTGATGGCTGGGTGTTGTGTGCTGTCCTTAGGTTAGTTAGGTTTAAGTAGTTCTAAGTTCTAGGGGACTTATGACCACAGCAGTTGAGTCCCATAGTGCTCAGAGCCATTTGAACCATAAATACAGACAGACATCTACAAAGAGATAACACATTAATAGGTTTATCAGAATGACAAATACTCCTACGGTAACACAAAAAAGGCGAATATCTTCTGGGCAGATCTAAGGATGTCAAAGTAGGGAACTGGCTTTTCGACTTATCTGGTAGCTTCAAAGATATTTAAATCAAAATATTTTGACACATCGGCGCTTATTTACTTGTTAGTATTACTACCCATGTCATGTATTACAACGCATCGTGTTAAGGAACGTAATGAGGTGCACGATGTCAAGTCGTATAACATGACACATGCTATCATGCCATCCAGAGTGACAACTGACAAGTCGTGCAATATGACACAACGTGTCATTAAAGTTTAGTATGCATGCGTCCCCACTCAGGACAACTTTCTATTGTAGATGCACCTCCACTCTCGGATACTTCCTGTCGTACATGCATCCCACTTTCCAGAAGCAAGTAAGTTTGTATCTATTTGTTCTTACACCCCTCACCATACATGTTTCAAGGCGTGGATCTAAGAGAGCTTACAGCAATGGGAAGTAGGGTTAACTCGCGAAAAAGCGCCAACATGTCAATATGTTTTGATTTAAATGCCTTTGAAGCTACCAGATAAGCCGAAAAGCTATTTCCTTTCCTTACAGCCGGCCGTGGTGGCCAAGCGGTTAAAGGCGCTACAGTCTGGAACCGCGCGACCGCTACGGTCGCAGGTTCGAATCCTGCCTCGGGCATGGATGTGTGTGATGTCCTTAGGTTAGTTAGGTTTAAGTAGTTCTAAGTTCTAGGGGACTGATGACCTTAGAAGTTAAGTCCCATAGTGCTCAGAGCCTTTCCTTACATCCCTAACTCTACACAGGACATACTCACATTTCTTGTGCTACGCTAGCAGTATTTTTCATTCTGTTTCCGAGCTTTTACCCAACCATAATTTTGTCATTAGACCGCCATACCTTGGAAACCGATGTAGAATTATGTCGACTCGGGCGACAGCTGATCCGGTATAGGTTTTTTAAATCGTCTTTCGAACCATGCTGCTTACGTCGTGGCAACGGATTAAGGTTTCACAAAACAACAGAACGGCCATTACTTACACGTATTTGTCTACCTTCTTACAAAATTTTAACCAATTAACACAAATTTGAAACATAGAAATGGTGCACGTAAAAAACTCACAAAAAACTTTTTTTGTAAGTAAAATGCGAATGAAACTGCATTTTACATGCTGCATTTAGCTCGACTTTAAATCATGGTATCTTGATAAGAGATAAAGATTATTGGATTGAAAAATTCGTTTTGACTTGGTACAATTTATCTCTCTCTCTTCGTGCAGAGTTTGAACCGATACGTACAAGTTTCAAGTGTAGAAGTTGTGCATTGCAGAAACCTCTCAGGACCAAGATTCTTTCTGACGGTTAAAACCTGTATTACGCCAAGATTCGATACACCGATAGATCAAATCTGAACCATCAATCTCGCTCCAGCCCGGAGTTATTTATGGGTAAATGTTTTTGCACGTAGAATCCTTACCAACGTTTTTGCACGTAAAATACGAACGGCGCAGATACAAATGGTGGAATTAGCCGAGCATTAGTTTCAGCCAAATTAAAATCTTTTGCGAAAGGAATAGATTTGCACAATTTGCATGGGGGCCAGCTGAGGTTCGTCGTTCAAACCTTACTTAATATACAGCAGCATAGCTTCAGTGAAACATGTTCGATGGCTATACAAATGGGCGCTGGTCCGGGCTAAACTAGAAAGTATTCATCCCATGTTGCTTCAGCGCTGTAACGATTTACAGTATGTACATGTAATAACTAAGCTAAACATAGATTTTAATAGTGCAGGTTATTCCGTGGTGCTGAGTTACATACAGACACACCAACGAATGTTCTTGACAGTTTTAAACAGTCTTGAATTGTCATACACGCCGCTAGTTTCCGAATATTAGTAATGGTTATTAGCGTCATACTACATCGATGTATTTTCCTCACCGCAATCTTCCTTATTAACGTTGATAAGTCTGTAAGTACAGAGAACCTCCATGGCGAAGCTCTGAGTGTGGCTGCTTGCAAAGACGGGCTGTCCACATAGAGTTACAAGCCGCCAGGGCATATTATTTCAGCGTATTCTGGTGGTGGGTATGTGTGGCGTCCACCATCAGAGACCACGAGCAATGGAACAGCGAGACAGCCGGCAGCACGCTGGCAGGATGTTTAAATGTGCCTTCTCCCGCGTAACTGTGAGCAGCACCTTGCGTGCCAGGCGCATTCAAAGAGGATGATGGCGATACTGCTGTGACTTCTTATCATCTACTTAAAATCGAAAGAGGGAAACCACAGGTATATGTGGCTTACAGCCAACTGTTGAGTCTCAACAAAAAATTACCCTGCCTACACGGTACTTGCGGTTGGTCTTGCACAGAATAACGTGGCCACAAAGCAGAAAAGCGTTCCCGTCGTTGGCGCAGCGCGAGTACACACCATTGTCCCGGTAGGGCGGCCGTCTCTGTTGAGTGTCGCCTGCCCGATCTGCGCACTTCGAGCGTCCGCATTGCTACCTCTTTACTACATAGCCTGACGATGCACTCTTCCTGAATTATAAGTGCAAGGAAATTTCTTCATAATCAGGCATGTGCGAATATATGCACTGCCATTAAATTTATGTTTGGAAAGGCAAACTATAAAGTAAAAATCTCATTAAAAACTGTGAGAGAATTGCAGGATCCAATAACTATCCCAATATATAGCATAGTTACAAGTACTCCTCAAAGATTAACTGGTTTCCAAACATGGAAAAGATGAAGGAAATTATATTTGTATTTAATACTAGCTTAGCATCGCTCACATAAACTGTGTGGTATGCACAGATTTTTTTGCCTTCCTTTAATTGAATTTTTATGTTGTTCATAAACTGCAACATCTTTTAAACTTTTCACGCCATGGAAGCATGATCTTTACCGAATGTATTTTTGACTAAAGAGCGATTTTAGTAACTGGAGTCCAAATTGTTTGTTAATCATGCCGTTTGCACACTTACGGTGATGTTTCTATAGAAACTTTCATCGTATAACACATATGTCTTAATGTCTAACCGAGAAGTGAAATACCCATTTTCGTAAATTTAGCTTTAAAACATTTTTAATATAATAAAATATTTTGTCAAAAATTTTCATCCACTGTTTCAGCGCCTTAGGAATTGAAGTTCCAAAAAAAAAAAAAAATAAATAAATAAATAAAAAAAAATGAAACACGTACATTAGTCGCATTAATTCTGGATACCTTGTTCGAAATTTAATTCATTCTGACATCCCGAGATATAAGCAAGCTTTGGTATATTAAATTAATAAATTACGCTTTCATTTTTTGTTTGTGGATGTCCAACTGACTATTCATCATTTTAAGAGAATGTGATGCCAACGGCCTTGCAGCAGTGGTGACACTGGTTCCCTTAGATCACCGAAGTTAAGCACTGTCGGGCTTGGCTAGTACTTGGATGGGTCACCGTCTGGGTCTGCAGAGTGCTGTAGGCAAGTGGGATGCACTCAGCCCTTGTGAGGCCACTTGAGGAGCTACTTGAATGACAAGTGGCGACACCAGTCACGAAAACTGACAACGGCCAGGAGAGCGGTGTGTTGATAACATGCCACTCCGTATCCGCACCTGGTAACGCATAAGGGCTGAGGATGACACAGCGGCCGGTGGGTACCGTTGGATCTTCAAGGCCTGATAGGGCAGTGTGTGTTTCTTTTTTTTTGGAGAATGCGATCTTATATTTTTAATTAAAAATGAAGAAATCGACTTAACTGACAACGCTTAAGAAACTTCACTGTTTTACCTGTTTGTGCAGCTGTTTGTAATTTGTTCTGTTCGGACAAATAAATGAATAAAGCGTGCAGGATGAGATCGTTCTGATCATTGTTGTATCTCCAGTAGTAATAATACATTTAAATGTAAGGTTTCTTTAGTGTGAGCTAAGTTGAGACGGATGGCGGATTGAAAACTTCGTCTCCTGAGCCTAAA
Source organism: Schistocerca nitens (assembly GCF_023898315.1). Lineage (NCBI taxonomy): Eukaryota > Metazoa > Arthropoda > Insecta > Orthoptera > Acrididae > Schistocerca > Schistocerca nitens. The sequence goes on from NC_064615.1 coordinate 732,568,296, forward strand.
CGAGCTGGTTAGTCACCAAGTAAACTGAATAAGGCAGTAAAATTCCATGAAGACGATTATAAATATGCAGAAATAGCAAAAAGTTTTAGCTGAGGTGGTATAACGTCTGGTGGGAGGAAGATACTGGGTCAGTCAAAACTCGAGGAACTGGCAGAAAATCAATATTGGCTAATCAAGACTGTTGTAGAATCTGCCACCATTTTGCGCAAGATCTTCCGTTTACCGCAAAAGACATAAAGAGCAGCTTGAAGACTTCAGGGGTTGAAGTTCCTGATCGAAACTTTGCGAAAATGGTTTGTGATGGAGGACTCCGAGGAAATTTTATCGAAACAAAATGCAGAGGCAGAAACGTGTGCAATGGGCATTAACACCCTGGGAAGTTACGCAAGCAGACCGGGACAGAGTTTATTTGTGAGTGTCGAGACTAAGATCAGCATCTTCTGAAGTGGTGGAGTTAAGTTCGTTCGTCATTCACTAGGTGAAGACGTTAATGCTTCAGGGACCATTGCCACTATGAAGCATCCCACCAGTGTCATGGTGTGGGGCTGCATGACAAGTCATGACACTGGACGTCTGGCAACATTATCGTAAAAATTACCAAGTCAAACTTAAGTGTGGAAATTCCCGCCCTCTGTCCGTGATTTGTTTGAAGCTAACAACCAGCAGTGCATCTTTCGGCAAAACAGAGTGTCATGTCATACCGCGAAAACCAATAGTAAATGGTTCGCGACCATCAAATTAGTATGCTGCCTCGGCCTGGCAGCAGTTAGGACCTCACCCCGACTGAGAACTTGGGTTCAAATGGCTCTGAGCACTATGCGAGTTAACTTCTGAGGTCATCAGTAGCCTAGAACTTAGAACTAATTAAACCTAACTAACCTAAGGACATCACACACATCCATGCCCGAAGCAGGATTCGAACCTGCGACCGTAGCGGTCGCTCGGCTCCAGACTGTAGCGCCTAGAACCGCACGGCCACTCCGGCCGGCTTGAGAACTTGGGAACAATCCTTAAAAATCATGGTTACACGACAGAATCCCAGTAACAAGAGGGAGCTCGTGGAGGCTACCGTCAGTTCGTGGTTCAGAGTGATCAGACCAGAACATCTTCGACATTTGGTGGAATTGATGCTGTGCAGAGTCGAGGGAGTGGTTGAATCAAAAGGATATCCCACAAAATGCGACGGAATACTGCAGTAACTTTAATGACATTTAATTTGTAATTTTCTCAAATCGTTGTTTCATTTTTTAAATGTTTGATTAAATTTTTATACATGACCGTTGATTTTCAAATAGTGAACATTAAGGCATGTTTTCTGAAACTTTATAGTGAATTGTACTGAATATTTAACTAAAGTAAATTCCTGAGTGCAATATTGAATTAATCTCTAAAAAGTGTCCATAATTAATGCCACTACTGCATTTTTTATTTCTAACAAAGAAGTCAAATACAACTTTCATAGACCGACCGACAGTGCAACCATATCGGCAGCCTATTGGCGAGGGAATCATTTTCATGCGCGACAATTCGCGCACCCATCGTGCTCATCTTGTGAATGACTTTCTTCAGGATAACTGCATCGCTCGACTAGAGTGGCCAGCACGTTCTCCAGTCATGAACCCTATCGAACATGCCTAGTATAGATTGGAAAGGGCTGTTTATGGACGTCGTGACCCACCAACCAGTCTGAGGGATCTACGCCGAATCACTGTTGAGGAGTGGGACAATCTGTACCAACAGTGTCTTGATGATCTTTTGGATAGTATGCCATGACGAATACAGGCATGCATCGATGCAATCTGGACCACCACCTCTGAAGGTCTCGCTGTCACTGTATGGCGATACAACATGTAATGTGTGGTTTTCATGAGCAATAAAAAGGAAGGAAATGATGTTTATGTTCATCTCAGTTCCAATTTTCTGTACAGGTCCCGGAACTCTCGGAACCGAGGTGATGCAAAACTTTTTTTGATGTGTGTGTATAAATATCTTGTCAGCAGAGTATAAACTATATTAGTCTTGATCACACGTTTGTACAAATATGACCGTTTTCCATAGCTCAAGCACTTGTTTGCATATGCAAAACACACAGAAGAAATATTGTTCGTAATAGTACTGACTATTTAAAAAATGAACTGTATAAAAAGATATGATCTTGACAGAGAAGATACCATTAGTATCTCGTTACAGTGATTAAGCCGTCACATGTAGTACAAACACGAAGTGTGTCATTAAAACAGCCGTGAGTTCTGTGATTCTACTATTTACGACAAACTCACATTTGCTAGACGGCATAACAGTGTGCTCAGTTAGATGGTTAAATTTGTAGTATACGTAGATACACAATTAACCAAAATACACTAGGAAACGAATGTCAGCAATTAAACAGACGGCTATAAAAGAATTCCACAACTGACAATCATAACATGTGGAGAGGTTATATGAGAGAAGGTAGAACACATATGCTAAACGAGAAAGCTGTCATTTGACAAGTGATAAGCTCTCGCTGCAGAATAACATCCGTGTCGCGTTCCCCAGTGCAGTATTAAAAAATTTAATCAGTTATCCTGGGTAACACGACTCTCAGTCTGTCACCCATTGAGCAGGTGTGGGACTTGATGGAACGGCTTCGTATGTGGTTTGTACTACTGTCAACATGTATTGGTTAACTGCAACAACTGGTGGCAGAAATGCGACAGTTGTGGGCTCACAGGCTTGTGCTTCAACTAGAGGAGTATGGAAAAAATTCGGCTACTGATTTATTCCTGGCGTTTAAGCGACACTAGCGCAGTAACCACTAACCTGTAGCTGCAGGTAACAGATGTGCGTTTGACCAATCACTTGTGACTAGTCAGTGTTAAGTAACGTATGTTGCGTGTCAACGCTGTGTGACGAATCGCAATGAAGCAACATCTATAAATCAAGTGTTCAGTACATTCTCCAGAATCTTTTTAAGAGAAAATGTGTGTATGCAAAGTTTGTCCAGTAGATCGCGCCTCCTGAACAAAAACAGTGTCACGTGAATTCATGCAGAGACTTGATTGAAATGTAAAACAAAGACCATTCTTTTCTGAAAAAAAAAAGCAGTGTGGTGACGAGGCTTGGTGTTACCAATAGGAAAGTATCACAAGACGAAGAAGTGCGGGATGAGTCTCTGATGGTTCGGCAAGACCGAAGAAACTGCGAATGTGACATGCTAGTTGAACAACACCCCAAACGAGGACTTTTCTGACAGTTTGTTTTCTTTTTTCTTTCTTTCTTTCTTTCTTTCTTTCTTTCTTTTTCTTGTGAATCTTATGGAACTTAACTGCTAAGGACGTCAGTGCCTAAGCGTACACACTACTTAACCAAAATTATCCTAAGGACAAACACACACACCCATGCTCGAGGTCGAGGGAGGACTCGTTAACCTCCGCCGGGACCAGCCGCACAGTCAATGACTGCAGTGCCTAAGACCGCTCGGCTAATGGTTCAAATGGCTCTGAGCACTATGGGACTTAACATCTATGGTCATCAGTCCCCTAGAACTTAGAACTACTTAAACCTAACTAACCTAAGGACATCACACAATACCCAGTCATCACGAGGCAGAGAAAATCCCGCTCAGCTAATCCCGCGCGGCCTGACAGGTTTTCTGGGTTGTATGAACATTACGTGCGTTGTACCCAAGTCGTGGGGAGACTTTGTAGAACACGTGAAACATTAAGACCACCGTCTTAAATTCTCTCTATTTCTTATTAAGCCAGTCCCGAACCTTTTGGACCGACTGTGTACGTTCGCTAACAGAACAGATGAAGCGCAGGGATTATAACCGTAACGATTGGCTTCCGATTCTACGATATTAAGATTTCCCTAATATTACTGCTTTAGTTAGTATTATTACCCCTTAAACAAAACAGTTTCGAAGAAGGCTAATATTCGTTGCAGCACTGCCATTGCGAATTACCTGTTTATTGCCGGCCGGAGTGGCCGTGCGGTTCTAGGCGCTACAGTCTGGAGCCGAGCAACCGCTACGGTCGCAGGTTCGAATCCTGCCTCGGGCATGGATGTGTGTTATGTCCTTAGGTTAGTTAGGTTTAATTAGTTCTAAGTCCTAAGCGACTGATGACCTCAGAAGTTAAGTCGCATAGTGCTCAGAGCTATTTTGAACCTGTTTATTCTGAAGTGGTATTGACGTCACCCGGTTAGCGAAACAGACCCTATCCAGCACTATAGTCACCTAGGCATAGACTACTTAATGCTGTACAGCATTTACTGCCGTTGAAGAATCCTGACCAGCCGCACCACGTCAGATGTTTTCATGTTGTCTGTACACTCTCTATGGGGTTATGGGCGGACTCATAGGAGGCCAACTGAGGAAATTCCTCAGAAGTGGCGTTTGAGTAGCCACCGCTGACCTTCCCTAGCGGATTTCATGTCTTCACTCAACATACATTCCTGTGATACGGAGAAACTCACGTACAATGATTCATATACTGTACACAGACGGTGTCCATCTGCACTCTCAAACAGAAAAGAAGCGAGATGATTCAGTACAAAGATAGTGACGTATTGTGTAGTCCCAGACGTTTACTGTGCGTAACTGATGCACATATATACGGAATACTTTGAGATAATGGAGCTAGAATTCGCCAAGTTCAGGACAAATTGTTTCTAACAGATCATTGACAATACGTTTGTCATATGCTAGCAAAGAATGGAAAAACTTCAAGATTTCTTGTATCATCTTGATTGTATTCAGCCTAATAAAATATCTCTTTGAAACTTGAAAAGGAGGAATGGGCTCCTTCAGTATATATTATTGCGAGGCGGCAATTGCTCTGTTGTCGGCACTGGCTGTTGCGTGGCTTCTGCACTGTATCTCTGAGAGTGCAGCATCTGCAGGCAGCAGGCATTGCTTGGCTGAAGGCTATGGCCACACAGGGCTGGACCAATGGCGCTAACTGATGTCCATAACTTACATTCACGACCGACGTCCTGATTAACCATCCTTAACGGACACTGAAGTGGCATGCATCTCACAACAAGAAGAGTGTATCACAATAGAAGTTGTTGTCTTTCCTGACGCTCTGCAACAATCATCCCTTGAGTCTAATTTTGATTGGCTATTTCCAGAACTGAGTCGCAGCAATCGAATTATTTGTTATCAACTTTCTTTGCTCTTGTGTAACGTCCTCTTTTTCAAGCTAGGGATAATATACTTGACCAAAAACGTACCTTTCAGAATAACGCGTAGTAGACGTGGTGTCATTATCTAAAGAGATAAATTATTCGCTTGTCTGCGTACCTCCACTTGTATACGCATTTCAAAAAGTAAGCAGAGAACTCCAGACAGCAGTATGTTTCCCGAGACCATATCAAATGTAATGAGGGATTTAAGTATAATGTAGAATTGTCCTAGTCTGGAATGAAGTTACCAACTAGTGCTCTAATACAGGGTAATGCACCGTGTACATAGAACTGAAAAGCATTGTCTTCTGGATGAATCCCGCAGGGATTGGAAAGTGATACCGGCCAAGTCTCTAAATACTTTCCAGTTACAGATCCACATGGAAAGATAACTACGTGTGTTCAATAAGTGAGCCACAAACACTCGGACGTGTCTGATGGGATGTCTTGCACAGAAGGTTCATTAATGACAATGGATACCAATTCTCAACCCCCCCGCCTCCTCAAAAAAGAACTTGACCATCCTCTCACTTTTCAAGCTTGACTGGGACTCATCCTTGAAGAGAATGATTATCTATTGCTTTTTAATCCTGTGTACATACACATCCTGAGAAAGCAGATTCTTTTGCAATGAGCCGTGGATGGGGAGTGATGTGCAACGGAGAGGGGTTGTTTGTTTGTCTTGTACACAGCTCTAATTACATTAAGAGCGATTTTCTAATGGTGACAGATTATTTAGGATAAGGTCTTGATCCTACTTCTAGTCTGTAACAGAATATATTGGTAGAAAGGTAACATAGCTACTAGAAAGTCACGAAAGAGGTATGCGACCATACAGAGGAATGTGTGTAGTTTGAAAAATGAGGGATATGTAGCTGAGGCGTTTGCCATTATCAGATATCCTACTGCACATATCGTGTTATAAGCTGATGTTACAACAAGATGTCCACTACACAACATTATGTCCACTGCTTACTTGAAGTTCCAGTATATCTCATGAAGGCTTAATATTTGATTAATAATGTCATTTTTCTTTCAGTCAATGACATTTCTCTCAATGACCTATCCATCATTTTGCAGACTACGCATGTAGATCGCACTGTGCCGTGAGGAGATAACAGCGATCTTGATCGAACAGCTCACGGATGCATTGCCGGTCCTTAGTGTGCAACGGTGTAATATTTCATCGATTAGACACGTCGCCATCATTAGATGTGGTGACGAACTGGGCCATTTTGTCAGCGAAAGTTCGTGAGAGCTAATTCGACAGCGCACATGAGGATGGCGACATGTCTGATCGCCGAAATATAATGCCCGTTGGGCTCTATGAACCTGCAGTACACCCATGGACTGTTAGATCAAGAAACGCCCCGGGAGACACGGAAGAATCACAACAGTGACATTGTCTTACAGTATCATGAACAAAAGACATTCTAAGTCATGTATTTTTGATTTCGATGTCTGGTTTTGACCGAATTATGTCATCTAATTAAAAAAAACGTGATTTGAACTGTGCTTTGACCGTGAAATTAGAAAATATTGCGACAAAATGAGATTGTTCATTATTTGAAGTAGTGGACTCACAGTCAGAAGAAACGCTATTCAGGACTCCACCCACCTTTCAACTGTCCCCGTTCATATTTATCAACTCCTGTACGCAGCGAAAGGTCTAGATTTCGTTATAACTTCATTCTTCGAGAGCTGCAAGATCACCAATGATATCTGTGCAGATACCAGCTTCACATTCATTTTTCGGTTCTGTAGTTCCCTTAAGTAGATGGAGGAGAATATCGGAACTGTATCTTTAAAAACAAGACGTCCGAGTTTCTACAGCTTCTTGTCGTACTTTAGCTTGTATTCTGTATCCAATAACTTCGTCGATGGGACGTTAAATCCTAGTCTTTCGTCATAATCTCCGTTTTTGTCTGATCAACACCGTGAGGAACATTTAACCATTTTTCTGAATTTGATATGTGTACATTCTGTGAGTTAGCTTCCATCACGTATCATCTTGTTTATTGTGGGTCGACGCAGCTCAATCTAGCCACTATCATCGAGTATCACAGGACCAAATTCCTTCCTGCTTTCCAATATACAGTAAGATTGTATCTCCAGATGGGAGTGCACAATGAACTGCTCCAGCTATTCTCGATGTTCTGGTGTTTATGTAATAATTCTCTAACTTACGAAAACCGGCACGTTACAGGCAGTGCCATTAGCATTCCACGAACGAAGCAGGCCATTGATGATCGTACAGAATGTCGTTGCCTTGGACGTGAGTTAATCTCAAAGATATTATACCCTCAATCAAATTATATTACTGTCGCTTATTCCTAGCTTGTGTACGTCAGATATTCACAATGAAATTGAAGATTTTAGAGGGTATATGATGTTATGTCAGTGATCACAAAATCGAGTGACATGTACAAAGAACTTGACAGTACGAACACATCAGTATGACGTTGCACCCCCTCTGGCTTCGATGTTTGCATTGATTCGGTTGAGAAGGGTGTCGTTGAGGCATTGTAATGTATCAGGTAAGATGGTCGTAACATCTTCGATAGCGACAACCATTGTCTGTTGGGGATGGAGCTAAGGATCTTGCTAACCACAGGACTGGCTCAACATCACTCAGACAGTTCACAGAGACAAGAGCACTGTCCTGTTGCAAAACGACACCACATGGCAGATAACACATGAGGACACCGGATGTCCGGCCGGCCGGGGTGGCCAAGCGGTTAAAGGCGCTACAGTCTGGAACCGCGTGACCGCTACGGTCGCAGGTTCGAATCCTGCCTCGGGCATGGATGTGTGTGTGATGTCCTTAGGTTAGTTAGGTTTAAGTAGTTCTAAGTTCTAGGGGACTGATGACCTTAGAAGTTAAGTTCCATAGTGCTCAGAGCCATTCGAACCATTTTGAACACCGGATGTCCGTGGTGTACCATAGTGTGTGCAGTGCGCCCTAAATCACTACCTGCCATGACCTGATCTCATACTCGATGTCTCCCCACGCCATGACGCCATGAGTAATACTGCTGTGCCACTCCAAAGCAATGGAAATGGAAATGTACGTTTGGCGTCATTGGCCGGGAGGCCCCTTACGGATGGGACTGATAAACTCAGATGTTAAGTCCCATAGTGCATAGAGCCATTTGAACCATTTGAGCCCCTTACGGGGAAGGTCCGGCCGCGTTGGTGCACGTCTTATTACATTCGACGCCTCATTGGGTGACCTGCGCGCCGGATGGGGATGAAATGATGATGAAGACAGCACAACACCCAGTCCCTGAGCGGAAAAAATCCCCGACCTAGCCGGGAATGGAACCCGGGCCCCTTAGGACGGCAGTCCGTCAAAAATGCTTCAAATGGCTCGGAGCACTATGGGACTCAACTGCTGTGGTCATCAGTCCCCTAGAACTTAGAACTACTTAAACCTAACTAACCTAAGGACATCACACACATCCATGCCCGAGGCAGGATTCGAATCTGCGACCGTACCGGTCGCGCGGTTCCAGACTGTAGCGCCTAGAACCGCTCGGCCACTCCGGCCGGCGCAGTCCGTCACGTTGACCATTCAGCTATCGGGGCGGACACTCCAAAGCGATGAAAGAATGGGAGCTGTCTCCATGTCGCCACCATATTCGCCGACGATGGTCATTCGTGGTAGTGAAGAACCACGATTCATCGCTGAGGTCAAAGTCGCGCCGTTCATCAGCAGTCCATGCTTCAGGATCACAAAACCACTCCAAAATATGAAGAGGTTCCAATGGGTTTGGTGCACATGACGATACTTACTTGCTGTGGTCAGACGTGATCGACTGGAACCTTTACGACGAGTATGCCTGCCCTGACTTTCGATGCAGTCCAACATCGGACCACCGTCACATCCGATTGTCCCACGAATCTGGATATTGTGCGAGCCAGCCACCAGACCAGACAGAAAGGCACCTTGCGGCCCCTTTCAAACTCTGTCAGAGATTGATAACGCTGTCCCAGACGAGTAAGCGGCAACTCCGTATCCTTCACAATAATCGCTCAATATGTGACTGTTCACGATCGTTGCATACCCTACCAGACCTGGTAACTACATTTAACACCGACAACACTAATTCACTCTGGTAATTGTTCTTCCTTGTCACAGAGAATTGCACCTCTAATCGTTTACAATCCTGTAGATGGTGTACATGTGAAAAGTTACAGTGACATCCGACCAAATCTTCCGATGCTTCACCCTTTTTGTCAGGCAGTGTATGTTTTGCAGCGTCTAGTCCCTAGAACGTGAGAACCTACAAATCATGGGTTTCACAATGTAGTAAATTGATTTATTGTTCTTTTTGTTGCTAATATTGTGCGGAGGCAAACCCAATCATCATGTAGACGTTAACAGGAAATTCCCCTAGCTCACTGCAGACGGTTTGGTACGTACTTTGTCATCATTAGTCTTGATGCAAAGGTCTCTCATACTGCCATATGTGTCTGCAAATTGTATTCGATTACTGAATTAGGAGAGATGATATCGGTTCACAGCTATGCCAATATAAACTCTAGGAAAACTGACAGATGCTATGCGTCAAGCTCACCCATAGGAGAAATTAAACGTACACCATGTTTTTAAGACTGTTCAAACTCCTGAGAAAAATATAACGACGAGTGGTAACACAGTACAATCACTGAGAAAAACATCGAACTATACTGACTCCCGATTTGGAGACAGCAATGCTTGCTCGTGGTTATGAAGAGTTATCACTTAGCACTCCAAGAATACCTCTCAAAGCACTGGATGGAAAGTAATGTGAGAACACCAGCTGCATTGCTACCATTCATATAAAGTGCAAACTAGAAGATCTGATGACTTCGGATCTCACGTCGTGTTGAGTCAAAGACTGCTGCAGTGTTTCTTTGCCGATCCTTAGTACGTATTTCTCTCAGATGAAGCCTATTTTTACAAGAGAACGAATTCTCTATAGCTTCACTAGCCACGCACTGGTCGTTAAGGAACCGCACTCTACAGTTGGGAAGATACAGTAACAAGGACATTGAACGAAACTGTGGAAGGGCACAGTCAATTTTCAATTAACAGTCTCTTTGTCTCATCTACTGGATTGTATACCGTACAGTGTAAACTGTATTTCTGAGATCCATACTCGCTACGTAACTGGGAGACATTCGCCTTGTCTCCATGATCTTCGTGCATGTATGTGGTTTCAACGTAACGGAATCCCAGCTCACTTGGAACATCTTGCGTCCAACTTTTAATGAAAGGTAGGTAGACGGCCTGGTTTGTGGCCCAACACGTTCATCTCCTTTGACCTCTTTGGATTTCTTCCTGTGGAGTCACATGAAATGTCTTGTGTTCGTGACACATGTCTCGATTGATGAATGTCACATGCCACCAATTCTTGCCGCATGTGACATGTCCGATCATCATCAGAGTTGTTCTAACTTTGGGCAATAATGTCATCCTTCCATAGAAGCTGGGAGACGCTACTTTGGAGAATAGTTGTGAATGTTGAACCTTGAGCAATGTGTATAGACGAATAAAATCCTTACAAATGGTGCCTACTTGGGTTTCTTTTTATCATTGCCAGCAGTCTAATGAAATTCAACTCAATCATTCTCGGACCAGTATTCCCCCATCCCACACTGACACTAAAGTAATTCTTCCTTATCACTGAAAGTAGAAGGGAATGCGTAGTCTTTACTGAATAACAGCATTTTTTCAATTAAGTCCTCTATTATTATGTATCTCTACAAAGCTTCCGCGGTGGAGTTCAGATAAAAATATTCGTTTGGTAGGGTGATAATAAATGGAAAGCGATGTTTCTAGTGCTGTGGCCGAAAGCCCTGTCCGCACCTCGTGGTCGTGCGGTAGCGTTCTCGCTTCCCGCGCCCGGGTTCCCGGGTTCGATTCCCGGCGGGGTCAGGGATTTTCTCTGCCTCGTGATGACTGAGTGTTGTGTGATGTCCTTAGGTTGGTTAGGTTTAAGTAGTTCTACGTTCTAGGGGACTGATGAGCATAGATGTTAAGTGCCGTAGTGCTCAGAGCCATTTTTTGAACCGAAAGCCCTTAGCGGTTTGGGCATTTGCCGTGTGCAATTACAGCCTGCTAACTGTATCTGCTAACAATGCCGCAGCTATTCTAGGACAAAAAGTATTACAGCTATTTCCATGATGGATTACGACGACTAGGGAGGAAGGACGTTCAGGTATCGTATTCATGGCTGCTCTTTTTTAATTACTCTATCGGCAGTCAGGTGGTGGCACTTAAATACTTAAGCAATTACGAGAGATGAAACTTCCTGGCAGATTAAAACTGTGTGCCGGACCGAGACTCGAACTCGAGACCTTTGCCTTTCGCGGGCAAGTGCTCTACCAACTCAGCTACCCAAGCACGACTCACGCCCCGTCCTCACAGCTTCACTTCTGGCAGTACCTCGCCTCCTACCTTTCAAACTTTACAGAAGCTCTTCTGCGAACCCTGCAGAACTAGCGCTCCTGAAAGAAAGGATATTGCGGAGACATGGCTTAGCCACAGCCTGGGGGATGTTTCCAGAATGAGATTTTCACTCTGCAGCAGAGTGTGCGCTGATATGAAACTTCCTGGAAGGTAGGAGGCGAGGTACTGGCAGAAGTGAAGCTGTGAGGACGGGGCGTGAGTCCTGCTTGGGTAGCACAGCTGGTAGAGCACTTTCCCGCGAAAGGCAAAGGTCCCGAGTTCGAGTCTCGGTCCGGCACACAGTTTTACTTTGCCAGGAAGTTTCATATCAGCGCACACTCCGCTGCAGAGTGAAAATCTCATTCTAATTATGAGAGATACTTGCAACTCGGCGTTTCCATTTTCTGACTGTGAATGCTTACTATACCGTCCACTGTATCGGTTCTGGTAGCACTACAGGGGCACATGGCGGCCGGCAGTATAGGGGCACCACTGTATCCTGACCGTTGACAGAAGTTTTTCTCTTTCTAATGATCTATCTAATTTTCGTCTAGGAGATGATGATGATGATGATGTTTGGTTTGTAGGGCGCTCAACTGAGCGGTCGTCAGCGCCCGTACACATTCCCAGTTTTTACACAGTCCAGTCTAGCCACTGTCACGAGTGACGAAGATGATGATGACTGAATGATGAGGACAACACAAGCACCCTGTCCCCGGGCAGAGAAAATTCCCAACCCGGCCGGGAAGCGATCCCAGGACACCGTGATCCAGAGGCAGCAACGCTAGCCACTAGAGCACGAGCTGCGGACGTCTAGAAGATGAGTTACTTCCTGGTAACCAAGTGGACTTTTCTTAATTAGGTAAGCCAATTGCGCTCTTCTTTGTGTTCTTCATCGCGCTGATATGTTATCTTGCTTGTATTTGACGCATGGGCTGCTCGTAGGTAAAACTCTCCGTTCACTAACATTTTGCTATCCGCTGGTGATAGCTACATTCATGCACTCTTATTGTTTGTGGATTGTCTATGGCTTCTTCCGAGTTAAGAGCGAAGGGAGGTTTTAGATTAATGTCTCGTCAACTTTGAGACCATTAGAGATCGAACAGCAGTAGCAGTGAAAAGAGCTAGGGCACAAATTGGAAACTGAATATTCGTGAAATGCATGAAGATCGTAACAAGGCTTGGTAAGTGTTCTTTATTTTAGGAGTCCTTCACCGTAGCTGAGTGACGTAGTGCGGCGTCAGCCATTGTGCGACTCGGGTCCGATTCCCAGTACGACCTGCGATTATTTTTCCTTGGCAGAAGGAATGGAGCGGGATACACTCAGCCTCGTCACGCCAAATTGAGAAGCTACTTGACCGAGTAGTAGCTGCACCAGGTTTGCTAACCCGGACAGTTTGGAGAGCTGCGTGCTGACACAACGTCCCTCCGTAACGCTTCTCGATGACGTCATTAACTCAGGAAGTCACGGCGGTCGGTCGGAGCCTGATGGCCCTCGGCCAGAACGGCAGTGCGTTCCGTCCTTTTATTATAGGAGTCATAATATAAATTTACATCTATACAATATTTGTAATACTGTTTAACGATATTGTTATACACTCCTGGAAATTGAAATAAGAACACCGTGAATTCATTGTCCCAGGAAGGGGAAACTTTATTGACACATTCCTGGGGTCAGATACATCACATGATCACACTGACAGAACCACAGGCACATAGACACAGGCAACAGAGCATGCACAATGTCGGCACTAGTACAGAGTATATCCACATTTCGCAGCAATGCAGGCTGCTATTCTCCCATGGAGACGATCGTAGAGATGCTGGATGTAGTCCTGTGGAACGGCTTGCCATGCCATTTCCACCTGGCGCCTCAGTTGGACCAGCGTTCGTGCTGGACGTGCAGACCGCGTGAGACGACGCTTCATCCAGTCCCAAACATGCTCAATGGGGGACAGATCCGGAGATCTTGCTGGCCAGGGTAGTTGACTTACACCTTCTAGAGCACGTTGGGTGGCACGGGATACATGCGGACGTGCATTGTCCTGTTGGAACAGCAAGTTCCCTTGCCGGTCTAGGAATGGTAGAACGATGGGTTCGATGACGGTTTGGATGTACCGTGCACTATTCAGTGTCCCCTCGACGATCACCAGTGGTGTACGGCCAGTGTAGGAGATCGTTCCCCACACCATGATGCCGGGTGTTGGCCCTGTGTGCCTCGGTCGTATGCAGTCCTGATTGTGGCGCTCACCTGCACGGCGCCAAACACGCATACGACCATCATTGGCACCAAGGCAGAAGCGACTCTCATCGCTGAAGACGACACGTCTCCATTCGTCCCTCCATTCACGCCTGTCGCGACGCCACTGGAGGCGGGTTGCACGATGTTGGGGCGTGAGCGGAAGACGGCCTAACGGTGTGCGGGACCGTAGCCCAGCTTCATGGAGACGGTTGCGAATGGTCCTCGCCGATACCCCAGGAGCAACAGTGTCCCTAATTTGCTGGGAAGTGGCGGTGCGGTCCCCTACGGCACTGCGTAGGATCCTACGGTCTTGGCGTGCATCCGTGCGTCGCTGCGGTCCGGTCCCAGGTCGACGGGCACGTGCACCTTCCGCCGACCACTGGCGACAACATCGATGTACTGTGGAGACCTCACGCCCCACGTGTTGAGCAATTCGGCGGTACGTCCACCCGGCCTCCCACGTGCCCACTATACGCCCTCGCTCAAAGTCCGTCAACTGCACATACGGTTCACGTCCACGCTGTCGCGGCATGCTACCAGTGTTAAAGACTGCGATGGAGCTCCGTATGCCACGGCAAACTGGCTGACACTGACGGCGGCGGTGCACAAATGCTGCGCAGCTAGCGCCATTCGACGGCCAACACCGCGGTTCCTGGTGTGTCCGCTGTGCCGTGCGTGTGATCATTGCTTGTACAGCCCTCTCGCAGTGTCCGGAGCAAGTATGGTGGGTCTGACACACCGGTGTCAATGTGTTCTTTTTTCCATTTCCAGGAGTGTATTTTAAAAATAAATGTAGCATATGAATCAAATAGTAACGTACGTTAAATTCATCAACAAATGTTTCTCGTCTTTTCTTCCAAGAATTATAAGTACAGGTTTTGCAACTGTGTCAGTGAATCCGTTGAAATCTTCCATTAAGGTCCTTAACTTGTGATGCCTGTAATGCATTCATGCTGATTACTTCGTGGTTTCGAATTTTACGAAATGTTTATGTCTTTAACACTTTAGTTCATGGACCTCATACTTTTTTTTCAGAGAACACTTCAGTTCTTCTATTTCTTTTGAAATGCGAGAAGATTCAAAACCTCTACCGGAAGTGGTGTTGTTTCCTAAAAGAGAACAATATTTTTTTTAAATATTCTCTGATACGTTTGATTGTTTTCATTTGAATAATAAATCACTCATTTACTCATTCAAAATCTGTCAAAGAGAGGACAAAATATCGTGAAAGACCACCATTTTGAGATGTGACAGCCGGCCGAAGTGGCCGTGCGGTTAAAGGCGCTGCAGTCTGGAACCGCAGGACCGCTACGGTCGCAGGTTCGAATCCTGCCTCGGGTGTGGATGTTTGTGATGTCCTTAGGTTAGTTAGGTTTAACTAGTTCTAAGTTCTAGGGGACTAATGACCTCAGCAGTTGAGTCCCATAGTGCTCAGAGCCATTTGAACCATTTTTTGAGATGTGACAGTGGTGTATACATAACAAATCCACAGTAAGATGAGTGATGTTGTTGGGTTTTTGGTGTCTTCATCTGTAATATTTTCTCGATATTTCGTGGATAGGGACAGCACGGTCTCTTTTCTAGGCGACAAGCAGAATAACAAAGATGCGTTATTCATCAAGGATCTCACCTTTGTTTTCTCTTGATCTATCAAAACATTTCACCAAAAAAGTTCTTGGTAAGTTCTTGTTAGCACGCAATTGCTGGGTCATTCATTTTCTGGAAGTGACCTTATACCTTAGTTAAAATGAAAAATGAGTACCTCTAAATACCTGACAGCAACATCGAAATAGCAGTGGGTACTGTTAAAGATCTGAAATTACATAGAGGTCTCAGTAGCGCATGGAGCAATGTTTGTTCTGTACTGTTGTACAAAACACATAATTGCAACATATTTCCGGTAATCAGTCCTCATCTTCTGTTTGTAGCTTTCCGTGTTGTGCAATAGGAATTCACTTCGAGTTCAGGGACTAAAGACAACAGAGCTTTTGTTTCCTAACTGTGCAGGTCTGCATTCTAGAATAATAGTATCAAATTCTGCAATAATGACGTCACAGTATTAAATGCAAGTAAACAAATATTTATACGTAGTAAGATACGATAATTATTCTCAGCAGTACGTCTTCGTATCTTTGCTACTATTAAACACTGTGATCCGACTTTCTGTAGTATTTGGTTTCGTTAAGAAACTATGCAAAAACAGGAATCACTTAGCAGCAACTTTGTTCGGGCTACATGCATAGGACGAGCTTTTCGATTAACATTAATAATAGCTAAATGATGAAGCAGCTTGCTGTTCTGGCAAAGGCAGCTTCATTTTTATGAATTGAGCTGTAAACGTCAAAATGTCGCACAGTAGTGCTCTAGGAATCGAAGGGTTCAGGGCTTCCGGATCCAATCACGGAGAATGTGGGTGAAGCGGTAGCGAAATGAAAACAGTCCTCGTGACGGATATAAATTATTCCGAGACTCGGGAACATCGGCCCAGTATTTATAACCCTCCACTTTCCCGAATACGTCGATACGACACACATTTCGCGCTAAAGAGGGAGTTTCCATTTATAAGTTCGGAATTTTGCCATATCTGTCCAGGGCAGGCATTCATCTTGGCCCTTTTATGCTGCCTGCAACACGTGATGCGAAGGCAACTAGTCTTATAAAAAGTCCATCATTAGTACCATGATTTATTCTCAGTCAGACGAATGAGGACGTCACGTATGAGCAGATTATAGCTGACTTCTGGGTAAAACTGGGAGAGTAGGTAGGGTGACATCCCTTCTGATGTGAATTCGTCAGTTATACTACAAGGAAATATCATCGTTTCTAGAAGCGTGTGCAATAGTAATACCTCACAGATCGTGGAAGTCTGATAGCCTCACAAAAACATAGGTTAGTATTCGTAGATTTTTATCTATCTTCTGTAAAAATGGTCGGTTAATGTAGTAAACAGGAAATCTGGATGTGCCGAAAAGATGGTATTTCATGTACATTGTCATATAAATGTCAGCTAATGGACTTTCAACGGTCATTGCGAATATCTACGTAGCTTATGCTATTGTACTCCTATTTTCACGAGATTTCCAATAGTGGTTAAGTAGTACATCGTTTCATACCAGGAAGTAATTTTTTCTGCAACATAATTGTAGTTAAAACAGTTAAAAATTGGAGTGTGAAACATATCAAAATATATCAAAATTCTCGATCCTTTCTTCATAAAACTTGGCGAATACATACTTTGTTGACATATCCTGTACTGGTGATGAAACGTCTGACTTGTCTACTTTTAGTGACAGTATGCATGTAAATGCTAATTATCCGCTCTTGAAGCTTCTTTATGAAGTAAACTATCACGAGAAACTAGAAGTAATATTTCCTTTGAAATTTCATCCGCAACCGTGGACTAAAGGGAAGCGAATGGTTTGTGAAATGTAGCTAATCATAAGACAGCGATGTACTATCATTGTCTACTGTTGTATGACTCATAAATGACACACTGAGAAACACACACTTCCATGTTAGCTCGGTGTTTTTCCATTGCATTAATATAACTTCAAGTGCAACCATCAGTCAATACTACCGACATATTCGTCTCTTGAGATTCAAGAACTCATTTATTGTTCAATCTCAGTCGCACATTTTAATTAGATTACATATTTCGATCAATCGTGGTCATCTTTAGACCTAAGTAGTTGCGTCATCAAGCCGTCCTATCTACTTAGTACTGGGGGTTATCCTTAGTGATCGAAACACGCAGTCTAATTAAAAACGTGCAACTGAAACTGAGCAATAAAGGAGAATTAGGTTAAGTAACCTTCAGTCTTTCCGAGGGCGTGTTACTGAATTTGCGAACGCAAAACAGCAATAGTGCTGTCGAAAATATGGAGAAGACAGTTGTAATTTCTCATTAAGGAATATGCTACCAGCATAATAATTTACATCTACATCTATACTCTTCAAATCGTTGTAAAGTGGATTGCAAAGGGTACTGCACATTAGGGACGACGGTTAGCGCTGAAATAACTGGTTTTCCGTTATATCGTGTTTTTCTTTCAATACCAATTTAACGTGAGTGTTAAAACCGCTCAGAATAACAGGTTTCTGAAATAACCGATTTTCGGTTTTTATGTGTTTTTTTTTCTTATAATCAACGTAGAAATCGGACAAACATTGAAGAAGTTGACTCCCACAGTTTAAAGATCCCATAATCAAAATATTAAATTAAATAGTCAAATAAAAGAAAACGTAGTCCGTCCACCGATTGTTTCTCAAGAAGTTATAGTTGTTGAATAATATAAAAATTCACCAGTGTTCTCCTGCTGAAGCTAAATTTTTAGGATACACTGCTAAAAAATCCTCTTATAAGCGCGGATCATACCATTATTTTGGCATTACGAGTAGTCCTAAAGCGTGAAAACTGAGGGTGAAGCACTCTGTTTTTTGTGTTAATTTATCAATTTTCAAGGGCTAGAAGCAAATAAAGGCATATTATGTAGACATGGGTAGCAAACCAGCTACTTTTTATTTTTGTGGTAAACTACGGATGAATTCCGTCGTAAGTTGTTGTGGCTCCTACTGTTCTTAATCATTTAAGGCAAATGGACCGTTTTACTTCCTTTATACCGCAATTTGTAAGATACTTTCAGGCTGGGGATGGTACCAGTCTGTAATACAACTGATGTCCGACGATCACAGCGAGAAACTACCGTTAGATCAGATGGGGCAAGTCTCGCACACAGCATGTCCACGTCTACCGTCGAATGTGTTATGCCACGTGGCAACAGGTACATTACTGTGTCAGAAATGCTACACCAGTTCTTACGCCATGCTTGTTTCCGTCGGCATTATTATTAAAATAACACTGACTGCTTTTCCTATTGTCTACAATATTGCAATATTTGAAAGCGATGGAAATTTTACAAATAAAAATTACTCGGTTTTTAAAAAAGTGTTTCTTAAAAACGAAAACTTTTAGCGCTGATGCTATGGTTAATTTTTTTCTCTATTATTAATAAAAAATGAAAAGCACCTGTTATAACCGAGGCCAAACAAATACCGAAAAGTGGCGATTATTCAGAACAGAATACTGATATCGGTTTAAACCGATCGGTTTTTCCTATTTCTACTTCCCATTCTACAACGTATTAGGGTTTCTTCCTCGATCCATTCGCTTATGGAGCACGGGAAAAGTGATCGCTTATATGACTGTATGTGCGCTGTAATTATTCTAATCTTATCTTCGCAATAGCGATACGTAGGGTGGTGGTGTACGTATGTGGATACCTCACTTAATGCTGGTCCTTTTTGGGCACCAAAATGTGCAGCTCGGAGGTGCGGTGAGCCCTGCGGAGGAGTGGATGAGCCGACATTCTAGTACTCCGGATGGCCGTTTATCTCCCACTTGGGCACTGTAAGTTCAGTGAGTTGGCAAGGACTATGCAAAACCGGCATGAGGAGAAGGTGGCAGTAGCGAGACGGCGTGCATGTAACCTCTTTAGTACTCCAAATGCTACAGCAGTTACAGGACCGCACCCTCGTCCGGTGGCGCAGCCTGGTGTTGACCTACTACGTCCATGTTCTATTGGCGTGATAAGGCGTCGATTTCGTGGCTCACGGTGGCGAGAAATGGTGTCATGAGGCCGACAGTAGCTGATGCCCCAATAGTGCCAACGCTTTGTATGATCGGCAGTGCTACGTCAGATGCGGCAGCTTCATGTTATTGTTACGCTGATTACGGGACGGCTGTGACCCTCCAAGATGAGGCGAATGACAAGCACCGGTAGGCACCCATCGTATCGGTGACAAGGAGGGCACCGGTTCAATCCTCATCCTATCTGGCGGTAACTGCCCGCAAGTAGAACGTCGGTGGCCTAGCCGCGGTCGCCGATTTGAACTTCGCAACTTCAGCGGGCATGCTACGCCGGACGGCCAGCTTTTATGCGATAGACGTTCAGTAAGTAAAGCACCACATTTTTTTCTGGAAGCAGATTGGTTTCAGTCAGGATTACAATACACCATTTTATTCCCCTCTCCTTTGACTACAAAATCTTATTTTTGAACATACTCTCAGTTCAACTGGACGGTCGTACGCCACCTTATTGGGAGGGCCTGTATGCCCCCATGGTACCACTCTACTGGTCGACGTCGGAGCCAAAGTCTTGGTGCATCAATAACCTCCCAATCATCCACTTACTACTTCCTCTGGAGTGCATCCTTCATTGAACCAAACAGATAGTAGTGGCAAGGTGCGAAATCGGGTCTGTAGGATCGATGAGGATGACCGATCCGATGGTGTTTTGTGAGCTCCTCTCGGGCGTGCAGACTTGTGTGAGGCCTTGCGTTGTCATGGAGATGGTGAAGTGAGTTTGCATTTTTTTGGCAACGAAGAGGCTGAGCGTAGAACATTACGCTTTTGAGTTAACTGTTGCACCATGAGACAGGACATCAAACAGAATAAATCCTTCAGCGTCCCAGAAGACCGTCGTCATGACTTTACCGGTTGAGGGAGGAGAGGTGGTGTGCCATGGACTGCCATTTCGTTTCAGGTTCCAAGTGATGAAACTATGTCTCATCGCTTGTGACGATGTTCAACAAAAAACTGTCAAGATCAGCCTTGTAATGGAACTCCACACAGACAATCCTTCGATGCTCTTCTGTTAGGCGGCGAGGATCCCAGCGTGCACATATCCTTGAGTACCCCAGCTGGTGGACGAATGTGTCAGCACTACCAACAGCGAGGTGTTTGATTGTGATCCTTCGATCACCTCCGACCACAGTGCCCGGACTTTCCTATGTTACAGGAGTCACGACTGTGTGGGGCCGGCTGGCATACTGGAGATTGGATATTTTTGCTTTACCTTGTTGTGATCATGACAGACGCCTCGCCCAACGTCTCACCGAGCTTTTTTTCACTGCTAGTTCTCCGCAGACATTCTGCAAGAGCCTATGAATATCTGCGATGCTCTGGTTTTCCGCCAAAAGAAGTATAGCGTAGCCACCTAACGGAACTTCATGAAACTATAGGTGCCGAAGCAGGAAAATTCCACGATGTCCCACAACAAACTTCGCATGTTTTCAACCGAAATTTACCGAGGAAAAAACGTGATGCATTACTTACTAAACGTCCCTCGTAGAAGACAAGGCAGGTTTTGTTGCGGTGGAGGTCACGTACACGGCTTGCCAAGAGCTGTCGTAGTGTCTTGAAAAGCCTCTCACCGTCCCAGCGCACTGATCGTGATTACTTAGCTACTGGCATGCTGCAAGTGCTGAGTTTGCGGAGATGGCGAGCGTTCAGATTTAGGCATCGGCTCCCTTTTTGGACCCGCACCACTACGTGCCTCGCTTCATAGAGTAATTCGGTTCACCGAATTCTTGAATGGCTAAAGTCTGGTTGCATCAAAAGAGCTATTCCTACACCTGGTATTTTAGAAAACACTAGACCAGTGTACAAGTTCTATTTTAGCTGTTCTTTGTCTGTACTCTTTGTTCTCCTATTTATACAGTTCTTTGCAAAACTTAAGGACGAAAGTACCTATCGCATGACGTTACACTGCCAAGTGGAATAGCTCGAGGGAACTTGGACAATGTAAAGGAAGATCTGCTACGGTACAGTACATAAGGTAACAGAAAAATATGCAATGAGACGAAGTGAAATGACACTTTCATTCACAGGCAACAATTACATTGAAGTCACCGCAATTCATGATGGTCCCTTGGACCTTAGAAAAGGCGAGATATGCTTCATAATAAGATATGTGATCGCTGTGGACGGCAGTGGATTCAAGATTCTCCCATGCTATCCAGAACGTTGATAAGGAGTTCTTGTGGTAGGGCGTTCTTTTCCTCCACCATTGGTAGTTCATGTGGACGTGGGGCAACACGTCTCTCCCAACGCATTCCACGTGTGCTCGACGGGATTCAGGCCGGGACAACGGGCTGGCCAGTCCATTCGTCGAATATCCTCACAGTGCAAGAACTGCTCCATCTGTGCTTTTCGACGCGCTTGCGCATTTTCATCCATAAAAAAGAAGTTAGGGCCGATACAACCCCTGAAAAGACACACTTGGGGAAGGAGTATAATATCACAATAGGCTTAATCGTTGTTTGTTCCGAGTTCAAAGATTTTGAGGTCTGTTTGCCCATGCAACATTATACCTCCCCACACCATATGACCTGGACAACCTGAGATGCAAAGTGTAGAAACCAATACTTGGTACACCATGTAATTCATGACATGAGGCATATTATGTTACCATAATACAAAATAAACTAACAAAATTTTACGGGTGAATTCAATGCAAATCCAACATACCGAGGTAAGAAACATGAAAATGAACATCAGTAAACCAGAAGGTTCGAAACAAAGAGTGTGATGCCGCATGAGACTAAGAAGATCATCAAAACGTAAAACGTACAAAACTAACTTAACACCGTTTTATAACTGTGAAGGAAATTTTTGGTTTTCAAATCCGTTTGTTCATTTACAACGCAGTTCGGATCTTTCGTAAAAGCCGTATAAATTTCCATCTCGTCACTGATATTCATTAATCTACCATCACCAGTGATACGTAAAAATTCTGATACATTAGAGGCAATTTAAGTATGTGTACTGGCACGAAGATTTATTATTAACACCCATGTTCTGGCGTTCCCTCAGTCTAGTTATAAAGCTTCTCCCCGTCTGTTCAAGATAATATTTTTCAAAATCATCAGAATTGCCTTGTGAGTACTATGGTATAGAGATCTGTCTACCTGATTCTGCATGCAGAAGCTTATCTGTACATTCGTATTAAGCAATGTCCTAGCTATCTTATCACAAATACGTCCATAGCATGGCAATCTAGCGTAACTCATCTTCTCTTTTAGTTGCTCCTTTGTTAGTGTAATGTAATCTACATTCTTTTGTTTAGGGGTATTCCGTTTTTCAGTATTCATAGCTGAAACCATCCTATTGTCATAACTGTTTCTACAAGCTATATCTTCAACGTGCCTAAGTCTCTGCTCAGTTCTTACTATCAAGAGGAATGTTAGTCATCCTATTTATCATCATTTTGAAAAGGCTCGTTTATGTGAATGAGGATGACATGAGTCGATATGAATAATAGCATCGGCTTTCTTTGGTTTAATATAGATGCCAAACCTGTTTGTGCCCTTAACATTTATTATTTTCAAATCCAAGAAACTAGTGGTTCCATCTTTTTCTAGTTCTATTGCGAAATTCTTTCTGAGGTATAAGCTATTGAGTTGAACGAGCATATTATTAATTTCTTTTGTTGTACCGTTAAACAACACCAGGTTGTCACCGACGTACCTTTTGTAATGAATTATCTTACTCCCGTGTCTTTATACATCTAAAAAAAAAAAAAAAAACAGATTTTCAATGCAGTTGTCGAAGACATTCCTAAGCTGCCAACAAGTTAAATCCCCGTTGTTAAGCCCTCTTGTTGTGAGTAAACTATATTACCAAATGTACACTCATGCCCATAAATTAAGGATAATGGTGATACTTGGTGAAACAACGCTCTGGTGGACGGCTTGCGGGTTTAAATCACCTCGGGGTATGACCATGCGGTGCATTTGGTCAGTTGTCGTCGCACGGCGGCGCTGGCAGCAGTCCACCTAGCAGGTGTATTGGTGCATGTTAGAGTACGGTGCAGCGAGTAAGTGTGCAGACTTTTTCAGACGAGCTAATGCTGACTATGTATTGAAAATGCCTCAAAGAACACATATTGATGATGTTATGAGGGCTAGAATATTAGGACTGGAGGCTGGTCAAACACAGCAGGTCGTAGCACGGGCCCTCCGTGTGCCACAAAGTGTGATCTCAAGATTATGGCAACGATTCCAGCAGACAGGAAACGTGTCCAGGCGCTACAGTACGGGACGTCCACAGTGTACAGCACCACAAGAAGACCGACATCTCACCATCAGTGTCTGCAGACGGCCAAGGAGTACTGCAGGTAGCCTTGCTCTGGACCTTACCGCAGCCACTGGAACAGTTGTCTCCAGACACACAGTTTAGAGACGACTGAACAGACATGGTTTATTCCCACGGGGACCTGCAAGGTGCATTCCACTGATCCCTGGTCACAGGAGATCCCGTAAAGCCTGGTGTCAAGAACACAGTACATGGTCATTGGAACAGTGGTCCCAGGTCATGTTCACGGACGAGTCCAAGTATAGTCTAAGCAGTGATTCTTGCCGGGTTTTCATCTGGCGTGAACCAGGAACCAGATACCGAACCCTTAATGTCCTTGAAAGGGCCCTGTATGGAGGTCGTGGTTTGATGGTGTGGGGTGGGATTATGATTGGTGCATGTACACCCCTGCATGTATTTGACAGAGGAACTGTAACAGGTCAGGTGTATAGGGACGTCATTTTGCACCAGTATGTCTGCCTTTTCAGGACTGCAGTTGGTTCCACCTTCCTCCTGATGGATGATAACGCACGGCCCCACCGAGCTTCCATTATGGAGGAGTACCTTGAAACAGAAGAAATCAGGCAAATGGAGTAGCCTGTGTGTTTTCCAGACCTAAACCCCATCGAGCACGTTTGGGATGCTCTCGGTCGACATATCGCTGCACGTCTTTAAAACCCTACGACACTTCAGGATCTCCGACAGGAACAGGTGCAAGATTGGGAGGCTATACCCCACCAGCTGCTCGCCCACCTGATCCAGAGTATGCCAACCCGTTGTGCGGCCTGCGTACGTGTGCTTGGTGATCGTATCCCATATTGATGTCAGGGTACATGCGCAGGAAACAGTGGCGTTTTGTAACACATGTGTTTCGGGACGGTTTTCTCAACTTATCACCAATTCCGTGGACTTACAGATATGTGTCGTGTGTGTTCCGTATGTGCCTATGCTATTAGCGCCAGTTTTGTGTAGTGCCATGTTGTGTGGCACCACATTTTACAATTATCCTTAATATATGAGCATGAGTGTAGAATAGTTGTAAGACAGAACCAGCTGAAGTACATCAATAATCTCCTGTATTTCTTGCAAACTATATTTCTTATATTTCAGCGGACTATTAGAAATTACTTCAGTTGTTCCTGCTATTGACACATTAGTGTACACGTTAACTGTATGAAAAGAAACAAACATTCCCCCTATTGGGATCTGAATGTCTTTAATATTTTCTGCTACTTCGGCAGAATTCTTTACATTGTGCTTACTCTCAAATGTGTAACATTCTGTAAAAAGGAAATTTGATTTCTTGCTTAACTTTGAAGCTGGACTGCCAAAAAAATTTAATGTTGGCCAAATAGGAAAACTTATCTTAGCTATGGTTTAGTCCTAGGCCTTGGAGCCTTGTGATTCATAACGATGAGTTCTATTCTGTCTTTATCAGACAATATGAAACTGCATCGTTTAACTGCCATTTTAATCAAAGCACTGAATTCATTAGCAAGATCACAAGAGTGTTTCATGATGTTATTGTTACTAAAAGCTCCTCTACTTTCATCCTATATTTCATCTCGTTGTAAGACTTCCAAAGCATCTCACTTGTCCACCATAACTGCACTGGCTCTATTACTTCCTAATTTATAGTTTATTCTCCGTGCAATTCCAGCGTCGGATATATTGGAACGTCTGTCATTTTTATTTGTGTGCCCATCCTTGTAGAATATGGTTACAGGGATTTCGGCTGCTCAGTAGGAAAAACCTGCAAACCTTTTTGCGTTTAATATACTTAAAAAGCCGATTTTGATATTCCTTTACAGTGCCTTCAGGCTCAATGACCAACGTAAATTGGGGGTAATCCAGTCCTGTTCAGTGTCACGACTGGAGCCAACATTAAATAAGCAGTGTCTGTAAATGTCTGATTTAGATGACATTATCACTTCATTGTGTCTGACTTCGCAACCATTTAGCAGAGAGTATCCACATATGTCGCTACATGTATTCACAAAATTGTACGACACAGAGAGAGGAAGGGGGGTGGGGGAGAGGGGGAAGAAGAGACGGATAGAGAAAGGTAAGAAAGGTGGACAAGGAGTGGGGGTGTGTAGAGAGAGATGGACATGGAAAGGGAAGAGGAGGTGGACAGAGATAGGGGAGGAAGAGATGGACAAAGAGAGGAGGAGTGGCAGATGGACAGAGAGAGAGGCCGGAGAAGATGGACAGAGACTGAGGTGTGGATGAAGCGGATAGAGAGAGGAGGTAGAAGGTGATGGACAAAGATGAGGTCAGAGGAGGAGCACACAGAACAGGAAGGAGGAGATAGACTACCAGAACTGGAATAAATGCATACACGGCAACATCGGGCACTCAACTAGTAAGTAAATAAACTGCATTGATGAACCCAGTGGTATTAATAATGCTGTAGGAAGAGAATAATAATCGTTTCAATCCAATAAATGCTCATGCAAGTAATTGATGAATTTTCAAGTGACCTTAGACAGTTACAAATTGAAACGGAAAGAAAGATAAATACAATGATGCAGTGCTGCAGAGCAGTGTAAAGGCAGCACACGAGTTCAAAGTTCGTTTAAAAACACATTAATCACGAAATTCTACAGCAATCACTCGCGTAGATCGAGAGCATAGTCTCCATCGATTAATTGCGACATAAAACAAAATTTCATTTTCCTAAATAATCAATGGGAAGCAAGTCCACTATAGGTAAGTCATCAAATTAACTGCAGCAAATTGGCTAAATTTCTCAACTGCCTCAAGACAGATAATTAAAATGAAAGTTCGTAATGACACTCAATCTCAGTCGCCAAAACTACTGCAAATATTCTAAGTCCAATGCAGCTGTTTCGCCGCTTAAACTATATCGACTGCTGCCGGCCGAAGTGGCCGTGCGGTTAAAGGCGCTGCAGTCTGGAACCGCAAGACCGCTACGGTCGCAGGTTCGAATCTGCCTCGGGCATGGATGTTTGTGATGTCTTTAGGTTAGTTAGGTTTAACTAGTTCTAAGTTCTAGGGGACTAATGACCTCAGCAGTTGAGTCCCATAGTGCTTAGAGCCATTTGAACCTATATCGACTGCCACCAAGCGCATACTCTGGCACAACACCACTCGTAAAAGTCGAAAACCACAGACGACGACAGGCTACTGACAAACACCAAATCCCGTGTGCCCACTGACCCTCGCCCGTAAATACTTACTCTGACATCAAACGCTGCTAAATCGACGTTCAATAAGAAACAACGTCCACCATTCAAAACGAAAATCCATATACACATGATGTTGGAACAATCCGACAGTAATTATGATCATTCTCTGACCTCTCGTTATAAAAACAATACAATATTAAGCAAATTATTAGCAAAATTCGTCAGCATCCTTCCATATCGTTTTACAATATGAAAACGTTCCATTACAGTTACAAAATACATACGGACAGCGTCAATAAAATGCGTTCTTCCCCACTCTAAACACATTTTATTTCATGCAAATCTTTACTTCCTATTATTTGCAAATCCATTGCGAATTAATATGACTTTTATTAGTGACCCTATACTTAAAAAACTTATTTGAAGTACATCGAACTGGCTTGTAATTCATACTGTCGTCATGCTATGTGTTGCTTTTGCTTGTTGAAAAATTTCGGCTGTGGCAGATTCATGATATCCGTTTGACCTATGGCAGCGCTATCTAGCTGGCCAATCATAGCACCATCTGGTTTCCCTCTTAAAGGTAGACGAGATTCGTTCTTTGTAGTTTTTTCGTTTGATGCTTATTTCGTGAGATATTTGGCCCGGTCACTATCAATGGACCACCCTGTATGATGGAAATGAAATGTGGCCTATTGTAGTGTTTGCTGACAGCGACAGCTTTCATTCGACAATTCGCATTATGTGAGCACCGAAAAGGCTTCATTGTTATTAATTATTAGTGTGAAGCACAATATTTAATATTCATAATTAAAAACTGTAGTAACTTACTGAAGAATCATGCTCACAGCTGCAATGGGCTCGTCTCATCGCCACGATTTTTGTTGTGCGTTTGGTAGTATTGTGTCATATTTATCAAGCGGTTTCTCTGAAAATGAAATATCTAGCTTGTACTTCAGTCACAGCAGTTGCCACTGTGCATTCTTCAACTGCCATACCCACGCCTGTGTGGACCTGCTGAGGAAACGGCCACCGGTCAATCCACTTTCTTGGGGCCAGCATTATTAGACTGTCGCACTGACTGTTAACGTCTCCAGCAGGTCAAACTCTGTGAACCGACCAGTCGCAACGGCGTGGGGGCAATTTTTTTCAATGTCGCACTTTTCATTTCTGAGCAGGCAGCGACTACGTAAAGAAGCCTAGAACATAGTGTCTCTCCCGAAATGTGAGATGTGTGCTGTCATTTGAATTATTCATGCTGTGGGATTCCGCCTTATTTCAAGCAGGCCACATAACCCAACTGTCATGTGTGCCATCGAAGTGTGACAATGGTGCAGGGACTTTGAAGCGGGACGTATGGACATTCGTGATACAGGCAGACAGGGTATGAAGCTAGAGTCAACGCTGCCCTTAACCCACCACCTCAAGAATACAATAAATGATGCACAATTCCATACTTAGAAAAAGTCCTAATGAATGTAGGCAGTAAGCTTAAATGCAAACACATTTTATGTGCACAACACTGTTGGACACTTTTTACCCAATGGGAAAGCACTCCAGCTTTGGAAAAGAGTAGCGTATATAAAATTACCTGTAACTGTAGCAAATTCTGTATAAATCATTCTGGCACGGTAATATATACCCACCTGAAGGAGCACCACAGAAGTTGGATACTTAGAAAGGGAGACTCCACTTTTGCAGACCACCTGCTTAAAGATGGCCATAGTTACAAGGTTAAACGTGAAGTGTTACATAACATCCACAAAGGAAGGAAGATGAACTATATTGAAATTATGGAAATTAATAAACACGCGTCCATCAACCCAAGCGTGGTACTGAATGATCAGACAGCGTTCTCTTATGCACCACTTCTAACTGCAAATCTACTCATAATCCCATCCAGGCCATGTTGTGAATTACCCCTCTTACTCACATGGTCCATTTACTCTATTTCAGCTACTATAATTTCTCTTGTTGTGTTAAATAATTTTTGCTTTGTATAATTACAGCTGCATCACTCACCCGCTTTATATCATTGTTATATCTTATCTGTTTGCAGTTTGTGATCTGTTAAAGACAAGATTATTGTGTTCAGCCGTATCTTTGCTATATGCCACCAAAACGTATTGTTCAGTTACGTTCTTCTATGTACGACTGTTGTGATCTGTCTATAATTCATTAGTTAATGTGTCACATTTTTTATCTTAGTTAAATAATCTTACACGCATTTACACACCTCGCGTGTTTTATTCTTATTCTAACACTGACATTTTCATCTCTGGAAATGGAGATTCTCTATATATTCATTCACTAGTTTAAAATCTTCGATCCAACAAAATTTCGCTGTACCACGTACTTACCTCTGTACCTGATGATGACGTAAAGCCGAAAACCGGTTCGTGTAACAAATAATAACTATCGTAGAATATTACACGGTGTTGTGTGTGTTTGATTAATAATGTACAAAATGTTCTACCAAAAACCGACGGAACAGTCAATCAGTGCTATTTCGTATATAATTTTGGTCCACGTTTGGAAAGCAGTAGAGCGGGGATTCAACATGGCATGAGTCCTACAATCTTTGTTTGGTCTCTGGTGATATTTTCAGCAGATTTCTACGCAGTTTTCGTAAATTACCGTCCAGTGGTTCGTGGGCGGAAGCTCGCTCCCCATAGGGTCCAAGATGTGTTCCACCGGGTTCATATCAGGTTAATTTAGGTATCCAAAAACATCTACATGAGTTCGCTGTCATGCTCGTTAAACCGCTGAAGAACGACTCTGGCCTTGTGACATGGACAGTTATCCTGTTGGAAGATACCTTCGCCCTCTGGCAAGTCATCAAGCTCGAGGACGTTCCGCAACAATTTTCACGTAGTCCATAGCTGTCACGGTACCTCAGAATACTACTAAAGGTTATATGGAAGCACAAGCGAATGTCCTATATCGCATCATAGCGCCCCAACCTTCGTGGGTCCAGGGCGCGGTGCATGGCGGCGTATCTGGATATAACTATCGAAATGGTGTAACAAGAAAGTTAATCATATAATGCGTGTTACAATGGCAGTTGATAAAGTCGTTGCATCATCATGGGATCACGTGGAGGTCGTCCGCTGCGGAGACCCCTGTTTACTGTGTTCGCTGAATTGTATGCTCTGAAACACTTGAGCCTGCACCACTGTTGTACCCTGACGTCAGATCTGCCACAGATGGCCATCTATCCCACTTTTCAGGGCGGCCACGCCCCCAACCTCACATTTTGTGCTGAGGTGCGAACGTTCGGCAAGTCGTCTATTAGTGGTTTCACTGTCCTCCAACCACTTTCAGTTGACGATTATGCAAGTAGCACACGAACAGCGGTCCAGCTTCGCCGCCGATTCCGACATGATCGTACCCAGTCGCGGGCGGTAGCAATCTGCCATTTCTTAAAGTCACTTATGTCAGTATTGAGGGCAAATATCAACGCTAGATTGATTGCTCATTCGTCTCTGCTCCACTTGTATACTTTCCTTACCGCGTGACGTGCCCGCAACACCACCAGGCGACAGTAAATCCCGCAATGGGTTGTTCTCTTCAGGTTTTAGCTCATCGATGTATATCTGTGCTCCGCAACGTGCTACATTATATATAGTGTAAGGTACCCAGCGAACCAGAATTATTTTGTACCCTACTTCTCCACACGCGGGTGTTTTGCGAGAACACTAATCCAGTTTAACGTTGTTGTCATTAGGCGGGATGTGTAATGGGATATGTATTATATTGTTTGAGTAACACTGGAGTTCGGACACTCAAGATTTTGGGCGATTGGCTCTTCCCAATAAAAAGTTTTTCGTGCCGTGTGCTACTGCAGTTTGTCGCCCATGTTCCTTAGGCACTCGAGCTTTTGAAACGAACTGGTGGTCAATCACACTGCTGTTCTTTGAGTCTTACCTCAACCCCACTTGATCTTTGTAAGAGTCCTAGGCTGACGAACTCCACTCAGAAATTGATCGACTCATTTTATGGGACTCACTTCTTGGGTTTATTACATTAACTTAGGATTTTGTAAATGAATCTTCGCCTACCGTAGGTCTTCCAAAAACTGGATCTGTATAATAATTTCACCTTACCCCTTCACTTACCAATTTATCGTAATTTTGGGAAAAAGTCAATTATTCTCGTTTTTAGAGTAACTGGGATTCGTGATTGTAATAAAGCAGATATTGAAATTTATTTGAATAAACATACACTCCTGGAAATTGAAATAAGAACACCGTGAATTCATTGTCCCAGGAAGGGGAAACTTTATTGACACATTCCTGGGGTCAGATACATCACATGATCACACTGACAGAACCACAGGCACATAGACACAGGCAACAGAGCATGCACAATGTCGGCACCAGTACAGTGTATATCCACCTTTCGCAGCAATGCAGGCTGCTATTCTCCCATGGAAACGATTGTAGAGATGCTGGATGTAGTCCTGTGGAACGGCTTGCCATGCCATTTCCACCTGGCGCCTCAGTTGGACCAGCGTTCGTGCTGGACGTGCAGACCGCGTAAGACGACGCTTCATCCAGTCCCAAACGTGCTCAATGGGGGACAGATCCGGAGATCTTGCTGGCCAGGGTAGTTGACTTACACCTTCTAGAGCACGTTGGGTGGCGCGGGATACATGCGGACGTGCATTGTCCTGTTGGAACAGCAAGTTCCCTTGCCGGTCTAGGAATGGTAGAACGATGGGTTCGATGACGGTTTGGATGTACCGTGCATTATTCAGTGTCCCCTCGACGATCACCAGTGGTGTACGGCCAGTGTAGGAGATGGCTCCCCACACCATGATGCCGGGTGTTGGCCCTGTGTGCCTCGGTCGTATGCAGTCCTGATTGTGGCGCTCACCTGCACGCCACCAAACACGCATACGACCATCATTGGCACCAAGGCAGAAGCGACTCTCATCGCTGAAGACGACACGTCTCCATTCGTCCCTCCATTCACGCCTGTCGCGACACCACTGGAGGCGGGCTGCACGATGTTGGGGCGTGAGCGGAAGACGGCCTAACGGTGTGCGGGACCGTAGCCCAGCATCATGGAGACGGTTGCGAATGGTCCTCGCCGATACCCCAGGAGCAACAGTGTCCCTAATTTGCTGGGAAGTGGCGGTGCGGTCCCCTACGGCACTGCGTAGGATCCTACGGTCTTGGCGTGCATCCGTGCGTCGCTGCGGTCCGGTCCCAGGTCGACGGGCACGTGCACCTTCCGCCGACCACTGGCGACAACATCGATGTACTGTGGAGACCTCACGCCCCACGTGTTGAGCAATTCGGCGGTACGTCCACCCGGCCTCTCGCATGCCCACTATACGCCCTCGCTCAAAGTCCGTCAACTGCACATACGGTTCACGTCCACGCTGTCGCGGCATGCTACCAGTGTTAAAGACTGCGATGGAGCTCCGTATGCCACGGCAAACTGGCTGACACTGACGGCGGCGGTGCACAAATGCTGCGCAGCTAGCGCCATTCGACGGCCAACACCGCGGTTCCTGGTGTGTCCGCTGTGCCGTGCGTGTGATCATTGCTTGTACAGCCCTCTCGCAGTGTCCGGAGCAAGTATGGTGGGTCTGACACACCGGTGTCAATGTGTTCTTTTTTCCATTTCCAGGAGTGTAGTATGCTGGTGGTTTGAAATATCATTTTCTCACACTTGTAAGTATAGGCCTTCCTTCGTCCATGTCGTTGTAGAAAGTGAAGTGGAATCTGCTGGCTGGTATCTCACAGCCCGTCGTATCTGTGCCATCTGCTGACAAAATACCGCGTTAAGAGGAAATGTGCTGCCAATTGTGATGACTGGACGGATGACCGACAGCAAGAGAGCGAGTTAAAATGCATTAACGCTCTTAGGAACAGTATGAGTGTTAATGCATGCTGTTTTATGTGTTTTGAAACAGCCTTTTTTCATGGGAAGTAAGATAAATAATCACCGTTATCAGGATCAAATCTCATCTATCATATACTGCTGTATTCTTGGTGGACTTACATATTGTAGGGAATATTAACTTAGGTATTTTGAGATTTCGAACCAATGATCTAAAATAAATATTTAGTTTTCTATTGACATAAATAATTTAAATTTTGTGGTTGCAGCTTAAGCTCGTAGTTGTTACACAAGGTGACGATTTCCTGTCTCAGTGCATGCGTTACACAATATTAGCTTTGACACAGCTCAACTATAGGTTCGTAAGTACTTCATCCTGCCTGTATACCGACAATAGTAATTGTCCTAACATATTACCTTGGCGAACGCCTGATGCTTATTTAACTTTTGATGATACGTCTGCATCAATAAAAACATAGAGTTTTGCTTTCCAGGATATTCATTCCTGTTGCATTCGTACCTGAAAGTTCCATGAGCACTGTCCAACGAATTCATATTCTCAACACGTGTTCAAGGTATTCACTCGTATAGTGCTTCTCCTCCCTTACTGCCACATCCTCATGGATGTATAGACTGTCAATTTGTTTGTCATTTTG
Source organism: Schistocerca nitens (assembly GCF_023898315.1). Lineage (NCBI taxonomy): Eukaryota > Metazoa > Arthropoda > Insecta > Orthoptera > Acrididae > Schistocerca > Schistocerca nitens. The sequence continues at coordinate 732,601,717 of NC_064615.1, forward strand.
ACTCTCCCACCTTTAGGATTCGATCACAGCACCACTAATTCCTCTCAACACACCTATAGCTCCGCAGTAGCGCGAAATCACAGAGGGACCTCCACCCTCACAGTTCTCAGGCTATTCTTAGAGGAGCTTTTGTTAACGCCGTAAATCTCTTGGAATGATGATTCGTGTTACAAGATAGGTGAAGAAGGTAGATGCAGTCTTGGTCGAACACTGAGCACACGGACTGTTTCTAGTTAACCGATAATGGGGTTTCTGCAGATCACGGCCAGTGAGACTAAAAGTGATCAAGCAACGCAATTCATTTCTCCGTTCCATCTTAGGATATGGAAAAAAAATATCTTTCCAGCACAGAGGTGATGCTCATGTCAGTGAAGCGTGGATTATCTTATACAGGTATGTGTTTCGCGATGAAGTAAATAAAACTTCATTTATATATCGCTTCAAACCAGTCGTTTTGTACAGGGTGGGGCGGATAAAAGTGACTCGGAGAACAGAGTTCCAGGGTACAAGGAAATACAGCAGAGAAAAGGAAATACAATACTAACCTGACTGTATCAGATGATGAAAGTGACCACCATTCATCTCTTTGCACTTCTGAATCATGCTCAGCAAGTTGCTGAAGGCGGATCGAAACCAGAATGCTGGAATTGCTGCAATGTCATCTCAAAATGTTCTGCTCCAGTTCTGGAAGACTATAAGGCTTGCTGCGATACCCCTCAGACTTGGGGACTCCCCGCACAAAGTAGTGGAACAGTGACAGATCAGGTGTTCTGGGTGGCCAGCTAGGGCCACGACCCGACTGACCCCTGCCAACAACTCTGTCAGGTGTGAAAATTGTGCTCCAAGGTTCGGCTGGCTGTATGGACAGTTGCTCCATTCTGTCTGAACTAAATGTAGGTCCTTTCCTTCTCTGTTAATACTGCCACAAATTGTTTCAAAATATCCTGGATACTTTTGTTTGCCCCACACAGTATATACTCAAATGGATTTTCTGCAATACCGTACCACAACATACTTTTTGCATTTCGATAATTGTTTATTGTCAACACATATTTATCGAAAGATGATGAAGATTATAATGATTATTCAGGTTCATTTGTAGCTATTCAGAAATGAGACGATGTTTTCAATCATCCCGGTATTTCTCTTAATGATTCAACAGTAGGTGGATGCCAGTGATTCAGCATAAAGACAACAATAGTTGTTTCATCTGTCAGAAAAGTCGCTGCGATGTTTTAAATGTTTTACAAAGGAATTCTTCTTACTGATTACTTTGCAAAGAAAACAAGAGTAACTGCAGAAAACTATGTAAAATTTGGAAAGACGTTGGAAAAGGTGAAATGACTTAATACGGTGCGCAACTTCTTTCCCTGTCAAAAATTAAATATTTTACTGTTGTAACTGAACTGATGCTCTTTCAGTAATGCCGAAGGGAGGGGAACTTCCACTCTTGAAGTTCGGATAACCTACAGTTCACAAGCCTTCGTGCAAACTTCACGTCATTTTGACGTCACACGCTGAATCGAAGACGAAAAGAGCCGCCTCTGGACCTTCGTGACCATTAGGCTCAAAACACGCGAGGCATTAAAAATAATAACACTCATCTGAAGTAGAGCGAGCTGGAAGCTGCACATTTTCTTTGCTGCAGGGTATGTTAAGCTCGAAGTCACGTCGTTTGTAAATGTGTAATGTTCTACATTCTTGTGGAATGGGCTGCGGATAAGGGAAAGATTAATGTGTTGGCAAGAATTAACTCCGAATCTTACTGAAAAAGCTGTATGCCAATATTGTATATATTCAACAGTGTTCATTAAATTGTGTATAAAAAATGAGCTTATATTTAAAGACTCCGAAACCAGTTTCGGGTGTTAGTTTGTAATTAGTAAGAACGGGTAGCCAATCCAGCAGACGAATTAAAGAAGTAGCTTATTTATCTTACTTCCAATGAAAAAATGCTGTTTCAAAACACCAACACATTGAGGATCTCTCGAAACCGCGTAGGTACTGGTAAATTTTGCTGTAACAAAATGACGAAAATCGTAATATTGATGTAACGGATGTATTTTAATGGAAGGTGTTTATTTGGGAAAAAAGCGTCCTAAAGTAACTAGCCTGTAAATTGTCTTTTGTCCTTTATAGGTGACTGAGAATAAATTACTTTTTAATTCCATTGCAAGTGTTGCACTCTTTTCTGTGCTTTTTATTCTGAGTGGAAGTTTGCTTTATCAGATAACAAACGTGTTTTGAATATTTATTCGCATTTGAGTGTTTCACTCTAAATTATTGACAATGACAACTCTCATCCGAGAGAGAGAGATGAGCTAGCTAGTTTTAAACCTGGTAAGTAAACGTACATTACCACTACACCACGATGAATAAGCGAAATTACAGCCTTTGTACTGCAACTTGGAGCTGATGAAGGCATTAACTGCCGATTCATCATCATGTGATTTTTAACTGTGACGAATCTACAAAGAATGACGTGTTTTTATAAAGCTACAATGTACCATAGCTTTGAAATGGTATACTTTCAAAACACGCAAGGTACAATACGAAATTATTGAATCAAATATACTGTCACGAGTGGAGAGCAACGGCCTTGCGCAGTGGATACACCGGTTCCCGTGAGATCACCGAAGTTAAGCGCTGTCGGGCGTGGTCGGTACTTGGATGGGTGACAATCCGGGCCGCCATGCGCTGTTTCCATTTTTTGGGGTGCACTCAGCCTCGTGATGCCAATTGAGGAGCTACTCGACCGAATAGTAGCGGCTTCGGTCAAGAATACCATCATACGACCGGGAGAGCGGTGTGCTGACCCCACGCCCCTACTATCCGCATCCTCCACCGAGGATGACACGGCGGTCGGATGGTCCCGGTAGGCCACTCGTGGCCTGACGACGGGTTGCTTTTTGTCACCAGTGGAGGTGTAAAATGTTCTTATTCCAAGGTGACATCCTAGCACCCCGCTTCAGTCGCTAACTACAGTCGATAGCAGTTTCTACAGTCTTCAGTAATTGCGTGAGACGCCAAAATCTTGTGAACTGTAGTTTTCCCTTAAAGTTCATGTAGGAGATATCTTGCTTGAGACTTCAGTGGTATCGCATACTTCATTACCTCATTTTAGTGCAACGTTGACAAGTTAGTAGGTAGCCATATTATTGTCATTCTCTAAACATAGGTTCCCTGTCACATTTGTAGCCGCCAGTGATACTGAATAGGCCGACGAACAAGAATGCAGCGCCTGTCGGCTGTCCCTGGGTTGCAGGCGCTGGAGCTTCGGCCGGAGGACAAGGGCGCCCTGGTGGCGCGCAGCAAGTGCTACCTGCTGCTGGGGCAGCCGCAGCTGGCGCTGCAGGACGCCGAGGCGGCGCTACGGGTCCAGCCCGTCGACCCGGAGAACACGCCGCGGCCGCCCACCTACGCTGAGGGTTCGTATGCTCGGGTCGTCTCTCTGCAGTGTCACCACTAGCTACTGGCGGAAACGGTTGCAGCTGCGACTGGCACAAGACAGGTGAAGTCGAAAGCAAAGAACAGTAGGTACGAGGACGTGGAGGTCAGTGCACAGTTGTCCATTTCCTAAAGCACTTGGCGCAACTCAAGCTACATTTCAGCATTTTTTTTAAACACTCGCCGGTAGCTTACGGTGTAACTTACAAGTACGTGCGCGCCGCTTCTATGTTTCAAACTTTTGCGAATCGGTTTAAATTTTGGAAGAAGGCAGACGAACACATGTTAATCAGTGTTCGTCCTGTTGTTTTGTGAAAGCCCTATCCGTTGCCACGATATAACTAATATGGTCAGAAAATCAATAAAGGAACCTGTACCAGATCAGTCATCGCCCGCCTCAACAAAAATGTACATCGGTTGCCAAGCTAGAGTGATCTAATGTGAGAATTGTGGAAGCGTAGAAGTTTGGAACCAGAATGAAAAATGCTCTTCACAGTTGTTGACAGCATGTCGCCTGGCGGCCAGAAACAACCCTTTTACATTCCGCGTGGCCAGCTATACCCGCGGCCGACGACCTGCCCATGTGGGCGCACACACACACACACACACACACACACACACACACACACTGGTCATACCGGACTCGAGAGTCCATTACCACAGCAACGTATTTTCGCCATCTGTCCCTGTGTTGGACTACTTCCTTCCATTCACCTTCAATACCTAGGCTCCTCAAACCACATGTGAAAGCTGCATTGTCCTTCTCATGTATACCGCCGGCGTCTCAGGTCTGGACCTGCCTTCACGTCTATTGCCAGAATAGCTCATGGCTCGTTGACACACACGATTAACGCGGCCGGGAAATCATTTACTACTCACATGCAACCGAGATGGTGACGGGAAAACCAATCACTCTGATCTGCGCTGCAGGCGCGTGTAATCATTGAGAACACTGTATTTATTTTTTCGAACAACATATTTAACCATACAGTGTATCTATCACGCTATCACAAAACACCCACCCAGATGTGCACTGGGCCATGCTGCACAGCCCACAGACACGCACCCAATCATAATTTCAGTACACACTATAGCAAACTGCTACTAAATAATACGCTCAGTACTCGTAAACTATCCTAATAACGCATAGCAGAACCTGCAGATCCGCTTGCAAAATAACTCAGCAGACGTGCACAGGTACCCTCCACTCCGCACCCTGCCCACAGGATCGTGAAGTCACCCATCCGTCTGATTTCAGACCTCGCACAGCCCCTGCTCGGCTTCCGCAAGTGTGAGTTGGCGCGGTCAACGCACTCGTCAGCGGTCAAAGCACACATGTACGTCCGTCCAGGACCGCAATCCATCACAATCCCGAGCCGCTACCACCGAACGCGGGTGAAAGTCAACTTTATATAAACGTAGCATAATTATCAAAGCGCAGCCTCCATACGCTAGATACATCATAACAGGACATGTCTTTACCTCTTATGACCCTGTAGCACACTGCGCATTGCTCCTCACACGACATTACATGGCCCTTTAATTAAACATAACTACACATCCCTGCTCTCGCCTCGTTGCGTTACCAGCCATCTAAAACCTTCTCAATATTATTCTTACTTTACAACAATTTTTTTTTTTTAATAAGATCTAATTTACACCTCCCACCGCACCTTACCTCACACCCGTCCCACAATCAACATACGCAAACGTCCTCAACCCTATTTTGACACTCATGAATCAACCCACAAACTATTTCCATCAATCAACTTACCATTCTCATCCCCTCTTTTCGAATTACAAACGTAGCCTCTATCTAAACACCAATCAACTCATCTCTCTCGCACTTTCAACAGTAAAATTAATTTTACAAACACCCAGAAATACCAAACGCAATTAAAGAGTCAAACTTTTATGCAGAGCATCAAGCACATACGACAATATTCAAAGCCTGGTCCATATTTACCACCTCCACCTTGAATTAAATATTAGTACCGTTGCCATAACATTCTGCCAGCGCTCGATTTGTACCTATTTTTTCCGCTCTTCATTGTTGTCACTAGCGGTCGAATATCACTATGTATAGATTACATAAATTTCCACATAAAAAAAATCTCGCCCCGCCGTTTAGAGACTCCTATATCCGAACACATAGCATCATTCAACTATCACTTGCTCTTAACTAATAACTCATTCATCAGGTCTGAGCGCAAGGTCATCCCTTTCTTTCTTTCTTTCTTTCAGCAGCAGACATCTATTTTTTACAGTGGTAGCTAAATTGCGCCATCAACTTAACATCACCATTCGTGAAACATATCTTCAAATACGTAAACACACTAACTCAATTACACAGCGGTTCCACTGAGGACATGACCTTCAATATTACAGTTCTTAATCCAATAACCACCGAAACAAGTACCAAATGCTCAAACTAATCCCATAGCGCCTTACAAAGCGAGTGTCCGAGCGCCGGCGGTGGCATGTCAAAGCCACATAGCTGTCCATTTAAACAGCCGTCCACTCAACCCCAGGACCAGAATGCTGAAGTGGGCTCTCCCTATACCTGCTCTCCAGCTATTGTCTAACGACATACAGTGCACAAATGGATTCCTGAATAGCGCAGATCTCTATCTCCCCCTTGCATCTCCAACAGGACATGTAAACAGTGTCTCCCCCAGCCAGTGAACCCGACGTCATTCGCCTTTCGCTGACAATTTCCACTCACAAATCTTAAATATTCTCACATATAAAACCATATTCACTCCTGCCAAAATTCACTTAACAATAAAAAAGCATTCTCCCTTTCTAAGCATAGATGAGTATGCATTTATCTTCACCCATCTGATCTCTGCAATTTAAGTCGGAGAAAGACATATCTATTACCTCCTGCGACCTGTCTATAAACAGAACGATCTCAGTTACTAGAACAGCACCTTGTTTTGAACATTCGCCGCAAATGCACGCAATGTTGTACGCCTCAAACTAGATACAAGTACAACAGATCCTCAACACGCTATCATCTTTATCCTCTACCATCAAACAGTGAAAAAGTCACGAAGGCACCAATGCGGTCCACCTCCAGCGCGGACAAACGGAATTCACAATACTCCCCCGAATAACTCAGAGTGCGACCATCCAAGAATTCCTAACAGCTCGCCAAGTCCGACACCTCAAACAACAGATGCCTATATGAACAAGATCATATTAAATATACACACGCTGCAGAGACCCCTTTAAAGTTTGATCACCCATACTCTAAGCGAATGAGAAGCTGCCTCTCGCCCTTGTTCAAACAGTGTTTTCTAACACGCTTTTGCACACTGCCGAGCATTTCGTCTTTCTGCCGCGACTTCGAAGTCAGTGTCTGATTCTAAACAGACATTAACACGGACTGATGCACAGCCTCTCACAGGAAACTATACCTTGCACCTTGTAAATCATAGTCTTACAGTCGATAGCATAACGTTGTAGCGACTTCCCTCGAAAGTGATTGACCACCTCTACATTTAAACTCATATGTCGCAGTGACCGAATAGTTTATAACTCTGCGTTCCATTTCTAGTGATTGGTCATTTTTGCACACAAGTACGGGATCACCGTTTTCGGTGCTAGCAACCCCGGAAGTTGCGGTCCATCAACCAAAATTTGTCCCCCAACTCAAGCAAGCATTGTCAGTCAATCATTATGTAATACCGAATGCACAGATGCGATGGATAAGACACCACCGATCTACTGTAATATTATCCACCACAGCTGATATCGCGAAAAATTTTACAGTAAGTCCAACACTGGCCAATCATGTGACAGCTTGTTTTCTTAATTTCAGTATCATAGCTAAACCATACTTCCTCTACTTTGCAAGTATCATTGCGAACATTCATAGATGACTGCTCAGCACGTCCATTCACACTTAATTCTCGAACACATAAAGACGATCAAATTATACCAGACAGCGCTATACATATTTCTAAGACCTCGCGCATAGTACTCGATCAATCTCTATGCGTATAGCGATCACAGAGCTATCTAGTCCTCTTACGTTAAAAGATCATCCTCACCTAGGCATTGACCAACCTACCCCGCAACATCGCTACCCAATTATTCCTCAACCGAAGAGACGAATACAGCTACACTCCACCTTTCTTGACTGAATAGAGCTTTCCTAGTCCTAACCCATCCAAGTGCACCACATTTCTCGAAATGTAACCATATCGATCTATAGTAACAGATCTCAAAGTGCCTTAATTTAATAGCATACAGTTAAGAAGAACAAGAACGGAGCGATATTTATACACAACGTAGTTCGATATATTTTTAAGTAAATCATTCAATCTATCATGTGTAAAGTATTGTTCTAGAGTCCATGATCGGTGCATCGAAGGTTCCGGTAGGAGAGAGAGAGAGAGAGAGAGAGAGAGAGAGAGATAGAGAGAGAGAGAACATAAACACACACATTTAAGACTATAACGTTCAGCACTTAAAAATGGCCAATAACCTTAGATCGATTACTTTTCCTTCCTGTCAGACATACGTCATTCTCCCCGGTCACCCTACGCTGAGCTATCTCTACCCCCAATCGTAAAACTTTTCCTTCCTATGATACGAGCCCAATATAGCCCTGCGGACACGTCTAGTGCCCAATGATCACACCAGATCACGAGTCAGAAATAATACTATTACTCCATCAGGTCTATATAAAAATGATAATTATTAGCAGCCGGTACATCCTACAAGCAAACAGATACGCATAACAGCAGCGTCCAACATGTGAAAATTACAAATCATCCCGTCACCAACTCTGTAAACACCCGTCTGTCGGTCATGTTTGGGGGATGCCGAGCAGAGACTTTTGGTCGGTTTGGCAGCTGAGGGTGTTTGGGCGCGCCTGTTGCACTATTTTGCGAGCATGTCTGTGCACTGTGCGGTGCTTTATTTGGAGAGTTTAAGAGTACAGAGCTCGTCTGCTGATATTGTGTACTGCATTATTTAAGAGCTGTTTGCTATTGTGTGGTGAAATTAGGAGTTGTTTACGTGTTTGTGGCCTGTATCAGATGACCACAGTCGGATCAGTGCGAGTGTTTTGTGAGAAATATACTCCACGACTAAATAAAAGGGGCTCCAAATAAATGGAGGGCAGCCCTTCCTTACTTCCCCGAGCAGCACAGCGCAGTCTGAGCTGTTTTTGCGCAATAACGGCAACCTGGTAAGAATGTGAGTGAGTATACAATTAACTGGACAAATTTATCTGTAGAGGAGTTACAGGTCTGGATTGGAATGAATATATTGATGGGTGTGGTTGTGTTGCCAACTGTAGTGCACTACTGGAGTTCAGAAACTGTGAGCGTTACATATCGAAACCTATGAGAAGTAAAAGTTTGAAAAAGATATATCGCAAATAAATAAAGTACGGTCGTTCCGCCTTCCATCAGCCTATGCACTGAAATTATTTCCGAAAATTAGCAGTTGTTTGGCTATTTGGAGGTAAATATTTTGCATTATTTACGAGCAGTTCGCATGTCTGTAGGCTGTGCTATGAGTTATTTTTAACTGTTTACAATTACCAAGCGTGTGTCTAGAACATTATAAATGAGTTATGTAGGAGTGTTTTGCAGGTCTGTATGATGTGGGACATGTCGGTGTGATACATGTACTCCATTCCTAAATGAAGTAAATTAGTTCCTCCATCCATAGACGTAGTGCAGGGTGAGTCCGTCTACCAGAAACGTGTAGGTAGAGGTTGAGTGCTGGTGGCTTAGTTTGAAACAATTTTCATAGGTTGGTGGCGGAAGCGCAAGTGAGCTTTGTTTATTGGCAGATTTCAGACTTGGCGCTGGTTCCTAGGAGGAGGAGGTGGCTATCTGGTCCTCGAAGAGTTGTTGAAATTAGGGAGTTGAACACGTTTGCATACGTATATAAAACTATAAATTCAAATATTTAATATAGCGGGGTGGTGAGAGTGAATTAACGAGCGTTCTCGCGATGAGCAAAACCGCTGTTATACGGTTATGGTGGATTCCACTGTCGGTCAAACTCTCGCGCCAAAGTATCCTTTGTCCAGCACGCGGTCGACAGGTTCCATCGTGTCCAGCGTTAAGTGCTCGAGGTCGCGGAAAGATGTTTACGTAGTCGGACTCTGAGGCTAGCGCGGCTGACCCTTTGTGGCGGGACCCTCAGGCGCCGCTCGCGCTGCCTACCTGGCGCGCTGGCCGTGGGGGTGTGCTTGACGTCAGCGGGCCAGGGAGCAGGCTCAGCCGGCCGCACGTGTCAGCTGCGCTCTAGAGTTTCGCTGTGTGATCATGGACAAGTCAGTTGGGACACACCTGCATGACCGTAATGTATGAAATAAAGAGTCATTTTCCAGGCATTTACAGAAGGCTATGTCTGTCGCGTGTATGGTGGGTGTGTGACGTAAGCGGGGCGGCGGCGCAGCGATTGTACAGTTATTACGCGCGCGAGAGAGCAAGTCAGTTAGCGGGCGTTCTAGTGCGGTCCTAAGGTGCTGATATATAGTCATGGCGGATTCCACTGTCGAACAAACTTTGCCGCCAAAAGTGTAGCACTGCATTCTCGCTCGCACAGGGACACGTGGCGAACGGCCATGTGAGGTCGGCATCGACAGGTTTGAACGTGGCGCCGAAAGTGTTGCAGGGAAACGGCCGACCGTTGTGCGATTCAGCTCCGAGGGAGACAATTTTGGCGGGAAACGTGTGGAGGCGACGAATACACGTGGTGAGCGGACAAGGGGCTGCTGTGACGTCAAACTCGGCAAGTTCCAGCATGTCCAGCGAAAACATGTTTATGACGTGGGAGCGATCGCTGGGCTCGCCCCCCGCGCTAGTGGCCGGCCGCCTCATGTGACAGGTGTAGGCAGTGTCTCCGCTTGCTGGCCAGGGGGTGGCGAGGATTTGAACTAATTCAGCTGGAGCGCAGGCGTCGTGGTGACTGCACTGCAATATCAAAGATGTGTGTGCTGACTGTGTTGGAGAACAAGTGATGACCGTACTGCTTGAAATAAAGTCTTCAATCCCTTCCCCCCTGCAAAATCAAAGGACGTGACTTACATTACTATAAGTACAGTTTATTATTTGACGCGATTATGATAGGCTACCAGTGAAAAAAAGATAAGTGACGGAGGAAGCTCGTACATGTGATCAATTATGGTGTTGGGGATTTGAACTTGTGATAGATTTTTGTTACGGATGTAAGGAGAATGGCTTTCTCACCAAGAAAATCGGACATCTTGAATAAATAATAAATGATAATAATACATAGAAGTACAGTTTTCGATAGAATGTCGTGTTGGAATTTGAATTTGACGCAATTTTCTAGTGGAGGTAGGCCTATAATAATAAATGATAATGAATGATAATAAATGATAATGAATGATAATGAATGATAATAAATGATAATGTATGATAATGAATAACAATAAATGACAATGAATGATAATGAATGTTAATAAATAATAATGAATACTAATAAACAAAAGTAAGGTTTTGCAGTCATTATCGTGTTGGAATTTGAAGTTGGAGGGAATTTTCTAGTGGAGGCACGTCAATAATAATAAATAATAATAATGAATGATAATAAATGATAATGAATGATAATAAATAATAATAAATAATAATAAATAATAATGAATGTTAATGAATGATAATCAATAGTAATAATAAAGACAAGTACGGTCTTTGCATGCATTATCCTGTTGGAATTCAAACTTCCCGCCATTTGATTTCTTCTGGAGGCTTAGGTTAGTGGACGTAGCACAACTAGCCGATTTTCCCCGCCAAAATTCAAAATTGCCACAATTTTTTATTGAGGTTAGGTTAGTGGACTACTCTCCCACCAAAATCCGCCATCTTGGATGCCGTCATGCGATGTTGCCAAGTCTACATGCCGCCATCTTGGATGAAGGCATCGCCGCCATCTTGAATAAATCTAGCAACAATGCAATGTGCGCTGGCGCCCCTCTTGTCCCCCTACTGACATCATCCAAGAACCAGATTTCAGCACGATGGTGGCAGAAGTGACCATGGAAGATCATCATCATCAATTCAAAACCTGTTATAAAACGAACACAGACAAGTGTAACATGAGGGTAGTGGAGTGTAGCTGATCGAAAGCAGGCGATTCTGGGAGAATTAAATAAGATTAGACACAAAATGTAATAGTTATGTCTTGACAGCAAAATAGTCGACGGTGGCCAGTGTAAAGAAGAAATACAATGAAAACAACTAATTTCTTAGCGTAAATTTTACTGTACTGAAGTCTTTTATGAAAGTATTTGGAGTATAGTATTGGATGGAAGCTAATCGTCGGCTATAAACACAACAGGTAAGAAGAGAATGGTAGTTTGTCAAACATGTTACAGATGAATTTTTAAGATTAGGTGGGTATTTCAGTTAACTAACAGAAGGGTACTAAATGGAGAAAAAAAACTTTGTGTTCTGCCTTCCATCAGGTCTTGTCATGAGGGAAGCCTCGTCAGAGAGGTCCACCGCACGAGCGTCTTGGGGAGTGATTCCAGTGGTGGTTTCCCGTTGTCCTCCACTGATGATGATGAGGACAACACAACACCCAGTCCCTGAGTGGAGAAAATCCCTTACCCATTCGGGAATAGAACCCGGGCTCGTAGGACGGCAATCCGTCACGCTGACCGCTTTTTCTTTCATTTTTATTGTTTTTTCTATTTTTATTTTTATGATTAATTGTAAGTTATAACAGGCATTTGAAAAAAATGGACACAAAAGTAGCATAGACGGGTCTCAAACCAGGGCCGCCTGGACGGGAGTCTCGCTCGCTTGTCTTGTTTTTTGTTGTTTTTTTTCTCTCTACCAACTTTTTTTTTATAAGGAAAAAGGCGTCTTTCAGTTACGACAAACAAAATTAGAATGTACATCCATAGCAACAAGAGAACAAGAGTTCCTTCGAAACTATGAAATAGAATTTGAAACTAATAGTATGATGATAGATAATAAAGAAAGAAAATGTAAGCAAATCTTGCACGCCATTCCATGCTCATCTGCGTACAGATTCCATGTTCCAAGTTGATAAAACATTTCGCAGCGTGTGGAGCTCCATGACGGCGGTCATCGTCTGCCCGGTACTCCCCAACTGTGAGGGGGGTTATCGAAGACACTGCGCCGATAGTTCGCAAACCGTTCAGCTAGTGGGGCCGGACTGAAGACGAAGTAAATATTCCAGAATTTGTATCAAGAACAGCTGCCAACATGAGTAATGTAGAAGTAGATATCCTCGAAGTAGCGAAGCAACTTAAATCACTTAACAAAAGCAAGTCTTCCGGTCCAGAGTGTATACCAGTTAGGTATACACTCTAAGAACTAACTCTTTACTCACACAAGGTGTTGAGTGCTACTGACAAAGGATTTCAAAGTGATTCTGTGTTTCGAGATTTCCAGAAGGTGTCTGACACTGTACCACACAAACAGCTTGTAGTGAAATAGCGTGCTTATGGAATATCGTCTCAGTTATATGACTGGATTCGTGATTTTCTGTCAGAGGGGTCACAATTCGTAGAAACTGACGGAAAGTCATCGGGCAGAACTGAAGTGATTTCTGGCGTTCCGCAAGGTAGCGCTATAGGCCCCTGTTCCCCCTTATCTAAATAAACGATATAGGAGACAATCTGAGCAGCCATCTTAGGTTGTCTGCAGATGATGCTGTCTTTTATCGATTAGTAAAGTCATGAGAAGATCGCAACAGAGTGCAAAACAGTTTTAGAAAAGAGATCTCTATGGTGCAAAAATTGGCAATTTACCCTAAATAACGAAAAGTGTGAGGTCATACTCATGAGTGATAAAAGGAAATCAGTCAAATCTAGAGGCCGTAAGTTCAACTAAATACCTAGGAATTACAATTACGAACAACGTAAGCTGATAGGAAGACACAGATAATGTTGCGGAGAAGGCTGCGTTTTATCGGTAGAATACTTAGAAAACGTAACTTAGAAAATGTAACAGATCTACTAAAGAGACTGCCTACACTACGCTTGTCCGTCCTCTTTTAGAATACTGCTGCGAGGTGTGGGATCCTTACCAGATAGGACTGACGGGGTACATTGAAAAAGTTCGAAGAAGGGCAGCACGTTTTGTATTATCGCGAAATATGGGAGAGAGTGTCACTGAAATGATACAGGATTATGGCTGAACATTATTAAAATAAAGGCCTTTATCGTTACGACGGAATCTTCTCACGAAATTCTAATCACGAATTTTCTCCTCCGAATGCAAAAATATTTTGTTGACACCGAGCTACATAGGGAGAACCGACCAAAATAATAAAATATGGGAAATCACAGCTCCCACGGAAAGATACAGGTGTTCGTTTTTCACGAGCGCTGTACGAGATTGGAATAATTGAGAATTATTGTGAAGACGGTTCGATGAACCCTCTGCCAGGCATCTAAATGTGATCTGCAGAGTAGCCATGTAGATGAAGATGAATCGTATCATTGACATTCTTTCACCGTGAATTTTAATTCCTCTTCTGAACCTTTCTTTTATTTCCATCGTTGCTCCTTCGATGTAGTTACACAATATAGTCACAAATTAATTGTTTTATGGTACGTGTCGATAAGTAACCTTTTCTTCATATATGCACTGAGTTTCTTGCACTCACATCTGAATGGACTATTTGTAACCCTCAATTTTGAAAACAATCTGTTAAATTAATTTTATTTTCTCCAGATTTACTTTACCTATGTTTCGCCTCAAGGTTTCCGCTTATTGTATTTTAAACTTCTTACAAAATGAACGGTATCGCTTGCGGTATTTGATTGAGCCTCTGAGAATAGTGTTTGGTCTTCCTCCAACAAAAGCTCACATGCTGTAAGCCGTATTTTTGAGTGGTTTTATTATTAATCATTTCGTCATAACCCTCTAATTCTTCTAATTGCGTGCTCAACTTTTCATTGTAACGTATATGACATACACTGTGTAAATTCCATCGCTCTGTTTCTGTTGGATTGGGGATAGACTACTTCTCGATGTACGCTGCAGAATTATTTTGACGCTACTTTCCTATTGTGACAATAACTGAGTCCCGCTCGTGAGAGTTGACCAAGTATGTAATGTATCTCTCAGTGTACATCTCCCAGTCCCCCCTGTGCCATGTGGTGTGGTGTGGTGTGCCCGCAGTGAAGAAGAGCGAGATCGTGCGGTGCTCGGCCATCTTCCAGAAGGCGGAGGCGCTGTACCAGCTGGGCGACTTCGAGCACAGCCTGATGTACCACCACCGCGGGCTGCGCCTGAGGCCCGAGCTCGACGGCTTCCGTCTGGGCGTCCAGAAGGCGCAGCAGGCCATCCGGAACACCATCGGCGGTGAGTCTGGGTCCCTCGCACAGCACGTCTGGCGTGTATCACAACTACTTACACTGAGACATGGTGTTCATCTTAATTCTTATTTTAATGTGACTACATAGTGACCAGTTGCACATGTGTTTACTTGACAGTAAATAACAACGAGTTTAATAAGAAGCAGTACTATATAATTCATTGGTACCGTACAGGCTACAACTTACAACATAGTCATAGCATAAGTCTTTTATGGCTCAGATGGACGTTCCCATAAAATGTTCTGCACATAGCTCTCAAAACTAGCTGTGCTGTTTATCACGAATTTTATACCGCAAGATAAGTGGTCAATGATTATTCTGGCTGAGTTATCACGCAGTTCTAAATTTCAGTGAAAAATAATAAAATTCTTTTTCTGCTAAATTATCTACGCCTTATATTGTAGGTTATTTACAACAATTTTCACGAGAGATTATACTGACAGCGATGCTTTAGTTAAGAATAGCAATTGCTTAAAGAATCGTCAGTAGTGTTATTGGTAGCATATTCTTGCTCCACGCTACTGTATAGTCGAAAATTACTCTGTTATCGCTGGACTGAAGCAGAATATGTTTCTGTAGGGCAGTATTCAATAAAAATGAGATAACTATGCTTACTGATTGATAGTGAAAAAGTTGTTCGTGTTAAATTTACCAGTAGTGTAGCTCCACTGTTAAGCACGAAACTTTTTTTTCATAAAAAGAGAGATCGGTTGCAGAAAACCAGTTAATAATTCTGAGATAGTTATTTTAAGTTTCCTTTTTTATTGCTTGTCTATTGCAGTTAATTTCAGAATTCGCATCATCTGCAGGGGCTGGGTTCAAATATGTCGATCTGAAGAGTGGGGTTCGCAAGAATGATTGTCTTGCGGGAAGGCGGTGAAGCAACAGGAAATGGAATGGACATGGAATTGGGCGTTTGGCGTCATTGGCCGGGAGGCCCCGTGCGGGGCAGGTCCGGCCGCCT
This sequence comes from Schistocerca nitens, assembly GCF_023898315.1. Lineage (NCBI taxonomy): Eukaryota > Metazoa > Arthropoda > Insecta > Orthoptera > Acrididae > Schistocerca > Schistocerca nitens. The sequence continues at coordinate 732,617,481 of NC_064615.1, forward strand.
TGGTGCAGGTCTTATTACATTCGACGCCACATTGGCTGACCTGCGCCCCGGATGGGGATGAAATGATGATGAAATGATGATGAACATAACACAACACCCAGTCCTTGAGCGGAGAAAATTACCCGACCCAGCCGGGAATCGAACCCGGGCGTGTAGGACGGCAATCCGTCACGCTGACCACTTTTTTATTTTTTTATTTTTATAGAGCCTCCCTTCTCCCCTCACAGCCCTTCCATATGCTCACCTTGTTTGCCTTATTCGGCTAGCTTCTATGCTTTAATGTTTTACTATTATTATTATTATTATTATTAAGAGAGTTCATCGGTGTACCAAGCCTTTTTTTATTTGGATTTTTGTATTTTTTATTTTCATTTTATTTTATTTTTTTAAGCTGACTCTGTTTTCTTACTTTTTTTGTTTTTTATTTTGCCTTTTTTTTGGTTCCCTATGTTTCTGTAAGCCTGGCGCTTTAACCACTTTTGCTAACATAAAGGAGGTAAATATTATTGCTTAACATTATTTAAAGGAAATTAATCTTCCTCTTGAGAATGGAAACACTTATATAGTAAATTAAAATGAACGTGAAGTTTCTCATCTTCATAAGAAATATAAAATCTTGTATCCTCTTGAAATTAAAACGTTTTTAGAACATAAAACTTTTCTTATCACACGAGGCGATTAAAACAAAAAAAAATGTCTAATTTGTACATGATGGTTTGGTCTTGTGCTTCTTGCCACGGACATTATTCCTTTTCTGAAATGCCTCACAAAAGGAACTAATACATTCTTGTTCCAGTTATCTGTAATCGTGCAAGAGTATCCTATCAGAAATTCGTACCAATCCTTATCTATTATTGTTCTCTGTAGCATTTTATTCCATGATTCTATTTAAGAAGCATGTAAAATTTTTTTTGTAGTATGTTGACCGCACGAGATGATGGTGCTGAGTCCTTAAGTACACCCAGTAATCTTATTTACTTTTATCTTCTGCCTTCAAGATATAATGCAGCATGTGAACTTTTAGCCAGTTAACAGCGTTTCTTTTCGTATTAGGATATGGCACTGCGTCTGAATTCAGAAAATCTGCGGCGGTGAAGACGGTTGCCGATGTTATGTTCAGGGTCGCTAACTTTTGCTTAACTATATGCCAAATTTCTCTGACTTTGTCGCGCATCAATCGGTGTTCTTCAGTATCAAGAAGGTTGCGTGACGTGCACAGGGGCGAATTTGTGAGATGTATAGCATGCAATTTGGAATTATTTGATATTTTCCTGTACAATGCATTACACCAAGTTGCTTTCACCTTGGAGGGTAGGCTCCGAGCGTGGATGTTTTTCCAAATTGCAGACCAGTCATTGTTAGGGTATTTTCTTTCAATGATATTTCTTTCCTTAGCTTCCATCAAATATGTATGTATGTCCTTTACTTTCGTCAATTGCTGTTCTGAGAGCATCGATGAGATGTAACTGTATTCAACGAGAAAAGATTTTAGGTGACAAAGACCGGCTGGTACGGGGGCAGCTCAATAAGTAATGCAACACATTTTTTTTCTCGGCCAATTTTGGTTGAAAAAACCGGAAATTTCTTGTGGAATATTTTCAAACATTCCCGCTTCGTCTCGTTTAGTTTCATTGACTTCCGACAGGTGGCAGCGCTGTACGGAGCTGTTAAAATGGCGTCTGTAACGGATGTGCGTTGCAAACAACGGGCAGTGATCGAGTTTCTTTTGGCGGAAAACCAGGGCATCTCAGATATTCATAGGCGCTTGCAGAATGTCTACGGTGATCTGGCAGTGGACAAAAGCATGGTGAGTCGTTGGGCAAAGCGTGTGTCAACATCGCCACAAGGTCAAGCAAGACTGTCTGATCTCCCGCGTGCGGGCCGGCCGTGCACAGATGTGACTCCTGCAATGGCGGAGCGTGCGAACACACTCGTTCGAGATGATCGACGGATCACCATCAAACAACTCAGTGCTCAACTTGACATCTCTGTTGGTAGTGCTGTCACAATTGTTCACCAGTTGGGATATTCAAAGGTTTGTTCCCGCTGGGTCCCTCGTTGTCTAACCGAACACCATAAAGAGCAAAGGAGAACCATCTGTGCGGAATTGCTTGCTCGTCATGTGGCTGAGGGTGACAATTTCTTGTCAAAGATTGTTACAGGCGATGAAACATGGGTTCATCACTTCGAACCTGAAACAAAACGGCAATCAATGGAGTGGCGCCACACCCACTCCCCTACCAAGAAAAAGTTTAAAGCCATACCCTCAGCCGGTAAAGTCATGGTTACAGTCTTCTGGGACGCTGAAGGGGTTATTCTGTTCGATGTCCTTCCCCATGGTCAAACGATCAACTCTGAAGTGTATTGTGCTACTCTTCAGAAATTGAAGAAACGACTTCAGCGTGTTCGTAGGCACAAAAATCTGAACGAACTTCTCCCTCTTCATGACAACGCAAGACCTCACACAAGTCTTCGCACCCGAGAGGAGCTCACAAAACTTCAGTGGACTGTTCTTCCTCATGCACCCTACAGCCCCGATCTCGCACCGTCGGATTTCCATATGTTTGGCCCAATGAAGGAAACAATCCGTGGGAGGCACTACGCGGATGATGAAGAAGTTATTGATGCAGTACGACGTTGGCTCCGACATCGACCAGTGGAATGGTACCGTGCAGGCATACAGGCCCTCATTTCAAGGTGGCGTAAGGCCGTAGCATTGAATGGAGATTACGTTGAAAAATAGTGTTGTGTAGCTAAAAGATTGGGGAATAACCTGGTGTATTTCAATGCTGAATAAAACAACCCCTGTTTCAGAAAAAAAATGTGTTGCATTACTTATTGAACTGCCCTCGTATATGCTGTACATCTATTGGCGGCTGCATGCTTGCAGGAGCAATTTCTTTCAGCAAGTGGGCCGTTAAGCTGTCCGGCAGCCGTTTCCATTGCTTGTACATGCGACTCATGTAGGACGTTCGTGACTTGTAACTGGCATAAAGGGGATTTAAGCCTCCTTTCCGTGTGGGGAGTGTTAGTGTATCGAACTTCACTTTGGATATGTTGCCTTGGCTCACAAAGCTTCCTATCGCGGACGTAATTCTCCTGGCTGTTTCTAATGGTATCGGCAAAGCTTGTGCAACATAGCTAAGTTTGGATGTTATATACACATTTACTAGAATGATTTTCTGTATCTCGTCCAGTTGCCTCATACTGTTCCCTTGTACAGATGCTCGTATGCTTGCAAGTATTTTTTTGTAATTGATGGCAATGGTGTGTTGGATGTGGCTCCTAAATTCAATACTCAAACATTTCAGTTTGGATACTTCGGTCAACTGTTTCTGATTTTGCATGCGTATTCCTCTGACTACGTTCATGATGCCTGACTTTCTTTTATTTAGTTTGGCGCCAGAAGCAAGTTCACATGTGCGCACAATCTGAAGAGCTTTCGCCACTTCATCTTCATTTATGACCAGGACGCCCACATCATCTGCGTAGGCGATGCACACTGTTTTCTTGCCGTATATATGCAGTCCTTGTAGGTGATGCGTGAGTGTCGCGAGGGGAGGTTCTATAGCTATTGCGAAAAGGGCCATTGACATTGGTCAACCTTGTCGTACGGATCCAGTCATCTCAATCTCATTGCTGAGTTGTCCGTTTATCAGTATTCGTGCTATACTGTTTTTTAATATTTGTTGAATAATCGTCATGAATCGTGGTGGAAATCCCGTTGCTTCCATGATACCGAGGAGATACTTCTGATCTACTCTGTCAAAAGCCTTCTCGAAGTCTAATGACACTAATGCACATTTTATTCGGCAGACATTTGCGGTTGATATTATATCCCTGTATTCGCATATATTCTGATAGATGTTTCCGTTTTTGCCTACACATGTTTGGTATGGGCCAATTATAGAGTTAATAACCATTTTCATTCTTCTTGCTAATACGCGGGCCATAATTTTGTATTCACTGTTGAGTAATGATACTGGGCGAAGATGTTCTATTTCTTTGCTAAGAAAGTTTTTAGGAGTTAGAACTATGGTTCCTTCAGGAAATTCTTTGGGAACTTCAACATTTCCGTTCAAAAGTTCGTTGAACATGCATAGCAACTTACTTTTTAGTTGCGGCCAGAACACTTGGTAGAACTCCACGGGGATACCATCAGGCCCTGGAGATTTATTTTTAGGACCCTTTGCTATTACATCTTTCAGTTCGTCCTCCTCTATTTCAGCCGTGAGATTTTGTACTTGCTCTGTGCCAATTATGCCTGATACGTTGCTAGCAATGTCTCGCCGCGCCTCGTCGTCGGTAGGTTGGTTGGACATAATATCTGAGATGTATTTATGAACCGCGTGTTGAATTTCACTCTGTTTTGTGAGACTGGTCCCATCAGGTAACTTAGCTTCTGTCAATATTTTTCTGTTTCCTCTCCTATTCTCACGCATTACATGGTACACCGCTGTTTCTTCCCCTTCTACAATATTTTGCATCCTTGCTCTGATTTTAAAATCTTCTGACTGTCGCCTCTTCAGTGCAAAGAGTTTTGCTTTAATTTTCTGAATCCGTGTGTAGTTCTCCATTAATCGTGTGTCCAGGGTGTACAGTTCTCTAAGGCAGCAAAAATAAAACTCAGTCGTCTGTTTAATCCAGAAGCTTTTCTGTAGTGAGTAGTCGATCAGCATTCTTCTTTTCTTAGGCTTAGCACATTGTAGCCAGCAAGCAAAGGTAGAATTGTATCGCGGGAAACGTTTTTCGCATTCCTTCCATACATTAGTAAATGCCACGTGACATTCCTCACCCGGGAGATGTGTAATGTTGAGTTTCCATAAGCCCCTCGCTCAGGTAGGTTTCTTGTTTTTCTAAATTTATTGTGGTGATGTACGCGGCGTGGTCCGAAAACATAGTGGGCCAGACCTAAGACTGGAGTATATGGTTCTTTAGGTTGGGCGATACGTAAATCCGGTCCAGCCTGCTTGCTGAGTGGCTGGTAAAATGTGTGAAACCGGGATGTGCGCCATGGGTATATTCCCAGGTGTCGGTTAACTGCAATTGGTAGACTATTCTTTCCAGTTCTAAGGACTAGTTGAAATTCGGTGTCTGGTCTTTCGGACTAATGAAAGAATTAAAATCGCCGGCTAGGATTGTATAATCTTGATGTGTACCGAATAGATGAACGACTTCACTTTTAAAAAAACCCGCTCTAGCTCGCCTGTTATTGTTGCCAGACGGTGCGTAAACGTTGATAATGTGTACGTTATTAACAGTCACTGCAGTTCCTCTACTGTTTTCGAGTTTGGCTATTTGTGTGACACGGATACCTTGTTTCGTAAAAATGGCGGTTCCCAGCTCTGCACCGATACCAGGGTTAGTTATGGCGATGTACCCGCGTATATTTTCTAATTTAATATCTGTTACTTCCAGTAACAATAGAACATCAACGTCAGCTGCGTATAGGAAGTCTTGCAGAAGTTGTAAATGCAAGGAGGAGCGTATCTTATTAATGTTCAATCTTTCGTAGGCTTGTGGTGCATTCATATTATCTTATTCACTATCGAAGTCAATATTCGTCATAAGAAGTGCTGTCGGACGTATATCCTTTTCAACATGTATGTGCCGGCAATGATGTATCCATCGTGTTCGGGTTATATTGTTGGGCAGGAATCTGACCCGTTCCTCCAGTTTCATTCATTTCTTCATCTTGATTCATTTCGTCCGATTCGTCAGCCCAGTTTGTGTGTTGATTATCTCTCGATGTGTCCTTTTCTGCATTTCTATTCTCAAGGAAAACCTTCTCTGTATCACATTTGCTATCAGCTTCAATCTTTAGTGGGATAAATGGTGCGGTGGCATGGGGCATGGTGTACTCGGTTTGGCTTGCAACGGGTCAGATGCATGCATACTCATAACCGGATTACTATGTGGTTCTTCATGTAGTTTGTTGCTTATCTGCTTAGCTTTTTCCAGCAAGGGCGGTGCCATTTGTTCAGCACACTTGTGACCAGTCTCCTCTTTTTATGCTTCCTTGCAGGACTGCCTGTTGGGGAAATTTCAGCATCTTCCATTGCCTCGTGCATTTCGTGCCATCAGGTCCTGTTCGGTGGCAAGTGGTGTTTCGATTTCCTTGATGTTTTCTGGAGTCAGCTCCTTCTGAAGAACTGTAGTCGGTTCTGGGGTTTGTTCTATTTCAACAGTGATATTAGGTTGTTTTTCATGGCTCTTGGGTTTTGCTGTCATTATCGCGTCGCTAACATCCATTGTCAATTCATTGTCGCGAGCAACGCCATCCTGGGTGCCGTCAGGGGCGTGACGCGTATGGAGTTGCCCGGCGGCTGCCGCTACGTCATTTAGAGGCAAAGTAGACGTAGCAGGGGGCATCACAGCTTCGCCCGCAGGTAGCTGGGCCCACTTTTTTTTTTTTAATCTCATTTTGTTCGCTTTTGTTCCTTGCATCTGCTCGGGGCGGACGTCGTAAGACATCCGTTTAAGTTCCTTGTTGATCTATTAGCTCAGTTTTTTTATTACAGAGGGCTGCTAACCCTGTGACCGAACACGCTGAGCTACCGTGCCGGCGTCACTCGGCGTTGTACACACTGCGAGCGGACATGGCCTGTACCGCCACACTACGCGCAGGTTCTTGGTTGCCCATCATATATTACTATAGCGCGATAATCACAAACGTTTATATACGAGGGTATGTGCTTGTGCAAATCAACTCGCAATTGCCTAATACCATTCACGACGGGGAACTTGTGAGCAGCAGACTACTTTTCAGCAAAATTACTGACTATTCTCTCATAAGGAGCTATGACTGAATTGACCTACTCAGCGGTGATTTCAAATGGCAGTTCAAAGATACGAACAGTCCTTAATCCAATTCCAGCATGCTCAACATAAACTTCACTAATATTGCCATCATGATGTTTATACTTAAATGTCCCGCCACTAGATTCTACAACTTTCTCACACAATTCTGTGTTTTTAAGCTTTACATACACGCTGCTGCTCACAACTGAAAGGTGAATACCTACGATATCCTCAAACGAAATTTTCACAACTTCCTCTAGCTATGTCTCAATTTCGAATGAATTCGGTTTCTGAACTTTCTGGTCAAACACAAATTTCAACGTGTCTCTTCTGGTAGGCTGATTCATCTCTCTATCTAATATGACTCCATCAAGTGTCTCAAGTTACGCAGCTAACTACTGCAACAGGCGCTTGACTTACCGAGCGGAGCACAGCAGACCGCAGCGCACAGCACACGCCGGAGGTCCGCTCACCACGGCCGCCAAAAGCCGACTGCCACACAGCTATGGGGGCGGAAAGAGAATGGAAAGCCGAAGTGTCAAAGACTGTTCAGAATATTCGACAAAATTCAAGAATATTCTTGGCTGTTCCGGAATATTTCAGAATTTTCCAGGACCTTTGAGAACGTTCTCGTCTAATCTGAAATGTTCTCAGGAAGAAAAAGCTAACCAAAATAAAGAACTAGTGAGGCGCTTTTGTTTCATCTACGTAGACATAAAAGAAACAGAACTTTTGTTACGAGCCTACAAAATATCCCTTTGCGGAATTGTATTTTTATAATAATTTTCGTTTGCAGTCCCTTGCTTTCAGTGAAGCAAACTCGTTGGCTATGTCATTGAACTCAAGCGCAATCGTATTTTCTGGACAAGATAAGTAACGTGCAATTCTGCTGTGAATACATACGAGATAAGTGTACTTGGACAATACACGCCGCACCTGGCAGGCCTTGGGCAAGTGTAAATATAAATGTCCTTGCTGATGAGGTTTATTATTCTAGAATGGGCATAAGCAATTTGTTAGCCGAAAAGGTCTACTTATTCCGTGTAATTTTTTTTTGTTATCTTAAACTTGTTGGAATTATGTTCAGAATTTGCTGCGGTCACCGAATCTGTCACAAATATCCTCAAAGCTATCCTGTGTTTAGGTAACCCTTTCTTACCCCATACAAAAAATCTTAAAGATATCTATATCGGAAGCTGTGTCAGTGTTCTTATGAGAAGTTGTGTCAATGTTCTTCATCAGTTCTTTCACATGAAACTTGAAAATAACTATATAGTCACCTGCCACAACAATTAATTTATATTAATTATAAAACTGTAAATTCGTCGTGTCTATCTGTCTGCCTTTGAACACGTTAATCTCCAGAAACAATAGACGAATTCTTATTGGGTTTTCACTCGTAACTTCAACCTGGCTTGGGGCAACGTATAGGCTTTATTTCAGCATAATCGGATGAAGAAAAACGATACCCATAATATTATAAAACTGTATGTATATATGTACGCGTCTGGTTCCTCCAAAACCGCTACACTGACATTAACATAACGCTTACCATCTGCAAAGAATCACTGTGGGAGTAAGAACCACCTACCTATGAAATGGGTGAGGACGGGGTCGAAAACGAACTGTAGGCCACGACGGACGAATACCGATATTTCATTCATTCACTATTTGAGAGCGATAGCACTTACTGACTTGCAACAAACTTAACACATAATTTCAACCCTTTAGGAAACTTTTTCTCGCTAATGATGAAAGCATAAAAGTTTATCACTTTCTACATTTTGTCTGTTCATGCAGTAAAACTGTCTGATCAGGCATGATGTCATGATGTTTAAATTTATTACTTCTTTGCTACTAACTTTATTCGCAACACATTTAGTAGACAGTTTCAACATATGGCGCTGAATGTACCTACAAAATTATATCATTGTACGACTCAGAGAAAAGGGAAGGAGGATGTGGACAGAGAAAGACAAGAGGACGGCCCGGGAGCGGAGAGAGGAGGAAAGGGTATGAACACAGTTAGGACAGAGAGAGAGAGGGCGAGGAAGAGATGGGAAAAGAGAGAGAAGAAAGAGTAGCAGTTGGACAGAGAGAGGGGGAGGGAGGACATGGGCAGAGAGTTGGGGTTGGAGGAGATGGACTGATATATGAGATACTACATTACCGTATCGAAGTACTAGCAAGGATTCGTTTGTTCAATATGAGATGCCAACATAAACCTTGTTGGTGATATACACACATCAAAAAAAGTTTTGCATCACCCCGGTTCCTAGAACTCCTGATGATAGACGTTGACTGTGGATATTGTATCACAGACACACTCACTTTGACTGTTCAGAGATGTCACTAAACGCGCCCAAGGATGTAAAAAACCATACACGAGCAGCGCCTATTAGACGGAGGGGATCCGACAGCCGATCAGTTCCAGTCATTCCACCAGGAAAGAGGTACACGGCTCGTGTTGCCTGTAGTTCAACTATGCCTAGACGATCAATACCGCAGTTCGACCGCGTCCGCGTTGTTACATTGTGCCAGGAAGGACTCTCAACAAGGGAAGTGTCCAGGCTTCTCGGAGTGAACCAAAGCGATGTTGTTCGGACATGGAGGCAATACAGAGAGACAGGAACTGGCGGTGACATGCCTCGCTCAGGCCGCCCGAGGACTACTGCAGTGGATTACCACTACCTATGGATTATGGATGGGAGGAACCGCTTTTCGTGCAGCCACAGGACGTCGTGTTACGACTCAGACTGTGCACAATAGGCTGCATGATGCGCGACTTCACTCCCGTCGTCCATGGCGAGGTCCATCTTTGCAACCACGACACAATGTAGCGCGGTATAGATGGGCTCGACAACATTCCGAATGGACCGTTCAGGATTGGCATCACGTTCTCTTTACCGATGAGTGTCTCATCTGCTTTCAACCATACAATCGTCGAAGACGTGTTTGGAGGCAACCCGGTCAGGCTGAAGGCCTTACACACACTATCCAGCGAGTGCAGCAAGATGGAGGTTCCCTGCTATTTAGGGGTGACATTATGTGGGGCCGATGTACGCCGCTGGTGCTCATGGAAGGCGCCGTAACGGCTCTATGATACGTGAATGCCATCCTCCGACCGATAGTGCTTCCAGATCGGCAGTATATTGGCATGGCTTTCGGCTTCATGGACGGCAGTTCGCACCCTCATCGTGCACATCTTGTGAACGCCTTCCTTCAAGGTTAACGACATCGCCCGACTAGAGCGGCCAGCATTTTCTCCAGACATGAACCCTATCGGACATGACTGGGATAGACTGACTTAACCCACCGACCACTCTGAGGGATCCATGCCGAATCACCGTTGAGGAATGGGACAATCTGGATCAACAGTGCCTTGATGAGCCTGTGGATAGTATGCCACGACTAATACAGGCGGGCATCTACGCAAGAGAACGTGCTACTGGGTATTAGAGGTACCAGTGTGTACAGCAATCTGGACCACCATCTCTGAAGGTCTCGCTGTATGGTGGTACAACATGCAATGTGTGGTTTTCATGAGCAATAAAAAGGGCGGAAAGGTTTTTTATGTTGATCTATATTCCAGTTTTCCGTACAGGTTCCTGAACTCTCGGAACAGAGGTGATGCTAAACTTTTTTTGATGTGCCTATATCAATTCAGTTGTAGTCCTCTCCCTACGTTGCAACTTCCTTGTCTACTCCATTATCATCTAAGGATACACCTCATTAATTCTGTCAGATAGTTTCTAGCGTCATCGTCTAGCCCTTGCTTCATTAAGCCTTTCTCGTAACTCATTTCACAGGGCTTCTTCGTCCCTGTCCTCTGACTTCAATCATATGGTCCTTCGTCATAGCTGCATCTGTTTTTTGGTGAGCCCCAGCTGTGTCTTTACTCTCAATGTAATTTTCTAGTTACCTTCACTATTACTCACAGGACAGTTTTTCTAGCAATCGACATAAAACCACCCTTTTGGTAAAACTGGCCTTAAATCTTCTCAGTGGTATCCAGTCTTGGGTTCTTATCTTGCCTTGTACACAGTTGAAATAATTGCAACAATTACGTTCAAACATATTTTTCCGAAAGATAACTCATTATTTTGCATTATGCTTTCAAGATTACAATATTTTTCTGAAAGAGAATACGTTGGTTCCACAGCATTCACAATACAAAGTTTTTCTGAAAGAGAGTACAATGGCTTTACAGTATTCACACATTACAAGAGAATACATTGGCATTTAACATTATCCATTTTAAGGATGGTCTTAATGCATTATCTCTCAACATGTTTTGTTGAGCTGTGTGTGGGACAGAAATACGATTCAACGCTACCAGTTATTACTCTCAGAATACATTGGCTGTATAGTACTCACTTTGGACTATCGAACTTAATGTCCACATCTAGACGATACATCTTTGTACGGTCTCTACGACCTCTTTCATGAAACAGTATTTCCTCTCTGTTTATGTTAAGTGATCGTGATGATAGCTTATCTTCTGGACACTGGGTAACTGCACTAATTCAAACATAGATGTTCCCACGGCAATTAATATTATAAAGATATTTCTATATAGTTCTAAAGCAGTTCTTGCAAATTTTCTATTGTCTGCAACAGCTTGTTAAATAACCAATATAGTAAGTGTTATATTTAGAGACGTCATTATAAAAAAATCTGTTATGGATCAGCAGTGTCTCAGCTCCTCCTGTCGTTCAACAAACATTATTTCTAGATCAAACCTTTTTCCCCACAACATTCAAGTCGTCAAGTTGGGTAACCGCATGGTCTACAGGTAATTCTAAATCCATCAAGGAAACATTCGTCTTCTCTTTATTTATTATATGACAGTGAAATTCCAAATTTATCTGCGGTGTTATACCTTTTGTTAGTAGTACTGTTGCGTATAATTCTGTCTCTCTATTTGGACATTCTCGTTTCCTACCCTTTTACATTTATTATGGAAACTTACTTTTCCAGCTCCTTTCAAAGACACGTTCTTTGGAGCCTGTTTTCTGCGTAGCACTACCAGACTCTTCTGTTTAGGATCTACATATAACAGCTCATTATTATTTGTGTCAAAATACTCTGACTTAAAGTAACTAATTTTTACACTATCAGTTGGAATTTCACGTACTGACGGAAGCTGCACTGTCTTTCTGATCAGAACTTGAGACTCGTGCGATCGTTTCTTTTCACAGCCGTTTGTTCTTATTTTATCCTTACAATTTAGTTGTTCAGCCAACAGCTTTGCATAGTGTCTCTTTGCTTCATCTTGGAATGGAATGGAATGCTGCGCGGTGTGGGATCCTTTCCAGATAGGACTGACAGAGTTCATCGAAAAAGTCCAAAGAAGGGTAGCACGTTTTGTATTATCGCGAAATATGAGAGAGAGAGCGTCACTGAAATGATACTGGACATCATTAAAAGAAAGGCGTTTTTTGTCGCGACGGAATCTTCTCACGGAATTCCAACCACCAACTTTCTCCCCCGAAAGCGAAAACATTTTGTTTACACTGACCTGCATAGGGAGAAACAATCACCACGCTGAAATAAGGGAAATCGGAGCTCGTACGGAAAGATATAGGTGTTCGTTCTTTCCAAGCGCTATACGAGATTGGAATAATAGAGAATTATGAAGGTGGTTCGATGAACCCTCTGCCATAAACTTAGATGTGATTTGCTGAGTATTCATGCAGATGTAGACGTAGATCTGTTAGCAAGAATTCTTTCCTTTTGATTGAGGAATCCCTTTTAGTGAAGGAAACTTTCATGAAATAAGCTAATATCATTATACTACCTAATATACTTTCAATTATGAATTCATCAAAATCAGCTAACTTTAACAGGAGATATCTTGATGACTCAGATGGAGGGACAGCACTCTTTGCAGCTTTTAAATGATTTCCCATTAAACTTAAAATCTTTACAATTTCCATGGGATTTATAATGTATGCCTACATTATGCTTCTGCGCACTAATAAAAGCATTTATCATCTGTTCACATTACGTTTCTGTTTCCCCAAATACACCTGACAGTTAAAACACTTGTTCACAAATTGCTACAACCAACGCGAGTCTCTTCAAGTCTTTGTCTGTTTCCTTAACATATGACTTAATAGATTCCTATAATCTTCCGAGTCCTGACTTTAAAGAGTTTTGAACATGTAACACGTCAGATTGAGTTGCAAATAGAAACCAAAATTTACCCAGGTTTCAGCCAAAATAATTTGGCCTTCTTCAGAAGCGAGTGACACTAATGCGCCGGCGCATCTCTCGCGGCCTACCGACCTCGTCCACGCAATGGGGCCTGCTGTTTCTCTTCAGCCCAAGTAATGTAGATTAATGGCTGGTTACTACGGGGCTACAGTTTTATACTGAGCATGGCCAAACTTTGGCATGCAGTAGTTTAGTGTCACTCGCTTCTGAAGAAGGCCAAATTATTTTGGCTGAAACCTGGGTAAAGTTTTGTTTCTATTGCAACTCAGTCTGATGTGTTACATGTTCAACTATCACAGTTGCTGACAGGGCTGCACAGTGTTAAAAATTCTTAAAGAGTTTTCGTTGCCTGTTGCTACACTTACCGTTGTGTTTACTCTGGACAGCATGGCTCTCACTACTGCCAATTGGGCCTAACTTTACCTCGAAAGTCCTTATGTGTACCTTACCTTAGTCTGTATGTGTTCCTGATGAGATTCAGCATCAGATTCATCTAACGTGCCTAATAATGTTTTACTTACTGCTCAACAAAATTAAACTCATCTCACTTGCTTCTAGTCTCGTGCCTCGTTAGTTGGTGTTCAAAAAAATGGTTCAAATGGCTCTGAGCACTATGGGACTTCACAACTGTGGTCATCAGTCCCCTAGAACTTAGAACTACTTAAACCTAACTAACCTAAGACATCACACAACACCCAGTCATCACGAGGCAGAGAAAATCCCTGACCCCGCCGGGAACCGATCCCGGGAACCCGGGCGCGGGAAGCGAGAACGCTACCGCACGACCACGAGCTGCGGACGTTAGTTGGTGTACCAGTATCTGTAATCCTGTGACTTTCTCTGTGTGGTGTCACTTGTTGGTCTAACAGGTGACACACTATTAATCTTACATTCCTTTCAGTGTGTCCCTCCATCTCTGCATGGCTAATCTTCCATACTTTCAGCCATCTGAAAGTGTTTGGTTGAATCACCTAGATTTACACACGTTACAATTCTCCATGTGGCACTGTAAGTCTAAACTTCCCCTACATTATCATAATACAGTTCTGAAGTCTTAGCTGTTTTACTACATTTGATTTTCTTCCGTACATTAGTTCGAATGGTACGTACCCTGAGCTACTGTGCGGTAATGTGTTAAACGCAAAATTTGCTTACAGCACTCACCTGTCCCAAGAACTTTGATCATCTGTTACAAAAGTCTTAAATATTCAAATGTTCAACCAAAGGAGAATTACTTCTCTCCAGGCACTATTAAATTCCGTGCGTTAAGCTGTAGTCTGTATTCGCCTTATCTTTAACTATCTGAACACTCTTTTAAAAAAATCGCTCAGGAAAATCGAACTTCGGTCCGTTAAAAGGTCTGGTGGAATCACATACCTTAATACTCTATGTTACACAAAGGCTTCAGCTACTATGTCTGCATCTTTCCTTTCTATAGGTACTACTAATGTAAGTTTACTCATTTTGAAAAGTTAACGTATATGCATCTGATATATGTAAAGGACCAACTATGTTTATTGAACACTTTTCAGAGACAGTCTCAAATGTGTCAGAAATTTTCAATGGCATTCGTGTTCACACATGTGTGTACTTATTTCTTTGACACGAAGGACACTTGCGAACATAGTGCACAGCGTCACGCTTTATTCCGCGGTACTCTTTATATGACTATTTTTTCGAAAGTCCTACGCATTTCTTGGTGTCCTCCCAATAATTATCACTGTTCTTACTGACTAACTTCCTCTTCGCTGTCTGCTTCCATCTCTGCTTATGGGATTATCTACGCGTGTGGCTCACTCACGCAGTTACTGTCCGCACTTGTTTCGCTACAGGGCTCTTCTCTGTTTCTACATTAGTATTTTCGCAAACAGTCTGTTTCGTGTATATATGTTCCGGTTCACCGGGTCTTATTTTACTCAGAGCGTCTGAATTACTGTTTATCCAGCCTTGTTTGTTGATTACTTTGTAATCGTACTGTTATAGCTGCGATCTCCACTTCAGGAGTCACGAACTCAGATCCTTCCCACTAAAGACGCATGATAACGGCTTGTGGTCTGTTGCCAATGTAAACCCTCATCCATAATGTATGTTCGGAACTGATTCACTGCACATAATATAGTCAATTAATTCCGCCTTGTCCAATGACATGTATGCACATGGAATGCGCAATTCTTTGCCGACTACTTGACCTCGTGACAAAACTGCCCTGAAAGCTTAATTGCTTCAGTCTGTCATCACACTGAATGGCTTCTCAAAAATCAGGTTACCGTAGTTGTGGTGGATTAAACAGTTTCTCCTTCAGTTCCTCTAAAGCATCGTTCTCCTTCTGCCCCATTCATATACCACTCTCTTCTTTAACAGTTGGTTAAGTGGCTTCGCTAAATTTAGCAGTAAATCTCCGGTTCTACCTGATTCAGCCCAAAAATCGATTCCTTTCATTTGTCGTTATTGTCTGAATCAAGAACCTTCCTTTTTCCACCTTAGTCACGCAGATATGATCAAAATTATCCGGACACGTGGCTGAAAATGACTTACAAGTTCGTGGCATCCTCCACTGCTAATGCTGGAATTCAGTATGATGTTGGCCGACCCTTAGCCTTGATGACAGCTTCCACTCTCACACGCATACGTTCAATCAGGTGCTGGAAGGTTTCTTGGGAAATGGCAGCCCATTCTTCACGGAGTGCTGCACCGAGGAGAAGTATCGAAGTGAAGTATCGATGTCTGTCGGTGAGGCCTGGCACGAAGTCGACGTTCCAAAACATCCCAAAGGTGTTCTATAGGATTCAGGTCAGGACTCTGTGCAGGCCAGTCCATTACATGGATGTTATTGTCGTGTAACCACTCTGCCACCGGCCGTGCATTACGTATGAACAGGTGCTCGGTCATGTTGTAACATGCAATCGCCATCCCCGAATTGCTCTTCAACAGTGGGAAGCAAGAATGTGCTTAAAACATCAGTGTAGGGCTGTGCTGTGATAGTGCTACGCAAAACAACAAGGGGTGCAAGCCCCCTCCATGAAAAAACACGTCCACACCATAACACCACCGCCTTCGAATTTTACTGTTGTCACTACACACACTGGCAGATGACGTTCACTGGCCATTCGCAATACCCACTCCCTGCCATCGGATGGCATCGTCACTCTACACAACGTTTTCCACTGTTCAATCGTCCAATGTTTACACTCTTTACACCAAGCGAGGCGTCGTTTGGCATTTACAGGCATGAAGTGTGGCTTTTGAGCAGCCGCTCGACCATGACGTCCCACCTAACTGTCAAAGTACTTGCAGTGGATTCTGATATTCTTTTGGAATTACTGTGTGATGATCAGGATAGATGTCAGCCTATTACACATTACGACCCTCTTCAATTGTCGGCGGTCTCTGTCAGTCAACAGATGAGGTCGGCATGTACGCTTTTGTTTTTTACGTGTCCCTTCACGTTTCCACTTCACTATCACATCGGAAACAGTGGACCTAAGGATGTTTAGGAGTGTGGAAATCTCGTGTACAGACGTATGACACAAGTGAAACCCAATCACCTGACCACGTTTGAAGTCCGTGTTTTCCGCGAAGCGCCCCATTCTGCTCTCTCACTAAGTCTAATGACTGCTGAAGTCGGTGATATGGAGTACCTGGCAGTAGGCGGCAGCACAGTGCAACTAATATGAGAAACGTATGTTTTTGGGGGTGTCCGGGTAATTTTCTGCTTGGGAATGAGGCTCTACACTTCCTCTGCGCTGCCACACACCTTCGTTGTAGTCCCTGGTGTAGAGCCCTGTTTGCTTACATTTAAAGCGCATTACATTCTTTGCTCTCGTACACGATTCACAATTACCTGGAAGAACACTGAGGGCATTTCCATGTGTGTAGTCTGTCGACCTGCATACAGTTTCCTTTAAATGTGCGATTAGCCTTATCAGCGACCTCCATTAACCGCGCTATGCGTTCCTAGTATGTGTGACCTTTCTTATCGCTCCGCTAACAAAAATTCATGTACTCTTTGGTGGTCATTGAAAGTATTCTTCCCTCTGTCTTATTCCTCCTACACTTACTGGAAAGATGCCTTCCGATTCCATATGTTGTTTCCAGCTAGGCACAGAACTGTTTCACTCTCTAATTGTATAGAAATGCCTTGGTAATATATAGAATGCCTCATGGTTTAAGGGAAAACTATTAATTTTTTTTTTTTTTTGTGAAAATATTGCATACATTCCAAGGCATTGTATACAATTTCTAGGTGTTATACAGAATGACAGCTACCACTCACGCAAAGTGCTAAAAGAGCACAAGATGAGAAGCTTTAAAGAACAAAACTTCAGAATAAAGCACTGGACATTCTTACCGGAAAACTATGAGAGCAAAACTGAGATTGAAGTATTTATTACAGTAAGTACTCACTTTTATTCCCTAAAAAATCACTTTACATTTGGGCAATTTCATCTTGTACATACATTTCATGACTTAAAGAACAATTCGAACTAAGTACTATTACCGGTAAAACAAAAAAACAGAATTGCCATGACCTGCTTGTTGCAGCAGAGAAGGCTACAGTGACATTTTGAATTGCACTCAATTTTCTTTTTCACTCAAAAGCATTTATATTTTGGCATTGGTGTTGCACATACACCTGATGAACTCTTAGCCGCTTCCTATGGACTGAAAAGTAGCAGCAGATCGGAGAGGTATTTCGTGGCCAGGAACTTCACAAAGTCTTGTTAAGTTCTTTGGATATATCGTGGATTTTGATCTTGCCTAGAGTTCTTCAAGATCCCTTCTGCAATTCCAAGTCGGTAAAAATCATCTTCCGTCACGTTCATGACATCTGCCAACAGACTGCGTGAGTCACCTCGCCCTTTGTCGACGTCATGAATCGCAACTCGTACAGGAGGAACTTTTTGCCAGACTCCCTTTTCATTTTTTGGCCTGACTCTCAAGGTTCAATTGCGGTTCCGTTTTATTTCGGATAGATTTCTCAATATTGAAGCAAACACCGTACAAAATGCTAACAACATAGTCTTCTACTTCATCGCTGTAATCGTCTTTAGGAGAATGTTCACGGTTGACATAAGCGTTTCGGCCACAATTTTGTTACGTATGAGCACCACTGGTTTCTTTTAAGCAGACGCAACAGCTATAAGAGAACAAAGAATTTCTGTAACCACAGAAATGGAAGGCTCCTCGACACCCATCGCTTCAACACTGGTTTGATTTCCTCCATCATGGACTGCCGGCTCATCTGTGACTTCTTCCGGAAGCTGTGTAATTTCATTGATTCATCTCGCCATTCTTTCTACTAATGTGTTGTTTGTTCGCTCTCTGTTGTTTTTCCCAGCTCTTCTTCAGTCTCTTCGGCTTGTGAAACTTCATCACGCAGGGATGACGTCGAGAGACCTATTCTAGCTTTGCAGCCGAACAAAGCTTCGAAAGGTGACCTGTTAATCCCAGAATGAAAAGCTCTGTTTTTCGTAAGTTGGACGGACTGGAGTCTATCAAGCAGCTAGTTTTTTCATCTTGCATCCAAGCATACATCATATTTTTAATGTCCTGATTTACTCTTTCGACGCCGCACTGCCTTTATGAGTGTCGCGGCTTACCGTGGACGATTTACAAGGTGGACCAACACTCCTTACCGCATTGTATGCAATTTCCTTGCCATCATCGGACTGTAGAATCGTTGGAGCACCAAACAACGTAAATATGTCGATGAGGCTACTTCTACAGCTCTTAGTGGTGGAGAGAAAATAATGAGGATGAGGCATACTATATACTTCGCCAGCAGGCAAACTGGCAAAGTATAGGCATGGCAAGGTATAAAATATCAATCTTTTCTTACTTTGATGTTCAATTTTAGGCATTCTAGGCATCACCTAGGCATTCTATAGAATGCCGGATTTCACACAATGCCGTTAACATAGGAAAGACCCTTGTTGTTGTTGTGGTCTTCAGTCCTGAGACTGGTTTGATGCAGCTCTCCATGCTACTCTATCCTGTGCAAGCTTCTTCATCTCCCAGTACCTACTGCAACCTACATCCTTCTGAATCTGCTTAGTGTATGCATCTCTTGGTCTCCCCCTACGATTTTTACCCTCCACGCTGCCCTCCAATACTAAATTGGTGATCCCTTGATGCCTCAGAACATGTCCTACCAACCGATCCCTTCTTCTGGTCAAGTTGTGCCACAAACTCCTCTTCTCCCCAATCCGATTCAGTACCTCCTCATTAGTTATGTGATCTACCCATCTAATCTTCAGCATTCTTCTGTAGCACCACATTTCGAAAGCTTCTATTCTCTTCTTGTCCAAACTATTTATCGTCCATGTTTCACTTCCATACATGGCTACACTCCATACAAATACTTTCAGAAAAGACTTCCTGACACTTAAATCTATACTCGATGTTAACAAATTTCTCTTCTTCAGAAACGCTTTCCTTGCCATTGCCAGTCTACATTTTATATCCTCTCTACTTCGACCATCATCGGTTATTTTGCTCCCCAAATAGCAAAACTCCTTTACTACTTTAAGTGTCTCATTTCCTAATCTAATACCCTCAACATCACCCGACTTACTTCGACTACATTCCATTATCCTCGTTTTGCTTTTGTTGATGTTCATCTTATATCCTCCCTTCAAGACACCATCCATTCCGTTCAACTGCTCTTCCAAGTCCTTTGCTGTCTCTGACAGAATTACAATGTCATCGGCGAACCTCAAAGTTTTTATTTCTTCTCCATGGATTTTAATACCTACTCCGAATTTTTCTTTTGTTTCCTTCACTGCTTGCTCAATATACAGATTGAATAACATCGGGGAGAGGCTACAACCCTGTCTTACTCCCTTCCCAACTGCTGCTTCCCTTTCGTGTCCCTCGACTCTTATAACTGCCATCTGGTTTCTGTACAAATTGTAAATAGCCTTTCGCTCCCTGTATTTTACCCCTGCCACCTTTAGAATTTGAAAGAGAGTATTCCAGTCAACATTGTCAAAAGCTTTCTCTAAGTCTACAAATGCTAGAAACGTAGGCTTGCCTTTCCTTAATCTTTCTTCTAAGATAAGTCGTAAGGTCAGTATTGCCTCACGTGTTCCAGTATTTCTACGGAATCCAAACTGATCTTCCCCGAGGTCGGCTTCTACCAGTTTTTCCATTCGTCTGTAAAGAATTCGTGTTAGTATTTTGCAGCTGTGGCTTATTAAACTGATTGTTCGGTAATTCTCACATCTGTCAACACCTGCTTTCTTTGGGATTGGAATTATTATATTCTTCTTGAAGTCTGAGGGTATTTCGCCTGTTTCATACATCTTGCTCACCAGATGGTAGAGTTTTGTCAGGACTGGCTCTCCCAAGGCCGTCAGTAGTTCCAATGGAATGTTGTCTACTCCGGGGGCCTTGTTTCGACTCAGGTCTTTCAGTGCTCTGTCAAACTCTTCACGCAGTATAGTATCTCCCATTTGATCTTCATCTACATCCTCTTCCATTTCCATAATATTGTCCTCAAGTACATCGCCCTTGTATAGACCCTCTATATACTCCTTCCACCTTTCTGCTTTCCCTTCTTTGCTTAGAACTGGGTTCCCATCTGAGCTCTTGATGTTCATAGAAGTGGTTCTCTTATCTCCAAAGGTCTCTTTAATTTTCCTGTAGGCAGTATCTATCTTACCCCTAGTGAGATAAGCCTCTACATCCTTACATTTGTCCTCTAGCCATCCCTGCTTAGCCATTTTGCACTTCCTGTCAATCTCATTTTTGAGACGTTTGTATTCCTTTTTGCCTGCTTCATTTACTGCATTTTTATATTTTCTCCTTTCATCAATTAAACTCAATATTTCTTCTGTTACCCAAGGATTTCTACTAGCCCTCGTCTTTTTACCTACTTTATCCTCTGCTGCCTTCACTACTTCATCCCTCAAAGCTACCCATTCTTCTTCTACTGTATTTCTTTCCCCCATTCCTATCAATTGTTCCCTTATGCTCTCCCTGAAACTCTGTACAACCTCTGGTTCTTTCAGTTTACCCAGGTCCCATCTCCTTAAATTCCCACCTTTTTGCAGTTTCTTCAGTTTTAATCTACAGGTCATAACCAATAGATTGTGGTCAGAGTCCACATCTGCCCCTGGAAATGTCTTACAATTTAAAACCTGGTTCCTAAATCTCTGTCTTACCATTATATAATCTATCTGATACCTTTTAGTATCTCCAGGGTTCTTCCATGTATACAACCTTCTATCATGATTCTTAAACCAAGTGTTAGCTATGATTAAGTTGTGCTCTGTGCAAAATTCTACCAGGCGGCTTCCTCTTTCATTTCTTAGCCCCAATCCATATTCACCTACTACGTTTCCTTCTCTCCCTTTTCCTACACTCGAATTCCAGTCACCCATGACTATTAAATTTTCGTCTCCCTTCACTATCTGAATAATTTCTTTTATTTCATCATACATTTCTTCAATTTCTTCGTCATCTGCAGAGCTAGTTGGCATATAAACTTGTACTACTGTAGTAGGTGTGGGCTTCGTATCTATCTTGGCCACAATAATGCGTTCACTAAGCTGTTTGTAGTAGCTTACCCGCGTTGCTATTTTCCTATTCATTATTAAACCTACTCCTGCATTACCCATATTTGACTTTGTGTTTATAACCTTGTAGTCGCCTGACCAGAAGTCTTGTTCCTCCCGCCACCGAACTTCACTAATTCCCACTATATCTAACTTTAACCTATCCATTTCCCTTTTCAAATTTTCTAACCTACCTGCCCGATTAAGGGACCTGACATTCCACGCTCCGATCCGTAGAACGCCAGTTTTCTTTCTCCTGATAACGACATCCTCTTGAGTAGTACCCGCCCGGAGATCCGAATGGGGGACTATTTTACCTCCGGAATATTTTACCCAAGAGGACGCCATCATCATTTAATCATACAGTAAAGCTGCATGCCCTCGGGAAAAATTACGGCCGTAGTTTCCCCTTGCTTTCAGCCGTTCGCAGTACCAGCACAGCAAGGCCGTTTTGGTTATTGTTACAAGGCCAGATCAGTCAATCATCCAGACTGTTGCCCTTGCAACTACTGAAAAGGCTGCTGACCCTCTTCAGGAACCACACGTTTGTCTGGCCTCTCAACAGATACCCCTCCGTTGTGGTTGTACCTACGGTACGGCTATCTGTATCGCTGAGGCACGCAAGCCTCCCCACCAACGGCAAGGTCCATGGTTCATGGGGGGGGAGGGAAAGACCCTTAAGCGGATGATAAACCAACGCGTCGGTGGATTGTCGAAACCGAGGTACCAGTCAGCCGGCCGGCTGGAGTAGCTGAGCGGTTCTAGGCGCTACATCTAGTACCGCGCGACCGCTACAGTCGCAGGTTCAAATCCTGCCTCGGACATGGATGTGTGTGATGTCCTTAGGTTAGTTAGGTTTAAGTAGTTCTAAGTTCTAGAGGACTGATGACCTCAGAAGTTGAGTCCCATAGCTCTCAGAGCCATTTGAAACAGTCAGCCATTTTCAATCTAGTTTTCGGAAATACCGGTCAGACCTATTTCCGCAACAGTATGGTAATACTCAGGGTACATCCTGAGCGTCATCATTTCTACTAATGCTGTCAATAGTATCTCTTGCACACGAAAGAGCCCAGTAAAATGTTTCTTATTTCTGGATGCCTTTGCGGTATTCTGCTCGTTTTCCACTCTCACAGGTTGGTGCTGCTACAATTGATGGTTCAAAGCAAGGGGAGAAAGTCGAGTGTTCTGTTATTTACAAAGATTTTATCATTAAAATCTACCAATCAAGTCACTTCACGGTGCACTATGTAGAGCTGAGGGCAGTCAAGAAGGCACTGGATTGGATGAGACATCTGGGTGGAGAGAAGTTTCTTGTCTGCACGGACTCTCAAAGTACCTTACATGCTACTCAACAAATGTTCACGGCAGATACGACACTTTAGATGGTCCATGACACTACCCACCTCCTACACAGAGAGAAGAAAGAAGAATCGATCCTCGGACAAATGGGAATCGAGGATAACGAGGAAGCTGACAGAGCAGTGAAAGCAGCCTGCCAGTAAAATACCACAGTTCAACTTAACGTTCCCCCAAAGCCTGTCATGCCACGGGTAACAAAGAGGGTGGTTGCTAGGTGGAAGATACAGTGGCTGGAAGTGGCTAACAATAACCTATGGCCAGTCTAACCAACTATTCGATCATAGCACACTTTCGATCTCCGAGAAGGGACGAAGTAGTCCACACTCAATGCGTAGCAGACACTTCCCAGTGGTTCATGTTTATCTCTTGTGGCTTGAAGGTCCACCGGAATCCGGTGTTTGCTGCGTCCTATTCATGGTGGATCATGTTTTATTGTTGTGTGTTTTGTATGCTGATAAGACGGAGCCTTTGCTCTACCGGACTTAGCCTCAGTTTCAGGCGATGACGTAGCACTAGCGAATAAATATGTGACTGCAGGCTTTCTCAGCGTATCCCAATGATAAAACCCTTTCAGATGATCAACCGAGTGGTAGTGTCGTCCTGTCGCAATGTTTCAATGAGTTTCGGACCCATGATCTTCAGGCAAAGATGGATTCGTCTGCGTATGATGGGTACGAAACTCATTGAAACATTGCGTTAAGACGATGTTAGCACTTAGTTGATGACCCAAGAGGATTTTATCAATAGCAACTAACTATTGACATTTTATGTGGCCTCAGAACTCCTACCCAATGTAATTGGACGAAGATTTTGTTTTTTGGGGTCACTGGCTCTTCTTATTCATTTTGTGATCAACTAGCCATCTGAGTGCCCTTCACTATTAAATATGAGAAAAGTACGAATAGATATACAGAAGATCGTATGTGAAATGTTTTTTCACTGTGGATGTAGCTACATGGCCTTTGCTTTTCGTTTTTACAATCATAACTACACATACACAAGTGCTACGATCTTGAGGAAGGGCGGTAAACACCACGCTTTTAGCGCCCAACAATTATGAATTCAACCACCCATATGTAAAGCAATAGAGATATTTTACATCTCTAGTTGGTCTTACACATCCACATCTTTTTTGCAGAACAATTTCCCTGTTTCTCATCGAGAGTAATGTTCTCCCTTGCAATGTGAGTTCTACCACCGCCACTAGCCCTGTCTCGTCACCACAGATTCTCGCAGTTGTCTGAACTCTGTCAATACTTACACCTTGTATGAAACACTCTCTATCTAGGGAGTAAACAAGCTCTATTACTTGCTTTAAGCTTTACTTGCTAGACACACTACCAAAAGATTCCCTGAAGTCTTTTGGCATTTCATTTGTCATGTTTGTTCATGTCTGAATCAGTTTCCATTGCCTTTGCGTCTTTTGGAGAATTTTACTTGCATAATAGTCCATAGTTCACTTGATAGAATAATTGTCTTTGTGGAGCCATTCATTTTCATCCCAAGTACCTGAGCTTTCCTACACTTGGAATCTTGACTTCACGTTCCTTGTAATACTTGTTTTTACGAATTTAAACAAAATTTTCTGTTCCTATGGCTTCACTAGGTCGAGTTCAGAATCATCACTGATAATACAAGGCCTGAGGTCACTACTGTTACCATCAAAAGATTGTCCTAATATACACAAAGCGTCAATAGAACTTATTTTCCAACTTTCTGAAGAGCTTACTTCACTAGTAGAAGCCATTTCGACCAGATGAATCTCGTCAAACTATTGCAACAATTATTGTACACTATATTTATATCACTGCTGTGTAAGACTGGGATGAGTTGTGGTGAGCTGTGTAGCTGTTCAGTGTGATGCATCTGCTGCTGTACCTGTTGGACTTGTGAAACATCAGCTGCTGCAGCTCTTGGACTGCAGCTCTTGGACTGTACCGAACATATTGCTTGGTGCCCCAGGCCTCAAACTCTAGGACAACCTGCTGCCTCTGAGGATGCCCCCTACCTGCTTCTCTGTCTGCTGTCAGCTCGCGGCTGTTCTCAGCCAAGAGACATCTCTACTGCCTGCGTGGAATGGTTCCTACCTACACTGATGTCTGCTGCAATTACTAACTTCTGCTGTCCTGTCCTCTATCAACTCAGAATGTTGAAGTCACCACAACTTCCTACAGGTATTATAGTCAGGGTAACAAAACCAGTCGCCACAACTTCCTGCAGGTGTTATAGTCACGGTAAGAAAACCTATCAGTTCTTAATCATGTGGCCTTATGGTCTACATGATACCAACACCATGATTGGCACCAGTGTCATCTCTCATTATTTTGTAATTTTCAACTTGACACCGATGTTCACTTATGTTCTGGTGAGTATTTTTATTGTCTCACTATAGGTGCTAGTAGTGCTCCGTAAGTTCTTCGTAATGTTATGCAAATCAATGTCCTAACTGCATGAAAATGCAGTCTTTCACGACGGCGCTGTTGTACAAAACAGTTTGAAACTGTTGGCAGAATATTTTCCTCCTGAAACACTTCAGTTGTTCCGACACTTTATGACGACCATTGTTCCTGTATGGCTGTAAATTGTATGAAATAATGGACAAAGTGGTTATGGGTTCTCTGCTGGCCCTAGCAATGGCCAATTTTTTTATGAACCATTCTGAGGAACGCCGGCCGGTGTGGCCGAGCGGTTCTAGGTGCTACAGTCTGGAACGGTCGCAGGTTCGAATCTTGTCTTGAGCATGGATGTGAGTGGTGTCCTTAGGTTAGTTAGGTTTAAGTAGTTCTAAGTTCTAGGGGACTGATGACCTCAGCAGTTAAGTTCCATAGTGCTCAGAGCCATTTCAACCATTTGAGGAACATGCATTAAATTTGGCTGCCCTTCATCCATCTTCATTTTATCGTTTTGATGACACGTTTATGAGCGGCCACGTGGCGTAGAAGCTCTTCATCACTTCCATGAACATACGACGAGCGTGTGCCCAGACAGGCAGTTCACTGTTGAGACAGAGAAAAAAGAGGGAAGGCTGCTATTTTTAGATGTTTTAGTACAACGGAAGTTGGATGGACGTCTCGCCATTCAGTGTAGCGCAAACTGATGAACACCGATTGATATCTTAGCTCCCAGCGCTTTCACCAACCACTCCGGAAGACAGCAGTTTTAAATACTCTGGTACACAGTGTAAAAACTGTTTGTGACGACTACTACTTGGATTCTGAAATTAAACATCTGAAGTATGTGTTCCAAAGGAATGGCTATGTGTCACATGGTATGAAGTCAGCGCGCTCCAAACAAAGGAAATGTGAAAATTCTGAACATTCACGTGATGACTGCTGACTGATCCTGACTGCATTCCTTCCCTTCTGTGGCGCTGTATCCAGCAAAATAGGTAGAGTCCTTTGAGGACGAGTTACCAGATCTATTTTCCGACCTCCGAAGAAGATAAAGTAGATTCTACGCACTGTTAAGGACAGTCCTGGTCTCAGGTTCCCTTGGATTTATAACATCCGTTGTAAATGAGGAAGCAATTACATCGGTCAGTCGGTTCACACCATTTCTGATCACTGTGCAGATATTTCTTTTTTTCCTTTATTGAGTTTCGATTCCCCCCCCCCTCCCCCCCAAGGGGGCGGGCTGGTAGCAGCTTAGTATGCTGCTCTTCAGGCTACAAAATTTGTTTTAAAAAATGAAAATAATAA
This sequence comes from Schistocerca nitens, assembly GCF_023898315.1. Taxonomy (NCBI): domain Eukaryota; kingdom Metazoa; phylum Arthropoda; class Insecta; order Orthoptera; family Acrididae; genus Schistocerca; species Schistocerca nitens. The sequence continues at coordinate 732,644,116 of NC_064615.1, forward strand.
ATAATAAAAGCAGGCGATAAAATCGGTGAAGTAAATGGTAAAATGGCGGAAAATTGTGGAACATAAAACATAAAACAAAAGGTTGGTGATGCTAATAAAATACACAGAAGCTGACAGGTAAAATAATAGACAGACCATTAAAAAACACGGCGACAGTCTGGTTTCTGTTCGCAAGAGATATAAAAATCACATACAGCGACAGCATGATTTCTGTTCCCAACACTTTGGAAAGACACACAACAATGAACACTCACTTGAACAGTGCACTAAACAGTTGGCACAAATATGACACACCACAGCTGAGGGCAGATGGGGGGGACCTGGACGGATGATGGTAAAGAAAAGGGGGGAAGGGGAGGAAAAACGAAGTGGTGGGGGAGAGGGGGAAGGAACCGACGGAGGACGAGGACTCATAAGAGAGGACGGGGGGGGGGGGGGGCTGGGCAGATGCGAGAGGCAGTGGGGAAAGGCAGAGGAGGGGAATGCAAGAGGACTCGGGGGCGGGGGAGGAGAAGGGAGGCAGAGAGAGTGTAGGTGGGGAAAAAACAGGATGGGAGGGGGGGGGGAGAGGGAGCCTGGGGAAGGACAGAGAAAACGAGGGGGAGATGAGGATCATAGTTGATAGGAGGGATAAATGGAGGGAGAGAGAACATCATCTTGGAGGGGGAACTGTGCAGACCATCAACGGCACATTAAAAAGCAAGAATGGGAGAAATATGCTGTTGAGCACAGCCTGCCAAACATAAAATACTGTCTGATGGAAAAAAGGTTTGTCCCAAGATGCTACAGTCTGGGATTCTATAATTAAAGAGGCTGTAGAAATAAGAAAGTGCGAAAAATCTTGAAAAGTGACAGGAGATATAGTCTTAGCGGTGCATGAAGCGAGCACTCCATGCCGAGAAGAGCCAGTGATATTCACTGCAATGTTTATACTATGGTGGGAGCTGTGGCGTCACTAGTGCAGACGTTGACACGATCTGCGACAGCCTTACGTAATTACCGGCCAATTAGAAACCATCTATGGGCTATACAAGGCCACCACAGCAGCAGTTTTGACATCAGTTGATCCTGAAGAAGAATGCGGAGGTAATCGCCGAAAGCTCGAGGTTTTATTCTGAAGTGAAGCGGCATGGAGTCCGAGAGTGTTTTATACAACTACCTGCATGCGTTTCCATGCTACACCGAAAATGGTTCAAATGGCTCTGAGCACTATGGGACTTATCATATGAGGTCATCAGTCCCCTAGAACTCAGAACTACTTAAACCTAACTAACCTAAGGACATCACACACATCCGTCCCCAAGGCAGGATTCGAACCTGCGACCGTAGCAGTCTCGCGGTTCCGGACTGAAGCGCCTAGAACCGCTTGGCCGCCGCAACCGGCCATGCTACACCAATTTATAATTTTACAGAAAATTAATTCATAACAATTACCTGAACACAGCCACAGAGGGCAAACAAATACTGCGCGACAAAAACGTACAGACATGTTCTAGCTACTGTGTGGCCAGCTGTTGATCCCATAGTTATTACAGATTTAAGTCTGACGGTATTTTGTCTCACGAGAGAGTTTGACCGACGGATGAATAGGCGTTCTTACGTGAAAAACCGCAGTTGTAAACATTGTCTGACGTGTTTGTACCGTTTATGCTGGCAGGGAAGACGCTGCTGCTGACGCCGGAACCGCCCGAGCCGCCTCCGGCACTGGCTCAGACTCCGCCAGACGACAGCAAGCAGGAGACGGCGGCCACGTCGGTGCCCAGCTCGGGGTCGGCGGCGGGGCGTCGCAGCGCGAGCGCCAGTGCCAGCGCCGCGGCGCACCACGGCCACGCCCCCAGCAGTCGGCCGGCGTCGGGCAGCGCGTGCACGGGGGACCCCACGGCGCGCCGCCTGCTGGGCGCGCTCTGCGTCGACAAGCAGTACCTCGAGCAGCTGCTCCAAAATCCCGGTCAGTCTCAACCCTCTCACCGCTCCTTCCCCCACCCAAGTCGTACACCTTGTGTGTGAGTGGCAAACAGTGGCAAAGCAACATATTAATATTCTACCTGGCCCATTCGGAGAACGAGTGTGGGGTAAATATTGCTTGTATGACCCTCAACGAGTGCTTGCGAGTCTTAGTTTATGTTCGCATTTCTCATGGAAGAGGCGAACTGCTGGGATGAGAATATTCGCAGAAAATTACACTACTGGCCATTAAAATTGCTACACCACGAAGATGACCTGCCTACAGACGCGAAATTTAACCGACAGGAAGAAGATGCTGTGATATGCAAATGATTAGCTTTTCAGAACATTCACACAAGGTTGGCGCCGGTGGCGACACCTACAACGTGCTGACATGAGGAAAGTTTCCAACCGATTTCTCATACACAAACAGCAGTTGACCGGCGTTGCCTGGTGAAACGTTGTTGTTATTCCTCTTGTAAGGAGGAGACATGCGTACCATCACGTTTCCGACTTTGATAAAGGTCGGATTGTAGCCTATCGCGATTGCGGTTTATCGTATCGCGACATTGCTGCTCGCGTTGGTCGAGATCCAATGACTGTCAGCAGAATATGGAATTGGTGCGTTCAGGAGGGTAATACGGAACGCCGTGCTGGATTCCAATGGCCTCGTATCACTAGCAGTCGAGATGACAGGAATCTTATCCGCATGGCTGTAACGGATCGTGCAGCCACGTCTCGATCCCTGAGTCAACAGATGGGGACGTTAGCAAGACAACAACCATCTGCACGAACAGTTCGACGACGTTTGCAGCACCATGGACTACCAGCTCGGACACCATGGCTGCGTTTACCCTTGACGCTGCATCACAGACAGGAGCTCCTGCGATGGTGTACTCAACGACGAACCTGGGTGCACGAATGGCATAACGTCATTTTTTCGGATGAATCCAGGTTCTGTTTACAGCATCATGATGGTCGCATCCGTGTTTGGTGACATCGCTGTGAACGCACGTTGCAAGCTTGTATTCGTCATCTCCATACTGGTGTATCACCCGGCGTGATGGTATGGGGTGCCATTGGTTACACGTCTCGGTCACCTCTTGTTCGCATTGACGGCACTTTGAACATTGGACATTGGACATTGGACGTTACATTTCAGATGTGTTACTACCATTGGCTCCATCCTTCATTCGATCCCTTAGAACCCCTGCATTTCAGCAGGATAATGTACGACCGCATGTTGCAGGTCCTGTACGGGCGTTTCTGGATACAGAAAATGTTCGACTGCTGCCCTGGGCAGCAAATTCCCCAGATCTCTCACCAATTGAGAACATCTGGTCAATGGTGGCCGAGCAACTGGCCCGTGACAATACACCAGTCACTACTCTTGATGAACTGTGGTATCGTGTTGAAGCTGCATGGGCATTGAAGCTGCATGGGCAGCTGTACCTGTACACGCCATCCAAGCTCTGTTTGACTCAATGCCCTGGCGTATCAAGGCCGTTATTGCGCCCAGAGGTCGTTGTTCTGGGTACTGATTTCTCAGGATCTATGCACCCAAATTGCGTGAAAATGTAATCACACTCAGTTCTAGTATAATATATTTGTGTAATGAATACCCGTTTATCATCTGCATTTCTTCTTGGTGTAGCAATTTTAATGGCCATTGGTGTAGTTCTAAAATATTCTGTTAGGTCTGTGTGAAATAAATTTGTCTAGAATTACTTTACAGTAGGATTGACATCAGAGGGCTGCAGAGCAGGGGGATGATAAACAAAGCGTTGAAGAGGAGCAATACGTGCCGGAGGATGGAAAGGGATTCACCATCTTGGAAGCAGAAGCAGAGAAGGCGCTGAAGGAGATCAAGAATAGGAAGGGATGTGGATTTGATGATTTGGCAGCAGAGCTGTTGAAAAGTCTAGGAAACAAGGCAAGAAAAGGAATAGATATATGTCAAAGAGGAATGGACTGAGGAATTCCTTCCAACAATTATGGTACCAATAGAGAAAAAGAGAAACAATAAAAAATATGAAGAGCACAGAACCATCAGTCTAATTTCTCATGCAGGTAACGTGTTGCTGAGAGTGTTGAATAGAAGGCTATATGGCGAGCTGGATAGAGGGATTGCAGAGGAGCAGTTCGGATTTAGAAGGCGAAAAGGAACAAGAGATGCTATTGGCCTGTTAAGAAGTATACGGAAAAGATATATGGAGAAAGGTAGAGAAATCTTTCCTGTTTTTATAGATTTGGAAAAGGCTTTTCACAGAGTTCAGTGGAACAAGCTGATGGATATTTCGAAGAGGAAAGGAGTAGATTGGAAAGAGAGACGACTGATACAGAACCAATATTTGCACCAGAAAGTAACGATAAGGATTGGAAATGAAATGTCAGAAGGAAGACGAAGTGTTAGGCAAGGTTGTTGCCTTTCCCCACTGTTGTTTAACGCATACCTTGAAGAGATTATTGTGAAAGGCTTAGATGGGAAAAGAGGAATATGTATTGATGGAAAGAGAACAGAATTTATAAGATTTGCTGATGATATGGTATTAGTGGGAGAAAGTGAGCAGACAGTGAATAACATGCTGAAAGATCTGAATGAAGCTTGGGTGGAATACGGGATGCAAATAAACACAGCAAAAACAAGGAATATTGTCATTAGTACAAGACGCAGACTGTCAAATATTAAAATAGGAAAAGGTACCATTATCCAATTAAGTGCATTTAAATATCGGGGAAGCACAATAACTGAAGACTTGAGACGTCACCAGGAGGTGAAAACTCGAATTGCAATAGCGAAGGAGACATTCAACAGAAATAGGAGACTGTTATGTGGCAAATTAGATAAAGGTCTAAGAAAAGGCTTGGTAAATGTTTTGTCTGGAGTGTGGCACTACATGGGGCAGAAACATGGACGCTGAGACGAGAGGATGAAGAAAGGTTAGGAGCATTTGATATGTGGATGTGGAGGAGAATGGGGAGGATAAGTTGGACGGAAAGAGTGAGTAATGAAAGAGTACTGGAAATTTGTGGAGATAAGATGTCTGCTGAAGATTATAAGAGAAAGGAAAAAGAACTGGTTGGGGCATTCATTGAGAAGGGAGTGCTGGCTAGCAGATGCTTTGGAAGGACTGGTTTGTGGGAGAAAACTGAGAGGAAGAAGGAGATACAAGATGATAGACGACATTAAGCGAAGAGGAAATTATACGGACCTGAAGAGGATGGCAGAAGACAGGACACCCTGGAAAACTATCATGTGAAAACCTGCCTTTTAGCGGGACACTAATGATGATAATGATGAGAACTGTCCCTGGTCCCCAAGGTAATACCTCGGCTGTGTAGTGTGTGTGTGTGTGTGTGTGTGTGTGTGTGTGTGTGTGTGTGAGTGAGTGTGTCAGACAGAGAAGAGAGAGAGAGAGAGAGAGGGAGAGAGAGAGAGAGAGAGAGAGAGAGAGAGAGAGAGAGATGTTCAGATATGTATGAATTCCAAACAGACCAAACTGCTGAGATCATCGGTCCCTAGAGAGAGAGAGAGAGAGAGAGAGAGAGAGAGAGAGAGTAATTATTGTGTAACTTCGTTGAAGTGCATGCATGCATTTCTGAAAGAGCACTGCGTCGTTCATCGTAACAACACAGCTACTGGAATATCGCATTTATCCACTGATACTAGTCAGCGACTCCCAATTAAAATGTCCTCTCCTATACTGGAATTACAATAATGTGTGTGCGAATATAGGCTGTGATACAGAAGAATGACATATGGAAGTCTGCGACTGGCTATGAGGCCTGTATGGGTAGGAAAAGTGGTTAAGTCGACTGCTCGCATAAAACTGGAAATCCTACTGCTAACCCCATTCCGGCACCAATTTTCAGTGGCGTCATTCCCTTATGCAGCTGATGGTTTCTCATATTCGCCACTGCAAATACATTTCATGTACCCTGAGTAGCTACACATCAGCGTGCTCTGCATGCATGGTCATGTTGCGCTAGGCTTTGCAGAAGTTACATGGAAATTGAAGGGGATCACTGCTGTCAGCTGTAGTTGTACATGTCTGAAAGAACAGAAACCACGCATTCATATAACTGATACGCCTAGTTGGGCAATGGATCACCTTCAGTGCGGATGCACTAATACGAAGATCTCCTGAGGGAATCTTAGAGTAGCGAGGAGGAATCAATGGACAGGGACTGCAGACAGATAGCGCTCGGTGGGAATGTGGATCGGCTGTGAAGCGTGCCGAAATAGTCCATGCAGTCGCTATGACACTGTGCTCCAGATAGCGCAAGGGTTAACGCACCTGCCTAGGAAGCAGGAGATCCCATGTTCGAATCCCAATCCGGTACTCACTTTTACTCATTGCCGCTGATTCCGCTTAATGTCCCCCTACAGGTGACAGCAGTGGTCCCCTTCAGTTTACATGTAATGTTCCACACCTGCGGATTCTACGTGGTGTCCATTCTTTCAAACAAGTCCGAAAGTACAGTTCATATAATTTGCACAAGTTGCCAAGCTGCAGAGTGCGCAGGCGCGATGAGCTTCCTGTACTCATCACAACTCCTAGTGCCGAACGAGGTGGCACATTGATTGGTTAGCACACTGGACTCGTATTCAGGAGGACGGCGGTTCAAACCGATATCCGGACATCCAGGTTTAGATGTTCCGTGATGTCCCTAAATCGCTTCAGGCGAATGCCAGTATCGTTCCTCTGAAAGATCACGACCAACTTACTTCCCCATTCATACGTAATCCGATGTGACCGATTGTCTCACTGTTGGGTCCCCCCCCCCCCCCCCCCCCCTAAATCACCCAACAACTCGTAGTGCGTTTCGACGTAGCTAGCTGCCATGTCTCACACCGGTGTGGTAGGGCCAGGTGTTTCTTGGGTTATACTCGATGAGTCCTCACCCACATGAAGACAGTGCCGGAACTACCAGACTGGTGAAGCGAACCCCTCTGGAAAGAAAATACTCGTGAACAAGAGCCACTCATATGGCTTCTTCGTATGAATGGAGTACTAAGAGGCACGGAGTAAAGTGCCATATGCTTCACGGAACACACCAATGATCTTACATTTCATTCAAGTTGCTTAAACTGGCGAACAGTTCGATGTAAATTGTTTGAACCTTGGTTAAGTGTGTTCTGCAGGAACTGCACTGTGCTTGCATCTTAATTATATTTCATGTGCAATAAAAAGTGTTGAAATTAAGCGTTTAAAAGCAAAAAAACATAATTTTATTTTGTAATTGGATTCGATCTACGATCATCATCTAATATTTATGAATGACTAAAAGAATGCGAATAATTAATTTTTTCATGTGGATTGAAGTTCCTATTGAGCGATTCTTGAGTATCTACTGCTTCTATGTTTGGCTGATGGGTAGCTGTCATTATTTATTCACTTGAAACGATATTTAGAGGGCCATAAATCCATAAATCGGTATAATTGTTTATAATACATAATTGCACTGCAATTAATTAAATATTAGCCTGGTTAACATTAATTCAATGAGGCATCTTGATTTCTCAAAGAGATTTCTTATTGGGGGAATGTTGTGTTTACATCTGTGATATGTAACATACTTGGCCTTATGCTGTCTTCTTTATCATATAACTGCAATGACATTTCCCCAACAGCGTCGTGTAAAGCGTCTGCGTACAACTATCGACAAATACTGACGGCCCATGTGAACCCAACTGCTAAACATTTCTTCAGAGGACTTCATTTTGGACCCTCTGTAGCATCCGTATTTGGTAGTCGCTGGCCAGGTTCAAATGGCTCTGAGCACTATGAGACTCAACTTCTGAGGTCATTAGTCCCATAGAACTTAGAACTAGTTAAACCTAACTAACCTGAGGACATCACACACATCCATGCCCGAGGCAGGATTCGAACCCGCGACCGTAGCGGTCTCGCGGTTCCAGACTGCAGCGCCTAGAACCGCACGGCCACTTCGGCCGGCCGCTGGCCAGGCCTCGAGAGGTACTATCATAGAGAATTGTAGGTAGGACCGTATCTCGACGCATCCCGACGATGCCCGACTTATACCGATGAATCCGAAAGCGTCGCTATGCATACCCTCCCGCCTCGAATCGTAGCGATGCGTCCTAATACGTCCCGACAAATGCTCGTTCTGAGTTCATAACTTAGGAAGAACGGCAGTAGGGTCATCGTCGCAACCATGGTCCATTCACTTTTATTTTTTTTATATGATCCTTAGAGATAAGTCATATGCTTTATGTCACACCCAGGTATTTCACCGTCTTCATCCAAGGAATCGGATGACAATTCATGGAGAGCCTTGCATCTATTCCGGTCTCTTGGAGATAAAATGGCGTTGCACTTCTGCGGGTGTAGTTGCAGTTTGTTCTTTCTACTCAATGTTTTCATTACTCAGACCTGGACTTGAAGTCTACGAACGTTCGCTGTATGGAGACAGTCGGCGGTGAGGAAGACCATTGGTTAAGTATCACATTACCGTTGATCGGTGTGTTATTCACATAAATATTGAACAGTGCAAGGGATAAGACTGATCGCTTTGGTATTCTTGGAGACATCTTCAGTTTCGACCTCTTTATGGTTTCCCCGTAATTTCACATTATTAGAGGAGTGTCGGGATCAGTTTTAAGAGAATATGGGCTTGCGATGTGATGCGTAAGTTTGACTATATGACTGTCTCCACAACTTATTCGCAAGGTCTTTTCCACATCAAGGAAAACTGTTGCCGTGATCAGCTGTATTTCATACAAGAGATTCCTCTGGAACCCTAGATGTTGCAGCCGAATCATTTAATACACAGCCAAGAGATCTTAGATCCGTTTGTGTATTTCTCTACCGCATTGGAGGTTGTGCTGCTAGGCTGGCTACTGCTGATGCGAGTTGGGTTTTTATTGAGTTTCGGATTGGAAATAAATTGAGAAAACCACCATTTTTCCGGGAAGTGTGCATTCTGTAAGCAGCTGCTGTAAATCCTCGCCTATGGGACCAACGGATTTTTTAGCGGATCTTTAATCTACTGGTTTGACACTGAATCAATATCCGGTGTTCTTTGGGGTCCCAGTCAGCAAATTACATCTTTGCTTTCTCAGGCGGATCTCATATCCACATATTGTCGGAGGTCCTGTTAAATTCCTTCCACCAAGTAAATAATATGTCTACCCTGTCAAGCTAGTTTCGAGGAGGTGGTGGCAGTGACCTTGTAATTCATGAAGTGACACGAATTTCTCTGCTTCGGCTATCGCATCGTAAACCAATCCTTGGTGCGTTTCCAGTGGTTGTTTTGGAGGTTTTGCTGATCGAACCTCATTTTACTAGCTGCCACTGGTCCCTACTTTGTAACATCAATTTGTTCATTACGTCCTTCCCCGATGCTGTATGCTATGCATAGAGTCGCCTTATAAATTGTTTGCATTATTTACCTTCGGTGTTTTTTAGTCGGGTCCCTTAACTCCCGCCATCGTTCCCGAACTCAGAAGTTCTGGTCCTGCATTGTTGGAGGAGCAGTATTAACTGGAGCTGATGGTTGCCAATTTAGTTGCAATAATACTCGCTAATTATACTGCCTCCAATAACTTGTCTATGAGCAGACTTCTGACTGATTTGATGGGGCCTGCTACGAATTATTTTCCTATTACAGCCTCTTCATCTCATAGTACCACCTGCACCCTAGGGCCTCAATTGTTTGCTGGCTGTATTTCAGTCTCTGTCTTCCTCATTCCTTATTTTTAATTTAAAACAGAAATAATAAATAGGTAAAAAAATAAGAGCACATTTAGAACATTTAAAATACCATGTAAAACATTGACCTTAAAAAGAAGCACTTTACTGTCGCTAAAACATTAAGGACCCGCCATGGGAACGGTCATTCGTTGTTTAAGGGGACTTTAGTTGGACGTTGAGAAGCATATAGGAATGTGGATATAAGGATGGACTCATGTGGACTACGGAGTATGAATGGATATTGGGAGACAAGAAGGGAAGAATACTTGGTGGTGTCGGTAAGGTTATAATTTAAAGGGGATAAAGGGGTAGGGTGGGAAGGGGAAGGGGGAAGCGGCTACAGAAATATGGGGAGGAAAGGAAAAGGAAACCCTGATGAGGTGAAATGAGTGGAGTGGATTTATAGCTTGTAGCATGGGTAGATGTCAGAATAAATTTCATGATCTGGGAGAGGGAGATGATCGAAACTGCGTAGGGAGAGGATGTGGTACGCAGATATAGGATTGATGTGATGTGTCGATAGAGGCGAGGGAGAAGGTATACAATTATTGGAGTGGAGTATCGGATGGTGTAGGCTGTTCGGATGTGTTCAGTGCGAGGGAGGAAAGGTGGCAATTTGATGCGCAAAGCGAGACGAAGTGCATGATGTTCCAGCATGTGAAGGGACTTACACAACTTATGTGAGGCGGATCTCCATCCAACATTTTCCTAGGAGAAGACGTGTCGGACCGACATTTTGTAGGTGTGGAAGACACAAGTTCGGCCAGTTAGTAGGTTTAGTCTATCATGAGATTTCTGCTAGTTGGTTAGTTGGCGAGGTTTCTATGCTAGCTGCCAGTCGATGATTACTGTAAAGTATGTTAATGTATTAGTTAATCAAACTGTAAGGCAAAAGACATGGAGATGGAAGATGCAGGTGGTTCGTCCTATTATTACCTGGATTTTGGAGGCGTTGAGCTTGAGGAGTTGTCTGGTTACACCAGGAAGTAAACTGACAGCAGTGGAGCTGGAGGGATCGTAAGGATCTCTGTAGGGTGGAGGGCAGGGAAAACGTGTCATCAGCATACCGAAGGAAGTGGGCTGACGGAGATGGTTTGGGCATATTAGCAGTGTAGAGGAGATAAAGGAGAGGCGAGAGGATGGAGCCTTGGAGTACAACTGCAGCGTAATGGAAGGTATGGTTTAGCCTTCCAGTATAAATAAAAAATATAAAACAACGATGTGTAACCTACCCGAACAGAAAATAAGAATGAAACTAATTAAATTTGGATAATTAAATTCTGATGTATGAAAACTGATGAATCTTAACTCACGAAAAACTGATAAATTTTGACGTAAGCAGTGGCCTGGCCTGTGAAATCAATCTCAGTCTGTCCGTGAAAAAAAAAAAAAATTGAAAAATTCTTACCTCGTGATGGTGTCGCCGGAAAACGCTGTCTATATATCTGCTCGTAAATGGCACAGCTTAGTGCATTGCTGATCTATCTACTAATACCGGATGACATTTGTCTGAGATCTGAATTACGAGAAAAACTGACTTTACTTAGTGACACAGCTGCACAGCTGGTCGCCTGATTACTAAACAACACATGACTATGATCTGACAAAAATTCTGGAATATTTTAATTTAGGTAAATGACTGGATCCGGACAGGCAATGACTTAAGGGGAAATTATACTTTTATAGTTGACTGTTGAAAACAACTATATTCTGAAATTTTTTTTACGTTATTGATAAAGATCTACAACCCATTACACGGGAAAAATGAATATATTACAAATCTGGGTCAACTGGTGTTGACAAATCACAAAAGAAAAGTTTGAAACAAATTCATATTAACATCTCAGGCAAGTGACGTAACTACGCGCATGCCAATAAAAATAATAAAATTTACCGTTCAATAGGTGATTGACTTAATTACACTGTTGATTTTTCATTATATTGAGAATTATTCATTTGTTCATCATCATCTCATTCCATGGTATAATTTAACTTTGCAGCTGATCACAATTATTACTCAGTTCCATATAATAAAATTTTACAATTTGTTCTGCACTGTGACTTTAACAACTACTAATTATAAACTGAACTGTACCAGCGACAGGTTACAAATACACTGCAGCAGCGAGCGACTGCAACTGCCACGGAGACTTCTCTGACCTGCGACTCTATTGCAGCTCTCTTTTAACAGGGGCAAAGATATTCTATGTCTCATGCAGCGCCTGTGAATTGTCGTTCTAGCAAGTGAGCAATACATCGAGATTACATTTTCTCCAGCAGGGTGGTGAACCCCTTACAATGGGAATTAGTATTGTTAATAGAGGCAAGGGATGGGTTATTTGTTAGGAATGTTGCAATAAGGCGGATATAGTTATCTGGAAACGAGTAAGTCTGGTGTTGGGGGACCCAAATGTCATACAGTCATACGCTTTCTCGAGAACGAGTGAGACAAAAATCGTGGATTTACAGCTGATGAGCTGATGGGTTGCAAACGAGTGAGCTACAGGAGCTGGTCATCACAGAAGTTGCGATAGAAATCATACTGGTTAGCAGGAATGAGATTGTGATGGTTCAGATGCTGATGGGCACATTTGTAGCATATGAATTCTAAGACTTTGTTAAACACTGAGGTGAGCCAGGTGGGGTGGTGCGAGGAGGTATCAGTAGGATATTTTTTGCGAGTTGAGGAAAAGTAGGATTCTGGAGGTTTTCCACAGTAGAGGATAGTAACATGTCGAGAGGATAGTGGGATAAAGGGTTGTAAGGGTGACTGGAAAGGAAAGGGCATACTTTGAGGTGTCTATAGGTAATGCAGTCGTAACCAGTGGAAGTGTTGGAATTTTTCTGAAGTAGTTGTCTTCTGTTGTGTGCTGTGATTGGTATACTTAATTCTATTTGTAGTATGTTGTCCAAGCTTTGAGGCAGTGATGGGAAAACGGTATTTGTGCGTTCATGGATTGTGAGGAGCAGAGAATATTCTAAATTAAGGTTCAAATGGCTCTGAGCACTATGGGACTTAACATCTGAGGTCATCAGTCCCCTACAACTTAGAACTACTTAAACCTAACTAACCTAAGGACATCACACACATCCATGCCCGAGGCAGGATTCGAACCTGCGACCGTAGCAGTCGCGCGGTTCCGGACTGAGCGCCTAGAACCTCATGGCCACCGAGGCCGGCCTAAATTAAGGAAGCCAGGATCTGACAACATGTCAGAGTGGTAGGATCCGAAGTGGTTACGTCTCCTCAGGTTGCCAGGTAGGATGTAGTTGTTGTGGAGGAACGGATGGTGAGGGATGAAGTAACTGCCAGTGAATCGAAGGAATACTTTCCAAACTTGGGAGGGTTAATGAGAAGTGTAGTCTGGTGCATTTCTGGGGACAGTCCGGACGTTTTTTTGTTTTTAATAAATTCTTAATGTGTTGGATAATGTAGTGCATAGGAGATGGCGAGGAGAATGGTAGGTGCCACTTGCAGCTGGATCGAGGGCTGTTACAGTTAGGCATCAAAGGTGTTTGGAAGATGCTGGGACAACATATGGAGCGGTGCTGCTTTCATGATGAGGACAATGTCACCTTGGAGGGAGTCTGAACTGATGCCACTGCTGGAGGTCTATTGGAGACTACTATGAATATTAAGGTAGAGGCAATAACATAGATTGAGCATGTACAGTTAATTTGGGTGAGGAAGTCACAGGAGCTGAGGTTATTAGGCCAGATTTTGATGGCTGAACAGGTAACGGCTATGGTTTTGAAGAAGAGGGTGAGGGTAAGTTCTTCGGTGGGAGTGTTGCATAAGAGCTATGTCCGAACAAGGATGTTCTTGTGGTGTTCGGTTGCAGCTCTGCCTCTGGCCAGGGCAGGAGAATATCTATATGGTGAAGGATATAGGGAGGCGTTAGGATGTTGTGATAGAGTTGGAGAATTGTTTCATTAAGGGTGAAGGTACTGACATTATGTCGGTGGGTAGGAAGTGGATATTGTGGTACAAGATGCCACAATGCTGTCGCACCAATAGGCAAGGCTAGAGAGTGGGTTGGGTGTTTGACAGACAGAGAGGGTTTAATTATGGATGTTGAAATGGGTTAATACAAAGTGGGCTTAGTTTCGAGAGTACATGGATTGGGTGATGGGGTAAATATGCAGCAGGCAGCAAGGAACGTTTGTTGCACGTTATGTGCTCACAGAAAGGCATGAATATTTTGGAGGACGATGCTGGGGAATCTAATGATATTGTCGGCAGTAGGAGATGGCGGAGGAAATTATTGGGATGGATAGGATTATCAGTAGGTCCGGCAGGCATGGTTAATTCTAGTTTGAAGGGTGGAGCTTGACTTTGCATTTGGCGGAGTAGATATCGTGGGTATCATTGCAGGCGTTGCAGGTGGAAGGGGAAGTGAGGTTTGAGCATTGTTTCAGGAAGTAGGCACCTACACAGTGAGGACAAGTGGTTGGATTTTTGCAGTCGGGTGTGGGATGATCATTATAAAGGAGATACTTAGGCAATGGTAGTAGGTGGGGAAGGGATTTGGAGTGTTGGACATTGTGTTGGCGGTTGTAAAGCCACCCTCCATAAGCAGGTAATCGAGGATGGGAGCAGAATCAGTGAAGATGCACATAAGAAAGGTGGGCCTGAGTTGTCGATGTGGAGGGCCTTGCAGATTTCTAAGGCAGGAAGGGAAATGAGTTCGGAGATCACCTCCTCTGTCGTGATTTCAGCGACAACCTTCGTTATCACGGCGGAAAGTGTGGGGTATAGTGAGGAGACTGGGGTTGTTTGAATTGGGAGGCAGTATTGAAGGTAGCGAGGGACACATGATGGCTGAAGATGATTTTTAGGAGAAGCCTTTGTGGAAGTTACGGTTAGTGGATTGAATAAGGGCAGAATCTTTGTGGGGAGGAGGTGGTGAAGAGTTTGCGGGAAGGGTGGGATATGGGAAGGAAATGATTACAGATGACGACGAGACTGTGGTAACGGGGGTGTGGGAGGGAGAAGTTGGTAGGTTGGTAGGTTAAAACAAGCGCTCCACACAGCGACAGAAGGAGCAGGTGTGGGGTGGTATGAGTGACGGAGGTAGTAGGAATGTACATTGTGGGGTGATGGGACGTGGCACAGTTAGTAGATGGTTTAACTATCCCCGTGAGAATTGCATTTATATACACCAATACTGGAAGTGCCAACGGCCTTGCCGCAGTGGTAACACTGATTCCCGTCAGATCACTGAAGTTAAGCACTGTCAGGATGGACTAGTACTTGGATGGGTGACCATCCGGTCTGCCGAGCGCTGTTGGCAAGTGAGGTGCACTCAGTCTGTGTGAGGCAAACTGAGGAGCTTCTTGATTGAGAAGTAGCGGCTCCAGTCTCGTAAACTGACATAAGGACGGGAGAGTGGTGCGCTGACCACATGTCCCTCCTCATGCAGCCCACACAACGTAACTGTCATGCGTTGCAGCGGTGCAGGAAATCTGAAGCACGCCATCAGGGAAGGAAGCGAACGTCAACCGATGACCTTTTCCAGTGAGTGGAGCAGGCGTTTCGAGAAAATCGTCCACGTAGGGCAGTTCAGAACAAGCGAAGAGGAGTATTATCAGCAGGCATTGTCGCTCTTCATGCAAATACTCCGCCTCACACGGCAGCTGCATCAAAGTCGCTGGTGCATTGTTTTTAATGGTAAGTGTTTGATCACTTATCGTGCAGCCCGGACTTGGATCCCTGTGATTTTCATTTCATTGCTCACATGAACCGTGGACTATGAGGACAGTATTTTGCCAAAGACAACGAGCTCCAGATGTGCGTAGAGAACTGATGGAAATCACAGCCGGCTGCCTTCTATGACAAGGTTTTGGAAAATTAGTACCACTCTGCTACAAATATCTAAGTCGGAGCGGCGACTATGTTGAAAAGTAGTTGGATGTTGCAAATAATTTATTTTTCATTTTCATTTCTCAGTCGATTGGACTTTGTAAAGAAAATATCTCTCATCTCAGTCGACTAGTATATAAAACTGATATATAAGACATGAAAAGACTTATAGCTGAAACAGGCACTTTGAAAAGATGTACAACATAACGAAAATGTGTGGTGAAAACACCTTGAGCGTAGCATCACAGTCAGTATACCATGCATGCAGCTGCAGTACAAACAAAAGAAGAGGTTTGGCCCCTAAATGTCGCTACCTGCATTCACATGTTACAACTGCTTGTTACAAAATCTTTCACAAGGATCATAGGATTCTGCATTAGTGAGGATAACTTGGATTAATCACAGAACAAAAATCAAACTGGTCTAAGGTAAAATAAATTTTATAATTTTTAAATCACTGAGCGCTCAGAGATAATTTATGACATCTACAGTAGAATAACAGTAAGAGGTTTGGTGGAACTAAGATCTGTTGGTCGGAGGACGGGCTCACAAAGGTCATTGCCCTTGTTGACGGACTCAGCCAGATTTTGTTATAATGGCGACTCGCCCTCCGCCCAACCATCACACCCCTTTGAGATCTAGAAGTCTGTATTTCTAATGTTAATGGCATTAAAGATATGAGGACTGAAGTGAACACCTTCTACGACCACAGTGTGTATATTTTGCTTGTCTCAGAAACCCACTTGAAACTCACTGACGATTTTCGTCTCCGCAACTCGGTCTGATCTCGCACTGGCTGACTCCGTCGCCGAGGCTGGGGCACGGCAGTGTTTCTGCGTAAGACACTCGTCCATAATCATGAGGTTCTCCAAAGCCTCTAACATATGGAGGCTACGGCAGTCACTATTTCTACCCGCCTTGGTGCTATAACTTTTGCTGAGGCGTATTTGAGTCCTAACCTACCATTTCTTGAAGCAGACCTCTGTGCCTTGACATCATTTGACAGACTCATTGTTGGGGAGATCTCAACGCTGAGCATCCGGCTTGGCACTCTCGCATTGCTAATCTCAAGGGCAGACTACTCCTTGATCTGGAAGATCCTCTGGAGCTGTCGGTCCATGCCCCGCACATTCCCATCCATATACCAGTCCGTTCTAACTGCCAGTCGGATGTGCTGGATGTGGCCATTTTCAAGAACGTTGCGGTGCAGTTTTCGTTGGAAATACTCCACTAACTGGCCTCTGAGCACGACCCTGTGCTTCCGCAGCCTTACCGACGTCGTTCTGTCATTAAGTATCCCGTTCTACCTTGACCGTCACGGATTGGGACAAATTTTCCAGGATCCGTAATAACACCACTCGACAACATCTCGACCTGAAAACGCCTGTCAATCTGGTTAGTGCTGCTGGTTACCTAACCATAAAAATCCAAAAGGCGGTGAAGGCCTCTACTTCCATTGTCCCAAAGGCTTTAATTCCCAGATGACTTGCCTCCCCTATTGCGCCAACTCAAAATCCAGAAAAACCGCTACTGAAGGCGGCGGAAGTTGTTTCGTGATCCTCAGGAAAAGCATCGCATGAAACTTCGCCAACGTGAATTCTGCCACCGGCTAGCCGATTAGAAAGTGGAACAATGGGAAGACAAGATGTTGGCCTTCCTCCTCCAACATAGATCGGAATGGGCTTTTGCACGAGCTCTGCAGCGCTCCGCAGTGAGAACCGACTATTCCATCCACACAGTGGATGACAAAATTATGATGCCCTCCATGTGGTAGAAACTCGGGACGATGCGCTTGAGGCCCAGAACCAATTGCTCATCCAAGACCACACGCCTGATGAACTCCAAGGTGAACGTGATATTCTGGCAGCCATTGCCGCTTTCAGAGAAAGACTACCTCTGACTGCCTCTTACCGTATGTCCCCGGCGGAAATCCAACGGATCCTCCAGCGGCAGCGTGGGCAGTCGGTTTCAGGTTTGGATGGAATCTTAAACCAACTCCTCTGCTGGCTCCCACGCAAGCCATTGGTCTTATTTACTAGCATCCTGAAACGCTATCTCACAACTTGCGCTTTACGCTCACAGTGGAAGCAGGCCGAAATGATTGCCATCCCCAAGCCCTCGAAGGATCCTGCAGTCCCTATTAACTACAGGCCCATTAGCCTGAATATCATGGCAAAGGTTCTAGAATCTTTGATCCTCCACCGCATTTTCCAGCCTCTGGCGGCGGCTGCGACAATCCATCCAGAACAGTTTGGATTCGCTTCCCAACTGTCAGCTGAGCTTCAAGTCCTTAGGACCACGGTACGTGTCAGTAAGAGAAAAAGAACTCTTTTTTTACCGTAAGATAGACATATCTGAAGATGATCTTATGGACTGAAACCGTTCGTGACACAAAAAGAAATGAGCAAATGTTTGTATGAAAGAGTATTCAAAATCTATAAATACAGAATTAAATGTGATGCATAAAGTTCTGGTCACGTGTTAAGCCACTCGACAATATTCATTTCACAAATCGGATTAAAAATTAAAATTGACATTGAGCTACACATTCTTCTTTATTTATTTTTATTACGGCAAAATTTCACCTGTCAAGCTGAGGGCCAACAGACCTTCTCTTACATCCATTTACACATTCTTAGTTAGTCAGCATTACAGTTTGTATAGTACAGGAGCAATATAATAATATGAGGATATGTATAGTAATGAATATATGCAATTTAATGAATGTCAGTCTTATTATCATTGTATTAAGCAATTTCCTCGATATTTTCCTGTCAAATTTGAGTAAACAAAAAAATGGTTCAAATGGCTCAGAGCACTATGGGACTCAACTTCTGAGGTCATTAGTCCCCTAGAACTTAGAACTAGTTAAACCTAACTAACCTAAGGACATCACACACATCCATGCCCGAGGCAGGATTCGAACCTGCGACCGTAGCGGTCTCGCGGTTCCAGACTGCAGCGCCTAGAACCGCACGGCCACTTCGGCCGGCTTTGAGTAAACATCTAAAATAAATGTAGGGCAGCAGTGCAGAAGGAATGAAAGTGGCACAAGAAGCTTATTGGTCAGAGAAACAGCCAGAAATTCATTCTCTATCGGCATCTTATAGCAGTAGAAATGTCCATAGCTAAAGCCCGGGTTGGCAGACTGCTTTGGCAAAACCCTGCTTTCTTAAAGCTAGCGAATGATTTGATGAGTACCGGATGTTTCTTTCTGGAGTAATAGTAATAAACATTACGACGTATCACGTCCTCAGCTTATGTCGGTAGTCGACTTATTCACACAACCTTTTCTCCTCAGTTTTTCCAGCTTTGATTCCTTTTCAGTTCCCTCATGTTTCTCCAACACTGCCTTACTAATCTTCATAACTGCTTTTGTTTGCATTCAAAGCATCAATAGCTATTCTCAAGTACCTTGTTAATGAGAGAAACGGACAACAATTTTGTGTTTTCTTATATTGAGCAATGATGTTAAACACAAACCATTTCTTTCGACTGATTTCGTGCATCTTTCTCCTAACCCTGAAAGTGACATGGAGATTTTCCACTGATAAAATATGATGAACCTGCTTCTGACATGGTTCAGAATCAACAGCACACGAAACACTATCTCAGCATACTTGAATAGGCACTTATAACCAGTATAGGAGAGATCGTTTTAAGAAGCCAAAACATCAGCTTCTGCGACTGTAATAAATGAAAACGAAAAAATGATAACGTTTACCGACCACAAAAGACAGCAAGTTCTCTAAAACTGATTCACAGTGGAAGCGGGAAGTTTTCTGTCGTAGGGTAATGGTTCTGCAACTGCAAATGGTAGCTCCGAATACAGGTCTCGGGAGACAGATGAATGCGTGCAATGCCTCCCGCATCTGCCTCACCAACACTACCACCTTGTCAGTTCTGAAGAAATTTTGAACTCATTACAATGGAGTATGAAAAATAGGCACCATCATCTAATGGTACCACATAAATGAAGAATACAAACATAATGTTTTCTGCGTACGTTCACAGCCACATGTTCGTCTACCTACAAATAAACTGTCATGGACTTTACATTCATTGTCCTCGATAGCCTGCTGCAGCTGCACTGTCATCCTGCAATCATCAGTGGAGGAAGTCATAGAGATACCGGGTGTTGTATTGTATGGAGGTACGAAGCAAAATTAAGGTTTTAAGGCCCTTTAACGATGACGCCATTATGGACCGAGCATTTTCCTTAATAAACTCCTGGAAATTGAAATAAGAACACCGTGAATTCATTGTCCCAGGAAGGGGAAACTTTATTGACACATTCCTGGGGTCAGATACATCACATGATCACACTGACAGACCCACAGGCACATAGACACAGGCAACAGAGCATGCACAATGTCGGCACTAGTACAGTGTATATCCACCTTTCGCAGCAATGCAGGCTGCTATTCTCCCATGGAGACGATCGTAGAGATGCTGGATGTAGTCCTGTGGAACGGCTTGCCATGCCATTTCCACCTGGCGCCTCAGTTGGACCAGCGTTCGTGCCGGACGTGCAAACCGCGTGAGACGACGCTTCATCCAGTCCCAAACATGCTCAATGGGGGACAGATCCGGAGATCTTGCTGGCCAGGGTAGTTGACTTACACCTTCTAGAGCACGTTGGGTGGCACGGGATACATGCGGACGTGCATTGTCCTGTTGGAACAGCAAGTTCCCTTGCCGGTCTAGGAATGGTAGAACGATGGGTTCGATGACGGTTTGGATGTACCGTGCACTATTCAGTGTCCCCTCGACGATCACCAGTGGTGTACGGCCAGTGTAGGAGATCGCTCCCCACACCATGATGCCGGGTGTTGGCCCTGTGTGCCTCGGTCGTATGCAGTCCTGATTGTGGCGTTCACCTGCACGGCGCCAAACACGCATACGACCATCATTGGCACCAAGGCAGAAGCGACTCTCATCGCTGAAGACGACACGTCTCCATTCGTCCCTCCATTCACGCCTCCATTCGTCCCTCCATTCACGCCTGTCGCGACACCACTGGAGGCGGGCTGCACGATGTTGGGGCGTGAGCGGAAGACGGCCTAACGGTGTGCGGGACCGTAGCCCAGCTTCATGGAGACGGTTGCGAATGGTCCTCGCCGATACCCCAGGAGCAACAGTGTCCCTAATTTGCTGGGAAGTGGCGGTGCGGTCCCCTACGGCACTGCGTAGGATCCTACGGTCTTGGCGTGCATCCGTGCGTCGCTGCGGTCCGGTCCCAGGTCGACGGCACGTGCACCTTCCGCCGACCACTGGCGACAACATCGATGTACTGTGGAGACCTCACGCCCCACGTGTTGAGCAATTCGGCGGTACGTCCACCCGGCCTCCCGCATGCCCACTATACGCCCTCGCTCAAAGTCCGTCAACTGCACATACGGTTCACGTCCACGCTGTCGCGGCATGCTGCCAGTGTTAAAGACTGCGATGGAGCTCCGTATGCCACGGCAAACTGGTTGACACTGACGGCGGCGGTGTACAAATGCTGCGCAGCTAGCGCCATTCGACGGCCAACACCGCGGTTCCTGGTGTGTCCGCTGTGCCGTGCGTGTGATCATTGCTTGTACAGCCCTCTCGCAGTGTCCGGAGCAAGTATGGTGGGTCTGACACACCGGTGTCAATGTGTTCTTTTTTCCATTTCCAGGAGTGTAGATGTAGGGAAGCCTAAATTTTAATGGCCAGACGGGAATCCCAACCACTGAGGTCCCTTACGCTAACTCTGTGTCTTCCTGCAGTGTCACCGAGCTCCTCTGTAACTGATGAGGACACGAGTCAGGTAATGGGGACCTAACCATACGCCGTCCCATAATGTTCTGCAAGTATTCAGCGAGGGACAGATTTGATTAAGAAAATTGACGAAAATTGGGGAGAGATCGCTGCGTAATGCGAGCAGTGTTCGTAGGGGCGTTCTTCTTCCCAACATACAGAACGAAACAAGACGGGCTTTATGGTGCTGTGGAGGTATCCCTCAACAGACGGAGGCCTAATATGTGCTGCGGTCACTGTGTAATCTGCAAAGTCTGCTCGTCCGACGTCGCGGCCCAGGCCACATCTCGTCTTGTCCTATGCTAGAAACACGAGCATGTCGACAGTTCACGGAAGGACCATCGAGCCCACTGTGTGCTAAGTGTACGAAGAAATGCCCTGCCTATCGTAACTATCATCTTAAAACCTCCACTTCTACACTGATTGTAGGTGCCCCTTCAAGGGTGCTGATATTTGTGTGTCTAACAAGCCATGTTACGCAGATCCTCCTCAGGTATCGCTGCTGATAATGTTCCAGATTTTTAAGAATGCGTCTGTAGCATGTTCACAATTCAGGACCATAAAAATGGGTGGGAAACAATTGTATAAGAGGACCTTTGTTGCAAAATTGACATAATGATTGTAAAATACTCGAGATCCTAGTCAGTCAAAGGAGCTCCAGCACGGTTAATTCTGCAATAAATTTCCGAATCTACATTTGTATTTTGAGAGGACGTTGCTAAGGTAGCCAAACTCACTCCGTCGATGGTGACACTAATATTCTTCCCGAGGTCCTGGTTGAAATCAATCTTTTTGTATACTGTGGAAACGGCATTCTGAATTAAGCCTAGCTGTTCTTTAGACTGAGTTACAACTGCATTAAGCAGAAGAAATTAGAGCCCATAGCTTTAGACGGCTCATATTAACAGTTTCCCACCAATCCTGTAAGTTAAATGGATCCCTAGAGGAAGAACATCTTTTCTGTGAACTTCATGACAAAGACGACAGAGGAGGAAAATAACATTGAGGCAATCACACATCCCTGATTAATACCGATATTGGTATAGGATGGCTCACAAACGGTGCCGTTACCAATGACAGATGCTGTTACATCTCTTCAGATCAATTTAAACATGGAAATAAATTTCTGTGGAGATAAAATCTTCCATAAACGTTCAAAATTTCGAGAAAAATGCCTTAGTGAGGTAGAAAAAGTCAGTGTAAAAACTCAATTAGATTCCTTCTATTTTCCCTGAAGGTGACAAGCTGTGGTTCCTTTAGAAGCCTCGAAGCCAAATTGTCTCTCTGGCAGTAATTTCTTCACTATGGGCATAGCAGGATTTGCGAGAATTCGAGTAATTAATTTTACAAGCTAGACAGTAACGATATTTTGTGGCGGTCACTGCAGTCTGTGCGATCTGCTTTCCTGTGGATGGGAACCATCAAACAATTTCTGAAATGATGAGGCATTTCTTCAGCATTCCAAATCTTGACTGGCAGCCCTCTTAACTGCAACTCTAGTGGGAAGTGAAGCTAACCTTTGATGGGTGGTTGTTCCATTACAGAAGATCTTCAAAATGTCCCTTCCACCTATTCATGATGGAACACTGATATTTTAGAAGTATGCTCTTATTACTGGACCAAAGAGGGTTCCTACAAGAGCTGGTTGTACCATAAATTACTTTTATGGTGTTGAAGAACTATCGTATATCTTTGCCTGCAAGATAAGGTCATTATTCAACTTTTATTATACAACGCGCTTTCTTCAGCGCACAGGTAGTTCTTTGTGCATTTGCTTTAGCAAGACGCAAGGTTTCTTTCTGGTGAGTGAGTTCACCTTCTTTCACCAGGCTTTCAAGACTCTCATCTTCACTGTGACCTTTACTTCAATCTCTTCATTTTTTTATGTCCCAGTTTCTTTCCAGATGTCTGAAATAGTGGTCTTCGAGCTGTCCCAGTGTTGTGTTACATTCCTTCGACAATGTCTGATTAAGCTATTTTCAGTATTATGAGGCCTGTGTAAAAAACACTGATTTATTCTTTAACTCAAATACTCAGCCCTCACATGATCGTTGTACGAATGGTAATATTGACAAACCTCACATGTTCATTTTGTGACAAAACTGAGTAACCTACGATTTTGTACTTAAAATATGTACACCGATTGTCATGTGGAAAAACCCCTTACGTTCCGGCATTTTCTGTGTTATCGGCCACAATATAACCTAAACTAAAGAGAAATCCCACATGTAAAAAAGATATGGTCTTCCTCAAAGTTTTAGGTTTCAGCGCTGTCATAAACAGAAAGAATAATCACTATTGCTACTTACATTTTAGTTTAATCAGTTTCTATTGTTATTGGTTGTGAAATTTTAGACAATGGTGACGCTACAGACAAATGTCAGAAATTACTTGCAGTTAAAGAGAAAACAGACAGATTCTGCCATTGCAGGTCTCTCGTTTCATTTTATGCAGAACATTCCGTTGCCTCAGATACCAATATTACACACGTTTTACTTGCGTCAGCTATCAGTAAATGTCTTTATTGTGCATGACTTCGAAGTGGAAGTGCCAGGTTTTACCTCTGTCATGAAGGGATAGTATGAAAGACCACAATGAAATCTGTTAAATTCCTTTTGATTAAATAAATGAAAATTTTCGCAACTTTATAAGTACCTTTTCTTGTTCTCTGACTCGTATGGAGGCCAAAATAAAAAGTTCCAATGATGAGGTTTTTAAAAATTTTTGTAGCACAGTGAGGATTTCAGTTAATCAGCCATGTGGTCACACTTGCCTTCCTTCTGACAGAGATTTCAGCACGGTAAAAAGGAAAATTAGAAAGAGGGATACGACATTTTTGCTGAAAGAATGAGCACAATTAATAATAGGGTCCAGCACAAAGAAGAATTTTGAAGCGAAAATACCAAAAACAGAAGATGTGCTAAATTTTAAGAAATGGTTGCCAAAGTTCCACCGAAAGACTGGTACTTCAGTTGAAACTCGAAGAAGGGCTACGCAAAGACATATCCATAAGCAGTTTCAATGTATCATTCATGCAGTTCCGCTATTCACATGAAAGACTTGGTGTTTTTTAATTTAGTCCATTCATTGACGGAGCAGAAGAGTACACATTACAACTGGTCGATCCATCTGTAAATCCACCAAGCCTTGTAAGTCAGACTTATCAACATAATGTGCTTATAAATGAGAAGAAAATGAATGAACTACGGCGATTTCTACCATTCCTACCAGAGGAAGAAATCATCCAGAAATTCTACTCTGACAGATGCAATTGGCCAAGATGTGTCAAACAATGAACCATATGTGGAGTATAATGCCAAAGAGAATGAAAAAATGGACGTAATTTGTTTTATTTCCTCCATAAAAGCAATAAAGCATGAGGTAAGTAATGATTTACTCTAATTTATTACAAGATGTTTAGGAAGCCCGCATGTTCAATAAATAAATTTTAACTAAATGTCAAGATTATCTACAGCGCATTGGCATTCTTCCCTCTACATTCCTTTTAACTAATAATGAGAAACAATATAGAATTTCAGTGTTATTTAAGACCTGAAATGTTTTTGTGTATTCTGAAACGTTTAATATTTTGGATATATGGATTTTCACAACATACTCGTAGTAGTGTTAGTCTGTGCGTGTGTTCTGGTTAGAGACAGAAACCAAACCTGTGAACACGTATGTCCTCTTCCCGGTGTAGATATTGCTCCGTGGTTATGTCTTGTGTTGTCGCTGCACAGCTAATACCTAATCGGACCTGTCGTCGACAAGCGTGACGATTCCTACAGCGAACAGACCGCTGCTCCTCAGGCGGTGAACTTCGATGGAATTTCTGAGTTCAGTGAAACTGGAACTGCTATCGATCGGGGCTTATTGCTGGTTTGAACTGAAACTGAGCTCTATTTGTTGCGGAAGACTTACAACGTGCAACACAGTTCCTGTTGTGCTGGCGACCTGTACGGTCGTCCGCACGAATTGCTATCGGTCTCGCTCCGCCTAACGTTTAGGCTGCCCCGTGTAACCAGTATTGCCAGATGAAAGGCTAGCTTGCAGTGGAGTACGACACTGCACTGTCTGGTTCGCCGTTGGAATTTTTCTTGTGCCGTTGATAACGACTGGTTCATCCACCTTTAGGTAAAGTTTCCTGTCTGAGAGCAAGCGAGTGTCGTGACCAACAGCAACTAATCCGCCTCTCTACAAAACCGTTGACATGGTGGCAGAGGACTCTGTCTGAGGAGTCATTTGATCGCCAGAGTCTCGTCAGTCTAGCGCAGGGTTTACCTAGTGTGGGTGGATTTTCATGTGGATAGCCTAGCTAGCAACCCTTATACCACTACAAAGAAGTACCAACTTTACGAGAACTTCACGGACTGAAGCTCACGGAAATGAACCTGAAGGAATTCCTAGAAAAATTGTTCTGTCTGTAAGATCTGGCTCCAAATAGCATCTCATCATACATGAACAACAATATATAGCAGAAAAAATTAAAAAACGCTTACCACATTGTACTTTTATGATAAAATGAATAGTAAAAATTAAAGCAACCAGTGCTATTTCTTTTCTAAATAAACGTGGTCCATGCACATTACTCTGTGATTAAATTTGGTAAAGGTGATTCTGTGCGAAAATTATTTAAAAAAAGTGCCGGTCGATGTTAAATTGTTGTGCTACGCAGGTTCAGTGACATACAGACGTGTAGCGTGTTGCTGCACTCAGCTTGTAAGGGTACTCGAGTGTACGCCATTATAGCCTCCACTCCCTGCTTGTCGGGGGTGATCACTACTTTGCTGCCAACCTGGTGAGGTGCTGGGTATGCTTTGGCACGCTTTCGAACCAGTGAGGATATCTAGTTTGCTTGTAGCGTGTTCCGCGTTGTTCCCCTTCTTTTACGACCAACTGCTACAAATTAACTGTGAACGATGGGCTACCAACGACAGCATGACGACTATCACCCAATAACTCTTGATATTCATAGTTTCTCAGACTGTCTCGTTTGAAGTAGGGAAGTTGTTCACGGTTCTTGATGCCCTCTGGAAATAAAGAAATCTACGCATTGACTCAGTACTATAAATGCTATGTCACGGTTCTTGCGGCTTCCTCCGTTGGAGGTTGAAGTCCTCCCTCGGGCATGGGTGTGTGCGTCGTCCGTCGCGTAAGTTATTTTAAGTTAGATTAAATAGTGTGTAAACTTAGGGACAGATGACCTCAGTAGTTTTGTCCCATAAGACCTTACCACAAATTTCAAAAATGCTTTAACTATGTCCCAGACTTCCTAATTCTTCTCACAGTCAATAGACGTTAGGTAACAATCATTGCTCAAATATTTCACTATTTTAAAAGTCTCAGAAGGCCTACGTTTTTCTATTTTAATTCCTATTCGTTGCTGTAGTCAATTATATACATAGGTACTTTAGATACAAACAATTTGCGTGCTGCATGTTGCTGACCTCTTTATATATAAATATCCGAAATGTTGTTTTGAATACACTTTTTTTTAAAAAAAATTATTGAGCTAATGTTCCCACATTAAACGATCAAAGGTACTACATTTTAGTTTCCATACACCTCGAACATATGTTAAAATTAAATGTATCCCGTCTTAAATTCTGATTAACTGTGTACTTGTATTTCAGATATTAAATGCCTGCGTCAGGAAGCTGCGAGTCACATCTTGACGGAGGCGGAGGAAGGCATCGAATTCCTCAAGACCAGAGAAGAGTTCTGGCGACAGCAGAGGCCCATACAAGTGAACAACAAAAAGAAGAAGAAGCATTAGAAGTAGACGTACCTGGTCACGACACGCACTGTATTCTGTAAACTTAGTGTACAGTTTTCACCTTAGCTGGACCGAACCTACAGACTCAGAAGATTCGTAAAGTGTTTGCAAGACTTCTCCATAATGATGACTGATTTTTCGTTTTCGATATACCATTCCAAAAATTTCTTGACGGTATTCAGGAGAACGGATGTTCTCTTGATCTTTATGTCTGATTCCAACATTCGTATGGCGGTAGTAGATTTTCTTAGCATCAAGTCAGTTTTCACACATTGATGTTAAAGGAACTCAGTAATTGATGACTGCTGATTGTTGCGTGTTCGTTTGATGAATAACTACGCACTCGATGTAGGAGCTTCCATGAACGCCAGTCGAAAGACAAAGTGTCATGATACTAAATTGTTTCTTATCAATCTTCCAAACGTACAAATAGTTAAGTACTAATGATTATTTATATTGTTGCATTGTTTAGAAGAATTAAAAGAATAAAGTGTTTCGGATAACTTATTGTGAAAAAAATGTACTTTCACTGTAACTCCATTGCCTTTTACTGGATTAAACACGAGCTTATTCACGAACGAACACACACACACACACAATACAAAATATTCATTCGACCGATTGTTGAGTATTGTTTCTCAGTCTTGGCTCCTTACCAAGTAGGATTAATAGTAAATATATAGAAGAAAGTTGTGCGTCGCGCAGAGGATTACTGATGAAATTTAGTCTGATTATGTCCCAAAAACAGTCGCCCTGCAACATATTACTCTTTCTCAAAAATTTTATTATATGCCGTTAAGGCGTAAGGGTATTAAGGGTATCAGTAATTCATGGAGAATGACTGAGTCTGAGGAATAATTCACAGTGGCCTCCATCTTGAGGGTGTCAACTTCTAATTATTTTATTAAGCACCCCCCACAATTGCATATGTTATGATCGCACAATCGATTATCGCACTCGACAGAGGTCAAAACTATGTTCCCACGTTACCTCTGCCGTGGAGAGGCCCCATATGGACAGTTTACTGTATGCGGCATGGCGTGTCTGCTCGCTATACTTTCGCCAGGCTGTCGGCATAATGTTTATGATCGGATTTTCTGCATATTATCTTTACACACGTCAACCAGACCACTTATATCATGACTTTAATACATCTTAGTGAGGACTTAGTAGGAGACTTTTGTCAGTGCTTATATTATTAATTAAGATGCTTAGCTGTAGCTAATTCCTTATTATATTTTAACTGCAGGCAACCTGAAGATCTTCCAAGAACGAAAACAATGGGTAATAATGTAGCTGAGGTTGTTTTCATCAGTCATTATGGACCGTGTTTGCCTTGTGGTTTAAGTGGCACCTCCATTCATTCATCTTCATCCACAGCAGCGGAGGCGCAACCAAATTTCCGTCCCTGTGACCTCTTAAGTGTCACTGCTGCGTCTGCCGCTTCCTGCAGTAGTCATCCGATGTCCTCTGCAAGAGCTCCAGCAAGAAGGCCGGAGGTGCGTCGTTGGTGGACAGCTTCAGCAATAAACATGTGCACGTGCTGCTTACAATCTTCCGACTGGTTTTACTGCACTTCAGGTAGTTGCTACGTACATTCTGCAATGAGCTACGCACCAAGTATACGACAAGACCCGTGTCCCGCGCCTACAGCACTCGCCACCTACTGGAAACCAGTTCACCGCTATCAGAAAGTACTGCCAGTTTGAAACTTCTTACTGACATTTGGATAAAATAATCTGGCAACATCCTTAACGAAACCCAACAAGAACACTCTGGGGAAAGTTCAACAGGGTCTTATCCTACAAGCTCTCACGAGTTGTGAAGGACAGTCTTGCCTAACCTTTCTGCCATACGTCTAGAACATTAATCACTACATTTGACTAAGACGCGGAGGGCGAAGAGTAACGAGTATGGTTTATAAACAAGGCCGAGTGAGCAGTTTATATCGCTTTACATGAGTCCCTTATTTCCAGACTACTCTACTTGGACGTCACAGGACACATAACCCTGACAGGGAGATAGTCCTGTGCGGGTTAGGGACGAAGATGTCATTATGATCAGGAATTCTATGATGAGCACACGCCTGGATAGTTTTTTTTTGTTATGTTTCGTGATTAACGACGGGGGCTGATGAGGCAGCAATGCTGGATGCGGTTTTTATATTTCCCCCATCCCAGTAGGTGAATACCGGTCTCAAATACACGCTACGCAAACACTTGGAACACTTTCTCACAACTGAACATCGGATTAATATTATACGCAAGATTCGTCTTCGTGGAGGGTTGTGGCCGCGGGGGTGGAGTGAGGGGGGGGGGATGTTAAGCTTGGAAGTTCAAAATTAAGAGGCATTAAAAAAAGTATGGCTAAGATCCTGTCCAGTCAGCGTCATCTATTACTATCGAACGTCCGCAGCTCGTGGTCGTGCGGTAGCGTTCTTGCTTCCCGCGTCCGGGTTCCCGGGTTCGATTCCTTGGCGGGGTCAGGGATTTTCTCTGCCTCGTGATGACTGGGTGTTGTGTGCTGTCCTTAAGGTTAGTTAGGTTTAAGTAGTTCTTAGTTCTAGGGGACTGATGACCATAGATATTAAGTCCTATAGTGCTCAGAGCCATTTGAACCATTTTTTACTATCAAACCTCTGCTGCTGGTTCGAATTTGGAATGGAGTGATTCCAAAATTAACTGAGCCGTTCAGCTAGATATATTAACTTTCTGCTCACCGGCAAAGAGAGCCCGAGATAAGGGTAGCACCATCTTCTTTCAAATGTACTCGCATTTTGAAAGTAGCCGATTAGCAGTAGATGTTACTAAAATTATATTATTTTACCCACTGTACTGAATGAAAATCAAGGAATCTCATTTCGGTTTCACACACACACACACACACACACACACACACACACACACACACACACACACACACACACACACACACACACCTGAGGAAAAAAAAAAAAACTAGGAACTGTTTTGCAGGCTATAGCGCCTGGAGACAGGTACACCCCAAAAACGCGTAAGAGACCTTTTAGAACGAAGATACCTACATCTACATATACATGGATACTCTGCAAATCACATTTAAGTGCCTGGCAGAGCGTTCATCGAACCACCTTCACAAGTCTCTATTATTCCAATCTCGTATAGCGCGCGGAAAGAATGAACACCTATATCTTTCCGTACGAGCTCTGATTTCCCTTATTCTATCGTGGTGATCGTTTCTCCCTATGTAGGTCGGCGTCACCAAAATACTTTCGCATTTGGAGGAGAAAGTTGGTGGTCGTTTCTCCCTATGTAGGTCGGTGTCACCAAAATACTTTCGCATTTGGAGGAGAAAGTTGGTGATTGGAATTTCGTGAGAAGATTCCGTCGTAACGAAAAACATCATTTCCAGCCCAATTCCTGCATCATTTCTGTGACACTCTCTCCCATATTTCGCGATAACACAAAACGTGCGGCCCTTTTTTGAACTTTTCCGATGTACTCCGTCAGTCCTATCTGGTAAGGATCCCACACCGCGCAGCAGTATTCTAAAAGACGACAGACAAGCGTAGTGTAGGCAGTCTCCTTAGTAGGTCTATTACATTTTCTAAGTGTCCTGCCAATAAAACACAGCCTTTGGTTAGCCTTCCGCACAACATTTTCTATGTGTTCCTTCCAATTTAAATTGTTCGTAATTGTAATACCTAGGTATTTAGTTGAATTTACGGCTTTTAGATTAGACTGATTTATCGTGTAACCGAAGTTTAACGCGTTCCTTTTAGCACTCATGTAGATGACCTCACACTTGCACACTTGTTCGTTATTTAAGGTCAACTGTCGCTTTTCGCACCATTCAGATATTTCTTCTAAATCGTTTTGCAGTTTGTTTTGATCTTCTGATGACTTTATTAGTCGATAAACGACAGCGTCATCTGCAAACAACCGAAGACCGCTGCTCAGATTGTCTCCCAAATCGTTTATATAGATAAGGAACAGCAAAGGGCCTATAAGACTACCTTGGGGAACGCCAGAAATCACTTCTGTTTTACTGGATGACTTTCCGTCAGTTACTACGAACTGTGACCTCTGATCCAGTCACATAACTGAGACGATATTCCGTAAGCACGCAATTTCACTATGAGCCGCTTGTGTGGCACAGTGTCAAGAGCCTTCTGGAAATCCAGAAATACGGAAATCGATCTGAAATCCCTTGTCAAAAGCACTCAGCACTTCATGTGAATAAAGAGCTAGCTGTGTTTCACAAGAACGATGTTTTCTAAACCCATGTTGACTGTGTGTCAATAGACAGTTTTCTTCGAGGGAATTCATTATGTTCGAACACAATATATGTTCTAAAATCCTGCTGCATATCGACGTTAACGATATGGGCCTGTAATTTAGTGGAACGATTGCATATGCTTGTTAAGTATGGAGCTAATGCATCAGCATACTCGGAAAGGAACCTAATTGGTATACAGTTTGGACCAGAACACTTGGTTTTATCAAGTGATTTAAGTTGCTTCACTACTCCGAGGAAATTTACTTCTACGTTACTTAAGTTGGCAGCTGTTCTCGATTCGAATTCTGAAATATTTACTTCGTCTTCTTTAGTGAAGGCATTTCGGAAGGCTGTGTTTAGTAAATCTTGTTTGGCAGCACTGTCTTCGATAGTATCTCCATTGCTATCGAGCAGAGAAGGCATTGATTGTTTCTTGCCGCTAACATACTTCACATACGACCAGAATCTCTTTGGATTTTCTGCCAGGTTTCGAGACAAAGTTTCGTTGTGGAAACTGTTATAAGCATCTCACATTGAACTCCGCGCTCAATTTCGAGCTTCTGTAAAGGATCGCCAATCTTGGGGATTTTGCGTCTGTTTAAATTTGGCATGTTTGTTTCGTTGTTTCTGAAACAGTGTTCTAACCCATTTTGTGTACCAAGG
Organism: Schistocerca nitens; assembly: GCF_023898315.1. Taxonomy (NCBI): domain Eukaryota; kingdom Metazoa; phylum Arthropoda; class Insecta; order Orthoptera; family Acrididae; genus Schistocerca; species Schistocerca nitens. The sequence continues at coordinate 732,676,124 of NC_064615.1, forward strand.
AGGACCAGCTCCGTCGTTTGTTAATTTATTTGGTATAAATCTCTCGATTGCTGCCGATGCTATTTCTTTGAATTTAAGCCACATCTGGTCTACACTTATATTATTAATTTGGAATGAGTGGAGATTGTCTCTCAGGAAAGCGTCAAGTGAATTTCAAATGGTTCAAATGGCTCTGAGCACTATGGGACTCAACATCTTAGGTCATAAGTCCCCTAGAACTTAGAACTACTTAAACCTAACTAACCTAAGGACATCACACACACCCATGCCCGAGGCAGGATTCGAACCTGCGACCGTAGCACAAGTGAATTTTTAACTGCTTTTTTGAATAGGTATATTATTCGCTTGTGTTTTCGAGGATTTTGGCATAACAATATTCAGTCTGTAACGTTCCCTGGCGACACACACACTATTAATAAACTAAAATTTAATTGTACTATATACGCCGCTATGAAGCAATTTGTATATACTGTAATTATTTAACAAAAATATTATTTAATTTTGTATAAAGGACATTCGTTATTATTGTAATATTTTCTGTAATAATATTCTCGATGTATTTATGATTGTAATATTTCTATACTCATAATGTAATTACGAAATGTGTCAATATCTGCGATAAGAAAAATGTAAAATACAGCCGCAGATTGCAAAGAGACAATAACGGTTGAGAGTCGTATAAATAGGAATACATAGTGTGCATTCTTTGTCTTCTTCCTCGAGAGCTGAGAGAGAGAGGAACCTGTGACGTAGCATTTTATGAATGGGTAGACTTCATTTGTCTGTATCTAGATTTAGCCGCCATTAGAGGAGAAATTACAAACTAATGTAAGTTGAATTATTGTTGTGGTCTAAATACGTTATAATTTATCAAAAATGTGTATTACTAATGTAAATTAGCTTGTCCATGTCATCTATAATATTTCTTTAAAGAATTTTCAGCATTTTTAGCAATTATCGCTGGTGTTGCTGGGCTGTGCCGCGGCCGAACGATTTGCAGCGGCGGCACATTTAAAAAATTGTTCCGCTAAGAAAAATTTAACCAAACCCGTAAATCTGGAGCAGATAAAAATTAGCAGTGAATTAAGAAAATGTTTTTCTTTTACAGCGATCCTGAGACTGACGGAATTTATTACTAGTTTCACATTTGTGCATTCATAGGCGGATAGTTAACGTTGAAATTTAACAATTTGTTGGTTCTTTCAAATAACTTAAATGTATAGTGAAGTGTGTTTTATCAATGATAATTAAACGTCGGCTTGGCAATATTTAACCATTTTCTGCTAACAGAGACAGTCTTGTGTTCCATAGCTAACGCCGGGAAAGAATTCAATAAATATTTAAAAAAAACACTGCATTTAGAAAATGTGTGCCAAGGCCGAAATATGTAAAAGATTTAATTCTCAACTAAATATTCTTAATCAGTTAATGTGAATTTATCAGCATGAGAGGATTGACTAAGCTCAAGTAATTTTAAATGAACTTAATACTAAATGAATTTTTATTACCACACGTGAAGAAGGGGTTCTACAACAAAGCTCGTACTGACTGAAAGAAAGAGCAAATAACAAAAAAAAAAAAAATAAATAAATAAATTTAAAAAGTAACCTTTACAAGCCCCCCCCCCCCCCCCCGGTACATTTTGCAAAATCAATTCACATTTCATTTTTTTTTTTAAATTTAATTTCATTAAATTGGCGCCCAACGTGGGGCTCGAATATGCAGTGGCCACAAAATACCAATGAGATAACTAGGGAATTATTGAGTCGAACTTTGTTGGAGAACAATTAATAATTTTTTCATGTATTGAATGTACTGCCTAACCAATATTGTGTTGTTAATACCTCTATATGATTTTTTGCATGAGAACACTATATACCCAGAGGCAAGTTTAAGAAGAGAGCTCATTATATCAAAAAATTAATTACCTACGAAAATACCAGGGGGCAGCTGCACCCAAGATAGATCACCAAAAGGTAAAGCTACAGTGTAGTTGTCCTGTGGGTAGTAAAGTAGCCTCAGTGCAGTGTTCTCGGATCATTAGTGGTGTGCTTGTTGTTAGTGTTCTTTTTTTAAAAAAAATAACAGGACATTTGAGTAGTTAGTCATCGTAGTATATAATAAGTGTGTTTCAACAAACGATCATTTCTTGTGTGATTATGTCAGTGAAACCTGAGTGTTAGGATATTTAGTTCAGATTTTGTTTCTTTTGTTGACTATGGTTAGATTGCGTAGTCAGAAAGATATAAACATGGATAATGAACAACAGTTAGCAAGCAGTGATACCGAGTTAGAAAGTGGGGCACAAAGTAATGTTAGTGACGTAGTTCAGGAAGTACAATGTGAGAATCTGGGGGCAGAAGGGCAAGAAATGTTGCCACTGCCGGCCAGTGATTCAGTTGATAGTAGAAATACTGTACCACCCACAAGCACTAGACGCGGACCAGAGAGTGGTGAGGTGTCAGAAGTGCAGTCATTAAGGGTTATGTTCGAGCGCATGCTCAATTTCCAAGCTGAATTTGCACGTATGCAAGGAGAACGTGATGCTAAACAAGCAGAGCGTGATCGACGCCAGCATGAGAGAGACTTGCAGTTAATGCAATCTTTGGAAGCTATGCAAAGTGAGATTGTTCGTTTGAGACAAAACTATGAAACCATACCAAAAGCGGTGCAAGAACTGAGCGAAAGAGTAGATAATATCCAAGTGGCTAACGCCAGTATCGTGGGTGAAATCAGTGTACTGGCTAACAGGATGGAACAATTAGAAATTGACACAAGTCAAGTAACTGAGCAGAAAATGTCCGAACAAGTGCACAAACTTGAAAACCAATTTATAAAAAAATAGACGAGAAGGTGCACGCCGCGATTGAGGCCAAAGCCGTGGGCTCCAATGCGGAAGTGCAGGACCTAAAAAGGGCGGTGCACACTGACATTCCGCTGTGGCAGCGAAATGTCAACTGTCGTCTTGCGGAGCTGGAAAACAGCTTGCTGCACGGCGACGCACAGGCGTGTGTCACGCCAGCGAGGTCCAACAATGATAGGCATATAATTACAGCAGTGAAAAATTGCGACTGCGAGACAGAAGAGGCAACCAATGTTAACGAAACAAACAAATGTCACTCCAAAATAGTGATTGAAGAAAGCCTGATTAAAAACCGACAGTTTCAGATCTTTACAACGGAGAAGAAATCTGTTCACCCTGTAGTGTTTATCAAGGGATTTAGAAACATTTTGCCTAGCGTTTGGAGTCATACACAGAAAATACAGTTCGTTATGTCTTACATACAAGGAGATGCTGCATTATGGGCAACCGAAGCAGCTGACAGTTGCGACACATAGGAGCAATTTGAAAAGGCATTCTTGGCCAAATATTGGTCAAAATGTATTCAGGAGAGATTACGGAAAGAGGTATATAATCGAGAGCCGTATTCTCCACGATTAGGCAATTTGCGAAAATATTTTGAGAAAGACCCGTTACTGGGACGACCAGATTTCATCCCGGGATTTGATCAGACTTTTGAAATCACACTTGCAGATACACGTAAAGGAAAAACTTATACACGTACCGGAGAACGACATGGAATTTTCTTGTCTGTTCTGGACTCAATTAACCTGATTCAGGAGGATGTTAAAGCAGCCTCTGAACAGGCTAGAAGTAACGGAAATGGTTACAGAAATGGTCGAAATAACACGCCTCCACCAAATAATGGAAACGGCGGAGATAACAATAGGAGACAAGATTACGTACAAAACGGGAATAGAGGTAGAGACCGGAACGGCAATAGTCCGCCGGTGAATAATGACCGGAAAAGGAGGTCTGATGACCGATATGAAACAGGCCCACCAAGCAATAGTAGATGGAAAAATGCCAGGGGGCCGTGGAACACTAATACCTATAACGATGCAAACCGAACTTGGCCACAGAACCAGAGGCCCAGTCCGGACCGGCAAAACAGTGAAAGACATGACAATAACCGACCGCCACCACAAAATGCGCCAATTGCGCAACCGTGGCGGCCGACGCACCACGACTTACACATAGTGGAGGTGAGCAACACAGAGCAGCCACACCCATCCACCTGTAATAATCCAACAAACTAGATCCAGCCGGGATACGCTCTCCATCGTCGGCTGAGGTTTGGAGTGAGAGCAGCCCGACACAGAACAAAACATCGAGAATCTGTATCCTCAAGTATAATGACGGTGTACAGATGGGACATGAATTAATAACTGAACCACCCACGTGCATAAAGGAGCACAAAGACAAAGTACAAGCGATAATAGAGATCAAAATGAATAATATTGATGTGCAAGCAATCGTAGATACAGGTGCTACGGTCAGTGTCATGAGTATGGACTTATTCAGAGTACTGGGGAAAGAAAAGCGTATGCTGTCTTTTCCTGTGAACAATTGCAAAGTCACTGGAGCCATCAGTGCACAGCGACAAATAATTAAACTCCAAGTGCGGGTAGAGATGTATATAGGGGGAGAAGCCATAGCGTGCTCGTTCCTGGTAGTAAAGGGTTTAAAGGTAGCCTGCATTTTGGGGGTAGATTTTTTGAGAGAAAGGGACGGAGTAATCGACCTTTCTCGGGGAAAATTAAGTTTGATGAACGCGGGTAGGAGGATAGAATTGTCCATGCTCAGATCTGAAGAGGTACCTGTGCCTAATTGTAATGCTATTAACATAAAATGTAGGAATCATTGGATACTACATTTAGGCAATCATTCTCTAGGACAAAATCTCTGTTATCCAGACGTACAAAGTGATCAGTTAAAAGCAAATGTGGACGCACTTGTGAACAAAGTATCACAGTCCGAAAATTTGAACTCAATGCAACAGCAGGATTTTGTACAGTTATTATCTAACTATGCAGATGTATTTTCAGAACGACCAGGAATTGTTAAGGGATATCAATACAATATCGAGGTGAAGCCTCACAAAACCTACTGTCGAACCTCACACTCCATTCCTTAGTCCAAGAAGGAAATAGTAGCTATCTCTTAGCAGATCCCCAATCTGTATCGGCGTAAGGATGTGAAAATATTCCTACAGTAAATGACTAATAGTCCTATGTGTTATGTGTAAAAAAAAAAAAGGACGCCATTCTTTTGAAAATGAATGAACACTAATGATGTGTGACCTGTAGAGATAATGTACTAGTGTAGAAGTATTTAGTTATAAGAATATGATTGACTTTCTCTTTTGTTTATGAATATTTGTGTTATGTCTTCTTTTTAATTAGTGTTAGCTTAAACATGCTCTAAATGTCTGCACAGATAACCTGATTAGTGCAATTACTTATAGTGTTAAGTTGTGACAGAGATCAGTCAGGAGGAACATTTTAGTAGTGATTAGTTTGTGTACTGCATAATGTTCTATATGTGTGTCAAACTTGAAATATTTCTTGGTACAATCTTTTCTGTGTGTGTGTGTGTGTGTGTGTGTGTAGCTGTCAGAGTGACAGATTCGAACCAAGAATAATATCAATAATATGAGACCCTGAGAACTTTATTTTCAAACCAGTGTTATCAAAGAGAATAATGCACCCAGTAGTGACCCGAGGGCACCATGAGAGGCAAACTTATTGCAAATTTAAGTAGCGCAAAGTTACGCACAAAGAAGCTTCAATTGAAGCATGTGCAAATACAATCAGTAAAAAAGAGCTAGCCTGATACAGTCCAAGTCAATTTTAGCCTACAGAGACTACACTGTAGTTACGTAGGACCTTGCAAGTAAAGTGAGACATGATTTCAAAGGAGTTATTGAACAATATGCCTGAATCCGGCTGGAATGCACAAATAAAATCTACTCGAACATAAATATAGATGATTTTTGGGCAAACTAATACGAAATTTTAATATTTGTTACCATGTACGCAATTATCACACACCTTGGTAAAGAGCGAACAAAGAAGTTACGAATGTGCTGTTACAAAAAATTGCACAACGGACATTGTAACTGAAAAACTTAAACAAAAGTGCAGTATTGTGTGGCAGAGACAGACAGTGACTGTTAAACCTACAGCAATACGTCACGAGGTTGTTTTGAACAAGCAATAAGAAACTGTATCATCGCCGTGTGTGCAAGTGGACAAGGAACTAGCACGACACGAACAGTGAGCCGATAACAGACGGTGGACCAAGTTAGTGTCAAACTATAACTCTTTGTGTGTCAAGGGACGCCTAGGAGCGCGTTGACTACAGAGATACATTTTGTCCTAAGGCGAAAACTTGCGTGTGACTAATGACAAGTCATGACATGGTGAAAAAATGTTGTGTGCCCATAAAACGTGTTACTGTGACAACGAAACATTGTGCAAACCAGACTAGTGAAGGCCTACTGAATAATAACTGCCAATAACTGTGTGCGTTCTTTCCCACAGCAGGAAAAATGCCCATAAGGATAGTACACTGTTTGTCAACTTGCTGCATGTTTGCTGGAGCACTGCAAGAAGATGTCTCACGGGCGAGCTGATATACAACGCGCATCCGGCTACTTCAGCCATGCAGCGGCCGCAGCAGCCCGTAGCAGACCAGACAGCCACACGCCTCTCCGCGACGTAGCTGTCAACACCGGGGGTGGTGACCTACACGGAGCCGACGCGCCGCGCCGAGCGCCGCTCAACAATCACTTCGCACCGCTCACCAACTACAGCATTATTGACAATTTCCAAAATATTTACACAAACTCATAACATGTCAATGAACTCGATTTTTGATAAACAGTGAACATTTATTATGTATACCTGTAAATTGACAAGAGAAAATGAACACTAACAAGATTTGTAACACGTAGGTAGTGGGAACATTATGAAAAGTGACGTTGTGCTAAATGATTTCAAAAAACTAAGTGATATATTCTAGGACAAGTGACCTTGCAGTATATCGCAAAAATCATAATTACGAGTTGTTAATCACACACAACTATTTTTCGTTGAACTGTATGTGACTGTGATATTATGTAACCGTAGATGACAAACTGCTAAATCAATTCAAAAGAATGACTGTTAAAGAGACAAGATTAATCATGAACCAACTGGGATGGCTGGGCTCCGGCACAATTTTTCCCAGGTTTCCTGTCTGCCTTCGCCCAAATGGGGGAGCCATGAACATATATAACCCTGGGACTAATTAAAAGAGCCATTCCATAAAAAAATACAGAATTGTAAAGAACGTTACTGGCACCATTTTGTCAAAGTATAGAAACTCTTTGCCAAATGCTGCCAGGGGGCAATGTAACGTTCCCTGGCAACACACACACTATTAATAAACTAAAATTTAATTGTGCTATATACGCCGCTATGAAGCAATTTGTATATACTGTAATTATTTAACAAAAATATTATTTAATTTTGTATAAAGAACATTCGTTATTATTGTAATATTTTCTGTAATAATATTCTCGATGTATTTATGATTGTAATATTTCTATACTCATGATGTAGTTACGAAATGTGTCAATATCTGCGATAAGAAAAATGTAAAATACAGCCGCAGATTGCAAAGAGACAATAACGGTTGAGAGTCGTATAAATAGGAATACATAGTGTGCATTCTTTGTCTTCTTCCTCGAGAGCTGAGAGAGAGAGGAACCTGTGACGTAGCATTTTATGAATGGGTAGACTTCATTTGTCTGTATCTAGATTTAGCCGCCATTAGAGGAGAAATTACAAACTAATGTAAGTTGAATTATTGTTGTGGTCTAAATACGTTATAATTTATCAAAAATGTGTATTACTAATGTAAATTAGCTTGTCCATGTCATCTATAATATTTCTTTAAAGAATTTTCAGCATTTTTAGCAATTATCGCTGGTGTTGCTGGGCTGTGCCGCGGCCGAACGATTTGCAGCGGCGGCACATTTAAAAAATTGTTCCGCTAAGAAAAATTTAACCAAACCCGTAAATCGGGAGCAGATAAAAATTAGCAGTGAATTAAGAAAATGTTTTTCTTTTACAGTGATCCTGAGACTGACGGAATTTATTACTAGTTTCACATTTGTGCATTCATAGGCGGATAGTTAACGTTGAAATTTAACAATTTGTTGGGTCTTTCAAATAACTTAAATGTATAGTGAAGTGTGTTTTATCAATGATAATTAAACGTCGGCTTGGCAATATTTAACCATTTTCTGCTAACAGAGACAGTCTTGTGTTCCATAGCTAACGCCGGGAAAGAATTCAGTAAATATTAAAAAAAAAAAAACACTGCATTTAGAAAATGTGTGCCAAGGCCGAAATATGTAAAAGATTTAATTCTCAACTAAATATTCTTAATCAGTTAATGTGAATTTATCAGCATGAGAGGATTGACTAAGCTCAAGTAATTTTAAATGAACTTAATACTGTCTAAATGAATTTTTATTACCACTCGTGAAGAAGGGGTTCTACAACAAAGTTCGTACTGACTGAAAGAAAGAGCAAAGAAAAAAAAAACAATTTAAAAAGTAACCTTTACATCTCCCCCCCCCCTCCCCCCATACATTTTGCAAAATCAATTCACATTTAATTTTTTTTTAAATTGAGTTTCATTAAAAGTCTCACGACAACCCCGTGTTCACTAATCCCTATATCGGTTTTGATGCTCGTTATTAACTCAGGATTATTTGTTGCTAAGAGGTCAAGTGTGTTTTCACAACCGTTTACTATTCGCGTGGGCTCATTAACTAATTGCTCGAAATAATTTTCAGAGAATGCGTTTAGCGCAATTTCGGTTGATATTTTAGGCATACCTCCGGAATGAAACATTTATCTTCGCCAACATATCGAGGATAAATTAAGGTCATAGCCAACTACTCGTATTATCGTATGAGTCGGGTACCAGTTTGAAATCAAGTTTTCTTTGAACCTTTCAGCAACTGTATCATCTGAACTGGGAGGTCGGTAAAAGGATCCAGTTATTATTTTATTCCGGTTTCCAACAATGAACTGTGCCCATACCTTCACAGGAAGTATCTACTTCAATTTCGCGACAAGTTAAACTACTTGTGACAGCAACAAACACGCCACCGTCAACCGTGTTTAGTCTATCTTTTCAGAACACGGTTAGGTTCTTCGCAAAAATTTCGGCTGAGCTTATATCCGGCTATAGCCAGCTTTCAGTGCCTATAACGATTTAATGATCAGTGATTTCTATTAGCGCTTGGAGCTCTGGTGCTTTCCCAACACAGCTACGACAATTTACAACTGTTATACCAATGGTTCCTGTATCTACGTTCTTCCTGTGTTCAGCCTGCACACTTTGTGACTGAAGCCCTTCTTGTGTTTTCCCGAGACCCTCTAACCTAAAAAACCGCCCAGTCCACTCCACACAGCCCCTGCTACCAGTGTAGCCGCCTCCTGCGTATAGTGGACACCTGACCTATTCAGCGGAACCCGAAACCCAACCACCCTTTGGCGCTAGTCAAGGAATCTGTAGCCTACACTGTCGCAGGACCGTCTGAGCCTCTGATTCAGACCCTCCACTCGGCTCTGTACCAGAGGTCCGCAATCGGTCCTGTCGACAATGCTGCAAATGGTCAGCTCTGCTTTCATCTTGCAAGCAAGACTGGCTGCCTTTACCACTTCTGTTAGCCTGTCGAAACCAGAGGGAACCTCTTCTGAGCCAAAGTGACACCCACCATTGGTACCGACGTGAGCAACCACCTGCAGTTGGCTGCACCCTGTGCTCTTCATGGCATGCGGGAGGACCCTTTCCACATCTGGAATGACTCCACCCGGTATGTACACAGAGTGCACATTGGTTTTCTTACCCTCCTTTTCAGCCAAGTCCCTAAGGGGCCACATAACGCGCCTAACGTTGGAGCTCCCAACTACCAAGAATTCCACCCTCTGCAATTGCTCGGATCTTCAGGCTGAGTGGTTTTCTCTAAAACAGGACAGGCGACAGCATCTGGCTCAGTGACAGTGTCAGCCACAGACAGCACCTGGAACTTGTTTGTCAGACAAACCGGGGCGGCCTTATGTGCGGCCGCCTAGGAAGTCTTTCGCCGACAGCTTCACCCTGGGCGACCTCCAACTCAACCACAGGTGAGGGGTCGGCCTCAGTGCGAGCAGTAACTGGGTTGGCCAGTGCTGGACGTCCGTTGCATCCCCACGGCCAGCCCAGAACAGTGGCGCCCATCCACTGCAGCCTCAAGCTGTGTAATCGAAGCCATCACAGCCTGAAGCTGAAAGCGAAGTGACACCAACTCGGCCTGCGTCCGCACACAACAATCGCAGTTTCTGTTCATACTAAATACCGTGGAAAACTAAAATATTCAGTTAAACGGACTATCGGCAGGTGCTGTAAATGACATCGTCAGAAATGAGTAAAAAAAATAAATGTCGTGTGACTGGGGCCTCCCGTCGGGTAGACCGTTCGCCGGGTGCAAGTCTTTCGATTTGACGCCACTTCGGTGACTTGCGCGTCGATGGGGATGAAATGATGGTGGTTAGGACAACACAACACCCAGTCCCTCAGCGGGGAAAATCTCCAACCCAGTCGGGAATCGAATCCGGGCTCTTAGGATTGACATTCTGTCTCTCTGAGCACTTATCTACTGGGGCGGACCTCAGAAAAAGATTGCTTTGAAGACATTTTCACCTCTCCCCTGTAACATCATAGATTAAGGGTCGACCTGCGACAGCAATCGCACAACTTGCGTACTGGCCGCTAGACGCCGCGAGCTCGAAGAGTGAGTGCATTGAGATCGCAGGTGCGCTTTTTGCGTACGGGCAGCGAGGTGCCGCATCGAGCGCAACCGTATATAAGTGCCGACGGAGTTAGGCCAGATCTTATTTCGTTGGCATCTCATTTTGTTGGCATCTCAATTTTGCCTATTGTCTTATTTGTTTAGTTGCTTAGCTCTTATTCGTTTATGGCTCATGTATTGTGCTCTCTTTCAGCCATTCTGATTGTTTTGATTTACTCCCAATTGAGACATGTTTATTTCAGCCTGTTCATATTTTGATGTTCTTTAAATACTGTAATAATTATCGGAAGCATTTCTTCCCTTAAACGTGTGTAAAGTATTCTCGATGTAGGATTTGTTCTGTGACACAGGTGTAAGGTTATGAATATAAATTACATACGAAACTGTGCTTTCAAAGGAATTTATTTTTTCGGTTTTTACTACATCAGACGACAATTTTGTGATATGAGGGAGAAATTTGATGGGCGAACCCATGGAAATAGTCTTAAGTGATCCCCTTTAAAAATAAAAATTTGTGTGACACTGAAAGATGTGACACTGTAGGCACCGAAAATTTATATACGTCACACCCCTCCACCATTAAGTAATTCATTTGTTATGAATACAGTTTTAACGGTCCTTCAAATAAAAGACTATTTTCTCCCTAATAAAGGAAATCAGGATATCGTGCAGACGTATTCATATTGCAATGCAACGTTGCTACTCCAGAAAAAAACTGTAATACTCATACTATGAATTATATTTCCCCCTCCATTTCCGACCTGAGTGCAGTCTGTACATCACTTACGGCATCAGATAAGAAACCGAACGTCTCTTTAGCTGCAAACCGTGTCACGTGGGTCACTGCGAATCCATCTAACATGTCTCAGCCTGATAATAAATTATGTTGTAATGCAGATGAAATTACAGTGAAGACCAAGACAAGTATGGTGAAACTTATTGTACACAGTCTATTCAATGACTTTTGGCAAAGGAAACCACAGTCAACTATTTAGCGTTAAGTATGTAGTACAAAAACTAAAGACGAATCTAACTACTGGTGGCAATTCCTAATGAATGTTAGCAGGCGTGAGAAATTGTAACTGACTTCACTGAAACTTCCGTACAAGTGTTGCCACAGGCATGAAACACTTATTAACCATTATTTCAATGTAAAGAGGACTTATAAGGAACATTATTGTTATAGAAAATAACGCTTTCGCCGGCCGAGACGAATCTGCGTCTTCGAGGGCATTGGCCTCCTCCAACCACCGTCATCACTCTTGTACTGTGTTAGGAAATAAAGATACTCACTGACAAATACTGTTTCCATGACGAAGTGTCGGACAGCGACCTGACATCTACTCTCACAGCGCTGGAACCACGCCCAGACTGTACTGACCGTTTGCAGCCCAGCTGCGCCACCCACCGTAGAGATCACCCACCTCTGATTTCTACAGTACTCTAAACGTAAGAGTATTCTGGCAACAGAGCTACAACAAAGCCGACGTAATATTGGTACAAACGCACATGAGGAGCAGCATTAGACAAAGACATATTTCTGAAACTATATGAAGGACTGTTTATTAATATGGTACGTTAGTGTAGAGAACTTTGTAAACTCTCTGTTGTTTAAAATTGAAACTGAAACGCTAACTTGAAAAGATTAGCTATTAAAGATAGGTGCTGTGCTACATTCACTGCAATTTATGTTGAACAGAAACATTTCTTTATTCAACTACTGACTGACTGTTTCCATATTTTCTTTATAAACATGACACTTTAGCATTGTAAAACAGTACTAGGAGGTGGTAAAGGAGCCTATTCCAGGTAATGTGAATTGGGACACTCATCTATCATAGGTTACACACACAAATAAAAATAATTTTCAGTACTTCGAGTCATGTCATGGAAACACTGATACATGCTTCTCTTGAAGGTCATCATGTTCGCTGTTGACTGTAGAAATTATTTATTTCACTATTGCAGTTTCGGCATTTGGCCATTTTCAAGTGGTCCTACAAATGATATGGGTTCAGCACATGTGAAACTTAAAAATCTTCAGACACGTGTACATGAAGATGAAATGTACACATGTTGGAGGATTTTGAAGTCTGGCATGAGCTGAAGGAAAATCATCTGCAGTACGACTTGTAAATTGCCCTAAGGCCGAAATTGCAATAGCGAATTAAATAATTTCTACGATTGTGATACCCTTTAAAAAATTCTCCATGACTGTGAATACCGACCAAGAGAAGTTAATCAGCTGATGCAAGCATTTAAATTGCTATTGAGTACAACGCCTGGGACGGCGCAAAGCTGTGCCTGATGAACCCCTTTGCTCTCGAATTCTGTGCAGCCTCTCTATGAACGCTGAGGTGACAATAGTCATGGGATACCTCCTAACATCGTATCGTACCTCCTTTTTTCCCGGTGCAGAGGAGAAACTCGACGTGGCATAAACTCAAGTCGCTGGGCGTCCCCTGCAGAAATATTGAGCCATGCTGCCTCTATAGCCGTCCATAATTGCGGAAGTGTGCCGATGCAGGATTTTGTGCACCATTTATGTCCCATAAATTTTCAATGGGATTCAGAATGTTCAGAATGTTGCGCAAATCAATCGCGAACAGTTCTTGACCAGTAACACGGCGCATTGTCATCCATAAAAGTTACATTGTCATTTGGAATCAAGTACTGCATGGCTGCAAATGGTCTCAAGGTAGCCGAAAATAACCGAGGATCCAATCCATTCCATGTAAGCACAGCCCAAACTATTATGGAGCCATTGCCTTGTTGACAATCTGAGTGCATGGTTTTGTAGTGTTTGAGCCACGCTCGTATCAGCTCTTAACCAACTGAAACCTGGAGTCATCTTACCAGGCCACGGTTTCTCAGTCGTCTATGGTCCAAGAGATATAATCACGAGCCCAAGAGCGGCACAGCAGGCTATATCGTCATGCGAGCAAAGGCAGTTGCGTCGGTCGTCTGCTGCCATAGACAATCAACGCCACATTTTGCCGCACTGTCCTAACTGATACGTTCGTCTTGCGTCCAACATTGATTTCAGAGTTATTTTACAGTGTTGCTTGTCTGTTAGCACTGACAACTTTACGCAAACGCCGCTGCTCTCGGTCGTTAAGTGAAAGTCGTCAGCAAATGCGTTGTCCTTGGTGAGAGGTAATGCCTGAAATTTGGTATTCTTGGCATACTCTTGACAATGTATATCTCGGAATATTCAGTTCCCTAACGAGTTCCGAAATGGTATGTCCCGTGCTTCTAGCTCCAACTACTATTCCGCGTTCAAAGTCCGTTAACACCGTTGTGCGGCCATAATCACGTCGGAAGCCTATGTACATAAATCGCCTGAGTAGAAATGACAGCCTCACCAATGCACTGCCCTTTTATACCTTGTGTACGCGATAATACAGCCATCTGTACATGTGTGTACCTCTGTCCCATAAGTTTTGGCACCTCAGTGAATTATAAGCTGACGTCTTTTGTCCTTTCCTTTACGAGTCCACACCTTTTTTTCTCCCCTCTCTCCCACACCTTCATCTTCTGTTACTACATAATTTAATTTTTTTTCACTATCGATCATTCTTATTCGTCAATTATCGAATGATTTTACAAAATATTATTTACAGTCTTTCCAACATAATTTATGATAGATTCTTGTGTTAAATAAACGAGATACAATAAATTCATCTGAAAATTACATTTCATTACATTATTAATATAAGTATTTATTTATAGAAGTTATCTGCAAGAAATCTAGACTAGATACTCAAGGTACCTAGTACAGGCAAAATATCTTCAGATTTCAAGAAGAATGTATTAATTCCTGTACCCAAGAAGGCAGGTGCTGACAAGTGTGAATATTACCGAATCATCAGCTTAATACCTCATGGTACAAAATAATGTTGTTGTGGTCTTCAGTTCAAAGACTGATTTGATGTAGCTCCCAATGGTGGTCAACTTTGTGCGAGCCATTTTATCTGTCAGTAACTACCACAATCTACGTCCACTGAAACCTGCTTACTGTATTCAAGACTTGGTCTCTTTCTACAACAATCCCCCAATCCCCCGCCCCCCCCCCCCCCCCCCCCGCTCCTCACACACACACATTTATTTCCATTACCAAACTAATAATTTCAAGATACCACCAGATCTGTCCTACCAACCGATCCCTTCTTTTCGTCAAGTCGTGTCATGTTTCTTTTCCCAATTCGAGACAGTGGTAGCTGAAGAATGAAAAAACTGGTAGAAACCGACTTCAGGTATGTTTGGGTTCCATTTCGGAGTAATGTGGGAACACAGGACACAATACTAACCCCGCGAGTTATCTTGCTGAGGGAATTAGATTAGGAAATGACACACTAACAGTAGCATATGAATTTTGCCATTTGAGCATAAAAATAAGTGACGATGGTCCAAGTAGAGAGGATATAAAATGCAAACTAGTTACAGCATCAAATGCATTTTTAGGAAAGAGGAATTTGTTAACGTCTAATATAAATTCAAGTGTTTGGGAGTCTTCTCTGCAGATATTTCTACGGATTGTAGCCTAGTACAGAAATGAAACGTGGACGACAAAGATTGTGGAGAAGAGAAGACCAGAAGCTTTTGAAATGTCGTGCTGCAGAATCGCGCTGAAGATTAGATGATTAGATAGCGTAACTAATGAAGAAGTACTGAATCGAACTGAGGAAAAAAGTTTATGGCACAGGCAAAAGAAGGAATCGGTTCATTGGACACATTCTGGGTCATCGGGAAATAGTTTGATAATGGAAGGAAATTTGGCGGATATAATTGTAGAGGGACATCAAAACTCGAGTAGAGTAAACGGGTTAAGAGGACGTTGGTTGCTGTAGTTATTGTGAGGTGAAGGGGCTTTCACACAATAGAGTGGAGAGCTGCTTCTAACCAGTTTTCGGACTGAAAATTACAGAACAAAAACGCATAAGAACTGCACAAATATTATCTTATTTGTGTAGTGCGTAGTTTACAACATAGCTTGTTCTAATGTTACTTATGAACTAATGAACTATGGCTGCTTTTAAAAAATAATACAAGTTTTTTAATTCGGGAAGAGCACAGCTATACTTCTGTGGCAGGAAAAGAGACCATTCCCAACATGGCCTTCCAGTGACTAAAACGTAAATTTTTAGGTAGGAAAGGGGTAGTCGCTAAGTCCTGGCTTGCCGATGTATGTTATCAGAAACAGACTCCAAATCACTGTGGAATATAGAGCATTTCATATGTACTAGTGTTTTCCAAAACCGAAAGAATTTTAAATACTGTGCCTTATCATGGATTGAACCACTGGACTTTCAAGTCTGACATTACTCACTTATACACTATATAAAAAAGTCCTCTTATAACCTTATTACTCGTATTTCTCTCGCCTTAGACTAACTTTTTGGTCCAGCTTCTCCTCTATTAAGTCTGTTTTATCAAGTAGAGTGAAAGGGAAAACTCTTCTTCATGAAACCTGAGATATAAAGATCTGAAAGTTTCAGTCTTCTCCTCTAGTTCTGTCATCAGTATTCTATATTAAGCACCAAAAGAGAGCCCTTCTCGGTACTTTCCATGTTTTGAAGATTGTTGTCTGTTATAGTAACACTCAGTACTCTTCAAAAAGGAAAGAAATTGAAGCTTAAGGTCCAGTCGACCGAAAAATATCTAGCTGGAAAGGTGCAACACGTTAGTGAAAGAGAACATTTTCCCCATTAGGGTGAAAATGCCCCCCATACTCCGATAGTTAGCAATGACGTACGACTCAGTTCTTTTTCTATGCTCAAGGACAGTAAGGCCACATTATGTCATTATGAACCCATGTCCATTTCTTATTTAGCCGATGTGTTTGTTTTTTAGTGTTTTCTTTGCGTGAAATTCCCTTCGAGCAATCCGGGCTAGGAGATAACACACTGTCCGAACTAAATAGCCAGCCTGCATGTGCAGCGGGGTGTGCGTGTATGGCTCCCATTGGGGAAATGGTCGGTAGACTGTCGAGCTCTGCTATTCTCGGACCACATAATGAGATCGGGAGCGTTTTCTGTACAGCGGTCTGCAGAGATGCACAGCGATACGATCGCCGAGTGTGCTGGCCGTAAATAGCGCGGTGATCCACGCACGCGGCGCGCCCACCCTAGCCCCGCAGTGTGTCGTCGGTTAGGAACAGCGAATGTGCAGCGTCCTAAGCCTTCGTTTGTAAGTCCACGAGGTCCACGTTTTAATCCGGTGCAGTCGGTTTCGTAGAATGTGACGGGAAACAGAAGTGAAGGGAGACGCGAACTTATGCTAAGTCTGTCTCGTAACCGTGACAGGCTTACGAGGAACGGAAGAGTAGTTTCGAAGGGCGAGTGATTGATTCATGTCTTCGAATCGTGGCGGACGGATATCACACGAGTTGTTTACCTATGCGGAATGTGTAAAAGTTGTGGTACAAAAATTATCTGCGATTTTGTTTCACTGGAAGTGCAGTTCGCAAATAAATTTATTGATCAGGAAACTATCGTTATTCTCTTAACCTGTGGTATCAATCTACATCGCTTTTTCCAACCCCAGGTCCATATCGACCGACTCAGATGCTGTTGGAATACTCTTTTGCCCCCCCCCTCCCCCCCCCACCCCCACCCCCACCCCCACCCCCCGCTTTCTGTTGCCAAATCCTGGCTAATAACCTGCCCGTGTGCCCGTGGGCATTCCTTCAGAGGGGTCTTCCCATTTTCTTCATATTTACTGTTGTTTTCGTATTGATTACTTCTGTGCGGAAGATATCTAACATTCTGTAATGTTTTACATGATTCAAAAAGCAAATTTAAGGTACATCCAGTTGATGTTTTGCGATTAGTGCCGGTAACCATATCTCGCTACGAGGGATTTACGCACGAAGATAAATAATGCTATAGAACTACCTTGCTTCATTTTTAAGGATTCATATATTTTTCCAATCTAAATAAAGGAAACAGGGTACTTGCCTATGCATGACGACACCGAGAACAGTTGTTTATTTTTCTTGATGTGTCAGTTGTATTGTCTGTTTATTTTATCAAGTAGATAGACGTAATTTTAGAGATAGCTGAATTCTAATTTTCCTTTGTAATTATTACACTGTTAACGTACAGAAAAGAATGACCATTACTGAGGATGGACCACAATGTCGTAGTCCTTTGTCAGCTGTGAACTAATTTAAATGTAATCATATGTTTCCATTTTAATCTCAGTTACATGCACTAACGTACTTTTATGTAAGCCTGTGTATTTCCATATTCCATTTGATTCTAAGATTTGAGGCTACTTTTGTTTTCTAATGTAGTGAAATATTTTATTGTCATGTTGCCTGTATACGTTTCAAAATAGTGTTCACTGCATTTTCCCAACATTTATTGAAGTAAAAACGTGTTGCCTAAACACGATATTTGCAGTGGAAGTACATTTTTGTTTTCTCGCACTATATTTATTAATTAGTTTTAACTTCTGGTAAAATGTTGTAAATACATTACACAGGTACTAACAAGTTGGAGCAACAATGAATAGGTCCAATGTGTGCATTTCTGGGATGAGTTTTTTTTGTATTGTTTTTATTTTATAGCTGTATAAGAAATATAAAAGTTATCTTCACTTGACTGAATATTCTCATATTTTGACTACTGAAGGAGCAATCTGTTTTGCTTGCTAAATTAATGTGCTTATTTTTATCGAAAAGACAACATGGCGTGAAGTTCTACATGAAATGAACACGTTTCACAACAAAAAGATTCTTTTAAGACCTAAAGATGAGCCGGTCGGAGTTACCGAACGGTTCTAGGCGCTACAGTCTGGAACCGAGCGACCGCTACGGTCGCAGGTTCGAATCCTGCCTCGGGCATGGATGTGTGTGATGTTCTTAGGTTAGTTAGGTTTAAATAGTTCTAAGTTCTAGGCGACTGATGACCTCAGAAGTTAAGTCGCATAGTGCTCAGAGCCATTTGAACCATTTGAACCTAAAGATGAGAGCAAAAGCAGACGAAACCGGTTGTCTTAAATAAAGAATTATTTCATGCGATGTAGGCTCTTGAATGGTTTTTCTCCTGACTTCATAATATACCATATTTATGGGCTGTTGAACGAGAGAAAAGAGTTCATGATACACGCTTTCTCGTACTTAATTAAGGATATATAAAAGAATGTAGGTTACCATAGAATTTCTCTGTCACTTCTGTTACTCGCCGAAAGCAACTGGGTTAAGATCTAGACTTAGATTTTCGGTAACGCTGCTGTACTACATTAAACGAATGGCGTCGACTCCTTCAACAACGGCGCGTTTGATTACCTTTCAAGCGCTCACTTACTGAGGTCGGGCTTCATCTCCCGTGACAGCGACATCAAACAGAAACTTAGCTCAAACCTTTCCTCATTCTCTCACATGTGGATAATTAACAGCAGTCTTCTGTCTCAGCTGTAAAGGAAATTCGTAAGTAGGTGACCCCCTCCCTCTTTATTAGCTCATTTATTTTATTTAGTTGTGATCCAACTGTTGTAGAATATTAACCGTCATAATGCAACTGCTGTAATGTCAGATTTAGAACTCCGTCGATAGTTGACAGAGTCCATTGTTATTGGTGTAACGATGTAGTGTCTTGTAGATTACACGGAAAAACATTTTAAGAGAAACGTGTCTTGATCTTCTGAGAAAATCTGTATTTATTGACAAAACGGTCTGCTGCATCGTAGGTCATAGTTTCTTTAAGTCAAGACAGTGCCTCCGTAAGTAGCTCAGTAAACAACACTCTGCTGCTTTTCAAAAGTCCACACAATTTGCGTTTGTGCTTGTTGGGTCAGTTGCTAATAGCGTTGCTCACTAACGCCAAAGAACAGAGTTCATAGCACAGTTCGACACTAAGTCTTTGTATAAGGAAGTTTTATTACAGCTTGTGGTCTAAAGCTGAGTGAACAATTCAAGATCGTTGGGTTGTTTGTATAGTCGAGAATTTTCATTTCGCATGTACTACTGCATTATGGTACACAGCACTAAAAACGCATATCTCGTTTTCTTCAACGTCTGCAAGTAGATACCCGACAGGGTTCATTCATATCCCTGGAAAATAAGACATTTACTAGATCGTATACAATCAATATTTGTTTTTATGACAATGTTTTCCAAGATACCATATACCCCTGTATACCCTTGAAATAGGTCTGCTGATTTGGGTATATACCATCTGGATTACAGTGTGATGAGGCAGAGATTCCGTAATCAGATACTGGATTCTAAGGCTTGCAGAGCAGCAGATATAGACTCAGACCACAGTTCATTAAATCTAAGAGAATCATTACGAAGAAAATCACTGTGTGAAGAAGTCGGTTACTGAAGTACTTAAAAACTAAAACTAAAAACTAAAAACCCCCCTCGATTGCGAAAAAAGCACCTAGTGTTAAGTGTTAACCCAGGTTTCAGCGTAGATAACTACACCTTCTTCAGAACAACAATAAAACCCACAAGCACCTAAGAAGACCTTCGTCAATGATTAAAAGAACACCATAGCTATACATTTATAAACGAAAAAGAAAAGGAAAGCACAAACAGTACATATGTACAAAGTCAAAAACACTACTTAACTTAATGGTGTACGCTCCACCTCACACCGGCCTATGTTCGATGGGCCATGACCCGCCATAAACTGCAGCTACAAACGGTCGCTCACTTACAACCCTGACCCACTATCTATGCACATGCGCAAGGCAAGGGAAGTCACTTGAATGCGCATACGAATACGAGATAGTTTATACATGGGTCGGGGCTAAATAGCCCATATATTCCCAACCGTGGATCAACGTATATCAAAAAATGAAATGGATAGAACAAGAGACGAGCTAAATAGGAGATGAAACCTAAAAATAACAGCACACGGTTGCTTATCATAGTAAAGAAACTTATATATGAAGCTACCTATGACAACAGGAGGAACTCTTAAAAACTATACCTAAAGCCAGCAGTTAGCCTGGGGGAGGGGATGGGGGGTAAGAAGAACTCTTTGCTGACGTGATATAATAAGAAATGTGTTTCAATTTTGAACATGTAGGGGACACAGTGTATATGTTAGATTTTGGATATGGTAACGAAACGATCCGTCGTCTACAGAATCTGCGAGACGGAAGACATGCTACGGGATTTTCATCCGCAAAATGCCGAAGACAGCAACGGCGATCACTGTAAATATGAAAATAATACCACAATAAGTTCAACAGCTCACGCATCCACGTTGCTGACAAGAATAATAAACAGAAAAATGGGAAAATAATAATGGGGATCTGTCGGACGACGATCAGTTTGGCTCTAGGGAAGGTGAAGCCAGTTCCGACGCACTGCTTGATAATGGAAACAAGATATAAGAATAACTTAATGACATCCATAGGAGTCTTCGATTTAGAAAAAGCGTTCGACAACGTAAGACTGTGTTAGATGTTCGGAATTCTCAGAGAACTAGGTACGAGGGCGTGCTGGAAAGTAACGTTTAGAATTTTGCGTTCTCTTCTCAATATCGGTTGAGGTATTACAGGTCACGAGTATTACTTGTTTGATTTTCCCACTTTGCTGACGCAAGTTGCAACGCTCCACCGCTTGAGGGCTCTGAATTGTAGCGTGTAACATGACAGTGCGTAACGTGACTATGGTGTCCGTGAAAAACAGCATACCGTAATCGAGTTTCGAATTCAAAGAATTCGTCCACACATGGAGCACGCTCTCCTTCAGTATGACAATATCAGACCACACACAAGCACTGCGACATCTGCATCTGTCCGGCGCCTTAGTTTCACTGACATCGATCATCCTCTATATATTCTCGACTTGATCCCATCCGAGAACACCTTCGAGGACTTCACTTTGAAAGTGATCATGCGGCGCATGCAGAGATGGTAATGTGGTCCGTCAACAAAGTCAAACTTTGTACCATGCTGGTATCAAGAAACTGGTCTCTCGTTGTGAGAAATGTGTTCGTCGCCAGGATGACCATACTGAGAAATATGTCCGTAGACATGAAGAAAAAGATGTCGAATGTTAACAAAATTTGTTTTATTTAGAAAATTTTTAGAGTTTTTACATAGTAAGTTCGGAGGCATTACTTTTGAACGCGCCTTTGTATAATCACGAGGGAAAGAGGGGTAATATACAATATGTGCAACATCCAAGAGGGAGCAGTAAGTTTGGAGTACAAAGAGAGAAGTCCTTGGATCTCAGACTGGGATTCAGTCTTTATCTGCTACTTTTCAACCTGTACATCGAAGAAGTAATGATGCTTATAAAACAAATATCCACCAGCGGTATTAGCCAAATTAACACACGACTTTCAAAGTAAGGATGATATACGAAGTCGACTGCCACGAGGAAAGAGGAAATTCTGTGCTACAAGTAAAGTACAAAGACCCTCAGCGTATTATGGAATTCAGTCATAAACTGTGAGAAAATCGGAGAAGAAGAGAATCTCAACGTTTGAGATGTGATAAAGAAGGGTGCTGGAGTTAAAAGACACTGATGTGGAAAGGAATACGGGGAAAACACTCAATAGAAGAACGTACAGAATGATAGGACACGTGTTACGACGTCGGAGAATAACTTTTACAGTACTAAAGACAGCCGTAGCTGTCAAAAAGAGTAGGGGAAGACATAGACGGGAATACATCCTTAAAATAATCGAAGACGTCGGCATCAAGCGCAGTTCTGACGTGAAGAGGTTGGCACAGGAGAAAGCAATCGAGGCGCGCCATATGAAACCACTCAGATGACTCACGAAATTAATGTGTTGATGATACAATGTTCTGTTTTCTACATCTACATGATGTTAGTTGGCGGAGTGTTTATAGAATCATCTTCAGGCTATTTCTCTGTCTTTCCACACCCGAACAGTGCGCAGGGAAAACGAACACTTCCGTGAGAGTTCTCATCTCTTTTATTTTATTATAATGATCATTTCTCCCTATGTAGGCGGGCCCCAATACAATATTTTTGCACTATGAGTAGAAAGTTGGTGATTGGATTTCATGAGAAGATCTTGCCGCAACGGAAAACTCCTGTGTTTTAATGACTTGCACCCAAATTGACGTATTATATATGTGGCACTCTCTCCATAATTTCGCGACAATACAAAACGAGCTTGCCTTCTTTGAATTTTTTCGATGTCCTCCTGCTGTGGATAATTACCGCCCCAGAAGAGGGTGGACGAGCCTAGTGTAAGCAGTCTCTTTAGCAGGTCCGTTATATTTTCTAAGTGTTCTGCCAACAAATCGCAGCCTTTTGTTTGCTTTCCACACAACATTATCTACGTGATCGTTCCAGTTTAAGTTATTCGTAATCGCAATCGCTAAGGATTTAGATAAATTTACAGCCTTTAGATTTGTATGCTTTATCCTTTAACAGACAATTAGTGGATTCTTTTTAGTACTTATGTGGACGACTTCATTTAAAGCCAACTGCCACTATTTGTACCATATAGGTATCTTGTCTAAATCATTTTGCAATTTGTTTTGATAATCTGACTTCATAAGACAGTAAATGACGGCATCATCTACAAACAATACAAGATGGCTGCTCAGATTGTCTTCTAAATCGTTTACGTAGATCAGGAACATCGGAGTGCCTATAACACTTCCTTGGGAAACGTCGGATGTCACATCTGTTTTACTCGATGGCCGGCCGTAGTGGCCGAGCGGTTCTAGGGGCTTCAGTCTGGAACCGCGTGACCGCTACGGTCGTAGGTTCGAATCCTGCCTCAGGCATTGATGTGTGTGATGTCCTTAGGCTAGTTAGGTTTAAGTACTTATATGTTCTAGGGGACTGATTACCTAAGATGTTAAGTCCCACAGTGCTCAGAGCCATTTGAACCATTTTACTCGATGACTTACCGTCGATTACTACGTATTGTGGTCTTTCCGACAGGAAATAACGAATCCATTCGCGCAACTGAGACGATACGCCATAGTTGCGCAAATGTATTAGAACTCGCTTATGAGGAACGGTCTCAAAAGTCTTCTGGAAATCAAAATGTTTGGGATCAGTTTGATATCACCTGTCGATAGCAACCGTTAATTCGTGAGAGTAAATCCCTAGTTGTGTTTCACAAGAACATATTTTCTGAGTCTGTATCGTCTATTTGTCAATAAATCGTTTTTTCGAGCTAATTGATTCAAACTGCCTCGCTACAACGAAGACAT
Source organism: Schistocerca nitens (assembly GCF_023898315.1). Taxonomy (NCBI): domain Eukaryota; kingdom Metazoa; phylum Arthropoda; class Insecta; order Orthoptera; family Acrididae; genus Schistocerca; species Schistocerca nitens. The sequence continues at coordinate 732,699,991 of NC_064615.1, forward strand.
TTACTTCTAAGTTACTGATGCTGGAAGTTGTTATACATTTGAAATATGGAATATTTACTTCGTCTTTCTTTGTGAAGGAGTTTCGGAAAACTGTGTTTAGTAACTCCGCCTCAGTGGCACTGTAATCCGTGACATTACCATTGTTATTGTGCAGAGAAGTAGTGATTGTATCTTTCTAGCGGTATACTCTACATATAGCCAGAATCTCTTTGAGTACTCTACCAAATTTCGAGACAGGATTTCGTTGTGGAAGCTATTAAAACCATCTCACATTAAAGTTTTCTCTAAATGTCGAACATCTGTCAAACTTCGACAATCTTGGGCATCTTGCGTTCTTTGTAATTTGGGATGCTTTTTTCGTTGTCTCTGCAACAGTGTTCTGACCTTCCAGTATATAAGCTCTACACATGTTAGATAAAGTTATAATCTTATTTAAGTTATAAACTTCTTTAAGTTATAAACTTCTTTGAGTTCTGGTGTTTCCCATTGAGTTTCAGTTAGAATTTCCACTAACAGCTGTGATGTCAGATGCCCTAAAGTGACAATTAGAAACATTTTGCATGAAATAAATGTTTTTAATAGCCTGTTGAAGCCTGAAGATGTTTGGGTGCTTTTGAAACGTATGACATGCAATGTTTCTAATAAGGAACTGAAACAGAAAACGTTTCTATTTTCGTAAATTTCGTAAATTTCAAAAAGACGTCATTCATTCGAGATCAGTCCATATCTTGGTAGGTTCAATGGCGTTGACAATAATTAACACTCATCCGAAGGCATACATCATTCGTTCAACAAGAAAACGACTCCTCAATGGAAAGTTGCGTTTTTCTAAAGTTACTTAAGATTGCAATGGAGTAAGAACTGTTTATAAGAGACAACACTACGGTACCGTAGTATTTTGTATTTGTGCCAGGTAACAGTTCTCTCGGTGAGGAATATATAAATTTTATTTATTTTTGCAACTAGTAGTTGTGACATGCTCGTCGTGAATATGACTTACTCTTCACGGTCGTTTTGTTGAGTACAAGGAGTCAGCGCTCTCTTCGCTGGTACAGGATTCGCTGTGGAAATGTGCGAGCAGTTTAGCTACTTCCAGGCTGGCGATTCGTCCACTGAAAAGTAAAGAATTGATGTCCGTCTACAAAATAGTCCAGAATGTCGACTAAAACATCCAAATGGATAAAGAATTACGTAAGGAGAACAATGGTTTTCAGGGAAAACATAATTTCCATCAGGACAACGCGTCTGCGGCCTCAGTACTTGTTGAAATAGTTGATTCATTAGATACTAATGGAACCTAAGATATGTACTTTTTATTTAATGAGATTTGCTTCACACATGCCATAATACAAATTTTCTCACAGAAATACACGTTTCTCACTTAATTCGATCGCTTATGATACAAAAGGAGTGTTCCCAAAACTGTTACTATCCGGAGATGTCTCAGTGTTTGTTTGTAATGATATCTTCAGAAATAGGAAGACAGTAGTTCTATGTTCACACAAAAGCGTTTTACCGAAAATCGTTTACAGAATTAACCATACTGGACAAAATGTGAGGCACCCATTGGAGACGCCAAGCTTATGTAACTGTGTCTCTATCCTGCGTACAGGCCTCAGGAAGAATATTTCTCCAGGTATGTCATTCCTGCTGAAGTTACTGATAGAAAATCAGTCACCGTATAGGTACCAAATTACGGAGATGTCTATCGCTACCCTTCATCCATTGTGGTAAATAATACCAGAAGCGTTCTGTGGGTCTAACATTGAGTGATTTTTGTGGTGGCAAGTCGAGGTCCTGTGAGGTGTCTGAGTGATCATGAAACCTTGAACGTATGCTTGTTACCGTGTGAACATGACTTCCTATCTAGTAAGACGGGAGTGTAGACAACTCACTGGTCAAGAAGATGTAGAACTACGACACTAGGTCATCGACAATACTGAAATAAATCTTCTGGTTCGTCATTACAGTAACCTGACTAAGTGGGCTCCAGTGATAGAAAATCACCCCCAAAATATTAAACGGGCCTTCGGGCCTGAAACACACCCTCCACACACCTTAGGTTAAACCCCACTTTGCGAAGTTTGTGTAATGAAAAGAGCTAAAATCACGACTGGTTGGGTCATATTAACACGCCTCTAGTCAGCTTCTGTCCAGTTTCTCTGTTGTCTGGTCCATTGACGACGTGCTGGTTAATGCTCCGTGGCAACCAACACACTTCTGCTACATACCAGATTCATGATATCGTGCATGTAGTTCCCTTCGCGATTTTAACTCAGAAACCGGTTGAAATGAGTATACGTTATTGAATGCACAGATTTCACTAGGATTTAAAAGCGAATGTCATCGACGTGACGCGTCACCTGGTCTCTGATACCTGCAAGCTAGAATATTTTTACAGTCATTCTTCCTATGGCCTTACATGGCTACGAGTGGTAGGACTTCCCTTGTACACACGTCGGATAGTCCACGTTGATATACAAACAAATCAGATAACTTTATTCACTGTGTGGCCAGGGACATTTACAAACTCGGTAACTCCTTTCTGTCACAACTTCACGTCGACTCACTGTTGAATGGTTATTATGCGAAATTCATATAATAGCACCTCATTTCAGATACAAGAAAACCTCATTCAACACATTGCAGGAGACTATCTTCCGTGATTAAATTTGATTCCTGATGCGATTCGTTGCTTAAATTCGATGTACCGCTTGTCTGAGTATAGCGGCGCCAGCTGTGCTCTTGTCTTCGGCCGGATGGCTTTGGCGGTTAGGGAGGCCGCAGCTGCCGTGACCCGTCACTGGGTCGATAAGTAGGTCGCAGGACTCCTAATGGCTATTTGCAAGCAGGCGCAGCCGATCCTACTGTACAGGCCTTTGTCGAAGCCTCCGTATCCCGACTCATGACTGAGAATCACAAGTTTCACTTACGGCTAGAATATGTGTGTAAATGGTCGCTTTTGCTACTTTTCTGCCACAAAACGTTAATCAAAGCGTTCGCCAGGACTGTTTTTCTAGTCCCTTTAGTTTAGCATTGTTAGACATTACTTCCTTTTCTGTGTTTAGTTAACATTCCTTTTTTGGTTTGCGTGATTTATAACCAACATCCGCAATGCCTTGCCTAAGTTAGTGAAGGTTTATATGAATACTAGCTTTTTAGCCGTGGCTGTGCTCTTGTAAGCATATGTCATACATACCCTATGCATCTCCTCCTCCCTTTATATCTCCTCATCCACCCCTCTCTGTCCTCGTCCTACTCCTCCTCACTGTTTTCACCTCCCCCTCTCTTTGTCCACCTCCTCCGTTTCTCTCTGTCCATCTGCTCCTCCCTCTATTTCGATCTCCTCTCCCCCTCTATCCACCTCCTCCACCCTCCTGTTTCCTCTCCTGTCCACCTGCTTCTAGCCCCCTCCTCCTTGCCCTTCCCTCTGCCCATCTCCTCCTAGTCCATGTCTCCTTCCCTCTCTCTCTCTGTCCATATTCGCCTCTATCTGCATATCAATCTCCTCCTCCCTTTTCCCTGTCCATCTCTTCCTATCTCCCCCTATGTCCACCTCATCACCCCTTTCCTTGAATGTCCATCTTCGCTTCCTCTCTTCCTCTCTCAGTCTCCTTATCCACCCACTCTCTGTCCATCTCCTCCTCCTGCCACTGTGCATCTCCAATGTCACTCACACCCCAATGACAGCTAGGCAGTTCTTACCCCGACAGCACTTCTTTCAAACAGTAAGTATTGCGTCCACCAAGCTTGCTTGAAATCGATTCAGTGGCATTCACACATAGAAACATCATATTAAATATGATTTTTGATTCAAGTTCTGCGCATAATAGGAAAATTCCAAAGCACCTCTACTTTTCTGGAAATTACTCACTTGAAAAGCATCACACAAGTACAAGTATATTCAATTAAATCGAGAAGTTGCACGATATGATATCTGAGAAACGGAATTAAAATGAACATGAAAAAATATACATCACAGATGTATTCAATGGAACCTTTTATACGGCTGCATAATAGGGTTCCCGTAGGATTTGTATTGTTTTGGTTATCTGTTGACCAAGAAAATACGAAGTATATATCTCAGCAATATGTATACCCATAGAAAAGAATTTAACCAATTTTGTGCGGCTGTTTACTCTGGCGGTGTTTCACTTCACACCAACAATGACCCCGCAAATAAAGCAGTTGTGGAAACGGGTGATCCTGAATCAGAGGCCGGCCGGAGTGGCCGAGTGGTTCTAGGCGCTACAGTCTGGAACTACGCGACCGCTACGGTCGCAGGTTTGAATCCTGCCTCGGGCATGGATGTGTGTGATGTCCTTCGGTTTGTTAGGTTTAAGTAGTTCTAAGTTCTAGGGGACTGATGACCTCAGAAGTTGAGTCCCATAGTGCTCACAGCCATTTGAACCATTTTGAACCTGAATCAGAGTAAGCGATGTCGGTTACATGTACCAGTAACAGTCACTAATGCTTCCTGGAGTGCAAAATGGATGCGACATAGATTTTCGTGTATTGAATAAACCGATAATTCGTGAGCATCATTCTAGTCCTCTAGAACGACTAATTACAAAAAATACACCAGAAGAGGCCCGGGCGGCAGAAATGAGATAATATTTCAACAGGACATTTCCTTGTCCACATAGATGGTATGACAGCTGGAGAACCGAGAGATTTATTACAACGGGTTAGCAAATTTAGTAACCTGTGTCTCCCATCCATTTCTCTTCCCATACTGTTGTTTTTTCCAACGAAGTCAATAAAGCAGCAGCAGTTAGCTTCACTGCACGATTTTCACAGTCGCGTTTCAGGCAGGAATGTTTTGGAGGAAAAGCCATCTTGTAATGATACTGTTTTTAATATAAAACTTATAATCAAAAACAATAGATTTAATTTTGACGTTTGTCTAAAAAAATGTTCAAATGTGTGTGAAATCCTAAGGGACTTAACTGCTAAGCTGACACACTACCTAACCTAAATTATCCTAAGGACAAACACACACACCCATGCCTGAGGGAGGACTCGAACCTCCGCCGGCCCATCCGCACAGTCCACGACTGCAGCGGCGACCGCTCGGCTAATCCCGCGCGGCGACGTTTGTCTAAAATTCATTGAAACAGCACAGCATTTAATTTTGTTGACACCAGAGTAATGTGGGAGATGACGGAGATTAGAAGGTAAACGATTAAGATATCCAGAAGATATCGAGAATTACTGTTGTTAAGAGAAGATAGTTGTTTCCTGACATACAAGGGAGATAGGCAATGGAGTAATAATGTCTCAGTGACATATATGTCAATCAACTAGTAAGAACCTGGAAGGGAGATAAATTTTCTCGTAGTATAAAAATTGAGAAACCGATTTTATTTAACATATGTTCTCAGTTCTTGTGCGCATTAACCCAAAGATGGCTTTGCTGCAAACCTCCTTGCTAGTACCCCCCGCTAAAGTCTACTCATCTTTGTACAACTACTGCAGCCGGCATCGATTTGAGTTCGGTTGTTACAGTCGAGCCTTTACGTACCTCGACAGTTATTACCCCTCCTTCATATCTCCCTTCAGCATCACATTAACTATACCTTAATGCCTCAGAATGCTTCCTATTAACCAATAGCTTCTTTTAGTGAAGTTGTGTCTTACATGTCGTTTTTCTACGACTAGACAGAGCTCCTCTTCATCGATTATCCTACATAGGCAACTCATCTGTAGCTCCACATTCCGGATGATTCTATACTGTTATTTTCTGTACAGAATATTGTCCAAGTTTCATCTACATCTACATCATACTCCGCAAGCCACCTAATAGTGTGTAGCGGAAGGTACTTTCGGTACCACTATCTGATCCCTCCAACCCTGTTACACTCGCGAATAGTGCGTGGGAAGAATGACTGTCGGTAAACCTTGTTGTCCCACTCCTTCTGAAAAGTGCTTTCCCGAAATTTCAACACTAAATCTCTCCTTGACGCACAACGCCTCTCTTGTAACGTCTGCCAGTGGAGTTTGTTTAGCATCTCCGTAACGCTCTCTCGCCAGCTAAACGATCCCGTGACGAAACTCACCGCTCTTCGATGGATCTTCTCCATCTCCTCTATCTGCCCTACCTGACAGGGATCCCAGATAGATGAACAATACTCAAGAATCGGGCGAACAAGCGCCTTATAAGCCACTTCTTTCGTGGATGAGTTACATTTCCTTAAGATTCTTCCGCTGAATCTGAGTCTGGTGTCTGCTTTTCCCACTATCTGTTTTATGTGGTCATTCCACTTAAGGTCGCTCTGGATAGTTACACTTAGATATTTTACGGCAGAGGCTGTCTCCAGCTGTTTGCCATCAATAGTGTAGCTGTACAGTAGTGAATTTCTTTTCCTATGTATGCGCAATATGTTACATTTATTTACGTTCAGGGTCAACTGCCAGAGCCTGCGCCATTCATCAGTTCTCTGCAGGTCGTTCTGCAAATTCTTACTTCCGCTTCCGTATAAGGCTACACTCCAAATACTTCCAGAAAATGCTTCCTAATACTTAAATTTATATACGATGTTAATATATTTCTTTTTTCAAAGGAGCTTCCCTTGCTATTGCCATGAGGCATTTTATATCCTCTTTACTTATGACACTGTCAGTTATTTTGCTAACCCAATAACAAAAACTCGACTACTTCCCATGGTGTCTCATTTCCTACTCTGATTCCCTAAGCTTCACACGTATACTGTGGATTTATTGTTCAAGGAAAAGAGTACAGACAGCAAAAGATAATGTACAGTATGAGCTTCATCAGCTTAGCTTCAGTCACTGTTGAACAGCTTCAGTCACTAAATCTGTAGAAGCTCCTACTATCTAGTCGCTATTTGTGCAGCTCTGATCTTATAGCAGAGTAATTTTTGTTGGGTAACTCTTCCTCATAAATAATCAAATAGTGTGTTAAATTGTTAAAGGTCCAACGAAAACTATAAAACCACGAACCACTGATATAGGCACCAACAGCTCACCTTGCCAACCAAACCAGCATAAAATGAGAATTTCAAGTCTACGTTTAATTTCTTCGTGAAAACTCACTTCATCAATGCGTAAAAGTGAAAGAAACTAATATACTGAAACCATATCCATAATCGATGGATGTAGTCCTCTCTTGATAAACTAACTAGCACAGAAAATCGAACAATCATCAGAAAAAAAAACTTCACACGAAGTAACCAAGCAGTTAGCATAAGATACAGTAGAAAGCCGCAGAAAATACGTTGCACTCCCGTTTTTAGGAAGCATGTCCTACAATATAAGCAGTCTGTTCAAAAACACAAATATTAAGATAAGTTTCCCCACAAACAGTAAACTACAGGAACAGCGATTTACAACTCGAAGAATAATAACTTCTCATATAAAAGATGAGCATGAATACTAGTTGCCAAACTTATCACTTCTACGTTGTTGAATCATCTGGGAGTGAATATAGATGACATACATTTGAACAGCATATAGAAATCCGTATCTGGACTGCACACAACCGTCAACAGTCATGGAATAAAAATCTTCCAATACCACAACAAGATATTCCATCATGCTAAGAAAGATAACTTTATGATTGTACTTGAGGTGATTGAAGTATATATACATAAGAGCAAATCTACGCACAATCTCTTCATTGAAGAGACTGAGTTAGCCAACGCAGCCTTTCTTAAACATTTTATTCATCAGCTTTCCAATCTGAAACATTAATAAATACTGCTCCATTTCACAACAACAGCTTGCAGACAGTAACCCAACATCAAACAGAACATAAAATATAACACCTTGCTTAGTCGTATATTATTACAACAGTGCAGTTTAAACCTCCAACTAGTTATGAACATCTTAATACAATGTCCAGTGTCTTACTATTCATTTATGTACAACTTTCTCCCTCCATTTATTTTGTTTCCTTTGTATACCAAAATATTTCCATAATGTTATTTCAGTAGCAGTGTCTAACAAACTTGAATCTTTATTTGTTTGTCTTAATTGTAATCAGTCCTCACTGAGTATTAACTGCATGTAATGAACCGTTTCTTCTTTGTAAATTTTCTACTGTTGCCTCAATGGCACATATTGAAATTTCCCACTGAGAGAAACTCTTTAGAGCCGTTATAGTTGTGATATCGCCATCTTCGTATAATCCTTCCATGTGGCAAAACATTTACGGCATGTATGTGTGTGTGGTTGGTGCGCGCTTTACACTATGTGGATACATATACAGTATATAAAAATAGTGGTTTATGTAGTCTTCACTATTGCATCAACACAAGCAGTCAGTATTGCAACTTAACGACACGGAATTTTCGACGTAAGTAACCCCTAAAGTAAAACATTTCACTTCAGTGGCCTGTTTTCATTGTATTCAATCGTTAAGTAAAGTTATAGTTAAATAGGCCGTTTCTCACATCGTGTTTTGGTTGTAAGGCTTCACCATCCCAAGGAATTTTCATTAAAAGGGGAAATAAAATATGAAATCAAATGTGAACAACAAAAAATCTGTATTTTGACGTGAAGAACTTGCCGGTTCGAAACTGGTAACGTCGCTATTTATGTGAATAAACAGCATTTTTTAAGGTGGCTGGTTGCTCGTTTCTTCCCTGTGGGAATCACCATGTATTTTGTACATGGAAAAGGTCGCAAAACGTCAGCTTTTTACAAAGTAGCAGGAAGTACGTACTTTTATCTTTCCCTTGACGAATACAAGGCTGTGATGGTTTAACTGAATGTTTCAAATGTAGACTCAACCGCCTTTCACAAAAAAATGATTGATTTCTTGATTATGCAGACGAAGTACTCAATCGTGCTACACATACACTATGCGATCCAAAGTATCCGGACACCCCCAAAAACATACGTTTTTCATATTAGGGGCATTGTGCTGCCACCTACTGCCAGGTACTCCATATCAACGACTTCAGTAGTCATTAGACAATGTGACAGGGCAGAATGGGGCGCTTCGCGGAACTCACGGACTTCGAACGTGGACAGGTCATTGGGTGTCACTTGCGTCCTACGTCTCTACACGAGATTTCCATATTCCTAACCAATCCTAGGTCCACTGTTTTCGATGTGAGAGTGACGTGGAAACGTGAAGGGACACATACAGCACAAAAGCGTACAGGCCGACCTCGTCTGTTGACTGACAGAGACCGCTGACAGTTGAAGAGGGTCGTAATGTGTAACAGGCAGACTTCTATCCAGACCATCACACAGGAATTCCAAACTGCATCAAAATCCACTGCAAGTACTATGACAGTTAGGCGGGACGTGAGAAAACTTGGATTTCATGGTCGAGCTGCTGCTCATAAGCCACACATCACGTCGGTAAATGCCAAACGACGCCTCGCTTGGTATAAAGAGCGTAAACACTGGACGATGGAACAGTGCAAAAACGTTGTGTGGAGTGACGAATCACGGTACACAAAGTGGCGATACGTTGGCAGGATGTAGGTATGGCGAATGTCCAGTGAACGTCATCTGCCAGCGTGTGTAGTGCCAACAGTATAATTCGGAGGCGTTGGTGTTGTGATATGGTCGTGTTTTTCATGGAGGGGGCTTGCACCCCTTGTGGTTTCGTGTGGCATTATCACATCACAGGCCTACATTGATGTTTTATGCACCTTCTTGCTTCCCACTGTTGAAGAGCAATTCGGGGATGGCGCTTGCATCTTTCAAAGCGACCGAGGACCTGTTCATAACCCACGGCCTGCGGCGGAGTGGTTAAACGACAGTAACATCCCTGTAGTGGACTGGCCTGCACAGAGTCCTGACCTGCATCCTATACAACACCTTTGGGATGTTCTGGAACGCTGACTTAGTGCCAGGCCTCGCCGATCGACATCGATGCCTCTCTTCAGTGCAGCACTCCGTGAAGAATGGGGCTACCATGTGCCAAGAAACATTCTAGCACCTGACTGAACGTATGCCTGCGAGAGTGGAAACTGTCATCAAGGCTAAGGGTGGGCCAACACCATATCGAATACCAGCATTACCGATATAGGACGCTACGAACTTTGAAGTTATTTTCAGCCAGGTGTCCGGATACGTTTGATCACATATCGTAAATGGCTTGAAGTCACTGTGATTCATGATGGTCCGCTGGACATTCAAGAAAGGCGATATGTGGTTCTTAATGTGTTGAGTGGCCGCTACGGACGGCAGATGCTGGACGTAATGTTGGCAACGAGGTCTTGTGGTGCGCAGGTCCATTCTTCCTCCAGCGCCGTTAACGTCTACCGGATGGTCGTTGGTACACGTGGACGCACTGAAATGGGTGTCCCTAACGCATCCTACACGTTATCGATGGAATTTATGGCGTGGGAACGGACAGGCCAGTCTATTCGCCAAATATCCTCTCCTTCCAAGAGCCCCTCCACCTGCACTGTTTTATACGTCGCACATTGTCATCCATAAAGAAGTCAGAGCCGAATGTACCACTGAAAAGATGCACATAGGGAGAGAGTACAGTGTCACAATAACGTCGACCGATGAGTGTACCGTGCTCAAACTTTTGGAGGTCAGCATGCCCATGCTACATCATACCTCCACATACCGTAACACTTGGACCACCAAAACGATCATGTTCGAGAGTGTTCTTCGGTGTACTACGTGCTCCTCTCCTCTCGCCTTATGAGGGTACGGGATGAAAGGAAGAATGAATTGATTGTTGGTGCTAATAACGATCATCCTCCTCTATCTCCTCTGCAGATGACGTGTCACTGAGCACATTTGTTCTGCACATGCAGTACACGTGAGGTGCCTAGTTGGTTCCACTACACTGTGTGGAATACGAAGGTTCTGTTATAGTTCACTAACCTGCTGTCTTCAAGTTGATGTCCCCAGCGCAGAAAACAGCACGCAGGTCGTAGGTTCCGTATCTTCATTCTGAAACTGACTTTTAGCGAGGTTCTGTTCTGACATAATGTATCACTTCTTTGGGATGCCACTCGCGTATTTTAATATAGCCACACGAGAAAAAGACTGCATGATCTTAATACAATACCTTCTGATACAGCGAGGATGACACGGCGGTCGGATGGTTCCGGTGGGCCACTAGTGGCCTGAAGACGGAGTGCTTTTTTTTTCTGATACAGCAAAGTACAGGATCAAACACAATGTTTACGAAAATGTATCTTTACACTATTTGTAGCACGTGTCTGTGCTTCATGAGTACCGGAGTGAATCTTTTAATACTGAATATTGGCAAACACATCCTGCCACAGACAACATGGCTGTACATCTCGCCTGCCTAACCCAGAGTGACAAACAGGAACTTAAATAAAAAACTGGAAACACATCCTACGGCAGACAGCATGTCTGTTCTTCTCGACTACCTAATCCAGAGTGACGAATAGCCCGAAACACTTCGCGCGCCATACCAGAAAAGGCGTGACCCGAACGCTTCCGAAGTGCTTCGTCTGCAATTTCGTCAGTCTTTTGTTTTTGATTTAAATTGTTTTCAATAATTCTAAAATGACTTATTGATAGTCAGCTGTTGAGAGATATTTATATTAAAAGGTGAAGTCATTCCAATGAGTAGTTTAACTAATAATAATAACTATACTTTAACGTTTTGGCGCCCTTGCTCCGAACACAGCAACCAATCACAGAACAGTAGCATTATGCAGGCGGTCTTTCTCACGGGAATGGTACCGAATCTAACATCTGTCACGGGTACCTCACACGACATTTCGTCATCTATATACTTCTTGCATCTCCACTGCTCTGGGCACAGCTTCTTGGAGCCTAATATGATGGATGACTAAGCCAGAAAAATTACAAGGGTAGGTCTACCTAGCATTGGCAGTGACAAGTGATGAGAAAGATTCTTTCGTTCTTAAATTTTGCTTACCAATGTGTATCAAAGCTTCGTGTTACCTCTCCTATTGCCGTCTCTAGTGGTTCCATGGATAAGTTGAACATAACCACTGATAGTGGGCATGCCTGTATCACAGATTTGGAGATATCAATGTCTTTTCAAAAGTTTTTCTGTCGCTCGTCCTGCAAGAGTACTGCGATGGCACGAGTTGGTCACCACCGTCACAGATCGTCCAGCACGCCGCCTCAGCAGCATACAACCCACGGCCACCTCTGCTGAACCGGGTACGAAGACGCGTGTGTCCAGGCTCGGCAGCGCGCACCTGAAGAAGGGACGCGCGAGTGTGTGTCTGTATGTGTGTGTGTGTGTGTGTGTGTGTGTGTGTGCTCCAGCGCGACGTAACGATTAACAATTTTACTGAAAAATACTTTGCTACCACCATCTTCAACTTCGACAGACTCCCGGCTCCCTCGCCAGCCCATCGATATGGCAACGACAGGGTGCGAGAACAGTTACACCATCGTGAAACAGTGTTCCCCCACCTAGTGACGGGCGGACCATAGAATCCCCTCGTTACAGTATCATACACTGCCGCGTCCGGGGTTCCGCTCTCGAATAATGTTGACGCGTAAGTCGCGCTCCGATATCCGATGGCTGCCTCAAGGACTTGTGACTTTTCCCCTGACGGAAGGTGTTTTCGAGCAGATTTCGGAAGATAACTTTTGAAAGGTGCTGGCAGCTGGCAAGACCTTCCACTGAAGTTCTGTTAGTGTGAACAAGTATTGACCACCGAAATGTTAGGCTGGTATTTCGTCTGACAGACTAGAAAGATCTGAATTGTAGTGAAACGGGTAGAATCTCGAGAGAGTCGGACGACGGCTCTTGCATTTGTAGGAGACAATTAGTGGATCATAAGGGGCGAATGTGACAGTTTAAGAGTGTTGAGTGTATGAACCATACGGTGAGTGGTCCTCAGTGATCAGTAAAGTTCTTTGTCCAGAATGAATAACTCTGAAATTGTTGACGAGTGTTTTTTCCTACGGGAGAACATAATGTGCCAGTTTTCTGGGTGGCTGTCGGCGGGCTCAGTAGTAACACGTCGCATAGCAGAGAGCGGAGACATTACCTAGCTGCAAGCGCTGTCTGATGAAAGTGATGGACTTGGTGGGATATAGTTGAAGTCAATGAATCACGTTTGTGAAGTGAGACGATTTACTGAATATCAGCTATTCATTATTTGGTTTAGTTGCTATGGGAGCAGCAGCGTTGTCAGACAAAATTACTGGATATAAAAACGCGTGTTGGCGCAACACATGGATCTGGTATGCAGTTATTTTGAATTTCAACTGTCAAATTGTTGTTTTTTGTGGATGTAATCGGTGAAAATTATCAGAAACGACCTGCAGTTTATGTATTAACTGTCAGAGGCGTATATTTTTCAATTCTCGGAATCTTGCTGAAAGTAATTGGATTGCTGCAGGGCATTTAAAACCGACATGGGAGTAGTGAAGATTTTAAACATGTATCGCTGGTGAAAGCGACGCCCCCCTATGAGGACTGAATTTGATAAGGCAGAAGTGCAGAAAATTAATCCGGCTCGGCTAATAAATGTTTGCAGGTAAATCTGCGGGACAATAAGTCGCGTAATTTGTATCACGCACCGTCACGTACAGCTTAGAGTGAGTCGATTATGGTCGCCGCTACGTGTGGGACTTCTGGCAACGCCACGGAAGCTCCAAGGAAGAGAAACTATTCTTCATAATGACTGGACGATAACTTTTCCGCGAAACACGTCGACGGGTAATGAGGAGGATTTTCGGATTTGGGAACAAAAGGATGTGGGCTTCTTCAAGCGATTGCTCTTCGCAGTTAACAGAGGATACTACGTGCTGTGGGGTTATTGAGCTCCTTAGTTTGTTATTAAGAGGTATTCTCTGAATTCCTATACTTCTCTCGCACATTGTCCCACAACTTGCAAACGGGCGATGTATTTATGGCCGGTTTACAAGAGACTGATGTAATAGAAATTGATTGATACAAATTAACTAGTGCACTAAACGGTCACCATCAACCTTCATCACCTAGAAAAGAATGAAAGAAAATTCGGATGGCTTTCATGTCTAAGTCCGAACAGTGAAGCTGAAGTGGTTTGATTTCGTGATGATTGTTCCGTGAGACACAGTAAAGCATCGTTTAGTGATTAACAAGTTTCATTTTTATTGAAACTGCACGGGAGATTAAAACTGTGTGCTGGACCGAGACTCGAAATCGTAACCTTTGCCTTTCAAGGTGAAGCGATCTGGAGGCTGATACCCAAGCACGACTCACGACCCGTAAGTAAAGCTGTGAGGACGGGTCAAGATCCGGGCTGTTGAGCACGTGCCCGCGAAAGGCAAAGGTCCCGATTTGGAGTATTGGTCCGGCCCACTGTTTTATTCTGCTAGGAAGTTTCATATCATCGCACACTCCACTACAGAGTGAAAATTTAAATTTGGATTCATTATTATTATTTTAAGAGCATATGATATGATGAAAGATCCCCGCTATTATTTGCTTACGACAATCACGTTTATATAAGTTGTATGTGTGTATTAAATACTTACTGACAGAGCTATCCTACAACTAAGTTCAATGGTAACGAATATACAGGGGGTCAGAAACAGGATGTGTAAGTGTTGCAAGGTAGGCAGGCCGTGCTGAGCAATAACTGCTAGGAAAAAAATTTGACATCTTGCCCCGTTTCCGATTTAATTAGCATTGAAGTTAGCCAGTAAGGTCGCTGCACGTGCAAATCTAAGCAGAGGACGTGTTGCCAAACGAAAAAAAAAAACATGGAAAAACTATGGACGGTAGCGAGTTCGATCCTTGCTAGCGTCTAATGTTCAACAGTTTTATCGCTCTGTTGTTCGGTTCGAGGAAATCAAATAAAGAATATCTTTGGCAACACCGTCTGTGGCACGCTCCTTCAATTTGCGACCCTGCGACGACCTGTTGCTAATTAAATCGTAAAGGACGCAACGTATCGAATTTTTTCCTTGAGAATTATTTTTCAGCCCAACCTACCTTGCAATACTTACAAGCTTCTCAGACAGTTTAACACCACCCTGTACCCATATACACATAAAGATAATCCTAATTACGCGTTCGTGTCACCACACTTTCAGGGAACATAATACTCAGTTGTGCCGCTCCTTCGGCACTTCCACCGTTGCGGGTAAGACGGAGCGCGTGCCCAGCGGTATTTTAACGGGCTGGGGTACACCTCGCAGCTAAACGGTACTATTTTAAAATGAGTGAAATAGCGTTCGCCAGATTCCCCACCCCGTGCAAACACCTCTTTCCCTTACTACAGCACAATAATATATATATATATATATATATATATATATATATATATATATATATATATACTAGAGATGTATGTCTCCCTTCATTATTGGCCCTTTTCGGTCATCTTAATGTTTTTCATTTATTACATCAGATCGCTTACTGTGCTTGTACTCATAGTTTAAGAACTTGCGATTTTGCGTCATTATCTATTCCCAAGCTTACGCAAGTCGTTTGGAAAATTTCTTTTCGGTTGTGCGATCGCATATTGAAAGAATTGCCTGCGCATCAAGCCACTGTCGTTTCACTGGAAAAAAACTGAGGAATGCGGCCCCCTGGTGCTTCCCGGAAACTGTTCCCGCCGTCACTGGCTGCCTAGTATGCCTCACGCTGATCCTGCGATATCTCTGCCCTACAGTACACAGGAAGGGAGGAGGCACAGTGCGGACTGCATGTGGGAGCTGCCATACATAAAGCCAGGAGACCGTCACACAATACGGCTGGCGGCGCCCGCCACAGCGCGGAGCCACAAATCCAATATCGCGGCCGTAACTCGCCGTCGCAACTTGGGCGCGCTCCCGTCTCGGCACGAAACGGCGCAGCCTGGGGCCATTCAATATGCCGCTCTCCCCCATTTCCTGGGCCCCTGCGCCGTAGAGTGGAGGCAGCGCGCGCTCTGGTCTGGGAGCTCTCAGCGACATAACCATTTGCTACTCACCCACCTCTGACTGCACGATGGACGTAGACAATGGCCAGTGGAAATGGAACAGCCACTAGACCTTAGTGCTTACAAGGGTACAGCACGAACTTCCCCTGACTGACTTGATTCATATTGGCCGGATGTGTAGGGCACGACTGGAACTCCGACGTATGTAAACAGAAGGACACGAGTCTCAACCGTTTTCTAAAATATCGAATTCGAATATTTTAGGCGTGCTTATGCATTAGGATGGTCGGTAGTACTCAGAGTCAGCAGTCGACCGTGTGAAAACTTAGTTTCAGAAGAGCGAGGTCGATGGATTGACTCTCCCTGCCAGCACTCTTTTTTATTCATTCACACCTAATTATAACATCAAATCTATTATGACTGTGTATATTATCAGTATTGAATGAAGATTATTTTCATAAATGCAGATTGAATTTATCGTAATGAAATTGAAAATAAAAAAAAAACTATACAAGAATTTTCAATCAGATCGGTATAGTCATTTTATTTGTATTATTGTGTCTACGTTTGTGACAAGTATGTTATGTAACCTATGGAGTACTCTATCGATCAGGATGATTCTGATCACAAAAACATAAATAAATGATGACTAACCGACAACCTCAGCTGCTGACAGGTGTTGTTGTTATACCTCGATGTGGACAGCTGAAAATGTGTGCCCCGACCGGGACTCGAACCCGGGATCTCCTGCTTACATGTCAGACGCTCTATCCATCTGAGCCACCGAGGACACAGATGAATAGCGCGACTGCAGGGACTTTTCCCTTGCACGCTTCCCGTGAGACTCACATTCCCAACTGTCCACAATTCTACATATGTATTGTACCTTATAGACATTTGCCCATCCAGTGAGTGGATGGGCAAATGTCTATAAGGTACAATACATATGTAGAATTGTGGACAGTTGGGAATGTGAGTCTCACGGGAAGCGTGCAAGGGAAAAGTCCCTGCAGTCGCGCTGTTCATCTGTGTCCTCGGTGGCTCAGCAGTCTGCCGCCGGCAGTGCTGCGAGGCGGTCACGCGCCAGAGCGCTGCGGGCGAGGCGCGCACGGTGTGTTTGTGTTTACTTCGGCCGCTGTAAGTGCCGTTTTCCTTCTAGACCACCATGGCGCACAACTATCGGAAGAAGACATTACGTTTCAACTTTTGTTCCGATTTCGCCCGACCCAAGGCCCTGGAGGTAGAACGATTTATACGCGACGAAGTTAAAATACCACCAACGGATCTAATTGGTATCCACTTGTCCATAGTTAGCAGTACCGTCTACGTCAAAATGACCAACGATGCGGCGTGCGACAAGGTGCTTCAAGAGGCAAAACGTGGACTGCGCTTCTGTCATTCCGACGGCAACGTCGGACCCGTTACCGTCGATCACGCAGGTCTCGGCACACGGACGATAAGGATCTTCGAACTGCCGTTCGAACTACCTGCAGACGTCGTCATCGAGGCGCTCCGTCCCTATGGCAACGTTCTGGAACATGTTGCCGAACGATGGGTACAATTTCAAACCTATCCCGTTTTAAACGGTGTTAGACAGGTCCGCATCGAGTTGCAGAAACACGTGCCTTCCTATCTACGTATCGGAGGCTGCCGTGCCATTATAATGTACGACGGCCAACCTCGGACCTGTTCCGGTTGCGGGAAAGAAGGTCACCTACGGTCTGAATGCATTCAACGACGTGTCGCGCAGCTCCCGTTGTCGGAAGCGTCCGTCACACCCACGATGACCGCCCTACCGGTCACTTACGCAGCGGCTCTTGCCACGTCAACAGTTTCGTCCAGTCCGTCGCCCGGTCCTTCCGATCGGCACGTCCCACCGTCCCAGTCGCCAACGGACGGTGCAGACGTCCCACCTGACAACCTTGCCGCCGACAAGGCTCCCGCACCGGACGCTGAGGAGACCAGTACATCTTCACAACACCTGTTTGACACTTTCATTGTACCCACCGACGCCTTCGAACCAGGTCGACGCTGCTCCTTGCCGTCGTCCGACACTGAGGAACACGTGCGCAAACAACGCTCGCCACGTAGGCGCAAACGCCGTCGCCGTTCACCCACGGGCTCTCAGAGCGTTGCCACCCGCGACGACGAAGAAGACACCCCAGCAGCCGACATTTCCACGCAGAGGTCGGCGGACAACTTTCACGATGAACAAGACGTTTCGCAGGACGGGACCACTATGGAGGTCGCCACGCACAATGTAACGATCGGTGCGCCGGTTGAGACGCCTGTCTCCCCGCCGACAACTCCAGATCTCTCTCACCCCGACGCAATTCCCATGGACATTGGACAGACCCACGACACAGGAGCTTGGGCCGACGACATTGAGGAAGGTACGCCCCCTCCTCCGGATGAGTTGCCTCCGCCGGACGAGGCTGCCTGTTAACATCAAAAGCGAGGCATTGCAGCTGATGGGACGGGACTTCCTGTCGGTGCCCTCCTCTTACTTCCCTTGGTGATGGTAGATGCGCGTCCACCACCGCTGAAACAAACGTACCGGTTTGCCACACTGAATATCAACATGATCGGCACTGCACCCAAGCTGCAACTCCTATGTGACATGCTTCGGGCCTCTGACGTCGACGTCGCCCTTCTTCAGGAAGTACGCGTTGCCACACTACCACCAGTCTACGGCTACGACTCATACACGTCCACATGTGATGAATCAGGGCGTGGAGTGGCTTTCTACATACGCGAAGGAATCCCACTCACGGACACGACAATCCTTCCCTGTGGAAGAGGCATGGCTGTTACCATCTTCGACACGCGCGTCGTCAATATCTACGCTCCGTCTGGCTCCACGAACCGTCGGCAGCGGTCCACTTTCTTCGGACATGACGTGGCGCCCCTGTTTTCTGGACGCTATGATCGCCTTATCATGGGAGGCGATTTCAACTGTGTCCTCCATCCGCAGGACCAAGTGCCTGGTTATTCGCCATGCCCGGCGCTGCTCACTTTAATCGAAGATTTTCATCTAGTGGACGTTTGGGAGAAAATTCATGGCAATACCCCCGGTTTTACCCATTATACAGCACATTCTGCGAGCAGACTGGACCGGTTTTATGTCTCTGCTCACCTCGGCAATGAAGTCGCCCAAGCTGAACGATGGCCCCTTGCTTTTTCGGACCATTGCGCCGTCATTTGCTCCCTGGCTCTGCCACCTCAGTCAGTGTGGCGCAGCAGAGGTTACTGGAAGCTTAATATCTCCCTCCTTAATGATCCACACTGCCGACAATGTATTGCCACTACATGGGCGTCTTGCGAAAGACGCCTTCCGCAGTACACATCCACGTTCCATTGGTGGCTCAAATGTGCCAAACCTGCGATCAGAAAGGTCTTCATACAATGTGGCAAGGAAGCAGCAGCATGGCATCGAGACACCACAAATTTTCACTACGCCGTCCTCCGTGAGCTCGATGCGCTCCCTCCATCACCTGACACCCACAGGGAACGACAACGTACTAAAGCTCGTCTCCTCTCTCTTCAACGTGCACGTCTGCATGGTGTCGTGGTGCGTTCCCGACGACAAGACCTCCTCCACGACGAAACCCCATCCACAATCCATGCCGCATCCGACCATAGTCGTCGACGTCGGCTTTTCGTCCCCAGCATCACGACCTCCGATGGTGTTCACCACACAACACAGGCGGCAGTCGTGTCTGCCTTTGCTGAACATTATCGCCACTTTTATGATGATGAACCGATGGCGACGCCCATTCCTGATGCTCTCCGTCCCTCCCCTGATCGGACACTCACCGTAGCGGAGTCAACGTCCATGATATCTGCAATCACCGCAGAAGAGGTGGTAGATGCGATCAACAAAGGGGCCAAGAACAAATCACCCGGACCAGATGGTCTCCCAGTGGAGTTTTACCGGGCGTTCACCACGTTAATGCTTCCTCGCTGGACGGAAATGATTCAGGAACTCTTTACTCCGTCCTTCCCAATTCCACCTGAATTCGTCACTGGCATTCTTCTACCTGTGCCTAAACCGAAGGGAGGGTCTCATGTCTCTGCATATCGTCCCCTTACACTACTGAATGCAGACTATAAAATCTATGCACGCCTCTTAGCAGCGCGCATACGCACCGTCTTACCTACGGTCCTTTCACCTGAGCAGACTGCACGTGGTTGTGGGGCCACTTTACAAACATCCCTAGGAGAATGCCGTGACCTCATTGCACTGGCGTCGGTTTGTCGCCTTCGTGCAGCATTGGTATCCGTCGATTTCACGAGTGCCTTTGATCGCGTTCGACACCCATTCCTCCTCATGGTGGCGACACGTATGGGGTTCCCATTGCTTTTTGTCGATGCCATTCGCCGGTTACTACTTCCCGCGGTCTCGATGGTACAAGTCAATGGGAGGCTTGTAGGACCGATCCCTATACGCCGCTCTGTGCGTCAAGGATGCCCTATGTCTACTTTACTATATGCCATTGCACTTGAGCCCCTCATCACTGGACTTACCTCTAGACTGCAGGGCCTCACTTTGCGTGACCACACCTTCCACTGTAGGGCTTATGCGGACGATCTCCTCTTTCTTACCTGCTCCTCCACAGAACTCAATGACGCCATCCAATGGATCCACCAGTATGGACGTCTTTCTGGTAGCATTCTTAATGTCCGTAAATCGACTATGATGCACATTGGGCGCGGCCTCCCGGCTATGGTGCCGACCCCACTCCCAGTCAGTGCCACCCTTCGTTACTTGGGTATCGAATTTACGAGCTCCACACACCGCACAGTGGCCCTGGTTTACCGGCGGCTTTTGCAGTCGATTCGGCACCATGTCCGCGGTCAAGTGCACCGTAACTTAAACCAACTCCAACGTGTGTCCTATGTCAACATCTATGTCGCCCCTAAACTGGTACACGTCGCCCAGATCCTCCCAATGCCGTTACTCCTTGGCCGCCGCATCCAATCAGCCTTTGGATATTTCGTGTCCGCAGGGGCACTTTTCAAAGTCCGCTACAACACTCTAACACTGCCTCCTGCAAAAGGTGGCCTCGGACTCATCAACGTGCGGGCACGCTCTTCTGCACTCTTTGTCCACACTCTGTTGCGGCACTGGCAGGGGCCGGTCCCGTCCTTAACACGCAGTCTCTTAGATATCCTCCGACCAGCTTCTCTCGATCCACCGATCAATGTGGCACCTATTTCTCCATTATTGTACTACGTCGCCAATTGTTTCTTAGAACTCAGCTACATTCGGGCCGATCTTCCAGTCACCCGTCCTCCCCGTACAAAAGATTATTATCGTTTGTTTATGCTGTCCAACCCTTGCGACCCCATGGTGCTACAGCATCCTGACATTAACTGGCGCACGGTTTGGGGGTGTGTGCATGCACCCTTTTTACCGTCGTCTGTGTCTGCACTCTGGTATGTTTTAGTCTATGGAAAATTCCCGACTAATAGTCGACTTTATCGCATAGGACTGGCCACCTCCCCACTCTGCCATGACTGTCAGCTCGAAGACACCGACGAGCACCGTCTTACGTGCCCCCTGAAACAAAACGTATGGCTCCTCATCCAACGAATCGTGGGCTTTTACCTCCGTGCCCCGCCAACGACGGTAACCCCGGATTTTCTGTTGTTGCCCCAGACATTTCACTACCCTCTTGCTAAGCACCATACCCTAATCTGGTTTCGAGGACACGCTTTAGAATATCTCTTTCAGAGTGGTCCGCATACAGTCCTTGACTTCTGGTACAAAGTTGTGACCGCGCATAGCACCCTCACCCGAAAACCATCTTACCGACAAACTTTTGCCGGTTATCTCCGCAGCGTCTTCCTTGACCCCCCTCAAAGTTGGGGTGTACCATGCCTACCTGTCACATGATGCAACACCCTTATCCACGTTCTCATGCATCGACCAAAAACAAACACAATTTTTTTTTTTAAGGAAGAAGACAGAATATGTTATATTTTGTTGTATTTAATGTTTTTCTTTTTTTTAATATTTTTTGTTTAACTAACAGTCATTTGTATATTTTTAAAAGGTACCTTGAAGAACTCTTGCATAGTGAATATATATGTACTTTTAGTTTGTTCAATACAAATTTTTAAACAAAAACAACAACAACAAAAAAAAAAAAAAAAAAAAAAAAAAAAAAAAAAAAAAAAAAAAGATGGATAGAGCGTCTGCCATGTAAGCAGGCGATCCCGGGTTCGAGTCCCGGTCGGGGCACACATTTTCAGCTGTCCACATCGAGATATAACAACAACACCTGTCAGCAGCTGAGGTTGTCGGTTAGTCATCATTTATTTCAGGGAAAGCTGCACGGTCATCAACAATAACTGTTCTTTCGAGAACAAGTTACTGTCTTTGTATATACAAAAACATAGTAAACAATGATCGTTGCGACCTGCAGCTCAGTCCTTGCACGCACACTGTTTTTTCAATGTGTATGTTGCAAAAGAATCTTGGTTTATATTTGTAAGTGGTTCCCGATCATCACACAGTTTCGTTGCGTACCATGTATAACTGTTGTTACAATTAGCGGGGAATTAAAAAGCTTAAGTGCAGCGATATTCAAACCACAGACCTCGGTTTATTAAACTAAGAGCTTATGCGTTCGACTGCGGAATTCTTGATTACTTGCGACCTTACGAAGTATGTAAGTACGAGTAGAATGTTCAAACTCGACTTTCTCGAAAACCGTTGAGAATTACGTCTTCCCTTTTAGAGATGTCAGAGTCCTAGTCGTGCCTTACACATCCTGTCAATATGATTCAAATCGCTAACGGGAAGTTTGTAGGTCCCCTTGTTAGGAGAGAGCGCGTTGGTGTATCAGTTTCTTTACACAAGCCGTGATCTTCCTCGAGGGCTTCGTCTACCAATTCTTCCACTCTTCTGTATATAGTTGGTGTTGTTATTTTGTAAATCATGCTAGCACAAATTACTGATACGAATGGCTTACAGAAGAATGGAGAAACTAGTAGAAGCCGATCTTGGGAAAGATCAGCTTGGGTTCCATAGAAATGTATGAACACGCTACGCGATACTAATTCTACTACTTTATAACAGAATACAGTTTGATAAAGACAAACCCAGATTTATAGCTTTGGTAGAGTTAGAGAATACTTCTGATAATGTTGTTGGAATTCTGAAGGCAGTAGGCACAAAACACAGGAAGGGAAGGTTACTTACAACTTGAACAGAAACCAGACTGCAGTTATACAAGTCGGATGACATGAAAGGGAAGCAGTAGTTGAAACGAGAATAAGACAGGGTTGTAGCTTCTATGCATTGAAAATCCAATGACGAATTTGGAGGTGGAACTGAAACTCAGAACAAGAAATAAAACTTTTGAGGTTTGCAGATGACAATGTACGTCTGTCAGAGACAGTAATGAAGTTGGAAGAACAGTTGAAGCGAATTAATAGTGTCTTGAAAAGAGCTTATGAGAATCAACAAAAGTAAAAAAAAAAAAAAAAAAAAAACATAGAATGGTAGTCTAATTAAATCAGGCCAAACTGAGGGAATTAAATTAGCAAGTGACACTTAAAATGCGGTAAATGAGTTTTGTCGTTTGAGAAACAATTTAACTGACGACGAATGAACTTCAGAGGATATAAAATGCAGGTTAGGATTAGTACGAAAAGCACCATTAAGAAAGAGGAATTTGTTACCACTCAATATAAATTTAAATGTTAGGGAGTCCGTCCTGAACGTATTTGTCTGGAATGTAGTCTTGTGCAGAAGTGAAGCGTGGAGGGTAAGCAGAACAGACAAGAGCAGTATAGAGGCTTTTGAAATTGCGTGCCACGGAAGAAAGGGTAGCTCGAGTAACTAATAAGGAGATATTAAATCTAACTGTGGAAAAAAATCTTTAGATCACAACTATATTAAAAGAACAGATCAGTTGACAGGACACTTCCTGAGATGTCTAGGAATAGTCACTGTGGTAATGGAAGGATGTGGGACGTAGAAATTGCAAAGTGAGACCAAGGGATGAATACGGTAAGCAGGTTCAGATAGATGTTGGTTTCAGTAGTTACTTTGTGGCAGAGAAGCTTGCCTAGGGTAGAGTAGCTTTGAGAGTTGCATGAAACCAATTTGCTGACTGAAGACCACAATACCATAACAATAACAACAAAATTAAATATTACAAAACATGTCTTCACATTGTACAGTGTGAGACAAAAAGGTCTTTACAACTTGTGAATGAGACAGATTTTACTGAGCTGACTTACAGAGTCGGTAGATGTGTCATTTTGTACCAAACTAACTAAAGTTTCACATAAAAGTGTCTAGTATCATTTTCGTTCAATGTGACCTCCTTTTGTGATGTGGCAGACATCTCAGAGGTAATCAATATCTACTTGGTGGCTCTTTAGCGCATTTGGTGCGAAAATTAGATTGAACACTTGTCGCAGAGCTCGTTTCATGAAACCAAAACACACACCGAACGCCCTCCGCACCAGTGACAGTATCCAGTTTAACTATGCCAGACGCTGGCGCTCCTGGTGACGGAATGGGGTACTGATGTATTACGTGAACCAAACTGTATGTTGTGTGCTAGAAAATGACATCAACATATTCTGAAAGTTATCTAAATAAATATCTATATCATTCCAAAGTTGTAAAGTTCTTCTTGACCCACCATGTATGTGAAGGATCTCTATAATGCGCTGTTGTCCAGCGTGTATTCTTCCAGCTTGAGTAACTGCTTTCATTCTCGACCTGGAGCCCTTTACAAGCGGGACGTAATGGAGCTGAGTCATGGATGCCCGTCAAATGTACCCGCAGGAGGAAATCCCTTAAAATTGCTGTTTCTTATGTCACAGATTTGATAGTTTATGGGTCGTCTCAAGAACTAGTTTGAGAATAAAGACTTGAAACTTTTTGTATCTTAAAAGATTTTGCAATTTATGGTCTCTACAGTTCTTAAGGGGAGGTTTACTATCTTTTGGTTCAACAAATCGATGTTTTTAAATTGCATTTTTGGATCCATAAAAGTGTTTAGAATCCACCCCTGAAGCGGTTTTTCCGAACACGGAACGGAAATGTTTGTTATTCGCGGTTGAACAAAAAAAAAGGCCTGCCTTAAATCGGCCTTTTTCACTCACCAGTTTTTTTTCTTTCGGAGGACGAGTTATTGTACCGTTGCTTGGGATGAAACACACAAAATTCAAATGAAAGTTTGAACGCGTGTGTTTAGAAGTTAGCCCCCAAGCATTTGCATTCTGGTGCGAAGACTGTGGAGTTTGCGACATTCCTGGGTGTGAGCAGCTTCAGCGAAGGGTATTCAGCAATTCTGATGACCATGAACACGATGGACGTCACCCTGGGACACTATTCGATGCAGTTCGCCAAGCATTCGGACGACCACCCGATTCAAGCTGCCGAAAACCGCTTGTCACTGGCCGTACGAACTGCTCTGGAGCAACGCAGGATGCCCCAGATCGAACAGGACGCCTTCTATGAGGAAGAGGTAGGACTAGTTTATGGACCCGGAATAGCAGATTGAACGTAAGTCGCATAATATTGCATTTATATGTAGTCAAAACTTCAAACGCGTTTGTCTGGAAATGACGTTTTTTTATCGCGAGTCACGGCAACTTCAAATCTACTGAACCGGTTGGCATGATTCTTTGTTTCCAACGAAGCTAACTAAATTGTCTAGGAGTTGTACCACTTTTATTCCGATCCATCAACTATAAATACGTTTACTTGGCTGGCGATATCGAAAAATCGATGAAAAAACCCAATTTTTTCAGATGACCGCCATTTTGTTTGCTATGGTCCAAATAACTTAAGCGAGGTACAATTCCTAAAGAATCTTATATACTTCGCTAACGTCAAGTCAATTTTGATTTCAGACGAGCCGGCTGACCTGTGACATACCGCGCGTGGAGGTCTACATCGAAATTTTGTTTCGTTCCGACGGCACTTCCGCCTTTGCTCTTCGACATTCCCGGTCGAAAAAATTCCTGTTTGTAGAGGAAATATCAATAAAAATTTTGACCAAATTTGACATTGATATCTATAACACAACCCAGAAAAAAAACTGTCAAAGAACATGCTTTTTTCCGTCCAAAGATAGTAAACCTCCCCTTACGCTAGACTACCTTGTCGCCTTAGAATCAAGCGGTGAAGCGCACCATTAACAGGTGCAAAGTGTTATTTTTATATTATTAACATACTTGTAATGACAGATTTCTGAGTTAATGGACGGAAATTACATATCCATATGTTAAAATCTACCCACCTCCGCAGTCGAGGTTGCTAACGCTTGCTGGTGCAATGGCGCTCGACTTGGAGAAAAGACGGTTCAAATTTTGGTGGTAGATCAAATTGTCAGTGACATTAATTGGCCGGCAAGGGGAGGG
Organism: Schistocerca nitens; assembly: GCF_023898315.1. Taxonomy (NCBI): domain Eukaryota; kingdom Metazoa; phylum Arthropoda; class Insecta; order Orthoptera; family Acrididae; genus Schistocerca; species Schistocerca nitens. The sequence goes on from NC_064615.1 coordinate 732,726,207, forward strand.
GAGGTGGTGGCGTAAAGTTTCTGGTCATCAGTCTTTGCACCAACATCCTGGATTAAATTCCAAATCTCTGAGCAGTGTTTCAGGTAGTGAAGGTATATAACACTTTTGATGGTGATCGGTCCGTCCGGTAGGGACGTTAAGCACGTTTCCTTAATCCATAGTTACACAAACCCAACACTCCGCTGCACAAACACACGCACTTGACACTTGATAACACGTCGGAGGACCTTGCCATACGCGGCAGCACAGGTTTCCTGCATCTTGTCCCACTACTCTCATATCTTACAGATTGGAATATTTATTATTGTTATGATTAAATATAGCTTAGTCAAAGAGATAGAAACAATATGTATTTGTATACTCATGCCTATTATGTCTGGTTGTTGTAGAAATTTACAAAAATCTAAAATAGAAAAAAATGTACATGTTCTAGAAAATCTTATTGCTTATTAATAAAAATAAATACAGCCCATGCGCTGCATTTGACTGGGTGAATGATGCGCACTTCTGAAAAAATCCTCTCAGATTGGTCACTATTACCGACTCTTTAACATCATAGGATGACAGCAAGAATCAACGTGTCTCCAGTTCGATGTCTTACAGTACAACAATGAAAATTGAGTTGTTGAACTTTGAACTTACACAGCTGTTTTGGGCCCTTGCAGATCAAGGAGGTGACGATACATGTAGGGGACATATTTAGTACCGTAAAATTTCACCTTTTTTTTTTTTCGCACTCTTGTAGCGCAGAAAACTGTATTACCTCTTGTCAACTAATGAATCTGGGTTCATAGAAGAAATATAAATGAATGCATCTCCGGCGTAGCGTAGTGCGTGTTCTTCAGTGTTAATTACAATATCTGTCACGTAAAACAATTTTCATCAAGTTATCGTGTATCTTTTTTGTTCGTGGTCAGAAATAAATATTATGATGTGCATAATCTGCCCAGAAAGATGATGATGATGTATGGTTTGTGGGGCGCTCAACTGCGTGGTTGTCTGCGCCCGTACAAATTCCCAATCTTTGCTCAGCCGAATCTCGCCACTTACATGAATGAGGATGAAATGATGAGGACAACACAAACACCCAGTCATCTCGAGGTAGGTGAAAATCCCTGACCCTGCCGGGGAATCAAACCCGGGATGCCCAGAAAGAGAGTTGGACATCATTGTAGGTACTGATGACATACAACAAAGCCACATTTATGTTCTACTGTACTTGTGAGAGCACTGAGAGGGCTCCGAGGTAACTGTCGACAGATTCCACGTAACAGATTGCTGGGACTGCTCTTTTCTGCATCTCAATAACGTCTGTATTATAAGCAACAAATAAGAGGTTAGAACCTCAATTTCGGCAACATTCTGCCTTGGCTACAATACAGCGCCGAAACCGCGGCCGCATGTTGAAAATGATGTAATTTCCTGTGGACAACGTGACAAGCAAACAAACGTCAACCATATAGCACTGGCTAAAGCCGCAGTATCTCCACTCGCTGTTGGCAACGCTTGATCTGCGGTTTAGTAGAACCGTGGGCAATAATATCTGGATATGCTTAAGGATACTGCGCTGAATTACCAGTTGCAGCCCAGGTCTCAGGAAGGGCGAGTGCCCCATCTTGCTTCGCACTGTAGACGACTTTGATAAAGTCTATATAGAAATTTGTACAGACCCTCTTAACTACACTCCATACTTAATACACCAGGGTATTTATATCAGAGCATTTAGGAGACAGAAATTCCTAAGAGCAATACACAAAAAGTCTGACATCCAGTTCTGTACCATCTGGCTCGTGTGCGCCCTCGTACCGTCATTTTTAAGAACATATGGAGTCCCAGACTCCACTGTTTCACAACATTCTAAATAATATTTTTGTGTAAAGATTCCCTTTTTTAATGTGAACGTGTCATGGCCATCACTGGACGTAATACTTAACACGTGATGATTGGCGAGAAATTTTGTTCTGTCAGCAGCGGGGACGTCCTGCGGATCGTGACCGAGCCAGCAGTCATTCCTTCGCTTTGTTTTTCCGCCTACCTATATGGTACTAGTCAGGATAGAATCATATTTTCCCTGAGGCAACTGTTTACAGTGAACGCAGAAGCAATTGCAACTATTGTCTCTCCTTGCCCTAGTAGTGTCAGAGCATTTTTCGTGCCTCCAAAATGTAGGATTTTGCAGAAGACCCTCCATTGCCATTCGCTTGCACCGATTACCATCGTCGCTGACCAGAATGATTGCCTTCGATTCTCCGATACTGCGCTCATTCGATGACTTAAGAGATCCTCTAAATGTTGTCTTTCGAGGGCTGCTTCCTCGCCGGTACACATGAATCTTCACTTGTCTATTGTGAAGCCCAATGCTCCATCAAAACATCAAAATTGTGCATTTCGGGAATTTATAGCAACCGTACAAAGCGAAAGCCTTCGGCAGTAGCGGCCATTTGATCAGACTCTGAATATCTTGTCCAATGAGATTACGAATGTTTACTAGAAACAATAGGAAGTGCAGTCTCACCAATGAACTCTGGGGGGAGACTAATATGGCGACAAATAAAAATTCAAATTCGTCCAGATCTAAAGGCGCGGCCGTTGCTTTACCTAATTTTACCTATAGCTCTTTCTGCCACTCTAAGCGAATGATACATTCACTCCTTTCAGAGAGCATCAGAGGTACTGAACAATATTTTCCATGATTATTGGCTCTTTGGAGGATTTTCCGTATCTCAGAAGTGCAAATACCGAGAAATTCGTTCCTCTATTCGACGGAGACGATGCGGGACAGGAGCGGGGGACACACAGTGACCAGACTGCAGCAGTTTCACCTCTGAAGTGGAACAAACTTATTCTATAATTTAGTCTACTCTGTCTTTAAAATTGGATACATGAGCCTGCTCAGCGAGAAGTGTAGGCACAGAATTTTTTGCTGCCTACATTCATCGTTTATACTTCTCAGATGATTTTAACGGGCACAGATCTTAGGCCCGTTTCCGCACCTAATTCTGGCGAAATGGGTGGAAATAGGAAGAGAGGGAAACCGTGATAGGGCTTCAGAATCTTCGTTCTCTGCTCACTTCCCATTTCCTTACCTATTCGTGTTGTGGGTTCGAGTATACCAGTAGTTGGCTACGCACGACCTTATCGCTGACAAGTGGCGATGTACGAAGACACGCTGAATAGTGAAGCCTCCGAATTTTTATGTCAAATTTCCTTAAGCTTTCTAAATAAAACTAATTTCATTAACATTCTATATATTTTATTCTTTATTACTGTAGGCACGTATTTCTCAAGGTAACCACTAGGCGACGAACACAGTTCTCCAAACGAAAGACCACTTAATTCATACTGTTACTATAGAATGTCTGATTTTGTTGACGGAGCCACATTCTCACCCCTGCTTGTAACTTTGTTCAGTCGATGTTCTTCTCTCGGCGGACAGAATGTGGAGAAATTAGGGCGAAAGACACGCCTAGCAAACTGAACCTCAAACAGTATAAAATCGCATGTTTTCCAGGTGTACACAACGATTGGTCAGGCTGTTTGTATCATTGCGCAACAGTGATTACAGAATTTGAGTAATATTATATGATATATGCTCAAAAATTTCAGTTGTCATTTAAATGCCATCACATTCATGCCTTAGTCCTAAAAAATAGCTGGCAATGTAGTTGCTTAACAAAAGGTATACTCAGCCGCAATATTGAAATAATCGCATCATTTGATTTCCAGTTAGACCTTGCACGTGCAGGTGCGCTGGAGACAAAGATACTGGGCAGGAATCCTGATAGGGCAAAATGTAGTCGTCCTCAGAATTTTATCGGTAAGATGTGACTTATATTTGATAATTTACTTATGTGTTTGCTGTTTTCTTTTAACTTGTTATATAGATACAAGAAGAAACCAAATATTGCACGCAAGTTGGCATGAACATGGCCCATACTACTTTACAGTAATTTCAAATGTGTTAGTATAGTTATGTTTTTAAAGGGGAAACCTACCCAAAGTATCTATTTAAAAGAAAAAGAAATGTAAAAAAGAAGAAAGACATATTCATCCGGAACCCAGAAGTCACGTCCTATTGGTCCACTACAGTACGAAGCATTGGCGGATCACAAATTTAGTAATTTATATTTCTGGACCACACTACTATAGAACACTACACTGTACTACACTACGCTACTGTACTGTACTTGGTATCAGAGCCAAGTTAGAGTTATCATTTGTCTGGATAGTTAGTCGCCGTCGCACCTCCCTCAGATTCTGTGGTAGGAGTGCCCAGTGGCAGCCTGTCAAGAACTGAACACGGGTCAAGCATGAAAACAGGAAGAAGGTGTAGTGGACTGTGAAAGAAAAAGGCGAAATGGAAACAGTGAACGGTACAAAAACAAGAAATGCAATATAAAGCAGTAGCGAAGCAATGTGGCGTCGGGGTTAAGTGGTTACGATGTTAGCCCAGCGCGCGAGCCATGTTAAAACCTCCCTCTTGTTTTTTTTTTTTTTTTTGGTTGTTCGCTTTCAAATTTCTGTCTTTCTGTCTGAGTCGTCACGTAACGTCCGTTTGCAACAGTGAGGTGTGGGGTAGGGTCCTATAATGACTACTCTATTAGCAGCCGGTGCCGGCCGCTGTGGTGGAGCGGTTCTAGGCGCTTCAATCCGGAACCACGCGGCTGGTACGGTCGCAGGTACGAATCCTGCTTCGGGCATGGATGCGTGTGACGTCCTTAGGTTAGTTAGGTTTAAGTAGTTCTAAGTCTAGGGGACTGATGACCTCAGATGTTAAGTTCCATAGTGCTTAGAGCCATTTGATCCTTTCAGCAGCCGAAAGGAAGTGGCTTTCGAATGGGAACCACAAACGATTGATGATAAGGTGACAAGTCAGTCGAATCTTACACCGGAAAACACGCCTGGAGCGTCATACACGGCGTTAGTTCAAATGGCTCTGAGCACTATGGGACTCAACTGCTGTGGTCATTAGTCCTCTAGAACTTAGAACTAGTTAAACCTAACTAACCTAAGGACATGACAAACATCCATGCCCGAGGCAGGATTCGAAAATGCGACCGTAGCGGTCCTGCGGTTCCAGACTGCAGCGCCTTTAACCGCACGGCCACTTCGGCCGGCACACGGCGTTAGTGACAGCACGTGTGCGTGATATGAGAGGGGCCGCGTGGGGTAGCCGCGCGGTCTAGGGCGCCTTGCCACGAGTCGCACGGTTCCCCCCCCCCCTCCCCCCCGTTAGTTTAGGTTAGATTAAGAAGGGTGTAAGCCTTGTTCGACAAGATCGCCGTTTAACAATCAGAGCAGTGTCTGAGTTAACAGGAGTTGACAAGGAAAGTGTCGAACAAGTTTACCGATTTTTTTCAATGTTTGCATCAGTTTTTGCTGACAATGGTCTGCCAGTGCGAGTGTCATCACTGGTGTCTTCGCGGCCATCTTTAAATCGTTTAAACCACTCAAACACTTGTGTTCGCGATAAACAATCATCGCCCTACACTCGTTGTAACATTACAAACGTTTCACTTGCAGATTTTCCTAGTTTGAAACAAAATTTGATGTTAACACGCTGTTCTTTCTGTACACTCAACATTTTCCGACGCACAGACAAAACGTCAACTACTTAAAACAGACGCCACGGGCAGACTGAGTGCAGGAGGCAGATGAAACTCGAGCAGTAGGCGGAGCGAGAGTCACGTGACAGGCCACGCGACTTTCAGCCTTATTGCATTCGTTTTATTGTTTCACCAGTACTAGTCCGGTTTTTTTCTAGCCACACCTCATAGTTTGTCAGATGAGCTTAACAGTTTAATAATCAGACAGATTCTCTGTGCGCTGTCAAAACATATGTTTTAACGTTTTTGAAGTTGCGTTCCGTGTTGACTCTTGAAGTCCTTTGTGGTAAATAGTTCACACCCGTTTATTTGTTGTTTCCATTTCTGTGAGACGTCTATGTGGTATCTCGCCTGCTCTCACTGTCCACCACATTTACTTGCAACGGTAACGTATTCTTACCACATGACCCATATTCTATTACCAATGTGTAGTATGACAACTGCCGAGGCTACAGGAAGATAACAAACATTTCAATGACCGGACGGACAGTTCATAATGTTGTGAAAAGAAATTGCACAAGGGAGTTTTGAACACTGCTCAGCCGCTTAGTAATCCAAGGCGATGACCACTTACCCACGACACCGTTACAGACCGCCGTTTATTGCACTTCTTATTCTTGGACCGTTAGCTATTTCTATTTTGCTTTTTTTCCACAGTTCAGTACACCTTCTTCCTGCTTTCGTACTTGATCTGTGTTCAGGTTTTGACGGGAAATCCACTGGGCCATCTTACCACTAAATGAGAGGGGGGTGCGATGGAGAGCTTCCCTTGTCAGGATTCACAGGGGCTATGCTGCTGTGCCACGCGAGGTTCAGAGGTTGGGAAATGTTTCTTGGTCCACCCTAAGGCTCATCTCCTCACTGCTTCTGGGAGGTCGTTGTACGTGGATGTTCCGCCGGTGTGTGTCTCGTTGTCATGATGTGTGGCCTCTTCTTGGTTGTATCTCCGCCAAGTTGTGGCGACAGCTTCCCACGAAATTTCAACCATCAACTTTCTCTTCTGAATGTGAAAACGATTTATTGTCACCACCCTGCATAGGGAGAAATGATCGTCGTAATGAAATAAGAGTTATCAGAGCTCGTACAGAAAGAGATACAAGTGTTCATTTTTCCTACGCGCTCTTAGAGAGTACAACGGCAGAGAAATAGTCTGAAGGTGGTCCGAAGAGCCCTCTGCAGGGCAGTTAAGTGTGAACTGCACGGAAATGATGTAGATGTAGTGATATCGATGTTGATCGACAAATCGATTGTTGTTAACACCAGACAGAGACAGAAATAACACTCATGAATTAAATGCTGGGCAACGACGGTTAATGAGAATGTGAGCATGCTACTCGCACTGATTGCTTTAGAGTTTATATTTGTGTTTATTGCTCTCATGTCCTGTGTCCACAGACTTCCAATACACAGCAAGTTTGTGAGTTGTTAAAGAGCGTCTGCGCATACGTAGAATTTGTTAGTGGCTAGAGTCATGAGTAATCAGAAGTTGTGTTCAACGCCGATGAGCACGCTACATATTAACTTGGCCCTAGAACACTAGATCGACTTTGAGGATGCATTTCAACGCGCTCTTGTTATAATGTACAGGATTCAAGTTAGCTTTATACTTATATTAGAAATAAGTTGTACGGCAGCACTATGATAAGTGTACTCATAATCACATTCTTTTTACAAGCACCACTAAGAAGCCATAAAGTGAAAATATTATCTGCAGCTAGAACGTTCAGTAGCACTTACGCTACATTAAAGATTTTATCTGTTATGAGTAACATGGTAAGACAGAGCGACAATGAAATGAAACTAAAAGGAAGAAAACAGCTGGAGACCAACAAACAAACGTAAACGAAAGGAAAGAATATGAGTTAGTGGAAACGTTTTCTTCCTTTTGTTAATGACAGATGGGTGGATTCTTTTCAGCTAGTCAGTTATTAAAAGTTTTATTATTATTAATAATATCATATCAATTTATTTGTGTATCAGAAGTATAATTTAGGCTTGGTATCAGGCATGAAGTGTTTTGTTTAAGTTAGTATAACTTCTGAATAATCAAATTTACTGCTGGAACAGCTACCGTCTGCGGTAGAAGGTTTGTGATATTTTATAATGAAACTACGTGTAAGGTTAGAATAAGTGAATTGCATTGCCAGTTTTTAATCAAAATACAAGAAACAGTAAAGAACATATTTTTAGTTGTACTGGTTGCGTGTCCCTAAATTTACAGCATACCTACTCTCTGTGCCTTTGTCATCACTTCTTAATTAACAAAGACTGTTAGAAAAAGAGAAAAGCAAAGAAATAATAACGATTTCTTTTAAAACAAATATTTACTTTCAGTTCTGACATTAAGAAACTCGTTATCTGCGAGAAGTGTTGTTGGTCTTAATGGACATGAGATAAGATAATAACAGCTCTCGAAGTACGTAAGATCCAAACATAGGGCAGCTCCCTGATGAAACATGTAGAAAAAGTTATGGATTTTCCACTCGGATACATTCCTCACTAACTTTTCTTTATTGTCACGATAAGACATACAGTAATCAAAGCGTGAATAATCATTGTTATATAATAAGTAACTGAATCTCTTATGCGATCTAGAAGGAAATAAATTTGATACACTTACCTTAATTGGGACACCCATCCTTCGTTAATATGCTGTCCACGAGAGAAGCAACGCATCCAAAATAGACGGAAAATACAACATTCGTCTTTTGCCTTGGTTCAGTATTCAGACAGTAAAGGACTCGTATTCTGGAGCAATGGTGTTAAAACCAATACATTTTGAGAGATTTCTACATAACTTCCTTTAATCACGTAAGGTAATCACTGTGAGATTCCCCCAGAAAGGGTACAGCTCATTTCCTTCCCCGTGCTTGTCCAATCTAAGTTTATGTCCTGTTCCTAATGACCTCTACGTCGGAAGTCTCTGAATTCTCGTAGAACGGGTTTTAAATCCCCATCTGACCATAGAGAAGCAGATTCTCCACAATTTCTCTAACTCTTCAGGTGAATTCGGCAATGGTACGTTTAAAATGGCACAACTACTTTAGAACCAAATAGTTGCACTACTTCGATCGGTGATTCATTATGGCAGTCTCAATAAGACTAAATGGAAACGTGCTGTCAATAAATATACCTTACTCGACCTCTGTGTTAAAAATCTACAACAGCAATTAGCTTTTTACCTCGCAAATTTTATACAATGTCTACGTCTTTCAGTCTAGTTGCGTCTGTCGTTCAAACGCTATAAACAGTTGAGGAAGGACATGTAATCGAACGTGTTCTGATGATTAAGAAACCACCAACTACGCTTGTGAAATCATTAGCATGTCTTATGCCTTATTGCGTTTTATTGCATCGTAATTTAATAGCCTCTCTGTATGGAATTTATTTGCACTATACGGTAGTCAGGTAGAATAATATTGATAATTACTAAAGACTGCACTACGGGGTAGTCAGACAGAGTAATATTGATAATTACTAAAGAAAAGATCAACTCATTAGACATCTAAAAAGTAACGCGTCATATGAAACATCTACTTGGATGTTGTGGTGATAAAGGAGTGAGTCCTCGGCAAGGGAATACGTTAACCTTAGGTTTGCGGAACGTAATCTTCTACTATGACAATTTACTTAGTATAGTGTTTTTCAACTAGGACTCTATTAGGATTATAGAAAGCTAATACTTCTCCTTTCTAACTTGCAATCTGAATTTAAGTACACGAAAACAGTTGCATTGTGCAGAAGATTGATCAGACCTTTGACTGCCGGCGAAAAATGGATTGAGCGATAAAGTGCAACAGGAGTTACCATGGAGATGAAAGTATTACGGTAAGTTAATACGTAGTGCGTGGCGGTGCAGAGAGTGCATTACACATATCAAAGGAGCCATTAATTGTGAGAAAGAGTTATTTGAGAACCAGTAGTGAACGTGAATCGTCAAGGGAAATTTCAATGTAGTAAAAAGTCGAATTCTGATATTTTTTTATGAAGACGATGTAATATTCAAGTTCTTTGGTTACATGATAGGCAGCCCTAAATTAACAACAGAATGTCGTCTCAAAAGTTATCCAAAGAGCCATCAAATTCCTAATTTTGCTGCGTAAGTAGAGAATGATCAACGTAACCTGCTTACTGATAGTTAACAGGGAGAAGACTGGTTTGCGCAAGCGTTCACAGACGTGAGAAGCACAATTGGATATTTTTATTCATATCTGTCAACGTTTCCACACCTAACACAAATGAATACTGTGTTCTACAAAACTGAAATGAACACTTGACCCGAGGTGCTACTTCTTCAGAAACTTGAATCAAAGATAATATGTCCTGCAAGTGATTCACCTGTGGAATAGCGTTCTAAGCCAAGAGTACATAGTGATTTCAATCAAGTAAATGTAGCAGCATAGCGAGACAGCAGCAGAGAAGCCTAGCGGTGTAGCCCACGTCGCGCGCACAGCCATGATTTATTATGGAAATTTGATAATGTTTTGTTTTGTCGGTCTCAATTTCATGAATACACAATCTTTGCTGCAGTGGTTACCGGTTTCGGGTCGACATACCCGCTTTCAAACAAGACTCCTTGTTATTTACCATAACTAGTCATACAGTACTGTGCCAAAGGGAACGAATTGCTTTTGTACAGGAAGTCACACTGAATGCAGAAAGTACTCACATTGGCTCAAATGGTTCAAATGGCTCTGAGCACTATGGGACTTAACATCTATGGTCATCAGTCCCCTAGAACTTAGAACTACTTAAACCTAACTAACCTAAGGACATCACACAACACCCAGCCATCACGAGGCAGAGAAAATCCCTGACCCCGCCGGGAATCGAACCCGGGAACCCGGGCGTGGGAAGCGAGAACGCTACCGCACGACCACGAGATGCGGGCTACTCATATTGATAAGTTAGCCTATATCTGCTGTTACATCAGAACATCCTGTGGTACAATTGTGCAAGAAAATGCTATCCTCTTGTGAACAATGTGACCGATATAGTATATTTAGAGCCTTGAAACTTACATGTGAGTACGCATATCCCGCAGATCGGGTGACAGGCTAGTACTGACTATACAAGAATAGGCTTGCTGGAGGAATGAGAGACTGTACATAAGAAATAAAATGACGACTGAGATGTAGAAAGTGAAGAAGAAGTTTTTGCAACTGAGATGGAAGATAAGATACCACGAGACGAATTAGACATAGCAATTAAAGACCTAAGTTAAAACAAGGCACTTGGGGTACACGACATTCCCGCAGAATTTTTGATATCAGTGCGAGAACATTCCATGCCAGCCCTGTGCCAAAAGTTATGCATGATATATTTTGTTGTTGTGGTCTTCATTTCAATTGCTGATTTGATGTAGCTCTCCGTGCTACTCTATCCTGTGGGGACCTCTTCATTTCAGAATAACAAATGCAAACTAGCAAACTACATCCTTCTGAATCTGCTTACTGTATTCATCCCTTGGTCTTCCTCTACAATTTTTACCCCCCACACTTACCTCCAACTCTAAATTGGCGAACCCTTATTTCCGAATGTGTCCCATCAATCGGTCCCCTGCTTAGTCAAGTTGTGTCACAAATTCCTTGTCTCCCCAATTCTATTCAGTGACTCCTCTTTAACTACGTGTTTTACCCATCTAAGTTTCAGCATTCTTATGTAATGCCACATTTCAAAAGCTTCTATTCTCTTCTTGTCTAACCTGATTATCGTCCATCTTTCACTTCCGTACGTGGCTACACTCTAAACAAACAACTTACATAAAATACTTCCTATCTCTTAAATCTACATTGGATGTTAACAAACTTCTCTTCCTCAGACATGCTTTTATGGCCATAGCCAGTCTACATTTTATATCCTTTCTACTTTGGCCATCATCAGTTATTTTATTTCCCAAATAGTAAAACCTATCTACTGATTCAAGTGTCTCGTTTCCTAATCCGATTCCCTCAGCATTGCCTGATTTAATTTGATTACATTCCATTATCCTTGTATTGCCTTTGTTGCTGTTCATCTTATATCCTGCTTTTAAGACACTGTCCATTCCGTTCAGCTGCTCTTCCAAGTCTTTTTCTGTTTCTGATAGAATCCAATGTCATCGGCAAACATCAAGGTTCCTTCTCGTTGAACTTTAATTCCTACTCCAAACTTTTCTTTGGTTGCCTTAACTGCTTGGTCAATCCACAGACTGAGTAACATTGAGGATAGGATACAACATTGTCTCACTCCCTTCCTTGTCCCTTGACTCCTATAACTGATGTAGAAACTGTAAATAGCCTTTCAATCCATGTTTTTTGTCCGTGTTACCTTGAGCATTTCAAAGGTGGTATTTCTCAACGTTGTCAGAAGCTGCCTCTAACATGGTATAAACATAGGTTTGCCTTTCCTTAACTTGTCTTCCAATAAGGGAAACTCGCCATCACACCTCCCTCAGATTTAGTGGTAAGATGGCCCAGTGGAGAGCCTGTCAAAAACTAAACGGAGATCAAGCATGAAAACAGAAAGAAGGTGTACTGAATGTGAAAAGAAAGAAGGAAAATCGAGAGAGTGAACAGTCTAAGCTTATAGATTTGAAACATTTAGCGCATCTATGGAGCTGCAGCGTCGTGATTACGTGGCCACGGTGGTGGGCTCCATTTTTTTTTTTTTTTTTTTTTTTTACAAAATTATGAACTGTCCGTCTGGTCATTGACGTATCTGTTTGCTGTATTCAAATCTGTGTCCGTATCGTGGTTTAATGTCCGTTTGCAAGACCGAGGTGTAAAGAACGAACCTCCAGAAGCACGTGCCTCCTATTTGTTATACACCACATGTTATGACTCTTGCGCTCCGTTGTGAAAGTTTTGATTCTTGAATTCCATTGTTGCAGTATAGTTCACACCCGTTTATTAGTTGTTTTCCTTTCTGTGAGCGGTCTATGGGACATTTACTTGCGGCAGCAATATGTTCTTACCACATGAATGATATTCTGTAACCACTGTGGAGTAGCAATTGCCAAGACTGCAGAAGGAATCAGGAACGTCAGTAACCACACGTAAAGTTCATAATTTTGAGAAAAAAATGAAACGGCCCACGAAGGTGATTTCAATACGGATCTCTCACTTCGCAGTCCTACTACACAACCACGACGCTGTGGGTATTGATGCTTGCTCAATGTTTCATGTGTTGAGCTTGGACCCTCACTGCACCTATTTTCCCTCTTTTCTTAACAGTTCACTACACCTTCTTCGCCGGCCAGTGTGGTCGAGCGGTTCTAGGCACTTCAGTCCGGAACCGCGCTGCTGCTACGGTCGCAGGTTCGAATCCTGCCTCGGGCATGGATGTATGTGATGTCTTTAGGTTAGTTAGGTTTAAGTAGTTCTAAGTTCTAGGGGACTGATGACCTCAGATGTTAAGTCCCATAGTGCTTAGAGCCATTTGAACCATTAGAACACCTTCTTCCAGCTTTCATGCTTGATTTGTGTTCAGTTTGTGACGGGCTATCCATTGAGCCATATTAGCACTAAATATAAGGGTGGGTACGATGGGGAGCTTTCCTTGTAAGATAAGTCGTAGGGTCAATATTGCCTCGCGTATTCCTACATATCTTTAAAATCCAAACTGATCTTCCCTGTGGTTAACTTCTAACAGCTTCTCCATTCTTCTGTAAAGAATTCGCGTTAGTATTTTGCAACAATGACTTATTAAACTGATAGTTCTGTAATTTTCACACCTGTCAACCACTGCTTACTTTGGAATAGGAATTATTACATTATTCTTGAAGTCTAAGGTTATTTTGTCTGTCTCACGCATCTGACACAGCAAATGGTATAGCTTTGTCATGGCTGTCTCCTCCAAAGCTATCAGTAGTTCTGATGTGATGTCGTCTTCTCCAGGGGACTAGTTTCGACTTAGGCCTTTCAGTGCTTCTTCCAGTATCATATCTACCACGTCATCTGCATTTATGTCCTCTTCCATTTCTATAATACTGCCAGTAACTTAATTTCCCTTGTATAGACCCTGTACATTTTTCTTCAACCTTTCAGCTTTTCCTTCTTTGGTTAGGAATGGTTTCCCATCTGAGATCTTGATATTCATATAGCTGCTTCTCTTTTCCCCAAAAGTCTCTTTAATTTTTCTCTAGGCCGTATATATTTTTCCCCAAGTGAAATATGCTTACATTTGTCCCCTAGCCATTCCAGCTTAGCCAATTTGCTTTTCCTGTCAGTTTCATTTTATAAACGTTTGTATTCCATTTCGCCTGCTTCATTTACTGCATTTTTATATCTTCTTCATTTAGCATCTCCTGTCTCATCTAAGGATTTCTAACAGGTCTTGTCTTTTCCTTATTTGATCCCCCGCTGCTTTCACTATTTCGTCTCTCAAAGCTACTCATTCGTATTCTAATGTATTACGTTCCCATTTTCCAGTCAATTTTTCCCTAATACTTCCTCTGAAATTCTCATGAATTTCGGGTTCTTTCGACTTTTCCGGGTACAATTGCCTTTATTTCCTACCTTTTTGCAGTTTCTTCAGTTCTAATCTACACAAACACTAAATTGTGGTCAGAGCAGACATCTGGCCCTGGAAATGTCTTACAATTTAAAATCTGCATCCTAAAACTGTGTCTTACCATTAAAATAACAATCTGGAACCTTTCAGTGTCGCCAGATTTCTTCCACGTATACAACATACTTTCATGATTATCAGACCAAGTGTTAGCGATGATTAAATTACGCTCTGTGCAAAATTCATCCAGGCAGTATCCTCTTTCATTCCTTTCCCCCATTCGAGAATCACTCACTATTTCTCGTTCTCTTTCTTTTCCGACTATCGGATTCCAGTCTGCTATCACAATTGCAAATGAAGTCCCATGCTTCTTGACAGAGCGTCGGGGAACGATGCAGGAGATCCGCACCGCCGTACTACCAAGGTCCTAATGAAGGTGGTTTGCCGTATCCTTCATCAGACCGTAATGGGGATGAATGATGATGATGAAGACGACACAACAACACCCAGTTATCTCGGGGCAGGTGAAAATCCCTGAATCCAGTGGGAATCGAATCCTGGACCCCGTCCTCGGGAAGCGAGATCGCTACCTTAAGATCACGAGCTAGGGACCCTATCACAATTAGATTTTCATATCCTTCTACTATCTGAATAATTTCGATTATCTCATCGTACGTTTCCCGCGCCCGGGTTCCCGGGTTCGATTCCCGGCGGGGTCAGGGATTTTCTCTGCCTCGTGATGACTGGGTGTTGTGTGCTGTCCTTAGGTTAGTTAGGTTTAAGTAGTTCTAAGTTCTAGGGGACTGATGACCATAGATGTTAAGTACCATAGTGCTCAGAGCCATTTGAACCATCGTACGTTTCTTCAGCTTCCTCATCGTCTGCGAAGTTAGTAGGCATTTAAACTTGTAATACTATCGAATTCCAGTGCCCCTCACCGTTAGATTTTCATTTCCCGTAACTATCTGAATAATTTTTTTATGTGATCACACATTTCTTCAAGCACTTCATCACCTGCGAAGCTAGTAGGTGTATATAGTTGTACTACTGTGGTAAGTGTGGGATTCGTGTCTATCTTGGCTACGACAATGGGTTCACTGCGCTATTCATAGTAGCTTACTCGCATTTCGATTTTCTTATTCGTGACTTTGTATTTGTAAGTCTACATTAATCTGACTAGAACTCCTGTTCCTCCTGCCACCGAACCTCACTAATTCCCACAACACATAACAGCTAATTCATTTCCCTTATTAACTTTTGTAACCCAACTACCCGATTAAGGGACACAACGTACTACGCTTCGTTTCTTAGAACGCAGGTTTTGTTCGTCATAACGATGACATCCTCCTGAGTAGTTCCGCACGGATATCCGAATGGGGGACTAGTTTGTTCAAATGGTTCAAATGGCTCTGAGCACTATGCGACTTAACTTCTGAGGTCATCAGTCGCCTACAACTTAGAACTAATTAAACCTAACTAACCTAAGGACATCACACACATCCATGCCCGAGGCAGGATTCGAACCTGCGACCGTATCGGTCGCTCGGTTCCAGACTGTAGCGCCTAAAACCGCACGGCCACTCCGGCCGGCTGACTAGTCTGTCTCCGGAATGTTTTACCCAAAAGGATACCGTCATCATTTAATCATACGGTAAAGCTGCAGGCCCTTGGGAAGAATTACGCCTGTGGTTTACCCTTACTTTGTGCACTTCGCAGTACCAGCACAGCAAAGCTGTTTGGTTGGTGTTAGAAGGCCAGATCAGTCAATCATCCAGACTGTTGGCCCTGAAACAACGGAAAAGGCTGTTTCCCCTCTTGAGCAACTATAAGTTTGTGTGGCTTCTCAACAGCTACCCCTTTGTTGTGGTTACACCTACGGTACAGCTGTCCCTATCGCTGAGACACGGAAGACACTCCACGGACGACAATGTCCATGGTTCGTTGGGATGGTGGAGAGGGGGGGGGGGGGAAGGGCAAGGTAAATAAGACATGCAAAATACTGTCAGACATCAAGCATAACATAATAATACCAGCTCCAAAGGCAACATGTGCGGACAGGTGTCAGTATCATCGAACCATCCGTTAACTAAACATGGTTATAAAAAATGATACGAATTACTTACAGATGAAGATCAGCTACAGCACTCGCCCTAGAAGTCTTAGATTACGAGGGTATTTTATTTTTAAGTTTTTTACAGATTATTCGTTATTGCCATATAAAGTCAGGTCTTCCAGATTTGCAGTAAGTACAGCTTCTATACAGAGTGAACGTTATAAAACCACCAAACTCCAGGGGAGATTTCCTAGCTGGAAATTGAGGAAAAAATGTCTTATAAATATGTGTCCGAAAATGGACAGTGTGCGTGCACAGAGAGCAAATGGTTCCGAAACACAGTACAGAGGTGCACGGCATCCACGTCATAGCAGACGTTCAAAGCGGTTCCCTGGGATGCAGTGCCAGTTCTGGTAAAGATTGCCTCGTCGTAAAAGGAAACTGCTGACAGAAATCTCCTAATCGTGATTGCATTCTGTTTGTTCAGTATGATTAAAACCACTTTTAAGTAAAGACATCAATACCAATTGTTGAAATTTTATTGTTACTTGCTGAGTGAATGTATCTATAGCATTCTCAGTCCCGCCACCCCTCTGGGATCCGAACAGAGATTTGCGAAGTAAATTTTCTCTACTAAAATGTGAGACGACTCCTGAGTACACTAATTCTTCTAGCATTTCAGAAAGAGACGTCAGTAAGGAAATTTGACAATAATTATTAAAATATTCCTTGTCACCTTTCTTATAGAGCGGTTTAACAAGTGCGTATTTTAATATATGTGGATAAAATCCCTGTTACAGTGATGTATTTTTTCCAAAGACATAACTTATTAAGTTTGAACAACTTTTCAGGACTTTGAATTTCCATCAGCACTGTGTGAGCTTTCGTTGTTTAGATTTTTTATAATTCTGCAAATTTCTGTGAAGGATGATGATGCTAGTTAACAACGTTGTCCTACAAAGTAAGTACTAGAGGTTTGTTAACACGTTGAGGGATATTTAAAGAAATTAATAAATTAAGCAGTGCCCATTTAGTTGCTCAGGAACGAAACGCATTACCTCCGGACACTAAAGGAAGAAAACATTCAGTTCCGGTTGAAAATAAGTTTTCGAGCTTCAATGGCTGTATTCAAAAAAGAGATGTTTAGTTCCTGCTCCCCAAGTACTTCAGCCAGCTCTCTATGGTTTGTAACCTCAACTCTTCAACAGACCTTTAAGTGCTGGAGAAGCTTCAGGGGGTTCGTCATTAGCAACTGGAAACAGCATGGTTTCTATTGCCATTTTCTTGGTACATCCATTCAGACTTTGAATGCTGTTCTTTGAATGAAATCAACAAAGTCCGTGAAGCTTCGCAACAGATGAAAAATAGCTGTATATTGGGATGTTGCTTATCATCTCAAGTTTCTACATACAGTCGTCGATATGCCGTTCCTATTTGATACAAGCATCTTTGCTATCATTAAGCCATTCTTTCCCAAAAAATATTTTACCATCAATGTTAGTCCGTAAGAGTTTACACGATGCGGGAAAGCAGAGTAGCATCACTGATCAACAGAAGCTGTGAGCTGGAGCGTCACGTGTGTTCACATGGCCCAGCTGCTGAGAACACTTCTCGACAAAAGCACGTACCCGTGTCCGAATCTCCGTGTCGCATACAATTTCGTTTCACCTCACTTCCAACTATAAAGTGAAATATTCATCTGACAGATTCACTTCAAGATAAACTTTTGTAACCATGTATTAGAAACAATTCTTTGAAGAGATTCTTTATTTTACTTTTTAAGGCTTTACAATAGAACCCTTCTCGATATTTACACATAATAAATGTCTCATTACATCAAGGAAATACATGCTGCGTCATGTGACAGGTGTGTAATAATAAATACTCTATTTATCCAAGAACATGACAACAGATCCCGCTAACTGAAAAACGTTAGCTGTTTATTGGAGTTTTTAGACACCGGACAATAAGACAGTGATCAAACCATTATTTCTTTGAAACTGTGGGAGTAAAATAAGAAAACAAGCAAATTGTTCTATACAAAACAGTAAGGATGTTTTATCACGATATTCATGATTACGGCTATAACACAATGCAAACAAAAAGTGTTAGCTTCAGCAAATTTTGTTATTAGTTTAAATACTTTCGTGGTTACTGCCGTATTAACATGAGCATCAACATTCAAATACTGCTAGTCAAAAATGTGCGTTGCAGTCTCCCTGTATTTGTAAATACTATGTATGACGGAGAGGTGGAAGCACTTGGTGCCAAAAATCCATGCGCTCTTCGTCAAGCGAGCTGTCCAACTTGAGCTCAGTGTCTATGTCCAAGTAATACTGGTCTGACTCCGTGTATGGCTTCCACGTCGTTGTAAGCTGCATTGTCGTAATAGGCGTTGGATCTCTGTAACAGAAGTACAGCGTTTGTCACCTAAAATGCTATAAGCATGAGATTTGTCACACATTGACTGAAGTAGGAGTGTGTGGACTTCCCACTTAATCAAACACACGAAAGAACTAGAATATTTCATGGAGTAATTAACTGTTGTAACTGATTGTGATGATGTATTGATCTTCACGAGTGCCAGTGTGAAGGATAATATTCACAAAATATAGGAACACGTAAGTTTTTTTTTAGAGCCGAAGTCTAAACAGATAATTACACGTTTTGTGTCCATAACTGAATAGATCACACGTTAAAAATAGTGATCCATATAAAAAATACAGGGTAGAGGGTTAAATATAACATTATTTGGCTTCACCAGTGCCATTATATTTCTCTCGTTTGGATGGAGGAGTTTGTGAGTGCCAGATTACCTGCTGGCTGAAGTTAATGAACGCGGAATAATTCGGCAAGAGAAAGTGTGCACTGAGCTTACATACACGGAATACAATCGCTGTGGAAGTCATGATGCAGACTTTTAATAAGTACGACAGGCACTGGTGTTTGGTGGAAAAAGTTGAGGATAAGGCAGATTTTTGCACGGAGATACTGCAAGTGGTAAATCCTGAGAAGAAACGATTTTTAATGTACTAAATGACTCATACCTCTACAGAGAGGCCATATCGCTGACTTTCACAAAAATAAGTGTGGGATAAAGGCACTCAGCTACTTGCCATGAACAAAACGAAACATTATGAGTATAGTAAAACAGCTACTTGTGACTTAGAAGGGTTTAACAGCGCGATACGTGTTTTCAGTTATTGACGGTTTCTGACATTCCCTCTGGAGAATCCCCATATAGACGTTGTATGTTTTCACAGACAGAGAAACTTTACTTCTTGGCAGTGCCATACTGGACAAAGTTCGGAAACTAGTAAGATACATGAAGAACAGCTCCATTATGTAAATACTAGTATTTCACTTCTAAAGCCGCTGAGGTACGTAATAGCTACTTCATTTATACAGTTATCACAATATCTACATCCACATCATCTTCGATAGATATACCAGGAATAAGAAGTCGCTGTTTCATAAATATGTGTTCATTCTCGAACGACATCTACATCTTTGTACTGTGATTTGTTCCAAAGGTACAGTTTATTGCACAGTATATTAAGGTTTATTTGGTTACATTTGAATGCGGAGAATGGGTAGAAAGATGTCTTGACTTCTTTTTATGTGCTATTATTACTCTAATTTTATTTTTTCGATCTCTAAGACATCGATTCTTAGTGGGCTGTGGATTTTCACAGGTGCTGTCTGAAAGTCAGCTTTTCGAACTCTCTTGGTACAGATATACAACGAATAATTATGGTCTTTCTCCAATGGTCTGCCAGCTGAGACTTCTCAGCATATCTGTTATATATTGCTGCAAGTCGAAACAAGCCTCTGACCATTAGCGCCTCCCTTGCTCGAATGCACTCTATGTCTACTGTCAGTTTCATACTGTATGAGCACCTGCTGCACAATTATATTTCAAACAATCCTTCATGGAGACAAACTGCAGTTTCTCAGAAACCTATAAATACATCGAAGCCTGGAAGTCGCTTTTCGAACAATTAAGCCTACTGATCGCTCCATATCGTATCTCGTACCTCGAAAGCGTTTGTAGGAAATAACAAAGTGATAGGGACTCAGTCATGTATTCAAAGGCTGTTATATCTGAAGGAACAGGCACTGCGACGACTACAGCTGCTACGAAATACATGAAATGTATTCACAGTTGCGAATAAGGACATACTTCAACTTTCTTATGAAATGACGACATTGAAAATTTGTGCCGGGCTGGGACTCGAATCCAGATTTTCCGCTTGTCTCTAGCGATGGCCTCAATCACTTCAGCTATCCGTGCACGCTTCATGGGGAGACCCAAAACTTCCATATATCGTCGTCCATGTGTCTGCAACTTGCACTCGTACGCTCATTATGCATATTCCCGTACGAGGGAGACACATTAGTGGAAATTCGTATTCCCAGTGTCAGCAGATAAATACAATATTGGTTGCAGTGCATGTAAGTCCGAAGGAACAATCGCTGCTGTGACTCCAGCTGTGTGCGACTGATCCCGGCGGAGGTTCGAGTCCTCCCTCGGGCATGGATGTGTGTGTTTGTCCTTAGGATAATTTAGGTTAAGTATTGTGTAAGCTTAGGGACTGATGACCTTAGCAGTTAAGTCCCATAATATTTCACACACATTTGAACTTTTTTTTTTTTTTACTCCAGCTGTCATCAAGAACACGAAAGGTATTTGCAGTTGTGAATAAGGACAATCTTCAGCTGTACAATGAAATGATGAGACTGGAAATTTGTGTCGGTCTTGGACACTGGAAATTTGTGGCACCAGGAGTTGCCTTAACCACTTCGGCTACCCGAGCACGTTTCTCAGCCAGACGCAAACATCCATATCTCGTCACCCATGTGTCTACAGCCTGCACACGTGGATTCATTATGTATATTCCCGTACAGGAGCGACATTTTAATTCATAGTCGCTTTTATCGGTATCAGAAATGAATGCATGGCAATATCGAATTTCTCCTCCAATACTGGACAAGCGACTTTCAATTAAAATGTCTCCCCCGTACAGGAATGTACATAATGAATGTTTGGGGGCAACTTGTAGAAACATGGGCGACGACACATGGAAGCCTGGGCCTGGCCGTAAAGTAAGCACAGGCAGCTGAAGTAGAAAGCGACTACTCGTGACAAGTGGGAAATCCGAGTTCGAGTTCGGGTTCAGCACAAACTTTTAGTGACGTCATTCCATTATACAGCTGAAGTCTGTGCATATCCGCAACTGCGAATACATTTCCTCCATCACTACTTGTTCACAGTCTTTGAACCTGCGTGGTGTTCTTCCTGTTTGAAACCAGATATTACTGCAAATTTTTGAGTAAATATTTCTCGCCGTTACATCATCTGTATAATGTCTCAGATTACAAATATTCGCTGAATCATCACTGAGTAGTATGAATAATAATGACGCTATCACACTTACCTGTTAATCACGGGATCTTACTTCTGTGTTTGTAAATTACGCTTCATCCAGAATAGTCTGTTGTATTTCGAAGGCAGTCTGTGCATAGCGCGAACAACGTCTGATACCGTTCTATATCTATTTATGGGTGCTTCTGAAAGGGAGCCTTTACGGAAGGGAAGCAAGAACAATGGTTCTCGAAAACTGGCATCTTTGCATACATCACGTTTTATTTCTCATTGTAACGCACGGTGTGCAAAGCCGCCTAGGTGTTGCAGCCCTTTCCCATTACGGTAGTCGATTGAGCCATTTTCCGGCGGCCGGGTGAAAGGGATATTTTCGGCCTGAGGAGGAAGGGCTGGATTTTTCCTTCTAAACAGTTGCTTTTTCATGGAGAATAATTTCCCCTTCACATCCGTTGAAGAAAGCGCTCTAAGCGTCCTGTTAGACTGCAGCATCTTTCAGGATCGCTGGAAGCAAGAGCAGGGGAATGACCACTGACAATTCAGATGGTTCAAATGGCTCTGAGCACTATGGGACTTAACATCTGAGGTCATCAGTCCCCTAGACTTAGAACTACTTAAACCTAAATAACCTAAGGACATCACACACAGCCATGCCCGAGGCAGGAATCGAACCTCCGACAGCAGCAGCTGCGCGGTTCCGGACTGAAGCGCCTAGAACCGATCGGTTACAACGGCTGGCACTGAAAATTCCTTCTTTTGCTTCTGTTTTCTGATTTTCTGAAAGAATTATACCGGGCGATCAGAAACAACCTGAAAGGATTGTAAGAGTGTTGCAGAGAAATAATTGTTAAGGAAAAAATTGTTACGTTACGCCATTTCCGAGTTAAAGAATAAAGTTAAAGTTAGTCAGTCAGGCCTTCGCGCAAAAATTCAAGCTGCCCTCCAGAATGATTGGTGTCCGTTTTTTTCATACAATTGATGATAGCGCGCGAGAATGCTCGGTATTTTCCTCGGGTTCGATCCTTACTCCCGTCCCATGTCCAGATTTTGTATTGCTCTCTTGTTCGGTTTTAGGGAACCAAACGAAAAACAGGTATTGCGACCCCTCTCTGGCGGTCCCCCTGTATTTGAGAGCGCAATTGCCAGAATGGCTGACTTCAGTGCTAATTAGCTCGGAAACGGCGCAGCGTGTAGGACTTTTTTCTTAATAATCATTTCCGATCACGAAAAGTTGATGTCGGCATTCAGGGGTGCTAAGACTTGGGCGGAATTTGTGTCTTAGAGTGGTTATCAGTTCGGAGTCTTGGAGTCATTGATCCTTCGTGATCAACGGAAGTACGTTTTCCGTATGGAAAACAGACAACACATTCGATACCGTGCATGGGGGTCGATTACCGCTTAGGCTTTTTCTGTTGTTCTCTGTGTGTGTTGCGGAGCAGTAAGTTAAGAGTTCAGAAGAAAAGTGTAGCCAGTAGTTATCTGTATAGTACGGGTTTAGCGAACGAGACAGCCTTCCCTTCGGTTAATTCTGGTCAATAAATATCACTGTTTTCTGGGCATATCGGAGAGCGACGTTTTTGAATGAGCTTCCTCCCTCTTGATTTTGAACTGTGTTCTCGTCTGGTAGCTGGTGTAATTATGAACAGCAAGCGCTAATAGGCAGTTGAACGTCGCTCACTGAACTATTAGCAATGAATCTTTCCCATCCATTGGTCGGATCTAGGAATCTTACCTACAATTAGTTAGGTAGCAACACGGCTTTTAATTATTGACGTGGAGTTGGGAGAAGAATAAACCAGTTGCATTGGTTAATGCGAGGCCGGCGACCGTTCTTTAATTATTTTCAATAGTGTGGCTGTGACGTGGCACACGCCACGGAAGCTTCGAGAACGTAGTAAATGAATGATATTCCTTGGATCCTCTGAGATGTGGAAAGGTGTCAGACATGCTTTTTTAGTGGAATACAAGAGAATATATGAATGGAATGAATTATTTTAAAGCACTTATATGAATTATATGTGGAATAGTTTTGCGAATTTCCTAGAACGTAATAGCTCAGAGTTTGGTAATTTGCTCTGAAACTTCTCAAAATTACCTCCAGCATGTTTTGGAAAGTGGTTGAAAACAAATATACCTAGGTATCTGATGCCTTTTTATCCATTGTAATACCCTTACAGTTTTCACACAATTTGTATTTAGTCCTGGAATTACTTTCTTGAAGCAGTGACCGTTTACAGCACCGGTCGATTCGTAAGACTTGGAATTTTTTAGTTTCAGTATTTTTAAGAAAATGGCACTTTAAGACCTGATGAAATATTTAGAGCCATTAATGATGTTATCTCTTGAAAAGATAACCTTCTTGGAAATGGCAGGAGAATAGATTCTTTCTGGATACGGTATGTCACTGACAGTACATTACATAAATGCAACTTACCCATATTTAGCAAAATTTGTCCACATTCCAACCATTCGATCCCTCGTTTTACCTTCCTCAGAATCCCGATCCAAATTTTGTTTGCTTAAGGTCGTGCGGAAAAGATATTTCAGGTCTTCTCCATGCGCAACTCCTAGAGGGAATACAAAAGAAAGTTGGATTCTATTAATATATCAGTGTGCACTCATAAAGAGATATACGAGGTTGGGTCAAACGAAAACCTTAAATATTTTTTTAAATATTATTTATTGTGCAGAAGTGGTACAAAGCTGTATCACTTTTCAACATAATCTCCCCCATTATCAATGCAAGTCCTCCAGCTCTTACAAAGTGCATAAATTCCCTAAAAAAAAATTCTTTTGGTAGCCCGCGCAACCACTCATGCACCTCGTGGCTTACTTCTTCATCAGAACTGAACTTCTTTCCTCCCATTGCGTCTTTGAGTGGTTCAAAAATATGGAAATCATTTGGGGCAATGTCTGGTGAGTATGGTGGAAGAGGAAGACACTCAAAATGCAGGTCTGTGATTGTTGCAACTGTTGTACTAGGAGTGTGGGGCCTTGCATTGCCATGTTGCAAAAGGACACCTGCTGACAGCAATCCGCGTCGCTTTGATTTGACTGTAGGCCTCAGATGATTTTTAAGGAGATCTGTGTATGATTAACAGGTGACAGTGGTCCCTCTAGGCATGCAATGCTCCAAAATGATGCCTTTTTCGTCCCAAAAGAGAGCGTCATAACCTTCCCTCCTGATGGTTCTGTTCGAAACTTCTTTGGTATTGGTGATGAGGAATGGCGCCATTTATTGCTCACTCCCTTCGTTTCTGATTGGTGGAAGTGAACCCATGTTTCGTCCCCAGCAAAGATTCTTACAAGGAAGCCATCACCTTCTTGTTCAAAGCGCCGAAGAAGTTCTTCACAAGCATCAACATGTCGTTCTTTCATTTTAGGAGTCAGCTGCCGTGGCACCCATCTTTCAGACACTTTGTGAAACTGGAGCACATGATGCACAATGTGGTGTGCTGACACATGACTAATCTGTAAACATGCTGCAATGTCATTCAATGTAACTCTGCGGTTTTCCTTCACTGTGGCTTCAACTGCTGCAATTTTCTGTGGAGTCACAACTCATTGTGCCTGACCTGGACGAGGAGCATCTTCCACTGGAGTCACACCATTTGCGAACTTCCTACTCCATTCGTAGACTTGCTGCTGTGACAAATATGCATCACCGTACTGAACCTTCATTCGTCGATGAATTTCAATAGGTTTCACACCTTCACTACGCAAAAACCGAATAACAGAACGCTGTTCTTCCCTGGTGCAAGTCGTAAGTGGGGCGGCTATCTTTATACTGATACTGTGACGGTATGTGTGCATCTGCACTATGCTGCCACCTACAGGCCATTCTGCACGCTGTTTATAGCACGCTTACCAACTTACAGGATAAAGGCGCGAAATTTCGATTTGTCATTACAAATTTAAGGTTTTCATTTGACTCTGCCTCGTATATAACCTAAAATCTACTTAAATGCTACACAGCATTTACACACCAGAAACACAGGCTGATTTCGTTTATGTACTGTGACTTTCCATCCAGTTAGTTGATATATTCGTTATATTCTACACCAATGCGTCTATGTGGAAACTTCTCCGGGTATTTAAGAATGTATGTAGTTAGTAACTGTCTATCGTACTGAAATCGCACTTACACTCAACATATTTTGTGCAGAATTTGTTCCACAACTCGTAAGCACTCTTTTAAACTAATATTCGTTGAATACCAGTTTAGATCATTTGATCATCTTCAGGCAACACAAAATTATTTACACAAGCCTGCATAGTAACGTTCCTATTGTGCGTCAAATAAATTACTAGCCATTCTGCATCACTGCCTCACTAGTGAGCACCACGATGGGCTTTTCCGAATGCCGCGCTTCACAACCAGAGGGATCCTGCTATGAAATGAAATAGCGCTCGAGACCATCACTCCTGGTGGTCGGGCCGCATGTCGGACGACAGTCAGGTTGGTATCCCACCGCTGTCCGAGGCGTCTCCAGAAAAGTCTTATCTGGTTATAGTTGTTCTATTCGAAACAGGACTGAAAACAAGTCGTCTTCAGTCAGTGACATTCCAGGGCGAAGACGTGTCTGGAGCCACACCAGATGGCGGTGGGATACCAACCTGCCTGCCTCCCTCTATACGGCCAGACAACCAGGAGTGGTGATCTGGAGTGCCATTTCATTTCATAGAAAGATCCCTTTGGTCGTCATCCGCGGAACCCTTACAGCGGCATGTCGACGCTATTGTGCGTCGCATTTTGTTGTCCTTCATGCAAGCCACCCTGGGATTACATTTCAGCAAGATAATCCCAGCAGGCACATGGCGAGAGTTTTATTTCTTGTCTTCATGCTTGCCAAACCCAACATTCGCCAGCAAGGTCACTGCATCTCTCCCAAATTGAGAGAGTTGGGAGCATCATGGGCAGCGTCTTCCAGCCAGTTCGAATTTTGACGATTTAACGCATCAGTTGGACAAAATTTGGCATAGTATCCCTCAGGAGGATATCGAACAGGTCTGTCAGTCAATGCGAGCCGAATAAGTGCTTGCTTAAGGGCCGTATTACAAGCAACCATTCCAAAATACTCTGTTTGATTTTTTGCTGTGGCGCTAAAATAATATCTGTCAAGCGTTTTTCATTCAAAGATGCATTATTTGATAACGCCAGCTGATTAATGCTTCAATCACAGGATTCCGAGGAAGCTCATATTTCCTCTTCTTCAGAGGCTTCTTTTTGCACTGTACTTACTTCTTAATGTTGTTTGTGGGTAATTATAAATTCCATTTCGAGATTTCCATAGAGGAAGTAAGACACAAAAATATTTCGTATGTACACTTTTCCTTCTTACCCACTGCAGTTCTGTGTTCTATGTAACGGTTTTTAAATTAACTCTACCCCTCAAACAGTTTTGTTTCCTGTCGCAAAGCCCAACGCGTTACCTGGAGATATAAGGAAAGGATTTAGAATTCGCACAAATTTAAAAAAAAATTAAAAGCTACGTATACCACTCACTATTCGATTACCAAAACGGTGTCTGGAATGTAGACGGAGGTGAAAAGAAGTAATGGGATAGCGATATGCCCATATGTAGATGGCGGAAGTATCGTGTACAAATTTTCAACTTGCGCCATTGATATAATTCAATGCCTACTGGTAGCTAATAAATTTAGTTCATCTGTGTCTTAAAGTGTAATGGCTGCAGGATCAAAATGATGTCTAGGAAAGGACACTACCTATAAATAATTAAGCTGAAGACGGTCACTGATTCCTTCAGTGCAGACGGACACCAAGCTCGAACTCTTACCGGAATGGGCGAGATGTTGTGAGTAATGAGGCTAAGGAGCAGGGGTGCTATCAGTAATGTGCGGTATCAGTTGAGAATTTGGGTCTGACGGGAGGTGAACTAGGGTAGTCCGTGCGCTTCTGGTGACCACTTTGTCTGGAAGGCGCAGTGCTCAAACCACCTGCCCAGTGAACAGGAGACCCGATTTTCAACCCTGGTCCGGCACAAATTTTTAACTTGCCCCGTTCAGTGCACACTAATGTCTTTCACTCTTTCGTTACATAATCTTCCTTCGTTCTAACACACCACATAAAAGGTAAGTACAGAATCGGTATGGCAAACAGGCAAAATCGCCGTGAGCATTGAGGAACTCATCCCACCGACGCACCAGAGTGAAGATATGCGTTTGGCAGAACACCGCATTCAGCTGCGTGACGAAGTCCGGAAGTGCCTGCTACATGTCCTCGTCCGACAGGATTCGTCGACCCTCCAACGCCTTTTTAACAACCCGAAGGCATGATAATTGCATAGGGAGGGATCAGGACTACAGCGCACGTGCTCCAGTGTCCCACTTGAGTTGGTGCAGCTTCTGCGTTGCGGCGTTTGCGAAATGCGGACGTGCGCTATGATCAAGGAGCATCACCGTTTATTGAAGTTTTCGACACATGAATTCTTCATTCGCCGATGAGTGTCTACCGGAGTTTGTTTATCGGCAGCCAAGATAAGAATAACCAAACGTTGGTCCAGTTTGGACGCATTTGCTAATAACATCGTCATACTCGTAGTTCGCGTTTTCGCATTTACCGCAGGCACTCCAAAAGTCAAGAACGCAATACTAATTCCTTGGTTACATCGGAGTGGCTCTAAATTGCATATACGCTGCAGCAACGCCCTAGAGAAAACATTTTTTTAATCGCGCCTTATACTGTATGAGCCATCCTTTCAACATCATCGTACATAGTAAGAACCTGAGGCCAATTTGTATATAATCACTTCACAATGAGCATAGAGCTAGCGTGTTTCAGAAACTATTACTCTCTGTAACTGATACGTTTAACATTGAATCCTTTGTTTATAATTGTTTGTTTACATCCTGTGGATTCTAGCGTTTAGCTAATTATACGGACGAAATTTACCAATTTCGCCCATTGATAACGAAGGTGAATCACGTGTAAATAATTTGTAGTTGGTATTATTTGAAACTTTGTAGCTGATACTACCTGGTTCGTCTGGCACTGCGCTGTTGGGTCCTTTGAATGAGAACCGGTAATAGCGAACAGATTCATGGGATACCATAGCCATTATCCTAACTACAGTGTCCACTGGTTCTTCAAAAAACAGGTCCGACAGTAGCTGAAATTAAAATACAGAAATGAGAAAAATGGTTCAAATGGCTCTGAGCACTATGGGACTCAACATCTTAGGTCATAAGTCCCCTAGAACTTAGAACTACTTAAACCTAACTACATCACACACACCCATGCCCGAGGCAGGATTCGAACCTGCGACCGCAGCAGTCCCGCGGTTCCGGACAGGAATGAGAAAAACAATATAAATATTCGCTTTATCGTTTATATATTGATGTGTGAGACGACTGAGTTGATAAATAAAGATATTAAATGTTGTCAAAAAGAATTTGATGTGCATGAGACAGAACGTCACGTAAGAGGCATGCAACCGTATTATAAATTTGAAGTTTTTTGATTTACACCCTTTTTTACTCGTGATTTTCCATCTACGTCGGCCCCCACCTTTATTTTTACTTATTGAGATATCTATCATTCGTAAATAATGTATATATGATCATGTAAATCTAATCTAGACTACATTTTATTATCATTTTGTTAATGTATATGCATTTTGCAATGTTACATGTTTATCTGGACCTTGCCAACATTTTACCTTCGTTCAAATTTTGGCATACATAAACGCTAATGTGTCTTTACGTTTCGCAACACAGTTACATCTGCTGATTTATTTATGCTTCTTGTTCAAATGGTTCAAATGGCTCTGAGCACTATGGGACTCAACTTCTGAGGTCATTAGTCCCCTAGAACTTAGAACTAGTTAAACCTAACTAACCTAAGGACATCACAAACATCCATGCCCGAGGCAGGATTCGAACCTGCGACCGTAGCGGTCTTGCGGTTCCAGACAGCAGCGCCTTTAACCGCACGGCCACTTCGGCCGGCATGCTTCTTGTTACTCACTGTAAAAAAAAAAAAAGAAAAAAAAAGTATTCATTTCCGTTATAGTACATGTAAGAAATAAACA
Organism: Schistocerca nitens; assembly: GCF_023898315.1. NCBI lineage: Eukaryota > Metazoa > Arthropoda > Insecta > Orthoptera > Acrididae > Schistocerca > Schistocerca nitens. The sequence goes on from NC_064615.1 coordinate 732,755,790, forward strand.
TTTAATTGTGCACCTTTGCCTCCTGCTTTTCAAACGCTTAAATTTAGCTATATGTACTCTGTTTTACTAGATTAACATTTTTGAAATGTAATGCATAATGATTTTCAGTTTTAGGTAATATGACATGACTACTGTGCCTTCCGGCATCCTCCGGATTTCATTTTTATGTTCATTGTAGTCCTCTTGCTTTGGCTATTTGTAACGATACATTTTAATGTCATTGCTGTATTATTTCCTTATAATATCCATTTTTATATGTGCATTTGATCTGTGGAGCTACCTTTTGCTATAACCCACGCCACCATGTGACCATTTATGTTACCTTCCAAGTAACATCAAGTTAGTTTACTCAGTTTTATTCTGACATGGCTGAACATGAAGCCATAACGTGTGTATGAAGCCCCCTACCTCCTTTCAATCCTGTTCTTTTAAACTATTGTCAGTTTATTAATTTTTAACTAATTTAAATCGGCGTGCTACTCATGACGTTTGTCACCTTACTGCATATATAATGAAGATGAGTTTCCTCGCAACGCCTAAATAAAGATGATTTTCCGAACAGCAAGTGACTAAATTTTTCTCGTGCTACCATAACAGCAGTGTGTAAACAAAATAAAAATTCAAATGTTATGAGTACGTTTCGTGGAAAAAAGATCGAGTAAATTATTATGTGATGTTCTACAGCTAATGGGCTCGATTTACAGAAATTAGGTTATGCTGGAGACTAGTGAGACTTAATTTGGTGGAAATAGTGTAAACAAATGGCTCTGAGCACTTTGGGACTTAACATCTTAGGTCATCAGTCCCCTAGAACTTAGAACTAGTTAAACCTAACTAACCTAAGGACATCACACACATCCATGCCCGAGGCAGGATTCGAATCTGCGACCGTAGCAGTCGCGCGGTTGAAATAGTGTAAACGTCGATATAATGTGTGACAAGGCTGGTCCGGATGACGGATTGAAACAGTAAGAGTTAAGGCGTATATTACGTAATCGGATCACATTTTTGCTAATAATGGACGCGTTATGATGTGAATAAATTGTTGACAGTCAGAATTAAATAAGTACGTTCAAAACTACTTCGTCTGGCTTCCGCAAAATGGTAAAAGTTACTTTCTCTCACAAACATCCCAAAATAAGTTTACATCAGTTGGTCGTGTGTTTTGAAATAGAATGACTTTTTTCATTTGTATTCCCATTAAATTCACTTTCTCTCTTGCGTCAACCTCTGTCTCTCAGAATTTTAATCGCACTCAGTGTCCTAAATTATTTGTTGGACGTATTCAAAATGTTCAGATCAGTGTCTTGCCTCACAGTATCTACCATCTACAGCTCTGTCTGGCACCATGAAAGCTATCTCCTGATTCTTGATATATGTCCTGCGGAAAGCTTCATTTACTATCTAATCAGTGCACTCTGTTTTCAAGATCCTGCTTCTCAAACGTATCTCTTCTGAAACGTTTCGATTCTATTTTTTTCCCGGTCTTTCCACATTCCATGATTCACTTCTATACAGTGCTATGATCCAATATTCGTTTTCAGAAATTTGTTCATCAGATTAATGTCTATATTTGATACTAGAAAAATTATTTTTCCCATTAATGCCCTCTTTGCCTGTGCAAGTCTGATTCTTATCATCACCTTATTGCTCTCATTTAGTGGAATTTTCGTTTCAAGAGAGCAGGATTCCATAACTACATCAAACACTTTGTCCCCAACATAGATATTACGTTTATCTCTGTTGTCATTTCCGGCAACGGCCTTGCCGCAGTGGATACACCGGTTCCCGTGAGATCACCGAAATTAAGCGCTGTCGGGAGTGATCAGCACCTGGATGGGTGACTCGTGGCCTGAAGACGGAGTGATCTGTTGTTATTTCTGCTATTCCCTATTAGTTTCTCCATCTTTGGTTTACTTTCAATCCTCATTCTGGGAGCATTTCACTGTTCATTCTTTTCAACAGTTCTGTTTTCCCGATGATAGCAGTGTCATAGCGAATCATATCCTTTCACCCTGAATTTTAACTTCATTGCTCTACTTTCCCTTTATTTCCGTCATTATTCCACCAATGTACGAAGAAATCTTGTATCGCTGCATCGCCCACTTTTTATTCCTCTATGTTCTTGATCTTACATTCATATTTCTTGCTCTTGTTTCTTAGTATGTTGTATAGTACCTGTATTACTCTATGGCTTACATCTACTTTACTGACAATTTCAAACATTTTGTACCAGTTTTCGTTAATGACCACTTTTTCTAGGTCATCAGATCCTATGAATATGTCTCAATTTCCCATAAGCTGAGCGTTCGTTATCAGGCGCTACGTCAGAACTGACTGACTGGTATCTTTACCTTTCCTGAAGCCAAACTGATTGTCATTTAATAGATCCTCAATCTTCTTTTTCATTCTTCCAAACATTATTTTTGTCAGAAACTTAGTCGCTAATCTTACCGTGCCATAGTTCTTGAATATATTTGCCCTTGATGGTTTCAGGATCGCGTGGCTGTTGTTTCTCCTAAGGTCTGCTGGTATGTTTCTAGTGTCATAGAATCTAGACACCAAGAGTTGTTTGTTTACTCAAGGTTTTGGATACTCTGAAGATATATTATCGCCCTTGATGCCATATTTGATCGTAAATCCTCGAATGCTCTGTTAAACTCTGACTGTAATACTGGATCTTCTACATTTTCTAATCAGACTTCCATTTCATTCTTCTGTTACGTCATCAGACAGTTCCTCGTTGCTTTCTTCACTCGACTCTTTCTGTATGTCCACTCTTTCATCTGTGTCTAAAAGCAGAATTCATTTTGAACTTGTCATGTGACAGCTATGCTTTTGATTCCATCGATAGTTGACGTTTCCGCATGCTAAACCTGTCGTGCCTAAGACCATTTTTTCCGATTTCTCAACATTTTTCCTGCAATCATTTTACTTTAAATTTTCTTTGCTTCAAGTTAATATACTTTCTAACTGACTTAAAACGTTATATTCCTATCTTTCCCTGAATGTTTTTGTATTTCATTCTTTCGTTGATTAGCTGAAGTATTTCTTCTATTAGCCAAGATTTATTCGCAACTACCTTCCTTATATCAACATAGGAGCTTAAGAAAGTAAATTACACGTATCGTCCCACCATGAGACATTTCCACAGCTAGAGTAGCGCATTGTCAAAAAATATCACATGTTCTGGGATTCTTGCAGATACAGTGCTGCCGGGTAAGGATAAAGGTGTATCACAATGTGGGAGGGAAATAGCGTGACAACTGGAAACAACTTCAGAGTTTTAGCAAGCAGGACAGTACGATTCATGTGGGTATAACGTCTAAATCGCACATAGACTCACTCTGAAATTACGGCGATAGGTGGACCAAATGCAATGTTGCGTCTAGTTGTAATGAAATGGTACCGACAAAGTGATGGGCGATGCTAATCGGTAAGTCCAGATATTGCGCCATTTTATTTTCGTATTTTCGGCAGTCTGTAAGAACATCTTGGGGGAGGGGGTTGGAGGAGGGAGGGATGGGTGGGAAAAGGGGGAAGAGATGTTGACGTTCACACAGAGGTTCTCTAATGACTCCGTTACCAATCAGCGGATTTCTATTGTCAATCAACTGAATGATTGGCAGAGCATTGCGACCGTTGTGTACAGAGACTATGTGACTATAATGGAAAACTAGTGCCTTGTCTCTGTGTCACTTTGGAGTGTAGGGAGTGTAGGGCAGCATTCTATAAAAGTTACTTGGCCTGCCTTAATAATGTGTAACTTACATTTTGAAGTTCCATTGTGTATTTGTCTGTCGAGCTTCTGTATGTATTCTTTCCATATTGGAGAATGTTTTAGCTGAATTGCAGTATCTAAAACCTCACAGAACTTCAAATACATGATTTCTTAGTAATTTGTAGCCCACTTCTTTACGCGTTCTCTTAAACTTCAGCCTACTCTTCGTCATCACTAAATAATGTTGTACGCCTATTCCTTTTCCTGTGTTGTCCTTACAATCCAGTATCTAATTTTGCAATTTCTGTCTCACCATGATGTAATCAAGCTGATATCTCCACGTTTTCCAGGTATTTTCCCAGCATACCTCTTCCTCTCTGTTTATTTGCTATTAGTAACTGGAATTTACTGCAGAACTCAGTCGTTCCCCTCTCCCATTCTAACAAATGGGTCCTTTCCCTTCCACAGCGTTAGTCCCTCAGGATTAGTAGATTTTCTTTTCCATTTACACACTAACTTACCTATTGAGCATCCTCCTTCACTGTCTTTCTCTCCTCATACTCTGCCTGTGACATTGGCATCTATACCTGATCTATTGTTGCTTGAGTTAGTTTGCTGTGGATTCAGATAAGTATAATCCTGTCACTAAACCGCTTTCAACGATCCACTCTTTACCTGGCCATCTTATCCATTAGGAATACTATTCCATTTTCTGCTATTGTTAACATTATCCTATATTCATCTGGTCTGAAAGCTGCGTCTCTTTTCCGTTCTTTCAATTTCACTTCAGTGACGCCTAGACTGAAAATTTTTAGATTTTGTATTTTCTTTACCACATTCAGACTTTAGAAACTCCATGTCCCTCCTTGTAGAATATTAAGATTTCGTTGGCTATTACATATTTTCCTTGCACTGGAGGCCATGAACCTCTGCCCGTTGCTCCACCCTCTTTGCAAGGCCGTTGGCAGAATGCGGGTATCTTCTGTTACTGGACACCTTCCGCCGCTATTGCTGATTATTTTGTTTTTAATTAAGCAGTGTCTGGGACTAATACCTGATTCCAGGACGTTTTGATTGGTATTCAAAAACGCTATACCTAGGCTACTATTTTATATTGCCAAAGATTAGTAATCCAGAAGCTTAAAATCGGGTGGACGGCCGGCCATACATCTAGTTTGGCGAATATGCCTCTAACAACGTAGCTCCAACAATCTTCTCCTCGCCTGATACACTTTCTAGTGTTCGGAAGCATACTGTTAGTTGACGTTTATGTGTAACTTCATAACTATAGAAGTTCTGTCAATAACAACGGTACATTGCCAGAGGAATACTTGGCTACAATTTCATCCTTGTTTCGATATGGGTAACACGTCGGCACTGATTAATCAGGAATGTTCGTGATATGTGCACTATTTAACGGGCCGGTGCAGTATAATTCTACTTTATATGAATGAGGGGATAATACCAGTATGAGTGATATAGCTCTGAAGCAGGGTGAGGATACTGTAATTGCTGTCTTCTTATGCGGTGTGTGGTTATTAGCGAATACTGCTTTACATTCAGTGCATTTATCGAGATTCTGAGGATGATTTTGCCTTTTCTCACTAAGAACAGTCGTTACTTTATTGGTGTACATGCAAAACGTCTTCCAAGTCAGTTATGACGTTTTTAAAAGGACACTATGACAAATTAATCTTATTATATCCGTTTCTGAATCTCGTCATTGTTATTCATACAAAAGGTTTTCTTTAAATTAACGCATACCGGTTTCTAGGCTCAAGCGTTTCCCATTTCCATCACGAATGCTGCAATTTCTTTGACGTCCACTTCTTTAGGAATTTATGTAAACTTACTAACAACAACTCTCAGTAAGTATCATGCAACGAAACAAACAATTTTATCAGTAAAGTATTTTCCTTACTGCATGACTGGTTATGCAATGCTACCATTTTCGAATGTACAGCTGCGTGGAAATATTATTCGTAATGCTATGTCATTGAAGACAGTGTTACTACACTCCTGGAAATTGAAATAAGAACACCGTGAATTCATTGTCCCAGGAAGGGGAAACTTTATTGACACATTCCTGGGGTCAGATACATCACATGATCACACTGACAGAACCACAGGCACATAGACACAGGCAACAGAGCATGCACAATGTCGGCACTAGTACAGTGTATATCCACCTTTCGCAGCAATGCAGGCTGCTATTCTCCCATGGAGACGATCGTAGAGATGCTGGATGTGGTCCTGTGGAACGGCTTGCCATGCCATTTCCACCTGGCGCCTCAGTTGGACCAGCGTTCGTGCTGGACGTGCAGACCGCGTGAGACGACGCTTCATCCAGTCCCAAACATGCTCAATGGGGGACAGATCTGGAGATCTTGCTGGCCAGGGTAGTTGACTTACACCTTCTAGAGCACGTTGGATGGCACGGGATACATGCGGACGTGCATTGTCCTGTTGGAACAGCAAGTTCCCTTGCCGGTCTAGGAATGGTAGAACGATGGGTTCGATGACGGTTTGGATGTACCGTGCACTATTCAGTGTCCCCTCGACGATCACCAGTGGTGTACGGCCAGTGTAGGAGATCGCTCCCCACACCATGATGCCGGGTGTTGGCCCTGTGTGCCTCGGTCGTATGCAGTCCTGATTGTGGCGCTCAGCTGCACGGCGCCAAACACGCATACGACCATCATTGGCACCAAGGCAGAAGCGACTCTCATCGCTGAAGACGACACGTCTCCATTCGTCCCTCCATTCACGCCTGTCGCGACACCACTGGGCCGGCCGAAGTGGCCGTGCGGTTAAAGGCGCTGCAGTCTGGAACCACAAGACCGCTACGGTCGCAGGTTCGAATCCTGCCTCGGGCATGGATGTTTGTGATGTCCTTAGGTTAGTTAGGTTTAACTAGTTCTAAGTTCTAGGGGACTAATGACCTCAGCAGTTGAGTCCCATAGTGCTCAGAGCCATTTGAACCATTTTTTTTTGACACCACTGGAGGCGGGCTGCACGATGTTGGGGCGTGAGCGGAAGACGGCCTAACGGTGTGCGGGACCGTAGCCCAGCTTCATGGAGACGGTTGCGAATGGTCCTCGCCGATACCCCAGGAGCAACAGTGTCCCTAATTTGCTGGGAAGTGGCGGTGCGGTCCCCTACGGCACTGCGTAGGATCCTACGGTCTTGGCGTGCATCCGTGCGTCGCTGCGGTCCGGTCCCAGGTCGACGGGCACGTGCACCTTCCGCCGACCACTGGCGACAACATCGATGTACTGTGGAGACCTCACGCCCCACGTGTTGAGCAATTCGGCGGTACGTCCACCCGGCCTTCCGCATGCCCACTATACGCCCTCGCTCAAAGTCCGTCAACTGCACATACGGTTCACGTCCACGCTGTCGCGGCATGCTATCAGTGTTAAAGACTGCGATGGAGCTCCGTATGCCACGGCAAACTGGCTGACACTGACGGCGGCGGTGCACAAATGCTGCGCAGCTAGCGCCATTCGACGGCCAACACCGCGGTTCCTGGTGTGTCCGCTGTGCCGTGCGTGTGATCATTGCTTGTACAGCCCTCTCGCAGTGTCCGGAGCAAGTATGGTGGGTCTGACACACCGGTGTCAATGTGTTCTTTTTTCCATTTCCAGGAGTGTATATATTAAAGATACAGATCAAAACGTACAAATAGTGGCAGTATTTTTCATCACACAAAACGAACCATCATTGTGTAATACGGCTATAAATTGTATAGCTCCTGGGTAATATTTTTCGAATAGAAAAACTTATATAGGACTAGCTCATACACGTATTTACAATGTCGGAACGTAACATAATATATTCAGACAACCATGTGCATTACATTCAAAAAAGAATCCCCAGAAGTTTCTCGTTGCGTAGGAAGCGAACCAAACGACAATCGCGTAAGAAAGTAAGCTAATCAGAAAATATTATCGAGAAACAAGCATCGTGAAATAAGTGAACAAACAAATTTATGTAATTATAAGTAAATATGAGTAGTAACGACAGAGAAATCCTAAATTATTACTGAGTATACAATACGTTGGCGACTACGAATAGAGAGCCTATCACAAAAGTAGTCAAATTTTAAAATTTTTGTGGTAAGATCTTATGGGACCAAACTGGTTAGGTCATCGGTCCCTAAGCTTACACACTACTTAATCTAACTTATGCTATAGACAACACACACACCCATACCATAGGGAGGACTCGAACCTCCGACGTGGGGAGCTGCGCGGACCGTGATAAGGCGCCCAAGACCGTGGGGCTACCCCCGCCGCTGTCGTCAAATGGACTTAGCTGAACGTAAGTATGTCAGAGGTTTGGGGCAATAGCCAGAGGGGCAAAACGTTCTTGCTGATCGATATTGTAACTACCAGTTATTGGGTGCGTGCAGCGGTCGTTTGGGAGAACCATACGGTGCAAAGAGCCTGATAAGGTATCAGCTGATAAGAAGAGCAGATCACTGAAATGGTGAATGATGTACGTACGGCAGCGTACATAAATTAAACTAATATAATAATAACAACGGTCCGCACAATTACAAACCACTGAATGACTGCAAAGAACAGCTTTCACGAGGATTGAGCGCCGGAGACAGAACATTTGCTTAACAAATAATACTACCTGCCACATATACGTCACGGACGACACATTCAAGGCTAACGTGTTCCGGAATGGGCTATGTTAGGATGTTCCCCGGTTGCAGCGATGGATTCACATGAGGCAGCTGACGCTACCACGACAGTGATAAGCAGACACATGAGAACGGCAGTGGGTTAAAGTAAAGTGGAAATAACGTACATTTTCATGCTACGGAAGTAACAATCAAAAGTTTTACTGTGGCCGTAATAGGTTAACAATCGATTTCAAAAAATACAGCCACAACTGAACACACAGCGTAACCAATTATGTGATCTGTCATACCTGAACCTACCAACGGTAAGGTTAAGACGGCCAATCAGGCTAAGGAAGGAAAGAGCGGTATCAAACGTATAACGTGACGTAATTGATATCTAACCAGTGAATCGTTACATCAAATGATATTATCTTTAAAGGTGTACGCCAATTAGAGACCATCATTGTTAACCTAATTATGTCATAATAATGTAATGTGCCGTGACATGTTCAAAATGCGTGGAAGAATTGAAGAATTGATATGTCGGCTACGTGGACAGCTAGGATCATCTGTTTCAAAGCGTGATAACCGGGACTAACCTCATTACGTTCTCAGGGAACATAACCGATGAAAATTTACTGACGACCTTTAATAAGCTGCTTTCTCTAGTACGATAGGAAAGTCTTGTCCTTACGGAGGCGGAGGACCGTAATTCACTGAAGGGCAAAAGATAACAATGAGATGTTTACATCTGAATTGCATCTATATCTATGAGAAAGTGTCGGCGGTGTTAGAATTTAGCATGCTGGAAAGCGAAATGTGCTATCTGCTGCGTTATCGTGGGTATATTTGCTGCAACGGGGTGTTTGCCAAGCCATACGAGAACTCTCTTCACACCCAACAGGGCAAAATGGCTCTGAGCACTGTGGGACTTAACTTCTAAGGTCATCAGTCGCCTAGTACTTAGAACTAATTAAACCGAACTAAACTAAGGACACCACACACATCCATGCCCGAGGCAGGATTCGTACCTGCGACCGTAGCGATCGCTTGGTTCCAGACTGTAGCGCCTAGAACCGCACGGCCCAACAGGGCAGCCAGTATTGCTGTTGAAGACTACCCCTCACTAAGGACGCGCACGTCTTATCTCGAGTGGAGAATCTGGAATCTTACAGTTATGCCGATTTTCTAACAGGTGTTGCAATCGGAGACAGACAGATTGCGCTCTGAAAGTCACAGTTTCGACGGTAAAATTCTTACACATGGCGCTATGCAAGGCTGTTTAAGAAAAGTGTCGCACATTCCTACAGGAAGGAGTACTGCTGAAATCTAGAAAATGAGTTCCGGTAATATGGCCGGATGGTAATACTTGTGGAGATATGGAACAATCTCTCCTCTCATTCGCGTCTGTCTATTACTTACAAGCAGACACTATAGCTAGTACCGCATTTGGTTACCACGCATCCTGACACACCCTTCAGACAGTCTCCACAGTGAACCACGCACACTTTCCGAAGCACTTGGCTCCATTCGGATTGAGTCACATGCATTGGCGCACGCTCCTGTAATGTCCGCACATTTTCGCGTTGGGTATACAGCAATTAATGTATTAAATTGTTAAATGTCCCCGTAGCCAGATATTCGGCGGATTCAGGTTCGGTGAACGGAGAGGTCAGGGTACCGGATGTCGACGAGCAATTCAGCGCGCATGGCACGTTGCTACTGTCGCACGTGCCGCAGAAAATGGGGTGGTGTCCCGTCGTCTGTAAACCACAGTCGATGTCTTTCGGCAGGGGTATCGCTTTTCAATAACGCATGTAATTCATCGCTCAGAAATCGGTGATACACAGCACCTGTTAATCTGCCTGATAAAGTGTATAGCCCTATGAATCTGTCACCGATGATTCCTGACCGTATACTGATAAGCGATTTTGATGTCTCGTCTCCATTATTACTCGAGGATTTTCATCTAGCCATACGTGCATATTGTGGTAATTTATTGTGCTATATCTTGTGATAGCCTGCTCCTCCAAATACTACACATTATTTGTCACATCTAAAACTACCCTTTTCTCAACAGGGTTTTGGTTTCCGGAAGTACAATTATAAGAAGTTTTATTGTAGTTTTTACCAATACTACTTCTACTATTTAACACTTTTTTAAGCGCATTGTATACGTCAAAGACAGCCGATTCTATAAAAGTTGTTGAAGAGAAATTCGCCTTCCGGTTCTCGAAAACGAAGTTCGTGGAAGGCAGTATTCTTGAGGATGATATAAAAGCGCATAAAGCAAGTCACAAACCCTCGCTGATTCTATAGATACTTAGTTACTAAAATCGAAAAAATTCGTGGTTTAGAGCTACGCCGGAAGGACATTCGTGTTCCTGCGTTGTTGCTGGTAGTACTGTGTTCCGCTGCGGTAGTTGTGGATGGTAATGAGTAACTCAGTATTGTTAAACTTACGACGTGACACGAATCATTTTCTAAAACAAGAGTCAGCAAAGGCTGATTTACTCGCTTATTCGAAGCGAGACTTACATCCTCGTTAAGGAAGGAGCTCAGCTGTTTACTAATTTTCATTTCTCTTTATATCAAAATATATTCCTCAACAAGCTACAGTACACACATAACGAAAGGTACTTTGCATAGTTCTTGATCACTCCTCTTTATGCATCACACACAAATTATATGGAAGGAAAGTATGTAGCCCCCGTTCGAGTTCGAGTCTGTTACTTTATAACTAAGGTACTAGCGTTGATGTGATGGGGCCAAAAGGATTGTGCTCCACTCTACCTATGCTAGTGGTTTACTGAGTATATTTCCTTAACTGCATTGATTTTCTACCGAGCGAGGTGACGATGCAGTTAAGAAATTATTCATTGAGGTGACAGGAGCCTTGGGATATCTCCTAATATCGTGTCCAACGAGCTTTTACCTGGCGTAGTGGACGAGGAATCGACTCAACAGGTCGCTGGAAGTGCAGAAATAATGAGCTATGCTGCCTCCATTGTAACACGTCGTTGCGAAGCTGTAGTCGGTGCAATGATATCCCATAAATGTTCGATGGGATTCATGCTGGCGATATGGGTGGCCAAACCATTAGCTCGAACTGCTCAGAATGTTCGTCAATCCAATTGTGAACAATTGTAGAACGCTGACAAGGCGCATTTTCATCCATAAAAATTTCATCGTTGTTTGGGAATTTGAAGTCCATGAATGACTGCAGATGGCCTCCGAGTAGTCGAATATGACCACTTTCAGTCAATGATCAGTTCAGTTGGACTAGAGGACTCAGCCCATTCCCTGTAAACAGATTATACACTCTTACGGAGCCGCCATCACCTTGAACAGTGCCTTCCTGACAACTTGGGTCTATGGCTCCGCTGCTATCATCAGCTCTTACCAGCTCACCAGACCACGGTTTTCTAGTCGTCTAGGGTCCAACCGATATAATCACGAGTCAGGGAGAGGCGCTGCAGACGATGTCGTGGTGTTAGCAAAGGCACTCGCGTGGGTCATCTGCTGACACAGCCCATTAACACCAAATTTCGCCGCACGTTCATTTCTGAGATTGTTTCAAGCAGTGTTGCTTGTCTCTTAGCATTGACAACTCTACGTAAACGCTGCTGATCATGGTCGTTACATGAACGCTCTCGGCCACTGTTCTATCCGTGGTGACAGGCAATGCCTGAAATTTGGTATTCTCTGTATACTATTGACACTGTCGATTTCGGAATATTGATTTTCCTAACGATTTCCGAAATGGAATGTCGCATGCGCCTAGCTCCAACTACCATTCCGTGTTGAAAGTTTATTATTTCCCATCGTGCTGCCACAATCACGTCGGAGACCATTTCGCTTGAATCATCTGAGCATAAATGACATCTCCGCTAATGCACAGCTCTTTTATACCTTGTCGACGCGATACTACCGGCACCTGTATGCGTGCATATTACCAACCCACGACTTTTGTCACTTCATTGTATTTGGATGTGGGAGAGAAGCAGCACAAATTCATATCCCGTCACGTATGTTTATATTTTATGCAGTTTCTATAAATTAATTTCCGCAAATACCAGGGGAGTTCCCTTGGAAAGGATGAATCTGAATGCCATTCCCGCCTTTGTCCTATTCTCCATCTGTTATGATCTAGATCTTGTCCTTGGCGAAATGTAAATCCCAGTCTGCCTTCTTTGTTTTCCTTCTTGTCCTTTAATCTGGCATGAAGAGGCGCAAGGACCAACAAATTACTTACTTAGAAGTATTATTTATGGATTCTCGGTTAATGGTCTAACACTGATCACATCTTGAATTGGAAATGACATACAACAGATCTTCTCAAATGGTTTAGTTCAGTAACGTTACATGATGTCATCGAAGGGAAACTCAGAGGAAACGACGGACGAGGAAGAAGAAGAATTCAACATCTGGACGACATGAAAGGTGGAAGGAGATACAACATACTGAAGGAAGTAGCTGAAGACACGGAACAGTGATAGTACCACTCAGTGTTTCGCTGATGAACTATACAAAGAACTAGTCATCAGTGAAAAGAAAAATAATTGACGTTTGCAGCTTTGGCAGTTTCAGTGTCAAAAGCACAAAGAACAAAATAGGGCATCTACCACAGTAATTATAGCTGCTGAATAGGATGAACATTGTAATGAGCACGGAACATGTTCCGTACTCATTACAATGTTCATCCTATTCAGCAGATCCTGTAATTCTTCTTCACTTTCACTGAGGATAACAATTTCATCAGCGACTCTTATCACTGATGTATTTTCCCCTTGAATTTTAATTCCACTTTGAACCTGCAACGAATACAGTCCCAAAAACCTTTGTTCACCTCCCTTCTGAATAAAGGAAGTAACGGATAATGAAAATTTTAAAAAATGAAATAATCTATGCCTGGCGATCCTTGCTTGCCAAATGAACTTCTGAACAGATAGTATCTGTAGATACTTGTGTTAAATTTATCACATTTTGTTGCAGATAAATATTTTTAAAAACTTTAATTATATATGTGTAGCCACGTAGTAACAGAGGAAATATATCTCATTTGTAAGCCTAGTAACACGCGCTACATCATTTTTGTCGCAAATACGATCCACAGAATACCAAAAATAAATTAGTATATAAACAAATAAAAAATAAAACTATCGGAGTTGGTACAAATGGTATGTACTTAAAATTGATCGTGATTTGATATAAGACTACATTAGTAATCTAGACCCAGCACGTAGAATACGTGTATTACATCGCTGAAATAAAAAACTTCATTTAAATTGACTTACTTTCAAATTTATTGTGGATGATCAGCACCCAGCTGTGACCTCATCATTTTGTGTGTATGCTCGCAAAAGTGACCTCCGAGTTACAGCCATTCTCTGCTACAAAATATTACGTTGCTAACAGAGACTATCACAACAGTGGGAGTCGCGTGAAGTTCACCTCTACCCACAATCATTTACATATCAGGAGCAGGTCACCTAACATATCTCTCCCATATTTTACCACGTTATATATTTCACTGACGCAAAAGTCAAGCAGTCAAGCTCCGTGGAATTACTTCACCACAGCCAGCAACTAGTAAACACATTCGTTACACAGCATACTATCCGGTCGTATTAACGGTTGTGTCCACACAGATAAATCAAAGTTGCAAACGTCTGCGTAAAAGCAAAAAGAAAACAACTTTATCAACATCGAGTTCCATTATAATGTACCAAAGAGCTTGTTCATCAACTAGTTGATAGAAGCAAGCACTTTAAAGCCATCTTGACCAAAAAATAGATTCTTTCGACAGATATAGGACACCATAATCCGTAGTCAAGTAACAAGACTCTTATCATAGAGGAGCAGGAGGATAAATTGTTGGCTTTAGAACGATGTCTACTCACATATACCCACTAACAAAATTCCTCTTTACCATATTACACTCATGGTGTTTATTTTACTAACGGCGCTATAATTAGTTTGGTAGATGCCATGTGTTGTTCTTTGTACTTTTGACAATGAAATAGTCAAAGTGGCAAACTTCAATTTTTTTTTCGTTTCATTGATGACTAGTTCTTTGTATAGTTCATCAGCGAAACATTGAGTGGTACTATCACTGTTAAAGTATCTGAGTTACCAAACACACTGTTGTAGACCTACGAGCAGAACAAGGGAATCAGTATAGCATACGGAAACCATGCAGCAAACAAATACGAGGGCAGTTCAATAAGTAATGCAACACATTTTTTTTCTGAAACAGGGGTTGTTTTATTCAGCATTGAAATACACCAGGTTATTCCCCAATCTTTTAGCTACACAACACTATTTTTCAACGTAATCTCCATTCAATGCTACGGCCTTACGCCACCTTGAAATGAGGGCCTGTATGCCTGCACGGTACCATTCCACTGGTCGATGTCGGAGCCAACGTCGTACTGCATCAATAACTTCTTCATCATCCGCGTAGTGCGTCCCACGGATTGCGTCCTTCATTGGGCCAAACATATGGAAATCCGACGGTGCGAGATCGGCGCTGTAGGGTGCATGAGGAAGAACAGTCCACTGAAGTTTTGTGAGCTCCTCTCGGGTGCGAAGACTTGTGTGAAGTCTTGCGTTGTCATGAAGAAGGAGAAGTTCGTTCTGATTTTGTGCCTACGAACACGCTGAAGTCGTTTCTTCAATTTCTGAAGAGAAGCACAATACACTTCAGAGTTGATCGTTTGACCATGGGGAAGGACATCGAACAGAATAACCCCTTCAGCGTCCCAGAAGACTGTAACCATGACTTTACCGGCTGAGGGTATGGCTTTAAACTTTTTCTTGGTAGGGGAGTGGGTGTGGCGCCATTCCATTGATTGCCGTTTTGTTTCAGGTTCGAAGTGATGAACCCATGTTTCATCGCCTGTAACAATCTTTTACAAGAAATTGTCACCCTCAGCCACATGACGAGCAAGCAATTCCGCACAGATGGTTCTCATTTGCTCATTATGGTGTTCGGTTAGACAACGAGGGATCCAACGGGAACAAACCTTTGAATATCCCAACTGGTGAACAATTGTGACAGCACTACCAACAGAGATGCCAAGATGAGCACTGAGTTGTTTGATGGTGATCCGTCGATCATCTCGAAGGAGTGTGTTCGCACGCTCCGCCATTGCAGGAGTCACAGCTGTGCACGGCCGGCCCGCACGCGGGAGATCAGACAGTCTTGCTTGACCTTGCGGCGATGATGACACACGCTTTGCCCAACGACTCACCGTGCTTTTGTCCACTGCCAGATCACCGTAGACATTCTGCAAGCGCCTATGAATATCTGAGATGCCCTGGTTTTCCGCCAAAAGAAACTCGATCACTGCCCGTTGTTTGCAACGCACATCCGTTACAGACGCCATTTTAACAGCTCCGTACAACGCTGCCACCTGTCGGAAGTCAATGAAACTATACGAGACGAAGCGGGAATGTTTTAAAATATTCCACAAGAAATTTCCGGTTTTTTCAACCAAAATTGGCCGTGAAAAAAAAGTGTTGCATTACTTATTGAACTGCCCTCGTATGTGCTATCACTTGATACGGATCCCAAATATGCATTGTTGTTACAACCCATAATTCAGTTACCGGCATCCAGCATTCACATATACCTGTTCCAATACCTTCATTTTATGAAACTGCACGTTCTTTGATGACAATCTGTCCATCCCTCCTAGATAGAGTGTTATGTCGCGCGACTAAGGGTTTTGCGTACAGTCTGAGTTATTACTCGTTTCTACTTACGACTGCGGCTGTTTATTTTTCTCGCCTATTTGCTAAATCCTTGATAACTGTTTGACATTAACAGTTTTGTTACTTAGTTATCTGCTTCTGCGGCTGTCCATTTAAATGCTTACTATGTTTAGATAGGCCTGCACAAATTTATAGGTATCCTCGTACGTATGACCTACTGTAACAAGGTATATAAACTAAAATCATGTCAGTTGTTCACAGGGAAAGGGCTAAACGTATATCACGTGATTCTGTAACCGAGCATATATGATACTGCTTCATTTTGTACGTTAAACGAGTTCATATTTCTCTCCTTTTTTCAAAATATTCTCATTGTTATCAGAAAAAACTGGTGAGTGCCCTTAGCTAATAACATATCAGACAGTAAATCTTCCACAGCTATATTTTACTTCTTTATTTATTTGAGCATCCTTAACATAAATAAAATGTAGCTGTGGTACATTTATTTCCTGTAAAATTTATGATTTCGTGTTAAGGAAAAATATTCCGAACTTCATAGTTGAATTAATATCTTCACTGCTTAGCGGTACTTGAAATATTTGCTGTGATCCGCATCATGTTAGCCAGGGACACTTCCAGATCTATTCTTTTTTACTTTTTATTTTACACGTCTAGTCCCGTAGGACCAAATTGAGGAGCTAATCTCCAAGATCATGGAACGTGTCGGTACATAAAATTACGACATAGAAGTAACAACAAATAATATAAAACGTTTATGAACCCATAAAAAGAAAATCCACAAGTTTATGAAAACGCAAACACCGCAACAGAGGAATGAGCTTAATTTTTCAAGGAACTCCTCGACAGAGTAGATGGAGTGGCCCATGAAGTAACTCTTCAGTTTCGATTTGAAAGCGCGTGGATTACTGCTAAGATTTTTGAGTTCTTGTGGTAGCTTATTGAAAATGGATGCAGCAGTACACTGCGCACCTCTCTGCACTATAGTCAAGGAAGTGCGATCCAAACGCAGAATGGATTTCTGACTAGTCTTAACTCAGTGAGAGCTGCAAATTTTTGGGAATAAGCTGATACTGGTAATAAGAAACGACAGTAAAGAACGTACATATTGAGAGGCCAATGTCAGAATACCGAGACTAATGAACAGTGGTCGAAAAGACGTTCGCGAACTTACACCCCTTATTGCTCGAACCACTAGTTTCTGAGCCAAAAATACCCTTTGAGATTGGAAAGAGTTACCGAAGAATATAATATCATACTTTATAAGCGAATGAAAATAAGCAAAGTAGACTACTTTTAGTGTCGAACTATAACTTACTTCAGTACCGTTCGAACAGTAAAAATGGCAGCATTAAGTCTTCGACCAAGAGCCTGATTGTCGGTTTTCCACGACGGTTTACTATCTATCTGAACACGAAGAAATAAGAACTGCTCACTTTCCCTAATCTATACGCCTATTCTGTGAAATTAAAACGTCTGTTTTGTTGAATTGTGTGTTAGAAAGTCTAAATGCTGAGTCCGACTGTGAGTTACCGTTAGTTTATTTTCTACACACCATGAACGTATGTCATGAACTGAAGCATTTGAAACAGAGGCAATGTTGCACACAACATCCGTTACTACCAAGCTAGAGTCATCAGAAAACAGAAATATTTTAGAAATACCTGTAATATTAGAGGGGATGTCATTTATGTAAATAAGGAACAGGAGTAGTTCCTGCACAGATCCCTATGGCACAACCCCTTTTGACTGTGCCCCAATCAGACCCCACATCTTAGCCAATCTCAACACTGTGATGAATGACCTTTTGGTGTCTGTTGTTCAAGTAAGATGTGAAACAATTGTGAGCTGCTGTAATGGTAAAGCTTCTGGAGAAATATTTTGTAAGCATAACGATCAAATGCCTTAGTTAAATAAAAAAAGATGCCTACCGTTCGAAACCTTTTGTTTGATCCATCCAGTACCTCACAGAGAAAAGATAATATAGCATTCTAAGATTATAAGCCACTTCTAAAACTGAGCTGTACATTTGATAGCAAATTATGTGGAATAAAATGATCAATTATCCTTACACACTTCGACTTTCCAATAACTTTAACAAACACTGATGGCGTAGAAATAGGTGTAAAACTGTCTACATTAACTCTTTCTCCATTCTTACAAAGTGGTTTTGCTACTATGTTAATCGTTCAGGAAACTGACCATTCTTAAAGGAAAAATTGCAAACATGGCTAAGTACGGGGCTAACAAGTGCAGCACAGTACTTTATTGTTCTGATAAGCATTCCAGCAATACTCAGAAAATGATTGCTCAATATCAGACTTAACAGTAACAGAAATATTTTTACTACGAACTGACTTTATATCGTCGACCTTGTGCTGCTGACCAGAAGCTTCCTTCATAACTTACCATATGGTTTCAATCTCATCCTGTGAATTAGCTATTCTATTTCCATACCACATACTCTTTGCATTCGGAATAACGTTTTCAAGCACTTTACAATGCTTTATGTAATTGCCTACAGTAGCTTGATTCTGACCACTTCGAACATTTTGATATAATTCCCACTTTGTCGATATCCTTATCCCACTAGTCAGCCATCCAAGCTGCCTTTTACTGCTAGTACCCTGTTTAGAACGCTCTACGGAAAGCAACTTTCAAAGAGCTTCAAAAATGTGTTAAAGAAAGCATTATATTTGTCATTTATGTCATCAGCGTTATAAGCATCCTGCCACTCTTGTTCCTTAACGAGGTTTAAAAACTCTCTATTGAAGTTGGATCAGCTTTCCTACATAGATTGTAATTATATAAAAATTTGTTTGAGTATAAAAACCTTTTAGTGTTAAAATTGGTGCGTCATGATTTGAAAGACCAGTCTCCCTTTTACTAATAGAACGCCCATCTAGGAACGAAGAATGAATAAAAATATTGTCTATGGCTGTGTTACTGTTTCCCTGTTACCTGGTTGGAAAAAAACAGAGTCTGCACCAGGTCACATGAATTTAGATTTTCCAACGTTCTCTTCCTTGCACAGACACACAAAATTAATATTGAAGTCAGCACATATAACTAATTTTTGATACTTCCTATAACGTGAACCAAGAACCCTCTCTAGCTTGTGCAAAAATGTTCTGAAGTCAGAGTTTGGGGACCTTTAAATAACAACAGTTAATAGTCTAGTTTCCCCAATTCAAGTGACCCTTCACAACATTCAAATACCTCCTCTGAGAGTGACTTCCTCTGAAAGTGACACCTCTGTTAAAAGGACTTCCTTTAAGCCGGTATACCTATCACCTGACTTCAATCTAAAAAAAGGTGCAGCTTTAACACCAACTACTACAGGAATTTTTCCTGTGTAATCCCACCACCGCCCACCATCTATGCAGATGGAAAAAGTCTTTTCGTCTTTCAGTTGCTAAATATCGCTTAGAATACGCACAGGTAAGCATTAAGTGACATCAAGAACAGTATTCAGTACTTACGTTTGAAGTATTCAAATCTTTCTTCCTTGTTATTGGACTATTTCCGTAGTAGAGAGCACGAGCCATTTCGGCAATTGTGTTTTGATTGAATTCCACGTTGTCACGAATATCAGGGCCAATAATACCAACAAATTTCTTATTAAAGTTCGCCAAGCTTCCGTTTGTTGATAAAGAACCACCTGCAGCAGCTGTAACATAAAAATCTGTCAATTAAACGAAATATCATGTGAGCTTCGCGGAAAATACATTAACAGATAATGTACAATATTAGACAAAAGCTGTTGATATTGGCAAAGTACTTCACCGTATAACACTCATATGTTAGAGAAGTACTGTAGTGAATCAGTAGTCACATGATTCTACACCTATTCTGAGAGCAAGAAAATTTACGGTAGTGTGTTGTGAGTAAGCATTACCGCTGTGGCTACTTTAAAAGTCCCTGTCCTTAATAAGCTTGTAACGTGTCTTCCCCAAGGCGGTACCGTCGGGTTGTCAGATGAGTTGGTAAGTGACAAGAATGTATATTTGGATAGCACTTAAATGTGGATTAATTGCGGAGCGATAGACAGACTGAGTCACAGAAAGAGGAACAAGTGTTAGACTAGTTTTGAGTCACTAGCATCTAACGACAGAGATACCATCTCAAATTGGAATCACCTTTGCTGGTGGACTACATTTCCCGAAATCCTTCCAATGAATCTCCGTCTGGCATCTGCCTTACTTCCGATTTCTTTTAAGAAATCGATCAACTTTAAATTGCTCCTATATATTTTATGAACATGACTAACTGAATGATTGTTGTACAAGCATGTAACGTATTAGCTGTAGTAGAGCACGTTTTGCTGTGGCTCAGTCTGCTTAAATGGAAAAGAAATAAAAGAGAAAGCACACATTCGTAATATTCCTGGGAAATGTATACACGTCCTAATCTCCTTTCCACTGTGTCTGCCCATCTCTCCCTCCCCCTTTCTTCATCCATCTCCTCCTCCTCCTTCCGCCTCTCTCTGTCCATCACCTCCTCCCCTCTCTCTGTTCATCATCTCCTTCCACTCTCTCTGTCCATCTCCTTGTCCCTCCTTTCTTCCTGTCGATCTCCTTCTTCCCGTTTCCTATGTTCTTTTCCTCCTAACCCCCTCCCTCTGTGACTATTTCTTCTTCCCCCTTTCTCTCTCTGACACTGAGCCGTGTTTATTCTTATTGCAAATTCGTATTCTGTAGCAGTATTATAATCATAAATCAATAAGACCTAAATGCCACATTCCTATTTGCTATCAACGTTCAACTATACAGAGTGAGTCACTAACTATTGCCACAAAGAATAGCTCCGAAACTATGATAGTAGCTGAAAAGTTTGTGGGACAAAAGTTGCATGGGACTACGGGGGCCATAATATACTTTGTTTCTTGGTTGCTAGGTGGGGTCGCTTCAGAAATATTAATGTCAGCTTAGGTTTTTTTTAAATGGGATGCTATAGTTTGGTACTTATTTTGTGGTAGCGGCTATCGAGACGAATCCAATGATATGTAACAGTAAGGACTTTAAGGTCAATGAAGGTCAGTCACAAAGATGGCATGAACGTCCATTTACAGAAGGTGTTCGAAGTGACGACCATTGGTATCAGTGCAGTGCTGCAATCTTCTTATCATGAACTGAGTGGTATTCTTTGTCACATCGGCACTTATCGAAGCCCATGCACTGGCAATTCTCTCTCGCATATCTTCAAATGTAGTCGTGTAGTCGGAACGACTTTATAAACATGTCTTTTACGAATCCCCACAAGAAAAAAATCCAGAGGCGTCAAGTCTGGCGAACGAGCCAGCCACGACACATCTCCTCCGCGTACAATCCAACGATTTGGGAATTGTCTCTGCAACTCATTTCTATCCGTCAGCGAAAAACGTGCTGGACACCCATCATGTTGATACCACAATCTGTTCCTTGTTACTAAAGGTTTTTCTTCCAGTAACAGACCTAGTGTTTCTTGCAGGAATATGGTGTACTTCCTACCATTAATATTTGCTTCGATGAAATAGGGACCTATAATTCTGTCCTCCAGAATCCCACACCATACATTCACCGACCACGGTTTTTGGTGTGAAACTTGCCGCAGCCAACATGGATCATCAGTTGTCCAATAATGCATGTTATACAAATTAATATTTCCATGGTTCGTGAATATAGACTCGTCAGTAGATAAAATCAAATTAATAAATGTGTCAACCTTCTGAATCTAAAGTTGAGCCAATAGGCAGAAATCAATGCGACGCATACAATCCGTACGAGTTAATTATTGGTGTAGACTGGTATGGTAAGGGTGATATTTATGGCGATGCAGAACACGAACAACACTACTCTGGCTCGTGCCAGATTCCCTTGCGATCCGACGCGAACTAGCACGAGTAACAACTTCCGATTCGTCGTTAGTAACTTTCCTTTGCCGGATATGTTTCCGATGCGTTAAAGATCCAGTTGTTCTCAATTTATCACATACATACTTAAATTTACGACGCGTACGGTGAGTACGTTGAGGATATCTTTCAGCGTACAAGTCTCTAGCCCTCACCGAATTTCTTTGGTATTCTCCGTAAATTAGAAGCATATCGACTTGTTCTTGGAAGGAATACGTCATTCACATTCGCTTGGTTCGACGTTCCTATTAGTTCCTATTAGTGTTGTATTGCGAAACCGTGGAATGGTGTTTACATGTCAGTGGCACATTAGATGGATACGCCGTATTCGGCGAGGAGCCAATGGCCTTGCGGCAGTGGTAACACCGGTTCCCGTCAGATCATCGAAGTTAAGCGCTGTCGGGCTGGGCTAGCACTTGGATGGGTGACCATCGGGACTGCCTAGCGCTGTTAGCTAGCGGGGTGCACTCAGCCCTTGTGAGGCAAACTGGGGAGCTACTTGATTAAGAAGTACCGACTCCGGTCTCGGAAACTGACATACGACCGGGAGAGCGGTGTGCTGACCACATGCCCCTCCATATCCGCTTCCAGTGACGCCTATGAGCTGAGGATGACACGGCGGCCGGTCAGTACCGTTGGGCCTTCATGGCCTGTTAGGGAGAAGTTTAGTTATATATAATAATTAGGAACCTAAAACACACCCTTATTAGAATTCAACGTTGTGTCAAAATTTCATTGTTGGGCGGTTACCCGATTGCACAACAATCACTAGAAGCAGTGTCATCCACAAAATATCAAGCAGTATGCGTACAGTGTGAATGAAAGGGGACTGACCACATAAAACTAATCACACGTAAGTCAGATGCAGGACACATCTACTGGAGGAATTCTCAGAAAATGTAGTTGACCCACAAAGGAGATAGTTTAGAAAATCCTCTTTTGACCAATACCTGGAATGCTGCTCGTCAGTATGAGGTCCACTGCAGATAATCCGGAAGATCCAAACAAGAGCAGTACGTTTTGTCGCTGGTCCATTTAATTATGCTAAAGCGTCACGGAGATGGTTAACCAATTCCAATGGCAGACGCTGCAAGAGAGGCGTCCCGCAGCACGGTGTGTTCACTTTTAAAGTTCCGAGAGAGTAAATTCCTCGAAGATCCAGTGAATATGTTGCTTCTTGCTACGGACATCTCGCGAAAATGTCATAAAGGTAAAATTAGAGTGATTCAAGGTCACAAGGACGTTTACCGACAATATTTCTTCCCGCCAACTATTCACGACAGGAACAGGAAAAGGGTGATGTGACAGACATACACAAAGCACTCTGCGCCACACACCGTTGAAGATGGCTTAAGGAGTGTAGACTGAGATGTACAAGGTAACGGTGGTGCACGAGTTCAATTCAGTTGCTGTTGCTCGACAACAGTACTGCCGCTGGGTTCTGGAGTCGGTGCACGATGGAGAGATTGGTCCTCAAATTCCGTTGTTGTTTGATGAAACGGCTGCATTTATTGGGGTACATGAATCTACTATGCAATGGGTGTCAATGTTCTGGAAATTCTCATTAGTTACACGAAGAATCTCCATGTGATGTAAACAAAAGCGGGATGTGCAACTGGCGCAACTCGAATTCTAGGACCGATCTTTTTCCACCAAATTGTAGCTTCAGAGACACGTATCGAAAATATATTCAAACTTTTTTGTTCAAAGAACTAAGATCTGACGTAAAGACCAACAGTCATTTAATTCACGTCAATGAAAGAGCACACATTGTGCGGCATAAACTAATAAACCTGTGACGGCATTGATGGTCTTATTGTCTAGGGTGTGATAACTATCATTAGTTACTGTCGCTTTTAACTTAAACTAACATACGCTGAGGACAATACACACACCCATGCCCGAGTGAGGAATCGAACCTCCGACGGGAGGAGGCACGCAAACCGTGACAAGGCGCCCTAGACCGAGCGGCTACCCCGGTCAGCATTAGTTCTGAAGTATTAATGAGATTTAAATTACTTTAGGCTGAATGTAGGTGCAGCACTCTAAAGTTTCCAAACTACAAAGTGTTGAAGTTCAATAAGACAGTTTATCGTCGTTTATCACATATGCTAGACACAGACTGGTGGCTAAACTCACCTACGAATTTAAGCAGATGGTAAATAGCTACAACAATCAATATAGTGGTTAGCAAATACACTACACAATTAAAATAACTCGAAAGCACAGCAGATGTTCATAGTTCAAATTGTTCATAGTGAAATCAACACTAACACAATAAAATACTAGTCTGATAGACACAGGATATAGGGAACGTGATTTCGATCAGCGTTCAAATAAGAAGGGCCCCCACTAACAAACTAAGTCACACTCAGAGAAAATAACTGCAAGAGCGATCCAATTAACTAGCGAAAAATACAAGCTCCACTGAACTACTGGCAGAATAAAACAGTCTCAACCACTGCGGATTTCGTTATTTTCAAACCGAACTATCGCTGAATCTTTTCCACATATCGTGACCTTTATCGAAGAAAGCTTTTAAGTCTTAAAAACAAGTGGCTAGAGCATCATCCAAACTAACATAGATCTTGCTGCTATAGTGCACCTTTCTCTGGAAATACCCAGGATCTATATCACTTAACGAATTAAAGCTATCACTAGCTTTATCAGCAATTCTTTATGCAATAACGGAACCTTATATGTGGCAGCGCCATTAGGTACCTGCTAAAAATCTGTATGAAATGACATATCACACTTGATAGTTTGTGTGCAAATTAAAGTTAAACAAATTGATATTTAAACTACAATGATCAAATTCAATTTATGCTATCTATGCCTTGAATAACTGTTGTACAAACAAGTATGGCATCTCTTCGTCACAGGAATTGACTTATTATTTTCACTACTGCAATCAGAATTAGTGCACCTCGAAACATCTTTAAATTAAGAGCATAACTATGTAAGATAATAAATACGACAAAACTAAACACATGAATCTTATAAAGTAAATGACGTCACTGATGTTTAGATACACGTTCCAACGGAAACTGTCTTGCTGTTGTGGTTTATAAAATACGCTGATTTTATCGAATGAAACAAGTTTACTGTTTGTTTGTACCCACATGTATTACTGCGACATGTGTGTGTTGTATTACGACTTTCTGGTAACCTGTAGCTTTGTCTCCAGTGGTCATAGGCTCCTTTTTTTTATCGTAACGCGTCACATGTAAAAATAATGTCGTGTGACTAAGGCCTCCCGTCGGGTAGATCGTTCGCCGGGTGCAAGTCTTTCGAATTGACGCCACTTTGGCGACTTGGGCGTCGATGGGGATGGAAAGATGATGATTAGGACAACACAACACCCAGTCCCTGAGCGGAGTAAATCTCCGACCCAGCCGGGAATCGAACCCTGGTCCTTAGGATTGACATTTGTAGCGCTGACCACTCAGCTACCGGTGGCATACTGCGGTCACATCTAGAATGTCTTACTTTGTAAACGAAGATGGTGCCTGGAAAACATCTTTGTTCACAAAGTAGGAAAATTTACGTGTGATATGTTACAAGAGAGAAATGACCCTGTAACTACTGCAGACAGTGTTACAGGTTACCGCAAAGTCGTAACACAACACACACATTTCATACTAACACATGGAAATCCACTTGATGATGGAGGTTTAAACCTTCGAAACATGTTGTGGTTATAAATAAGCAGTGACTGGTAACAGTAAATTTGTTGTTTCGTTCGATATCAACAACAATCACGGTAAAGTTAATTCTGATTTTGATCAAATGTCCAATTAAAATGTTGCTCACAGGTTAATTAGTTAAGTAATAGAACACGTAACTAGTTATGTCGCTTTTCACTGGACGGTCGATCTCTTTTCTGCAATTAAAATTTCGTTAGTTATTAATTATTTGCTAAATTTCCAGCCGCCTGCGGTGGCCGAGCGATTCTAGGTGCTTCAGTCCGGAACCGCGCGACTGCTACGGTCGCAGGTTCGAACCCAGCCTTGGGCATGGATGTGTGTGATGTCCTTAGGTTATTTAGGTTTAAGTAGTTCTAAGTTCTAGGGGACTGATGACCGCAGATGTTAAGTCCCATAGTGTTCAGAGCCATTTGAACCATTTTTTTTACTAAATTTCCGTTAGAATAACCTTTGGGGCACTGTCATTTCTTTCACACATCATTTCCACGGTATATGTATATGCCCCGCTGATTTGTCCTTTTCTCCTCTTTTAAAGGTGTATCATGCTTTACTATAAATACAATAATTTCCACTGCATGTGCGCAAACATTTACACGGGTATTCATCCCTTTGTGACCTCAGCCTGGTGGAGATGACAAAACATCCGGGTAGCGCACAGGTCTGACAGTTCCGCGTGGACCTACTCAAGCTGCTCCATAGGCCACCACGTCCTCCTGACATCCGGCAGAGGCGTGCCAACCATAACCATGCGCCACAGCACATTTAATTCAAACGCAGCACTAGACCAAAACCAATCACTGCAGCGTAGTTTGTAGTACATTGTGTCAAAATTGTCTATACGTCTGTGACACTATTCGTAGGTGTTTTTTTGTGTTGAGAACTATTGTTAATAGCTCCCTAAAAATAGTAGGAATCTATTAGTCATCTATGTATCCGAAGTTATGGTTTTGTGAAAAACGACCGGTCCAGTAATTAGTGTTGCACAACTCACTCCTATTCCCATGTCGTGGAAAAGCTGCTGAGGAGTCTCAGAACTGCAGCGTCGATCGTTCTGCCTGTTCATGTATCCTGAAAAACGCAGTTATCTCCCATTATCCTTCAGTCAGCTATATAGCATGTGACCAAGACCAGTTTCCTACAGTATGGTTACGCGCAGAGAAATACTTACTGGAAGAAACCTATACCCCCTGCAGCTAGCATATGTAGAACAACAAATGGCTGGATGAACAGGTCACAAGCCGGCCAGAGTGGCCGAGCGGTTAAAGTCGCTACAGTCTGGAACCGCACGACCGCTACGGTCGCAGGTTCGAATCCTGCCTCGGGCATGGATGTGTGTGATGTCCTTAGGTTAGTTAGGTTTAAGTAGTTCTAAGCTCTAGGGGACTTATGACCACAGCAGTTGAGTCCCATAGTGCTCAGAGCCATTTGAACCATTTGAACAGGTCACACAAATGAATGTAAGTAAAAAACACGAATATATCATTGTAAACAGAAATAGCTAGATACAAGCAAACCGCCAAAAATCAATACAAATCTCATATCAAAATATGTAAAATAATTATATATAATATATGGAAAACTGAAGATGCCTGAAATGAATAGGCGAAACATGTCTGGCACTCAAGAGTAAATTTCAGCTGCAAAAGAGGATAACTTTCTTATCCTCAGAAAAAAACATAACTGAAATTACCTCCGTAATATTTCAGTGCTGACTGAAACTACCGCTAACAAATCTAGCAGCACGCCTCTGAATTGGTTCGATGTCCTTCTTTAACCCGACTCGGCGAGGTTCCTTAACACTCGAGCAGTGCTCAAGATTGGGTCACACAAGTTTTCTATATGCCGTTTCCTTTACAGCTGAGCTACACTTTCCTAAAAGTTTGCCAATAAAACAAAGTCGACAATTCGCCTACCCTACTATAGACCTGACGTGCCCGTTCGTTACTGCAGTATTAATCCCACCAATCAACTGTTACGACGGGTCAGTACACGAAGATTGATTAACATTCTTTGAACGTGCAGCGTCATATTTGTAATACGTGTTTACTCATTACACCATTAGTGCACGACAGCGAAATAACATTAGGAAGAAATCACGTCACGATGTCATTTTTAAGCAGTCAGCACTATTTTTACAAAAATCTAAGAATGTGAAATATTTCGTCCTCGTCGTAACTTCATTTCTGTCGATTTCTCCGTTTAAATTCTGCTCAGCTTGTTACCGACAAGCGTTTCTGTCTCCATCACACTGCTATGGAGGTCCTCTGGTGGTCAGCTGAGATCTGAGGATAATGCTCTGAATCAAAATCGTTCTTACATATTTTTGAGACCACGAATTTAATTCTGAACATCTCATGATCGTTGTAAATGCCGCTTACTAGAGACTGACTTCAAGACAATTGACATTTTTTTTTAGTATTACGGATTTCTCGATGTACGAAAGTTGAACAAAACGGTGATACGTTAGGTGTACCCTGCCCTATTTAGTGCAACGGTATAAACTGAGTTAATATGTAACAAGTGGCTTCACATTACCAGAAACAAAGAAGTTGCCCTCCTTGGAGTTGACTCCCGTAATGTACGGTACGTGCAGGAATTGGCCTTTGAGCAGCAGAAGGGAGGGTTCTTCGGTCAGGAAAGCTCCGTCGTGGATGGGCTCCACGCTCGGAACGAACACAAAAGTGAAGAGACTCGCGTTGTCCTGCAAAACACAAGACACCACAACCGCACTGTAAGATATTACACGTTTTCCGAACCTCGACAATTGTGATGCAAGAACTATATCTTTTAATGTACGCCTAGTTTTGGCGTGTGGTACTTAAGTATTTCGTTAAAAGGTAAAAGAGTTGTAAATAATGAACACTGATCAGAAAAACTGTATGCGAACACTTTGTCAGTCTTTGCACCCTAGTGTATACGTAGCGAAATACAGCCTAGAAAAGTCATGTTTTTGTGAACTTAAATAACTTTACCTTACCAATTGGACCTTGAATCTGTGACGTCAGAATAGCAGATGGATAGAATAAATGTCGCGATTTGTCGCTTTATAATGCTTCGTTTCTTTTTTCTTTTTTAAACTTTTATACTATATTTTGTGTTTTATACGATAATGGAAAGTAGTCGAATTAAGTCGGGTGATGATGAGGAAATTAGATTAGGAAATGAGACACTTAAAGTAGTAAAGGAGTTTTGCTATTTGGGGAGCAAAATAACTGATGATGGTCAAAGTAGAGAGGATATAAAATGTAGACTGGCAATGGCAAGGAAAGCGTTTCTGAAGAAGACAAATTTGTTAACATCGAGTATAGATGTGTCAGGAAGTCGTTTCTGAAAGTATTTGTATGGAGTGTAGCCTGAAACATGGACGATAAATAGTTTAGACAAGAAGAGAATAGAACCTTGCGAAATGTGGTGCTACAGAAGAATGCTGAAGATTAGATGGGGAGATCACATAACTAATGAGGAGGTATTAAATTGGATTGGGGAGAAGAGGAGTTTGTGGCACAACTTGACAAGAAGAAGGGACCAGTTGGTAGGACATGTTCTGAGGCATCAAGGGATCACAAATTTAGCATTGGAGGGCAGCGTGGAGGGTAAAAATCGTAGAGGGAGACCAAGAGATGAATACACTAAGGAGATTCAGAAGGATGTAGGTTGCAGTAGGTACTGGGAGATGAAGAAGCTTGCACAGTATCGAGTAGCATGGAGAGCTGCATCAAACCAGTCTCAGGACTGAAGACAACAACAACAACAACCAAGTGGTACTGCTGTTAAAGTTTAGCGTCTTTGGATCCTAGTAAAAATGTTCTAACTCCCGTGTACGATTCCAGAGACAGCTTAAATTTTAAATGAAAATTATCGGCAATGGCAGTCTAAGACCTCCGGTGTAAGAAGTCACCCTCATTCCACCGACGACCTTGTCAAACAGCAGAGGTTCAGCGCACATTCTTGTGACTGGGGTGGGAAACTACCTCTAAATGGTGGAATTACCAGCGATGAACAACAGTATGAAGATGCAAAAGACAATGGAAACCACTGCACTAAATGTACATGATCTGAACTCACAGCAATCGAGGCCTCTCATCGAAGATGTTACATGATGATCTTTTCATTGGCAAAAAATTTCAAATTGTTCCCATCTGGAAATGCGGGACGGGTCACCAAGGGGAAGGTTACCATCATAACAAAGACTGAAAAACGAACGAAAAAGTATATACGCTTAGAAAGGTAGAGTGTCAAAAGTATGTATGTGGTAAGGAAGTAAGAAAATGTGAAAAAGGCTCAATCTAGATAGTGAGACGGTCATCAAAATGAAATGGTAAGAAGATAAAGATTTTTGATCAGACGAATATGGGGACTATCAACAGCAGTAGAAAACGGTGCGACATGTGCCATAAAAAGAAAGGCAGGGTAAAGAGTGAGGTACCGTAAGTAGTTTACTAACAGGATTCATCTTATGTGAATCGACAGCAAACCAATGCAAACAACAACAGTTCATGTGAGGACCGAGACAGAAGAAAGACTCTTTGAGTTTAATGCATTTGAACTAGTAACAGCAAATATATGTACAAGAATCAGAAGAGAGGGTGGTATGCTTGGAAAGGGCTTGGAGATTTTTAAGGCTGCACTTCAAGAGTAACAGCACCACGATGAACTGAGTCACGAATTGTGGTAAACGAAGAAAAGAAGAAAACTAAGGCGAATGACATGTAATTTTACAGACATATGGTGAAAACTATGGGAACTGATAAATTAAGAAGTGTGCTGGCTCTCCAAATAATCGGTTAGGAATGGACTACTTGGAAAACACTACTTAGAAAATGGCAGTACAACAGGTCGCATCACCAGATTGACGTACATATTTGCAATCAGGGTGCGTGGGATGGCTACAAGAGTGCTTCTGTCATACGAAATCGCACCCCAGACCAGAACTCCAGGTGTAGTTCAACAGTGTCTAGCACGCAGGCAAGTTGGTTTCAGGACTTCAATTGGTCTCCTTCTAACCAACACACTGCCATCATTCGCACCGAGACAGAACCATTTTTCATCAGAAAACACAACAGACCTTCACTCCGACCTGCAATGAGATCTTGCTTGACACCACTGAAGTCGCAAATGGCGGTAGTATGGCGTCAGTGGAATGCACGCTACAGGCGATATGACTCAGAGCTGTCTTTGAAGTAGCCGATTTGTAGCAGTCCGTTGTGTCGCTGTGGTGCCAACTCCTGCTGAAATTACTGCTGCAGATGCGGTATGATGCGCCAGAGTCATACGCAGAACACGACGGTCTTCTCTCTCGGTGGGGCCAAGTTTCCGCCCGGAGCCCAGTCTTCTTGCGACCGTGCATTCTCGTGATCACCGCTGCCTGCAATCGTTTACAGCTGCTACTATTTTGCCAGGTCTTTCTGCAATATCGCAAAAGGAAAAGTCCAGCCGCTCTATTACACGACCTCGCTCAAACTCTGTGACGTGTTGATAATGGCCCTTTCATCGCCTTAAAGGCATTCTTGACTAACATCAACCACGTCCAATTTCAAAGGCAACTAACACTCATGGGCCCCGTTAGAGCGTGTGTTTAAAGCAAATTGACTTCCAAGCTCAGTAGCATCATGCTACTGCCATGAAATCTGAATAGTCATCATCTTTCAGATATACAGGGTGTCCCAGCTATCTTGTCCACCCAAAATATCTCTGGAACAATAACAGCTATTGGAAAACGACTTTCACCGGTATCAATGTAGGGCTGGGGCCCATGAATGTACATATTTGGAAACATTCTAAAACGAAAGCAGATGTGTTTTTTAACACAAACTTATGTTTTTTTAAATGTACCTCCTACATTTTTTCTTCAGCAATCCATAGCATGACAAAGCAAATACACAATGGCGTTCATTGCATCGCAATATTCCCATTACATCCCGAGATATTGAGTCGCGAAGTTGACGCTTGAAACACCCTACATGCGCTGCTAGCGCACGTCCTGAGGCTCAGGCGTGAACCCCATGCTGCCCGTAATCGCGATGTGATTGACAAGTAAGTGTCCCTCTTGATAAATATGGAGGTGTGATTACACATGTCAATCACATCGCGATTACGGACAGCATGGGGTTCACGCCTGAGCCTCAGGACGTGCGCTAGCAGCGCATGTCGGGTGTTTCAAGCGTCAACTTCGCGTCTCAATATCTCGGGATGTAATGGGAATATTGCGATGCAATCAACGCCATTGTGTATGTGCTTTGTCATGCTACGGATTGCTGAAGAAAAAATATACGAGGTCCATTTAAAAAAACGTAAGTTTGTGTTAAAAAACACATATGCTTTCGTTTTAGAATGTTTCCAAATATGTACATTCATGGGCCCCAGCCCTACATTGATATAGGTGAAAGTCGTTTTCCAATAGCTGTTATTGTTCCAGAGATATTTTGGGTGGACAAGATAGCTGGGACAGCCTGTAGAACACGCCTACCAACTTTCGTTCATGTCTCACATCTCTTTCATGATGTTGCGATTTTTTCCCGTCAGAGTGACATTTCAACTACTCTTCAGCTGCTTACACCTATTGTCAGGGATGTAATGATGAAGTGGAACGCGAAGAAAAAACCGCAGCTAAACTAAGACAAGGAAAGCCTCATGTAGTGGCGGACAGGAACTGTCAACCATTACGAAAGTTCTTTGTACAAAAAGGCAAGAAATGACAGAATGTATCACTCATGAGTTCTAAAGTTTGGATGGGGGAGCAATGACCGAGTACCTCCTCATAAGACACACATTTTTGCTGTCCATGCGAAGAGACGTTTGAGGTGGTGTAAAGAGCGACATCATTGGACAGTGGATGACTGGAAAGAAGTGATTTGGAGCCATGAATCACGCTATGCGATGGAAGAGTTTCGATTTGGCTAATGTCTGGAGAACGTTGCCTGCCATCATATGTAGTGGCAACACTGGAGTACGGAGGAGGTGATGTTACAGTGCGGGTTAAATTGTCATCCTATTATTGCGTTTAAGAAACCGCTGAAAACCAAAGTATCTGTACTCATTTTACAACTTTGTGTACTGCGTACAGTAGTGGAATAGTTTGGAGACAAAGGCTGTTTACACCAACAAGTTGGAAGTTGGCAGTCGCTCTCTCCAAGCGGCTAGACATAAGCACCAGTACTTGCAGAATGCTACGTGTTGTTTTGGGTACACTTCAGGGCTTTTCATAATTTCCAAATAGCGTCTCTTTAATACTGTTATTAAAACTGTCGTGATTTTTCTAGTTCTCATTCGTTTCACGTCTTGTCTGGTTTAAAACTTAGGGTCAGTGAATATCTGTGGGATTGATGAAGGTTTCTCGGGACTCCAGCCGGGTGGTAGCGTTGATATCTCGCGACGTTTCTGGAAGTGTCATACTACCCATCTTCTGGCGAAGTGTCGAGATTCGCGGAGAGCGCGCTATTTATATGCGCGGTTGCCCCCCTCCACTAGACCTCGGGTGGCTGCGGTGGACCAGCGGCGTGCGCGCGGTGGTGGGAATGGCGGGCGACCCCGGCGGCCGCTTTCGGTTCTCGGTGTAAGCATTCTGTCTGCGTCCGCCGCGGAGGACATTGACGGGCGCGCTTCCGACGGATTGCCGCTATCGCAGGATTCCATGCTGCGCTGAGTTGGTATCCCTCGTCTCTGTTGACCAGATTCTCGTGAATCCTTATTTCTATGGTTTCTTTGATAACGCTTTCCCAAAAGCCAGATGCTCGGCACAGTACCCTCGTGTTTTCGAAGTTGAAGGTGTGTTCTTCATTGATGCTGTGTTATGCTGTGGTTGATTTTTCTGTGTGGCCTAGTCGCACACATCTGATATGTTCTTTGCAGCGTTTAGATATGCAGCACTGTGTTTGCCCAATGTATTGCTTTCCGCATTCGCATGGTATACTGTATACTCCTGGTGTGCTAAGGTTCAGCGCGTCTTTAGCAGAACCTACGAGCTCCCTCGTCTTCGGTGGTGGTCGGAGAATGGTTTTGATCTTGTATTTTCGCAGAAGTCGTGCAATTTTGGCCGAGAGCGGACCCACGTACGGAAGGAAAGCGAGTCGTTTATCTTCGTCTTCTCCTTCATTATTTTCTGGGGTTCTCACTGCTTCCTTCTTCCTTTTAAGCGCCCTGTTAATCTGCGTTTTACTGTAGCCATTTTGTTGGAAGATTTCCCTCAGGTGTTGCAGCTCGGATGGTAGGCTGTCTTTGTTGCAGACGGCGCGCGCCTTATGTACCAGGGTGGTCAGTACTGTTTGTCTTTGTGCTGGATGGTGGCAGCTTGTTGCATGAAGGTATAGATCTGTGTGTGTCTTCTTCCTATGTACTGCATGGCCTAGTGATCCATCTGCCTTCCTCTTGATTAAAATATCAAGGAAGGGGAGGCATCCATTTTCCTCCATTTCTATTGTAAATTTGATGTTCGGATGGACGTTGTTGAGGTGTTCAAGAAACTCATCTAGCGCCTGTTTGCCATGTCCCCACACGACAAAAGTGTTGTCGACATGGCGGAAGAAGTGCTTCGGTTTCTGTCTGGCAGTTTGAAGGGCCACCTCCTCGAAATATTCCATATAGAGGTTTGCAATCGCAGGAGCCAATGGGGAGCCCATTGCCACACCGTCGATCTGGTCGAAGAATTCCCCGTTGCACTGAAAGTACGTGGTTGTTAGTGCGTGTTCGAAGAGCCTGACTGTTTGTGGTTCAAAATGTGGTACAATCTGTGGGCTGTTTACATTATTGTGTTAACGTCGGCGCACTGTCTACTCGTTACGTACTGTATGGGTATGTTACACTGCTTTTTGCAACTTCCTGATAGTATCGCTTTAAGACTAGTGTTAAAAATATCTTGCTTTTTAGTTATCATTCGTTTTATTTCTTCTGCTACCTAAAACGTACGTGCAACCAACATGTGTGTAGTTGTTTCTTATGTCCGGCTGTCGCCTAGAACAAATTACCTGTATAACTCACCGAAAGATGAGTTTTCATTAATTATTACTTTGTTACAGTTCAAGTGTGTTTTTGTATTTTTAGTTATCTGTAAAAGGGGAGTCATGCGTGACAAATGTTGTGTTGCCTTAGGTTAGTTAGTATCACAGAAATTTGTCAGGAGTATGGGTTGACGTTTCAGTGTAGTGAGAAAGCCCTTACTGTGTTCAATGATGCCTTCCCATGGAATCGTGTATTACGCAGTTGAGACAATGGTAACATGGAACAGGGAACTAATATTTGCACACCTCTGGCACAATTAGGAACATCGTGTTTTGAATTCCATAGGTTGAAGGCCGAAACAGACAACGGAAGCTGGGAGAACATGAACGACAAATTAGCTGAGCACGTTGTAGAAAGTGTAGAGGGTGCCACAAGTACACAAGACAAAATTACTGTAACTACTGGAGTCAGTGGTGCACAATTGGAAATTTGTAGTACGTTCTATGGTACCAAACTGCTGAGGTCATCGGTCCCTACGCTTACTCACTACTCAGTATAACTTAAACTAACCTACGCTAAGGACACACAAACACCCATGCCCAAGGGAGGACTCGCACCTCTGACGGAGGCAGCAGCGCGAACCGTGGCAAGGCGCCTAAGACCGCACGGCTACCATGCACCGCAGTGGGGCACAATCTTTTACGTTAGGGTTACGTTGCAAAGAGAAAGTATTTAGAGGAATTTGGACAGAACAGGACTATAATGTAAGCACAGTTTGCTAGAAAATAAAATTAACTTGTTTTATCAGAACATTAGGGGGTCGTGTACCTAGAAGATGTGGAAAATTCCGAAGTGACAGATGTTCTGTGTCTCTCTGAACACGGTGGAACCACAGGGACGGAGATGTCAAACGTCAGGGGTTTTAGTCAAGAATCAGTATCCTGGCTAGTTAACAATGGAAAAGAAGGAGTGTAAAATATGTTTGTAATATGTAAATGTGTAAATAAGAATCTAGGAGATATTTTTGCTTGTTGTTACTGCAGGATACTCCTCAGGTATTGTAGTAGTCTACAGGTCCGCTGTAGGGAATTTTCGGCTCTTCATGAAAAATGCAGATAAACTGTGGAGCTACCCGCCAGACAATAAGAAACATTTAGTGGTTCTGTGGAGATTTCAATGTAGACATCTGAAGAAATAGAGACAGGAATAATTAACTGCAATTATTATCTGAATGCTTCAATTCAATGTCATTTAGTTACTTTGCCGATTCATATGCAGCGAGGTAGTATTTTTATAGACAGTGCCTGAAACAGTTAATGTATACCCTGTTGTTAACGGACTATTTGATCATGAGCCAAAATTAATGCAAATGAATAATATAGCACCTTGCAGCCCTGGCCTAGCTTCATACAAAACTGTGAGGCATAGTGAAGAGGACAGGATACCGGTGCAGTATCAAGAGTAAGTTAGAAGGGGTGGTAATTCGTTAGATATATACAGAAAGAGATGCTAAGGTTAAATTCAATTTACTCCATATTAAAATTTGTGTCAACACATGAAGGTCGCTTTCCAAAAAAGTTATCCAGAAAACCCATTAAAAACACCAAGTATGTGTTGATACTACAACGATACTGTAATATTTTAAGAAAAGTAATGGGAACGACAAGGAGTATATACAGCCTGACACAAATGAATAATGTGCATCATAAGATTAAAACTACATTGAATATTGTAAAAAGGGAGACATGAGAGCCAGTCAGCGTACAAGATACCATAACGATTAAACCAAATAACAGCATTGTGAGCTACAATTCACAAGTTGTGAGCACCTGTAACAATGACTTCTTATTCATAGCAGCAAAAATATGATCACGTGGTTCAGTTGAAGCAGAAAGGGACTGTACTAACGTCAGTCCACAAAATTTTAGCAACTAGATTTAGCACAAGGCTTCCTCACTTAAACTAAGAGAATTAAAAAAATACTGAAAAACAAAAGTCTGTGTGGTGTTCATGGGAATTCAAACAGAACTGTGATAAATTTTTCTAACTTAACTAGTAATTTTCTTAGTGATACATGTAATGCAGCACTGCCATAGGAAATTTTTCCAGACAGGTTAAAATATGGAAAGTGGTTAAATAAATACCATCCATTACTGACATCTTTTCCAAAATATTCGAAACAGTTTATCATATCACATTTTCGATTCCAGAACAACTACCTGACTGAGAATGTTATTTATACATTCACTCACCAAATATTAAAAGCATTAAATAATTTTTGTGATATGCCCAAGGGGTTTAATTGAGTAAAACATGTTATACTCAGAGAAAAAAATTAGTTTTTATGGAACTGATGGCTTTACACACAAGTGGTTTGAATCATACTTAACAAACAGAATGTAAAATGTTGTGCTGAATAGTTCAAATAATGTGAAAATGGTAGAAAATTCGAATGACTGGGGAGGCATCACAAAAAAGTGAGTTTCACATCCATCAGTGTTTGGTCTACTCCTATTTGTTATACAGGGTTCCCAGGACCAATGGTCAGTATTCAGAAATGTGACAGGGACGATCATTCCAAGCAAAAATGTGTAATAAACATGAGGTCCAAACTCCATCCCTTAAGAACTATGAGCACTTCTTCGTCTTCTTCTTCTTCTTCTGTACTGTGAAAAATATCTCTTGAATTGCAAGCTCTTTGCTTTCCATATTTTGGGAATAGGCAGTGTCGACCAAAGAAAAATTGTCTAGTATAAATAGATTCTTAAATGCATACCTTAAGAGTATACCTTAAGAGCTTGCTCACTAAAAGATATGTGTTTCACAGTAGTGACGATGAACAAGTGCTCAGGTAAGCACTTCAGAGCCCATGCACCCTGTCATCAGAAAGCATTTGTGTTGCAATGGTTTGTGGACAATAGTTTACAATCTGCACCACTCGTTGAGCCTTATCTGGGTAATAGACGAGTGTTACTATACTTTTCATGACCTTAATATTCAAAATGCATACATCTAAATCATCGGAAGGAGGGAATTCTTAGAATTTTTCGGTAGGATGGTGTATAGGACACGCAAATATCCTTGCGTAAAATCAAACAACGTATGAGTATGCCAACAATATGACCATGTACGTATGGAAGATTATAGAAAAAATATGAAAAAAATGACATAAAATCGGTAAAAATTGAGAGAAAGCTGGTACAGTTACGAAAAATTCATAGGAGTTACCTAAATTTGAGGGAAATACGACGAAATATGTAAAATCGCCAAAAACTTACTATATTACGTAAATTGATGAGAATACTAGGTGTATCAAAAAGAATCATCCGATTTTCAAAAAATCCTATTATGTTATTTGGGATATGTGCGTGGACAACGTACTGTTGAAAAGAGCGAACTCCCAAGTTTTACAAGGTTTCCGCTGGGTAGCAGGAGTGAGCGCTCACATCAGTCCTAGTAAAAATGGAATCGGGACTGAGCGCCCACGTCAGTCCTAGTAAAAATGGTATCGGGACAACAGATAGCCTTCTGTGTTCTACGTTTTGCGCGTTGCGGGTCAGTAATAACTCTTCAGCGTGACTTTCGCACTAGGTATGGTGTGGATCCTCCTACAACACAGAGCAATAGACGATGGCATGTACAATTCCGAGAAACAGGTTCTTTGTGTAAAGGCAAATCGCTGGGCCGTCACTCAATGTCTGACGCTGACGTCGAATGCTTCCGCCCTAGTTTCACAGGGAGTCCGCAGAAATATGTTCGCCGTGCAGGTCGACAGCTCAACATGCCCCCGATGTCCGTTCGCTGTGTGTTGCGTCGACGTTTACACATGAAACTATAATAAATTCAGCTACTGCAAGCTCTTCGTGAAGGTGACAAACAACAATGTGTGGAATTCTGTACCTCGTTTTCGGCAAGATGGAGTATGACAGTTTTCTTCTACGCTTAGTGTTTAGTAACGAGGCAACATTCCATTTAAACGGAAAGGTGAACCGTCATAATGTGAAAATATGGTGTACGGAACAATCACAAGAAGTTGTACGTCACGAGAGGGTCTCTCCAAAATTTAATGTGTTTTGTGCAGTTTCATGGGAAAAGGTCTATGGTACATTTTTCTTTCCAGAGAACACTGTTACAGCAAGACATACGTAGATAAGCTTCAAGACTTTCTTTTCTCACAGTTGGAGACTGATTCGAACGACTTCACCTACCAACGGGATGGGGCACCGCCACAAGGCATCTGGTGTGTGGGAATTTTTAAATCAAAGGATTACTGAATGATGGGTCGGTCGCACTGGACTAAATGATTCAACCTTACATTGTTGGCCCCCAAGGTAATCGGATCTGACTATGTGATTATTTCTTGTGGGGGGTTTATGAAAGACTGTGTTAATGTGCCTCCGTTACCAACAAGAATGAATGAACAGAGACATCGCACAACAGCAGCTATGGAAGTCAAGACATACTCACTGCAGTGTGGGAAGAATTTGAATACCGCACTGACAGACGCTGTGCGTCTCAAGGGGGGCATACTGAACGCCTATGAAAAAGCATGGCAAAATTTTTTGAGTTTCCTCAAAAAATAAAACTAATTGTATATGTTTATTAGTTTCATAAATATAGACGTGCCAAATCAGATTGTTTTTGATACACCCTATATTTCTGAAATAGTGTGGCGTACAAGACTTCCAGCATGAGTCTAACTCCTTTTTGATGAGCTAGAAGGTCAAGTTGTTGTTGTTGTAGAGAGTTTGTTGGGTGCACGACAGCAGGGTCTTCAGCGCCCGCTCAGTAACATAGCGAGACGGGTGTCAAGAAAATACTCAGAACAGTAAGATAAAACAGAACATAAAACACAGGTAACAAGCTTTGAAAAATATGTGCCTACCCACACCAAAGCGTGGGACGAAGCAGGGCGTTAGTAGTAAAATATGGACAACACTGGAAGAAAGTGGTAGAGGTAGCTAAAACAGTGTAGCAGATGGAAGTGGCTGGCTGACCGCAAGGTAAAAAGGGAGGAGTCAGCCACTCTGCAATACACTAAAACCTCCAGCCTAAAAGTTTAGGCCAGAGTCCAGACACATCACAAAACTTTAAAACCCTAGACACACCCGTCTCATCGTTAGCTAAAACATAGAAGGTCGACTACGGTCGCCTGATGTCGCTACTTTCTCTGGATTCGGTTCTTGAGGAAGATTGGGCTGTCTTCCCTCCAAGAGGTCCAGACATCTCATTTAAAGCGTTCGCAGCAAAGCTGTTAAAAAGGCAGAGGGTGGACACATCCTCTATTAATGTTCACGAATAAGTATCTGTATAGATTTGATAGAGTACCTGATGGAAGAGTGTGGCGCTGGTATGTTTGAGAAGTGGGTGTAAGTTGTAGAACGTACCCTTTGGGAGAGCGCGGCTCTGGTGTGTGTGAGCAGCAGCCACGGCGGCACGCGGGACAGCAGGTGGAGCGCCTGCTGGTCCGAGGCGTTTGTTGGCAGTCCCAGCGCGGCGGCCAGCGAGCGGGCGCGCTGCCGGGGACTCCTGGTGAAGGCCCAGGGGCAGAGCGCGGAGGCGCTGGCCGCGATGGCGCGCGAGAACAGCCCTGCAACGGGACGCCCGTCACACTCAGCCCCGCGTACAGGCAGAAACGCCAGCTCCCTAATTTATACATAAATGTCTTATACACTGAAGCGCCAAAGAAGCTGGTACAGGCAAGAGTATTCAAATACGGAGATATGTAAACAGGTAGAATACGGCGCTGCGGTCTGCAATGCCTATATAACACTAGTATCTGGTGCAGTTGTTAGATCGATTACTGCTGATAAAATGGCAGGCTGTCAAGATTAAAGTGAGTCTGAATGTGGTGTTTTAGTCAGTGGACGAGCGATGGGACACAGCATCTCCGTGGTAGCGATGATATGAGGGTGTTCCCGTACGAACATTTCACGAGTGTACCATGAATATCAGGAATCCGGTTAAACATCAAATCTCCGACATCGCTGAGGCCGGTAAAAGATCCTGCAAGAACGGGACCAATGATGACTACAGAGAATCGTTCATCATGACAGAAGTGCAACCTTTCCTCAAGTTACTGCAGAGTTCAGTGTTGGGCCTTTAAGAAGTATCAGCCCAGGGAACGATTCAACGAAACATCATTGATATGGGGTTTCGAAGCCGAAGGCCCACTCGTGTACCCTTGATGACTGCACGACACAAAGCTTTACGCCTCGCCTGGGCCCATCAACACCGACATTGGACTGATGATGACTGGAAACATGTTGCCTGGTAGAACGAGTCTCGTTTCAAATTGTATCGGGTGGATGGACGTGTACACGTATGGAGATAACTTCATGAATCTATGGACCCTGCGTGCAGCTGGGGACTGTTCACGCTGATGAAGGCTCTGTAATGGTGTGGGGCTTGTGAAGTTGGAGTGATGTGGGACCCCTGATATGTCTAGATACGACTCTGATAGGTGACACGTACATAAGAATCCTGTCTGATCACCTGCATCCATTCATGTCCATTGTGCATTCCGACAGACTTGGGGAATTCCAGCAGGAGAATGCGATACTCCTCCCGTCCAGAATTGCTACAGAGTGGCTCCAGGAACACAGTTACGATTATAAACACTTCATCTGGCCACCGAACTCCCAAGACATGAACATTATTGAGCGTATCTAGGATGCCTTGCAACGTGCTGTTCAGAATAGGTCCCCACCCCATCGTATTCTTACGGTTTTATGGACAGCACTGCAGGATTCATGGTGCCAGTTCCCTCCAGCACTACTTCAGACATCAGTCGAGTTTATGCCACGTCGTGTTGTGGCATTTCTGCGTGCTCTCAGGGGCCCTACATGATATTAGGCAGGTGTGCCAGTTTCTTTGGCTCTTCAGTGTATATTTCCCATCGGTGGAAGAAGACACCTGATAGTGCACAACATGGACATCGTATATTTAGCGGTTCACCCACAAGAGGTAGTTACTTGGTTACATAACTGCCTCAGGAACTATGGAGAAGGTGGAAGTTATTTGGGCAGCCATCATAAGCAAAGCATCGCCAGCTCCACTGAAGTTGGTATTACACGTCTCATCCGTTGTGTAGAAGTCTGCACAAATACCCCAAGAGTACAAGTCTGGAACTGCCAACTTCTGCACTAAGTCGTCGTCACACGGAATAAGGCAGCTAACTTCGACGTGCACACGGATGGGATATCCAACGTCACGAGACACAGCACCGTCGGCACACAGGAGAGATGGTTAACGTGATTTTCCGCTTCCAGTGCTTTCCAGCAGCAGTTGTCGGCTTTATTTGCCTCCCAAACAATAGAGTTTGTTCTCTAAAACGGACGTGCGTAAAATTCCTATATTATCTCTATTAAAACACAAATTTGCTCCCTTGTCCATATGCTAGTCGTTTTGTTCTATCTGTGTTACACATAAATAAAAATTCAACATCCGTGAACATGTATGAGGGCTATTCGGAAAGTAAGGACCGATTGGACGCGAAAAGGAAACCACAGTGAAAGCCCGATAAATCTTTGCACATATGTATTGGGCAGTGTCTCTAGTATGCCTGTCGATTTAGTCACGTTGCTCTTTTCAGTTTTGAGCACACAGTGAGCACATAAAGTTGCTTGTCTAAAGAATGTCTCCCGCAAAGTATGAGGACCAAGTGAGAGACTCCGCCTGATGTCATGCAGCCCACATAACACAACTGTCACGCAGTTCCTTCTTCAGGACAATTCTCGGCCGCATCTGCAGGGTCAATGGAGATGCTTCTGCAGTGTTTTCGATGGGAAGTGTTTGATCACCCACAACACAGCCCGTAAGAGGATGCCTCTGAGTTTCATATCTGCTTACATGAACTGCTGGCTTTTCAGACAGCCTTTTGGCACAGTCAACGAGCTGTAGACAAGCGCAGAGAATGGGCGGAAAGCACAGGCGACTGCCTTCTATGACGAGGGTACTGGAAACGTGGTATAGCGCTAGGACAAATGTGGAAGTCGGAGCGGCGACTATGTAGAGAAGTAGGTGGAAGGTGTGGGTAACTGTAGCAAACAAAACGTTCTTGATTCTCACAGTGATTTCCATTTCGTGATCCATTGGACCTTACTATCGGAATAGTCTTCGTAATAAAATAAAAAGGAGAGTTACATGTCCAGGTCAGTAAGGAAATCAGTTTATAAAATTTCAACGAATGGCACAAACTCAGTCCTGAAAGAGAATGCACTTATATTTACACAAAATTAATTATTACAGACATTATTTCTATTAATTTCGTAAGAATGTCCCTGAATCTTTAGGAAAACGCGAAAATGAAGAAAATAACAGGACTCGAATCCGAAACCGCCCTAAACTCTGCACTGTAACCTGATGCCTCTATACAGTACGCTAGACTGTAGTCTAGCAAAGGACTTGGAAGAGCAGTTGGATGGAATGGATAGTGTCTTGAATGGAAGGTATAAGATGAACATCAACAAAAGCAAAACGAGGATAATGGAATGTAGTCGTATTAAGTCGGGTGATGCTGAGGGAATTAGATTAGGAAATGAGACACTTAAAGTAGTAAAGCAATTTTGCTGTTTGGGGAGCAAAATAACTGATGATGGTCGAAGTAGAGAGAATACAAAATGTAGACTGGCAATGGTAAGGAAAGCGTTTCTGAAGAAGAGAAATTTGTTAACATCGAGTATAGATTTAAGTGTCTGGAAGTCATTTCTGAAAGTATTTGTATGGAGTGTAGCCATGTATGGAAGTGAAACATGGACGATTAATAGTCTGGACAAGAAGAGAATAAAAGCTTTCGAAATGTGGTGCTACAGAAGAATGCTGAAGATTAGATAGGTAGATCACATACCTAATGAGGAAGTATTGAATAGGATTGGGGGGAAGAGAAGTTTGTGGCACAACTTGACTAGAAGAAGGGATCGGTTGGTAGGACATGTGTTGAGGCATCAAGGGATCACCAATTTAGTATTTTAGGGCAGCGTGGAGGGTAAAAATCGTAGAGGGAGACCAAGTGATGAATACACTAAGTAGATTAAGAAGGATGTAGGTTGCAGTAGGTACTGGGAGATGAAGATGCTTGCACAGGATATAGTAGCTTGGAGAGCTGCATCAAACCAGTCTCAGGACTGAAGACCACAACAACAACAACAGACTGTAGTCTTCTACAGGTGTTAAATTGCAGATATGTTATTAACTTACATTTAATTGTAACAACTAGTAACAAGAAAGGAAAGTTTTTCATGAATTTTTAATACGCCATTGCCTTAAAACCGCTTACTCTGATAACACGCGAACTTTAACGCGATAATAACCAAACACGAAAATTCTTTAAACATCAATACTACGT
Source organism: Schistocerca nitens (assembly GCF_023898315.1). NCBI lineage: Eukaryota > Metazoa > Arthropoda > Insecta > Orthoptera > Acrididae > Schistocerca > Schistocerca nitens. Next base: position 732,799,761 of record NC_064615.1, read on the forward strand.
TTCCCGTATATTATTACAATAGATCGTACAAATAATGATTCGTCCGCTAGACTTTCAATGTGCTGGTGCTATGAAACAGCATATATTCATAACATAAAATCTTCCGAATGTGGGCTCCTGCCGAACAAGACAGGCACTAATGACAGCTTGCTTTCTGTGGGCTTAAAACTTTCTTCGAAGCTTTCTGCTTGTGACGCAGGGAGCGTTCTCTCTATAAATTTGTTCTACTTTACGTGGCACGCCGCTGAAATATCGCAGAACTTAGTTTCCGTTTCGCTTGACGAAATGGCTCCTCAGCGTGAAATAGGAGGAAGTGATGTCATAAAATTAGTAGAGCTGACGTGCTAAGCCCTGTTACACGGTATACTTAACGTGTAAATCTACACCAGCGCCCGCAGTGGTGGTTACGATGGTTACGTCGTTGAGTGTGGAAGCTGGTATTTTTGTAAAGCTGCGATTTACTCACACCGAAACTTCTGAGAGGTTGTTATCTTGTGCAGTTATGAAATGGCTCTGAGCTCTCTGGGACTTAACATCTGAGGTCATCAGTCCCCTAGAACTTAGAATTACTTAAACCTAAGGACATCACACAAATTCATGCCCGAGGCAGGATTCGAACCTGCGGCCGTAGCGGTCGCGCGGTTCAAGAGTGAAGCGCCTAGAACCGCTCGGCCACACCGGCCGGGTTGTGCAGTTGTAATGGAATTATGTTATGCGCATACAGAAGTTGGACTCAAGTATTCGTTTTACGTCATGCTGTTACAAGGAAAAGCTTATTTATGTTAACGTTTCTCAGTATTTTACGGCATGGAGGACGGAATTATCTACTACAGTGTTGCTATACTTTGTTCATCGTAAGTTTAACATGGGTGTCAGCACTACTTTCGTTGAATTTTATTCATTGTAAGTTTAACACGACTGTTAGCATTCCTCAATGTAAGTAAAGTAAAGCTTCATCGATCCGAAGATTGTTTTCAACACCACAGTGTGTACTGCGCATGGTCGTTTTTGAGGGGGTATCTCCTTGCCTTTGTCGGACTTTTGAACTGACTTACCCAGCCTGTTACAGAGGGAACTACTGTCTAACGTGAAATCCGAACCACGGTGTAACTCGGCATTTTTCACATCAACAAACATTCAGAGAGGAAAGAAGTAATCAGTGAGAGACAACAATCCTATGACCTACCAGGGATCGTACACCAGGCTTTTAGATTTGCAGTTTACCAGTGAGCTCTCTAGATTAGCTGGTAAATGAAAGTTGACCAGAGTAACAGCGCCATGTTTACGCCTGAGAAAGAGACGGAGAGAATCAAAGCGTACGCTGCAGTAGTGTTCAGCGTGGAGCGTTCTGAGACGCATAACTGCGCTTCTCTGTCTCAAGGCTGCTTCAAGATGGGAACTCAAGTGAGTTCTTGGCAATGCATCTCGAATCCGGTGCTTGCAGAACAGTATGTCCTACGCATTTTGAATTACACCCGATGCCCGAAACTGGATTCTCAGACTCAGCATTCTGGAAGATTGCCAGTGCGGACGTGAGTCAGAGACAAGCTTCAAGTGAACATCGCAAAGGGCCGTCACGCAGTGTACAGTCTGACAAATTACAGCATTCCATATACTGCATAAATGGCTGAATGTTGGCAGGTGCAGTGGCCCAGTGAGTGTTTATATTCGCCTTGCAGCAGTGTGTTCTCGCTAACTATGGAGTGTAACCCAAGGAAACTGAACAACTTACAGCTCTTTGTAGAGAAAAGCAGGAACTGTGAGATCCTAAGGACAATAAACAACACATAAAAACAAAACTAATTTATGATTGACAGCGGGTCGCCAGTGATGTCGCATGCGAAATCGATGAAGCGAATAACAAAATGCATACTTCGATGACAATAGCAGATATCTCCAGAATGAGAGAAAGTTTCAATAGCAGATATATTTTGCATATCTAGAATAAGTACGTGGAAGTCATAAAGGGTTCTGCCGTTGCCAAAAAGTTCTATTGACACTGCAGTTGTGCAGGCTGTGTGGATTGTTCATGGTTCATGTACAATAGGTGCCAAGTTTTTGAAAGACATTCGATAAAAATATTCAAACTGTTCAATCTTGCCAACAAGTAGTGTAATGAAAAGACTCTTTGCACTGTACTTTTTAACGCTGGTGTTAACCACTGACTACAGCTCTTTTCCAGATGAGGGTACAGTACAATAAATGAGGCTCTTGCAATCTTATCTTGCTCCAGCTGCGAGACTGCGGCGCCCCAACTTGAAGCACGGAGTACGGCGCGGCGCAGTTCCGTCCAAACTGAATGTGCATGAACCTTCGCGTTCCTCTGACGTACCGATGACATATGGAACGCATTCAACGCAAAGCGCTCTGTGTGGACGCGCCTTAACGCATTCAGATCTTTTTAAGACACGTTGAAATTATACATAAGACTGCTAAACTATTCTCCTCTGACGAGAAATAGATGTTGGTCTATTATGAACATAAAAAATTACCTCGATGTGTTAGCTACTTTCGTTTGCAGAAATATATGACCTAAAGTGCAACAATCGAAAACCAGAAGCATTGCTTATAAACGCTGATGGACGCATGAGGTTCTTAAACTAAGAAACACACATGGGCACAACCTTCTACATACCTGAAAAATGGAGGAAGGAATGGGATTCAGAAATTACTTGCGGATGAGTACGAAAGTTTTTGGTAGACTTGTAGAGATATTAGGGGAACGCATTTCGAAAAAAAAAAAGACATTCTCAGACTTCCAATTTCTGCCTACCTTGGAACAGCACTCGCACTTCGCACTCATAATTCACAGCACATTTTCCGGACAACACGAAGTGTCCTTAGCTTCGAAGAATCGCAGTAACTATTACCAATTATGAAAACATAGCTACTTCGTCATCAGACAGCCATATGAAACTAAGGTGAAAAGAACGAAATTTTTGTTCATAATAGACCAACATCTATTTCTCGTCAGAGGAGAATAGTTTAGCAGTCTTATGTATAATTTCAACGTGTCTTAAAAAGATCTGAATGCGTTAAGGCGCGTCCACAAAGAGCGCTCTGCGTTGAATGCGTTCCATACGTCAGAATAATGAGCTGTCCGACAACGGCTGCGGAGCAAAAAAATATGCGAATGCAAAATCTGTCATTTTTAACTTTTAATACTAAAAGTAAATCATTTTCCAAACGAAAAGTACTTTATCGAGTAGTGCAGCTTTTGTTCTTTTACACAAGGAATTTTTTTGGCGGCGCAGCAAGGAAGTGAGTTCTTAGCTTCGAAGAATCGTAATAAATATTACCAGTTATGAAAACATAGCTACTTCGTCATCAGACTACCATATGAAACTAAGATGCAAAGAATGAAATTTTTACCGAATAGGTTTCGTGCAATAGATTGACAACGACTGCGGAGCGAAAAAATATACGAATGAAAAATCTGTCGTTTTTAACTTTTTATACAAAAGGTAAATCACTTTCCAAAATAAAAATACTTCATCGGGGAGTGCAGCTTTTGTTTTTTTATACAAGGAATTTTTTTGGCGGGGCAGCAGGTGACTCATCTTCCAGCTTTATGCTTTCCTTGAATCAAATATAGATGTGTACAAGAATCTTTGGTTGGCAGGGCGAAAACGTCTGCCACAACGAATAGTGACAATGAGTGTGAACAGTGAATCATTGCGTACTGCGATTTACAGGAGCAATGCTGTCACCTTTTATATACGTGCCTAAATCAGGCGTTTTCAGGAGGCAGCTTGGCGAGCGCGAGTGTTGTGATTAAATGGGGAGAGCAGACAGTCATATGTAGCGAAAAGTGTGCGCTTTCTTTCGAAGCATGACCAGATGTTAAGTGTGGTGTAGTCTTAATGACAAGCGAAGCCATTCACCAAACTATGATGAAAGTGAATACTTTCCCTTTTTATGTTAATGGGAATATTGCAACAAAATACGTCTCACAGACTTCTGTAAATATTTTTCTCGCCCTATATTTCCTCTACTCACAAGCCTGTAACCACGATTACCTCTACGTCTGAAATCATACACCTGTGTCTCCAACGTTTATTCTGTAGCGAAAAAGTCGGCTTGAGGCACTTGCTGAATCCATTTCCGTCCTTTCTGTGAAGTACTTTTTAGATGATAGCTGTGTACGATTATTGTTCAGTGACAACAGAACTACAAATAAAAAAGAAACTTACACCTACTTATATCTTATCGACTCAGCTATTTATGTCCAGTAGTAAACAAAAGGCAGTGCCGGTAATTAGGAATTTATCACCCAACAGTTAGCTCTCGAACAGGAAACATTTCACGCATCTGTTTCTCTTTCTCGCCTCATTTCGGTATACGTTGAGAAGGCACTCCACTTCATGTACTTCGATATGGTTGGCGAGCTAACAAGTGAGTAATGAAAGAAGAATAATGAGCTGTCCGACAACTCGGTGGAGTAAATAATGCACTACCGCAACAATACAGCCAAGTAGAGAGCTGCAGCAAGCTGTCGTCGCCTACAGCTCGCGAAGCCCCAATAATGTCTGTCGTTAATGCACTGGCTGTGGCCTCCGCCATGTACCGTCATGCGTTAATGCTCATTTTTGACACTTTTAGAATTAGTAACCTATCTTAAAGTTATTAGTCTAATGAGGTACTGAAGTTGAATTTTTGAAGCAATTTAGTTACGTGACTCAACTCTAATCTAACCCTTTGTATCTTTACCCCGGGAAAATTTAGTTTTAACCGTCAAGGGTTAATTAACTCCCAGGCTGGGAACCACTGTTGTAAACCCTCTCCCTACTCTGATAGTGGAAGATCCGTGGCGTCACGCCCACCCGAAAAAAAACATTTTCACTCCACCTCGATTGCCACTGCCAACCTTCACATACGCGATGAAGTCTACAGTCGATCACAACAGCAGAGGTATGTCTTATACACAAGTGAAGTAGACAAACGAATAATCACAGCTACAAAAGGGGTGAAGAAACGATGATGAAAGACTGTAGAATACACAGCTTTCCAGACTTATCGTGTTGCCTAATGCTTTCTTGTAGGTTTCGCACTGGAGCTTGGTCAGCGCTGCGCGTGTCTGCAACGTACTGCCTTTTTCCGAACAAACGTAAGGTGAATTAAGTAGTGCCGCTTCCAGTTATTCAACTTGGTAATAGCTGTAGACTATAAGACAATATTCATCACAGTCTTATCTCTGGACGACACTTGTGCATGGAATTCAACAATTTATGCTACAAATCACGGAAAACCAATGCACAGGGCAGTAATGTAATTTAGAAAATTGTCCCTGCAGACCTCTTCGCAATTGCACTAATCGATCATTTCCAAAAAATACTAGAATTAAAGTTACAATGCAGCATCCCATCGACTGCCACTTCTCTAGGGGCCGAGAGCTAACTCACACTGTAATTAAAAAATAGTGCCTGACACTTAACTTCTGTTGTTCTCTTTGACAGCTAACACTTTGAATGACTTTCTTCCTTCGGATTTCATCCAAATACGAGTTCGGAGAGTTGCTTACAATCAACAAGTGGAACACGAAGGTCTTTTATTCGCTAGAGACAAAAATTAATTTCACTCGCCACTCTTTTAACACAACTGTAACCTTATAATGTTTCGCAAAAAACATCTTTATTCGCAACGAAGCAATATTTCTGGATAGGCTGTCTCTATTTTGTTTTCAAACAAACACTTCGTTCCATTGTCATGAATTAGCTAATTTTGCCCCATTGCCGATTATAAAGCAACATCACCCCATAAATTATGTTATAATTGCTACATGTTATCATCCACACTGTCACCCCTAAGCAGACAAATAGAACAGGTACTGGCACGACTACACGGTCAAGCCACATTAATGTGACCATCTGTCAAAAACCACTTTTTGCAGCGTGGGCGTGTAGGAAGGGACTCATTGTGGTTCCGAAGACACCAACAGGGATGTGAAGCCATTGCGACTCCAGTGTCGCGGACAGCTGCGCTACGTTTCTTAGCTGAGGCTCCATTGTGCGAACTTTCCAACAGAAGCGTTCTCACAGATCTTCGATTGGTTTAAATCTGGGATATTTGGTGGCCGGAGCAGTACCGTTAACTCCTGGTGCTCTTCGAACCACACACATATGTTTCATTGTCCCGCTGGGAGATGCCACCGTGTTGAGGAAGAAACAAACTTCACGTAGGAGTGGACATGGTCCCCAAGGATAGATGCATATTTATGTTGCTCCACTGTACCTTCCAGAATAACGACGTCATTCAGGGCATGCCACGAAAACATTCCTCAGACCACAACGCTCCGTCCTCCGGCCTGGACCTTAACGCCAATTATTGCAGTGCCGCCCGCGCCAACGGCTATCATTCCGAGGGAGCATGAAACATTCATCTGAAAAGGCCACCTATCGCCACTGAGTGGACGTCCCGCTGTGTTACTGGCGTGCAAATTCCAGCCTTCGTCGCCTATGAACAGCACAACATGGGTGTATGAACCAGGAGCTTGCTGTGGTGACCCACATGCCGCAATGTTCCCTGGACTGTCGTTGAGGAGGAATTGTTGCCAGTCCTCTGGTTCAAATGGGTGGTCACCTGCTCGACAACTGCACGTCTATTCGCCCGTACACATCTCCGCAGTCGTCGTTCACCCCTTTCATCTATGGCCCATGGTGCACCACATCTGTCTCAGCCCCCCAGCGTCCGTTCTGGATGGGGCCATAATATCATTACAGTCTGCTTTAACCATGGTGGAGCGAGAACAGTTTACAAACCTAGCCGTTTCGGAAATGCTACCGTCCTTGGACCGAAAACCAACGATCACCCGCTTTCGAACGTCAGACAGGTCACCCCGTTTCGCCACCCTGTTTCCGTATTACGATAGCGACTGCACTGTTTTCCACATCCCCCTAGACAAGCTCCATGTACCCTCCGCTGCTAGTGCTGTCACCTGCCGTTTGTGAGTGGTCGTTGCTCGTTGACTCGACCGTGTGTTATAAATGTGACGTCAATATGAAAAAAAACCAAATAAATAAATCAAATAAAAAGTACAGCGCATATGCCAGATTTTTTTCCATACCAGAATTCATAACACGTTAAAAAAATTTCAGAGTAAGTATTTAACTGGAAACACACATGAGATTATCCAACTCTGTGATAGTTGCACCCGAACATGGTGTGGTTGTGCTCACCTCTTACTAAGTACGCGCTTTTTGGAATCATAACATGCCCCAAGGACAATGTAACTTTTTGTGTGATACAACCCGATACGGCCGAAAGGGACGAAATTGGCTACTCCTCATAATCATATTCGGGGCTCATTTGAAAATAAAAAATACACAAAAAAGACTTCTTTTAAGATATTCGCATAAGCTGTGGACGCATACATAAAAAAATGAACGGGTACTGCTCGAAAACCTCTTGCCAAATCAATGTGCTACACTACACATTTCACTTGTGAACTGCTTAGCCAACCTAGATTAGTTAGCCGAAAAACACTGAATTATCCGGTGGTGAAACTGAGTTCCTCTTGCGTGTTATACAGTTATAGAGATACGAACGATTTAACGTTGTACATCTATTTATCGCGGTCATAAGTAAACACTATAAGAGAATATGTGCTTGTTTCCGAACCGTTTCCACAGTTTCTCAAAGAGTTCCGGTAAAATGCCCACAAAGACTGACGTTATTAGCATATCAAAAATTGTCACAACAAAACTAAGTCTGGTTACAACTACCTGGACAATTTATACAGAATTTTAAATTTTTTCTTAATCAGTTTTAGGAGCAAGCTCGAAGAAGTCATAAGTGCGGGAAGTAGGTGTGATGATGTAGTTTACCAAATGACGCAGTTCCGTCCCGTATAGTTCACAATCCATCCTTTCTCCAACAAGACAATAAGTAACTTATTTGTACAAGGACGTTCTTCACAACAGCAGATATGAGATACATTCTGGTACATTCATGTTAAACAGAAGGGCCACAGTCGTTATTAATAACATCTCGTTAGAATTATGTAGTATCATGCTACAGTATCTGCCATGCTAGTCAGTACAAAATGCACCATTATCCTGACTATAATACATTAATTTTCATAGCCACGTTTCCTTTATTATAAAAAAATTGTTAGGTGATAATTGACGCTACCTGTAGGAAAGAAATGGGCAGTATGGAAAAGTTATTTATAGATACATGTGCAGTTAGGTTAAGAACAGCTGCTGGGTATTTTATATAATTTGAAAATCCCAGCAATAGTTTCCTACATATGAGTTTCAATGTAATGAACACTCAGGTATGAACTATGAAATAGCACTCCGTCTTCAGGCCACAAGTGGCCCATCGGGACCATCCGACCGCCGTGTCATCCTCAGTTGAGGATGCGGATAGGAGGGGTGTGTGGTCAGCACACCGCTCTCCCGGTCGTTACGATGGTTTTCTTTGACCAGAGCCGCTACCATTCGGTCGAGTAGCTCCTCAATTGGCATCACGAGGCTGAGTTCACCCCGAAAAATGGCAACAGCGCATGGCGGATGGATGGTCACCCATCCAAGTGCCAGCCACGCCCGACAGCGCTTAACTTCGGTGATCTCACGGGAACCGGTGTATCCACTGCGGCAAGGCCGTTGCCAACTATGAAATACACACATCAAAAAAGGTTTTGCATCACTCCACTTCCCAGAACTCTTGAAGATAGACGTTGACTGTGGATATTGTATTACAGACACAGTCCCTTTGACTGTTCAGAGATGTCACTAAACCCGCCCAAAGATGTAAATAACCATATATGAGCAGCGCCTATTAGACGGATGGGTCCGACAGCCAATCAGTTCCAGTCATTCCACCCGGAAGGAGGTACAGGGCTCGTGTTGTCTGTAGTTCAGCCATGCCTAGACGGTCAATACCGCGGATCGATAGCGTCTGCATTGTTACTTTGTGCCAGGAAGGGCTCTCAACAAAGGAAGTGTCCAGGCGTCTCGGAGTGAACCAAAGCGATGTTGTTCGGACATGGAAGAGATACAGGGAGACAGGAACTGTCGATGACATGCCTCGCTCAGGCCGCCCAAGGGCTACTACTGCAGTGGGTGACCGCTACCTACGGATTATGGCCCGGAGGAACCCTGACAGTAGCGCCACCATGTTGAATAATGCTTTTAGTGTAGCCACAGGACGTCGTGATACGATTCCAACTGCGCGCAAAAGGCTGCCCGATGCGCAACTTCATTCCCGACGTTCATGGCGAGGTCCAGCTTTGCAAACACGACACCATGCAGTGCGGTACACATGGGCCCAATAACGTGCCGAATGGACTGCTCAGGATTGGCATCATGTTCTCTTCATCGGTGAGTGTCGTATATGCCTTCAACCAGATAATCGTCGGAGACGTGTTTGGAGGCAACTCGGTCAGGCTGAAAGCCTTAGACACACTGTCCAGCGAGTGTAGCAAGGAGGAGGTTCCCTTCTGTTTTGGGGCGGCATTATCTGGGGCCGATGTACGCCGCTGGTGGTCGTGGAAGACGCCGTAACGGCTGTACGATACGTGAATGCCATCCTCCGACCGGTAGTGCAACCATATCGGCAGGATATTGACGAGGCATTCGTCTTCATAGGCGACAATTCGCGCCCTCATTGTGCACATCTTGTGACTGACTACCTTCAGGATAACGACGTCGCTCGACTAGACTGGCCAGCATGTTCTCCTGACACGAACACTATCGAAAATGCATGTTATAGATTGAAAGTGGCTGTTTATGGATGACGTGACCCTCTGAGGGATCTATCCCAAATCGCCGTTGACAAGTGGAACAGTCTGGACCAACAGTGCCTTGACGAACTTGTGGGTAGTATTCCACGACGAATAAGGCATGCATCAATCCAAGAGGACGTGCTACTTGGTATCAGTGGTACCGGTATGCACAGCAATCCTGACCACCACCTCTGAAGGTGGTACAAGATGCAGTGTGTGGTTTTCATGAGCAATAGAAAGGGCGGAAATAATGTTTATGTTGATCTTTATTTCAATTTTCTGTACAGGCTCAGGAGCTCTCGGAATCGAGGTGATGCAAAACTTTTTTTGATGTGATGCAACCCTTTTGATATGTGTAATTTAAGTGTAACACGAAGTCTCGCCAAGGTAGTAGGAATGTAGTTGTAACCGTAACACGAAGTCTCGCCGAGGTAGGAATGTAGTTGTAACCAAATGTATAGCCCGTAAAATTGACTACTTTGAAATGGAAATTGCAGTCTCTGAATTTCGCCTGACTGGGGTGCATGTATCGTATACATCGAAGGATTTATGTTCTAGGTTAGTACAGAATGCAGACATTAAGAGTTTTGATAGTTTCAACATAATGGAAAGGATTTGTGACTAAAATGAGATTTTCTCTGCGTATCCAGAGCAGTTTGTGCAGGTGCTGTCGGCAGCTCTTTAACACCAGCCTGAATTTTTTTTTTCTTTGGAAATTTGTGGTAAGGTCTTATGGGATCAAACTGCTGAGGTCATCGGTCCCTAAGCTTAAACACTACTTAATCTAACTTAAACTAACTTACGCTAAGTACAACACACACACCCATGCCCGAGGGAGGACTCGAACCTCCGATGGGGGGAGCCGCGCGGACCGCGGCAAGGTACCCCAGACCGCGCGGCGACAGCAGCCTGAGTGCCAGCAACTGCTGCCAGTGGCTTACCCCTGGAGGAGTTGGACAGCAGGTGGTAGTGCACCGAGGCCGCACCCGCGCTCTCGCCGAACAGCGTGACGTCATCAGGGTCTCCGCCGAAGGAGCGGATGTTGCGCCGCACCCACTGGAGAGCCAGGGTCTGGTCCTTCAGGCCGTAGTTGCCTGGCGCCGCTTCAGACTCCATGCTCAGAAACCCTGCAAGGCGACGTGTTCTGTGGCCTTATTTTGCGGCAGGGTGCTTCTTTCTTTAAAACATCAGCTGAGGACCAAATTGTGGTCAGTGTGATCTACAGCCAAAAAGATATTCAATTAGTTTATTTGACGACTATGTTTATCGCTTAGGCTTTCTTCACTCATGTACAACCACACGAAAGTATCAGAATTGAAGACCTCGTTGCAAGAATGGAATAACTCACATATTTCAGGAGGCACAAAAAACTAATTTAAAAAATTCTAGACTGGTGTTTCATGCCATCATTTATATAGGTTTATGGTCTAAAAGTTACTTTGTAGGCACAAAAGCAATAATCGCAATTTTTTCCTTTACACAGAATTAAAAATTTGGTTTACACAGAAAAATGGAGTTATCCCCTTACTTGCAAGAGGGCTTCAATTGTATGGGCTATTCAGTCGCAGATGGTTCAGCAAGAAATCAGTAGGCCATTGTAACAACAGGCCATTTGTGCCAATTCCCATTCGTTGTCACGTAATTCCCATGCATTTTTTCATATTTTTTCTAGTACAGCCATCTCGCCTTATAATGCATAACTCAGTGCTACATGCAATGCTTGTATAAAAACCTAATAAACATTTGCTAATATGCTTTCCACCCATCTGCTACGGACCCTATTCCTCCTCTTACGTATGGAGCAAAGTTTCCGTTGGTATTTCATCCTTTTGTGTATGTGATGCAAATAGAGTAGAACAGTAGCAAGTAAGTAGCTCAGGTCACAGCAGCTTAATCACAAGCATCAATACTCTCCTCTTACGTGTGGAGCAAAGTTTCCGTTGGTATTTCATCATTTTGTGCATGTGATGCAAATGGAGTACAAAAGAAGCAAGTAAGTAGTCCAGGTCACATTAGCTCAATCACAAGCAGCAATACTAACACGCATATATGTTTAAACATCGGACACCCTGTTTCGTACAACAACCACTCCAACACTTTCCTCATCCACATTCCTTACCTATAGCAGCGAGGAGTCACTCCACAGAAGAGAGGTGTTTGCGCTCCATTATCAGGTTGCTGTGCACGCAAATACACAGGGCACATTGCGAAGCCTGCAGAGGGTGCCACCAGCCATTCTCCACGCAAGGCGCCACTCACGATTAGTCGCCACACAGATCACTCTAATGAACTGGAACCTACTGACGCTTCCAACATGATATCTAGGCAGAGTCCTTTACATCTGCCCCTGATTATGTCAGCTGCACCGAGGGTACTGACCAGGAACCACTTTCTGCTTCCGCTGAAAAGATCACAGGTCGACATCTAACCGCCTTTCGCAGATAAATGTGGATGCGCAGCCATACTCGGGCATTCCTGTCGCGTTTCATCACCTGCAGTACATCTGCATCTACAGTTATCGACAAGCGATGCATATCACCAATTGTGCAGTTATAACCAGCCGCTGTATACGAGTGGTCGTGGAACATTAAACGCCGAATGTCTAAATGCTGCTAGCAAGTGGACCACCTATCTCGTATACCAACGATGTGTCTGTGGTTGCGGCTTCGCTTTCAGGTGCCTTGTGTGCTGGGTGCGAGACTTGTTTTGGTGAAAAGAACACAAGCTCTACAGTCGTTGTCAGTGTATCCTAATAATTCTTTTCTTTGCTATTTGGTCAACCAGAGACCAAGTGACTATTTTAATTCCTTTTTCAGCTGCTCTTTTCTTGTCCTCCAATATTCTTTCATATTTTCACCATTTCCCTTTTTTCTTTCTTCAGTGCACTTCACACCTGTTGTTCTACTGCATTTCTCCCGTTATCCTTCTAAACGTGACAATTTTCTTCAAAATCATAGCTTTCTGCTTCTGGGATCCAGCTTGCTCATAATTTCTTTTCACAGCCATAGCTAAAATCTGTTCTGCCATCCTGTTGTCATTAATCCGATACAAATGTCCTAAAAATGACAGTCTTCTTTTCATTGTTGCTTATTTCATTTATTTTCTATTCTTGTTTCTCTTCTTCTTGATGCACCTAACCATTTTCTAAACATTCTTCTCTCTAACACCTTTAGCTAGTCTTCCTTGTAACTCAGTATCAGGGATTCACTTGTAATGCATTCTTTTTCCGTTTTCTTATATGCACTTTTATTGTAAATATTTTTTTTGTTCTATACACCATTTCCACTCTCTGTATTCATTCGTTTATAGCAGATTTTTTGATTTAAAATACATTTTTATATCATTTAGATTTCTCACAGACAGTGGCTGAATGGGGGAGGGTACACATTATCAAATCCCTGCCCTTTTCATCGGAAATGTAAATAAACGGTAAATAACAGCAACTCACCGAGCACGCCGAGCCGGTAGTTGAACGTGACCAGTATGATGCCACGTTCGATGAGAAAGTCTGGTCCGAACTGGGCGCGGCCGCCGTCACCCTGCACGAATCCGCCGCCGTGGATCCACACCATCACCTTCAGCAGGTCGTTCCTGCTTCCGAACGTTCTCCTCTGTGGACAGAAGACGGCGGAAGTCAATGCTCTAATCGTTACGTGATGCAGCATGTACACTCTAAAACCACCTGCTATTCTGATTAAATCTTTGGCTTATCCGTTTTAGCTTTATACTGGCTCACTTATTCCGTGGATATTATTGCCATCTGATCCACGAGCTACTCATAACCACGTACAACAATACAACATTGTATATATGATTCATCGTTGGTCATTAAAATGGGGAATAGGCACTGAGGCAGCGTACACGGTCCTGTCACATTAATGTGAGCACCGCCTATTTTCGACGCCAGCTTGCAATATCCACTCATAGACGGCAGGTGACAGCACTGCAGCGGAGGGTATACGATGGCAGTTCAATAAGTAATGCAACACATTTTTTTTTCTCGGCCAATTTTGGCTGAAAAAACCGGAAATTTCTTGTGGAATATTTTCAAACATTCCCGCTTCGTCTCGTATAGTTTCATTGACTTCCGACAGGTGGCAGCCCTGTACGGAGCTGTTAAAATGGCGTCTGTAACGGATGTGCGTTGCAAACAACGGGCAGTGATCGAGTTTCTTTTGGCGGAAAACCAGGGCATCTCAGATATTCATAGGCGCTTGCAGAATGTCTACGGTGATCTGGCAGTGGACAAAAGCACGGTGAGTCGTTGGGCAAAGCGTGTGTCATCATCGCCGCAAGGTCAAGCAAGACTGTCTGATCTCCCGCGTGCGGGCCGGCCGTGCACAGCTGTGACTCCTGCAATGGCGGAGCGTGCGAGCACACTCGTTCGTGATGATCGACGGATCACCATCAAACAACTCAGTGCTCAACTTGACATCTCTGTTGGTAGTGCTGTCACAATTGTTCACCAGTTGGGATATTCAAAGGTTTGTTCCCGCTGGGTCCCTCGTTGTCTGACCGAACACCATAAAGAGCAAATGAGAACCATCTGTGCGGAATTGCTTGCTCGTCATGTGGCTGAGGGTGACAATTTCTTGTCAAAGATTGTTACAGGCGATGAAATATGGGTTCATCACTTCGAACCTGAAACAAAACGGCAATCAATGGAGTGGCGCCACACCCACTCCCCTACCAAGAAAAAGTTTAAAGCCATACCCTCAGCCGGTAAAGTCATGGTTACAGTCTTCTGGGACGCTGAAGGTGTTATTCTGTTCGATGTCCTTCCACATGGTCAAACGATCAACTCTGAAGTGTATTGTGCTTCTCTTCAGAAATTGAAGAAACGACTTCAGCGTGTTCGTAGGCACAAAATCAGAACGAACTTCTCCTTCTTCATGACAACGCAAGCCTTCACACAAGTCTTCGCACCCGAGAGGAGCTCACAAAACTTCAGTGGACTGTTCTTCCTCATGCACCCTACAGCGCCGATCTCGCACCGTCGGATTTCCATATGTTTGGCCCAATGAAGGACACAATCCGTGGGACGCACTACGCGGATGATGAAGAAGTTATTGATGCAGTACGACGTTGGCTCCAACATCTACCAGTGGAATGGTACCGTGCAGGCATACGGGCCCTCATTTCAAGGTGGCGTAAGGCTGTAGCATTGAATGGAGATTACGTTGAAAAATAGTGTTGTGTAGCTAAAAGATTGGGGAATAACCTGGTGTATTTCAATGCTGAATAAAACAACCCCTGTTTCATAAAAAAAATGTGTTGCATTACTTATTGAACTGCGCTCGCACAAAGTGGGTCGGGGGGGATGTGAGGCCTCAGTTTCTTCCTGCGTGTACAGTGTTCAAATAGCTTACAGGAATGCAACCGGATGAGGCCATCGACAACCGCCGATGTTGTTTGGCCTCATGGAATTGAGAATTTGAATGAATTCTTACAACACCTGGCTTCAATCCACTCGAATATTTGTTTTATTATTGACGTGGAGAAGGGTGGCTGTCTTTCATTCCTTCATGTGTTGATCATAAGGAAAATGGGTGGTTCACTGGAACATACCGTTTATAGGAAGCCGACACGCACTGATTTGTGTCTGCAGGCTGACACCTGTCACCATCCGGTTCAACGTGAAGGGGTACTTGGTACCTTGCTTCACAGGGCCCATGTCATCTCGGACCCTGAGAGTTTGGCAGCTGAGCTGGGCCTATTGGAAGGCAATTTTTGTCACAATTGTGTATGGTGTATTGAACTGGGGACCTAGTAACGACAGAGACCGCAGTGGTCCACAACCCCACAGTATGCCACAGCAGTCCATCCACCCCACCGCCGTCCCGTACTGAACTCAGGGTCACTGTGCGTTTCGGCCCCCATAGGACCTCATATTTTGAGTACAGGGTTATAAATACAAAATCAAATAGGGGCACTGCAGGAGTAGATCTAATAATGAATGAGTAAATAGGAATGTGTGTAAGCTACTATGAACAGCATAGTGAATGTGTGGTAGAGACCTGGAAACGAAGAAGATTTCAGACTGATTATGTGATGGTACGGTAGAGATTTCGAAACGATATTTTAAACTGTAAGAAGTTTACAGGAGCGGATATCATTATGATAATAATTTATGGATTAGTACGTCCAAGTAAAAATGAAGAAATTCCAACGAATTTAGAAATCAAGGAGATGTGATCTCCATAAGTTGAAAAAAAAAAAAGAAAAAAAGAAAAAAAAAGAGAACCAGAGATCATCGAGAGTTTCAGAGGTAGCTTTTAACATCATTTGACTGAAAAAAAAGGGAGTAAAATACAGTATCGAACGAATGGGTAGCTTTGAGAGATGAAACGGTGAACGCAGCAGAGAATAAAATACGCTAAAAAGCATGACTTAGCAGAGATCCTTAGGTAGAAAAGGAGATACAGAATTTAACTGACGAAAACAGAAAATTGAAAATGCAGAAAATCGACCAGGCGAAAGAGAATATACACGTCTTAAATAAGACTGACAGGGAGTGAAACTCGGCTAAGCGGGAATGGCTGAGTACAAATGTACGACTGTGTGAGAACGTATAACTAAAGAAAGATAGATACTGCCTATAAAAAAAAGTTAGAGACCTTTTGAGAAAAATAAAGCAACTTTATGAAGCACACTCTCCGCTGCAGAGTGAAAATCTCATTCATTCAGGTTAGTTACAGTCCCTCAACAGGCCTCCTAACCAACACACAGCCATCACTGGCGCCGAGGCGGAACCCACTTTCATCAGAAAACACAGCAAACCTCCATCCCGTCCTCCAACGAGCTCTCGCTTAACACCACTGAAGTCACAAATGGCGGAGGTCTGGGTCAGTGGAATGCGCCCTACATGGCGTCTGCCAAGGAGCTGTCCTTGAAGTAACCGTTTGATAACACGTTTGTTTGTGTGTCCATCTTCTGCAGCAGTCATTGCATTGCATTACATTGCAGTCAGCTCAAGACAAATAACCTGTAATAACAGACCTTTTGCAGGCCGCTGTGGCCGAGCGGTTCTAGGCGCTTCAGTCCGGAACCACGCGGCTGCCACGGTCGCAGGTTTGAATCCTGCCTCGGGCATGGATGTGTGTGATGTCCTTAGGTTCGTTATGTTGAAGTGGACTGATGACCTCAGCTGTTAAGTCCCATAGTGCTTAGAGCCATTTGCACCATTTGAACAGACGTTTGATAACAGTCCATTGTGTCGCTGTGATGCCAACGGCTGCTCAAATTTCTGCTGGAGATGAAGCATGATGCGCCAGAGCTATACGTCGAACAAGATAGTCTTTCTTCTCGGTAATGCCACGTGGCCGTCCGGGGACCGGTCATTTTGCGACCTTGCATTCTCGTGACCACCTCTGCCAGCTATCAAGTACAGTGACTATAGTCCAGCTAAGTCTTTCTCTAATATCGCAGAAGAAACATCCAGCTTCCCATAACCCTGATACACGACCTCGTTCAAATCGAATGATGTGTTGATAATGGCGTCTTTGTCGTCGTAAGGGCATTCTTGACTAACATCGGCTCACTGCGTCGATTCTCAAAGGTAACTAACGCTGACGACCGTTACAGAATGTAGTTAAAGCGAACCTGATTTGCATCGTCATAGTGGCTTTGCTAGCGCCATTCTTATTGGACTAGCGCGAAATTTAAATAGACATACCCTTTAAGATGTAGAAGCACGCCTACCGACTTTCGTTTACGGCGCACAACTCCTTCTCGATGGTGCCAATACCTTTACCGGCAGTGTTTTAATAGATAAGTAGTGTAATCATCACTCCAAACCATTAATCATGTCATCTCTGCTGCTAAATTCTGTAGGAGAGCTCCAACATATCCGCGACTAGAGGAACAGATGACGACTATCGAATCGTTGAAATGTCTGAATGTAATGTATTTGAAAATTTTTAGAAGTATGTTATTCGAGCGATAACATCGTGGGAAGAGGCTGAAAAATATCTGGTGGGATACAAATAACAAGTAAAAGGCCAACAGAAAAAAACATGAAACAGTGCTGAAGGCGGCAACTTAATTCACATATCGGATCTGCTGAATATGATTCATAGGATTTACTTTTATACTGTTCGATGCTTATGTTTTGCAGGAGATTAACTGCGCTAGTTTCCATGTCGGCAAAGTTTCAACATAAAAGAACGACAATTATGTGTTCAAATGGCTCTTAGCACTATGGGACTCAACATCTGAGGTCATAAGTCCCCTAGAACTTAGAACTACTTAAACCTAACTAACCTAAGGACATCACACACACCCATGCCCGAGGCAGGATTCGAACCTGCGGCCGTAGCAGTCCCGCGGTTCCGGACTGCAGCGCCAGAACCGCTAGACCACCGCGGCCGGCAATTATGTGTTCCATATGAAAGCTCTCATGTTTGTAAAGACGTTCTTGTGAGACTGAAAATCCGCACTTACCTGCGCATGTGGAACATACACGTTGAGATAAAGGCAATCTTCCTTGCCAAGGTATGCACCGGAGTCATTGACCTGGGGGCAAGGAGATCCTTCAACGGTTGCGTCGAGCTCGCCAATCCAACTGCCTTTTGGTACTGGAGACTGGAACCAAAACGAAATAGGCAACTGTTATCTTGATAACGAGTAATCCAGTGCAAGGAAATGAAAT
Organism: Schistocerca nitens; assembly: GCF_023898315.1. Taxonomy (NCBI): domain Eukaryota; kingdom Metazoa; phylum Arthropoda; class Insecta; order Orthoptera; family Acrididae; genus Schistocerca; species Schistocerca nitens. The sequence goes on from NC_064615.1 coordinate 732,818,138, forward strand.
GGAAGATGAGCTGAAGAATTTCACACAACTTAATGTCTTACGGTTTGATTTACTCATGCGTATTGATAAACATATTTCTGTGTTACAGAAATTTACATTCATGCAGTAACGTCTTGCAGCGGAGTACCGTAGGTCTCTAGAAGAGCGTAGCGTTCCAAAGGATTGGAAAAGGGCACAGGTCATCCCCGTTTTCAAGAAGGGACGTCGAACAGATGTGCAGAACTATAGACCTATATCTCTAACGTCGATCAGTTGTAGACTTTTGGAACACGTATTATGTTCGAGCATAATGACTTTTCTGGAGACTAGAAATCTACTCTGTAGGAATCAGCATGGGCTTCGAAAAAGACGGTCGTGTGAAACCCAGCTCGCGCTATTCGTCCACGAGACTCAGAGGGCCATAGACACGGGTTCCCAGGTAGATGCCGTGTTTCTTGACTTCCGCAAGGCATTCGATACAGTTCCCCACAGTCGTTTAATGAACAAAAGAGCATATGGAATATCAGACCAATTGTGTGATTGGATTGAAGAGTTCCTAGACAACAGAACTCAGCATGTCATTCTAAATGGAGAGAAGTCTTCCGAAGTAAGAGTGATTTCAGGTGTGCCGCAGGGGAGTGTCGTAGGACAGTTGCTATTCACAATATACATAAATGATCTTGTGGATAATATCGGAAGTTCATTTAGGCTTTTTGCGGATGATGCTGTGGTATATAGAGAGGTTATAACAATGGAAAACTGCACTTTGCAAGAGGATCTACAACGAATTGACGCATGGTGCAGAGAATGGCTATTGAATCTCAATGTAGACAAGTGTAATGTGCTGCGAATACATAGAAAGAGAGATCCTTTATCATTTAGCTACAGTATAGCAGGTCAGCAACTGGAAGCAGTTACTTCCATACATTATTTGGGAGTAGGCATTAGGAGTGATTTAAAATGGAACGACCATACAAAATTAATCGTCGATAAAGCAGATCCAGACTGAGATTCAATGGATGAAGCCTAAGGAAATGCAATCCGAAAACAAAGGAAGTAGGTTACAGTACGCTTGTTCGCCCACTGCGTGAATACTGGTCAGCAGCGTGGAATCCGTACCAGATAGGGTTGATAGAAGAGATAGAGATGATCCCACGGAGACCAGCACGCTTCGTTACAGGATCATTTAGTATTCGCGAAAGCGTTACGGAGATGATAAATAAACTCCAGTGGAAGACTCTGCAGGAGAGACGCTCAGTAGCTCGGTACGGGCTTTTGTTGAAGTTTCGAGAACATACCTTCACCGAGGAGTCAAGCAGTATATTGCTCCCTCCTACGTATATCTCGCGAAGACACCACGAGGATAAAATCAGAGAGATTAGAGCCCACACACAGAGGCATACCGACAATCTTTCTTTCCACGAACAATACGATACTGGAATAGAAGGGAGAACCGATAGAGGTACTCAGGGTGCCCTCCGCCGCACACTGTCGGGTGGCTTGCGGAGTATGGATGTATATGTAGGTGTAGATGAGAACTAACTGTGACGTACTGCGGATCAGTCGTGTCTCCATGCTGAATACTGCAATACACTGATTTGCAAAAGTTAAGAGCGAAATAGAGGTCACTATGGCACCATATGGAGCTGGCCTCGAAACACGAGGCAGTTGAAAGAACGGAAATGACAGTGTGTGTCAATTTGCTAACAGTTCTCATGTACTGTTATGGTTTTCTTCATTACAACGTGGGTAGGAGACATTTGGACGCCTTCACATGGGAAAGAATCATCGGGAACCTGGAAGGACGAAATGTGACGAGTGTAGCCCAGGAGTTTGGTATTGCCCACAGCGTTGTTTCGTGGGCATGGGGAACGTTCCGATCCACAGGCTCTGCTGCTCTAAAGAGAGGGAGTGGTCGAGCACAGCCAAGAACTGCTGCTGCATGATCGCTACATTGTGTCTCGGGCAAGAAGGGACCCACGTCAAACAGAGCGTGCACTTGCAACCACGTTTAAGAGGATTGCAAGGAAACAAATATGATGGTCCAAAGTGGCAAGGCGATTGCTTGAGTGTGGTCTGTTTTTCCCGTCGACCAACACTTTGTGTTCCATTGATACCCGCACATCGGCGGTAGCTTTTGAGATGGTGCCGAGGGTATAGGAACTGGAGCAACAAAAACTGGGGTCGTACGGTTTCTCGGATGTGTCCATATTCAGTCTGAGCAGTCACTCTGAATATACCCTCATGTGGCGAGAGGTGTTAACAGGTAATGCACCACGGAACATTTTCGAATGTTTCCGTACGTTTTGGTGGTCCAGGTGCAATGGCATGGGTAAGTATGATGTTGCATGGCCGTATTGTCCCCGAAATCTTTGAACACAGGAAACTCACCAGTCAACGTTATTGTGATACTATACTTCTTCCTCAAGTGTGTCCTTTCAGATGTGCATTCGACGTTTACTTCATTTCGAAGAATGGCAATGTGCGGCCGCATCGTACAGAGCAGGTGGAGAAAGAACGAGGACATATTTGGCGAATGGGTTCGCCTCCCCGTTCCCTCGACTTACATCCCATCGAGTACGTGTAGATTACGTTGGGGAGACGTATGGCAGCACGTCCACGTACACCAGCGATCATTCAGCAGTTATGAACCGCACTGGTGGAGGCGTGAGATAAAATAGGGAACTCAGCAGAGGATCACGTATAAAGACAACGCCTACTGGAAGTCCCTTGATAGTGGATAAAATGATGAAAGGAAAACATATAAAAATACAGCAAATCAAGCATATGAAAGGAATTACAGAAGTATAGACAGTGAGGCTGACAGAAAATAGGAGAATTGTATGAGAAACCGCTGTAGGACACATACAAGGCTAAAGAAGCATGCATAGTTACATATCTACAGGAAAGATAAATGCCACCAATAGAAAAGTCACACGTTTGGAGAAAACTCAAGCAGCTGTATGAATATTAGAGCTCAGATAACAAGCCAGTACTTGGCAAAGAAGGGAAAGCTGAAAGGAGGAGGTAATATGCAGGGGCCTATTAAGGACGACAAATTTGAGGATAATATTATACAAAGAGAAGAGCAAGTGTCGCTTCCACGGGGATCTCTAGGACGAGACTAGATTAATTGCAGAGCGCACAGAGGCATTTAATTGTCTGCATTCCGTACATGAATGGAACAGGAGGAATCATGAGCTGCAACGCCGGAAAAGAAGAAGAAAAAGAAGAATATGAGGAGGAGGAAGAAGAAGACACACAAAATATAAAGGAAATGGAAATAACAAGTTGCTGACAAGTCGGTATTTTGGTCGCCGTTGGTAGAGCCTGTTCGAATATTTCACATGAAGAAAATTGCTACCATCAGATTTAAACGGTCTCCATGGCAATGATACATGGTCGTTGTAATTCAAGTACGAACATGTGAGCTCCGCCATATCAGCGGGAAAGTCTGATTAAGGTTGGTTGGTTTTGGGGAAGGAGACCAGACAGCGTGGTCATCGGTCTCATCGGATTAGGGAAGGATGGGGAAGGAAGTCGGCCGTGCCCTTTCAGAGGAACCATCCCGGCATTTGCCTGGAGTGATCTAGGGAAATCACGGAAAGCCTAAATCAGGATGGCCGGACGCGGGATTGAACCGTCGTCCTCCCGAATGCGAGTCCAGTGTCTAACCACTGCGCCACCTCGCTCGGTCTGATTAAGGTGTCTAATCACATCATTAAGCGAAACTACAAAAAAACGGCGATGTTACACCAAAGCTGGGTAATAAGCCCACCAACTAGAGGACTATACCATTTCGTTTAATGGTAACGTGTTACAGTTCACGTTGGGTCATAATAGTGTTGACAAGAAATTGGCTTCACTCTGGGAAAAACTTTAATAAGGTCGTGTGCGCACTTGGTAATGTCCAGGCCACCAACATAAATCACGGTGAATTCAGTGTGATTACTGTCATTCAATTAAAATGTCATTACTGTTCGCCTCATTGCGTATTTCTTTCAGAGTCCTTGTGTTGTATATTCTAGAAATTATTTCTTTGTAGGGTCCGAGTTTCATTGAGCTATTTTACTTGGCTGTGACACATGCTGCGGACGTTACTGTCGTCCTTAAGTTTCACACACCGGTATGTAAAATTATAGCTTACATGTTGATACGAATTGGAAGAGCAGATGAATGGTATAAATAATATTTAGGAAACTTCTTATAAGGTGAAACTAAAAGCAGGGTCTTAACTGTTGAAAGTGCAACGGAAATTTCACTTTTAGGAGCAGAGGAGATAGCGGATAGGTAAAAATGGTACATTGCCGGTCTCTATGAGGGGGAGAACTTTTCTGATTATTTGATTGCCAAAGGAATGGCAGTCGATGAGAAAGAAATTGGACGTCCACTATTAAAGTCAGTATTTAGTAGAGCTATGGAAGACTTCCGATATAATATGGCAGAAAAGTTGGATATGTCCTCGTAATTTGTGAAATCATTGGGGAAGTTCCAATGAAGCTACTGTTCAAGTTGCTGAGTATAATCTATGAACCTGATGACATACTAACAAACATTCTGATAAATGTAACCCACAGGATCCCGACGTCATCAAGGGCAGGTAAGTGCGTGAACAACTGCAGAGTCAACTGAACGGCTTATACTTCAGCTTAGTGACAAGAAAAATATAGAGAAGAATGGAAAAGAAAATTGAGGCTCCGTTAAATAAAAATCAATTTGGCTTCCAAAAGATAAAGCCACGAGGAAGGCATTGTAATGTTGGGCTTGATGATGGAAGCTAGACTTGAGAAAAATCATATCACGTTCACAAAATTTGTGGATCCTTAATAATTTCCGAGATCGTATATTGCATGTGTCTAGCTTCAACTACTATTTCGCCTTCAAAGTATGCTAATTCCCGTATTGCTCATCAGTATGGGACCCTTACCAGGTTGGATTAATAGAAGAGATAGACATGATCCAGCGAAAAGCAGCGCGATTCGTCATGGGGACATTTAGTCAGCGCGAGAGCGTTACGGAGATGCTGAACAAGCTCCAGTGGCGGACACTTCAAGAAAGGCGTTACGCAATACGGAGAGGTTTATTATCGAAATTACGAGAGAGCACATTCCGGGAAGAGATGGGCAACATATTACTACCGCCCACATATATCTCGCGTAATGATCACAACGAAAAGATCCGAGAAATTAGAGCAAATACGGAGACTTACAAGCAGTCGTTCTTCCCACGCACAATTCGTGAATGGAACAGGGAAGGGGGGATCAGATAGTGGTACAATAAGTACCCTCCGCCACACACCGTAAGGTGGCTCGCGGAGTATAGATGTAGATGTAGATGTAATGAAAAAGGGATGACACTCAATCGACGGTATTAACACACCACTCCTATATAATGCATGTCAACGAACAGAAGGTGAAACAAGCAGCGAGAGGAAACGTTTTGTGTGGAAGTAAGCGCAAACAGAAGCACAGGCCACACCACGGAAGGCACCATGAGAAGCTCTTAGGGATCATCCCACGGTGGGAGACAGTGACCGGACAGGTGATGTATACTGGAGAGCAAGTAACGGGCCACCAGAAGTAGTTCAGAAAGAAGCTTTAGAAAACTGCGTTTCAGAATTACAAATGGATATGAACAAACCCAGTGATGCAGTTTATCACGTGAACATGTGATGTATGCAGGTAACATTTAGGCGTAGGGAGTGGGCATAAAACGTCCAATTGGCGAAAACGAACTATGAAGGAGATGAGTGCCGAGATTTCGACGCAGTTCAGTGGCAGGGCCCTTGCGATTGGCAGAGAGAGTTTCCACAGAATAAGAGGAATGTTCCTATTGGTCGAAAAAAGCCGTGACGTGGAGAACGAAAGAACCCAGGTGGGGAGACAGTTCGGCCACGAAAAGGACAAGAGCGAAATTTTCAACGACTCTTCTCTTAACTGTCGTCTAGTGCAGAATGGGGTGCATAACGCTCTGTACGATGCAGAGGATAAATCTGAGTGAACACTGCGTTACTGCAGCTGACATACAGCTGTATGTTAGCTGTAGTGTCGTTGAGCTGCAACTGAGGAGAAACGAACCACCAGTTAGTTAATTGTCATTGCAGGGAATGAGAGGGCATTTTAATATGCACACTGCTCCAGTCATGCTCGTGAATATTGCTATATTCCAAGACTAGGGATGAGCACATGTTTTCTCGCATAACGAGAAACATAGGAAGAGTTTCAGCTGGAAAAATAAGCAAAGGATTAATTAGTTCTTATAGGAATTTCAGAGGACGAGAGCAGCCGTGCAGACGCAGCTCATCGCAGCTAAGGTAAATACTGCGAGCAGAGGCCTAAACTTGTTGGTTCGCCAGCTTGTGTCCACTGTAAACTCGGGCGACCTTGGGTAATCTTTTGTTCAACTTGTCATTCCTAAATAGTACCGAACTTTGAACCGGAATCGGACGATTTATCGTAATACTGGCCAACATCATGACGTAGTTGTAAGCATAATTTTGTAAGGAAACTTCTAGTTATAATTTACCATTGGTGTGTTTAGGATTATTTCGCTTTCTGAGGACGAGATGCGTTCGTTTGACAACTGTCGTAACGTTGTCACATTGTAAAGTGTAAATGCGTGTATTTCTGTGATAAGATTGCAACATTCAACCAAATTACTTACAGCTTACACAGTTGTTGTTCTGACCTCAAAACGTTACACAGTTTCAGACAAAGAGGATGACTTATTGAATACATAGAGCTCCGCAAATTGAGCAAGTCAGTAACGAGTTGTACACCTCTGGCCATTAAGCAAGCAGTTATTCAGTTTGGCATTGATTGATAGACTTGCTGGATGTCCCCCAGAGGAATTTTGTGGTAAATTCTGTCCAATTAGGGCGCTAGGCCGTCAGACTCCCGAGCTGACCATAATCCTGCAAATGTTCTCAGTTGTGGAGATATGCAGTGACCTTGCTGGCCACAGTAGAGTCTGGCAAGCGTGAAGACAAGCAATAGAAACTCTTGCCGTGTGCGTGCGGGCATTATCTTGGTGAAATGTAAAGCTAGGAAAACTTGCCCTGAAGGGCCACTGAACGGGTTGTAGAATATCGTCGACGTACCGCCGTACTGTAAGGGAGCGCAGATGACAGCAGATTGCTCCTAGTTGTTGGGCTGTACGGTGGGCCACAATCAGGTTGGTATCCCACCGCAGTCTGGGGCATCTCCATAAACGCCTGCGCTGCCCTTAGGGCTCAGTTCGAAGCGGGTCTCATCACTGAAGACAATACTACACCAATCAGTGAGCTTCCAAGTCGAAGACGTGTCTGGACACGCTCCGAACAACGGTCCGACGATCTAAAGCACCTGTTTGACAAAATTGGCACGATATCCCTCAGGATAACATCCAACGACACTGTCAATCAATGTCAAGCCGAATAAATGCTTGCATGAAGGCCAGAGGTGGATCAGTGCGTTATTGACTTAATCAATTTGTCTTCTCTTACATATATCATCAGGTTTTTCTGAGGTTGGAATAATTTGTTTGTCTGTACATGTGGAGCATATCTACCGATTTCCATCTCATTCGGATAATTCATTTCTACTGCGTTAGAGAGTAAGTTCACTGGAATCATGCAACGACGCGGGACTGAGAAATATGTTTGTAGAAATATACAAAACCTGGATAGCTCTTTCGCTAAGAAGATGAAGGTACCGAATGCCCATTTGAAATAAAGATTCAGTATGTGAATATTTGGTAGCTAATGGATTTTTTTATTTGCTTCGTTGGCTAATTTTCCTCGCTTTCTGCCTTCGATTGTATGGTAAAATATTAATCGGCTCGCATTATGAAGAAAGTGTTACGTCCTAGTACTAGCCGATTAGCATTTTACCGAACAGTCAAAGACGGAAGGAGTAAAGAATAAGGTTTATTGTCCCATCGACGGCGAGCTCATTGCAGACAAAGCACAAGCTCGGATTGTTTCGGTACGAAGAAAGAAATCAAGGCTGTCCTCTTCGAAGGACCCATACTAACATTTCACTTAAACGATTTACGGTTACCAATGAAAACCTAAGTGTGGACTGCTAGACGATATTTTGAATCACTGTTCTGAATGCGTCAGCTGTGACGAACCACTGTGCAACGTAACTGGGAGCTGTATAATCACACATACTAACTAAACTCCGTCCGAACAGGCTTTGTAAGGCCCAACGGTATCGACTGGCCCCCGTGTCATCCACAGCCCACAGGCGTCACTAGATGCGGATATGGAGGGGCATGCGGTCACTACACCGCTCTCCCGGCCGTATGTCAATTTAAGAGACCGGAGCCGCTACTTCTCAATCAAGTAGCTCCTCAGGTTGCCACACAAGGGCTGAGAGCACCCCGCTTGCCAACAGTGCTCGGCAGACCGGCTGGCTACCCATCCAATTTGTAGCCCAGCCCGACAGCGCCTAACTTCGGTGATCTGAGGAGAATCGGTGTCACCAGTGCGCAAAGCCGTTGACTATAATCATACATAAATTTACATAAAAATTAATGGCAATACATCCAAGTACGTAACAGTAATAAAAATAGTCCGTTAGCCTAAAATAATTTAAAAATGTAAGCATAAAAACCAAAGGGGCAAAGATAAACAAGGCTAGAAGGTGTAATGTGTATACGATTTTGATAACATTACTGTTGTGGTCATCATTTCGAAGAATAGTTTGCCCTCTACGCAACTGCATCCTAAGAAAACTCCTTCTCCGAATAAATACTGCCTCCTACATCTACTAGAACGTTATTAACATTATCAGGTCTTCATCCCCTTTTACAGTTTCAATGCCTCGCACTTGTCTCCATAATCTAACTCACTACTCCTTGACGCCACAGCATGTGTCCTACCGACCTGTTCCTTCATTTAGCCAAACTGTTTGCCGCGCGGGGTAGCCGTGTGGTCTAGGGGTGTCTTGTCACGGTTCGCGCGGCTCCCCCCGTCGGAGGTTCGAGTCCACCCTCGGACATGGGTGTGTGTATTGTCCTTAGCGTAAGTTAGTTTAAGTTAGATTAAGTAGTGTGTAAGCTTAGGGACCGATGACCTCAGCAGTTTGGTCCCATAAGACCTTCCACAATTTTTCAAATTGTTTAATAATGCTCTTTCCTCCCCAAGTCGGTTCAGTACCTCTTCATTTGTTGTTCGATCTGCCAATCAAACCTCCAATATTCTTCTCTAGTATCACATTTCATATGCTTCACTTCTCTGCTTGTCTGTACTCTTTACAGTCAACATTTCACTTCCTTTAGAGCTACACTCCAGACAAGAACTTCCGTTAAGAATTCCTAAAATTTTCTCATGACATTGTTAGTCAGCAACTTCTGTCATCTATACTTCGGTTATCGTCAGTATCATTGCTTCCCAAAAAGCAAAACCCTTCTACACATTTTAGTATTTCATTTTGAAAACAAATTCTCTCAGTATCAAGTGCCTTCATTTTACTACACTTCATTACCCGCGTTTTATTTTTGTTGATATTCATTCCTTTTTAGAGTCATCATTCTTCTGGCTGGTTCGTTGCGGTCAGCCACGAATTCCTCTTTTGAACCAACCTCTTCATCTCAGAGCATGACTTGTACCTAACGTCCTGCATTATTACTCCAATGCTCCAGTCTCTTTCTTCCCCGACATTTTGCATCTCCCTTTGCAGCTCCCTCTAGTATTGTGTCTTACACATATCGCATCAGTCAATCTTCTTACACATGTCCCATCATTAAGTCTCTTCTTCTTTTCAGAGTTTTCCGTGTGTCCCTTCCCTCGCCGATTATGCAGAGAACCTCCTCGTTCCTTGTCTTAGCAGCCCACCTAAGTTTCAACATCCTTCTATAGCGCGAGATTTCAAACGGTTCGATTTACTTCTATTCCGGTCTTCCCACAATCCATACTTGATAGCCATACAAAGCTGTGCTCCAGATGTACACTTTCAGAAATATCTCCGTCAAATAAAGGCATACGTTTCGTTCTAATAGAATTCTTCAGGCCAGGCATTCCCTCTTTCCATTTACTAGTCAGCTGTTAATATCCTTCTTGCTTCGTCCATCATGTGTTAGTTTGCTTCCAAGGTTGCAGAATTCCTTGGGTTTGTTAACTTTGTGGTCCCTAAATTTGAAGTTCGTTTATCATTAATTTCGTTTCTGCTCCTTCTCATTACTTTCGATTTCCTGTCAGTCCATATTTTTCACTCGTTATACTGTTTATTGCATTCATCACATCCTGTAATTGCTCCTCACTTTCACTGAGGATAGCCATGCTGTCAGCGAATCTTATCATTGATACCCTTTCACCCTCAGTTTTATTTGAACTCTTGATCCTTTCTTTTATATCCGCCATTGCAACATCGATGTTAAAATTGAACAGTAAGAGTGAAACACTACTTCCCTCTCTTATACTGTTTTTAGTCCGAGTCCTTAGTTTTTAGTTTTCTTTACTTCTTATTGCTCTTGATTCTTGTATTTATTGTCTATTACCATCTTTCCCTACAGCTTACTCTTCTTGACCCAGCATTTAGAACAATTTCACCATTTTACATTGTCGAACGCTTGTTACGTTCGGCTACATTGAGACCAACAACGATGGAATTTTTATGGACGAGAATGCGCCATTTCACCAGGTCACAAGGTCACTGCTTTCAAAGACAATTCGAGAGAATGGTTTGGTCACCCACATCGCTGGCCGTGAATCCCATCTAACAATTATGGGAGGTAATCGAGGGGTAAGTTCGAGCACAAAATCCTTCACGGGCAACACTTTCGCAGTTATGGACGGCTACCGAGGCAGCACGGCTCAGTATTTCTGCGGGGACTTCTAACGGCTTGTTGAATTCACGCAACGTCATGTCGCTGCAATAAGCTGGACGCAAGGAGCTCCGACACTAAATTACTAGGTATCCCATGACTTATCACCTCAGCGTACAAGTTTTCTTTGCGTAGTTCCACTGCTAACATTGGTGAGGTGAGTATTTTTAATACATATGATACTAGACTCTTAGTTGAGAATTTTTACATGTTTTTGATTCAGGTTTTTCTGGAAACATAAAAATTACATTTTTGTAAAATGTAACTGGCTTCAAATTCACTAACGCACGTTTGTGCATGAGGTACGATTCAGGGATACAGATATCGTAAAATAACGTGGCACCAGTGGAGAAACCAATTCTCGTCCTGAGCACTGAGCGAGTCCACCCCACAGTTCCAAATGAGCGGCCGCCTCTGTTGACTATCACCTCACGACCTGTGCACTTTAGAACATTTTTGTTGCTCTATCTTTACTGCACATCACGGCGGCACTGCAGACCTCATGCACCGTAGCTCCTAGGAGAGTGCTTCTCAAGCAGCCACGTTTGATCATATACAGTGGCATTACATTTGTGTTGGAAAGACAAATGCGGAAAATTCTTATTAAATAGTGTGCTTCAGATGGTAACCGTAAACACTAGCTGGTCCAACTGCATGATGAGAGCAAATATAGCATTAAGTTAACTGAATTTTCCATTGCTGCATAGCAGAACAGGACAATATTAAGTAGGAAAACCCTCCCTAATGTTCTGCAAAATTATATTTGATTGGTCACAAACTGACTTTTTGCTTTTTAGGCCATCTTCAGGCGGCAGCTGAATGTTGCAAACACAAATGTGCTATTAACACCGATACTATTTTTACAGAAGATACATAATTGACCTACCGTTAACACAGGAAAACGATGCATTTTTCCTTATGACAAACAAATAATTACATAACAAACTAGGAGGAGGGGGAATTAAGATTTTTTGTGGAAGTATATTTAACGACTGATGAAAAGGAAGATGATTTTACTATTTGAACCCAGTATTTTTAACGAAAACTTAATTTAACAGAGGGGAAAACAGAAACAGTCACTTAATACTAAGCTAGCATTCCGAGTCATGTATCTGTTCTCTGTCTGAATAGGCCCGGAAGGCTCAGCGGTACTAACCGACCGCCATGACATCCTCAGACGATTGTCATCACTGGATGCGAATATACAGGGACATGTGGTCAGCAGATCGCTCTCCCGACTGTTGTCAGTTTTCGTGACTGAAGACACTTCTTCCTAATCAGAAAGCTCCTCAATTGCCCTCATTAGTGATGAGTGCATCCACTTGCCAACAACGCTCGACAGATCGGATGGTCACCCATCCAAGTCCTAGTCAAGCGCTTAACTTCGGTTATCTGATAATGTGTTTGTTGGTTTCCAGTGTTTCCAGTAGAATCGTCTTTCTGATTTTCTAAACACAACGCAAAACTTTACATTATAAATCAAATGAACAGGGCATTTTTTATTTATTTATTTATTTATTTATTTATTTATTTTGTTAATTGGCGATCAGCAATATATTGGTCAGACAGGCTAACCTATGGCAGTTAGGTTATCTGAACATGAGAGAAGCAGTGGATTAAGGAGAAAAGACGACCCTGGAAGTACAGCAAATCAAGAAACTCTTGACACGGAATGTGAGCTTAGTATTAAATGATCAGACACAGTTTTCTTCTTGTTTTTGTTAAATTAAGTTTACGCTACAAGTACTAGATTTTAATTACATATCCATCTTATCTCTGATCAGCTGTTAATGTATCTCAACATAAAAACTTTATCTTCCCCCCCCCCCCCCCCCAGTTTCAGTCAATGTAATTATTTCTGTGTGAAAAGAAAAACTATTGTTTTTCTACGTAAACACTCCATCTCATTTCTGAATCTACTGTACAAATAATAAGTAATGTTTATCTGTGCTTTATTTCCATGTCAGGGTGGCATTTGCAACCTACATCCTCAATTACACTCCTGGAAATGGAAAAAAGAACACATTGACACCGGTGTCTCAGACCCACCATACTTGCTCCGGACACTGCGAGAGGGCTGTACAAGCAATGATCACACGCACAGCACAGCGGACACACCAGGAACCGCGGTGTTGGCCGTCGAATGGCGCTAGCTGCGCAGCATTTGTGCACCGCCGCCGTCAGTGTCAGCCAGTTTGCCGTGGCATACGGAGTTCCATCGCAGTCTTTAACACTGGTAGCATGCCGCGACAGCGTGGACGTGAACCGTATGTGCAGTTGACGGACTTTGAGCGAGGGCGTATAGTGGGCATGCGGGAGGCCGGGTGGACGTACCGCCGAATTGCTCAACACGTGGGGCGTGAGGTCTCCACAGTACATCGATGTTGTCGCCAGTGGTCGGCGGAAGGTGCACGTGCCCGTCGACCTGGGACCGGACCGCAGCGACGCACGGATGCACGCCAAGACCGTAGGATCCTACGCAGTGCCGTAGGGGACCGCACCGCCACTTCCCAGCAAATTAGGGACACTGTTGCTCCTGGGGTATCGGCGAGGACCATTCGCAACCGTCTCCATGAAGCTGGGCTACGGTCCCGCACACCGTTAGGCCGTCTTCCGCTCACGCCCCAACATCGTGCAGCCCGCCTCCAGTGGTGTCGCGACAGGCGTGAATGGAGGGACGAATGGAGACGTGTCGTCTTCAGCGATGAGAGTCGCTTCTGCCTTGGTGCCAATGATGGTCGTATGCGTGTTTGGCGCCGTGCAGGTGAGCGCCACAATCAGGACTGCATACGACCGAGGCACACAGGGCCAACACCCGGCATCATGGTGTGGGGAGCGATCTCCTACACTGGCCGTACACCACTGGTGATCGTCGAGGGGACACTGAATAGTGCACGGTACATCCAAACCGTCATCGAACCCATCATTCTACCATTCCTAGACCGGCAAGGGAACTTGCTGTTCCAACAGGACAATGCACGTCCGCATGTATCCCGTGCCACCCAACGTGCTCTAGAAGGTGTAAGTCAACTACCCTGGCCAGCAAGATCTCCGGATCTGTCCCCCATTGAGCATGTTTGGGACTGGATGAAGCGTCGTCTCACGCGGTCTGCACGTCCGGCACGAACGCTGGTCCAACTGAGGCGCCAGGTGGAAATGGCATGGCAAGCCGTTCAACAGGACTACATCCAGCATCTCTACGATCGTCTCCATGGGAGAATAGCAGCCTGCATTGCTGCGAAAGGTGGATATACACTGTACTAGTGCCGACATTGTGCATGCTCTGTTGCCTGTGTCTATGTGCCTGTGGTTCTGTCAGTGTGATCATGTGATGTATCTGACCCCAGGAATGTGTCAATAAAGTTTCCCCTTCCTGGGACAATGAATTCACGGTGTTCTTATTTCAATTTCCAGGAGTGTATTTGCTGGGTGTGTTTCAGTCCTCGTCTTCTTCTACAGTTCTTATCTTCTACAGCTTCTCTACCATGGAAGTTGTTTCCTGATGTCTTAACACATACCATGTCATCCTGTTCCTTCTTCTTGTCAGTGTTTTCCAAGTTTTTCTTCTGTCGTCGATTCTGCAGAATCTTCCTCATTTCTTACTTTACTTTTAACTTGTATTCTTTAGAATCACACTCCGCCGGCCGGTGTGGCCGTGCGGTTAAAGGCGCTTCAGTCTGGAACCGCGTGACCGCTACGGTCGCAGGTTCGAATCCTGCCTCGGGCATGGGTGTGTGTGATGTCCTTAGGTTAGTTAGGTTTAATTAGTTCTAAGTTCTAGGCGACTGATGACCACAGAAGTTAAGTCGCATAGTGCTCAGAGCCATTTGAACCATTTGAACCAGCCAATCACACTCCAATTACTTCGATTCTCTTCTGTTCCTGTTTTCCTACAGTACAGTGCCTCAATATCATTCAACGCTGTGCTCCAAACGTACATTCCCTGAAATTTCTTCCTCATTTTAAGGCCTGTGTTCGACAGTAGTAGACTTCTCTTGTGCCAGAATTGCCCTTTTTCCGAGTTCTAGTCCGCACTTTGCGTCCTCCTTCCTTCGTTCGCCATGGGCTATTTCGCTGCCTAGGTAGCAAAAGTCCTTAACTTCATCTGCTTCGTGAAAACCAATACTGATTTTAGTTTCTCGCTGTTCGCGTTTCTGCTATTTCTCATTACTCTCTTCTTTCTTCAATTTACTCCAAATGCACATAATTCACGTGCTCTACTCATTAGACTGTACATTCCATTGCACAGGTCCCGCAGTCCTTCTTCAGTTTTACTGAGGATAGCAATGCCAGCAGTGAATTTTATCATTGATATCTGTTCACCCTACAGATGACTGATGAAGCCGAAAACCGGTTTGTGACGAAATAAATATAATGTCTGTGTTTTCGTATTTAATGTAACTACAAGTATTCTCCAGAGCTTTACTACCTCAGGAAAGACATGGAATAAGGAGAAGAATATTTTATATGCTGATAATATTGACACATAGGTTGTCAGGGAACAGTTGCATAATTTCTATGATACATTTTTTTACATTGTCAGTACGG
Organism: Schistocerca nitens; assembly: GCF_023898315.1. Taxonomy (NCBI): domain Eukaryota; kingdom Metazoa; phylum Arthropoda; class Insecta; order Orthoptera; family Acrididae; genus Schistocerca; species Schistocerca nitens. The sequence goes on from NC_064615.1 coordinate 732,833,474, forward strand.
TAATACATAATATCATTTTTATTTTATGAGTTTTCCTTCTGACCTCGCCTGGCTGGATTTGTTCTGCTCTGGCTGATCCATTGTTTATGAGAGTATTTCTTTTTCATTACTGTAGTAAGAAACTGTCAGTTTGAAAGTCTGTATTTTTGTTACGAATTGTTGATTGCAGTGGCATAGCTTGCTAATACGATTGTTTCAAGACTCGTTAGCTGTGGCTTGTAAGTGGTTCTGCGGAGCTGCAGCGGCCTGACTGCTCACAATGGAGCCCCCACCACTACGATACCCCCTCGCTTACTGCACCGTACATGCAGGTGCTGGCAAATTATTTTGTGTGCACTCTCCTGGTCTGTTCGAACACTGGCAGTAAAGGAAAATTTCTTCATTAGTATTTGGCCAACAAGGGGAGGACGAGTGTCGGCGTAAAGATCCCGAAAAAGAGTTCATGCTTCAATGTTCTGGATTAAATTCCAAATCACTCTGTAGTGTTTCATGGCATTTAAGGGTAAGTGATACCGTTGACGATTAGCCCATCGGATGAAGACGTTAAGCCTAGTGGTCCCTTTCGTGCTATTTCAGTAAAGCAAGCTACGTTATAGCACCAGATTCCACCCTCTACCTTCTTTCATCGTCTTATATGGGGTGTTAAATACGTAATGCAAGACATATTTTTTCTGAAAGGGGGTTGGTTTTATTCAGGATTCCAATACACAATACTATTCCCCACTATTTTGTCTACAAATCCCTGTTTTTCAACATAATCTCCTCTCAATGTGACCGTCTTACACCACATTACGGGGAGGTTCTGTATCATTCTACTGGTCGATGTCGGAGTCAACGTCCTCCTGCATCAATAACCTCACCGCCATCCACGTACTGTTTCCCAGGGAGTGTGTCCTTCATCGGGTCAAATAAATGGAAATCGGAAGGTGCGAGATCTGAGCTGTAGGTTGGGTGAGCTTTGTGAGCTCCTCTCAGACGCGCAGACTTGTGTGAGCCTTGAGGTGTCATGGAGAAGAAGTTCGTTTACATTTTGATGACGACGAACACGCTGAACTCGTTTCTTCAATTTCCTGAAGGTAGCACAGTACACCCCAGAGTTGATAATTGAACCATGAGAGAGGACATCAAACCATAGATCACTGTCGTCATGACTTTGCCGGTTCCGAGTGTGGCTTTTTCTTCGGATGAAAGGTGGTGTGACGCCACTCCATAGATTGCCGTTGTGTTCCGGTTCGAAGTGGTGAACCCATGTTTGTTTCATCGCCTATGGCAATGTTCGAGAAAAAATTAACACGATCAGCTTCGTAACGAGCAAGCAGTTCGACACAGATGGTCCATTTTTGCTCTTCATGGTCTCTTGTTAGGTGCCGAGGAAACTAGTGAGCACACACCTTCGAGTACCGCAACTGGTGGACGAATGTGTCAACGCTATCAACAGTGACGGTCAGTTGAGCAGCGAGGTGTTCGAATGTGATTCGTCGATCAACCCGGATGAGAGTCTCCGCATGTTCCAACGTTGCCGGAGTCGCAGCTGTGTGCGGCTGCCAGGCACTCGAGAGATCGGACAGGTTTTCACACCCTTGTTACGATGATGACAGACGCCTCGGCCAACGACTCATCGTGCTTTTGTTCAACAGCATGTCTCTTTAGACATACTGCAAGTGCCTATGAATATCTGAGATGCTTTGTTTTTCCTGCAAAAAGAACTCAATGACAGCTCTCTGTTTGGAGCGCACCTCTGTACAGACGCCATTTTGAAGGCTACGTATAGCGCCGTCATCTGTCGGTAGTTCATGAAACTTCAGGTGCAGAAGCGGGCATGTTCCGTGGTGACCCACAACAAGTAACGAATTTCTTCAAGAGGCCGAGAAAAATAATGTGTTGCATTACTTCTTAACGCCCCTCGTGCAACACATCCATGTCGTTACATTTTACTCATATCTGTTACAGCCACCAACACCCAACACATACGCTTACCATACAGCTATGGCAACTGTGTCTTTACGTCCGGAGGAAGAAATCTGTTTCCGATTAGGAGGCTGAAAAATCCTAGCGGGCCTCTAATCAGCAAAAACATACGATCCTTTATTTCCTTCTTCTAACAAATCTTGTGGAACTTCTCCAGCTTCTTACATTTCATTCACTAAGGTGCCGTGTCCACGTTGTTTATGAGAGATTCATCCTCACTAGAATATAAACTAATCTGTTATATGTGATTGGCTAACAATAGTGAGACGACGGCGAGTGGGCGTTTTACGTAGTGAAATGTGTACGTACCTTGTATCTGAGCGAGCCGACCGGCGGCTCAGCATAGGGGATGCCGCTGAAACTGACGTAGGGGTAGCCGTACACCGTGTGCTGGTAGCGGCCTCGAACCCAGCCCTCCTCCACGTGCACCGCCAGGTGTCTGCTCACATGCTGCGCAAGGAAAATGTGCATCTCGTCACATGTGTCAAACATTAAACCTGGACTTACATATTACCATACAATATAAAACTTCGGCATATATAGAGCAGATGACATTTCAAAGGTTCATTGGTTATACAACTCAAAATAGCCAAATTGGTAACATATTAAACGTTTCATTCTTTGTGGTCATTACTGGTTTCAAACATTATGTGTGTTATCAGATGACTGTCTGGTATCGAATGGAAGAACTATCAGGTATCTCTTTAATGTTTACAGTGTCATGTGCCCTGGAATGAAAAACAATTTTGAACTGTGAAAGACTAGAGACGATATAGAACAAACTGAAGGTACCACTGTAAGTTAAATGTATGGGACTTATTTTTGCTATGTGACGAGAATTTTGGAGTGAATACAGTTATGATTGCAGTGTGTTATTTTGTTTAGAGAGTAGTCATCATTTGCATTTGCACAAACAACACTCTGATCTCACACGATCATAATGTGTTTCAACACGCACTCGTAGCATACAGAGACGCTGCAAAGTAAGGATGCACGTTGTGCAGTTTGAAATACGCGACACAAAAACAACGTGCTTTATTTTACTATACCTGAGCAATCATACTAGCAGGTGGTTAACCCTGCTGTAATGAGTGGCACTCAGTGCAGGGCAACAACGTTTGCCAAAGAGAAAGATCCCGCACCCCATGCTATTTAAACGCATATTTTAAGTTTGAATAAGGTTATTTCGCTGCTCGATCGTACGATCTATGACAGTATCTAGTAGATATCAGATAGACTATCAGAACAAAACCAATTGGACACCCGTATTTAATTCGAAACTGACCACTAGATGTGAAGAGCGGCCTACCCACCAATATAAAAAGACGTACATGAAATGTATTCGGACTACCATCGGCTGTATAATGAATGACGACAATGGAAATCTGCGCCGGACCAGGACTCAAACCCGGATTTCCCGCTTATCGTGAGCGGTTGCCTTGCCTTTAGGCTACCCGAGGGAGAGGCGCGGACAGACCCAAACTTCCACATGTCCTCACCCATGCGTCTACTATCTGTACTCGTACATCCATTATGTATATTCCCGAACAGAAAAGACATTGTAATAACAAGTCGCTTGTTCGCTGCATAGTATAAAGCAGTGCCTGTGTTGATCAGAAGTACGATGCAGTCTTCTTCGGATATGCATACATGTCGGAAGGAACATTGCATCGTACTTCTGAAAAACACAGGCACTGCAATATCGTTTCGAATACAAAAGACGGGGTGGAGTACTGTGTATAATAGAAAACCAGCAACAGCAGGACTGGTCGATCAGGAGAGCTAAGCGATTTCGGACGTCGACTAATCACTGGCTGTCACCTGAGTAACACAACCATCAGGATCGTTTCAACACTTGTAAAGCTACTTAAGTCAGCTGTTGGTGATGTAATTGTGAAGAGCAAAGGAGAATGAACAATCAAAGATGAAACAAGACCAGGTAGACATCATGTGTTGACGTACAGAGACGGTCGAGCATGGTTGAGGGCTGTTGTAAAAAGTCGCATGAAATCAGTGGAAGGAATAATTCTTGAATTCTAAAGTTCTACCAGCACTCCACATAGCACAGTGACTGTGTAAAAGGAGTTGAAAAGAATGAATCAAACATTTACGTAGTCAGTGCTGAGAGTGTGCACTAAAAAGGTGTCAAGAGCGACACCACTGGACACTGGATGACTGGAAGCGAATGATTTTGACTGATGAAACACCCTACGCCCTGTGAAAATCCAAGGGTTTGACAAATGCGTCGAGAACCTAATCTGCCTTCGGGAGGAGGACGGTTCAATCCCGCGTCCGGCCATCCCGATTTAGGTTTTCCGTGACTTCCCTAAATCGCTCCAGGCATATACCGGGATGGTTCCTTTGCAAGGGCACGGCCGAATTCCTTCCCCGTCCTTCCCTAATCTGATGAGACCGATGATCTCGCTGTCTGCTCTCCTTCCTAAACAACGCAACGCAACCTAATCTGCCATATTGAGTCCTAAGCTCTGCTTAGGACTCGTTTTTCAGTTGAGTTCTTTATATTCATACAACTGCTTCTTTTTTCTCCCAAGGGCTCTTTAATTTTCCCGTGGGCGGTATCTATCTTTTGCCATAGTGAAATATTTGTCATCCAGCCATTCCTGTCGGTTTCATTTTTTAGACGTTCATATCTCTTTTCGTCTCCTTCATTTGCAGAATTTTTAAAATTTCTACATTCACCAGTTAAATTAAATATCTCCAAGGATTTCTACTTAGCCTTGACCTTTTACCTTTTGGTTCTCTGCTGCCTCAGCTATTTCATCTCTCAAAGGTTCGCCTTCTACTGTATTCCTTTCCCTTTTTGTAGTCAATCGTTTCCTAATGTTTCTTCCGAAACTCTAAAAAACGTCATGTTCTTTCAACTTATCCACATCTCATATAGTTAATTCCTACCTTTTTGCAGTTTCTTTAGTTTTAATCTACAGCTAGTAACTAATAAATAGTGATCAGAGTCCACATCTGCCTCTGCAAATATCTTACAATTTAAAACCTGATTGCGAATTCGCTGTGTTACAATAACACAAACAATGTGAAACCTTCCATTGTCTCTAGGTCTCTTCCATGTATACAGCCTTCTTTGTCAATTCTTATACCAGGCGTTACCGATGATTAAATTATGCTCTGTGAAAAATCTACCATGCAGCTTCCTCTTTCATTGCTTCCCCCCAGTCTGTATTCACCTGTTATTTTCCCTTCTCTTCCTTTTCCTAATATCGAATTATAGCCCACCATCACAATTAAATTTTCGTCTCCCTTATCTCTCTGAATTATTTGTTTTATCTCATCACACATTTGATCAGTCTCTTCGTCACCTGCACAGCTTATTGGCATATAAACTTTTACTACTGTGAAGGCTGTGTGCTTCATATCTATCTTGGCTACAATAATGAACTCAATATGCTGTTCATGGTAGCTTACTCGCATTCCTGTTGTCTTATTCATAATGAAACCTACCCCTGCATCACCCTATTTGACTTTGAATTTATAACCCTGTTTTCTCCTGACATACGTTCTGTTCCTCCTACCACCAACTTCCCTAAATTCCTCTTTTAAACTTCAGCCTCACCATTTCTTTTTATAAATTTTCTAGCATACCAGCCCGATTAAGTGATGTCGCATTCTACGCTCCCATCCATAGATCGCAAGCTTTGTTCCTCCTCGTGAAGCCATCCTACTGAGCAGATCCCGCCCCCTCTTACCCCTAAAAATCCAAACGGGCGACTGTTTTACCTCCGGCGTACATTATCCAAGAGGATACCATCATCATTCAACCATACAGTAGAGCTACACGCCGTAGGAAAAAATTACAGCTATTGCTTCCGCTTGCTTTCAACCGTTCGCAATTCCAGCACAGCAGGGCCATTTCGGTTGGTGTTACAGGGCCAGATAAGATGATCATCCAGATGGTTGGCTCTGCAGCTAATGAATGACTGCTGCCCTGTTCGGTAACCACATGTTTGTCTAGCCTCTCAACCAATAACCCTCTGTTGTCGCTGCACCTATTTAGGGCTATCTGCATCGCTGAGACCCGTGAGCCACCCCTCCAACGGGAAGCTCCATGGCTCATGGGGACTCTGCATAATGTTTTTTTTTTTTTTTTTTTTTTGTATTCTAAGGGGTGATTTATTCCACCGTGTACAAACTCTAGGGATTGATCGGTGAGAGGATACAGAACAAAACAGTTTAATGACTTATGTGCGGAAATCCGTGGTTTCCATGCTAAAGACCATTTACTCTATCAAACTTTGTTACAGGAACTGCGGTCTAATATGCGCTGCACCATGCAGCCACAGCTGCAGTATGCATGGTTTCCCCCTAGAGGGTGGTACTGTTCCTCATACGTCGTGTCCTAACGCCCTATCCTGTCAAAGTAATTGGTAATGGTGTGTCCCATTCTCTTCTCTTGCTGACTCACCTTGTAGTGGATGTGCTACAGTGTTGTACACCCTGGTTCCGTATTCGAATCGAGAGCTTGCCGACATGGTGCTTACTTACGGAAAGACAAATGACAATGGGCGGCGAGCAGCAAGGTTGTATCAGGAGACCTATTCACGCCGAGAACAACCACAGCATTCAATGTTCGCAAGAGTATTTCGCCGTTTGTCTGAGACAAGGTCATTTCAGGAAGCAGGACATCATGAAGGACATACCCGAATTATTCGGACACTGACTTGGAGGAAAATGTTGTAACACCCCACCCGTCACTTATCTGGTTTTGGCGTGTGTTCACCCCAGCTAATTGACTAACAGATCAACAGGGAGTGCAAAACTGCCGCAATATCGGATAACGCAAAGAAAGTAATAAGGCCGTGTGACTCCTGATTGAACTTCAGTGGCAGTGTTGACATTAATTGATTCAGAATTGATCACTTTTAATTAAAAAGGGGTGCACATTGATGTTATATTCAGCTATTGAACACCAGATGCAAATGTTGAAAATAAAATTAATCAAGAAAATGACTTGGGATTTCAACTACTTGATTGAAAACAGATGCAGTCGATTAGCACAAATTTATTTTAACTCCTGACCTTCAATCATCACATTACAAGACTCTCCTATCAGGCAGTGGTAATAAATTGCGTTTGCGTGGAGTAAAGCGCGATAACTCAAAAGTAATTGCTATCAACTGACCCAGGCGTAATGCGAAGTGCGAGAAGGATTCTACAATACACGGCCCATGAAACCCGAAACCTTGCCAACGTGATCCAACAAATTAATCAGTGGCCGGAGCAGGCGCAATATCACCAAATATAGTGTGGCGGAGCGGTGTCGTTGTGCGGACATCGGCCGACCTTGTGGTGCTGCTATTCACCCCTAGCTATCTTGCTCAGTACATAGCTGAACCAAAACTTCCTGTCTCCAAGCTCAATCGTTCCATTTGCTAAGTCCTAAACTGCAGAGATGCTCACTCTTTCTCAGGCAAGCTGAGTAAAGAATGCCACATCCGCACCGTAGGCAAGCTGGGAATAGAAGGCCTCTACAGGGACTTCTCCCAGTCAGCTCTTCGCCTCAGTTTCCCCTCCAGCAAAATCACTTACGCCAATTGCAGTGCAAGTCGCGTTAATTATGTGTCGCTTCCCAGCACTGATCAATGCGTGCTCTGTGAAGTGAACAAATTCACACAAAATTTCCCTTTCTCTCAACTCCTGCTATTTAGCTCCTCCCAGGCCACCCATCAAGGTTAGCGTCTGCACAAACACCAATTTTTCCGGAATTCTGACTCCCAGGAGAGTACTTCAAATTCCTTGGTCCTACATTCCCATCGGAGGCCAGCGTATTTCATTCTGACGCTCTTTACCTGATTTACTTCAGACTCAGCGGACCTTGAATTCAGTGTGAAGTTGCTATAGTCATGAACACACATATTTTGAACTCTGTTGACTGCTCCACTGTAGCTTTGCGCAGCTTTCTCGCATGTTTCACTGAAAACAGGACGACGGACATTTATCAACAGGCGTGAAAGTTCTACGCCTGCTTCCCGGTGCACCAGCATGGGGTCAACCACCCACTCAGTGTCACTTGTCTTAAGGCAGCTGGAGGCCGCTCCCCGTTACCACTTTCTCAGAGCTTGGGCCGCCCTATGCTGCCTATTGTCGCTTCCCTTCGCTGCTCCCCCGCCGGCCACAGTAACTCGAATACTTCCCTGGTATAAACTAGCCTCCAGGAAATCGACGCGTTTCCACAAAGTTTTCATGTCATGTGAATTACTTTAAAACCATCACTCGACATTAATTATTCCAATATTTCCATACTATACCCTCTACAAAATGCATTGTGCCTTGTCAGTCATTTTTGTTCAGCCCTACTGTTCGCTCAACTTGAATTAGGTGATCTTTAATGACTTCATGTAAGGGGCATAGTTCTTGCCATCTTACAATGTTATTAACACTGTGGAAGGCGACCGTTGTGTCAATACCAGGAAGTTGGCTACTAGCCTTATCACTTACAATGTTGCAGATAACGACAGACTTCCCACATCGAGAGCAGTTTAGTCACTGGTTCCTTCGCCAAGGCAACCACGATTCAGGGATTTGTACCATCCATCCCATTCGCAGATGAGGCCACCTTTACGCAGAGTGGTATCTTCAACTTTCTGTGGGATAGAATGCAAACCCCCCATGGTATGGTGACATCGAACCCTTAGCATCTGTACAACAGGAATGTGTGGGCTGGGATAATTGGCGACCGTATTTCGGGACCAGTGTCCCTTCCACGTCGCCTAACAGGCCGAAACTCTCGGCGTTTCTTGTGGGTGACTTTTCCTTCCCTGCTGGATGAAGTGGAATTGACGATTCGAAGGCTTATGTGGCTGCTACATGATGGTGCTTCAGCCCACTTAGCGATTAACGTCCGGATGCAACTCGTGTCTTCCCTGGTCGATGGATTGGACAAGGTGGTCCAGTTGCATGGTCTGCTCGTTCACCGGAGCCATCTCAGAAGTATCGTGTATGCAGAGCCCATTCCAGATGAGGAGACACTCGAGCAGTGTATTCACACTGCCTTCGGCACTGTTCGGATGCAGCCTGGCCGATGTGAACGTGTGAGAGAGAGAACATGCTACGGCGCGTACATGTATGCCTTGAGACACGTGGAAACCGTTCTCAACGCATACTGTAGCTGTGGCTGCGTGGCACAGCGCGTGTTAAACCGCAGCCTATGTAATAAGGTATAATGGCATAAATGGTCTCTAGCATGGAAACCATGCAACTCTTGACACAAGTTAATCATATATTTTTTTCGTCTTATCGATCAGTCCCTAGAGTTTGTACCTGGTGGAAAAAATCACTATGATTAGATTGCCTAGGTATTCCATAAAATGCTGTATTTCAAAGCTGTCCTTTGTTTTGGAAAATTCATCGGTTTATGGACAGTAAAATTTACTTTAAAATTACTGAATGAGTATCATTTTCAGTAGTTATTAGATGTGCCATGAAGATACACCGTTCTTCACATCAGGATGAATTACAACATCGACTGAGTGCACGAAATATTGTTGCATGATCCACGGGTGCTGTATTCTGATGAAAAACAAATTCAAAAACCAATGCATGTAAATTGAAGTGGGATCACTGCTATCAGTTGTAGCAGGACATTAAGGAGAATGGGCGGCGACGAGCGAGAATGTTTACCGGACCCGGATTCGAACCCGGGAGCTACTGCTCAGTTTTTGTTTTTGTTGATCTCATTTTGTTCGTTACTGTTCGTTCTGTGTGCTCGGGATGGACGTCCCATGACGCTTGTTCAAGTTCACCATTGATCGAGTAACTCAGCTTTTTTATTGCCGAGGGCAGCAAACCCACTGACCGACCACGCTGAGCTACCGTGCCGGCGCTTACTATGTAGGTGCGGTAACCACTGCGCCATCCGAGACACTGCGTTAGCGAAACTGCACGGTCCATGTCGGTACGCCTCGCGGCCGATCCACCCGACCACCAAGCGCCACCTACCCGCAGTCCTTGTCCATTACACTGCTGTTCGCTACTTACTTGCCTAGTAAGCTGGAGATATACGGGTTATAATTCCGGTACACATTTTCGCTCGTCGCCGCTCATTATGCTTAATATCCCGCTGCAGCTGACAGTAGAGATCTCCCTTTCATTTACAAATAGTGTTTCACAGCTGCGGTACCTGCGAGGTGTCTGTTCTTTCGAAGAAAGAGAGACCATGCATTCAAATAATCAAAAATCTATCTCTGGAAGGTTCTAAAAAGAATAGCGCAAACGAGAAACTTTGCGAGAAATGCGAAGCAGCAGTGTGAGCATGAAGAGCTCAGACGATAAAACAGTACTAAGCTAAATAGGGAATAAGTATATATTTGGGCTGTAGAAAGGAGATAAACTTAGAGAGATAGTTATGGAAAGGGAAGATGGTATGGATGTAGATGAGACTGGGCGTGCGCCAAACAGCACAGGGAGACATAAGTCACAGCACGCATCTTGCATGAAAAATGCTGTGAGACGAGGCGGCCATTTGCGTGCACTGCAATAACTTTCAGATTTCTTGAATACACTTATATGATTTCCAAAATCGATTTACGCGTTTCGACACTCCATCATAGTCAAAGGCTATAAAATGAAATATACAACTGGTATCAAAAGACACGAAAAAATGTTAGTTTCACTACTGGTTAGAGATATTGTAAGTGAGCGGAACATGGTGTTTTAGCTTACGCATATTATGTGAATCCTAGAAAATTCTCCTACAGAAAGATTCCACCTTGTCAAAATTCTTAACGAAGAGACAAGTGGGAACTGCTGGCACGGAACAAATTAGAAAGCAAGTGGACGAAACTCTTAGGTGGCGCTAGATTCGCGGTACAATATATATTTGTTTGTTCACAACTAGTTTTCTTCAAAGTAACATCGCATAAGCCAATTCCAGCAGTAAACGATTTAGGGAAATCACTTCGCAATGTTTTACAAAGGTCTCACAGTTTTCTTTGCACAATAGAAAGTAATACATTGGAAGATGTAGGTGGGCGACGCTGAAGTACCTGGCGCAAATTGTCTGTTAAGAAATATAATTTTCGGCAACTTACAACTAAAACATTTTAGGTATTAAAGAACAATTATTAAGATCTGTGGAAGAACCAAACATAACAGAACTGTTCCAACTGGTGTGTAGGAAATATGAAACTAGCGAAATATATGTAGACGTCAAGAAAAATGTAAAGTTGAAATACGGAAGAAGGGAGGTGTTGACAATTGCGCATATTTTCGAAATATCGCTTTCACAAATCATGATTCCAAAGTAAGCACACCATTCCAGACATTTGGACAAAGCCCTAGCCGCAGCTGTAGTACAGCTTTTCGTCAGATTACCAAAGTGACCCGCTGTCGGGTTTGATTAAGACTTGGGTGAGCGACCGTCCAGATCTGCCGAGCACTATTGACAACCGCGGCGCTCTCAGCCCTCTTGAGTCTAATTAAGCAGGTTTGCGACTGAGAAATGGCGATTCTGGTCATGAAAACTCATAGCGGCGTGGAGAACAGTGTTCTAACTACTGTCTATCGCTATCGCTTGCGCCTTGTCCCGCGGTGACGCAGGGTCGGCCATGGTTACCCGGATTTGGCATGTTAATGTTAAGGGGTGGCCAGATGCCCTTCCTGCCGCCACCCCACACCCCCCGGGACGGAATTAGTGTACCCCAGCTGTCTACGTCTAGTGTAAATCATGAAATAGCGTGAATGTGTTTCAGATGTCTGCGAATCGTGTAACTGAGGCGGGACGTGGGCACCAGCCCGGTATTCACCTAGTATTATGTGGAAAACTGTCTAAAAACCACATCCAGGCTGGCCGGCACACCGGCCGTCGTCGTTAATCCGCCAGGCGAATTCGATCCGGGGCCAGCGCGCCTACCCGAGTCCAGGAAGCAGCGCGTTAGCGCTCTCGGCTACCCTGGCGGGTACAATAGTGTTTTGACTACATACGCCTCCATATCTGCTGATAATAGGTACCATTGGGCCTTCCGTGGCCTATTCGCACGGAGTTCGTATTTATAGGATATTGAAGTGCCTGTGTAATTCAGAAATACGACGCGATTTTCATTCGGACATGCACGCATGTCCGAAGTAATAAACACTACACCTACTACAGCTGTTACGAAATACATTGAATGTATTCGTAGTTGCCATCAGTTGTATAATGGAATGACGACAATGAAAATTTGTGTCGGGCCGGGACTCGGATTTCCCGCTTATCGCGAGCGGTCCCCATAGTATTGGGCTATCCGAGCACAACTCACGGTCAGACACAAACTGTGAGTGCATTTAGTGTATTTCATAACGACTGCTGTTTCCGCAGTGCCTGTTCCTTTGCACATGCATGCATGTCCGAAGGAACACTGCATCATATTTCAGAATAACACAGGCACTGAAATATCGTATTTGTCTTCCGACAATAGGTAGGCGGCTTTCAATTAAAAGTGTCTCCCCTGTACGGGAATATACATATGAACGTACGAGTGCAGGTTGTAGACCAGTGATTGACGATCTATGAATGTTTGTGTCTGGCCGTGAGTCGTGCTCGGATACGGTAATGACGCAGTTTGCTTTCGGTAATGGCGAGGCGAGCACGCCTTGTTTGCGTCGCGCCTGATGTGTGGCTTGCAAGCGAGCGAACGTTTGTTTACATCCGCTTAACGGCTTGTCTTCGTGTCCGAATTCACCGACCATCATGGTGTTTGCCTATTTCCAAGCCACCATCAAATTAACGTTTCCTCTGGATCACGAACGGGCCAAAGCATTATTAGGTTGAACGATTAATAAAAGACGAAATGCATCTCTCGCTGTAAGTACAAGAAACTGGCTAATGAAGAACTGTGCGCCGACGTTGTGCGGCGCCATGCTACTAACGATCTCAAGTTCAGATACTCAGACGGCCATATAGGAGCTGCAGTGGTTGATCACGCTAGTTTTGGCCTTCGAGCGATGCGAGTTTTCGAGTTCCCAATTGGGGTGCCGTCGGACGTTGTGGTGGCCGCCATTAAATCTTACGGCAACGTGGTCGGTCACGTTGCTGAAACATCGAAGACGTTCGAAACATATCGTGTTCTCAACGGTGTCCGGCAGATAAAACTGAACTGACGGAGCACTTACGTTCCTACTCGGTAATTGCCAGCTGCCGAGCTCTCGTCATGTACGATGGACAGCCGCGCACTAGTGCATATTCGGGCCAGGAAGGCTACGTGCATTCTGAATGTCTCCGACGTGGACTGGTTCAGAGACCGATCGGAGACGTATTGTGTTACCTCTGTTTTACGCGTCTGTGGCGGGGCTGTCTGCTACGCCCGCTCTGAATCATTTGGTACCGGCGTCGACTCCTCTCGACAACGCGATGGACGTTTTGCCTATTTTCCCTTCACTGCCGCTGCATGCAGTACCAACGGACTATGGCCGTCAGCCGACGCAAGCCGTCCGTCCCCATCCCACTGTTGATCATCAAGCTTTACGGACCTCCGCTTTTCCGCCGTCTGGCCACATCTCGGAGGATAGAGTAACGTGTTGGGAAGCAACGGTCACCGAGGAAACGGAAGAGACAATGCCATACCCCTCCTGATTACTGCTTCCATCGGATGTACACAGGATGACGACCTGCTGGTGATGACTGACGCGCTGACCTCTGACAACCTGGCATCTAACGACGCAACTTCTTTCCCCGACTCTGTGTCCATTCAACATCTACCTCCGCAAACCGACGTTGCCCAGGGTGAGTCTGATGCGGTTGCCTCTCTTTCTGTGTCTGACGCTACCTGTGGGTTCCCCTTTGATAGTGTTCCGCTGAACTGGCCCAGAGAGACATCTTTCTGCTGGGTCGATGCCGAGGCTGGACGTTCTGGAGGTGTACAGAGTGATGAAGCGGCCTTGGTGGGGTCGGCACCTCCCCTCACAGTGATGTGCGCTTCCACGGGGGCCTAACAGGGAGATCCATGTGCTTCCTCCGTGTCTGAATCACCCATCCTCCTGCCGAAGGCTGATTTTCCGGCTTGTCGCATAGCCACGGTCAATGGCAATACTTGTAAGCCACAAACATGGCATGCTGTATGCCGCGGACCCCGAAATTGCACCCCTTCAGCATGAGGACGTTTTAACTTTATGTGCTCCGTAAGGTTTTACAGCAGATGTCTTTCATGTTTCCACTGCTGGTAGTAGGGTGGCGATCCTCCTACGTGACGGTATGCTCGCTGATTCAGATGCCTATCTCACTGATGCCAGAGGTATTGATCTCACGTTTAGTGGTCGGGATAGTCAACGTCTATGCGCCATCTAGTTCGGGTCGCTGTCGTGAACGCTCCACCTTCTTCTCCACGAAAGTCAAGCCTCTTTACCAGGGTCGGCAGGATACACTTATCATGGGAGGCGATTTCAGCTGCAGCAAGCACCCAAGGACCAACTACCACGTTACTCTCCATGCACAGTGCTAGCGAAAATTCTCCAGCACCTCAGCCTTGAGCATTCTTGGGAACATGTTCGTAGTGACCATCCCAGGTTTACACATTTCGATCGTGTTTACGTCTCCCGCAATACTTTTAGTGGACTGCAGGCTGCTGAAGTCTGGCCCATTGGGTTCTCTGACCATGACGCACAGATCTGTGCCATCAATCTCTGCCGCCAAAGGGTGGGGCGCAGCCGTAGACCATGGAAACTGAACACGATCCACCTTACCACACCCGACTGCTGGCAGCTCGCCGAGACCACGTGGATAGCTTGTCGTAGACGCCGAGATGCATATCAGTCTGCCGTGTCATGGTGGGAGCTCTGTGCAAAGCCTGCCTTCCGCAAGGCATTGATTGGTTATGGAAAGAGGGTCGCGGCGTGGCTGCGACGGACTCAGGAATTCTCTCATCATTCTCCGGGAATGGACTATGATACCGTACTTGCTAGAGCGCCAGCCGATGGTGAATCGTGCCAAGGCACAGCTCACATCCCTCTCTCGCCGCCACCTTGAAGCAGCGATCGTCAGGGCGCGTAGACACGACGGGTTAGTGCAGCAGCGTCTACCTATGTGTCATGTGATAGCGGAACAGCGTCACTGTTGGAGGACTTTGATTAATGTCCATATGACCGATGCAGGGGGGCGTTTAGATACCCAATGCAATGTAGGGTCAGCCCTCCATGCACATTACGTTCCACTGTACTCTGAACAACGTCACCACTCCCTCAACATTACGGCAGTCTCCAGACTCTCTTTTGGCTCGGTTACCGTGGATGCAACGTTGGATCTGCTTGCTAACGTAGCGGAGGACAAAGTTCTTGATGTTATGCAGGCGCGTTCTTCGAACAGGTCGCCTGACGGCCTCCCACTGGAGTTTTACCGGACATTTCGACCTTTCTGGCGACAGTGTGGACGGATATTTGTCATGACCTTATATAAACTCTTGTGCAGACCCCAAGGGGATTCCTCGACGATCTTCTCATTCCCACCCACTAAGCCTCGATGAACCTCACGGATATGCGATTACCGTCCGCCGGCCGAGGTGGCCGAGCGGTTCTAGGCGCTACAGTCTGGAATTGCGCGACCGCTGCGGTCGCAGGTTCGAATCCTGCTTCGGGCATGGATGTGTGTGATGTCCTTAGGTTAGTTAGGTTTAAGTAGCTCTAAGTTCTAGGAGACTGATGACCTCAGAAGTTAAGTCCCATAGTGCTCAGAGCCATTTGAACCATTTGGGATTGCCGTCCGTTGACGTTGTTCAGCAGCAACACAAAGATCTTTACCCAGATGTTGGCTGCACGGCTTAAAAGGACGGCGCAGTACGCGATTTCTCCTGATCAAACTTCTTTGGGAGGTTCCAATGACACCAGTACTGTCCTCTGTGGCTATCGGGACATAATCGCTCTTGCTCACACTGGTCGTATGCCAGGGCATTTGGTAGCTCTTGACTTCAGCCAGGCGTTCAGTCTGGTCAATCACGACTACCTGGAAGGGGTGATCTCCAATATGGGATACCCTGTTACTACTGTCGACGTCGTAATGCGTCTCCCTCGTGGAACTTTGTCCCATGTACTCTACAACGGCCGTCTCACTCCTTCCAACTCCATACGTCGATCGGTGGGTCAACGCTGCCAGCTCTCTGCACTGTTGTATGCTTTCAGTATGGACTAGTTGCTCTGCGACCTCCATTAACGTTTGTCAGGGATGTCTCTTTGGTGGCCATGTATCCAGCTGCAACGCTTATGCGGACGATCTCATCATTATTCGTAGCGGTGCTGAGGACATGGAGTCTCTGGCATGGGTTACCACCTACAGTGGAGCTTCTGATATGTGTCTTAACATGTGAAAATCGAGCGCCATGTCTATAGGTGCGGTGCTTCCTGCGGATTGCTCTGCTCCATTGCGTGTAGCTAATACTATCCGATGCTGAGGACTCTATTTCGCACGTGACGCGCGGTGCACGACTGCCCTCAACTGCCGGGGCCCACTGTTCCAGCTACGAGGTGGGCTTTTAGAGCTCAGTTTACTAGCACTCGATCTTCTGCAACGGACACAATACGTAACGTATGTTGGGCGTGACGTATCCTCCATGTGGCACAGACACTTCCTGTTCCTCCGCCCGTGTCTTACCACACGCTAGCGGCATTGCGTTCATATGTTTCCCACGGCTTGCTGTTCAAAATAAAGTACGAGACACTCACTCTCCCGCTGCGCAGGGGCGGTTTAGGTGTGTATCATGTGCATGACAGAGCGATAGTCCTTTTCGTCGGCCCTCACATGGTGCTGTGGCGTCGTTGTCCTTCTTTCCTTACCAGCCTATTGCTGGAGGCGCTTACACCGCACTGTCTTTCCGCACCTATCCAGCTTAACGACGCCCTTCTTTTACTTCCACCACTTTTTCCTTCAACTGAGCTACGTCCGTACTACGATACTGCCAACGTACTTGACATCCACGAAGGCCATTTATAGCTTTCTTCAGCAGCACTTGTCACCGAATGTGGTTGAAAGGAAGCATCCCCACGTCGATTGGTGTGGTGTTTGACCATCGGTGTGTGCCCCTTTCCTTCAGACTGACGTCCAGTCTGCGTGGTACCTTAATGTCAACGGGAAGCAAGTGTGCCAGTCATGCCTTCGTAGGATTCACCACGGTGACATTCCGTTGCGTGTCGCCTGTGATGTTTTGGACACGGACGAGCATCGTCTGGTGTCGGATCGGCAAGAGGTGTCTGGTTCTTAGTGCAACAGCTGCTGGTCCTAATTACGCGTACGACTCCTCATCAGATACCTACTCAACTGCTCCTCTTTCCAGACCCGGGCTATTTTCCACAAGCGGAGCCGAACTCTCTGAACTGGATTTGTAGACACGCAGTTCACTATTTGTTTGCTGATGGCGAGAAAAATATCCTTGATTTTTGGTACTTCCTTAAAGAACGCCATTGTGCAGTTGTCCGCTATCCCAAATGCAGACAATTTTTCTCCAGTTTCCCGTGTAGTGTCTTCCTTAAACCACCTCAGAACTCGGGTGTTCCTGCCATGAGGAGGTGATCCCCGCCGCCTCTTCCATTCTTAGAACGGTACAGTTTCTGGTAACCGGAATTAATGTACTAAAAAAAAAAAAAAAAGAAATGAAAAAGAAAAAAATGTTAGGTGATCACTCACGATAAGTAGGACATCCGGTTTCGTGTCCCAGAATCAATATATTTAAAAAAAGAAAGAAAAAGGAAAATATGGTAAGGCGCTCGCTCACGATAAATAGGATATCCGAGTTCGCGTCGCATTCAGGCACAAATTTTCACTTTCGTCATTCCATTATACACCGGATCGTTGTATTCATCCACCGACTCCCGGCAAGTGACTTTCAAGTAAAACGTCTCACCTGTACGAGTACAGGATGTAGACGAGATATGGATGTGAGTCGTGCACGGGTAGCCAAACGGTACAGCTCCCGCTCGCAGTAAGCGGGTAATTCGGGTAATTTGGGTTCCAGTGCCAGTCTGGCACAAATTTTCCCAGTCGTCATTCCATTCTACAGCTGATGGTTGTCCATGTTCGCAGATTCGAATACATGTAACGTATAAAACTATTAACGTGTAAATTGCCTCTGTGCTTGAAAACGTCCTAGTCTTGGCGACGATGAGAGTCCACAGGTTTCTTCAGGCGTGCCACATACTGCTGAAGCCATTCACTGATGTTCGGAGCACTTACAGTTAAAGAACTGCTGGGATGCTGATCGACTGCAAGCAAGCATGTGAACACCACTATTTTATGTTTGTAGACAGGAGTTTCACAGCATATTCACATTGAAGATATAACAGAAAGGGTGTGAATTTTGAAATAAACACCCTGTCTCATGTTCACGGTAACCCGAACCAGTGCACCTAAGTAACGATACGATTAACACACCCAAAATATCATAGACCCACCTCTGGCCTGACTTACACCCAGTACATTCTGTGAATTAAACGCGTCATATGAAAGAAAGCAAAATTACGAAGTCCAGCCACACACCTTCAGTTAGTTACAGTCCTGTTCCTGTGTTTTGTGGCCGTATGACGAGGTGTTTCCAGAAGCCTAAAAGCTCCATAAAGATACTTCATTCGCAACTGCCGGTTCATTTTCAGCTTTATAGTGATTATATTTTCAAAATGCAGCGCGTCAGTTACGGAATCCCAATCTACGCAAAGAGACAAATACTTTGGTGAGGCCGGCCGGAGTGGCCGAGCGGTTCTAGGCGCTACAGTCTGGAACCGCGCGACCGCTACGGTCGCAGGTTCGAATCCTGCCACGGGCATGGATGTGTGTGATGTCCTAAGTTTAGTTAGGTTTAAGTAGTTCTAAGTTCTAGGGGACTGATGACCTCAGCAGTTAAGTCCCATAATGCTCAGAGCCATTTGAACCATTTGAAATTTGGTGAGGTATCATATTGAAAGTAAGCAGTGAGTTCCCATTGGTGTTGTTTGACTCTTAACGTGGATAACTTCCCGAACGCTGGGATCCATAGATATAATCGTTATAAACCTCAAGTTGCGTCTATGTTGACGTGAAACCGGTAGTCACGAATAGAGCCTCTTCAGATAGCTATGTGCCTTTTGGAATCACCTCATCATTCTTGGTTTTCTTGAGCGTCATAATTTTATGATAATTTGAACGATTATTGGGTATTGAGGGTTTTTTATGTTATTCACAATGTTTATGAGCTATGATTGCCCTTCTCAAAAAGGTTGCTTGTACCTGCCTTTACTGAGAGCTGCCGTTCCTGTTGGGTTTGAAGCCGGCAGTCAGGCATAGCTCTCGGCACCGGTCCCTGTCGCTTGGGACCTTCCTGAGACCACAGGTCGTAAGCCGTACAACATTACTACGAGTAATACATCACTGCTTGCACACATGTTGTGCTGTCCGAGTTGATACGCCAACAAATCCAGCGACTTCATTTTCAGTGTGGTCGTGGACATATTTAAACACGACAGATGATTTCTGCAATTCTATAACATATCCACGCTGACCCATGTTACTGCGAAGATGCCCGCCGTATACCACACACACACACCAGTTTACTGTCATGACGTCCGTCACCGGTGGACGATGATGTGATCTTCTGTTACCAGTTCTGTGTCATCAAAAGCACTTCGAAGCGACCAGTGCATTTTTTTAATGGGCTAACTAACACTTTATTCGACGAGCTTACTAACATGGATTTTCTACAGAAACATGGATGCACTGGCAGAAAGCGATGGTAACTTATATCAGCCGGTGCTGGAAGAAATATGTTACAAAGTGAGACTCTAAGAAGATATGGCAAACAGACTAAAATGAGAGAATAGAGCTTGTATTTTTAATCGTTATATCGAGATTGACGCGTACGCTAAAAGCACACATCTGCAATTCAACTGACACATCTCATGGCTGTATTAATCTGTGAGGCAGCTAGCCCCAAAAATGTTTGTACGAAACTAATCGAGGGTTATCTGTAACTTGCCATACTAAAGAATGTATTCGTAATTATGTAAGCTGTCAGTTCGTAATTTGAAGGAATGTTATAGTTAACGAGCTTCTCTATCGAAGTGATATCATGCTGATATTCTGGATTCGCACTGGTGCAAGCGTTACGGTTTATAGCAGCATGTGCTTAAAGTGGGAAAATAAATATCCATGTTGTTTTAATAGGAATCATATCCTCTGTACAAGGTATTCTGCAAAACGGGACAGCCTCAAATTCGCTGAAGAATGTCGGTCGAGATTTGAAACCGCTTCCTCGCAAACATGACGTCAGAGTTTGTCGTAGACGTGACTTCTACAAAAAATTCATGTTTACTAGTCTTCCGCACATTGTCATGTAGATGTCTCGTTTTCATTTTACGAGAACCTTATCGTCAAACAGAGTTTATCTCAACGGCGGTCACCGGGAACATATTGTCATCCTCCAACAGGTGCAGAAGGATTATTTTCCGAGTCCATAGAACCACTGGTCGTTTCTTGTTGGTTATGTGGCGGTAAAAATTTTTAAGACGAAGGAAATGTCTGGAAGGATGAGACTGCTATGACTGCATGGAGCCAAGGCTCTTCTGGTGTTTATGCGGTGATGTAAACTCTTACCGTGAGACAAACGGTTGGGAGCGTGATATTGTTCGAGATCTGAAGAAGTACTCTCTGCGGTGTATCGATCCAAGAATTGTTTGGCAAAGCTAGAGTACGTTTTTGAAACATCGTAATCGACTTTCAAAAGGAGAATGACTGATATGCAAATACGTACTTGACAATGTGAAATTGTGTATCTGACCTGTAATCGAACCCGGGTTCCAAACATGTCGACGGTAGTGCGTTGTAAATGAGACGAAGAAAGGGCATCCCTTCGATACAAAAGTCGCACGGAAACACGACAAAAATGAAGAAAAATTATCCGGCCTATTTAACACACTGTCAGCGATGCTGCTCTTCTGCATAAACATTGTAAATTCCACCTTGATTATCTGGGCCGTACTTCTTAAATATTTTTTCAGGTGTGTACAGTCACTACAACGCCGCAATCCGGACACGGGGTGCTTAATGCAGCCAACTATGTTCAGTCGAGTACAACGACTACAGGTGATCAAGACGGAGCGTTGTGTTTTTCTGGAGCTGGGATACTGGCTTAGCGACCGGTATCACAAGGACCATACATTGCGCTGAAATGTGACTCTGCCTACCGAGTAAAGCAGTCGAGGCAATACCAGTATTGGTCACTTCCTCAGAAAAAAGAAAGGATGGGTCAGGAGAGTACCTTCTTGTTAATCTTCCTATTCGTTCTTCCTTTCTCACAATTTGTAGGTCGTCTCTATTACAAGGCTTGTAGATGTTGTAGAAGAGACTTAGTAGACACTGATTTCAGAAGAAACCCTTGTCTGAAAATGCATTTTAAATAAGTTTGAAGATCGGATCACATTCAAATCACTCGCTACACGGTACGCACACCGCAGTGACATCGGTTTTGACCTATGTGCCGCACCAGGAGCCCGTATCGTGGACATTGTTTTCAGATCTCGTCGTTGGATTCTCTTCTACGTGACAATGAACGTCCTCTTCAGAGTCGGAAATGCGGTGCGTCCATTTAACACCACAGTAAGTACCCCCAGTTGTGAATTACAAGTTGGTCGCATCCGTTAATATAGTCGGGTTAAAACAGTATGTGATGAGATAATCAGAACTGGAAATGACATCAGCGCCCTCTTCCCAGCCTGTGTACGTGCCGTGAAGCGGGAGATTTGAAGGTGATTTGGTCTCCAACCTTGTTTTATATCCAAACGATACACTTGTGGATATGGGTTCCGTCGTGAGCAACGACGTGGGTACGTTGCGGAGACGCGCGAAGGACAAAAGTATAACGCATACGTTTTCCGCAACGTGGCTTCAAACCGGCCTAGTAAAGGAGCAGCAGGCCGCTGTGGCCGAGCGGTTCTAGGCACTTCAGTCCGGAACCGCGTTGCTGTAACGGTCGCACGTTCGAATCCTGCCTCGGGCATGGATCTGTGTGATGTTCTTAGGTTAGTTAGGTTTAAGTAGTTCTAAGTCTAGGGGACTAATAACCTTAGGTGTTAAGTCCCATAGTCCTTAGAGCCATTTGAACCATCAGGAGCATCAGCAAGGAAAACAGTAAACGCTTTTTTTTGCGAAAGTTAGAGCCTAAATGTGTGCAAATGTGACTACTAACATAGTAAACCGACAAGAAATAATAAACTGTGGAGAAAGTCTTAAGTTCTTAGGTGTGCATATCAATGAAAATATAAACTGAAATCGTGTAAATTGACCCCCAAAACGTGTAGGGGCGGCAACTTTTGCCACGAGTGCCAACATTGCGTATATAGAAGTCAGTAAAGTAAAATTATTTCAGTAATAGATGTCTTGTCGTATTCTGGGATAACATCACACTTAGACAAGAAATATACATCGCTCGAAAGAAAGTAAGTAGAATTACACTCCTGGAAATGGAAAAAAGAACACATTGACACCGGTGTGTGAGACCCACCATACTTGCTCCGGACACTGCGAGAGGGCTGTACAAGCAATGATCACACGCACGGCACAGCGGACACACCAGGAACCGCGGTGTTGGCCGTCGAATGGCGCTAGCTGCGCAGCATTTGTGCACCGCCACCGTCAGTGTCAGCCAGTTTGCCGTGGCATACGGAGCTCCATCGCAGTCTTTAACACTGGTAGCATGCCGCGATAGCGTGGACGTGAACCGTATGTGCAGTTGACGGACTTTGAGCGAGGGCGTATAGTGGGCATGCGGGAGGCCGGGTGGACGTACCGCCGAATTGCTCAACACGTGGGGCGTGAGGTCTCCACAGTACATCGATGTTGTCGCCAGTGGTCGGCGGAAGGTGCACGTGCCCGTCGACCTGGGACCGGACCGCAGCGATGCACGGATGCACGCCAAGACCGTAGGATCCTACGCAGTGCCGTAGGGGACCGCACCGCCACTTCCCAGCAAATTAGGGACACTGTTGCTCCCGGGGTATCGGCGAGGACCATTCGCAACCGTCTCCATGAAGCTGGGCTACGGTCCCGCACACCGTTAGGCCGTCTTCCGCTCACGCCCCAACATCGTGCAGCCCGCCTCCAGTGGTGTCGCGACAGGCGTGAATGGAGGGACGAATGGAGACGTGTCGTCTTCAGCGATGAGAGTCGCTTCTGCCTTGGTGCCAATGATGGTCGTATGCGTGTTTGGCGCCGTGCAGGTGAGCGCCACAATCAGGACTGCATACGACCGAGGCACACAGGGCCAACACCCGGCATCATGGTGTGGGGAGCGATCTCCTACACTGGCCGTACACCACTGGTGATCGTCGAGGGGACACTGAATAGTGCACGGTACATCCAAACCGTCATCGAACCCATCGTTCTACCATTTCTAGACCGGCAAGGGAACTTGCTGTTCCAACAGGACAATGCACGTCCGCATGTATCCCGTGCCACCCAACGTGCTCTAGAAGGTGTAAGTCAACTACCCTGGCCAGCAAGATCTCCGGATCTGTCCCCCATTGAGCATGTTTGGGACTGGATGAAGCGTCGTCTCACGCGGTCTGCACGTCCAGCACGAACGCTGGTCCAACTGAGGCGCCAGGTGGAAATGGCATGGCAAGCCGTTCCACAGAACTACATCCAGCATCTCTACGATCGTCTCCATGGGAGAATAGCAGCTTGCATTGCTACGAAAGGTGGATATAGACTGTACTAGTGCCGACATTGTGCATGCTCTGTTGCCTGTGTCTATGTGCCTGTGGTTCTGTCAGTGTGATCATGTGATGTATCTGACCCCAGGAATGTGTCAATAAAGTTTCCCCTTCCTGGGACAATGAATTCACGGTGTTCTTATTTCAATTTCCAGGAGTGTATATGTGGGATTCACACAGGTACATCTTTAAAAAAAATAGCTCTGAGCACTATGGGACTTAACTTCTGAGGTCATCAGTCCCCTAGAACTTAGAACTACTTAAACCTAACTAACGTAAGGACATTATACACAGCCATGCCCGGGGCAGGATTCGAACCTGCGACCGTAGCGGTCGCGCGGTTCTAGACTGTAGCGCCTAGAACCGCTCGGCCACCTCGGCCGGCGTACATCTTTCAAACACATCTTTAAGCAGCTGGAATATTAAACACAGTCCCACAGTACATTTATCCACTCACGAAATTTGATGTTAGGAATTCATTTGAATTTGAAAATAAGAGAGATATTTACAAGTACAGTGTGGTTATAATTAAAATTTCGCAACTTCAGAGAGCCCCTTCGAAAAAAGAGTGATCGTCGATCAACGAAACATTGCGGAAACATTTGTCAGGACGTGTGGAAGAGAGGTAACGAATAAATCAACCCAAGACACATATTTCAATTTGCATTTGAGAGGGTAACATTTGTTAATCGAGTACCGTGTTTACATTCCATGTTAAACACGTGACGGCCATCTGCATCCATGACAGCCTGGAAGATCGTACAGATTCCATTTCACAATTGTTCGCAGCACTTTTCGAACGGTGGACCGTTGAATGTTTATCTGTCGTAACACAGCTCGTGAAACGCTTAAAGATCGCGCACTGCTTAGAGCGTTCTCAGCCTTAGCAACAGTAACTTCCTCAAACATTTGTGGCGCAACCGTTCGTCAGCCTCTCCCCAGAGCAATTCCCAAATCGTCAGTTAATTCGAACTTCCGAATCACGTTATTCAGCCCCGGTTTTAAAAGAGATCCCCTCCGTATTCGTATAATGCGTCGGTTCTAGCAAAGGGGAACAACACTGTTGTTGTATTTTTGTAAGACGAGTAAAGCCCTGCTCATCTTATTCACATCCCTGTAAACTGTCTGCAGTTGACATCCACACTGACGCCTGTGTTTCAACGCTACATCGCCGTACCAGTACCGGCGCCTAACGGCAAATTAGGACACTAACACTACGACCAACGCAAATCCTGCAGAAGACAGTCTGAACATCTCTCCAATAAAATTGCGTTGCCGTACGGTAAAAAGCTTTCCGTCTGCAATGGCTGAAGCAGCGAAAGATTAATTTTACAACCACCTGTACAACACGAGAAGGAATAAAAACCTGTCTGATGCTTTAATGAGTCTTCTTTTTGCACAGAAAGGAGTGAAATATGTAGGTACAAAACTCTGTGACAATCTACCCGCGGAAATAAAATGTCTGACCGCTACAGAAATGTTTTCAAATGTAGGTGAAAGATGTTTCTCCTAAAACAACCTATATCAAAGAGAAATTCTTGAATATAAATCTTTAGTTAATTACACAGAAAAAATTATAAAGGTCACATGTATATATTAAATGTTTTTTTTCATACTTTTTAAAATGTAAATACGAGTTCTATGTTACTTTTTTGATACTTCACACAGTATAAAATTTATTGTGAATATGATCTACGGAACATGTAACAAACTCACTAAATAACTAATTAATTACTTTGAATTAAGTATTACATACCACCTATGGAGGTGTGAATCATCTTGAAAGTATACCTGTGAGTGATCATAGTTGATGCAAATAATAAAACCACTTACGCTATCTATCCACGCGTCATTTACTTTTGTCTTGCGTGGTAAACACTTAACGGCATCAGTGATAAGAAAATGTTTTAGCGATAACAAGTGGAGAAGACAATTACATATATCGAAAATATGAAGGAAACCGATAATCATGACTTATATGTCAACCAACTGGAAACGTGCAAGTGAAGGTTACTGTGAGATGCCTCTTTCTGCTGAGTTATCAGATGGAGTGAGAGAGACACGTGTGAGTATTGCTCTGGTCACGAGAAAGTAGCCAGGACAGCGAGACATGCCGCTGCCAACGAGTTCGCACTCCTGCCGAACTCAGACCACAGTGCCATGGTGCACCAACGAAAAGTGTAGTCGACGAACTCATCGCCTGAAATGATGGATCTGAAGCTTCCTGGCAGATTAAAACTAAGTGCCGGACCAAGACTCGAACTCGGGACCTTTGTCTTCCGAGGGCAAGTGTTCTACCATCTGAGCCACCGAAGCACGACTAAGGCGCCGTCCCCGCAGCTTTACTTCTGTCAGTGGGGACGGGATGTGAGTCGTGCCTGGGTGGCTCAGATGGCTTTGTTCGGTCAGAGAGCCGGTTGGCCTCTGTAATAAAAAACTGAGTCGAAGGATCAACAAACGAACTTTAACAGATGTCATGTGACGTCCGCAACGACCAAACCCAACGATAAAAAAAAAAAAAAAGAATGATGGTAGAGCACTTGCCGGCGAAAGGCAAAGGTCCTGAGTTCGAGTCTCGTTCCGGCACATAGTTTTAATGTGCCAGGAAGTTTCATATCAGCGCACACTCCGCTGCAGAGTGAAAATCTCACTCTGGAATGATGGATTTGCTGATAAAAAGGGATTGATTCGTTTATGAAACCATTTTGACCGTTTATGCCTGTTTTGCGCAAGTAACTTCATATCTGCATACTAGTACACATAAAATCCTCAACATTCAGTTTACGTATTCTAATCTATATCCTCATCTCTAATGTTTTTCCTATTTATCTTTTTCCACTTTATAACAGTTACTCCTGAATGTCTCAACGCACGTACTACGAAATTACACTGCACTAATTTTCCTAAATTCACTGTAAACTGCATATCGAGGGGTGATTTTTATTTTATCGCATATTAACATATAAACTATACCATTTATGGGTGGAAAGTGAGAAGGATGACCCTTCACACATGTGTATAAGGAACTGGTATTACTATACTAGCCTCACATTGTCACCAAAGTAACATGCAATACTTGTGTATTTTCTTTCGAAGAAACACTCTTCGGACGTGCTGAGTTAATTTCTGCGCGATTTTACATGATTTTCTTCGTTGCTTACAGCTTACCTATTCGTCTCAAATACCAGTCTCATTTGTAAGCGGTCAGTGTCTCAACTCTGTCAGATGCGGCTACGGCAGACTCGCTCAGTTGTCAACTGCAACTTATTTAATTGTTTCAGAATCAATATCTTCCTCAAACGAGATATTTACCTTCCTCTTATGCTGGTATGACTAGCTGTGGATTTCGGTACTCATATATTCTCTCCAGATTTTATAAGCAGACTTTATTTTTAAAATCCTCCTATGGTACCGTATGGTGTTGCTTTAAAAGCTGGACACTGAAATGTTCTGAAGTACTGCAATTAGAAAAAGATAGCTACAATTCTGCTGGATAGCTGAGGTGTTTTCTATAATTCTTCAATATTCTTTGTCCATGTCTTTAAACATCTCGGCTATGAAAAATAAAGCAGAAAAAGATGTAGTCAGAAAGTTCTGGGTTTGTCAACGCTAAAAACGAAACGAATAGTTGCGAACAAAAAAAATTCACAATAGTGGTGAAAGTTGATACATGATCTTTGATACATGATCTTGCATATGCTACATGATAGAAGTTAATCTCAATCTAATAGCAATTCATAATTTCTTTCCTACTAACGATGTTGAAATGAACTCGTAGTGGGATCCACAATTAATGTTCACAGCAATATAAGTGTATCTATATCACGTAAGGCTTCAAAATAACTATTTGCAAGAAACGTTTGAACTACATTGTAACAGTAGCCCTTAATTAATTTATGGTAAGCGGTATGCTGTCGCTCAAACCAATGTTGTGAAACTAGACCCAGTTTCTGTGCTACTCCAGTTGTATCCGCAGGTCCTGCGTCAAACGGGATAACTACAAAGCCTGCGGCAGCCAATGTGAAGAGCACCACCAAGCAAAATATCTTTGATACCTCAGATAACAAAACGTAATTGACGACTTGTCAGACGAAATTTCTTCAGATTTGGACGCGGTGTCACAGCAGTGGGACAGTACGTTCTTATTTCAGAGGAACCGAATTTAGGTTTCGGTCAGACAAGTATTATTTATTTTTTGTATGGCCCCCCCTTTTTTTCAGCGAATTGAAACATGTTTTCTCTTAGGTGACCACGGTCAATTCTAAACTAAGTAAACGAACTCAGTGTTCGAAATGACTCACTGTCTTGGCAGCGGCGTCTTCTACAAGCAGGAAAGTAAGCGCCGCGGCCAACAATAGTTGCACCAGCGGTATCAGGGTTCGAATGGTTCGCCGACGCCCGGACTCCATGCTGCTGGAGAGAGCCGTACTGTGACGTGTGCAGCAGCGCCGCGGCTCTTTTATCTACTCTTCCTCCTCTCGTCCCCCTCTTGTCGCAGTCGACGACGTCACCCTCCCCTCTCCCTTCCTTCTCCCCTTACACTTGAAAACACCGTGACATCTTAGTTACCGCCACTGCCGTCACAGTGAAAATGACGTCGAGTTGATAAGACCTTCAGGCGGCGTCGTTCGTGCTTGAGACTATGCTCTACAAGTCTCACATCAATCTTCTAAGGAGACCTTCTGGCGGATTACCACATACTTTATAGTTAGTGCCGCTAATTTTCATTGTTACTATCGAAAGCAGATTTCTCACAAATACCAGTAGTTGTTAATTACTAGCTAATTCGACGATGCTTCGCAATTTCCAAATACGAATGGGAACTCAGCACACGTCTAATCTTCTTCTCCTTCCTGTCTCTGTTCATCCCCTCCTCCGTCTCTTTTTGGCCCATCACTTCCTCTTACCCTCCCACTCCGTCTCTTTGTCTATCTCCTCCTCCTCCTCCTCCTCCTCCTCCTCCCGCTCTCTCTGTCAATCTCCTCCTCCCCACCAATCTCAATCCATCCCCTCCTCAAACCCACCTCTCTCCATCTCCTCGTCCCCCCCCCCCTCTCTCTCTATGTCTATGTCCAATATCTCTTTGTCTACCTCCTCTGCGCCTCTCTCGCTGAGCATGAGCTCTGTTTATTGTTATTGTAAACGAGACCTTGATTGGGAAATGAAGACACCGTCAATGAATGGGTAAATCGGCTGAGATTGTTGATATAAGGGATACAGGAGAGACCAGTCCAATTTCTGGACCTGTAAGGACAGAAGCTTCAGTGAGAGTTTCGGAAGATTCAAATTCCCTAGGAGCATTCTAATTATAAACAGATAAGCCATACATACACCTCATCTACATCTTCGTGATTACTCCGCTATTCACAATAAAGTGCTTGGGAGAGGGGTCAATGAACCACCATTCCTCTTTCCTCTTAGAACTGACTACGACGAAGGGTTCAAATGGCTCTGAGCACTATGGGACTTAACATCTGAGGTCATCAGTCCCCAACAACTTAGAACTACTTAAACCTAACTAACCTAAGGACATGTCAGACATCCATGCCCGAGGCAGGATTCGAACCTGCGACCGTAGTGGTCGCGCGGTTCCAAACTGCAGCGCCTGGAACCGCTTGGCCACACCGGCCGGCACTACGATGAAGGGAACTATACAGCACATTGTTGTGTACAGAATTTTTGTTCAATGTTATGTACAAGGAGACAAAATATATGTGTGATAGAAACATTTTGCCTAATGTTTTAAATGCCCTGATATGTAAGTTAAAACTGATTCCAAGGAAGAAAACGAAACAACATGTTTTCACAGCACAGCATTTTCTTTCTCACAGTTGGTTTTAACAGGAAATCTGTACACTATTATTTAACTATATATACAGTTTATACAGGGTGTTACAAAAAGGTACGGCCAAACTTTCAGGAAACATTCCTCACACACAAATAAAGAAAAGATGTTATGTGGACATGTGTCCGAAAACGCTTAATTTCCATGTTAGAGCTCATTTTAGTTTCGTCAGTATGTACTGTACTTCCTCGATTCACCGCCAGTTGGCCCAGTTGAAGGAAGGTAATGCTGACTTCGGTGCTTGTGTTGACATGCGACTCATTGCTCTACAGTACTAGCATCAAGCTCATCAGTACGTAGCATCAACAGGTTAGTGTTCATCACGAACGTGGTTTTGCAGTCAGTGCAATGTTTACAAATGCGGAGTTGGCAGATGCATGTATGGATTAGCACGGGGCAATAGCCGTGGCGCGGTACGTTTGTATCGAGACAGATTTCCAGGACGAAGGTGTCCCGACAGGCAGACGTTCAAAGCAATTGATCGGCATCTTAGGGAGCACGGAACATTCCAGCCTATGACTCTCGAATGGGGAAGACCTAGAACGACGAGGACACCTGCAATGGACGAGGCAATTCTTCGTGCAGTTGACGATAACCCTAATGTCAGCGTCAGAGATGTTGCTGCTGTACAAGGTAACGTTGACCACGTCACTGTATGGAGAGTGCTACGGGAGAATCAGTTGTTATCGTACCATGTGCAGCGTGTGCAGGCAATATCAGCAGCTGATTGCCCTCCACGGGTACACTTCTGCGAATGGTTCATGCAACAATGTGTCAGTCCTCATTTCAGTGCAAATGTTCTCTTTACGTATGAGGCTTCCTTCCAACGTGATCAAATTGTAAATTTTCACAATCAACATGTGTGGGCTGACGAGAATCCGCACGCAATTGTGCAATCACGTCACCAACACAGATTTTCTGTGAACGTTTGGGCAGGCATTGTTGGTGATGTCTCGATTGGGCCCCATGTTCTTCCACCTACGCTCAATGGAGCTCGTTATCTTGATTTTATACGGGATACTCTTCCTGTGCTGCTAGAACATGTGCCTTTGCAAGTAGGACACATGTGGTTCATGCACGATGGAGCTTCTGCACATTTCAGTCGAAGTGTTCGTACGCTTCTCAACCACAGATTCGGTGACCGATGGATTGGTAGAGGCGGACCAATTTCATGGCCTCCACGCTCTCCTGACCTCAACCCTCTTGACTTTCATTTATGGGGGCATTTGAAAGCTCTTGTCTACGCAACCCCGGTACCAAATGTAGAGACTCTTCGTGCTCGTATTGTGGACGGCTGTGATACAATACGCCACTCTCCAGGGCTGCATCAGCGCATCAGGGATTCCATGCGACGGAGGGTGGATGCATGTATCCTCGCTAACGGAGGACATTTTGAACATTACCTGCAACAAAGTGTTTGAAGTGACGCTGGTACGTTCTGTTGCTGTGTGTTTCCATTCCATGATTAATGTGATTTGAAGAGAAGTAATAAAATGAGCTCTAACATGGAAAGTAAGCGTTTCCGGACACATGTCCACATAACAAATTTTCTTTCTTTGTGTGTGAGGAATGTTTCCTGAAAGTTTGGCCGTACCTTTTGTAACACCCTGTATTAAATGGATATTCACATATTATACGTATTTAAAGAAATATACAGCCAATGTACAGGGTGATTATAATTAAACTTTCAAAACGCTGTAGAAATAACACCACTGATCAGAATCACGTCAAACTGCAACGGAATATTATCGGAGAAGGGGGAAAGCCTATGGCAGAAGAAAAAAATAGTTTCAAAATTGATCAATAGATGGTGCTGTATGTGACAGAATACGTGAATGAAAACACCTGTCATGTGCACGAGGCGTTGAAGTTGGTATAAACACGCCGGGTACACGGCTTCCGTTCCTTTCGCGTCTGCGACGTTCGCCATGATTACCTCAATGCAGGACCGCGCTCTACTTGGAAAGCAGTATTACAAGAATGATGACTGTGCACACCTCACTCTGGATCAGTTCCAGACACTGAATGGTTTGAAAAAAGGCGTTGGCCCGATGACTGCGGTAGGTCTGGAGAATACGATTCAGAAATTACAAAATAGGGATTCTTTTCGTGTGCATCGTGGTAGAGGGATGAAACGAATTGATTCAATGTCATTGGAAGCTGTGGCCACAGCAATGCAGGAGGAGACGAGTGGTGGTGTGCAAACGTGTAGTGCACGGAGAATTGCCCGAACATTGGACATACCCGTGAACACGGTGCGCAAAATCCTATGAAGCATCCTTCTCTGTATCCATTCAAAATTACCCGCATGCACTGGTTGCATCCCGTTGACCTGCCGACAAAAGAGACCTTTGCTTTACAATTCCTTGTTCGCATGGAGGTGGACAATGATGGGCCGTGGAAGATTTTGTGGACAAACGAGGCCCACTTCCACCTGACAGGATATGTCAACACACAGAATTGTCGAATATGGGGAACGGAAAATCTACACGCAAACCAACCAGTACCACTTCATCCTGAAAAGGTCTCTGTTGGTGCGGGTTTAAGGCATCATTTATCATAGGGCCATATTTTTCGAAGAGACAGGTGCTTCCGATCCTGTTACCTGTACCGTCATTGGTAAGCGCTGTGGATGTCTTGTGCAACCACTTCATTTCAGCTCTCCAACAGCGTTGATGTGTGGATGGGATAATTTTCATGCAAGGTGGCGCACCTCAGCACACTGCAAAACCAGTTAAGCAGCTGCTTAAACACCATTTCGGAAATGCTGGAATTATAGCCGCCATTTCCCTACAGCCTGGCCGTCCTGATCACCGGATCTTAATCCGTGTGACTTCTGGTTGCGGGGCTACCTGAAAGATGTTGCGTTCAGTGTTCCGATTGTAAACCTAGCAGCTTTGAAGACACTTCGATCAGCTGTGGAACATACTGTTTCTCGATTTCAACTTGTTGCAGAAAACAGTGGACAGCACACTGAACACGTTTTGCGCCAGTCACGCGGAAATTAATAATCCGATTTGATTTGGATTGATGTTTTTTACGCGGTTTTTGCCATCAGGAGAATTAAACGCCGATGTGATTGATGCTTTTTACTCGATTTTTGGCCTCAGGACAGTTAATTACCTATGTGTGTGATGCATTTTACGCGGTGTTTGGCTTCAGGACAATTAAAAACCCATTTTTTTCCATAAGATGTGATATGGCCTTGACGTGGTGGATGGGCTTACGTATCTAACAGTATCACACCTGTACACGCATGCACACTAAGTAGTACAGCTTGTTTAACGTCAAACGTACATCTTAGTCATTGTTGTATGATTCTTTTGTCATTTTTAGTCTACCACTATTAAATTATGATGCTTACAGCGTCATCTGTTGCTACATTGTATAACTATTTATTTTTCTTCTGCCACACGTTTTCCCCATTCCCAGATAATATTCCGTTACAAATTGCCGTCATTCTGACCAGTAGTGTTATTTCTATAGTGGTTTCAAAGTTCAATTATAATCACACTGTGTGTTTGAATGTTTATTAGAGCATCATGTAAAAATTTGAAATATATTGGTCAAGAACTTTTCAAGATTTTTGCTAACATCGTTTCCTCTTGATGTATGTCAGTCATATTTGCGTTCCCTTATATTTAAAAACTATGTAGCCTATATCCGTCCAAACATTTATTAGAGCAGCTGTAAAAAATTGAAACAAATTGGCCAAGAACTTTTTGAGATTTTTGTTATCAATATTTCCTTTGAGTAATATATATATTTGTACATACCACATATATTAACCCTTTAACTGCTCTGGACCGGTACAAAGGCGTGCGCGTTAACATGTCCAGAGCAGTTAAAGGGTTAAAGTAATATGTTGTGTTTGTCCCTCCAAACGTATATCCTCTAAACATCAACATCATCATCATCAGTTATAGGAGAAACAGCAGGACCTTTGCGTCTCCCGCAATCCATTGCTCCCCTCGTAAAAATCAGAGATCCGTTTCCCTCTTGCCTCCTCTTTCCTTCCACATACCCCTCAAAGGCTGTTTTTGTAAACCTCTCCTTCTTTCTTGATGTATGTCCAATCCAAGTTAGTTTCCTTCTTTTTCTTACAACAAGTAATTGTCTTTGATCTCCCACTCCTCTCTGTTCTTCTTTATTTTCTACTCTATGCATCCAACTCATTCTATCCAACTTACGCCATGACCACACTTCAAAAGCCTTCAGTTTTGCTCTGCTTCCTTCCTCAGTGTCCACGTTGCAGCACCATACTAGCGGACAACCCATATAAAAGATTTTATTAACCTTTTACTTAAATCTCTGCCGCATTCTGCCAGAAAATTTCTTATAAATGCCTCTTTCGGCATTGCTATTCTGGTTTTAGTTTCTGTCCTGCTTCTGAGGTATTTAAAGCTTTCAGCATCTTCTAATACTTTTCCATTCAGCATTATCTTTACTTTTTTACTTCTTCCCAGAACCACTATTTTTGTTCTCTTTGTATTTATTTTCATTCCATAAATCTTTCTTTTAGTTTCAATGGCATCCATAACATTCTATAATCCTTTTGACTTGTTGCTAGGAGGATCATGTCGTCTGTAAACCTCAGACAACATATTCATCTTCCTCCAATTTTTCCCCCTTGTCATCTTGCCGACAGGTGTCAGTCATATTTTGTAAGTATAGACTGAAAAGGATGGGAGACGGACAACAGACTTGTTTTACTCCGTTTTCTAGTTATATCCTGTTGGTACTTTCTCCTCTCACGTTCACTGATGCTCTTTGCTTTAAGTGTGCTAAGGTTATAAGTCGTCTGGTTTTGCAGTATACTCTCATTTCCATCATTATAGTTGCAAGCTTATCCTAAGCCACATTATCAAAAGCCTTTCCAAGCCAATAAAACACATAAATAGATATCTTCCCTTTTCAATAAACCTCTCTTCCAGAATTAGCACGAGTCCCATCGTCTTTCTTTTATCTCCATTCCGTCTAAAACCAAGTTGTTCTTCAGCCAGAACCTCTTCCATTTCTTTTTCCAGTACTTCATAGTGATTCTTAACATAATTTTCACAGCATGTGAAATGAGCCTTCGTCCTGTGCACACTGCATTTCTTGGTTTTTGTTTCTTCGGTAATGAAATCATTACTGCTGTCAGCAGGTCCTATGGACATTCACCACTGTCATATATTTTGTTACATAGCCTCAAGACAGAGATTTAGGAACCAGGTTTTAAATTGTAAGACATTTCAAGAGGTAGATGTGGACTCTGACCACAATATATTGTTTATGAACTGTAGATTAAAACTGAAGAAGCTGCAAGAATTTGGGAATGGATAAGCTGAAAGAACCGGAGGTTGTAGAGAGTTTCAGAGAGACCATTAGGGAACGATTGAAAATAATGGGGGCAAGAAATACAGAAGAATTGGTGGCTTTCAGAGATGAAATAGTGAAGGCAGAAGATGATCAATTACATAAAAAGACGAGGGTCTGTAAAAATCCTTAGGTAACAGGAGAGATATTGAATTTCATTGATGGGAGGAGAAAATATAGAAACGGAGTAAGTGAAGAAGGCAAAAAGGAATACAAACGTCTCAAAATGAGATCGACAGGAAGTGAAAAATGGCTAAGCAGGGATGGCTAGAGGACAAATGCAAGGATGTAGAGGCATATATCACTTGGGGTAAGATAGGTACTACCTACAGGAAAATTAAAGAGACCTTTGGAGAAAAGATAAACATTTGTATGAATGTCAAGAGCTCAGATGGAAAACCTAAGCAAAGAAGGGAAAGCAGAAAGGTGGACGGAGTATATAGAGCGTCTACACAGGGGCGATGTACTTGCGGGAAATGTTATGGTATGGAAGAGGACGCAGGTGACGATGAAATGACTGCGTGAAAAATTTGACACATTACTGAAAGACCAAGTCGAAACAAGGCCCCAGGAGTAAGCATTCCTTTAGAACTGCTGATAGCCTTGGGAGAATAAGTCACGACTAAATTCTACCATCTGATGAGCAAGATGTATGGGACACGCGAAATATCCTCAGACTTCGAGAAGAATATAATAATTCCAATTCAAAAGAAAGCAGGTGTTGACAGATGTGAAAATTAACGAACTATCAGTTTAATAAGTCAAGGCTGCAAGATACTAACGCGAATTGTTTAGAGATGAATGGAAAAACTGGTAGAAGCCGACCTCGGGGAAGATCAGTTTGGATTCCGTAGAAATGTTGGAACACGCGAGGCAATATTGGCTTTCGACTTATCTTAGAAAATAGATTAAGGAAAGGCAAGCCTACGTTTCTAGCATTTGTAGACTTAGAGAAAGCTTTTCACAATGTTGACCGGAATACTCTCTTTCAAATTCTGAAGGTGGCAGGAGTAAAATAGAGGAAGCGAAAGGCTATTTACAATTTGTACAGAAACCAAATGGCAGTGATAAGAGTCGAGGGCAAGAAAGAGAAGCAGTGGTTGGGAAGGGAATGAGACAGAGTTGTAGTCTATTCCCGATGTTATTCAATCTGTATATTGAGCAAGCAGTAAAGGAAACGAAAGAAAAATTTGGAGTAGGAATTAAAATGTTAAAAACTTTGAGGTTTGCCGATGACAATGTAATTCTGTCAGAGACAGTAAAGGATCCGCAAGAGCAGTTGAATGGAATGGACAGTGTCTTGAAAGGAGGATATAAGATGAACATTAACAAAAGCAAAACGAGGATAATGGAAAGTAGTTGAATTAAATCAGGTGATGCTGAGGGAATTGGATTAGAAGATGAGACACTTAGAGTTGTAGATGAGTTTTGCTATTTGGGGAGCAAATGATAAAATATAGACTGGCAATGGCAAGGAAAGCGTTTCTGAAGAAGAGAAATTTGTTAACATCGACAATACAGTTAAATGCCAGGAAGTCTTTATTGAAAGTATTTGTATGGAGTGTAGCCATGTATGAAAGTGAAACATGGACGATAAATACTTATAGTTTAGACAAGAAGATAATAGAAGCTTTCGAAATACGTTGCTACAGAAGAATGTTGAAGATTAGATGCATATATCACGTAACTAATAAGGAGGTAGTAAACAGAATTCGGGAGAAGACGAATTTGTGGCACAACGTGACTAGAAGAAGGGTTAGGTTGATAGGACACATTCTGAGGCACCAAGAGATCACCAATTTAATACCGGAGGGAAGCGTGGAGGATAAAAATCGTAGAGGGATCTGGACTGAAGACCACACCAGCAACAACAACCACCTCAATATTGCTTTTACACCTCCTTGGCTCAATTGTTTAGTATTTCTCCTGATATTCTATCTGTACCTTCCTGGTGTCCTATCTCTACCTACTGCTTTCCAATATATCGTTGCAGCTATTGCGCTCGTCACTTCTTCCGTTGTGATTGTTTGCGCTTTCTCATTGTCATTTAACTGTTCACGAACTCAGCTGCATAAGTTATTGGTTTGTGATCTGTATCATATAGCTCTTTTAAATAATCTTCCCATGTCTGTAGGATGTTCTCACGATCTTTGTACACTAAAGACATCCGAATTATATCAGCCTAGAACTTTTCAAAAATGTTGGTAGCCAACGTTTCCTCCTTATATGTAGCCTATGTCTGTCCGAATTTTTCTTGGAGCACTGTGTAAAAATTTCAAATACATTGGTCAAGAACGTTTCGTGATATTTATTAATAGCGTTTCCCCTTTGTGCATTAGATATGTGTTCACGTATATATTAAAAATATGAATCCTATGTCAATCTGAACCTTTCTTAGAGTATCGTGTAAGATATGAAGTAGATCGGTTAAGAACTTTTGAGCTTTTTGTTAACAACGCTTTCGCTTTGTATGCAGGATGCGATGCTTAAATCTGGACAAATGTATCTTCTTATTAAAAACAAATGTATTAAAACAAAACACAAAAGAACATGAAAATCCTTTTACATGTTAGTAGTGATATCTTTAAAGACCAACATTTCTCGACGTAAGCCCCCTTCAGCCGCAACGTCAGCCTTCAATCTTATCCTGAAGCGATCGCACGCACATTTTAAAACAGCGCTGTCAGTATTTACGAATGCTGCTTCGATAGCGGTGCGTAGAGATGCGAAATTAGGGTGCCTCGTCTTACTGGTAACTCTTTCGACTATGCTACAAACATAGTAGTAGAAGGTGTTCTAATCCGGGCTATTCGGGGGCCAGACTCCTTTGACCAGAACGTGTCAACTTTATTCGAGAGCCAGTTTTGGACTAAATGGCTCTTATGAGGTCCTCCTCTGCAATCCGACGCATTGTTCGCTCACTGACAATACTGACGCCAAATTCCTCAGCGACTGTCCCGGGCCCACCGCAGCCATTTCGATGACTGACACAGTTCGTGACACGCATTTACTCGAATGAGGTTTCTTCGCCGGGTTAGCGGAACATTGCAGAAACTTCTGCGAAGCTTTATACTTGGTCACAATACGAGGTTTGTCCGGAAAATACGTATAAAAGTTGAATAATGTCTTTATGTTACAAGTTGCAGTCACCGCCAGGTGGGACTACTGCTGTAATCAATCCCATCAACGCTCAGTTCGAGTCAGAGCACTCTGCGTGAAGGTCGGAGTGTGCGGCAGCTTGTTGACAGTTACCCTTTTTCACCTGCCGTCGGCATGGAGCTCTCTCTCTGATTGAGGAACAGCGCGTCAACATCAAGTTTCTTCCAAAGCTAGGCAAGAATAACCGTGAGATTTTTGAGTGTTTGAAACAGGTTTACGGAGACAATTCTCTGAACGAACCAACCGTGAACAAGTGGTTAAAAAGGTTCCGGGATGGCCGAGAAGAAGTGAACGATGACCCTCGCCCAGGACGCCCGTCGACATCGAGTTCCGAATTCTGGCTTGTGTTCTTAAAGACCGTAGATTGACAGTCAGAATGATTGCTGACGAGCTGTCAATCCCCAAAACAATCGTTCACGAAATCCTGACACAAAAACTTGAAATGAAGAAATTGTGTGCGAAAATCGTACCGAAGCTCTTGACGCCAGAACAGAAAGCAAAGAGGGTTGAGTGCTGTGAGGATTGGTTGGAAGCAGAGGAACGAGGGGACCTCCTCAACCGAGTCATCATTGGAGACGAGTCCTGGTTTTACGAATTCGATGTGGAGCTCAAATCTCAAAGCAAGGAATGGAAACAAAAAAGTCGCGAAAATCAAGGTCCAATGTGAAGACAATGTTGATTGTTTTCTTTGATTCTAGGGGCATTGTTCACAAGGAATTTGTCCCTCCCGGCCAGAGAGTGAACGGAAATTTTTACGTTGAAGTTCTGAAACGTCTTAGAGCTCGTGTGGCCCGAGTTCGACCGTAGTTGGCAAAACGGGGTATGTGGATCCTTCATCACGACAATGCGCCCGCTCACACGTCGCTCGTTGTGCGCGAGTTTTTGGCACGAAGCTCAATCTCCGTGACAGA
This sequence comes from Schistocerca nitens, assembly GCF_023898315.1. Lineage (NCBI taxonomy): Eukaryota > Metazoa > Arthropoda > Insecta > Orthoptera > Acrididae > Schistocerca > Schistocerca nitens. The sequence goes on from NC_064615.1 coordinate 732,872,375, forward strand.
CCACCCGCCTTATTCACCCGATTTAGTCCCGTGTGACTTCTTCATGTTCCCGAAATGCAAAATGGTGCTTCGGGGGCGGCACTTGGGAGATGTGGAAGCGATCAAAGCGGAAACGACACGGCAACTGAACAACATCACAACTGAAGACTTTCAGCAATGTTATCAACAGTGGAAACGGCGTTGGCAGAAGTGTATCGCGTCTCAGGGCGAATACTTTGAAGGAGACCATATTGTAATACCTGAATAATTGTAAACTAAAGTTATTATTCAACTTTTATACGTATTTTCCGGACAAACCTCGTATCTCGGGTACCCGAAGAATCGAACTATTTCAGAAGGCGAACTTCCAGCGCGAAGACTTCCGATAATCGCGGCTCTTCGTCGTAATGGGCACGTCTCAGCCACTCTGAGGTTCTGATTGTTTACCAGATGACTATGGCTTACGAAAACGCCAGTCGCAACCTCCGGCGGAACTACTATATGGCGGGAAATTCACATTGAAGAGTTGGCCGGATTTAAGAGCCGCGCCCTGTATTATATACATTTATATACAACATATACTAACGAAAAACGTAGCAAATGCCCGTCCGAAAGTATATTACAGTATGGTGTTAAAATTTCTATTAAACCTGTAAAATACTCTTCAAGATTTTTGCTAAGAACGATTCCTTTTTATATACTCGTGAAAAATTTTAAGTAAATCGATCAAGTACTTTTCGAAAGTTTTTGGTAACTGCGTTTCCCCTTTGTATTTTGTACATTTGTGGATCATGTATTTTAAAAAATAAGTAGCTGAACGTTTTTGGTATATCGTGTGAAAATGTGAAGCAAATCAGTCAAAAACTTTTAGAGAATTTTTCTAAAAACGTCTCGCTTTTATGTACTATGTTTTTATACGCCGTAAAAAAAACTTAAAAAAGGTAGTATATATGCGTCTGTGCGTTTATTAGAGTCTCATGCGAAAAACTATGTAGCCTATGTCTGTCCGAACGTTTATGAGAATTTCATGTAAAAATCTAAAGCGAATCGGTCAAGAACTTTCCGGGAGTTTTGCTAGAAAGCTTTCACATCCCTATAGTTTATATGGATCGTTTACCATATACATTTAAGAAATGTGTTGCCTATGTCCTCCGAACGTTCATTGGAGTATCTTGTAAAAATCTGAAATAAATTGGACAAGATATTCTCTAAACTACAACTTGTCTTTATTTAGTATTATAGGTTAAGATTAGCGCTAATCCTGACTTGCGATACTGCACATTGATTTGAAGACTTTCATTGATTCTGGATCGATAATTGCTACGACTTTTTTGGCTGACTCTATGATGCCTCCTACGTCAATTTTTATGTTTGTTTCGTAATGTCAAATAGTTAGAAACATTCTCTAGCCCGTTTAAATCTCTGTCTTCCACGAACGGTTTCAGAAAGTTTTGACTATCGTTGAATACAACAAAGTTAAAGGGGTTAGACAAAAACACGGAAACATCACAAACACAATACATTACCACGCCCGATTCGGTGTAGAAACCGGCCGGAGTGGCCGTGCGGTTCTAGGCGCTACGGTATGGAACCGAGCTACCGCCACGGCCGCAGGTTCGAATCCTGCCTCGGGCATGGATGTGTGTGATGTCCTTAGGTTAGTTAGTTTTCATTAGTTCTAAGTTCTAGGCGACTGATGACCTCAGAAGTTAAGTCGCATAGTGCTCAGAGCCATCTGAACCATTCGGTGTAGAAAACAGTTTGGCACTCTAAACAGCTTCCCAGATGTCTCGGAATGGATAAGTACAGATGCTGTGTGGTTCGCAAGGGAATCTTATATATTCTTCCTGCTAAATAGTAGCAAATTGAGGTAAATGATGATGGAGGTGGACAGCGATCTCGCACCATCCTCTCCAAAAAACAAAAACCTCACAATGCCCATTAATATTGAGATGTGGTGACTGTAGTGGCCAGGGGATGTGCGACCAATCATCCTCGTGCTCACAGAACCAAACTGGTCACATAGTCTTTGGCAATAATGCTACCTTGCAGAGTAACCGATTATTGGATATAGCTGCCCAAATCATCACCGAAGCGCCGCCATTTTTCGCTGTTTTTTATGTCTTCGGCACCACATTTTTCTGCTACGAGCATTTGCATCACCGATTAGTGATTTTGAAATTCCAATTCGCCCTGCGATTTCCTGTTAACGCAAACGGAGCTCCCGTCGTTTTGTTTTGGTAGAGACAGGGCTCGGGAGTTGCGACATTCAGTTCTGTAGTGGCTTTTGCAGCTGTTGTCCTCCTATCTTTCGTCACAGTTCTCTTCAATGACCGTGCTTCACCGTCACTCAACACGCTCTTTCATCCGCGTTGTGATTTAGCGGATGATATTTTCCCGATTTCTCTGTATGCGACAAAACTTCGGTACGGTGTCTCTTGAAACACCAAACATTCGCCCCCCCCCTCCCCCCTTCTTGGTTGTGAAAGTACGCACGACACGAGCACCAACACTTTGCCCACGCTCGAATTCACTTCACTCCGACATAAAGCACGCACATCTATACAGAAACAGGAAAGGCGATTGTAACTGAAGCAACCGGTTTTCGGTGATTTCGTTTTCTTTTTTCAAAGCCTGTTTAACATGATTGTCAAAACCGCTGAAAATAACCAATTTCTGAAGTAACCCATTTTTCATTTTTTATTCCTATTACTTTCTGATTATTTCCTGTAATAAATGTAGAAATCGAACAAAGATTAAGATACATAAAATCAAAATGCTTAATTAAAACGACAAATGCAAGAAAGCTTAATTCGTCCACCATTCGCTGCTTTTCATGTAAAGTTGTAAGTGGCGGCCTATAACAAAAAAAAAATCACCAGTATTCTCCTAACTTTTCGAAACTATGCTCAAAAACATGTCGTCATCGATGACCATACCACTGTTTCGGCATTCTGAATAACCAGGGTGAAAACCGAGATTGCAGAATATTTTTGAAGATAATTTGCCCATTTTCAAGGGCTACAAGCAGATGAAGGTAAATTACGAAGGCAAAGGCAACAGATCAGTTGCTTCCAATTTTTATTGTAAACTATGAATGATCAGTTAGGTTATGTTGTTGTGGCTCCTTCCATTCTTAACTATCTATAGGAAATAGAGCATTGTACTTCACTGGTACCGACACAGAAAAATACTTCCATACTGGGGATGATGAGGTTCTAACTAATGTCCGACGACGACAAAGTGAAACTACCATTATACCAGACTGGGTAAGCTGCATGGGGGCTTAATTAAAATGAAATGAAAATAATTTTAATTTCTGCTTTAGTAGCAGTTTGTCCGATTACGAAGTCTCGTAAACGGTTGGCCCTGACTAGTATTATTACGCAATCTGACTGCTTAGAACAATAACAAAGAATGAAATGGAAATTTTCATTAACACAATTAATTAATTAAGTCCCCAGCAACTATAAAAACCTACGAAACCAAAGCACAAGTGTAACTGTTCTGTGTGTGGAAGTATGACTCAACGTACGCATCTGGCACGGTTCTTCTTCAATAACACAAGAAATTTTAAATATCATTTATACTGAATTAATTAAAGAAAATAAAAATACCATAATTACTCAAGAAAACCAGAATTACACTCTAATACAAGAACACAAGCCAGATGCTTTGTTGACTGAACCTGTAATGACGCATTATTTAAAACATGGAAATAATGAAAAATAAATCAAGTTTCGTTACCTTCATATATTGACGAAAATCACTCTAATCATTACAATATATCTCCACACCGACTCGCTATTACCACATCTCAACAAGAACTTTTCAGTATCACATCTGACCAAGCACTCCCTACTAGCACTCTCTGCTACGAGTTCTTAACAAGTACTGACTACCACGAGCTCTCCCCAAGCACTGCCCACTACGAGTTCTCAATAATCACAGCCAGTGGAGGCGGCGGAACAATGCTCTCTAGCGATCTCTGGCGCTGTGGCTCAGTGTAGCCACCTTTCATATGCCCTTCCTCCACGGCTAGAATTTGATGGTATTTTTGCCAGCATTGGTGGTGAAAATACCACCAAATTCGTCAAAAAAATACAGACAAAAATAAAAGATAATATTAATACGTAAATATCATATAACTAGATAAAATTTTGGCTTTGCACTGACCTTTCAATAACCTATTATATAGAATACAGTAAGCAATACAAATTCTTTCATACATGTGACTTTACATAATAGTTTACACAAGTATTATGTGGTTAAACAATTCAATCAATAGCGTCAGCAATGACGAATATGTGCAGGTAAGAGTCTCATAACTTTTCACAACCAGTAATACACAAAAAATCTGTTTATACAAATATTCACATAAACGCTTTCCATAGCTCAAGAATAAGCAGTTGACAGTTCCAGCAGTAGCACCCAGCAATGGTCAACAGGTGCAAAAACCAACAAGTAACATTTTTTCAATAGAAACAGTCCATCAGTGGCACCCAGTAATGTTGAATAGGTGCAGACACCAACAAGTAACACCATTTCAGTATAAGCAGTTCCATTAGTGGCACCAGCAATGTTGAGCAGGTGCACACAGCAACAGGTGACATCTTTTCAGTAGAAGCAGTCCATCAGTGGCACCCAGCAATGTTGAGCAGGTGCAGACACCAACAAGTAACACCATTTCAGTATAATCAGTTCCATTAGTGGCACCAGCAATGTTGAGCAGATGCACACAGCAACAGGTGACATCTTTTCAGTAGAAGCAGTCCATCAGTGGCACCCAGCAATGTTGAGCAGGTGCAGACACCAACAAGTAACACCATTTCAGTAGAAGCAGTCCATCAGTGGCACCCAGCAATGTTGAGCAGGTGCAGACACCAACAAGTAACACCATTTCAGTATAAGCAGTTCCATTAGTGGCACCAGCAATGTTGAGCAGATGCACACAGCAACAGGTGACATATTTTCAGTAGAAGCAGTCCATCAGTGGCACCCAGCAATGTTGAGCAGGTGCAGACACCAACAAGTAACACCATTTCAGTAGAAGCAGTCCATCAGTGGCACCCAGTAATGTTGACCAGGTGCAGACAGCAAGAAGCAACATCATTTCAGTAGAAGCAGTCCAACAGTGGTACCCAGCAATGTTGAGCAGGTACACACAGCAACAAGTCACATTTCTCAGCAGAAGCAGTTCCATAAAATTCAGTATCACTGATCACACTGTTCATCAGAGTTTATAAGCAGAAATTAAACATGTCCTAGTGGCACCAACCATGTAGAAAAGGTACAAGTAACAGTCCATAATTTTTACAATCACTGATCACACAGTTCATCAGCAGAAATTAAACATGACTAAATGTCACACATCATGTTGAAAAGTGCAGCACCATCACTAATCAGACAGTTCAGGCATGAACAATAGTTTGAATACACATACAATGCTTTTACACTAAACATACAAATCATAACAAACACACAAATGATATCAGATAATTCTCCTATTAACTATTACAATACACAAATACCAGTAAACCTATAACATTTATGGGTATCAGTGCAAGCCACTACCAACAAATAAAATAATATTTAGGAGATAGGTGGGTAGGATTAGGAAAGGAAAACACACAAAACACACTCACTCATCTTTCATCCACATTAAGTACTACTGTGTAATTGAATAGTGTTAACTGTGTAAATGTAACTCTGTCCAAGATTTGATGTTCATCATGTGTACCAAGTAGTAGTGGCAGCAATGTATAACAGTCAATAATAGTTAAGTCAACGTCATAGTCATCATGTCAAGACCAATGTTTGCCAAGCCAGATCAAAATGTACGGTTGCTGAACAACTGTCAGTGAGCCAAGATATGCACATGCTTCCTCTCTCAAAAAAAAGTATATACTGCTTTGTGATTTGACAAAGTGTGTGTGTAGACAATCTTCCCTCTTCAATACGTCGATACATATAAACCTTAGCACCAATATCATTTTACCTCCATTACAACTCTTTCCTCTAGTCAGTCTCCTCGAACAAGTACAGACAAAATTCTAGTGCAAACTTCAATTCATCATCTCATACAATCCGAAGACACAATGTCAACACACAACCTCTCGTGTAATCCATCTGATCCAAATCTGCTACTCATTATAAATTATAAGATACATTTTGGTTCCTTGTCCATCATTAAATAAAAGAAATGCATACATGAGCTCTAACAGACTTAGTTCGAATAACTCTCAGTAATTAAGTACGATTACGGAGTGTGAATGATCATACTATTACACAGTGTGTACACCACTTCAAGAATCATAGCAGAAGCAAACATGTGGAGTATTTCTTGTGTCAAGTGTCACTTCCTATTTCAATTACTCACGAAAAATGCAGTGTAATAACTGTCAATGGTCTAACCTAGTGTTGGTATGTCATGTCGTTAGCTTCCTTCCTATTAGCATAAATTTATACAGCTTCCATAAAACCTCCATCTCATGTGACTTCTATGAAGTTTCTTGTACTAATGTCGTTCGTAGCATTATAGCAGTTCATTTTCTTATCTTAAAAATATCAGGCACTAAGCGTAAGCAAAACATGCAATAGCGAGTAAATATACCAGTAGAGAACAGAATGTCAACAAGTGGATGCAGCACAATCCCTACAACGAGGCTCTGCCAAGTGAACAATCTATAATTAATACCATAGTGTGACCTAAACTCTAAGTTTGTACACAGTATATCAGCATTTCTATATACCAACTTATAGTTATGACAACAAAACAGAAGTGTGTAAATATGCAATCCATACGCACAGCAGCAAACATATATCTTACGTAATAAACAAGTCATTAGCATCATTCAGCATAAGCAAATAAATGTTCATATGTAATCTTAATAAGTAAACATGAAGGCGCAAGCAGATAAATCACAAAGTGTAACCTACATACCTAACTACAGTCAGCACAATTAATCAGGTGACAATTATAATTTAAATAAATAAGCACAGCAGGCACATAATAGAAAAATATGACATCAGTGAAAAAGCAGTGCAGCCAAGCGATGCATAATATACACAAGTACCAAGCCGGTTCATTAATCACTCATTGTCAAAATCAGTTAATGTGCGCAAGCACGTCGCTTCACAAGTAAATTCACAGAACATGAAATTTAGCGCAAAGTATGAGTCACGTAATCGCGAGCAGCAAATTACGTCTAAAGTACGTACCTAAGTGGAAATATGTTACCTGAAAAATAAACTCAATTAATCGTTACCTTTTTGGTTTTTTTTTTACTTCCTTTTTTTTTTTTGTGAAATTACATTCTTTCTGAAATTTTCTCCATAGCAAGTCCTCTTAACGTCGGACACACATAGAATTTACCTGAAGGTCTTAAATATTTTATACAACCGTATCCTGAAAAATACTGAACGTTAATAACATAATTTATAAAGTCACCATAGCTTTATACAGAATTTAGTCGGAAAAATTAGACTGTGTATATGTTTACGGCTGTCAGTGCATTCGCACTGAGCGCTCGATCAGCTGTAGGCGCGTGACGTAGGAAGTAATTGTTTGCGGTCAACGACTGCCTTGTGCGGCGCGCAGACTGACTGTTGCTTTGAGTATGTTCCGCCGCCAAAACACAGCGCGGTATCCTTGTACTCTCTGCGTGTTTACATGTAGCTGTTAAGTTTCTCACAAGTACGTCATTCCACAAAAATTTTTCAAAAGTATATCATTCCACAAAAATTTTAACGTTAGATATATGATGTATTCTTTTAGAGCGTCGTGATTTAAGAGTTTCTACTTCAACAGTGTTATCATGAATGATTTTGCGAACTCTATATGGACCGTTATAAAGCAGAAAAAATTTGCGACACAAGCCTTTTCCTTTGTGAGACAAACGGTGAGACTTAATTAATACCTTTTGACCAACTGACAAGATTTTTAAACGACCAGGACGTTTAGATGATTTCTCTCTTCTAGCAGCTGCAGATGCAATATTTTGCAGAGCCAGGTTCACAACTTCAGAATGCCGCAGTTTCAGTGTAGGCGGAAAAGGAACTATTTCAGAAATGCGATTTGACGGTGCTTTATTTTTTAATATCAATCGAGGCGGTAAAGAAGTCGAGTCATTAGGAAGTTCATTCAGAATGTTTTGAAAAATATGAAGATACTGATCCCAAGTTCTGTGATTCTGATGACAATAAAGACGACACAATTTATTGATTTCCTTCATCCATCTTTCTGAAGCGTTAGATTGAGGGTGAAAAAGTGAAATGAAGATTGGTTTAATTTTACGACGCCGTAGAGTACGAAGCCAAATTTTAGAGCGAAACTGTGATCCATTATCTGATATAACCTTATCAACATGACCAAATTCTTTAAGAAAATGTTTGATGAAAGCATTAGATACTGAACGAGCTGTTGCTTTGCGTAACGGTGTAAAACACACATATTTTGATGTCAATTCCACTGCTACGAAAATGTACGCAAAACCATTAGTAGAACGAACCACTGGACCGAACAAATCGACTGCAGCCATCTCCTTTAATTTCGCTGGAATGATAGGAAACAACGGTGCTCTGTGAGAAACAGTTGGCGGCTTAGCCTATTAACATAATTTGCATAAACGAGGTGTGGCCAAATTATCCAATCCAACAAAGCGTCTAAGAAAATTACAAACACCAAGGAAACTACGAACATCACGCTTTGTGGTAGGAACAGCATAATTACGAATAGCGTCTAGTTTCTCTGGATCAGGGAGTATACCTTCTGTAGAAATAATGTGACCGAGAAATTTCACCTGAGAACGACCAAATTCTGATTTTTCCAAGTTCTCTGTAATGCCAACTCTTGCAAAAATACGTAATAATGAATCCAAAATTTTGTGTTCACTCCAAGAACGTTTGGCAATAAGAAGATCGTCAACATATGAAGTAATATTGTCACGAAGATAAACAGGTAAAATTTCATTTAAACTACGAATGAATGCTGCAGAAAATATAGAAGTCCAAACGGTAATTTCCAAAGTCACTTTTCGGTAAAACAGTCAAATCCGGTTATTCTTTACCTACTGTCTAGATAGATGGATAGTAGAAGAATTGTTTTTTATAGATGCAAAGAATAGTGAAAGAGTAGGCAGCGGTGCTGAAAACTAGAAGGGAAATAGCACCACTACAGCTCGGGGCCCTGTGAGCGCTACAGCACATATTCACTTAGTGTAGTGAATCCCCTGAGGACTTTAATAGCTGCACATAAATTTCAGTTTGTGACTTAGTGGCAAATTTGGCGGAAGTGCGTACGTAAATTGATCTAACCATGAACATGGATGTATGTCATTCTTAAAATTACAAAAGATCCTAAATTTCCGAACAGTCAAGAAGTGTTTACAGTCAAAGCTTCCGCCTCGCGGCGACAAAGACCTACCGCGTCTGTCCCAGTTTGAATGTCGATTATTGTCAAGTTCGCGCGCCTGGCGCTCTCTTGTTGCGTCCCGTAAATGAAACAAATTATTTTCTTCAAACCCCTCTGGTATCTGCGATTCTAAATTTCCTTTGCCGTCTTTTCCTACGATTTCGCCTTCAATTTGTTTGACTTGCTTTTTTTATGCCTCAAATTCCCTTTTCACGCGTTCATTAAATTTTCCCTGATTTTTAACATGCTTATTTATGTTCTGATACTCTTCGGTTTCTGCAAATGGCAATGGTGCTGTATCATCTGAATCTCTGTCCCCATGTAAACTAAGATTTGTCAATTTATCTGAAATCTCCTCAACTCTTTCCGATAAGTCACCTATTTTTTCTTTCTGTTTATTTACGTCTTCCGTAAGTGTCGCGACTCGGGTTTCAGTGTTGACACATTTGGTAGTTAACTGTTCATATTGTTGTGTTAGATTATTTATTCTGTCATTTGGTACGGATTCCTCGATTCTCTCAAATATTTCTTTCTTATCGTGTGCGATCTCTTTCTTCCTGTTCTCTATCCTGTTCCCTTTGTCTAATCTCTACTGCAATTAATCTATTATTGTGAGAATTCAAAATCGGTTGTACTTCTTCTCTGATTTCTTTCTTTAACTCATCTTTCATATTTTTGAAACATGTCCCTATTCGTGAGTCTAACCGTGTTTCCATTGTTTCCAACTCTGTTTCTAAACGTGTTGCCACTGTTTTTAATTCAGATCCTAACCGAGTTTCCATTGTTCCCATCCGTGTTTCCATTTGTGAGTCTAACCGTGTTGCCAAAGTTCCCATCTCTGTTTTTAATTCAGATCGTAACTGTGATCCCAAATTTAATATTGCACTCATCAACTGCTCCGTATGATCTGGTTCGAAATTCTTTTTGCCCCTAACATTCCTCGCAAAACCAGTTTCCTTCGTCATAGCTGTAAAGCTATCTGTGTTCGATACTATTACAGAATCTTCTGTCGTTAATCTCGTATTCTGTGAATTTTCTGATTGAGAAAAATTTTGAAATGGTTCCGGACTATTTTCCCGACTTATTACATTGTTTTCCACTTCATTATCCATCATACTGTTTTCCTCTGTTGGCGAGTTCGCCATGTTAACAATTTCGTCATTCTCACTATCCATCATTTTTGCCTTTTTCATTGATCGCGTGATCATTTACAAAATATACAAAACTCGTCAGTATAAAAAAATTACACACAATGACACTTTATCATCAACAATATCATTCACACGAGATGTTTCCCTCAAACACGATCATCGAACAATTGAAATAATTGCACTAATTGTCAAACCCGTAGACAAGACAACAGAAATGAAATTTTGCAAAAAAAAAAAAAAAAATACCATTAGAAGAATGACAATTACCAAATCTACACATGCAATATAGACTACAATTACTAAACTACAAATTACTACAACAATCCTACTGTCTACTATTTCTACAATCAGAAGAATTCCAAGGGACGATCCGAAGCAGCGGTCGCCACGTGCATGGGGGCTTAATTAAAATGAAATGAAAATAATTTTAATTTCTGCTTTAGTAGCTGTTTGTCCGATTACGAAGTCTCGTAAACGGTTGGCCCTGACTAGTATTATTACGCAATCTGACTGCTTAGAACAATAACAAAGAATGAAATGGAAATTTTCATTAACACAATTAATTAATTAAGTCCCCAGCAACTATAAAAACCTACGAAACCAAAGCACAAGTGTAACTGTTCTGTGTGTGGAAGTATGACTCAACGTACGCATCTGGCACGGTTCTTCTTCAATAACACAAGAAATTTTAAATATCATTTATACTGAATTAATTAAAGAAAATAAAAATACCATAATTACTCAAGAAAACCAGAATTACACTCTAATACAAGAACACAAGCCAGATGCTTTGTTGACTGAACCTGTAATGACGCATTATTTAAAACATGGAAATAATGAAAAATAAATCAAGTTTCGTTACCTTCATATATTGACGAAAATCACTCTAATCATTACAATATATCTCCACACCGACTCGCTATTACCTCATCTCAACAAGAAATTTTCAGTATCACATCTGACCAAGCACTCCCTACTAGCACATCTCAACAAACACTCTCTGCTACGAGTTCTTAACAAGCACTGACTACCACGAGCTCTCCCCAAGCACTGCCCACTACGAGTTCTCAATAATCACAGCCAGTGGAGGCGGCGGAACAATGCTCTCTAGCGATCTCTGGCGCTGTGGCTCAGTGTAGCCACCTTTCAAAGCCTCGCACACTTTATGTACAAGCATACCACACAATGGCCGACGTCACGTAATAACAGGTTGAATATCAGCAATGCTTTACCAATTCTTATTCCACGTGTTTGGTGCTCTTTTCTGTCGGCATTGTTGTTAAAATAGCACTGATCGCTTTTCCCATTTTCTGTAATAACGCAATATTTCAAAGCAATCGAAATTTAATGAATAAAAATTACTCGTTTTTTCTAAAAAAGTTTATTTAGAAACCAAAAGTTTTAGCAATGCCGACATGGCTGATTGATATTTCTTTCTTTTACTGAGTTATTAGTAAAATCTAAAAAACACCTGTTATAACCGAGTAATACCAAGTATTCAGAACTAAAATACCAGTATCGGCAGTTAAAACCAGTCGGTTTTTCACACCCCTACATTGTTCTGAGCATGACTGCCACTTGCAACTTATTGAGGAAATAGCTCAAGTGTCCTTAATGGTCTGGTACGACAGTACAGCTTGCTGTTGCCGATGCCTTCACTTAACGATCGAGAGCAGCGACGTTTTATTATAATTGTCGATGCTAATAGACAAGCAGAACTGCGTGAAATGACTACAGAAATCAATGTGGGACGTACAACGAACGTATCCGTTATGACAGTGCGGCGAAATTTGGCATTAATGGGCTATGGCAACAGACGACCGAGGCCTTTGTTAACAGCACTACATCGCCTACAGCGCCTCTCCCGGTCTCGTGAACATATCGGCTCGAACTAGACGGCTGGATAACCGTGACCTGGTCAAATGAGTCCTGATTTCAGTTCGAACGACGTGATGGTAGTATTAGAGTTTGGCGGAAAACTCACGAAAACTTTGACCCAAGCTATCAACAAGTCACTGTGCAAGCTGGTGTTGGTTCCATAATGGTGTGGGCTGTGGTCACTTGGAATGGACTTAGTCCCCTGGTCAAACTGAACCGACCATTGACTCCAAATGGTTATGTTCCGCTACTTTTGCTACCATTTTCAGTCATTCATGGGCTTAATGTTTCGGCTACTTTTGCTACCATTTGCAGTCATTCATGGGCTTAATGTTTCCATAACAATGCGCCACATCTCCGAACCACAATTGTTACCAACTGGTTACAAGAATATTCCGGACTATTCGAGCGAATTATTTTGCCACACAAATCACTCGACATGGATCCTAACGAACATTTATGGGACATAATCGAGAGATCAGTTCGTCTAGAAATTCGTGCACCGGGAACACTTTCGCAATTACGGACGGCTACAGAGGAAGCATGGCTCAGTATTTCTGCAGGGGATAGCTAACGACGCGTTGAGTCCATGCCACGTCCAGTTGTTGCACTACGCCGGCCAAAAGGAGATCTGTCATCATATTGGGAGGTGTCCCATTACTTTCGTCACCTCAGTTTATACACTATTAGATTAAATAAGTTTCACCACCCTCTCTCTGACCTGCGATGTAGGGCTAAAATAGTTCTCTATACCATGAATCAGTAACTCAGTCCACAGGCCCTGGCTTGCCCATCGGTAGCGACCACACCACATCGACGACACCGAATAACTTATGGGAGGGGGGGGGGGGTCGTGGCCTCAGCATCTTGCTCTTCCAGTCGTTGTCAGTCTTCATTACCTGGGGCCTCCACTACTTAGTCAAGTTGGTCTTTAATTCCCATTAGGAGGTTGAATGCACCCCGTTCCCGAACTCCCACCAAGGAAATACCCCTGGCAATATCGGGAATCAAGAACATAAGTCCTCCATACGACAGTCAGCCGCGCTAACCATCCAGCTACGAAGATGATCACCACTAATCAGAACTCTGTAGCAATCTGACTACTTTGCAAGAACTCCCAGATCCAACCACTGGACTGGCGAACGAACAGTTGAGTCAGTCACAACGCGGTCACCGACCGGATGTAACGTCTATAAATAGCATGGGAGCACATAATCAAAGAGGATAAGGACATGCACAAGAACTGTACACTTCAAATTTCCGTTGGAGAAAAACGGAATTTATTATCACTAACAACCACCTTCCAAGTTCGCTTCGTTCTTTAATAAACACTTCAAGGTAGCTAGTTCCTACAGGCTCTGCTACGTGACCTTTTCCTAAACAGACCGTATACGCCCGCTCAGCAACAACATCCACCTTAAAATCAAGTAACAGACGTAGCCAGATCGCAGACCCGTGCAAAGAAACACTTTCGAGCACTTTTCAAACTTTCCACAGAGAGAAGCAGCTTTATTAATCCGTGACGACCGACTTTCGAAATATATATCTGCACACCACCTCCTCCCCAGAAGAATCAAACTTTGACTCCTACACCCCACAAGGGTTGCCGGTCGCCACCTCGACTTCGCCAGCTCCAAGACACTCCACAAAATTAACGTTCTGGCCTTTGAGACAATTAGCCCCCAGGGCAGAGATTAGGCATTCCTATTGGCCACTTCCTGTTGCCATAGTATTGCTCTAAGATGCTGCTGCCTGCTAACATTTCAAGCATTTTGTTCCCAAAAGCTGTCAACACCACCACAAGCTTTTGAAAACATCGGGGTCGGTCCAGAGCATCTCACTTTTGCCGAATTAGGGGAAGACTGAAGAAAAATCAATATACGTCCACTGGATTCGTCGATGTGGACAAAGCTTTCAGCAATGTCAAATGGTGCAAGACGTTAGAAATTCTCAGAAAAAATTGGATACGCTATAAGGATAGACGGGTAGGATACAATACGTATATGAACCAAGAGGGAAAAATAAAAGTGGAAGACCAAGAAAGAAGTGCTCGTATTTAAACGGGTGCAGGGCAGGGTGGAATCTTTCGTCCCTACTATTCAATCCTGCACAGAGAAAAAGCAATGACGGAAATAAAACAAGGGTTCCACATTGCGATTAAAATTCAAAGTGAAAGGGTATCAGTGATAAGATTCGCTGATGGGATTGCTATCATCAGTAAAAGTGAGAAGAGTTACAGGATTTCCCGAATGGAATGAACAGTCTGAGTACAGAATATGGACTAAGAGTAAATTGATGAAAGACGAAATTAATGCGGAGTAACAGAAATCAAAACAGCGAGAAACTTAACATCAGAAGTGGAGATCAAGAAGTAGACAAAGCTAAAGAACTCTGCTACCTAGGCAGCATAATAACCCAGGACGGACGAAGGAAGGAGGGCATGAAAAGCATAGTAGCTATGGAGAAGATGGTATTCCTGGCCAAGAGAAGTCTGCTAGTACCAAATATAGGTCGTCATCTGAGGAAGAAATTTTTGAAAATAACCGTTTTGAGCACAGCATTCCATGGTAGTGAGACATGGACTGAGGGAAAACGCTAACAGAAAAGAATCGAAGTCTTTGAGAAGTGATGCTGTAGAAGACTGTTGAAAATTAGGTCATTGATGAGGTAAGTAATGAGGTGGTTCTCCGCAACGTCGGCGAGGGAACGAAAATATGGAAAACACTGATAAGAAACACCATGTGTTTCTGTATAAAATTTAAACCAACTTCACCTCCCTCTCCATAAAAAGTTTACGTATTACCAAAACTATGTACCCAAAACTGTTATCCAACTTAAAAACTTGTATGCTAACTTTTGAAAAAAAGAGAACCTAATTTGAACTGAACTGTAACTGGCCTGAATACAACTGGTCTTTATATTAAATGCGCAACTGAAGTAAAACAATTACCTGCACCAAATTAAAATTTCCGTTTACCTCGTGTCATGACAATATCGTTGCAGGTTTCTTGATTGCACAGTAACAAACAGCAAGCAGGCAGCGGCTAAGCTGTATTTCTACTTTGAACTGAAATTTTCAAACAGTACTCGAACTGATGCATACCACATGATGCAATCTAGTAATGCGTAATATTAAACCTTCTTTAAACAATGGGATGGGGAGAGCAGCTACTCCGATGAAATGATAATCCAAGACAACGATTGTAGAATGTAGTATGTATTCAAAAGGGCAGAGTAAATCGTCGTGTGATCTTCACACATAACAATGGCCTGAACAGTAGGCTCCACTATGCGTAACATAAATAATTTAAACAGGGAACAGTTTTAACACAGAATTTCTATGAAAACCAAACAGATAAAACAGTTGATATGCAAATGCGTCACTCAGGGAAGTATAGTGGTCCTTCTCTCAGCTCTGAGAAAGTGAACAACATTGAACAAAGTTAACTAGCCGGCAATAATCATTCCGACAAACTAGCTGCGCAGTGCTACAGTCCTACCTCAAGTTTCTATTCTTTAAAAAAATTATTCAGAATTCATGTTCTTTCCACCATTCAATATATACTTCATATTCATCCTTGCTAGCCCTTACAATGAATCTTCCTTCTTTATCTAATAAATACAATCACAACACAGAACTGCTGAATACGTCCGTCACCTACTACACTAGTACTAAGAATGTGTCAGACTGCGGAGAGGCATGGACAATGTCCAGGCAAGACCAAAAATTGTTTAACAATAACATAACTTGCCCTGTCTCCGACGTGTGCATCAATAACTTACAAAAATCGAAATGACATGCCCTCCTTACAAACGCGTCCCACACGTCCTTAATGGGATTTAATTCGCGGGAATGGGCAGGCCAGTCCATTCGTCTAATATCCTCTCATTCCATGAGATCCTCCACGCGCGTCGGGAGCGAGTGAATCATTACAATAACAATGGCTGGTGACTGCACCATGATCAAAGATTTGTAGCTCAGGACACGCATGCAACATTGTACCTCTCCCACCACGACACCTGGGCCACCAAAACGTCATTTTCAGCAATGGCGGGAAGTGAGAGCACGTGATGCACCTAAGAACATTGTCGAATACGATCGTTTCAGTGGTCCAGGCAAAGTGTTGCCTGGGCGTACTGACCTGCAAAGCTTTGAACACGGTACATTCACCGATCAACATAATTGTAACAGTCTACTCCATCCCATAAGGGGTGCATTCGGACCTGACTTCGTTTTTATAGATGACAGTGGGCGAACCCGTCAATCAGCGCAGGTAGGTATATAAGCTCTCGGAACGAGAGGATATTCGGCGAATGGAAACACCTGTCTGGTCACTCAATTTAAATCACTGAGCACGTGTGAAATCCGTTGGGCCGGCCGGTGAGGCCGAGCGGTTCTAGGCACCTCAGTCTGGAACCGCGCGACCGCTACGGTCGCAGGTTCGAATCTTGCCTCGGGCATGGATGTGTGTGATGTCCTTAGGTAAGTTAGGTTTAAGTAGTCCTAAGTCCTAGGGGTCTGATGACCTCAGAAGTTAAGTCCCATAGTGCTCCGAGCCAGTTGAACTACACTCCTGGAAATTGAAATAAGGACACCGTGAATTCATTGTCCCAGGAAGGGGAAACTTTATTGACACGTTCCTGGGGTCAGATACATCACATGATCACACTGACAGAACCACAGGCACATACAAACAGGCAACAGAGCATGCACAATGTCGGCACTAGTACACTGTATATCCACCTTTCGCAGCAATGCAGGCTGCTATTCTCCCATGGAGACGATCGTAGAGATGCTGGATGTAGTGCTGTGAAACGGCTTGCCATGCCATTTCCACCTGGCGCCTCAGTTGGACCAGCGTTCGTGCTGGACGTGCAGACCGCGTGAGACGACGCTTCATCCAGTGCCAAACATGCTCAATGGGGGACAGATCCGGAGATCTTGCTGGCCAGGGTAGTTGACTTACACCTTCTAGAGCACTTTTGGTGGCACGGGATACATGCGGACGTGCATTGTCCTGTTGGAACAGCAAGTTCCCTTGCCGGTCTAGGAATGGTAGAACGATGGGTTCGATGACGGTTTGGATGTACCGTGCACTATTCAGTGTCCCCTCGACGATCACCAGTGGTGTACGGCCAGTGTAGGAGATCGCTCCCCACACCATGATGCCGGGTGTTGTCCCTGTGTGCCTCGGTCGTATGCAGTCCTGATTGTGGCGCTCACCTGCACGGCGCCAAACACGCATACGACCATCATTGGCACCAAGGCAGAAGCGACTCTCATCGCTGAAGACGACACGTCTCCATTCGTCCCTCCATTCACGCCTGTCGCGACACCACTGGAGGCGGGCTGCACGATGTTGGGGCGTGA
The DNA here is from genome assembly GCF_023898315.1 of Schistocerca nitens. NCBI lineage: Eukaryota > Metazoa > Arthropoda > Insecta > Orthoptera > Acrididae > Schistocerca > Schistocerca nitens. The sequence continues at coordinate 732,890,166 of NC_064615.1, forward strand.
GCGGAAGACGGCCTAATGGTGTGCGGGACCGTAGCCCAGCTTCATGGAGACGGTTGCGAATGGTCCTCGCCGATACCCCAGGAGCAACAGTGTCCCCAATTTGCTGGGAAGTGGCGGTGCGGTCCCCTACGGCACTGCGTAGGATCCTACGGTCTTGGCGTGCATCCGTGCGTCGCTGCGGTCCGGTTCCAGGTCGACGGGCACGTGCACCTTCCGCCGACCACTGGCGACAACATCGATGTACTGTGGAGACCTCACGCCCCACGTGTTGAGCAATACGGCGGTACGTCCACCCGGCCTCCCGCATGCCCACTATACGCCCTCGCTCAAAGTCCGTCAACTGCACATACGGTTCACGTCCACGCTGTCGCGGCATGCTACCAGTGTTAAAGACTGCGATGGAGCTCCGTATGCCACGGCAAACTGGCTGACACTGACGGCGGCGGTGCACAAATGCTGCGCAGCTAGCGCCATTCGACGGCCAACACCGCGGTTCCTGGTGTGTCCGCTGTGCCGTGCGTGTGATCATTGCTTGTACAGCCCTCTCGCAGTGTCCGGAGCAAGTATGGTGGGTCTGACACACCGGTGTCAATGTGTTCTTTTTTCCATTTCCAGGAGTGTATTTGAACTCCTCTGGGGAGACGTACTGCAGCTCGTCCATTAGTTGTCAAACGCGCTGGAGGAATGAAACTCCTACCAGAAGAACTCCTTACCAACCTTCTGACCAACATCGGAGCACGTTGCAGAGCATGCATTGCCATCTGTGGTGATCACACACCCTATTCTTAATAGGGTGTTCTGCTTTTCGCAAAGTCCAGGGGACCATCATACGCCGGCCGAAGTGGCCGTGCGGTTAAAGGCGCTGCAGTCTGGAACCGCAAGACCGCTACGGTCGGAGGTTCGAATCCTGCCTCGGGCATGGATGTTTGTGATGTCCTTAGGTTAGTTAGGTTTAACTAGTTCTAAGTTCTAGGGGACTAATGACCTCAGCAGTTGAGTCCCATAGTGCTCAGAGCCATTTGACCATCATACATAGCGCTGACTACAGTGTAATTATTACCTCTGAATAAAAGTGTCGTCTCTGTTAGTCTCCTGGCGTACTTCTTTCAGTTACGTTCTGTATAATGTAGTGGTTCTTTACCTATAGCCTCCAAGTTTCATCGAGCTACGTCACTTCACAAAGACACATCCTGCTGTTTTCACCCTCACGGAACGGAACTGAGTGTTAACCAGTACCTCTGTAATAACATATTAATCAGCTGCTGGTTACAAAAAATGTGTCTAATGATTACGTTTGAAGTTATTACTTTGGATTTTTATTTTTTTGTAATGTTGCCAGCTGTGTGTGACTGCGGTGTTATGATGATGCATGTTTGACCAATACACGCAAAAACCTATTACAGGGAAATACACAGACAATAAATTTCAAAAACTACTTAGAAAACACATTATTGGTACATCATCCGACAGGCGTACGACATGTGACGGTAAATGTGAAAGTTTGGTAAAAATTTTTCTGCTCGTTACACAAAAACATTTTGTTACAAGATGAACATGGACTTGGCTTTCGGTGTAGTCCCCTTCTAGGACAAGTATGTTGTCGAAGTTTTCCATTGCGTTTGCAGCATAACTGAAGTGCTATTATGGAACACCCATAATATACTCATTTAGACTACAATAACTTCTTTAGGGGTCTTATAACTTTTTCCAGGTACGACCTTCTCGATTCATGTCTCAATAATTTGCGTCCCAGAAAACACACAACAAAACCCTTCCAGCAGATGACAGCGGTGTCAGCGCCTCTAGCATCCATCGACTGCTTTTATTGTTGTTTCGTTTCTGCTATCATGTGGCGAACCAACCTCTCGTCCTCAGTGATATAATCAATTGCATTCCTTGAAACTATCCAAATATTGCCGAGAAGTTCGCTTACAAACTTGTTCTTAGACGACTTCTAATGCAGCACCAATGGCACTTGAAGCAATCTTCGTGCAAAATGTACAGCACTGTTTTCTCTGACATCTGTTACTTCACACGACGTTTCTTGGCAATCAACCAATATAACTGTTTCAATGTTTCCACATCCGTTTGCACTTTTTTTACGTGCTTCACGTTAACATTTCACTCTGCTGATATATCTTACCAGTTAAATGAAAGATTGTGAATTTCCTGTAATGACTTGCTGTGGTGACAGTTTAAGTTTGATAGCACTTTATTTGCTTATTTATTTTTTCTTGTGGTAAGGCAATCTCCTTACGGGAGAACGACGATGGAACGAAATAGTTCCCTTAATGTGCCGAAAGCGACGATAAGAAACGAAGCTACCGTGGTAAAATCCAGGCTGATATTTCTCGTGCTGTATTGCAAATTAAATAATCAGAAACTCTGTACTGCTTCCATCATACAAAGACGAGTTCATCTATATTTGTCTCTGGGACCAATGTTTCGTTTTCCTCCCCAAGCACGCTTAAATAAGCTTCATTTTAAAATTTTTCTCTCTCTCGTCCTCATATAAGCCGTTATAACCTCATTTTGAGTCACAAACCATTTTTTATGCAACAAACGGATTCTAACACGACTCCTGTTATCCAGTGAATTCTATACGACTTTGGCAGGTAATATTGTTTCGATGCGGTGATGGGCAAACCGTGCTCATGAATCAAATACAAATGGCTTGATATTCAAAACTCGTCTTGCTGTCTAGGAAGACAAACTGTCTATCCACCGCCGGATTATTGGATGCATACTAAGAACAGCAGTACAAATATTCACAAGTGTGAACCACGGAAAAGCATGGTGGCAATGCTAAAAGAAATTGACTGGCAGACCCTTGAAGGTAGATTTGCGTTATAATGTAAAAGCCTGCATGCGAAGTGATCTTGTACTACAGTCCCCTATGTATCATTTTCGTAGTAACCGAGTAGACAAGATTATATTAATTACAACACACACAGAGGCATTTAAGAAGTAATTATTCCCTCGATCCATACTCGAATAAAATGAGAACAAGCGCTGATACATGTGGTTTGAAGAGACGTGCGCTCTACCATACATTTCACTTTAGTTCGATGAGTGCGAATATTAATGTAGATGTCGATGAAACAGTTATGTGGGAATGACTCTCATTATGAGATTAATGAAACCAGGAGCGTATAAACTAGAATACACAATTGTATAAGATTTTCTGTTTTTTATTTTTTTTAAGTCACAGATTAAGATGGTGAACCGTCTATGACATGTGGACCACGGTTACTCGTCATCACCGATTTAGTCTACATTTATTGTACGGGCAGAGCTTACCCAGAAATGAAAATGACACAAGTGGGAGCTCCAGTTGACCAAGCTTTTAGAACAAATAGCGTTTTAGGATAGGGGCGGCCGAGACATAAGTCATTTACAGTGTGTTAACTGTAAAGACGGTAGAGTTGTGAGGGGAGTGCGGGGAGAGGAGGAAGCAAGCATTGGCTGGCGTGTGGAGTGGAGCCAGTGGTGAGGGGGGGGGGGGCGGGACAAGGCACGCCTACCAGTTGCAGTGCTGGCACTACAAATTGCGCGTCATGCTTACACGAAAGCAGACGTAAGGCTTGGAAGTAAAACTCGCTTTAAATGTTGTTCGTAAACGAAACTGAAATCGTCATGTACATTAAATTCTATATCTATATATATCTATATCTATCTATCTATATAAATGAATGTATGTATGTTTGTCTACTATGCGCTCACAAACCATTCATCCGATTGCAATGAAAACTGTTTGAATCTTCCAATGTTACGCATGCTTTGTCCTGTGTATGTAGCAGCTCTCACTGAAGATTTGTAAATGGGGTGAAGCAATTTTTTCTGCTCCCTTTCCCTTTCGCAGCATTCAATCACACGCAATATAATTTTGCGAGCATCGCTACGTAATACTGGTTTCCTTCTAACGGTAAGGCCTACCGGTAGGGGTTGTTGGCGACTCCCGAGATGTGCCAGCAACTGCCTCTTCACTCATTTTGATAATGTTTAGCACAACTGTACAATAAAAACATGCAGAACTTTACAGCGCAAAACAATAACGAAGCACACGACAATGGCTACCTTGTACAACACAGTCAGCTACGTAATGATGGCAGCAGTCGAAACTGCGTGCCTACCGAAGCCTCCCGACGTTTACCGACTTCTACCGATTCAGGACTAGAGAGAGGTCTGCCATCTAAAAGTTTACACACTGTATGTTAGCCTCGTGTCAGGGTAGCGGCTGGTACAGGTGAAGAACACGGACCGCTGACCCGCGGATCGTAGGCTTTTATCCCGCTGCATAAACATTTGTTTTATTCTCAGTTTCTGAGTTACTTACACTGTTAATAAACGGAGGTAATGCTCAATAGGCTTCATTGTATCTGATATGATAAAACATGATGTTTTGGAGAAAAAATTTCTTCTGTTAATTGACTTGTGCATAGGACAAACGAATCCACTACTATACGACAATGTTGAAAGGTCTCTGTTGGATTCCTTTCATGTTAATTTCTTAAATCTGTTGTCATTTATGGCATAAATTCCACTTCTAAATTTAATGTGGTGTTTCTGACTCTATCTGGGAGGAGACTGAGCAGTGGAACGTGTTACTTTTACACATAAACAAGAACGATCTGTCACACTACTACACTTTAAAACACAGTTTATATGTAATTCATGTCAAACAGTCTCATACGGAACCTACATGTGCTTGCTTTTACATACTGTATATGATAAGATACTGTAATCCCCCTTCCCTTCTGTGTGAAAGGATGAATGAACAAATGTTATTTCTAGTTACATGCTTGATGGTAGTAGACAAGCCTGTCTGCTAGAGAACAGTAGGACCAACGTCGGAACAGGTAGCTATCCTTTCTAAAAGAAAAGAGGTTTCTATTCTTGGTATGGTCCTGTCTGTTCCTTGTCATGTTGGTACGAATCTTCCTCTCTGGTCACTTCCGTTTGTATCTGTGAGGCACCCTCGGTAGGGGCCCACGCCAGTCTGTCTGCGGCGAGCGTCTGATGTGGTAAGATCTCCAGCTAAGCGCGTCTCTGGTAAGTCCGTAGGACAGTGGATTTCTTAAGTTCAGCCTACGTGAAAATTTAATCACCTTTGTTTCAGGTTTAGATCTAAAATATCTTATGTTATCTGAAATTGCAACGCAGTATAATTCGAGTGTGAAGATCAGAATATCTTCCAGTAGTTGCTTTGTCACTACTTTGTGAGCAAAGTGGAACCACGTGTTGATGATCCGTAACTCTAACTAAGATCATCAATCTTAAATGCGAATGTGCGCGAGATTATAACATCTCGTCTTGGCAATATTTTTCAATATAGCACTTTTCTTTATGTTCAACCCACGTGGGATGTACTTTGTGAGACCAGTACCACGTGCTTATATAATTGTTTGACCCATCAGGTTAATAGTATGACGATAGTAACCAGTTTGAGGTTTTTCTTTTGTAAATTGCGTTTCGATGTAATTTATTTTAAATATCAAAATTATTGCGAAGCTACACTCTTTGTGTAAACCAAGTTGACCACGTGAAGCATGTGGTGTAAGCATCAAAGTAGCCCTCAGCTATTCTTTTCGAGAAGATTTCACAGACAATAAGTATTAATTTAGTATACCAGTGTGTGGTAATTTCATGATGGACAGTATTGCGCTATGACCGTAACTTCTTTGGTGAAAACTGAATAGGTTGGTTGTGGTTAATTTCCTCTTGCATATGTTTCAACGTTCTTTGTGTGTTATTTTATGAATGCAGTGTTGTATGCAGTCTCCTAATCTTGGCTCCATATTTGATGTGTTCCATAAGATTACAAACTCACATTTTCACAATCCTAAATAAGGCACCAGTTTAGTTATGAATCAAATTTAATATGCTGAAATTTTAATGGAACAATGAACAATGTTAAAATAAATGTCCAAACATAAACTGATTTATTTACTTTTATTTTTATCCTCTTTTTATATATATATCACCAGTTGTCGTAAGATGACTATTAAAAGATTATAATTAATGTTAGTCTGGTTGGCAGTTTGGTAAGCTAGACTGGATACCTGGTGAAACAGTTGCTCAGTAATGCAAGGATAACTTCCCCAGATAGCTCACAGCTTTTAACCCGCTTTTATTATCTTGAATATCAACACCGCTTTCAGAACAACTTAGTGCATCAACATTACAATGTTTTTCGAGATGAAAAAGGACTGCTATCTTACACTTTTAAAATGATACCCCACAAATACTTACCACTACTGCAACCCAGTGGTTTCTGTTTTTATGGTCGTCCATTGATAAAAATCCTTCAATTCTGATCTTTTCTCACTGATAGAGAAAAGTAAATCACCTCCCGAAAACACTGGATCAAAACACATTCCAATCTTCATCACAATCGGTCCTCGCCCATATCTGGAGAAATGAGTTGCGCGTCATTTTCTGCCAAACTGAGCTTTTATGAACGGAAATTAAATTTGTTTTAGTTCAGAGACTACAACAACCACGTAATTATGAAAATGCGGCGTTTAAATGTGCAAGATGTCGGGAAAATTTCTTCTTCCCTGCTTTTACGATGAATATTACCACATCATGTGTAAATAATCAAATGTAAAATATTAAAAGTATCTAATTTTATGTACGAAGCTCTGGTGAACTCTTTACAATCCCTCCCTCGAAATTTATTTACAATGTCAGAGTTTCCTTTGCCTTTCCTTTTCATACCTTTTATGAAAATACCAATAAATACAATATGATGAGCATTATTTCTGTTAATGTTGGAGTGTTAGTAATGTAAAAACTGAGAGTATAAAAAAGTATTGGAGTGGGACACGATCCCACGATCTTCAGATTACTCTTCCATACTCTTTCTGCTGCGCCACTGGTGATTCGAAACAGCACTAACGTAAATGACTTATGCTTCAGCCGACCTGTGCCATTTTTTTAACGCTTTGCCGTCTTACGTTCCCGTAAACTGACATCCGGCCAGAGAGCGGGTGTGCTGACCACATGCCCCTCCATATCCGCATGCAGTGGTGCCTGAGGGCCGAGGATGACACGGCGGCCGATCGGTACCGTTGGGCCTTCATGGCCTGTTCGGGCGGAGTTTAGTTTAGTTTATTGCCGTCTGAGCTTGCAATTCTGTCACATTACTTTCTGGCCAAACCCTGCATAAACCAGAAATTTGGACGAAATCGGTAATGACGAGCTCTCCAAAAAAAGTTAATAATCAATTTATTCAGCAGGCCACTATAGTCTCATTCACCTCCGGAAGATTGTTCTGAGCATGATATAGTCTGTCGGTGTAGTTTGCAATGTAATACCACAAAGATGAAAGACATCATTCGAACTTTCTGTTTTATGGTAGATGCCGCGTGGCATCCTGTGATTGACTGTCCGAAGCATCTTGTTCCTTTTGTTGCAGTTCGGCAATGGTTCTCGAAGGTCCTGAAGAGCGATTAAGTTCCTGCTTCATCATATCCCTTACCTGATCAGTTTGCGAGAGAGATTAGGGCCCGTACAGAGGCATATAGGCAGTCATTTTTCCCTCGTTCTCTTTGGAAGTGGAACGGGGAGAGAAGATGCTAGTTGTGGTACGAGGTACCCTCCGCCACGCACCGTATGGTGGATTACGGAGTATGTATGTAGATGTAGAGCTGGTGACCTTGCTATCCAGGAAAATTCATGTACACCATGAAGAGCTCGTTGCGTCGCAGGAGCCGTATGTTTACGACGATTACCCTGCTGAAGAAGCACATCACCTTCTTGTGGAACTGAAGGCAGTAGCACGGAGATAAGGGCTCTGAAAAATAGCGGACACTGGTCAAGGATCAAAAGTTTTGTGATCATTGGCGGAAATAAGAGAAATTCATTCTACTAGTTGCTCTACCCTGCAGCAACACCAAATGTAATAGCGAGTTGTAGCTGGTGGTACCCCACATGATGACGCGCAGAAAGGGGTCTGTGCATCGTGGGCAGATGCAGTCTAGTTAAGGCAGCTCACCAGGGCTACGCCATACGCTGTAGGCCCATCATTCGCGTACAGACAAAACCTACTCTCATTACTAAAGGCAATAGAGCGCCGTTCCATTCTCCAGTGAACTCTTTGACGATACCAGAGAGCCACGGTCGACGGTGTCGCGTTGTCGGTGATAGCCAGGCCGGATGCACATGTGATCTCAATCTTGCTACAAGCAGACGGTTCCCTGTGATCACTAATTACACAGCGGGTGCAATGTACGCCCAGGTTACGTTCTAGGATGATGGTCTTCAGTGGGTCACTTCTGCACGTATAATGCATCGATCTCGATATAGTCTGTTTTATGCGGACGTCCAGAGCCTGTACTGCAAGTAGGAATGTTCCACAGACCATTTCTGACAGCAGCAACACGCAATCGATACATTTTGCCAACATATGCAGCATCCGTCAATAGGTTCATTCGGCTTCCTGCAGGCCCACAATGCGACTCTGTTCAAACGGTGAAGCTGATCAGCAGGAGTACGTAATGACTGAAGCTGTTTAAGAAGAGTACGTTTTCGTCTGCGAAACACGGTCGTAGCCTAGAATGGATGTGCGAAAAACAGTTCACTTCTAAATTCATCACCTACAGCCTGCAGAGTAAAACGAGAGGATATAGCACAAATGGTCTCTTGAGCGCCATCTAATTACCGATGGTTGGGACAAATCAGTAACTAACACTGCAACCTGTCAATATGCACATGTTACACACAGGTGACACCGAATACAGGCCATGAGAGGCTGATTCTATTTCTGGCCGTGTCTATACTCTCTGTCACTTTCAATATAGTGACGTGCGAAACATAAATGTAGGTCTCTCACGGTGACTGGTGAAATAAACATCATTAACCGCGGTGTTTCCGTTCAGGTGATACACTGACTGACAATAAAAGTGAAGCACCGAAAAGAAGAGGATAAAACAATATCAAGTTTAATAGGTTGAGAGGGTATGTGATACTATTTTAGCCGGCCGGTGTGGACGAGCGGTTCTAGGCGCTACAGTCTGGAACCGCGCGACCGCTACGGTCGCAGGTTCGAATCCTGCCTCGGGCATGGATGTGTGTGATGTCCTTAGGTTAGTTATGTTTAAGTAGTTCTAAGTTCTAGGGAACTGATGACCTCAGAAGTTAAATCCCATAGTCCTCAGAGCCATTTGAACCATTTTTTGATATTATTTCAATGATTACAAAATCTAGTCAAATTTACAAAGAACTGGGAAGTATGAACCACTTATCAGTACGACAATGCACCCCGTCTGGCCTGGATGCACGCACTATTTTGGTCTGCAAGTATGTTATAATGCTGTGGTAACCTCTCCTGAGTCAAGCTGGCCAACAACTGTTGTAACTGTTCCTTGATATCCTGGACATTAGCGCTTGGACAGAGCTGACGTCCTGTCTGATCTAGAATCCAGTACCCCATCTTAATTAGATTTCAAAGTGCTGGAAATAATGCCAATTGGTCTTTAATGTTTAGAAATTTAAGAGTGTGCAATTCGCAAAAATCAGAGATTAATGTCTTGTGACTACAGCATCAATGAGTCACCATTGCCATCAGTCAACTCCTACGTATACCTGGGTGTAACTGTTTGTGGGGATATGAAATGTAAAGATCACGTTGGTACAATCGTGCATAAAGCAGATGGCAGATTATGGTTCTTTGGCAGAATACTGCGAAAATGTAAATTACAGAGGAGATCGCTTACAAGACACAAGTGCAGCCCATATTAGAATGTTGTTCAAGTACGTGGGGTTCACACCGAATAGGAATAACCACGGATAATGAACATGAACATAGATGAGCAGCACGAATAGCACCGTAAAGGGATTTTAAGCTCTGCTTAATTCGTTACGCATAGTTTCAAGCATATTTGACGGGTGGGAGAACATCAAGGAGATTCTGAAAAACCTTAACTGGGAGTTGCTTGTAGATAGAAGTCAACCACTCCGCAACGTCCTCGTTCCTAAGTTTCAGGAACCAGAATTAACTGAGGAATCTAGAAATACGTTTCACTGGTTACGTATCGCTCCCTTAGAAACCACAAAAATGAGCTGAAACTAATTAGCGTGTGCACAGAGGCATTTAAGATGTTGTTCTTCGTGCGCTCCATATGCCACTGAAACGAAAGGAAACCTTAGCGCGTGGTACAATGGGTAGTATAATCTCGTACGAACGTCACAGTAGTTTCCAGAGTCTGTATATAGATGTAGATGTGTAGATGCACAGCCAGTAGTAGCACCAGGAGGTGAACTTGTTTAGATGGAGCTGGTGGTACTGTGAGCAACTCTGTAGGGCAGAGAACTAGATAAGTGGCGTCAACTCTGTACTGCAAGAGACGAACACAAGAGAGGGTTTGTAAGTAGGCTGTTTAGGTTTTTATGTTGGTAACGCCACGTGGTGCTCTGTATGAAAGTCGCTGACTGCGCTGTGTGCACTCTGTGGCTGGTTGGACTCATTGTTGGAATATACGCTTGTGTATTGTTGGGGTGTTGGTTGTGAACAGCGCGTAGCGTTGTGCAGTTGGAGGTGAGTCGCCAGCAGTGATGGATGTGAGGAGAGAGATGCCACAGTTTTGAGAACGGACGATCTGGAAAGGTGTCCGTCAGAATAATGAAATTTGTAAGACTGGATGTCGTTGTTGTTGTTGTGGTCTTCAGTCCTGAGACTGGTTTGATGCAGCTCTCCATGCTACTCTATCCTGTGCAAGCTTCTTCATCTCCCAGTACCTACTGCAACCTACATCCTTCTGAATCTGCTTGGTGTATTCATCTCTTTGTCTCCCTCTACGATTTTTACCCTCTATGCTGCCCTCCAATATTAATTTGGTGATCCCTTGATGCCTCAGAACATGTCCTACCAACCGATCCAATCTTCTAGTCAAATTGTGCCACAAACTTCTCTTCTCCCCAATCCTATTCAACACCTCCTCAGTAGTTATGTGATCTACCTATCTAATCTTCAGCATTCTTCTGTAGCACCACATTTCGAAAGCTTCTATTCTCTTCTTGTCTAAACTATTTATCGTCCATGCTTCACTTCCATACATGGCTACTCTCCATACAAATACTTTCAGAAACGACTTCCTGACATTTAAATCTATACTCGGTGTTAACAAATTTCTCTTCTTCAGAAACGCTGTCCTTCCCATTGCCAGTCTACATTTTATATCCTCTCTACTTCGACCATCATCAGTTATTTTGCTCCCTAAATAGCAAAACTCCTTTACTACTTTAAGTGTCTCATTTCCTAATCTAATTCCCTCAGCATCACCCGACTTAATTAGACTACATTCCATTATCCTCGTTTTGCTTTTGTTAATGTTCATCTTATATCCTCCTTTCAAGACACTGTCCATTCCGTTCAACTGCTCTTCCAAGTCCTTTGCTGTTTCTGACAGAATTACAATGTCATCGGCGAACCTCAATGTTTTTATTTCTTCTCCATGGATTTTAATACCTACTCCAAATTTTTCTTTTGTTTCCTTCACTGCTTGCTCAATATACAGATTGAATAACATCGGGGAGGGGCTACAACCCTGTCTCACTCCCTTCCCAACCACTGCTTCCCTTTCATGCCCCTTAACTCATATAACTGCCATTTGGTTTCTATACAAATTGTAAATAGCCTTTCGCTCCCTGTATTTTACCCCTGCCACATTCAGAATTTGAAAGAGGGTATTCCAGTCAACATTGTCAAAAGCTTTCTCTAAGTCTACAAATGCTAGAAACCTAGGTTTGCCTTTCCTTAATCTAGCTTGTAAGATAAGTCGTAGGGTCAGTATTGCCTCACGTGTTCCAATATTTCTACGGAATCCAAACTGATCTTCCCCTAGGTCGGCTTCTACTGGTTTTTCCATTCGTCTGTAAAGAATTCGGGTTAGTATTTTGCAGTCGTGACTTATTAAACTGGTAGTTCGGTAATTTTCACATCTGTCAACACCTGCTTTCTTTGGGATTGGAATTATGATATTCTTCTTGCAGTCTGAGGGTATTTCGCCTGTCTCATACATCTTGCTCGCCAGATGGTAGAGGTTTGTCAGGACTGGCTCTCCCAAGGCCGTCGGTAGTTCTAATGGAATGTTGTCTACTCCCGGGGCCTTGTTTCGACTTAGGTCTTTCAGTGCTCTGTCAAACTCTTCACGCAGTATCATATCTCCCATTTCATCTTCATCTACATACTCTTCCCTTTCCATAATATTGTTCTCAAGTACATCGCCCTTGTATAGACCCTCTATATACTCCTTCCACCTTTCTGCTTTCCCTTCTTTGCTTAGAACTGGGTTTCCATCTGAGCTCTTAATATTCATACAAGTGGTTCTCTTTTCTTCAAAGGTCTCTTTAATTTTCCTGTAGGCCGTACCTATCTTACCCCTAGTGAGATAAGCCTCTATATCCTTACATGTACCCTCTAGTCATCCCTGCTTAGCCATTTTGCACTTCCTGTCGATCTCATTTTTGAGACTTTTGTATTCCTTCTTGCCTGCTTCATTTACTGCATTTTCATATTTTCTCCTTTCATCAATTACATTCAATATTTCTTCTGTTACCCAAGGACTTCTACTAGCCCTCGTCTTTTTACCTACTTGATCCTCTGCTGCCTTCACTACTTCATCCCTCAAAGCTACCCATTCTTCTTCTACTGTATTTTTCCCCCATTCCTGCCATTTGTTCCCTTACGCTCTCCCTGAAACTCTGTACAACCTCTGGTTTAGTCAGTTTATCCAGGTCCCATCTCCTTAAATTCCCACCTTTTTTCAGTTTCTTCAGTTTTAATCTACAGTTCATAACCAATAGATTGTGGTCAGAGTCCACATCTGCCCCTGGAAATGTCTTACAATTTAAAACCTGGTTCCTAAATCTCTGTCTTACCATTATATAATCTATCTGAAATCTGTCAATATCTCCAGGCTTCTTCCATGTATACAACCTTCTTTTATGATTCTTGAACCAAGTGTTAGCTATGATTAAGTTGTGCTCTGCTCAAAATTGTACCAGGCGGCTTCCTTTTTCATTTCTTAGCCCCAACCCATATTCACCTACTACGCTTCCTACTCTCCCTTTTCCTACTACTGAATTCCAGTCACCCATGACTGTTAAATTTTTGGCTCTCTTCACTATCTGTATAATTTCTTTTATTTCGTCATACATTTCTTCAATTTCTTTGTCATCTGCAGAGCTAGTTGGCATATAAACTTGTACTACTGTAGTAGGCGTGGGCTTCGTGTCTATCTTGGCCACAATAATGCGTTCACTATGCTGTTGGTAGTAGCTTATCCGCATTCGTATTTTTTTATTCATTATTAAACCTAATCCCGCATTACCCCTATCTGACTTTGTATTTATAGCCCTGTATTCGCTTGACCATAAGTCTTGTTCCTCCTGCCACCGAACTTCACTAATTCCCACTATATCTAACTTTAACATATCCATTTCCCTTTTTAAATTTTCTAACCTACCTGCCCGATTAAGGGATCTGACATTCCACGCTCCGATCCATAGAACGCCAGTTTTCTTTCTCCTGATAACAACGTCGTCCTGAGTAGTCCCCGCCCGGAGATCCGAATGGGGGACTATTTTACCTCCGGAATATTTTACCCAAGAGGACGCTATCATCATTAACCATACAGAAAAATAACGGCTGTATTTTCCCCTTGCTTTCAACCGTTCGCAGTACCAGCACAGCGAGGCTGTTTTGGTTAGTGTTACAAGGCCAGATCAGTCAATCATCCAGACTGTTGCCCCTGCAACTACTGAGAAGGCTGCTGCCCGTCTTCGGGAACCACGCGTTTGTCTGGCCTCTCAACAGATACCCTCCGGTACGGCTATCTGTATCGCTGAGGCACGCAAGCCTCCCCACCAACGGCAAGGTCCATGGTTCATGGGGGGGGGGGGGGGGGCTGTATGTCATGAACTGATATATATATTATGACTTTTGAACTCTATTAAGGTAAATACATTGTTTGTTCTTTATCAAAATCTTTCATTTGATAACTATGCCTATCAGTAGTTTGTGCCATCAGTAGTTAGAATCTTTTATTTCGTTGAGAGTATTGGCTCTCGCTGTATTACAGTAGTGCGAGTAACGAAGATTTATGTGAGGTAAGTGATTCATGAAAGGTATAGGTTATGGTTAGTCAGGGCCATTCTTTTGTAGGGATTATTGAAAGTCAGAGTTCGTTGCGCTACAATATTGTGTGACATTTTAGTGATGATCAGAATAAGTAAAGAGAAAACTTCTGAGTATGTTGAGTTTTATTCAGCCGTTTCTGTATCAAATTATGTAATAGTTTTTCCAGCACTGTCATTCTTAATTTTTGTAAGGGGATGTTACATGTCGAGGCGTGCTAAATATGCAAAAGAATATGATTGTGGAGGGACGTCAGGCTTTAGTGGCACACCTGTAGTGGAATATACTGTAGCTGGTTTTGATATGGGTGACTGGATAGACGGCTGATTAAAAACGACGCAATAAGATGGCATAGCCAAATGGACCTGCACAGTCTATAGCATGAACAGGCGGTTTCCTGGCAGTGAGAGTTCGTACTATCACTCGAGTTTTTCTGCAGGCTGCTGGCCGTAATGGGCCAGTTATACTCTGAAATTTTCCTCATGACCTTATAGGAACGCCTATGATGAGCTGCTGCAGATTACTCATAATTGTGTCATAAGGTACATTACAGCATAGCCGCCGATAAGATTAAAGTTGATTGATTAATAGAACAAGCTAAGGATGTCCCTCCTCTTCGCCAAATACGAAATTAAAGTCAGTATTTTTTTTTCTTCAAATATAAATTAAAGGAATTACAAGTTTCATTGTACTGGCCTCCAGGATACGTATTATTCAAGGGTCGTATACAAAATAACTAAACTCTAAAATTGTTCATTAACATAAAGTCATTTATTAGAAGTGTTTTTACGTAAATATGTCTACAGCGTTTCAACCGTTAATATCCAACTTCAAAACAACCACGTTTCTCTTGTAGTGTATCACACACGTCGCAGTAGATTACAGTAGTTTCACAGTGGATCTTAGAGACCCTCTTAGAATACAAATGTATTCCCTCCTTAAACGCCGGACTTGCGACAGTCTCCGTGTCGTTGACAAATGAATACGTGCACACGCGGAAAATGCCAACGCACCTCACGTCTTATCACATGGTGCTTGACATCTTAGTCAATATACTAATTGCAGGTATCTGTCAGAATACCTGGAGCTACGTTGGTGTATGGTGACTGTCAGCTGAACAACTGTGAAACGTATCGCACGTCAGAGTGCCTTGAATAGAAGTCAATTTCGCGAAAAATGTGTTTTGCAGTTGTGGTCATAGTTTCTAAGTGACCCTAGGAAAGAAAATAACACACCACATCAGCGATACTGTTCTTGTTATCATATTTCCAGTGAAGAGTATTGCCTAAAAAGGTCAGCCTCTACGTATTCCGCGTTAATTAGCTTTTACGTATTGCAGACGCCCTATTCAGTTTAGCAGAGTTTCAAGAACCTACGTCGTCTGCGTGAGGCCCTCTTATCCTTCCCTTATTCCGAGACATTGTACTGGTGGGAAAAGTAAACCCTGTCACTCGTGCGAATATTTCCCTGCTTGCTAAAATACGACGTTCTCACTTATTAAACGTACACGTAATCTTCTACGCAACAACTCGTGACATAGAGATATTGGAGATATTCCACGTTATTTTAGAAGATTATCTGTACGAATACTCACTTTTCTGGAACCACTAATATCAAGTTTGAATTCAAAAGTAAGTGAATAATTTATACAGTGTGCACAGCTATGTAATACGAGGTAACAAATTTTACGTCGCCGCTGAACACATTAGCTACCGACAGTGCAATTTAAATATATTCACTAGTACTTAGCATTCATTTCTGAGCTACAAAGATAAACCATCCATTTTAATTGGCATAATTACCTATTCATGTAAGGAATTATTCTTGATACATCTCTGCCTACACCTCTAATTAAAAATCTAATATCTCTGAATGTCGAATACAGCGTAGTCAGAAACAGTGTGAAAATCTTGTAAGAGTGTTGCATCGCACGTTGTGCAGAGAAATAACTGTTTAGAAAAAAGTTCAATAAAACTGCGCCATTTCCGACTTAATTAGCACTGAAGTTAGCCAATGCGGCTGACGTGTTCCCAGATGCAAGCGGCCCACCAGTAAAAATGTTCAAATGTGTGTCAATTCCTAAGGGACCAAATTTCTGAGGTCATCGGTCTATAGACTTACACACTACTTAAGTGAACTTACGCTAAGATTAGCATTCACACCCATGCCCGAGGGAGGACTCGCACCTCCGGCGGGAGGTGCCGCGCAGTCCGTGACATGGCGCCTCAAACCACGCGACCACTCCGCGCGGCCCGCCAGACACAATTAATGTCTCTTGGTCTCATATCGAAGATGACAGCGCACAAGGCTGCTCAGTATTCGGCTCGTATTCGTACCTTAATACAGCTCCATTTCCAGTGTTTGTATCACTCGCTTTTTCGGATTTAGAAAACCAAATGTTGCACACTTTTGGCTACATCGTCTCTGCCGGGCCCCTTGAATTTGCGCGCAACTGCCTGACTGGCTAACTTCAGTCCTAAGGAACCTGGAAACGGCGCAACATATCTAATTTTTCGTTAACAATTATTTCTCAGCGCAGTCTACCGTGCAACCCCCATAAAAGCTTTTCACACTGTTTCCGTCCACCTTGTAGTTAGAAATTTACCATCAAAACTTGTTAATTTGCGAAATTTGTATTTCATGTTAACTCATTTCTTACTCAACCTTTTTTACGCGAATTAAAATTCCACCACCATAGAGCCGTACACTCATTGCTGAGAAAGTTGCTACACATATTATTTTGACCCGTTTGTGTTTCTACAGCCGGCCGCTGTTGCCGAGCGGTTCTAGGCTCTTCAGACCGGAACCGTGCTGCTGCTACGGTCCCAGGTTCGAATCCTGCCTCGGGCATGGATGTGCGTGATGTCCTTAGGTTAGTTAGATTTAAGTAGTTCTAAGTTTAGGGGACTGATGACCTCAGATGTTAAGTCCCATAGTGCTTAGAGCCATTTGAACCATTTTTGTGTTTCTACGGCGTATTACGAAATGTTCTTCAGATATGAATGTACTTTTGAAGAAACAGACGCTGATGAGATCTACAGCCGTACGAAATAAATGAAATATACCGGACTGGGAGTCGAACGCGGATTTCCCGCTTTACACGAGTGGTCGCTCTAACCACTTCGGATATCCAAGCATGCCTCCCGGAGCGGCCCAAACCTCCAAATTTCGCCGTGTTTCCACGTCCTCCACTCGCACAGTTGCTGTGATTCCGCAGAGGGATAATCGTTACTACTGTTGTCACGGTCTATTTAGGCAAGTAATATTATTTTGCATGTCTGTTCTTATGGTGTCCTTCAGACAGGCATACATGCGTACATGCGCGTCTGAAGGGTATTGTATAGTGCACCGTAAAAACACAGACACTGCAAAGTCGAAAAAGTGAAGAATGTGGTATCATATGATTGGTGCGCAAAGTCGTATGAAATAACTGCCACTATACGGGGGTTGGAACTTAAAGAGTGGCAACTATTTATTCACAACCAATACAAAAGAGTTACATGTTTGCACCTGGTACTGTCCTTCAGAGTAGTCACCAGCGTTGTGTAGAGCCCGTTTCCAGCGATGTGGAAGGCGAAGTATACCGCTAGCAGAGCCTGTTCTGGTGATGGTGCAAATGGAGCGGTCTAAAGTTATGGAGATTCTCGTGTACGACTGTGATGGTGTTATCCTAACACATTACGTTCTTCCACGGCAGACCGTCATTGCACAGTATTACTGTTCGTTTTTGGAGCATCACCTGCGACCAGCTTTGCGAAAGAAGCGGCGACACTTTCTGCGCAATCCATCCATCATTTTGCACGACAAAGCGCGGACGCATACAGCGCAAGCTGTGGCTGCTCTGTTCGGTCGATGGGACTGGGAAGTACTGTACCATCGACCATACTCCCCGGACTTAAGTCCTTGTGACTTTGATTTGATTCCGAAGATGAAGGAACCACTTCGTGGCGCTCGCTTCAGATTTGTTCCAGAGATTCGACAGGCAGTAGACCGCTCCATTCGCACTATCACCAGAACAGGCTCTGCTAACGGTGTACTACGCCTTCCACATCGCAGGCAACGGGTTCTACGCAACGCTGGTGACTACTTTGAAGGACAGTAACAGGTGCAGACATGTAACCCTTTTGTATCGGTTGTGAATAAAGCGTTGCCACTATTTAAGTTCCAACCCTCGTAGATACTTCAGATGAAAGAGCACTGTCCACGTTAAATGATCAGTTAACTACGAGAAAGCTTGGTACTCTATGAGAGAGTGAGTATTTAAACCTCAACAAAGTCAAATATTGTTCTACAATTAAAATGCGCAGTTGAGACGCCAGAAATGAAACGTCATACACTTATAGAAGATGAAATCGATTCCTTTTACAGGAGAGGTCTGAAATACAAAACGGATACGTCTTGTTGATTACCTTAACAGGAATGAAACAATTAGTTTGGATCAGCTGTGTGAAAAAAGTATGAAGAAACACATGAAAGAAAGAAAATGAAAAAGGCATGAGAATCTAAGTTTCAAAGCAGGACAAGAGCCATCATAAGTAAGTTTTGTTAAAACCACATTTCTGTTACTGTGAGTTCACTTACAGCATTAAGCTATATATATAAACATTTTGTACCTACGAGAGCGTCTTTGAAATTAAAGTAAAATTAAGTCCTACTTCGAAACTGAGATTGTTGGAAGTTCGTGAACCCAAGAGATGCGTAAAAAGAAAAGCAGTAAATACAGTTTATACAAAATAAGTGAGACGGCCTAGAAGATGCGAGGCCAAGTCAGAAAGTAAAGGCACTCTTATAAACGAAACCTTTCTTGAGAAAACAACTCTGCCGGTAAAATCTTTCCTCTGCAGCATGTCTCTCGAGCTCAGTGCATTTGGTTCACCTCTTGACAAGCTTTCTATTTTCATTTTGGAAGAATCTCTATGGCATCGTTCACACCCGCTCTTGCAGTGCCATCCAATGGAAACTTAGATTCACTCGAGACCTGCTTTATCGGACCTAAAACTAGATAATCATATGTAGTTACGTCAGGTCCTAGAACCTACTCCAGTAGCTGAAATCAAGATTTTACCCAGCTGCATGAGGGCGGCCGTAATCCTGAAGCACGTGTTTCCGGCAGGGTAATTTTCCTAATGCTCTTCGTCCAGACCTTTATTCATTTTGACCAATGTGAGTTTCCTCGGGTTGTACTCCTTACCTTCTTTCTTCTTTAAAGCACGTTTGGAGGACTTTGTTATGCGGCTGGAATATGTGATTTTTTGGGCCTTTTAGGATTTGTAACTTCTACTCTCATAGTTGTTTGTACACTGTTTGTGCAACTCAACTCTGGCTGGGAACGGCTGGTAGCTCAATGAGCAATTATCCAGGGCTCAGTCAGATCTAATTTTCATCGTCCCCTAGAAAGACCCTCAAACAATGCGTATCTTGTTACTGCGGATGCTCAGTTTGCTTATCGAGTGGTAATTTCTGCCCTGAGTTCCTAGGTCATGAAGGATTTTTTAGTACTTATGATCCCACTGATGCCCGTTACTTGCTGTGCTGTGTCTATGAGCAAAGTGTTACCTTAACGATGCCCTCGCCGCGTGCTTGTCTAGGAATGCCCGTCTTCTAGTAGCAACTGCTTTTTGCCTCCGCGTGCCCTTCATTGAATACTGCACTAAGACGATCTGCTACCACACAATCGGCGCACATATGGAGATGATCCTCGTACACTGTCAAAGCCCGGAATCCCCCCACATGTACGTACGAGAGAATGTGCTTAGGGAAATCCATTCTCAAATTTCGTACACCATTAGGAACTTTAAAATGACCCTAGTTACTCTACTATTTCTGCTGTATCTGATATACTATACCACGTTCGCCTGACGCACCCTGAATTCTGTCGTTCGCCACCGCAAAAAGAACATTATATACTGTTATAGTGCGTGGTCCTACACGAACATGAGTAATTCAAAATTCACAGATTCCGGCTGAGGACGATGAAAACATCGCCGTTAAACTGTGACTTATTAAGAGTGGACATATGAAACCCGAAGACCCACCACCACAAGACCATAGAATGGTTCCATTCAAAAGTTATAACGACACGTGTTATAAAATTTATGCCACTGGGAGACGATATGATCTATTCCTGTTTGATAGAACGCTGTCGCCCCTGACAGGTCCGCAACCGCACTCACTCTTGCACTTCTTCGTCTAACTGAAACCGATGCCCACGCATGTTTTTCTTCAGGTCGCCAAAGAGGTGAAAATCACACGGTGAAAGATACGGGATCTACGGAGATGTTGCAGTGTTTGCCGTCCAGTTCACTATAGCACAGCCTTCGTCCAATTGGCGGTGTGGGGCAGCCCACAGGTTGATTCCTTCCGACAGCATTCTATAGCCCGAGAGCAAACGGCAAGGCCAACAGTGGAAAAATCCCACATTTCCCTCTCAAAACAAATCCAAAGCTGTTCACACAATTTCCTGTAAGGTTACAAAGATGAAAATTCAAAGCGAATGATATTATGTCTCGCTGCGGCCTCCAGACGGTGATCGACGTTTTCACCTGACGCTTACTAGCATCTGTTGGAGTCGTAATAATAATTCAGTGTGCCTCAGAGGTCTGTTGAAAGTCTTTCAATCGGATGACATTTAGGTGACTTGCGTGTCCATAATTTACCCCAGTAATCGTACTGCCGAAAGGGGACCTACAGTGTATAGTGCAAACCGAACTACACACCATTCCTGTCGAATATCAACATCACTGAGAGACGAATGTTAGGCTAAAGGACGAAATATTCCGTGGCCCGTCTGGGATCCAATTACGCGACAGACACGAGCTTTGCCACTAGATTACCAGGCCGACTCGTGGTCAAGAACACGAAACGACACGAGTATCGTGACGAATACAGGGATTAGCGGCCACAGGGCAGTAGCTGCTAGGCTGAATACTGTAACTCCTACAACCATAAAAAAGAAACGCAAAGTATATCTATTTTAAAAAGCTGATAAAAATGCTCTTAAAACCGTTTTAAGAGACAGTCTGCACTCCTTCCGATCTGATCATGTAAGCGTAGAAAAATTGTGGAATGATTTCAAAGGGATAGTATCGACAGCATTTGAGAGATATATACCACTCCCCATGGTACACAAAACTGGTCAGATCGCTGTTGCAGAAGCAGCGAAATAAGCATGCCAAATTTAAAAGAACGCAAAATCCCCAAGATTGGCAAAGTTTTGCAGAAGTTCCAAATATAGCGCGTCCTTCAATGCGAGATGATTTCAGTAAATTCCAGAACAAAACTCTGTCTCGAAATCAGGCAGAAAAACCAAAGAGATTCTGGTCATACATAAAGCACACCAGTAGCAAGACGCAATCAATACCTTCACTGCACTCTAACAATGGTGAAGTCACTGATGACAGTGCCACTAAAGCAGAGTTATTAAACACGATTTTTCGAAAGTCCTTCACCAAAGAAGACGAAGTAAATATTTCTGAATTCCAATCAAGAACAACTACCAAGGTGAGAAACATGGGATAGATATCCTCGGTGTAGCAAAGCAGCTTAAAACACTTAATAAAAGCTAGGCTTCCGGTCCAGTCAGGTCCGTCTCAGAGTATGCTGATACAAAAGCTCCATATTTAGCAATTGTATACAACTTCTCGCTCACAGAATGATCCGTACCTAAAGACTGGAAAATTGCTCAAGTCGCACCAATACCCAAAAAGGGAAGTAGGAGTAATCCATTGAATTACAGGCCCATATCACTAACGTCGATTTGCAGTAGGGTTTAGGAACATACACTGTATTCGAACATTATGAAGTACCTCGAAGAAAACGATTTATTCACACGTAATCAGCACGGATTCAGAAAATATCGTTCTTGCGAAAAAAACTAACTCCTTTATATTCATGATGTAATGAGTGCTATCGACAGGCGATGTCAAATTGGTTCCATATTTTTAGATTACCAGAAGGCTTTCGACACCGTTCCTCACAAGCGTCTTCTAACCACACTGCGTGCCTGTGGAATATCGCCTCAGTTGTGCGACTGGATTCGTTACTTCCCGTCAGAAAGGTCACAGTTCGTAGTAATAGATGGAAAGTCATCCAGTAAAACAGAGATAATACCCGGCGCTCCCCACGGAAGTGTTATAGGCCATCTGTTGTTCCTGATCTATATTAACGACATAGGAGACAATCTCAGTAGCCGTCATAGATTGTTTGCAGATGATGCTGTCATTTACAGTCTTGTAAAGTCATCAGATGACCAAAAGGAAATGCAAAATGATTTAGATAAGATATCTGCATGGTGCGAAAAGTGGCAGTTGACACTGAATAAAGAAAAGTGTGAATACTGAAAGAGACCCGCTATCAGTCACACACATCTGAAGACTGTAAATTCAACTAAATACTTAGGGATTACAATTACAAACAGCCTAAATTGGAACGATCACATAGATAATATTGTGGGTAGAGCCAACCAAACATTGCGATTCATTGGCAGAACACTTAGAAGGTGCAACTTGTCTACTAAAGCGACTGCTTACACCACGCTTGTCCGCCATATTCTGGAGTATTGCTGTGCGGTGTGGGATCCGCATCAGCTGGGACTGACGGATGAAATCGAAAAAGTACAAAGAAGGGCAGCTCGTTTTTTATTATCCCGAAGTAGGGGAGACAGTGCCACAGACATGATACGTTAATTGGAGTGGCTATCATTAAAACAAAGCAGTTTTTCGTTGCGACGGGATCTGCTCATAAAATTTCAATCACCATTTTTCTCCTCCGATTGCGAAAACATTCGCTTGGCACCCACCTGCATAGGGAGAAATGATCATCACAATAAAATAACAGAAACCAGGGCTCGCACAGAAAAAATTAAGTGCTCGTTTTTCCCGCTCTCCGTTCGAGAGTGAAACGGTAGAGAGACTGTTTGAAGGTGGTTCATTGAACCCTCTGTAATCACGTAGATGTCCTCACTTGTCGGCTGCCACGGAAAGAATGGCAGAAATGACAATCGACAAATAAAATTTCAAGGAACAACCAGGGATCGAATTCAAGACATTCCGATCCGGTGTCTGGCAGTTAATCACTGAGACACCAAGCATTATCTTTACAACTGAAGTTAGCGAAAAGTACCGAATTTTTATGGCATTAATTAAAAAAATACCTGATATCCGAGAGAAAGTATTATTTTTTTTTAATGTTAAATAAGAAGCACTTCCTAATGTTCTGCAGAATTGTATTTATTTGGACACGAACCGGCTTTCAGCTTTTTAGACCACCTTCAAGTGCCAACTGAACCTCGCAAACAAACATAAAATGACATGCTACTTACACAGATATTATTTTTACAGAATATATTGAAGATATAAAACTTATGTAATGTAGATTTTTTACATAGGAAAACATTACGCCGGCCGGAGTGGCCTAGCGGTTCTAGGCGCTACAGTCTGGAACCGCGCGACCGCTACAGTCGCAGGTTCGAATCCTGCCACGGGCATGGATGTGTGTGATCTACATCTACATCTACATTTATACTCCGCAAGCCACCCAACGGTGTGTGGCGGAGGGCACTTTATGTGCCACTGTCATTACCTCCCTTTCCTGTTCCAGTCGCGTATGGTTCGCGGGAAGAACGACTGTCTGAAAGCCTCCGTGCGCGCTCTAATCTCTCTAATCTTACATTCGTGATCTCCTCGGGAGGTATAAGTAGGGGGAAGCAATATATTCGATACCTCATCTAGAAACGCACCCTCTCGAAACCTGGCGAGCAAGCTACACCGCGATGCAGAGCGCCTCTCTTGCAGAGTCTGCCACTTGAGTTTGTTAAACATCTCCGTAACGTTACCAAATAACCCTGTGACGAAACGCGCCGCTCTTCTTTGGATCTTCTCTATCTCATCCCTCAACCCGATCTGGTACGGATCCCACACTGATGAGCAATACTTAAGTATAGGTCGAACGAGTGTTTTGTAAGCCACCTCCTTTGTTGATGGACTACCTTTTCTAAGGACTCTCCCAATGAATCTCAACCTGGTACCCGCCTTACCAACAATTAATTTCATATGATCATTCCACTTCAAATCGTTCCGCACGCATACTCCCAGATATTTTACAGAAGTAACTGCTACCGGTGTTTGTTCCGCTATCATATGATCATACAATAAAGGATCCTTCTTTCTATGTATTCGCAATACATTATATTTGTCTATGTTAAGGGTCAGTTGCCACTCCTGCACCAAGTGCCTATCCGCTGCAGATCTTCCTGCATTTCGCTACAATTTTCTAATGCTGCAACTTCTCTGTATACTACAGTATCATCCGCGAAAAGCCGCATGGAACTTCCGACACTATCTACTAGGTCATTTATATATATTGTGAAAAGCAATGGTCCCATAACACTCCCCTGTGGCACGCCAGAGGTTACTTTAACGTCTGTAGACGTCTCTCCATTGATAACAACGTGCTGTGTTCTGTTTGCTAAAAACTCTTCAATCCAGCCACACAGCTGGTCTGATATTCCGTAGGCTCTTACTTTGTTTATCAGGCGACAGTGCGGAACTGTATCGAACGCCTTCCGGAAGTCAATAAAAATAGCATCTACCTGGGAGCCTGTATCTAATATTTTCTGGGTCTCATGAACAAATAAAGCGAGTTGGGTCTCACACGATCGCTGTTTCCGGAATCCATGTTGATTCCTACATAGTAGATTCTGGGTTTCCAAAAACGATATGATACTCGAGCAAAAAACATGTTCTAAAATTCTACAACAGATCGACGTCAGAGATATAGGTCTATAGTTTTGCGCATCTTCTGGACGACCCTTCTTGAAGAGTGGGACTACCTGTGCTCTTTTCCAATCATTTGGAACCTTCCGTTCCTGTAGAGACTTGGGGTACACGGCTGTTAGAAGGGGGGCAAGATCTTTCGCGTACTCTGTGTAGAATCGAATTGGTATCCCGTCAGGTCCAGTGGACTTTCCTCTGTTGAGTGATTCCAGTTGCTTTTCTATTCCTTGGACACTTATTTCGATGTCAGCCATTTTTTCGTTTGTGTGAGGATTTAGAGAAGGAACTGCAGTGCGGTCTTCCTCTGTGAAACAGCTTTGGAAAAAGGTGTTTAGTATTTCAGCTTTACGCGTGTCATCCTCTGTTTCAATGCCATCATCATCCCGGAGTGTCTGGATATGCTGTTTCGAGCCACTTACTGATTTAACGTAAGGTTAGTTAGGTTTAAGTAGTTCTAAGCTCTAGGGGACTGATGACCTCAGAAGTTAAGTCCCATAGTGCTCAGAGCCATTTGAACCAAGACATTACAGTTTCCGTCTCGCAGAAATAGCAATATTAACGGAAATAATGGAAACAAAGTTTATGTGTGGAGATACTTTTAACAACTGATGAAAAATAAGGTTGAATTTACAAGTTTAATCTACTATTTGTAACTTCTAAGGCCACCGTTACTAGTGAACTATTATTGATATTGAAATGTTAAGGTGAATTATTAGCACTGCATACTACACTGACGAGCCAAAGAAACTGTTACCCATGCTTAATGTCGTGTAGCGCCCCCGCGAGCAAGCACAAGGGCCGCAACACGACGTGGCATGGACTCGACGAATGTCTGAAATAGTGATGGAGGGAATTGACACCATGAGTCCTGCAGAGCTGTCCATAAATCCGTACGAGGAGACGGAGACCTCTTCTGTGCAATGCATCCCCGATATGCTCAATAATGTTAATGTCTGTAGAGTTTGGTGGCCAGCGGAAGTGTTTAAACTCAGAAGAGTGTTCCTGGAACCATTCTGCAGCAATTCTGGACGTGTGGGGTGTCGCATTGTCCTGCTGTAATTCCCCAAGTCCTTTGGAACACACAATAGACATGAATTGAAGCAGGTGTCCATATAGGGTGCTTATGTACGTGTCCCCTTTCAGAGTCGTATATAAATATATCAGGGCTCCCATATCACTCCATTTGCACACGTCCCACACCATTACAGAGTCTCCACCAGCTTGAACAGTCCCCTGCTGACGTGCAGACGTGCAGAGTCCATGGATTCATGAGGTTGTCTCCATACCCGTACAAGTCCATCCGCTCGATACAATTTGAAACGGGACTCGTCAGACCAGGCAACATGTTTGCAGTCAGCAACAGTCTACTGTCGGTGTTGACGGGCCCAGGCGAGGCGTAAAGCTTTGTGTCGTGCAGTCATCAAGGATACACGAGTGGGCCTTCTGTTCCGAAAGCCTATATCTATGATGCCTCGTTGAATGGTTCGCACGCTGATACTTGCTGATGGCCCAGCATTAAAGTCTGTAGAAATTTGCGGAAGGATTGCTCTTCCGTCACGTTGAACGATTCTCTTCAGTCGTCGTGGGTACCTTTGTTGCCGGATCTTTTTCAGGCCGTGGCGATGTCAGAGATTTGATGTTTCACCGGTATACTTATGGCACACTCGTGAAATGGTCGTATGGGAAAATCCCCAATTCATCGCTGCCTCGGAGATGTCCCCCAACCTTCGTGCGCCGACTGTAACACCACGATCAAACTCACTGAAATCTTGATAATCTGCGCGTTTACATATCTCTGTTGAATATGCATGCCTATACCAATTTGTTTGTCGCCTCAATGTACGTATTATCCCATTATGACAGCAATAACGCGGATGTTCTAACAGCAGCAGTGGTAGAAAACAGAAAAAGTTCGTTTGAGCTTACGTCGTAGGGGCATCAGTGTCCAAGGGCAGTTAAACGTCATTCAGACATTCCGTAAATGAGGTACAGTTTTTTTTCTTACTAAATAACTGAAACACAAATTTTCTTTCACTGGAACTGATTTTTTTCTCTGGCGCCCTTGAATTCAAGCACAATACTTCTCAATATTTCATCATATAGTTTCTTCAAATCAAATTTATGTTCGACATTATTTCACAAGGCAGAGACGAAACTGAAACAGGGTGGCCCCATAACCGTAATATAACACATACTCACCATTTGGTAACAATTTACTACCCATGAGTGTCCTATGTCAGAAATGATTTTTCCAAGGAAGTTACACTAACCGATTCCGTGACATTACTTTGTACGTTAGAAAAATATAGGTTCATGTATTGCTGTAAAATATAATTTGTACTGACACTAATAATTATTTTTATCCGCTTTTGTTGGATTTGAACGTAAAAATACCTCTATGGCTCGTTATTTAGAAGATACATGCACTACAGCAAAAGCCGAGATTTACGCGAATTACGACAAAAAGTGAAATCAAGCAATTCATTAACAGTGAGACTGGCAGATTCTTTAACAGTGAGACTGGCATCGGTAGGGACGATTTGGAAAGAGAAAGTTGCCCTAGAGTTTTTGCAAACTAAAATTTAATTCAACATAGGGGAAAAAGAAAACAGAGTTTTGCTACTTCATTCTTAGCTGGTATTCTGTTTTTTGATTTCCACTTTTTCCGGTAGACATCTTTCTTTCTTAATCTCCGGGATCAGTTACGTTCAGATAACACAGTTGTCACAGTTCTGTTACAAATACAAGATTAAAAATATTAATTCAACTTTATTTTGATAACTGTCAAGAAATTTTTATGTTTCCTTTTTTACTTAATGTAACTACTTCTCGGTGACAAAAAATGTAATAGTTTCCTCCACATATCATTATTTATGTGTGTTTGGTGTCTTCTATAAAGATAATATCTGCGAAATGTGAGAAAGTCGTACGTCGTTTTGTGTGTTTGCACCATTCGGTTGCCACCTGGAGATGTACTAACAAGCCGAACAATGGTCGTGAGCAAATAACTGTAATATTGTAGGAAATGACGAAGTGTTTCCTCTTTAATGCTATTATCACAGTTATTAAATTTTTCGACGTTTACACATGAAACCATACGAAATTCAGCTACCTCAGGCTCTTCGTGAAGGTGACAAACAACACTTTCGGTCTTGGCAACATGGAAGAGGACAGTTTTCTTCCAAGCTTAGTGATTAGTGACGATGCCTCATTCCATTCAAATGGGAAGGTGAACTGTCATAATGTGAGAATATGGGGTACGGAACAATCACATGAAGCTGTACAACTTGAGAGGGACTGTCCAATATTTAATGGGTTTTGGGCAGTTTCACGGGAAAAGGCGTATGGCCCATTTTCCTTTGACGAGAACACTGTTACAGGCAGCACATATCTCGATATACATGAGAATTTTCTTTTCCCATGGTTGGAGTCTGATTCGAACGAATTCATTTACCAACAGGTTGGGACTTCGCCACACTGGCATCTGGAAGTGCGGGAATTTTTAAATCAAAAGATTACTGAAGGATGGATCGGTCAGACTGGACCAAATGATTCAGTCTCACATTACTGGCCTCCAAGATCACCGGACTTGACTGTATGTGATTATTTCTTGTAGGGGTTTATAAAAGACTCTTTTTATGTGCAGCCGTTACCAACAACAGTGAATGAAGTAAGACATCGCATCTCAGCAGCTGTGGAAGTTGTGACTCAAGACATGCTCCTTGCAGTGTGGGAACAATATGGAAACCGCACTGACATATGCCGTGCATCTCAAGGGGGGCATATTGACACCTATGGAAAGTTATGAAAGAAAAAAAACTTTTTAAGCTTCCTGTCCATAAAAAAAATTAATTGTAGTCCTATATGTTTATTAGTTTCAGATATAAAGACATTTCAAATCGGACGATTCTTTTTGATACACCCTGTATTGTGGCCGTTATTCTATTGTATTGTTCCAGGACTGCAGTGTTTCAGTTATCAAGCCACCGCTGATGTGCGAGGACACAGTTGCACTTCTGAAGAGCGATTTGTAGCGTGTGTGAGGATGCAAGAGCGTCCGCAGGCAGAAGAAACATCGCTAAATATAGTAAGTTGGTTTAGGGATCACTTTGGCTAAGCGCCAGCTCGTGGAACAATCCTACGTGATTGCTTAAATCATGTTTTGATTTCAAGAAGTGTCAAAGTCAGCCTCGTAAAGGACTATGACAAGGCGGGACGAAACACGTGCCGCTGTCGCTCGGGAAACTGACCAGTCTCCAATGAATGGAGATGAATGAATATGTATATATAAAGAGCCCCTCCATGAACCATGGACCTTGCCGTTGGTGGGGAGGCTTGCGTGCCTCAGCGATACAGATGGCCGTACCGTAGGTGCAACCACAACGGAGGGGTATCTGTTGAGAGGCCAGACAAACATGTGGTTCCTGAAGAGGGGCAGCAGCCTTTTCAGTTGTCGCAGGGGCAATAGTCTGGATGATTGACTGATCTGGCCTTGTAACATTAACCAAAACGGCCTTGCTGTGCTGGTACTGCGAACGGCTGAAAGCAAGGGGAAACTACAGCCGTAATTTTTCCCGAGGACATGCAGCTTTACTGTATGATTAAATGATGATGGCGTCCTCTTGGGTAAAATATTCCGGAGGTAAAATAGTCCCCCATTCGGATCTCCGGGCGGGGACTACTCAAGAGGACATCGTTATCAGGAGAAAGAAAACTGGCGTTCTACGGATCGGAGCGTGGAATGTCAGATACCTTAATCGGGCAGGTAGGTTAGAAAATTTAAAAAGGGAAATGGATAGGTTAAAGTTAGATATAGTGGGAATTAGTGAAGTCGGTGACAGGAGGAACAAGACTTTTGGTCAGGTGAATACAGGGTTATAAATACAAAATCAAATAGGGGTAATGCAGGAGTAGGTTTAACAATGAATAAAAAAATAGGAGTGCGGGTTAGCTACTACAAACAGCATAGTGAACGCATTATTGTGGCCAAGATAGACACAAAGCCCATGCCTACTACAGTAGTACAAGTTTATATGCCAACTAGCTCTGCAGATGATGAAGAAATAGATGAAATGTATGACGAGATAAAAGAAATTATTCAGGTAGTGAAGGGAGACGAAAATTTAATAGTTATGGGTGACTGGAATTCGTCAGTAGGAAAAGGGAGAGAAGGAAACATAGTAGGTGAATATGGATTGGGGGGAAGAAATGGAAGAGGAAGCCGCCTTGTAGAATTTTGCACAGAGCATGACTTAATCATAGCTAACACTTGGTTCAAGAATCATAAAAGAAGGTTGTATACCTGGAAGAATCCTGGAGATACTAAAAGGTATCAGATAGATTATGTAATGGTAAGACAGAGATTTAGGAACCTGGTTTTAAATTGTAAGACATTTCCAGGGGCAGATGTGGACTCTGACCACAATCTATTGGTTATGAACTGCAGACTGAAACTGAAGAAACTGAAAAAAGGTGGGAATTTAAGGAGATGGGACCTGGATAAACTGACTAAACCAGAGGTTGTACAGAGTTTCAGGGAGAGCATAAGGGAAGAATTGACAGGAATGGGAGAAATAAATACAGCAGAAGATGAATGGGTAGCTCTGAGGGATGAAGTAGTGAAGGCAGCAGACGATGAAGTAAGTAAAAAGACGAGGGCTAATAGAAATCCTTGGGTAACAGAAGAAATATTGAATGTAATTGATGAAAGGAGAAAATATAAAAATGCAGTAAATGAAACAGGCAAAAAGGAATACAAACGTCTCAAAAATGAGATTGACAGGAAGTGCAAAATGGCTAAGCAGGGATGGCTAGAGGACAAATGTAAGGATGTAGAGGTTTGTCTCACTAGAGGTAAGATAGGTACGGCCTACAGGAAAATTAAAGAGACCGTTGGAGAGAAGAGAACCACTTGTATGAATATCAAGAGCTCAGATGGCAACCCAGTTCTAAGCAAAGAAGGGAAGGCAGAAAGGTGGAAGGAGTATATAGAGGGTTTATACAAGGGCGATGTACTTGAGGACAATATTATGGAAATGGAAGAGGATGTAGATGAAGACGAAATGGGAGATAAGATACTGCGTGAAGAGTTTGACAGAGCACTGAAAGACCTGAGTCGAAACAAGGCCCCGGGAGTAGACAACATACCATTAGAACTACTGATGGCCTTGGGAGAGCCAGTCATGACAAAACTCTACCATCTGGTGAGCAATATGTATGAGACAGGCGAAATACCCTCAGACTTCAAGAAGAATATAATAATTCCAATCCCAAAGAAAGCAGGTGTTGACAGATGTGAAAATTACCGAACTATCAGTTTAATAAGTCAAGGCTGCAAAATACTAACGCGAATTCTTTACAGACGAATGGAAAAACAGGTAGAAGCGGACCTCGGGGAAGGTCCGTTTGGATTCCGTAGAAATGTTGGAACACGTGAGGCAATACTAACCTTACGACTTATCTTAGAAGAAAGATTAAGAAAAGGCAAACCTATATTTCTAGCATTTGTAGACTTAGAGAAAGCTTTTGACAATGTTGAATGGAATACTCCCGTTCAAATTCTGAAGGTGGCAGGGGTAAAATACAAGGAGCGAAAGGCTATTTACAATTTTTACAGAAACCATGTGGCAGTTATAAGAGTCGAGGGGCATGAAAGGGAAGCAGTGGTTGGGAAAGGAGTGAGACAGGGTTGTAGCCTCTCGCCGATGTTATTCAATCGGTATATTGAGCAATCAGTAAAGGAAAAAAAAAGAAAAATTTGGAGTAGGTATTAAAATCCATGGAGAAGAAGTAAAAACTTTGAGGTTCGCCGATGGCATTGTAATTCTGTCAGAGACAGCAAAGGACTTGGAAGAGCAGTTGAACGGAATGGACAGTGTCTTGAAAGGAGGATATAAGATGAACATCAACAAAAGCAAAACGAGGATAATGGAATGTAGTCAAATTAAATTGGGTGATGCTGAGGGAATTAAATTAGGAAATGAGACACTTAAAGTAGTAAAGGAGTTTTGCTATTTAGGGAGTAAAATAACTGATGATGGTCGAAGTAGAGAGGATATAAAATGTAGACTGGTAATGGCAAGGAAATCGTTTCTGAAGAAGAGAAATTTGTTAACATTGAGTACAGATTTAAGTGTCAGGAAGTCGTTTCTGAAAGTATTTGTATGGAGTGTAGCCATGTATGGAAGTGAAACATGGAAGATAACTAGTTTGGACAAGAAGAGAATAGAAGCTTTTGAAATGTGGTGCTACAGAAGAATGCTGAAGATTAGATGGGTAGATCACATAACTAATGAGGAGGTATTGAATAGGATTGGGGAGAAGAGAAGTTTGTGGCACAACTTGACTAGAAGGAGGGATCGGTTGGTAGGACATGTTTTGAGGCATCAAGGGATCACAAATTTAGCATTGGAGGGCAGCGTGGAGGGTAAAAATCGTAGAGGGAGACCAAGAGATGAATACACTACGCAGATTCAGAAGGATGTAGGTTGCAGTAGGTACTGGGAGATGAAGAAGCTTGCACAGGATAGAGTAGCATGGAGAGCTGCATCAAACCCGTCTCAGGACTGAAGACCACAACAACAACAACATATATAAAGAGATAATGAAAGGACTTAGACCGATGTTTGCGAATTAATTATCTGACTACTGGAAGGAGTACGTTCTGTTAACACTTGCCTTTCATCATTTATGTAACATCAGCTTCTCCTTAATTTCAGCCATTTATCGATATGAGCTAAGGGCTTCTACACTCAGGGTGGGCGAGGGGGGGGGGGGGCGGGAGAGGGGCGATGCCCCTTTAGCTCTCAGGGAAAAGAAAAGCTATAGTGGAGTCAGGCGGTTTTCAAGAAAATCATTTAAAAGTCGACATTACACAGGTTTTTAAAACGTTTTTATGGGTGCTTACAAGTCGCCATTTGTCTTCTAAAATATTAAGAATTTTCCATACCTTCGGGTCTAAATACCCCCTACGATCTATCGTATGGGTGCCCTTAATACTAGATGTTATCCACCGGATTAATCTCAATACCAGCGCGAATATACACGTCTCTCACGGAGAAGAAGTCCTTCGGGAGTTGTCATAACGTCACTGACTTGAAGACGACGTCCGCCATGTTAGAAGCCACAAGCATTGACTCCTAGTGGAAATTTTTTGATAAAATATGCTAGCTTGCATCATTTAAAGGTGTATTAGTTGTTCTGATTAAGAGTCAAAAGCAGCGGTCATCAAAACGCAGCCCGCAGCCCGTGGTTCTCAGCCATATTTTACAATAATATGCATTTCACAACTGTGAGCCGAAACCAAAACTGTCAAATTACTTTAAGAGCCTCGTAATAGTGTTGGTTACTTGCTAGGTAGCGCGTAAAATTACATAGGTAGAAGGTAATATTTTATTATGTGCTTAATTTTAGTTGACATTTGACAATTCACTCCTGAGCCAAGTCCAGTTGGCCGCTTTTCTCAGGTGCAGAGGGGTGAGTAATGCAGTCACTACGGGGTTAGACAACGTGGTTCATTGCTTCTCTTCGAATACCGACAGTTAACTGGCGTGCGCGACTCGGGCTGATCAGAATAAATTGCTATACGTAAGTAATATAGACAAGTGAATGCGCATTACAGAGATGGTCATTTTTAAATGCGGTACATGTCTGTAGTAAGAAGTATGAAATTAAATTAAACCTGTTGTAATACGATGCAATGAGTAGACGAAAAATGACATTTTGACATTTAGTAAACATTTATGATCGTGTCTCACACAGCACAACGCATTTAAGTATGAGTACAATTACTGCCCACGTACAAAGCACAACAACTCTTCTCAGACAATTACAGTATCACAACTTTGGGGTTGCTGAAGGTGGTAGAACTCTGAAAATGACTCAGACCACACGAAGTGAAGTTTAGCGGTCAGTGAGTGGGGGCCTAATGCGAACTTATCGCGCACTTAGCATGGCTAGTCTACTGGTGGATCATAACGTATTTGTGTAGGTTACCTATTAATAACAAGATCAGTACCTATGCGGCCCGAAGTGCCGCACCACAATGTCAGTATTGGCTCTTGAGCAAAAACATTTGACGACCACTGGTCTGAAGCGTAAAATAATCACATTTCATTCGTCACTGGACTGGTTCAAGCGATATTTTATTTTATGTGCATGAAATTTTAGTTCCGCTGGTTATTTCTACTGTAGTGGTATTATTTCTGTGATTATCTTTTATATTTCCTTTCAATTCGATTCGAAGAGCAGTCTGGCTGAACACTGTGAGAAGGAAATATTGCAAACCGTCCATCCATAATAAAATATACTCTCAGCATTATCGGGAACAGGACATATACCGAACACCAGTTTTGTTATTCCGTATTAAGGAAAATGTTGGATTACGAAAGCAGCCTTTCCTCATCACATACATTGCTTCTGATTTATTCGAAACGTGTGCCAAAAAAGAGAGTTACATTAAAGAGGCCAAATGCGCCGTATTACTGGATCAAATATGCTTTTAAGAACAGAAAAACGTCTGAAAATACCTTGCTAAAACTACGTTATTCATGAAAGAGCTTTGATATTTATAATTTAAAACTACTGTTGCGTGAACACTACAGACTTTAAGAGCAAGAAGTAGTTGCGAACAGTTTTCTGCTAATGTTTGGGGGATACTAACATGGTGGTGCCGCCTTCAAAGCAATGTACAGCCTAGGTTTGTAGAGCCACCTCACCTAATTATACTTTCACGACGACTTTGTAGGAGGAATCATGGATTATTAACATCTTTGAGTGAGTATTCGGACGCGCTACATCTCCCGCAGCTCAAGTCACGTTATTTTGGACGGCGCATTTCTGCCAGTATTTTGAGTGATCACTTTCAGAAGAACCGTGAAACACTGTACATGCGTTTTACAGGCATCTCAACAACCTGATCCCAGGAAAAAGATCATATCAGAGGTTGGCTTAAAGATGTGAAGAGCAATGGTACTGTGCTTTTTCGTCACAGTATCACAGCCCAGATTAAGCTTTATTCACGTTTGGGATAAAAAGAGATAGCCAACAACACTTTAAAAAGTTTTCTATTGCGCTTACTGACACGGTCGAATCTCTGTTCTGATTAATCAGGCTACAGTGACACTGTAGATGGCACCGAGGTGTCACGAAGAAACAACGCATTCGGCATTATTAAATTGTTGCAGTAAATATCGTAAGTGATTTGCACCATCTGCGTGACCATTATTATTTTCAGTTTTTATTTATTTACTCTCGTGTTTTTCGTAGATCAATAAAATATCCATAACATTTATTCTCTATCTCATCATAAAAATAAAACCATACAATATCCACAAAATACAAGAACTACAAGACCAATGCTCGAATTTAGGAGTAATAAAATAAGTGAGAGCCAATAAAAATATTTAGGTTCTTTGTTGCACTGATTCATAGTGTCGATTCTGTTACAATTAACTGCGTTACAGTGACACTGTATAGGAAAGTGTCTTGCGGAGAAATACATGGATACAGACAAGGTTTTGACAACTTGCACAATTTGGGACAATTAGTCAGACTGTCAGGCATCAATTTTATCTGCATATGAAAATAGCACGAATACGTATACACTGACTGGCATATTTCTCAAACACACTTGCAAATTTATCCAGCACTTGTCTCTTAAACACATGGCCATCAAGTAGCAGAGACTTTCTCTATAATACAAGATTTTATAATATGGAGTCTTGATATTTTTCAAGAGAACAATGGGACATTTACAATCACACATTTGTTGTACATACCTGTAAAACTTAATTGATCGCCCTTCCACACACTTCTCTTTACATACGTAGCAACGTAAATACAGCACCATAACCGCTAATCGAACTCAAATGTGCAGAAACGTATATAGAACAAGACAGATACGTGTAATATTCGAATTTCGCTATTAAAACAAATTGTAGACAAGCAGCGTCGTCTCAGAATCACGTGAGTTGACCGGTTTGATGTTTTGAACATATGCAGTGGACTATGCTCACTCCATGGATATAAATACTCTGTTACGGGAATGAGTCGTAGCATCTTTGCATTACTGATTGCCGCAGACTTTTATAACCAGCCAATCAGCAATGAGCGACCGTTTTTGTTGTGAGCACGAACCACACGGTGAGCTGAAACAGCTGCTTTCTGCTTTTTGTATGAGTCTGGTCTGGAAGTTTGGTGCTGGAGATTATGTGCCGCTGCCATCAGGTCAAATTAAGGTAAGATGCCGGAGCCTCTTAATTCTTCCAATCGTTTCCAATACGCGTGAGACTGCAGTTTCTCTTAATGCCGTTTAAAAACATTTTCGTGAGTTCATGGTAGTGAAGTGATCTGCTCGCTTACACATTGCTTCAGCATGTGTGATTCCTCAGTTCTCTTTATGTGGGAATTTCCTGATCTATCTTAAATGGTAAAGGATATTATTTACTAAAAGTGAGTAAGGGAACATTCTTAAGTGTCAATAAACGATCTTGATAAAACATGGCGGGTGTGTAGATGGGACGAAATAGTGGAATACGCATTTTTTTGTTTGTGCCCGGTTTCAGTATTAAGGGCAAAACACACCTTGAAAGGTAATTTAGCATTTTAGGTTTAGAGGGAATATCTTCGAAACAATGATATGTACAAAATGTTTTCATATAAAAGTCGATATGTAATTAATGTTCTTGAAAACTGTAAAGTCAACTTTTTACGAAATACCCCATCACTATTAATTAAATTTGAAAAATGAAAACTTTTGTTTGAACATAAATTAAAGAAGTTTTCAAGCTTCATACATCTCTGTGGGTAATAGACCTGATTTCTGAAATACCATTTTTGGAAGACAAGCTGTTCACATTGTACTATGGGAGTATTTTTCAACATACCTAATTAATATATCTAAACATTCATTGCTATTCTGTTTATTTTACTTGTACTTGTTTTATGTTTTGAAATGTTATTTTATATTTTAGGGAGTCACGTTTGTTTGTATGTTTTAGTTTACCATTTCACACATGTGTATTTTGTTAATTGAAAATAGTATGAAACTGATTATTTTGAAAGAAGATAATTACAATAATGGTAATGTGTAATCTAATGCTTAAAACACAACGTTTTTTGCACCATGCACATAAAATGAACGAAATTTCTTTACACACGATGCAGAAGACAATGCAAAACAAAATTCAGCAGGATTTCATATTAACACGGGTGGTTTTCTAAATATCCTGATTTGTATCAGGCATGTTTAAGTACATTGGTAAGCCTTGGCGAAGAGTATTGATTATGTGCTAATGAATGCAGTTTGGTTATATTGTTTCTCATGTGGACACTGACATCATAATTAGTCAACAGAGCTAGATCTGATGATCTTCTCACAAAGTTCCTCCAACATGGAAAGCTTTGTACGTCCCATGGCTATACCTGCGCCGTCGAGCCCTTCCAAATCACCATATGAGGAAGTTCCTTGTCCTCAGGTACGACGTTCTAAATGGCTCTTTCACTCTGACCAAGAATCTAATAATAATACAGGTATT
Organism: Schistocerca nitens; assembly: GCF_023898315.1. NCBI lineage: Eukaryota > Metazoa > Arthropoda > Insecta > Orthoptera > Acrididae > Schistocerca > Schistocerca nitens. The sequence goes on from NC_064615.1 coordinate 732,927,614, forward strand.
TCTCTATCACTGGGAACGAAAATAACTTTTAAACATCTTTTTAGCTGGTGAGTCGCCCGCCCCGATATCTGAATGATGCCGGCACGGTAACTCAGCGTGTTAAGTTAGAGGGTTCGCTACCCTCCGTAATAAAAAAAAAAAAACTGAGTTAATGAACCAACGACGAACTGAAACGGGTGTCTTGCGACGTCCGCCCCGAGCAGATGCAACGAACGAAAACGAACAAAATGAGATTTTAAAAAAAAAAAAAATTGGCCAGCGTGACGGACTGCCGTCTTAAGGGGCTAAGGGGCTTGGGTTCGATTCCCGGCTATGTCGGGGATTTTCTCCTCTCAGAGACTTGGTGTTGTGTTGTCTTCACCATCATTTCATCCCCACCCGGCGCGAAGGTCGCCCATTGCCGCGTCGAATGTAATAAGACCTGCACCAAGGCGCCCGGATCTGCCCCGTAAAAGGGCCTCCCGGCCAAAGACGCCAAACGCTCATTTCATTTCATTTTACCTGGTAAGACGTTTGTTTACTAGATTTCGATGCTGCCACCAGGACATTTGGGGCTTCAAAAACAGATTTTTGATTTCTCGGTATAAACTCACCATCAGTGTGAAAAAATGTCTGAGCGTCGTAGCCGTGGAAACGTCTGGTTATCCGAAAGGGCTCGGCGGCGCAGGTACAGCCGTGGAATCTATACGGCTTTCGATATTGGAAGAACTCTGTGAGAAGATCTTCAGATCTAACTCAGTTGAATGATTACAATGTCAATCTCCACTTGGGAATCAATACAACCAAGTGGCAGTCACTAGTACACAATCAATTCTCTTCGCCAAGGATTACCAATGTACTGATTTGTGCCTGATAAAAATCTGGATATTTAGAGAACAACCAACGTTAATATGAAATCCTGCTGAATTTTGTTTTATACTGTCTTCTACAACGTTTATTCTACGTCAAGAAATTTCGTCCATTTTATGTGCATGGTGGAAGAAAACGTAATGTTTTAAGCATTGGCTTACACGTTACCATGGTTGTTATTACTTTCTATCATAGTAATGAGTTACTTATTAGTTTCGGTTAACAAAATAAACGTATGTGAAACGGTAAACTAAAACACAAAAAGCCATGAATGTGAAACGTTGAATGACAATTTTAAACATAGCACAAATATAAGTCAAATAAATAATTAGAATAGTAATGAATGTTTTGATATTTTAGTTAGGTATGCTGAAAAATACTCAGACGTCACACCGTGTACAGCTTATTTTCCAAAAATGGTGTTTCAGAAATGAGATTACCCAGGGATGTATGTGGACTGAAAGCTTCTTTGATTTATGTTGTAATAAAAGTTTGCATTTTCCAAAATTAATTGTGGTGTGGTATTTTGCAAAATTTATAATGATTACAAAAGTTGACTATACAGTTTTTAACAGCTTTAATTACATACCAACTTTTATATGAAAACATTTCGTATATATCATCGTTCCTAAAATGCCAAATTAGTTTAGTGGTGTGTTTTACCCCTTAAAAGTGAAATTGGGCACAAACAAAAAACTAAGTGGTGCACTATTTTCCCTCTCTACACACCTGCGAAGTTTCATCGAGATCGTTTATTGATCCTTGGGAATGTTGGCTTGCGAGCTTAAAAACAGTGTCCAATTACTCATTTCATGGCTAGTTCATGGGGATTTAGATTACCACTTTTGAAGTCGTTATGTTGTGCAGAAGTCCAGTCGTTGTCCATTTACTTTCATTTTTTAAAGTTATCTGATATTGGGAAAATAAATGTACAGTCATTGTAGTCTAAAGTAACGCTGGTCAATACTTTTTCTTTACCACCAATTTGGTTACTAGTTTTCCTGTGTATTTCTTGTATTTTTCTCAGAGTATGATAGGATTTCTTGTGACTTTTTGTACACCAGTGTTATAGCTTGGTTGTGATTTGGCGAAATTATCGAATGTGATAGGAGGAGAGGTGGTTGTCGTGACGGAGTGATCTGTAGTATAGCCAAATGATTTGGGGGGAATTTTCGAAACTTATGGATTTCCAAGGCTGTTGTTGCGCAGGAACCTCAGAATACGGTTTAAACAGTTTTATATGACAACATTCCGCACATTATATTCCATTATGGCACCACCTAATTTAATACTCTCCACATCTTGAAGACTTTAATCGAACACTACCTTCTGTTTGGTTCCACCATATTCCTATCAATCACCGCGAAAACGGCTATCAGCTGCAGCATGCACAGCAGAAACTGGTGACACCGTAAGTGCAATTGTACCTCACTTTCTTAATCTAGATACGAGCTTCACCCTTGCGATACGGATCACTAAGCCATGTTTCCAAAGGCACGAGTTGCTTACTCGTGCACGTCCCCACGACGACTCGCGTACGTCAGTCTGCATGTGGAAATGCCCTGACTGCATGCTGTCACGCCAACATACACGTATGCACAGAAGATAAAAGGCATTTAACTTTCTTCCACGATGTCTCTTCCCCCATTATCGTCTATGAGCTTCAGCAGTTTCCGCTGGGTGGCTCTGATCTCATTCTGCTCTCGTCCGTAGTTTACGTAGGTGAATAGTTAGCACCGTGACAAAATAACCGTCTCAGTCTACAACTAACTAAATAAATTCTTTGTAAAGCGGCAAAATTTTCTTAAACGCATGATTGGAATCTTATTCTGACATTCATCAATTCCTTATCATTCATTTGCAACAAACTGACGCAGCATCGTTTGAAGTGACGTGTGGATTTAATAAATATTGTAAGTGAGAATGTGGACTAATTGAGCTTCATAATGCTGGGAACAAGTAAATATCACGAAGATATTTTTTATGTAAGTGAAGTGATATTATGCTTTAGTCATTAACTATAAATATTACAGTGGACTGGAAATAAAAAATTTCTTTTTGCATCGAGAGATCGGAAGCTGCTCTTGACCCTAATTAAAATACTCTCTACACATAATAATGTTCGTATTGTCGCAATCACTGAGTGGTGACTGTTCTTCACGTAGCTGCATAGTTTGGTCTCCACAGTTTGTTACTAAGATAAGTATTGTACCTTTAAAGGAAGCATTATTTTTATGGCAACTGTGTCGTACCTGGATATTAACTAAAAATAAAAACAAAGTAAAACTGTTATGGCAAAATCGCTACTTTGCTATGACCTTCAGTGTATGGTAGACAGCATCCAAGTACTTAACATCAAAATTCAGAGACCGTGCTCTTCGGAATGACATATATGTGGTGCAGTGATAATAGTTCCTCCAACTGCCCGGTATTGCAATGTTAGATGTAATTTAATGTGAGCTGGGATGGCATTTCGCATTTACGTACTAGATTTTTGTATGGAACCAGAGATGTGCCTCAATAGGAATTCAGGTTTGATGTTACACATTCGCAAATCACAGTCGTTTTCGGAAGATAGATTGGTTATTAGCGTATTGGATGATTTCTCAAAGATACGAATTTCCGTATCAAACATCTGTCAACGTTGTTTCGTCGTAAACGTTGCTGTAAGCTACTCTGCTAAAAGCTTAGCAACCATATCAACTCCCGTATGCATAAGGGAAGAAGAGAATTTCACCCAAAGCTTGCTATTAAGTTTCAGGTGACACTGACGTGTCCTTGCAAATAATTTCATTTGTCGGCATCTTGAGAGTCGCTTGAGTAGCGTTACCTACTTTGGCGTGTGGAAACGCTAACTTGCGTGTAAGGGTAGTGGTGTGGGGACGCACGTGTGTGTAATTCGTGCCTCTGGAAAACCGGCTTCAGATAATTACTATTTCTGAGCTGATGAGGTACGGTTCCTGTCGCAGAGCGCCGTCGGTAACAGATTCAGCTGTGAGCTGTAGTTAGACTGTGTGACTGTCAAATTCATGCACTGTTTCAGTTGTGAATTTGAGATACTTCGACGCATTATTTTGTAGTTTGTATCACAACAGTTTTGAAGTACTAAATCATGCATGCATTCATCTCGGCGGTGACGTATTTTAATATGAAGGATTTTCTATTTGTCCAAGTTTTGCAAAAGACCTATGTCTCACTTTTGTTGCACATTTATGGGAAACTTGGTGTCCTACAAACCAACATCCAATTCAGGTTAACGTTATTCGATCGTCATTATTTTAGGCCGAATTTCAGAGAAAAATCGTTGATCTCGGACTTGCACACTCATGCACAAAAACCGAACTCTGTTTGAGTCAGGTGTCAATTATACGTAGACGTGGATCAGTAAGTTGCAGCATACCGTTCTTTGACAATCTACATCTACATCTACATGACTACTCTGCAATTCACATTTAAGTGCTTGGCGGAGGGTTCATCGAACCACAATCATACTATCTCTCTACCATTCCACTCCCGAACAGCGCGCGGGAAAAACGAACACCTAAACCATTCTGTTCGAGCTCTGATGTCTCTTATTTTATTTTGATGATCATTCCTACCTATGTAGGGTGGGCTCAAGAAAATATTTTCGCATTCGGAAGAGAAAGTTGGTGACCGAAATTTCGTAAACAGATCTGCCGCGACGAAAAACGTCTTTGCTTTAATGAATTCCATCCCAACTCGCGTTTCATATCTGCCACACTCTCTCCCCTATTACGTGATAATACAAAACGAGCTGCCCTTTTTTGCCCTGGTAAGGATCGCACACCGCGCAGCAATATTCTAACAGAGGACGATCGAGTGTAGTGTAAGCTGTCTCTTTAGTGGACTTGTTGCATCTTCTAAGTGTCCTGACAATGAAACGCAACCTTTGTCTCGCCTTCCCCACAATATTATCTATGTGGTCTTTCCAACTGAAGTTGTTCGCAGTTTTAACACCCAGGTACTTAGTTGAATTGACAGCCTTGAGAATTGTACTATTTATCAAGTAATCGAATTCCAACGGATTTCTTTTGGAACTCATGTGGATCACCTCACACTTTTCGTTATTTAGCGTCGACTGCCACCTGCCACACCATACAGCAATCTTTTCTAAATCGCTTTGCAACTGATACTGGTCTTCGGATGACCTTACTAGGCGGTAAATTACAGCATCATCTGCAAACAACCTAAGAGAACTGCTCAGATTATCACCCAGGTCATTTATATAGATCAGGAACAGCAGAGGTCCCAGGACGCTTCCCTGGGGAACACCTGATATCACTTCAGTTTTACTCGATGATTTGCCGTCTATTACTACGAACTGTCACCTTCCTGACAGGAAATCACGAATCCAGTCGCACAACTGAGACGATACCCCATAGGTCCGCAGCTTGATTAGAAGTCGCTTGTGAGGAACGGTATCAAAAGCTTTCCGGAAATCCAGAAATACGGAATCAACCTGAGATCCCTTGTCGATAGCGGCCACTACTTCGTGCGAATAAAGAGCTATCTGCGTTGCACAAGAACGATGTTTTCTGAAACCATGCTGATTACGCATCAATAGATCGTTCCCTTCGAGGTGATTCATAATGTTTGAATACAGTATATGCTCCCAAACCCTACTGCAAACCGACGTCAATGATATAGGTCTGTAGTTCGATGGATTACTCCTACTACCCTTCTTACACACTAGTGCGACCTGCTCAATTTTCCAATCTGTAGGTACAGATCTATCGGTGAGCGAGCGGTTGTATATGATCGCTAAGTAGGGAGCTATTGTATCAGCGTAATCCGAAAGGAGCCTAATCGGTATACAATCTGGACCTGAATACTTGCCCGTATCAAGCGATTTGAGTTGCTTCGCAACCCCTAAGGTATCTACTTCTAAGAAACTCATGCTAGCAGCTGTTCGTGTTTCAAATTCTCGAATATTCCATTCGTCTTCCCTGGTGAAGGAATTTCGGAAACCTGCGTTCAATAACTCCACTTTAGCGACACAATCGTCGGTAACAGTACCATCGACACTGCGCAGTGAAAGGTATTGACTGCGTCTTGCCGCTTGTTACTTTACATACGACCAGAATTTCTTCGGATTTCCTACCAAATTTCGAGACAATGTTTCGCTGTGAAACCTATTAAAGGCATCTCGCATTGAAGTCCGTGCCAAATTTCGCGCGTCTGCAAATTTTAGCCAATCTTTGGGATTTCGCGTTCTTCTGAACTTCGCATGCTTTTTCCGTTGCCTCTGCAACAGCGTTCGGACGTGATTTGTGTACCATGGGGGATCAGTTCCATCTCTTACCAATTTATGAGGTATGAATCTCTCAATTGCTGTTGCTACTATATCTTTGAATTTGAGCCACATCTCGTCTACATTTCCATAGTTAGTTCGGAAGGAATGGAGATTGTCTCTTAGGAAGGCTTCTAGTGACACTTTATCCGCTTTTTTAAATAAAATTATTTTGCGTTTGTTTTTGGTGGATTTGGAAGAAACGGTATTGAGCCTAGCTACAACGACCCTGTGATCACTAAACCCTGTATCAGTCATGATGCTCTCTATTAGCTCTGGATTGTTTGTGGCTAAGAGGTCAAGTGTGTTTTCGCAACCATTTACAATTCGTGTGGGTTCGTGGACTAACTGCTCGAAATAATTTTCGGAGAAAGCATTTAGGACAATCTCGGAAGATGTTTTCTGCCTACCACCGGTTTTGAACAAGTATGTTTGCCAACATATCGAGGGAAGGTTGAAGTCCCCACCAACTATAACCGTATGAGTGGGGTATTTATTTGTTACGAGACTCAAATTTTCTCTGAACTGTTCAGCAACTCTATCATCGGAGTCTGGGGGTCGGTAGAAGGAGCCAATTATTAACTTAGTTCGGCTGTTAAGTATAACCTCCACCCACACCAATTCGCACGGAGTATCTACTTCGACTTCACTACAAGATAAACCACTACTGACAGACACAAACACTCCACCACCAATTCTGCCTAATCTATCTTTCCTGAACACCGTCTGAGACTTCGTAAAAATTTCTGCAGAACTTATTTCAAGCTTTAGCCAGCTTTCTGTACCTATAAAGATTTCAGCTTCTGTGCTTTCTATTAGCGCTTGTAGCTCAGGGGATTTCCCAGCCCAACTACAACAATTTACAACTACATTTCCGACTGTTCCTTGATCCTAGCACGTCCTGTATTTGCCACCCTTTGAGATTGCAGTCCACCACGTACTTTCCCGAGGCCTTCTAACCTAAAAAACCGCCCAGTCCACGCCACACAGCCTCCGCTACCCGTGTAGCCACCAGCTGAGTGTCGCACTCGAAAGCGTTATTTTGTGTTGAATGTACTATATAACGCAATTCAGGTAAAAGTCTAGAATGAGGTCAGAGGCGTACTTATGTGTTTGCTGAAAGAATGTTGTCAGCGCTTGAAGTGAGGTATGATGGGACCAAACGAAGGTGTGTCAGCTGATTGTGTTACGTAGCCAGTGACACAGCAACAGGCAGACGAGGCAGACGACGTGTCGAAGTAATACATTTGGAAGAAAGGGTGAAACATTGTTGTAAACTAGGACTATAAATTTAATTGCTCCTTGAATGAGATTTTATCTCTGCAGCGGAGTGTGCGCTGATATGAAACTTCTTGGCAGATTAAAACTGTGTGCCGGACCGAGACTCGAACTCGGGACCTTTGCCTTTCGTGGACAAGTGCTCTACTTGCGAGCGAAAGGCAAAGGTACCGAGTTAAGTTCGAGTCTCGGTCGGCACGCAGTTTTAATCTGCCAGAAAGTTTCATAGTTGCTCCTTGTTTGAGTCGCAGCTACTTAAACTGTGCTAGTATCTACAGACACAGGACAGCATCGCCGCCCGTGATGTATTCGAGAAAATAGTGAAATATTTGTCTGTTCTGTGTTGCTATGCAATTGATCTGCTCCAGCACACTGAGTAAATGGATCAATTTTTTTTAACCAAATCGAGGGAGAATGTAAGTGGATCAATGTTTTCCTAATTAATCATGGAAGAAAGTAGATGGATCAATGTTTATTAATGTACCAAACGTGTACTCTGTTATTAATAAACATTGATCCACGTACCTTCTCCGATGATTAAATTAAAAACATTGATCTACTTACTCAAAGTGGCGCCTTTTGCTGCACTTCCAGATCATTCCATCCACAAAAAACCTTTGTCTCTTCAAGAGTCATTTCATCGCCACATTTGATACATGTCCGCGTCTCTGCAGTTAACCCATAAGAAATACATCGAAGGACGAAATCGCCGTGCAGTACTAGTCTTTTAAATCAGTCCACTTTATAGCAGTCGCTGCCGTATGCATATAATATTTCTCTCTAAACTCACCAATACAGCAAAATTGTTCAAATGTGTGAGAAATCTTATGGGACTTAACTGCTAAGGTCATCAGCCCCTAAGCTTACACACTACTTAACATAAATTATCCTAAGGACAAACACACACACCCATGCCCAAGGGAGGACTCGAACCTCCTCCGGGACCAGCTACACAGTCCATGACTGCAGCGCCTAAGACCGCTCGGCTAATCCCGCGCGGCACCAATACAGCAAAAGGCAACAATTCCGGCGTGAGAAATACATTACCTCTGTTCTCTTCTCTCATTGGTTACGTCGAAAAATCATCCCACTGACTACTCGAGGCTGACGTGTTGCCAACTTGTGAGTAGAACATAAGCAGCGCCGTAACTGCCACTGGTCCTGATATAGACTTTAGCCTGCAATCTACACAGAATGAAGGGTCTGCTCTCAGTAAAAGTCAATAACGCATTGGTCCGTCTCTTATTCTTACGCAAGCAGTTATTTTCCTTGGCATTAACTGAATTGCTGAATGTCCTCCCGATGGATATAATGCCAAATTCTGTCCAACTGACCCATTAGATCTTCAGAAATCCGAGAAGACTGGAACACCCAGCCCACGATGCTCCAAACGTTCTCCATTAGGAGAGAGATCAGGCTACCTTGCTGACCATGGTAGGGTTTGGGAAACACGAAGACAAGCAGTATGAACTCTTCGCTGTGTGCGGGCTGGCATTATCTTGCTGAAATGTAAGCCTAGGATAGCTTGCCGTGAGTTTTTTTTTCCCCTAGAGTATATTTTGGCACGGTACCTGAACGGAAGGTCTTACTGGGACACATTGGAAACGTGATTAATATCTTAGATCGAAGACAAAGGAATAACGGATTATCAGTGGTTACTGCAGGACGAAGCTTCAGCAGACTTCCCTGTTCTGGTGACTGATGAATAGTTTCGCGGCCACTGAATTGTGCATGGTTCAACAAATGCCTCTGCGAATCGGAGACCTTACCACACCAGAAGGTTCTCATTATACAGTATTAAGGAAGAATTGCGCAAAAGAATTAAAGTGTTTTCCAAGTATAACTCCAGAGATGCCCTGTAAGATGTCAACGAGGACCGTTTAGATTTATAAAGCTCTTTGTAAGCCATGACGAAAGGCATACATATTCGGTGGGCACACCGTTTTTATGCAAAAGTACTCCAATTACTGTTTCGACCTAGAGGTACAGGGACTTCTAGGATACTTTGTAGTCTCTCATAGAATCATACGATTCAGTTTCTCTTGTCCTGGTACATTCTATTGTCTGAGTGATACATTTTATTATTGCCTCCCATCGTATTGATTTCTTACTTGTCTTTCCGTATCTGCTCTGAATTCTGTTTTAATCGTCCAGTGCAATACTCAAAATGGACATGAATGTCTAGCGTTAGTTTAGTTTGTAGGCCTATATCATTGTTTGAGTAGAATATAATCTATTTGGGATTTAGTATTATCTCATAGCGGTTGTGTGTGCATATTCCTCTTTTAGTAGTATTCAAGATATTCGTCAATGCTGATTATAGTGTTAAAATGTCTAATATTAATTTCCCTTTATACTCTGTCTAATGACTTAGTGTTTTTTAACCTGGGACTTCTGGGGAGAGGATGGGGTGGTGGTCGGGTGGTGAGGAGTGAGGTTACTAAAAGCGGCACTAAACTGTACAGGAGAAATCTGCACTAAGAAACGATGGAAGGATGCATAAATTTTTGCATCGTAGATATGTGAGACTAATGGACTGGATTGACTGGGACGTATAATGTGTTTAATGTCGCAAAGTGCTTGACAGGAAGGTATGTCAACTGACTATCATTGTGGTTGGGACATTGGTGGTGGGAGAGAAGCAAAGGAAAGGATGGTGTGAGGGACTAGTTTTTTCCGCTCACAGTTATTTTATTTGAGACGTCCCCTTAGGAAAATTTATGAATTACTGTGCTGGTAAACCCCTTACGTTATTTGATTTTCAAACAGCTGAGCAACACTGAACGTACACAGACATTTCTCTCTTTACTTATTCTGATCATCACTAAACTGACACACAATATTTTTAGCGCAACGCAATCTGACTTTCAAAAATCCCTACAAAAGAATGGCCCTGACTAACAATAACCTATACCTTTCATGAATCACAAAAATCTTCGTTACTCGAACTACTGCAATACAGCGAGCGCCACTACTGCCAGCTAAATAAAAGATTCTAACTACTGAAGGGACTAACTACTGATGGGCATAGTCAGCAAATGAAAGATTTTGATAAAGAACAAACAATGTATTTACCTTAATAATGTTCCAAAGTCATCATACATATGTGTTAGTTCATGATATCCAATAATACAAATTTACTCTTTCCAATGGACACAGGTCCAGATCATCCGCTCTCAAAACTCCGCCATCTCACTCCCCACATCCACCACTGCTGGCGGCTCACCTCCAACTGCGCAACGCGACACGCTGTTAACACCCAACTGCCCAACACTACAATAGCAAATTCCAACAATGCAAACAAGCCACAGACTGCACACAGCACTGCCAGTGATTTTTATTTTTATTTTTATTTTTTTTTTGGGTCATCAGTCTACTGACTGGTTTCATGCGACCCGTCACGAATTCCTTTCCTGTGCTAACCTCTTCATCTCAGAGTAGCACTTGCAACCTACGTCCTCAATTATTTGCTTGACGTATTCCAATCTCTCTCTTCCTCTACAGTTTTTGCCCTCTACAGCTCCCTCTAGTACCATGGAAGTCATTCCCTCATGTCTTAGCAGATGTCCTATCATCCTGTCCCTTCTCCTTATCAGTGTTTTCCACATATTCCTTTCCTCTCCGATTCTGCGTAGAACCTCCTCATTCCTTACCTTATCAGTCCACCTAATTTTCAACATTCGTCTATAGCACCACATCTCAAATGCTTCGATTCTCTTCTGTTCCGGTTTTCCCACAGTCCATGTTTCACTACCATACAATGCTGTACTCCAGACGTACATCCTCAGAAATTTCTTCCTCAAATTAAGGCCGGTATTTTATATTAGTAGACTTCTCTTGGCCAGAAATGCCTTTTTTGCCATAGCGAGTCTGCTTTTGATGTCCTCCATGCTCCGTCCGTCATTGGTTATTTTACTGACTAGGTAGCAGAATTCCTTAACTTCATTGACTTCGTGACCATCAATCCTGATGTTAAGTTTATCGCTGTTCTCATTTTTACTACTTCTCATTACCTTCGTCTTTCTCCAATTTACTTTCAAACCATACTGTGTACTCATTAGACTGTTCATTCCGTTCAGCAGATCATTTAATTCTTCTTCACTTTCACTCAGGATAGCAATGTCATCAGCGAATCGTATCACTGATATCCTTTCACCTTGTATTTTAATTCCACTCCTGAACCTTTCTTTTATTTCCATCATTGCTTCCTCGATGTACAGATTGAAGAGTAGGGGCGAAAGGCTACAGCCTTGTCTTACACCCTTCTTAATACGAGCATTTCGTTCTTGATCGTCCACTCTTATTATTCCTTCTTGGTTGTTGTACATATTGTATATGACCCGTCTCTTCCTATAGCTTACCCCTACTTTTTTCAGAATCTCGAACAGCTTGTACCATTTTATATTGTCGAACGCTTTTTCCAGGTCGACAAATCCTATGAATGTGTCTTGATTTTTCTTTAGCCTTACTTCCATTATTAGCCGTAACGTCAGAATTGCCTCTCTCGTCCCTTTACTTTTTCTAAAGCCAAACATCGTCACCTAGCGCATTCTCAATTTTCTTTTTCATTCTTCTGTATATTATTCTTGTAAGCAGCTTCGATGCATGAGCTGTTAAGCTGATTGTGCGATAATTCTCGCACTTGTCAGCTCTTGCCGTCTTCGTAATTGTGTGGATGATGCTTTTCCGAAAGTCAGATGGTATGTCGCCAGACTCATATATTCTACACACCAACGTGAATAGTCGTTTTGTTGCCACTTCCCCCAATGATTTTAGAAATTCTGATGGAATGTTATCTATCCTTTCTGCCTTATTTGACCGTAAGTCCTCCAAAGCTCTTTTAAATTCCGATTCTAATACTGGATCCCCTATCTCTTCTAAATCGACTCCTGTTTCTTCTTCTATCACATCAGACAAATCTTCACCGTCATAGAGGCTTTCAATGTATTCTTTCCACCTATCTGCTCTCTCCTCTGCATTTAACAGTGGAATTCCCGTTGCACTCTTAATGTTACCACCGTTGCTTTTAATGTCACCAAAGGTTGTTTTGACTTTCCTGTATGCTGAGTCTGTCCCTCCGACAATCATATATTTTTCGATGTCTTCACATGTTTCCTGCAGCCATTTCGTCTTAGCTTCCCTGCACTTCCTATTTATTTCATTCCTCAGCGACTTGTATTTCTGTATTCCTGATTTTCCCGGAACATGTTTGTACTTCCTCCTTTCATCAATCAACTGAAGTATTTCTTCTGTTACCCATGGTTTCTTCGCAGCAACCTTCTTTGTACCTATGTTTTCCTTCCCAACTTCTGTGATGGCCCTTTTTAGAGATTTCCATTCCTCTTCAACTGTACTGCCTACTGCGCTATTCCTTATTACTGTATCTATAGCGTTAGAGAACTTCAAACGTGTCTCGTCATTCCTTAGTACTTCCGTATCCCACTTCTTTGCGTATTGATTCTTCTTGACTAATGTCTTGAACTTCAGCCTACTCTTCATCACTACTATATTGTGATCTGAGTCTATATCTGCTCCTGGGTACGCCTTACAATCCAGTATCTGATTTCGGAATCTCTGTCTGACTATGATGTAATCTAATTGAAATCTTCCCGTATCTCCCGGCCTTTCCCAAGTATACTTCTTCCTCTTGTGATTCTTGAACAGGGTATTCCCTATTACTAGCTGAAACTTGTTACAGAACTCAATTAGTCTTTCTCCTCTTTCATTCCTTGTCCCAAGCCCGTATTCTCCTGTAACCTTTTCTTCTACTCCTTCCCCTACAACTGCATTCCAGTCGCCAATGACTATTAGATTTTCGTCCCCCTTTACATACTGCATTACCCTTTCAATATCCTCATACACTTTCTCTATCTGTTCATCTTCAGCTTGCGACGTCGGCATGCATACCTGAACTATCGTTGTCGGTGTTGGTCTGCTGTCGATTCTGATTAGAACGACCCGGTCACTGAACTGTTCACAGTAACACACCCTCTGTCCTACCTTCCTATTCATAACGAATCCTACACCTGTTATACCATTTTCTGCTACTGTTGATATTACCCGATACTCATCTGACCAGAAATCCTTGTCTTCCTTCCACTTCACTTCACTGATCCCTACTATATCTAGATTGAGCCTTTGCATTTCCCTTTTCAGATTTTCTAGTATTCCTACCACGTTCAAGCATCTGACATTCCACGCCCCGACTCGTAGAACGTTATCCTTTCGTTGATTATTCAATCTTTTTCTCATGGTAACGTCCCCCTTGGCAGTCCCCTCCAGGAGATCCGAATGGGGGACTATTCTGGAATCTTTTGCCAATGGAGAGATCATCATGACACTTCTTCAAATACAGGCCACATGTCCTGTGGATACACTTTACGTGTCTTTGATGCAGTGATTTCCATTGCCTTCTGCATCCTTATGTCGTTGATCATTGCTGATTCTTCCACCTTTAGGGGCAATTTCCCACCCCTAGGACAAGAGAGTGCCCTGAACCTCTATCCGCTCCTCCGCCCTCTTTGACAAGGCCGTTGGCAGAATGAGGCTGACTTCTTATGCCGGAAGTCTTCGGCCGCCAATGCTGATTATTTATCAAAATTTAGGCAGTGGAGGGGATCGAACCCGGGACCGAAAACGTTTTGATTATATATCAAAGACGCTACCCCTAGACCACGGGTAAGATTTTCATACAGAGCGCTACGTGGCGTTAACAATAGATAAATCTAAACGGCCTACTTACATATTTTATTTTTGTTAGTGCTATCAAGCTATGGTTCTCCGTCCCCTCCTACCTGTCATGAACTGCCTCATTCGCGCTGGCAAAACGATGAGACTTTCTGATGGCACATTGTGTTGGGAAAGACTGTGACTACGAGTGAAAGCTAGAAGGACTAAGTGTAGCCTTTGGCCGACCGATGGTATTATGTAAATACTAATGTAAGGCAGCAAAATAAATATGATAACATAAAAGGAACAAAATGTGCAACAAGGAGTGGTACCATCTGTGGGTATCATTCTGTTAAAAAACGACCTTTAATAAAAGAATGTAGACAGAACTCATCAGGATATTGTTAATATAGGAGAGATGTGTTGTGTAAGAAGTATCTCTGCTTCTCTCTCTCATGTAATCTAAGAAGGGAAGTATATTGATACTTTATTTATGGTGTTTCAAAGAAAATGTAAAACATCAAAACATTATTATTTCCTCTTAAATAAAACTCAATTTTATTTCGTAATTCTGGTCTATTGTCGGCGTTGTAGAGACAGGAAATAGTTCAATTTCTTTAATGTTATTTCAGACATAATTTCAAGAAATGAAAAGAGTTAAAAGTTAAGTTGGCTAACTGTGAAAATTTTATCGTGGCATTACACATCATTTTTTCATCTTCGTATTCTTTATCAACCCATGGATTATAGAATCAAGTCCTTCGCCACATTGGTGGTAAAAGGAATATGTAATTACGGTGAGAAGATATTTTCACTGAAAGCACTTTTCTCTTCGTGCAGCTGGATACAGCCGCTCTCGAAGGAGGTAAATAGAACTGAAATACACAGATTATGTTTTACTGTACTATTACACATACGACGCCCTGGACTGGAGATAATGGTCAAATATAAAACTGCAGACAACAGTCTCGCAAAATTATTAAGTATTTTACTGCCAGTGAAAGGCAATAGAGATGTTCTATTAAAGTAAATCGGCCTTGGTATTTCAGAGTGTTCAAAAAGAGACACGAAATGAGAGAGGAGAGTACTTATTTGAGGAAAAGGTAGAAGGGAGTACGTTAGATTTGGCAGAAGTACTGAATGCCAAGGGGGATTCAGTTGCCTTGGAGTGGGAGTCTGTAGATGCTCTCATCATCAGAATGTGTATATGTAGGGTCGATAGGAAGTGTTTCTACGCTCGTGGCAGCCTTCCAGAATTGTAAATAAGAGAAGGAAAGAAAGATGGTGTGATTGGAGTTGAACCTGTAAGGGATGAGTGGGAGTCTGTGAAGTTCTGATGGAAAACTACATGAAGAGTACGTAGGTGTACCGTCCGACGGATGAGTTGCTACAAATGTGGCGGTATATTAGGACTGGAAATCAGAGATGACAAGACGGCGCGCTTGGAGCTGAACTCGCAGGACGTGTAGGATGTGTGGAGATGTTTATAGATTTGTGTAAATGGCAAGTATGTGGAAAAGTGAAGAAGAATGCATGTCGTTCAAAGATGTCAAAGGAGCCCTAGAACTTGAAAGAAGAGGATTTCGAACACCAATGACTTAAATACGGATAAGTCGTATTATGGCTTTGTGGATGTGCAGAATGGTGGGAGGATGCTAATTAGTCGTTTGAGTTTATTGATAATTCTGTTTGGGGAATAACCAGGAGGGTTAAAAAAATGGCTCTGAGCACTATGGGACTTAACTTCTGAGGTCATTAGTCCCCTAGAGCTTAGACCTACTTAAACCTAACTAACCTAAGTACATCAAAGACATCCATGCCCGAGGCAGGATTCGAACCTGCGACCGTAGCGGTCGCGCGGTTCCAGACTGTAGCACCTAGAACCGCTCGGCCATTCCGGTCGGCGAAGGGTTAAAATGTCAGTCCTTGGAAGAGAGTTAGTCCAAGGAATGTGTACTGTTACTTGGAAAGATATTTGTAAACGGTTAGCTAACTGCCATGGAGACAGCAACTGAAGGTGGATCAAATGGTTCAAATGGCTCTGAGCACTATGGGACTTAACATCGATGGTCATCAGTCCCCTAGAACTCAGAGCTACTTAAACCTAACTAACCTAAGGGCAACACACAACACCCAGTCATCACGAGGCAGAGAAAATCCCTGACCCCGCCGGGAATCGAACCCGGAAGGTGGATCATTCCATAAATGTTGCACTGCATTTGGATGTACTGTTCTTGATAGCACCTGGAGATGAAATTGTTTGTGCCCAGCTGTTGCTACTTCAAGAGGGTGCGGTATCGGGCTAGGAAGGTGGTGACATTGTCATCGTACGGTCTGCATTCGACTGCAGGAGGGTGTTGAGTCAAACTGACAACACAAAAACTGTATAGGAAACGGAAGGAAACAGAGCCTTGTGGCTATCCTGCAGAGGGGTGGAAGGTCCGGGAACTGATGCCGTTACATGTAGCATAGCTTAGGCGATTGATGCAGTATGACAGGCACTGTTAATTGAAAATGGATTCGTATGGAGATCGACGATGTCTCAACCCGGCATTGTGAATGCATATCTTATAATCGAAGAGCTACGTCTCCAAATGTCATAATTTATTCTCTGTAATAACGTTTAAGATGACCTTACAGCACTGTACGTGACTGCTTGTTCCAGGTGATATTGTCACGTATGTAGGATAACAGATGACACACTTAAACATAAGTCAATAGTGAAATTAATTATATGTTTTCTGTGATAGTCTAGGGCAAATTTAAGGAAAACTTCCATAAGACATATCAAACAAGGTCTTTTACAAATAGAGTGTAACTAAAGTAACTGAACTTCTTCGGCAATATGTTATTTCTCTTAGCTGTTTTAAAACAAATATGTGTATATCGTTTCAACGATTAACACTGAACATAAAAATACTTCTTCAGTACAGTCACACTTGGCTCTTAATAAATGAAATTTAATGGTTATTAAAAATGTCACAGACACTCTTTTATGATAACATCTATTTCCTCCTTAAAACTGAGTATTTACTATTCTGTCAGCGTATCGCCGAATATGACAAATGAATGTATGTAAATGCAGAAAATGTTTAGACACTAATCAGTGCTCTAATTTTAGGTGTCCATAAATGTTTAAGGAGAAGCCCTGTACGTATCGAATGTTAGTTTGACAGCTCGTAAATGTGGCGTTCCTCAGATAGCGTTACGCGACTGCCAGCTTCTTAAAAAAATGACTGTGGTTGTTGCTGACATTCCAAAGTGACTCTAGGGTATTTAATAATGTACCACATCACTGATAAAGTCTACTCTTATCATCCTTGCAGCCTAGCTAAGTGGTGGGCTTGACAACCAAAAAGCCGCTACGTGTTCCACGTTAATTGACGTGACAGGTCTTTTCACCTAACCTTCGCTTTAACTATTCCCAGTAAGCGGACAGGACACTCTTATCGTTCTACTTTATCTTTGTGATGCGAAGTACATTTATCACTCTTGTCAAGTCTATGCAGATTTCTAATTTGAGAAGAGGGGACCGTATGGAGCACCTACGAAAGTTGTTGTTCAGTAATTTGACGGACTAAAAAAAAAATGGTTCAAATTGCTCTGAGCACTATAGGACTCAACTGCTGAGGTCATTAGTCCCCTAGAACTTAGAACTAGTTAACCCTAACCAACCTAAGGACATCACAAACATCCATGCCCGAGGCAGGATTCGAACCTGCGACCGTAGCGGTCTTGCGGTTCCAGACTGCAGCGCCTTTAACCGCACGGCCACTTCGGCCGGCCTGACGGACTAAAAGAGCTGAAGTCAGCCAGGTACGTGAACGGACAGAACCATGCAGTACCCTATGCGAGAGATTCATTTAGCGTGGGACTTTGAAGCAAGCCTCTGTGAGGCAGTTCACTGCAGTTCGGAGTTCGCACACTGCTTTGTTTTTATATTGTACTAGCAAACCCAGCAAAGCTTCGCAACTGCTAAATATGTATGGAAATTGATTGTACAACCTAATCTCCTCATCCTCCTTCTCTATGTCCATCTCATTCCCCCTCTCTATGTGCATTTCTTCCTCCGTCGCTATCCACCTCTTCTTTCCCCCTCTTTCTGGCTTTGAGTCTTGTTTATTACTGTTACAGAAGAAATCTTAATCAGGAACTGAAGTCGCTTAAAACGAACAGGTAAATCGCTTGAGATGGTTGACACACGGGCTATGAGAGAGACCTTTCCAGATGATGGATGTTTGAAGATAACTTCAGTAACATTCGCATGGTTTTAATCTGTGAAAGTGTAGGATTAAAAAGTTTCGAACGATTCAGATTCCATGGTAGTATTCTAATCAGAAGCTGATGAGTCATAAACACAACTTTTTTGTTTTCTATTAAAACCGACTTCGAGCAGTAAAACGGAACAGCAGAGTGTTGTATATACAAATTCTGGTTAATAGTATGTAAGAGAACAAAGAATATGTAATTGCTTAAATACTCTTATATCGTAGCTAAAACTGAGTGCGAGAAAGAGAACTAAGATGTACATTTTGACAGCACATCACAGCATTTTTTCTCACAGTTAATTTTAACAGTACACCCGTACATTATGTTTTTAAGAAAAGTATATAGCTTATGTCCGTCTGAATGTTTGTTAAAGTAACGTGAGAAAACATGAAGTAAATAGCAAAGGAACTGCGTTGCAAGACGACTCGCTGACGTTAGAGTAATTCTAACCAGCGGTCGGTAGCCTGCAATTCTCATAAAGTGTTGCGTTGTTATTGCGTTTGCGAATGAAAAACACCTTGTTTTCGGCAGAGTGAAATTTTATTAATGACTGGCGATTGACTTCAGACCTATGCCGTAATTATCAGTCTACTGAGGTATTTTTTTGAGCAAGTTCTTAAGTGAAAAATGATAATTAGTTCCATGATTGCCAGTTGTACTAACCACAGCAAACAACTAAGTAATTTAGGAATTCAGTTCCATATATTTCCTAAAAACAATGAGTCGAAAGTGAAAACAGTTAAGTACTTCTAGGTGTGCAAAATGGCTCTGAGGACTATGGGACTTAACTTCTGAGGTCATCAGTCCCCTAGAACTTAGAACTACTTAAACCTAGCTAACCTAAGGACATCACACACATCCATGCCCTAGGCAGGACTCGAACCTACGACCGCAGCGGTCGCGCGGATCCAGACTGAAGCGCCTAGAACCGCTCGGCCACACCGGCCGGCGTAGGTGTGCAGGTTCGTTTTTATTTGGGAAAGCTCGTGTTTGCTCTGTACATATTACTGATTCGGGCTATGAAAGGGATTTGAAAAGTGAACTACTAAACATTCCAACGAAGCCCAAGTTGAAAACTGATGCTGTTTTAATCTAAACCTGTCATCCTCTGGTGCTGATATTATGAGAGAATCTTTCATTGTCAACGTGAGCTGCGTTAGCGATAGGGTGGTCTGAAGAGAATGTAATGTTTCTGATAGCAGGGTTCATTTCCTACAGGTTCCCAGGAAACGGAATAAAAGGAGTGATAAATCCATTGTCTTCAAGATTAAGTTGGGAGGTTCACATGGGGCTCACTCATGTTTTGCTTCGTTTTTTATGATGGCAAGTGTAAGTGAATAACGTGCAGCTATGAAATTTGGTTTTCTACGAGGTAAAAATACTGCTGAAACTTTTTAATGTTGAAAACAGCTTAGCAAGATGAGTCTATGGGAAGAGCTCAAGTGTACGAGTGGCGAGTGGTTTGCTCGATTTAAAAATGACGACATGTCGATTGAAAACAAACCTCATTCTGGACGTCCTTCAACTACCCAATCCGCGAAAGTATTGAAAAAATTCGAGAACTTGTGCTTACTGACCGTCGGCAGGCAATGGATCAATTTTCAGAGATTAGGGGGTTATCTTGGAGCTCTGTTCAGCGAATTTTAAAAGACGATTTGGGAATGGAAAGGGTTCTTCCACCACTACAACGCATCTACAGACACAGCCGTCTCTTTTAGACAGTTTTTTGCTAAAAATGGCAAAGTTCCGCTGCCTCTCGCACCTTACTTGCCTGGCCTGGCTCCGTGCTACTTTTTCTTATTTCCGCGCATGAAAAGCACTCGTATTTGACGACATTGAAGAAATCAAGAAAAAACAGAGGGAGGAACTGTCAGCCATGTCTAAAGTTGACTACAAAAAATGTTTCAAACTGTGGAAGCACCGGTGGGACAAATGTATTAGTTGCAATGGAGAGTATTTTGAAGGTGTTAAGATTGTTTTGTAAACAATTTGAAAATATATACCCTTTAAAAAACAATTCCGATTTTTTAGGATACCACCTCGTATGTAAAACGTAAGCCTTCATGGCTGGAAATGTCACAGTTAATAAAATGTTCCGGGCTATTATGCCGTGGTCGAATGGATTTTACCCTAGTGAGCCCGAGTGTGAATTGGAAAGTCGAAAAAGCTACTATCCCCCTTGAAAATTTCCTGTGCAGATAGGGACGAAACGTCGGGTTTTAAGGTGAATTCCCTTCGACCACAGCGTAATAGCCCAGAACATTTTTATTAATTGTATCACCTCGTATATAATTAATATATATAATAAAAACCTATCACTGAAAGATTCATCTTCGTTATTTTTTTGTAAGTGAGGAAACATTAATTAGCAAATACTTTTTGACCAACCATACAATACACTTAAGACAGGCATTTGCCGAGCAAAACTGTGTGCTTGTACTCACCGTACTCCGATAGCCGTGGTAGAAAGCTACTGCGGAAGTAGAGAGCGCTTCATTCAAAACTTAAACGTAACCAAAGTCTCGCTGGAAAAAAAAAAAAAAAAAAAAAAAAAAAAAAAAAAAAAAAAAAAAAACTGAATGATACCAAAATTAGAGTAAAGAAAGCCATGCGCTGTGGTGTCGTCTGAAGGGTGTGGTCGTACAGTGAAGTTGATACCTCACGACGAAACACTTACAGCAGTGTCAAACTTCCGTTGCCACAGGTAAGCCGTACGAAATTTACGGCCAGTTTCACAGTGCAGTCGGGTTACAGAGAGCTTTTCAGAATTCGTTATCACAGTCAGTACAGGTAAAGTTTATTTCAGTTCGATTTCGTAAGCACAGTTTTGCTTCCGCAGAGCAATGTTGGACATCTGTGTGTGCATTATTCGTAGTTAAGAAATTTGCATACGCAAATTCAGAGAACATTTGTGGAGAAACATTTGGGTGATTCACTCTTTCAAAATTCAATTAGTAATTTTATGTAGTATTTTCATTCTGATCGTTTTCTGTGTGTGTGTGTGTGTGTGTGTGTGGAAGGGCGGAATTACGAGTCACGTATTGTTTCGTGAGGTCACGCATTGTAGCACTGTACACTCCTGCACTATACGTAGATTCACAGAACAGTCTCATTTGATATACAGTAGGTTTTCCAATAGTATTGCTAAAGTTAGTTAAAAATGCAGTTATTCACTTTCACTTTTGGTGACTAGTTTATCAGTGTTCCGTGATTACACTACTCGTAATGTTCACGACAACAATACTGATACTCAGGTACAAAGGCCCTCTCGACAAGGTGAATTTGTAGAAGTTAGATCTCCAAATCCCAATAACGACGCGCGCCAACAAAGAGACAATAGGCAATGACTCACACCGCTGGCAGCCACAAAACGTACTTATGGAGCTGACGACGCAGCTGCCGTGGCTAGTAATTACGTAAAAATGGAAGACATTAGGGACATCTTACTCCAGGAAGACGACGTAAAACATAACAACATTGCATATAGTTCACATTACAGTAAATGGCGTAAAATTTACGGCAGTACTTGACTCTGGCAGTCCTATTTCAGTAATCAGTGAAACAGCCTTTAGCAAATGCAACAAATCGAACGATTGCCCAACACTTCCTTTACGTAAGATTAAATTACAAAGTGCAACTTTTGGAACAAGTGTAGATGTACTCCAACAAACAAACTTAGAATTCTTTTGTCAAAGCCACAGCTTCTCTATGAACTTTCTTATTGTTCCATTATTGGCGAAGGAAATTATATTGGGAATAGACTGTTTGAATGAATGCAAAGCAATCTTAAACTTTCACGGTGCTGAAATATCTCTAGAAAAAGGAGGTAAGTTAATAGCTTTGAAATTTGAAGATTGGCTCTCAAACCATGACGAGGAAATTATTCGGCTTTACCTTCTGTTAGACAACAGTT
The DNA here is from genome assembly GCF_023898315.1 of Schistocerca nitens. Taxonomy (NCBI): domain Eukaryota; kingdom Metazoa; phylum Arthropoda; class Insecta; order Orthoptera; family Acrididae; genus Schistocerca; species Schistocerca nitens. The sequence goes on from NC_064615.1 coordinate 732,949,903, forward strand.
AGGAATTTTCGACTAACAATCACTTTGCAAGTACTGACAGGGGTGATATTGACGGCGTATTTGATACTAATGAGTTAATTCAGAATAAAATTCAAACAATTGAGAATTGTAATGACACTGATATACAGGACCTTTTTGAGATTTTACAAGCACATTCCACGGTTTTTACTCACAAAACAGGAATAATCAAGGGATTTCAATACCAATTTCTTGTTCGTGAGCATACTAAATTTTGTGTTAGACCATACGTAATTCCAGCACATTATAGGGACTGTGTTAGAACAGAAATACAATCTATGATTATTGAGCCTGCAGTAAGCTCATACAACAATCCATTACATGTTGCTGAGAAGAAAAATGGATCGATCAGGCTTGTCTTGGATTCGTGACAAATCAATACTATCATCATTCCTGAAACAGACAGGCCGCAAACGTTAAAAGAACTTCTTCAAAATTTTAATGGTGTAAAAGTGTTGTCTTCTATTGATCTCAGATCCAGCTTTTATCAGATATAACTTCATCCAGAATGTAGAAAATACACAGCTTTCCTTTTGGTTTGAACATTTCTTCGGCAGCAGTCATTCGCGGGCTAAATTCCATATTACCTGAGTTCTTAAAACGTCACATCACCTTATATGTGGACGATATTCTAATAGCAGAAGCCTCATGGGAAGAACATAATCGCATCCTCAACAGTGTGTTACATATTTTTGCAGAATCTGGAATTATAGTTAACTTGGAAAAGTTTGAATTCGGTAGGTCAAAGGTGAGGTTTTTGGGACATATTATTTCCTCTGAAGGCATTCAGCCGGATCCTGAAAAGTTAGAAGCAATCAGAGCCATTCCAGTTCCATCCACAAAAAAACAAGTCTGCAGTTTTATAGGTGTCGTAAATTTTTACCGTCGTTTTCTGAATATGCATATTCTAGTTACAGCAAAACTTTGTTCTCTCACTGGAAAAAATAATATTAGGAACTGGGACGAACAAGCACATTTGGAATTCAATTCTTTGAAAGAATCGCTACTTAACGCGCCAATATTAGCTCATCCAGATCTGTCACAAGATTTCTGCCTTGGCACGGATTCTTCTAAAGTCGGTCTTGGTGCCCATTTATTTCAAGAAGCCATAGAAAAGGACGCTACTGTTCAGAAAACCATTGCTTTTGCTAGCCGTATACAATGATCATCGTGCATTACAATTTCTTATGTCTTCAAAATTATATCATGACAGGTTAAAACGTTGGGCAGTGTTTCTGCAAGAATTCCACTTCACAATAGTCTACATTCCTGGCAACCAGAACATTGTTGCGGACTCATTTTCACGCGCACCGGCTGGGCTTGAAAAAAGTAACACAGAAGGCAACCTCGAGAAAAAATTTAGTATTCTTTACATTCAGAATGTCGCCTTTGAAATCTTCATCACCACATCTTTAAAGGACATTGCTCTTGAACAAGATAAAGATCCGAGCTGGAAAGACATCAAAAGTAAATGGCATGAAAAGACACACACACAAATTCGGCGTTATTATCTGGTTAGAAACAACATACTCTTCAAACGCTACACTGTTCATTACAAGCTATGGGTACTTTGCATTCCTGACGATTTTGTTAATAAACTCATTTGGTACATTCATTTCAGCTACGCACATTTTGGTCCACGAAAATGTCATAATATTCTTCGAACAACTTTTTATTTTAACAATATGGGAAAGAGAATTCGAAGTCTTGTCTATTTGTAAACTTTGTCAAAAGGCTAATCCATCTACTATCTCACATCGTGCTCCGTTGTTTCCTATCATTCCTTCTAGATCAAAAGAATTTGCTGCTGTTGATCTCTTGGGACCGCTTGTCAGAACATCGAATGGATTTTCGTTCGTTCTAGTAGCTGTTGAACTTAGTTCAAATTTGTTTCTTTCACTCCGTTACGTAAAGCCACTGGGCGGTCTGTATCCAACGCCTTTGTTAAAAATTTCTTACCTTAAGTTGGCCAAGTTGCTAAAGTCATTTGAGATAACGGGCCACAATTCAGCTCTGCTGTTTGGACACACATGCTTCGGAATCATAAAATCAAACCTGTTTTTATTTCATTGTACTCACTACACTGTAGGCCGGCTGAATGGATTATGAAAGAAATCAATAAGCTTTGCAGACTTTATTGTCACAGATAGCATCAGTATTGGCACAGATATTTACCTTATTTCAAAACGTGCTGAATGAAATGCCTCGTGACTCCACTGCTTTACCGCCTATTCTTGTACTGAAGAATGAAGAACCACCGAACAGAATCTGAGAGCTTGCACCTTTTCCGAATACACGTAAACTTTGACACAAAGACATAATTGATTTGGCTGTTAATAATATAAATTCTGCTGCAGACAAAAGGAGAAAACTACACGGTAAAGCAAGTGCAAAGAAACTATATATTGGTCAGAAAGGTCTCGTTAAAGCTCATTTATTGTCACATAAGAAGAAACACTTGAGTCACAAATTCTTTCTGGTTAACAATGGTCCTTACAGAATCCGACGTATGCCACATGATAATTGCGTTGAAGTTGAAACTCTGCGTACTAGGAAGAGTAAAGTTTTACACCATATTTCACATGTAAAACCGTTTATTGAAAGATAATCTGCTTTTTAACTTAGCCTTGCCATAAAATTTTTCACTTCACACCACTAGTATGCTTTGTCACACTTAGAAACTGTTAACATGCAACAATGTTTTGAAGTTAACTATCCAGTCTAGAACCTAGGGAACATATTTAGACAGTAATTACGAATTCATTCTTATGGTGAACAGACGACACAGTGTTATTGTGTGTGCACATTCTTGCTTGTTAGTTGCACGATTACGTAATGACTATAAGGCTCACATACTTAGAACATATACTGGTACTGCTAATGAGATTTTAATGCAACATTTTAGTTTACTTGAAAATATATTCTAGATTTAAAGTACATTTTGAGAGATTCCAGATGACACAGTGGTTAGTTTATTTGGCAGCTACACGATTATATCACGACGCTACTAACGTGTCACACAATTTACATTGTTGCTTTTGCGGTGTATCTGTTTTATAATTGCAGAGTTTTTCTGAATTCTTCTGGAAAGGAAAATATGTTTTACAAAATTGTTGAGGCTTTCGTGGCCACTTGTTGACAAACTGCCTATTGGCTTCTGTCTCGGGTTCTTCGGCCGACGTTCATCTAATGATTTTTCTGACGTTTCGCCGGCACGAGTGGCTGGCATTGTCAAAGCTTCACCCTCCATTGCCGGTGGTGAACTGGAGCCGAGCTCGCGGGCGCAGGCTATATGTACCTGGCGCGCCAACGTCCGCGGAGAAGCCCTCGGACGTTGGCGCGCCAGGTACATATAGCCTGCGCCCGCGAGCTCGGCTCCAGTTCACCACCGGCAATGGAGGGTGAAGCTTTGACAATGCCAGCCACTCGTGCCGGCGAAACGTCAGAAAAATCATTAGATGAACGTCGGCCGAAGAACCCGAGACAGAAGCCAATAGGCAGTTTGTCAAACATGTTTTAGTAATAACTTTTGTGGTATAGCTACAATGAGACAGCCTTTTTCGTAGCACAACAACACTTTACAGTACAGTACTTTCTTGATCACGGCACTGTACGTAATAACTACGAGATCTATACGCATAGCATTTCCCTTTTGTTTATTACGAGGTAAGTACATTGATTTCTACAGAACTTTGCTTACGGACGACGATAATTACGACACTTGGCACATTTTTTTACCCTCAAGTGATGACAGAGATTATCTTACAACAAGATGCACAGTTTAGCGCTACAGTACACATATTTGAGTGATTAATTTTGTACTTAAAACATTTATTTTTAAAGATTTTTGAATTACAAAGATACAAAGGTTTTCCGTGATAGATTTCATTCCATTGCTGTAATCTGTAACACCGAGGGTATAATTATATTATTCTGCAGGAGGGTACACGCCTACTTTGTGTACTGTGTAGCGAGCTCTAGGAGCCCTAGCTAATATGGTATTTGCTTATACAACTTTATACATCGGTACCATATTTCTCTAACACATAATTACACAGCTATCTGATCATTTACCTAAGAGAGGCAAACATTTCTTTTTCACTATGTCAGTGACACATGGTTACGCAGTTACACAGTATGATAACTTCACACTAATGAAATTGTATTTTGTCTGTACTTTCTGAACTGTTCATATTTTTTCGGAAGCATTGTGATACTACGAGAGCTTTGAATGATGTATTTGTTATGGGATCATTATTTTTAAAGTACGTTTGAGGTGGATGACACAATTGAAATGAGCAGAGAATTTTTTAGGTTTTGAAATTATTGCAGAAAGCTACGTTGTTTTTGAGATTTGACTGAGGTTTTATGATATTATTACGATGACGATGTGTATTACGCTGTTGAGGTATGTTTATGATCAATAAGATGATGCTACCGTATATGACAAATGTGATTACGTGTTTATATGTATATGAATAATGAATAGAAGTTTGGGACTCTGGTTTGTGAAAAGGGATTTTGGAAACCAAGAATCATACCTTAAGAGTTATGACTTGTGTGTCCATGCATGAATGTATCACAACACTGCTATTCATAAGATTTCGTTTCTACGCATTTCTACTGTAATTTTTCGATCTGTGAAATTTTTTTATATGAGACTGTCACTGTTGTGCAAACTGCTGTCGTAAATATTTCGGTAAGAAAACTAAGTGACCTTGACGTAATGCGTTGTGGGTGCCCAGCTGTGCCAGCCGCCTGGAGAAAAAGTCATTAGGTGAAAAAAAAGAGGCCATTAACCTAGGTATAGACATTCCTTTGTAGAAAGCATCGCAAATATGACACGCTATTACTTGGAAACATATGATTATACTGTGGAGCACATACTTTGTGCTACTTACTGAAATGCTTATGAATTGATGGGAAATATTCTTACATCTGCACACCTGATTATGACAAGTGTCTTTCTACGAGAGTTGAGAGAATTTCTATTGATGTATGAAATGCCACATGGCTACTGAATGATGTTTTTATGCTTTGCTTTACATAGTTGCTTATTTCATTTGATATCTGGTTTCCAGCTGTGTTGCAGCATTGGCTTTATAAAATAAAATTAAATGCATTTGCTAAATTGAACACTTTCTGTCAACAGATCTATTAAACAATAATTTTATGATTCACATTCTTCCAGAAAGGAGCATTTGGAAAAGAAAGAACAATAAGAAGGAACTAATAACAGTAACTGCATACATAATTTTCTTTTCAACTACTTGGTAATTTTTTTGGTAGAATAAGTTGTTGTGGTGCACCAATTTAATGACATAGACGGTAAGATGTGAATAGACGTTTCCCTTATCTGCATTGTTGTCTTTAGTGTACTATTTTTTCTGCTTGAGCTATGTCATATTTAGGTATAAGTTATTGCATTTGCTGCTGCTGTTTGCCTGGCATAGTGCTACTGAATTTCACTTTCTATTTGTTAAGCCAGTTCTACTACTGATTTATTTTTCTTGTTGCTGCACAGTGGCTCATATTAGTTGTAATGTTGCATTTGCTCTGTTAATTTAGATTTACTGCTGCTAGCTTTGCCAATTTGCATTTTTTTGTCATTGCTGTTTGTGTTAAATGTTTTGTGCTGCTGCACTGCCTCGTCCCTTAGTATATATATGTGAACTCAGTAGATTTAAGTTATCATTAGAGGGGGTAGACTATATATAGAAACTAACTATGAAGAATAGGGAAGGAATGCATTGAGAAGTTGTATGAAAAAGATTTGGGCAAAAATGAGTATTGTACAATGAGATATATTTATTTTGAAAGAGGATATGAAGAAAAGAGTAGGGTTTAAAGACCAAAGGCATAGACAGAACTTTTTTTTTTTTTAGCAGGAACAAATGTTGAAATAAGAGGGAAGATCTGTGGAATGAAGTTTTGGGTTGGACTGCAGTACCAGACGTCCCACTGAAAACAAACCCAGTCTTTTCCTTTTGTGTTATTCCACTATGTGTTTGTGTACCCTTGTGTATTTGTGTTCTTCCTGTCTTTATGTGTTTATCTGATAAGAGTTATGTTGTAGAATTTATGTAATAATTTGTTATTTACTTTGTAAAGATGTTTAGACAATATTTATTCTGTTCTGTTTTAATGCTCATGTGTGAAATTAATGTTTCGAAAACCATTCTCATTATTTTATTTATTTATTTATGTCATAATTCCTGTAACACTGATGTACAAGTTTATTTCTATTCTTTTGCAAAGCCCATGTTACTACAAATGTTATCTGTACTGTATGTTCTTTAATGATGTATTTTGTACCTTTGTAATTGTATTCTTATGTTGTAAATTTATAATTGTATAGACACCAGTTCTTCAAATTAAGTGTCATTTCACTGCACACATTTCTGTTGGTCATAGTATATGCACAATATGTGAGAAGTTTGGACTGTTAGTGTTTGCACGTGTGTTAATAATTCAGAAAGGGACTGGTAAACAGCATTGTTGGTTCTAAGGACAATTCCAAAAACTTTGTGAGTGCACAAGTGGTGGTTTATGGACTTGCTATATTGTCCGTAAGACTCTTCGATGGTGATTGTGCACCTGCACAGTCGCAACAGATGGCTGCTGGCCGTCTCTACAAGGACTGCAGTGGGTCTGTACCTTTGATGGGCTACCAATACCATACTCTGTACCAGGACTACAGTGGGTCTGCTCTGTGATGACCTACCTACCATATATTCTTTAACTGCGACTGACTTTGCTGTGGGTTTGCTCTGTTGTGGACCATTACCTGTCTGCATGCCAAGAGTCAGCATTATCTTTCTGTTGGAAGGACAACACTACTTCTTCAAGACTGCATAGAAATCCACTACTTCCGTGTGCATTTTCTTTTACTGCTCAGACTTTGTGCGTAAAATTGTAATTCATACTGTGTGTAATTCATACTGTGATGAATGATCAGGACTGTCTTTATGGACTGTGAGAAAATTTTAGCTTTTGACCAACATTGTATCGATAAGAATGTGCATTTGATATATTTGTTAGCGATAACATAAATTTTTTTTAACAAATATGTATTGGCCAATGCCCTAAACAATTTGTAAAATTTTTTGTGGGGAGCATGGGGGCTATGCCAGTAGGCTGTTTAGGTTTTTATATTGGTAACGCCACTTAGCGCTCTGTGTGAACATCACTGGCTGTGCTGTGTGCAGACTGTGGCTGGTTGGCTTTGTTGTAATACTCGCTATTGTAGTGTTGGGCAGTTGGATGTGAACAGCATGTAGCGTTGCGCAGTTGGAGGTGAGCCGCCAGCAGTGGTGGATGTGAGGAGAGAGATGTGCAGAATCTTAAGAGCGGACGATCTGCACGTGTGTCCGCCAGAAAGAGGAAATTTGTAATACTGGATATCATGAAAATGACATTAGTCGAGTCCATGCCTCGTCGTGTTGCGGCACTTCTGCGTGCTCACAGGGGCGCTACACTATATTAAGCGGGTATACCAGTTTCTTTGGCTCTTCAGTGTAAGACATGCCACAATTGTTTACAATATACACTCTCCTTACACAAATAAATATCAGTATTTAAGGGTCCTAAAAAGACCGTAACCTTAAATGGCATTAAAAACACATTTCGCATCACATTTCCGCAAAATAGGACCCATCCTTTTGGAAATGTTTCCTGCGTAAGGCAAAAAAAGCCGTAAACTATGGTACACATCGATATTATCATCACTAACCCTGTGCTCTGTTGGTCGAGAGCATAACGCACTCCAGATCTGCCTTCCACTATAACCATTTTGACGAAAGGTGACTTTGGGATGGGGCGTCTCAGCTAACATACTTTGAGGATCTGAGGTGACGTGGGCTCTGTGAACCAACTTATGAAGTACACATCCACGCTAACTCAGAAGGTGACAACTGTCAGCCTGTATATGTCCCAACGTACCATCAACATCCTAGTGACCATCACATCAAGGACAGGAAGAGAACCATCCTTTTCTACACTCCTGGAAATGGAAAAAAGAACACATTGACACTGGTGTGTCAGACCCACCATACTTGCTCCGGACACTGCGAGAGGGCTGTACAAGCAATGATCACACGCACGGCACAGCGGACACACCAGGAACCGCGGTGTTGGCCGTCGAATGGCGCTAGCTGCGCAGCATTTGTGCACCGCCGCCGTCAGTGTCAGCCAGTTTGCCGTGGCATACGGAGCTCCATCGCAGTCTTTAACAATGGTAGCATACCGCGACAGCGTGGACGTGAACCGTATGTGCAGTTGACGGACTTTGAGCGAGGGCGTATAGTGGGTATGCGGGAGGCCGGGTGGACGTACCGCCGAATTGCTCAACACGTGGGGCGTGAGGTCTCCACAGTACATCGATGTTATCGCCAGTGGTCGGCGGAAGGTGCACGTGCCCGTCGACCTGGGACCGGACCGCAGCGACGCACGGATGCACGCCAAGACCATAGGATCCTACGCAGTGCCGTAGGGGACCGCACCGCCACTTCCCAGCAAATTAGGGACACTGTTGCTCCTGGGGTATCGGCGAGGACCATTCGCAACCGTCTCCATGAAGCTGGGCTACGGTCCCGCACACCGTTAGGCCGTCTTCCGCTCACGCCCCAACATCGTGCAGCCCGCCTCCAGTGGTGTCGCGACAGGCGTGAATGGAGGGACGAATGGAGACGTGTCGTCTTCAGCGATGAGAGTCGCTTCTGCCTTGGTGCCAATGATGGTCGTATGCGTGTTTGGCGCCGTGCAGGTGAGCGCCACAATCAGGACTGCATACGACCGATGCACACAGGGCCAACACCCGGCATCATGGTGTGGGGAGCGATCTCCTACACTGGCCGTACACCACTGGTGATCGTCGAGGGGACACTGAATAGTGCACGGTACATCCAAACCGTCATCGAACCCATCGTTCTACCATTCCTAGACCGGCAAGGGAACTTGCTGTTCCAACAGGACAATGCACGCCCGCATGTATGCCGTGCCACCCAACGTGCTCTAGAAGGTGTAAGTCAACTACCCTGGCCAGCAAGATCTCCGGATCTGTCCCCCATTGAGCATGTTTGGGACTGGATGAAGCGTCGTCTCACGCGGTCTGCACGTCCAGCACGAACGCTGGTCCAACTGAGGCGCCAGGTGGAAATGGCATGGCAAGCCGTTCCACAGGACTACATCCAGCATCTCTACGATCGTCTCCATGGGAGAATAGCAGCCTGCATTGCTGCGAAAGGTGGATATACACTGTACTAGTGCCGACATTGTGCATGCTCTGTTGCCTGTGTCTATGTGCCTGTGGTTCTGTCAGTGTGATCATGTGATGTATCTGACCCCAGGAATGTGTCAATAAAGTTTCCCCTTCCTGGGACAATGAATTCACGGTGTTCTTATTTCAATTTCCAGGAGTGTATATCTATCATGAAATGAAAATTATAGTGGATTGAATTCAGACGTACTGAAAAGCCATTTAAATTGTGCAATGAGGCCAAACAATAAAAATAGCGCCTACAAGGTTGCAATGCCGTCGATTCCAAGGAATATTCTTCCATAAACAAGTGGACAATGATAGGTGACAAAGTTCTCCACATCGCAACTTCGTCATACAACTGGTCACTGAATAATAAGTGGAAGTCTACATTTGTCAACTTTTGTGCGTTACCTCAACACCAAACCTATCATAACGAATCAGTCAGTGGACCGTGAGTGAAGTGAGAAACGTACTGAAATATCAGTCACTGAAACGACATCCCTCTTATCTACGTGAGATATCCAAGTTATTAATGAGATGCTCACACCAGCCTACTAGAGGCTTCAGCAAAGTAGCTACGCAATATGTCAGGGCAGCAATGTTGCTCACAATCAGTGTAACAGGTAACCCTCCTTCTGGATCTTGGAAGGCCATATAATCTAAGGGGGGGGGGGGGGCAGCAGAATAAGAATTAAGACTCTTGATAGTCTCCTGTGACAAGGAACTTTTCCTCAGGGATTGTTAGTTAATTTTTTTCTGTTGTTGAAGACGTCATGCCGCTACTTTCTTCAAAGTTACTTGAACATTTAAATACCGATAGACACTCTTATTTTCTAATTGTTTCTGCATAATGACGCTTGGCTGTAACATTTTGCAATTCATTATTTAGGATTACATATCTACTTTTTTGTGAGTTTGTTCTTAATTTTTAAAAGAAAATGTGTCTCAAGTTGTATACTTATTCAAGTCTTGAGGACCATTTGAAAAAAAGCGTTAGAAAGTACTTAGCATAACTTTCCCTCTGTAAAAGTGTTTTATTTACTGTCGACAGTACGACAAGCTCTACATCACTGAAAGTATCCACTCGGCGGACCTCCTCATCACGGATCTTCTTCTTCTTCTTCTTCTTGTTCTTCTTTTGACAGGCGAGTCCTACAGACCAGTTCTGGCCCCAGTTCGGCTTGTAACTGGCCGTCCGTGTCACTCTCCTTTCGATTTGCACTGTAAGGTCGTCTTTGGAATAGTTGTTTCTACCGCATTTCCCAGAATGTTTTTCCAATTTTGTTTATGTTCTTCTGTTTTGTCATTTACTAAGAAATATTAAGTTCTTGTCTAATGCTTTCATTATGAATTCTGTGCAATTTAGTGCAGCCTTTATTGTAGCCTCGTGTGAGCAGCGAAATAGAAGTTTTAAAATACTGTAAATCTATGAATCTAAAAATATACCTATCCGTCTATTTACTTTCAACCCACTTTGTTTATTTGTTTCGCCCTTCACATTTACTGAATAGTTTTATTGCTCTTAAAAATCTAATATGTACACGCTTATGCCGTGAAGTAATCTTTCTCGTACTTATTCAACTCTCACTACAAGACATTAACACTGTCATAGCTACATATTTCGTAAAATTTCCCTGTCGTTCCCTGTATATCTACATTGGTAGTGCTCTGTATTAGATGTCACGAGGTAATCAAAGCTATACAAAGCTCTTATCTACTCGTGATGATATGTTCGACAGTATATACATTGTTCGTTACACAACAGGCTGCTGTTATCCAAGAAAGTATCAGACATATATAGCGCCAAGCGCCAACTGAGTTACGCACAAGAGCCTTCCTGCTGCTACAAGGTTCTGCATCAGCTGGGCTACTGAGAGCCAGATTACTCCCCAAGGATCTCAGATGCTGAAGTACGAACTGCTCGTAACGCGTGCAACGATACCATAGGGGCGGCCCTAGTAAATGAGTCCTAGGTGTCGGGCCTGAGAAAGTCATTATAGATATATGGCAGAGAGACAGGGACTGAATTGAAATCTTGGCCCCAGTTAATCCTACAAGGGGAGGCCGCCAATTGTGAAATTCAGATTCAATTCATACTGCGCATAATAAAAGCTCATGGCCAGAGGTGTAATGTGGCAAAGCACCAAGATGCACTTCTCAGCCGTTGACGAGAAAATCGACAGTTAAAATAAAGCGTTGCGGTGAAATACTCTCTACGATTAATAATATTCTACAGTGTCGTGGCGCAGCGGTGAGCGCTCGTGTTCGAAATCCGAAGGTCACCGGATCGAGTCTCGCGCCATGCAACCTTTTTTTTTTTTTTTAGTATTTGTTTTTTGTAATTCAAATGTGTGTATACACACACACACATGTGTATATATAATTACCGGTAATCAGTTGCAACAATTATGCATATAATAAGTTGTTGAAAGTCGTTTGTCGTGGAAAAACTGGCGACTTCGAACATCATTATGTTTTCCGCAAACAAAGTTGTATTTCACAAATGTTATTAATTGTCTTCATAATGTTAACCACGTATAGTTAACGGAAGACGTAGAAACGATATTCCGAAACGAATACGTATAGCGTAAGTCAAACGTTCGAATGAGAATAGAAACCCCACGAACACAAATTTGCTATGGCAGGTATGAATTATAAACTCCGTTACTCGCTCGTTACACTTGAAGGACAGATGTTGAATGGGCCGAACCGAGCCGCCGCATAACAGCGTAGTTGCCTGCTAACTTCGAAAGAAGGTAGATGCGGTCCCTAGCGCAACTTATAACATCGTCGAAAATCAGTGCGGACGTGAGAGCTTTGGTACACCCTGTTAAACAAACGGAATATATATATATATATATATATATATATATATATATATATATATATATATATATATATATATATATATATATATATTACAAAAAACTAATAATAAAAAAATGTTGCATGGCTCGAGATTCGATCCGGCGACCTTCGGATTACGAACGCGAGTGCTTACCGCTGCGCCGCGACGCTGTAGAAAACTGTTAATCGTAGAGAGTATTTCACCGCAACGGTTTATTTTAACTGTCGATTTCTCGACAACGGCTGAGAAGTGCATCTTGGTGCTTTGCCACATTACACCTCTGGCCATGAGCTTTTATTATGAGCAGTATGAATCGAATCTGAATTGCACAATTGGCGGCCTCCCCTTGTTAGTTTATTAAAACCATTTTCAGTGTGCAAGAGTAAAAAAAAAAGAAAAAGAAAAACATTAAAATGGACGTTACCTGATCACACGGAAAAGCAACATTTAATTAGAAGACATACGTTAAATACAACTATCACTGATTAAATTGCCAAAATTTTAAGAAAAGTAGTCGTGGACTTCAGAAATAGTTAACATCCTAGCAATTTAATCATGAGAAACATGGGTATTGGTGAACACACAGTAATTGTAAGGTCGTTCCGCATGGTGAAGGGAAAATACATGCTACCACTCCTCGTCGCCTGGTCATGGATGATCCCTTACGAATTTAATTGAGTGTCGAAAAACACCTAACTTCACTCCTTTGTAACCAGCCGATGCTGCCATATAATCTCACCACAGCCTGTGAGCAGGAATGCAAGCTGCGTGTGGTGCAGATGGCTGCCGCTGCCACGTATCATTTAACCCACAGGCTGCCCCTGGTAGCGTTAAGTTCTGCTTACCACTGCACCCTGCCACTGAAGTCTGAAATTTCCAGTCTTAGCTCGGAGCGTGTGTACTACCTCGCGTCTGTTTCCAGTCTACAGAAAGCTCCCTCTTCAGACTCCTTTCTGTACATAGTCCATGCCAAAATCTTCCAATCCTAGCGAATGACGTAGTTGTTAAGGCGGTGTCTGTTCTCAAGCCAAAGAAACAGTGTAACAATCCTCCAATCAGTTGCTTTCCAAATGACGCCGTTTCTAAAGCATTTTAGTCGATTTCCTACTTCACCAATATATTGTTTAGGCAACTAATCTGTGATTTTCCTGTGCACAAAATATCCTGAATGTCAGCTCCTTGTCTCCCACTCCAGAACATTTTTTAAGAACGTCCACTAGAACTATCTCCTGCCTATTGGTGGAAGAAAGCCATCGTGGCTAGTGTCAGTTTCATCGGAGAACCGAAAACACGTTAAAAAAAACCTAAATAGAGTGGCTTCCTTTGAAAGAGCGGCAGATAAGGGTTTTGTTCAAACTTTTTCCTACTCCAGTAGGGCTGAGTACAATGCCTTCTGCAAAGCTTGCTTAGTCCGACCAAGGCCTGGATGTAAAATGGCCATTTGCTTGTTACGAGCGACTCTCTCCGTAGTTCATTAGTCTCGCGTTTTAGCCGAATCCGTGCTGCGTGCACTATCCACCTACGGCGCATTTAAAAAATTTGGAGGGGCAACCAATGAGCGCTCAGCACAACAATGTTGACTGGATGAGACCCAGTGTGCTGAATGACCAAAGGCGCCTCCTGTCGACAAGTCGCTAGGTGTCAGCCGCTGTCCTTTGGGAAGTATCTCTGTAGGGATCTCAACCCACAGCCTCTGCTATGGCATACTGCTAGTTCCACGCACCAAGGCTCACAAGTGACATTTATTATTCCGTATGTAGGAGTTCTCAGTGAGAATGGAGAAATTCAATAGACAAGAGACGACGGCGTGACCTTCAGAATCACTAATATTATTACCTACCACAATTAGCAATCAGTAAACATCTAGTGGTACAAACATGATTTTGATTAGTGGAAGTTATGGAATAAAAAGGAGATATCAGATCCGGAACTGACAGACACCTCTCAGTTCAATTGATGACACACCTGAGGAAGGAAGGATAACTAGATAAAGGTGACACCTAAAATCAATATTTTTGTATTAAAAGGGTTGAACAGCGAAGATGTTGCTAATTCCAGTATCTGTAACTTACTTCCAAATTTGTATTTTGAACTGGCTCAATGTTTGAGAAGGCATTTTTTTTCAAACTATCACTTCCCCACAGTCGTTTAATGAACAAAGTAAGAGCATATGGACTATCATACCAATTGTGTGATTGGACTGAAGAGTTACTAAATAACAGAACGCAGTATGTCATTCTCAATGGAGATAAGTCTTCCGAAGTAAGAGTGATTTCAGGTGTGGTGCAGGGGAGTGTCGTAGGACCGTTGCTATTCACAATGTATACAGATGACCTTCTGGATAACATAGGCAGTTCACTGAGGCTTTTTGCGGATGATGCTGTAGTATATGAAGAGGTTGTAACAGTGCAAAATTGTACTGAAATGCAGGAGGATCTGTAACGAATTGAACCATGGTGCACAGAATGGCAGTTGAATCTCAATGTAGACAAGTGTAATGTGCTGCGAATACATAGAAAGATCCTTTACCATTTAGCTACAATATAGCAGGTCAGCAACTGGAAGCAGTTAATTCTGGGAATTATGTGGGAGTAGGTATTAGGAGTGATCTAAAATGGAATGACCATATAAAATTAATCGTCGGTAAAGCAGATGCCAGACTGAGATTAATTTGAAGAATCCTAAGGAAATGCAGTCCGAAAACAAAGGAAGTAGGTTACAGTACACTTGTTCGCCGATTGCCTGAATACTGTGGTATCCGTACCAGACAGGGTTGATAGAAGGGATAGAGAAGATCCAACGGAGAGCAGCGCGTTTCATTACAGGATCATTTAGTAATCGCGAAGGCGTTACGGAGATGATAGATAGACTCCAGTGGAAGACTCTGCAAGAGAGACGCTCAGTAGCTCGGTACGGGCTTTTGTTGAAGTTTCAAGAACATACCTTCACCGAGGAGTCAAGCAGTATATTGCTCCCTCCTACGTATATCTCGCGAAGAGACCACGAGGATAAAATCAGAGAGATTAGAGCCCACACAGAGGTATACCGACAATCTTTCTTTCCACAAACAATAAGAGACTGGAATAGAAGAGAGAACCGATAGAGGTACCCTCCGCCACACACCGTCAGGTGGCTTGCGGAGTTTGGATGTAGATGTAGATGTAGAAACAGCTGTCGACACACGTAAACGACACAAACAGAATGAAAGGTACCTTTCGGGCAGTGCAACGCATTGAGTCCTCCTTATCTGATGTGACAGATTTCCTTACTTGGGTATGAGGTCACAAACTTTGCCCATGGGACGGCTATCGATTTCATGTTCAAGAAAATAAGTCTTAAGTTCCAAATATTACTATCTCTCTGGAACTAGTATTCTGATTTTGAATAGTGAAAGAACTTTGGAGTGTTCTCTTTTCAGAATTACGATAGCAGCAGTATAAGTACAGTTCTATTTGAAAAAGCATAGATGATACCGATTTCTCTGCAATTAATGTGGCTACAAAGCGAGACTGAATGCCGTTTAATGAGGAGTTTTTCACAATTCATATGGGTGAACACCGTTTACGGTGTCATTTATGGTTCAGTGATGAATAGCTGAACTGAATCATCCTATATTGGAGACCTCTGATTCCTGCTTTACAGTTAATTTGTGGGCTCTTAAATAACAAAACAAAAAATCAAGATTTTGTAAATATATATTGCGCTTTGCAGTTGAATACTTTATTTCATTTTTATCCCTTACAGTCAGCCGGCCGCTGTGGCCGAGCGGTTCTAGGCGCTTCAGTCTGGAACCGCGCGACCACTACGGTCGCAGGTTCGAATCATGCCTCGGGCATGGATGTGTGTTGTGTCCTTAGGTTAGTTAGGTTTAAGTAGTTCTAAGTTCTAGGTGACTGATGACCTCAGAAGTTTAGTCCCATAGTGCTCAGAGCCATTTGAACCACTGAACGTTACAGTCATATTCGTGAAGTTTGGTCTTTTCCCGAGGAAGTAATAATTCATTATAGTGTAAAGAGTGTTATAGAGATAACGAAAAAGCTACTCCCTGGAACGGCTTTTCTTTGGAATGAGGAGTACGGCACATAGACCGAAGCGGGCAGCTACCAATGGTCGAATGAGGTCATGTAACGGTACACTGTTCAATACTTTAATGTTTTGTGCTAACATTGGTAGAATTTATGGAGGAAACTGATAAATAGTACTTTTGTAGGAATGAGTCGTTTCATATAAACCGTTGTAATGGATGCAAGATATTTGCAGGTAAAATTATGTTGGTGCTTGCATCATACGTATTCTCAGCTGCACGGCTTTCAGCTAGGCATGGTACTGACAGTTTATTTTGTAATTATTAATGTAACAGTAAAACAGATTTTTGTTTACAGGAACCGTGATGATTGTACCTTTGGATTAATACAGTAATAGTTAATTCTCAAAAGTGTTACCTTATCATTTCAAACACTTTATTTTTTCTTTGCTTAAATCCTATCTTCAAGTTATTAGTTGTGAACTGAAACAGTAATTGCATTTAATGCTAGGTTCGTGTGTTACAGATAAGTAAGAAAATGGAGACACACGTCTTTGAACGTTTGCTTTATAACAGTACTTGATTAAATGAATTTGTGTAGTCTCTCAAGACTGAAGTAAATTCCGTCCGGAAATAATAAGCAACTTCATTTTTATTTGAAATGTTTCATAAAGTTTCTGTAAAAATAGAAGTCGTTAAAGATCGTAAGTTTCGTTCTGGTATAAAAAGCTAAAAGTACAATTATTCAAAAATAAGTTTATTTACTGTTTCAAGTTTGATGGACAGAATTATTTTCAAAATTCGTTTCATCTGGACAGGCGACCGGTGTCAGAAGGCAGAATTTTCAGAAGGAAAATTCCCAAGGTGAGTTGACAATCATTCCGGGAACAATGATAAAACAGACAGTACGTTTTAACGAGAAACATTATCAGATCGATAACTAGAGATAATTAGTGAAGTGTTAACTATGTTTTTGCTTGTAACTAACCCCTAATTCTCATTGGACGCCGTGAAATAAGTAATGTAGCGTAATAACGTTCAAACAGGTTCACAAGTAGTGAATAATTGGGAGTTCAGTTCAGTTTACACCTGCGAGGTGCCGAGGCTATCAGTGTATTTAACACTAAATTCTTCTAGAATCTTCATACGGAAATGATGCTCTAAGCCCCCACCCCTTTTCTAACTATGACTTTTGCTGTTGCACATGGATTAAGAAGAAACGTGAACTGACTGTAATTGACCCTGCAAGTAGAGTAGAAAAGAGTTTGGCACCTGTAATAATTTAATTGGTTAGAAATTAATTAGATAAAAGTAAGTTTCATTAACGTAGGGAGAAATGAAATAGTTGCTCTACCGATTAACAGAATGAAAGTTCTGACCAAAATAACAATTTGATTTATTATGACTAAACTCAAAATAATAAACAAAACACATGAAACATTTACAATACATCAAATTGGTTACTCAAATAAATGATGTGAAGGTGAAGTTGTCCATAAACTAGATTATAACATTTATGACCAAATGGTATTTGGAGCCAATTCCTTGCAACTCAAATCTTAAGAGTAACACCCAGCCAACCCAACATTAATTGCTGCTACAGTAGCGATAACTCAGACAATGAACACCCAAGACAACAAAGTTAGAAAAGACGAACAGGCGCGCTCTGCTGAGCTTTGATTATCACCTAGCAAAATTCCCTGATTTTCCGGTGCTGCGGAACGTACATTACCAAGCTGTCTTCTTAACTGCAAGGACACGATATGGCATACCGGAGGCGATGGCTGCTTGCTTCGACGTCTCGTCGTGGTGATGATAATGTCGTGAGTATAGCCCAAAACAAATTCTCCTGGTCTGATTTTTCCAGACTAAAGACTTCCTAGCAACACAAATACGCCTCTGAGGGAGACGAAGAAGGCTCGCTACACAATCACTGACGGTACAGTGAGTGATTTTAACAAGAGAAGTCACACAGTAACTCCGGTACAGTCAACTTTAGCCAAAACTGCTCAAGACGGACTACATAGGCCGCTTGTACGCAGAACGCTCAATTGCCAACTGCACTCGGAAAGTTACGTTGTACTCGAAACTTCAGCAACTTCTTCAAACAGTTATAATTAAATGAAAGTGTATTAGACAACCAACGGAAGGCAGGCTGTCCAGAGCAACGAGAGCTCAATCTTGTAACCTACTCTGACCGAAAGGCGAGAGCCGACACTCTCAAGAGCACCCGTGCAAGCGAAACACAGAACATTCCCGCTCCCACGACAGTGGTCGTGGTTAAACGTTCCAATCAGCAACTCGAAAATCGGAGGAAAATTCCCCTGTATTGCCGACGTAGTACTATTCCACCAATGGAGATACTTGGCGCAATTTCTGCGCCGATTTTGCTACGTCACGGAGCTATTCCCTGTGCAAGCCAATCACAGTTACGATTTTGCAGAAAACGCGGGCAATTGCCCGCCAAGACTGCCTGGGAACACAAGTCATTCCCACACCTCGCTGGTAGCCCGCCAGAATGTGTTTTTACTACGTTTCTGCGAAGTAACGGAATCTCTACCCCAGCCGCTCCATCAGGCCCCTGTGGGCGTGTCACCCCCACTCTTATGACAATGTCGGCATCTGGAAAGCATCCACTCGAATCCCTCACACCCGTCGGCTTAACCCTTTCAAGATCAGCGGAACCCGCCTATCACCGGACCACCCGGGTGATGGGAGACGCTGCGTGGGCAGTCAGCCACCTCTCATAGCCCCTACGCCATTTTAGATTTTAATTGATGAGTGGTTGGCTCACTTAGGAGCAAGGTAATGAGTCAATCGCCCAAGAACAATCTTGCAAACTGACTCCACATGCCGCACTCTATAAAAAAATCACTGCAACAGAAGATGCAGCTCATAGAGGGAGGATTATTTATGATGTAGCCAACTTCACCTTCTTAATATGGAAATCTGACACTCACATCCCACATCTATACCCAGGGAGCCCCTTCCAAACACCGATTCACACAGACATTCACACTCTAAATATGGCCCGGGCATGTGAGCCAAATCTGGAGCAGTTTATCCTTTACAATCAGAGTTGGAGTGCTCCGCAATTAAATGCCCAAGATGTTACAACAATTTCAATCATTTACCTAGCCTGAACTCAATCACACATGATACTACTTAAGTTAACAATCTCTTTGTGAGCTTTCAGAATCTAATTACAACCCCCGATACATTCTGTCTCCCTGCAGCAAGAATAACCTTTACAAAATGTTCCCTGAATTGATGGGCCTTTCACAATGACAGTGGTGGTATCTGCTTCAGTTTATGGGAACTTCAGGCACACTGTTTGCATACGAACAACAATAAGTACAGAATACAAAAGAAAAACATGGTGTAGAGAACAATACAGTAATTTGTGCGTCCTCCTCTACTACTTACATAAGAATTACAATGCAAAACACAAACACATACAAGGTATAACATACATTACAGAAACAGCACTAGAGAAAGAAATTAAAAACAAAAAAGGTTCATGGGGTGTCCACTTGTACTTGCACATTGCCCAATGTTCACGACTGTGCTGAGAATGAGGCACTAAATCAAATTGTTGGAAATATTCGAAGCACTTCACAAATTCGTTGGTTTGTCTGAGGGGGTTGGTCTGTTGAGTCATATGCATTGATTCACGTGGTTCCATGTCTTTAGTATCAGAGGGGGCTTTTTGGATGGGGCCACAGTACTGACATCACATAGTGCTAAACGTCGGGTGTTGTTGCTACGTTGTTGCAACAGCAATAGGGTGTGCTGGAGCATCTGCAGTAAGCTGTTGAGATTGCAGCAAGACCCACGCATGTGATCATGGCACTACGGTAGGAAGACATAGTGATAGGCACTCCTCACGTCGATTAATTGTCTCTGAGGTCTACTAGTTGGGATACATCACTAGTCCAGATCTCTTCTCTCCCTGGACAGTACTTTATGTTTCCCAATATTGCAGTTCGACGAGGGATGATGGTACGTGGAGTGATTCCACAAGTGAGTAAGGTCATTCAGACAGGATCGAACTAGGAGCGACGATTGCTACAACTGCTCTCTAAGTGAGAGGAGAAGTTAGAAATGAGACAATTCATTTGTTAGAGCTTGTGGCATGATACTGCTTTGTGTATGCAGATCGGTCAATGTTAGTGAGTTGTAAAAACTCAAACAGGTGAGTATATAGCGTCCCTTTCTGTCCTGAGGCACATGAGGCGCAGGTTCTAACACCGTACGTGATCTTCTTCGTGTACTCACGACAACGTGGTCTGCCGCAGGGAATCCCTCCAAACGGCTGCCGCGTCCGGAGAGCTAGCATTCTGGTCGCGTGTCAGTGTCAACGGCCAGCCTCACTTTCGCTTGTGGCCTGGCGAGGGTTGTCCCCCGCCTAATCCCTCAGGTATACGGCCCGGTGACTGTCAGCTTGTAGGACCGGATGCTCCCTCGCTCTTCTCGTTAGGTGGCGCGCTGACGCTCCCCTTCTTGCAGATAGCCAATGACCTCTTGTTTTTGCTCCAGCTGGCCTCTGCATTGCCACGGTTCCCATCATTTGCACAATTCTGACAAAAATCTTATGCCTAACTTTTTCCCATTACCTTCTATGTTATAATAAATTTACATAATGCTACATTAATGGTCTGTCATTTCAGACACTCTTATTTTAATTTTATAGTTATCAATCTATGGCTATCATTATAAAAAAATTGTGGTGTATATAATCTAGACATGGAAATAATTTATCTTGATATTTGTGTAGAGACCGATCTCACTACTGTACATGGTGTGTGGCGCTATTCTGGATGAACAACTAAATGTGCGGGCCCGCACTAATATTACTATTACTTATATAGATCGACAGTGGACATACTCAAGAATTAACTACCATTTGCCAACGATCTACTTTCCATGTCTTTTGAATAAATTATGTTATTATGCAGGTTGAAGTTTTACTGAGCTATAAAGAACATGCAACTCTTCTCCTTTCGTTCGCCTGTCGTCCCTCCATCTCGGGTCTGTGGTTTGGTGACCTGAAAAATAGCATCCCAACAGGCGGGCGCCAAACATTAGTGGTAGAAAACCCCCACAGTATTAAGGATCTAGTTATTGCTAAATCCTAAAGCTTAACGTATCCTAGTATATGGTACAGCGCCATCAATCACAAAGCGAAAAAAGTGGTCCAACTACACGAATATGTAATAAAAATGCTGGTTCCTATTTTAAAAAACGCATTTGATATTCGTTTGACCTATGGCAGAGCCATCTAGCGGGCAAACCATAGCGCCATCTGGTTTCCCACTTCAAGCTAGACGAGTTCCGTTCTTTGTAGTTTTTTTCGTTTGACGCTTATTTCGTGAGATATTTGGCCCGGTCACTATCAATCGACCACCCTGTATACCAGACAGCAGCAATCTTGCAACACTACCGTTAGGTTCGCTGGATAGTATCTTTGCTCACGAAGATGCCTTCTTATTGGGAACGACATACTCAGTTCTATTTTCTAACAAGCTGTTAATCCAACGGGAAATTTTTCGACATAGTGCGTATGCACGTATTTCGTTTACCAGACGACAGTACTGAAACGTGTCAAAGGCCTGTTGAAAGACGTCAAACATAGCAGCAACCTGAACTCTGCAGCTATGTACTGCCTTTTGGATCTCATAAAGGAACTCGGCAAACTTAGTTTCATACGTCTGGCGCTTGTGGAA
Organism: Schistocerca nitens; assembly: GCF_023898315.1. Taxonomy (NCBI): domain Eukaryota; kingdom Metazoa; phylum Arthropoda; class Insecta; order Orthoptera; family Acrididae; genus Schistocerca; species Schistocerca nitens. The sequence continues at coordinate 732,971,778 of NC_064615.1, forward strand.
AACATGTTAATTCCTCTAAAGAGCTGCTCGATTTTCAGAAAAATCACCATCCGCAAGCGCATAACAAGTTCCATATTTCTACAAGAAACCTGTGTCACTGATATACAAGTACCTCTATACTTCTGCTCGTCCACCTTGCGACCGTTCTTAAGCGCCCCATAGACAGTCAATAATAATGTACAATAATATTGTGCGGTATTACGGAAGTGCTCCATAGATTGCTAGGTAATATTCTCAGTTACATTGAGCTTCGGAATGTCGGACGATAAAGACGCTGTTGCTGTGTTAATTGCTCTACTTTGTTGCAAGCCGAAGAAAATGTGGAAGAAAAAATTGTTACAAAAGCGTCGAAGATCACTCAAGAGAACTTGTTAAGGAAAAATAGGATCATTTTGTGTTGAAGATCCAATATTTAATGCATTGTTGGAATTAGTTGTCCCTAAACATATGTGTTTGTCATTCCCCTCCCCCACCCCTTTCATTGGAATCCGGAGTACTGAGTTTTCATTCGTTACGAAACTCTCACATATTTCCGGAAGTGATTTTTCTTGAGTCTGATAAATGTGTCGCTTTGCCAAATGTGACACCACATGGCTGAATGGCTGATGGCAGTGAGACCATACTACGGATTTAGTAACTGCTGTATAATATTTGGTTTTCGATTTTAGTCATCAAACTAATCCACCTATAACAAATTTTGAGCGGATGATCAGTTCTCGGGATCATTGTTTTTCATAATCTTTCGGTTGCCTCAGAATTTCCTATGGTATGACTCATTTCGAAAGCGATCACCTTATTTACATACAAGTTGCAATTTTAACCTCCTTCAACAATGGATAAATTTCTGCAACGACCACATCCCCACGATAAAAGCACGCAATTCCACATAGTCAGCGCATATTTTTTTATGCAACAATACCCTATAACTGGCAATTATTCTGAAGACTCGAAATTTGCAAGTACAGTTTCATCTTAAAATATTTGAGGCTTAGTGATGCAAATGTGTCCTTGTTGTAGTCTTCAGTCCTGAGACTGGTTTGATGCAGCTCTCCATGCTACTCTATCCTGTGCAACCTTCTTCATCTCCCAGTAACTACTGCAACCTATATCCTTCTGAATCTCCGTAGTATATTCATCTCTTGGTCTCCCTCTACGATTTTTGCCCTCCACGCTGCCCTCCAATACTAAATTGGTGATCCCTTGATGCCTCAGAACATGTCCTACCAACCGATCCCTCCTTCTAGTCAAGTTGTGCTACAAACTTCTCTTCTCCCCAATCCTATTCAATATCTCCTCATTAGTTATGTGATCTACCCATCTAATCTTCAGCATTCTTCTGTAGCACCACATTTCGAAAGCTTCTATTCTCTTCTTGGCCTAACTAGTTATCGTCCATGTTTCACTTCCATACATGGCTACACTCCATACAAATACTTTCAGAAAAGACTTCCTGACACTTAAATCTATACTCGATGTTAACAAATTTCTCTTCTTGAGAAACGATTTCCTTGCCATTGCCAGTCTACATTTTATATCCTCTCTACTTCGACCATCATCAGTTATTTTACTCCCTAAATAGCAAAACTCCTTTACTACTTTAAGTGTCTCATTTCCTAATCTAATTCCCTCAGCATCATCCGACTTAATTCGACTATATTCCATTATCCTCGTTTTGCTTTTGTTGATGTTCATCTTATATCCTCCTTTCAAGACACTGTCCATTCCGTTCAACTGCTCTTCCAAGTCCTTTGCTGTCTCCGACAGAACTACAATGTCATCGGCGAACCTCAACGTTTTTATTTCTTCTCCATGGATTTTAATACCTACTCCAAATTTTTGTTTCGTTTCCTTTACTGCTTGCTCAATATACAGATTGAATAACATCGGGAATAGACTACAACTCTATCTCATTCCCTTCCATACCACTGCTTCCCTTTCGTGTCCCTCGACTCTTATAACTGCCATTTGGTGTCTGTACAAATTGTAAATAGCCTTTCGCTCCCTGTATTTTACCCCTGACACCTTCAGAATTTGAAAGAGAGTATTCCAGTCAACGTTGTCGAAAGCTTGCTCTAAGTCTACTAATGCTAGAAACGTAGGTTTGCCTTTCCTTAATCTAGCTTCTAAGATAAGTCGTAAGGTTAGTATTTCCTCACGTGTTCCAATATTTCTACGGAATCCAAACTGATCTTCCCCTAGGTCGGCTTCTACTAGTTTTTCCATTCGTCTGTAAAGAATACGAGTTAGTATGTTGCAGCCTTGCCTTATTAAACTGATAGATCGGTAATTTTCTCATCTGTCAACACCTGCTCTCTTTGGAATTGGAATTATTATATTCTTCTTGAAGTCTGAGGGTATTTCGCCTGTCTCATATATCTTGCTCACCTGATGGTAGAGTTTTGGTAGTACTGGCTCTCCCAAGGCCGTCAGTAGTTCTAATGGAATATTGTCTACTCCCAGGGCCCTGTTTCGACTCAGGTCTTTCAGTGCTCTGTCAAACTATTCGCGCAATATCATACCTCCCATTTCATCTTTATTTACATCCTCTTCCGTTTCCACAATATTGTCCTCAAATACATACTTCTTCCATCTTTCTGCTTTCCCTTCTTTGCTTAGAACTGCGTTTCCATCTGAGCTCTTGATATTCATGCAAGTGGTTCTCTTTTCTCCAAAGGTCTCTTTAATTTTCCTGTAGGCAGTATATATCTTACCCCTAGTGCGATAAGCCTCTACATCCTTACATTTGTTCTCTAGCCATCACTGCTTAGTCATTTTGCACTTCCTATCTATCTCATCCTTCTTCCCATGAGCCACGGACCTTGCCGTTGGTGGGGAGGCTTGCGTGCCTCAACGATACAGATAGACGTACCGTAGGTGCAACCATAACGGAGGGGTATCTGTTGAGAGGCCAGACAAACGTGTGGTTCCTGAAGAGGGGCAGTAGCCTTTTCAGTAGTTGCAGGGGCAACAGTCTGGATGATTGACTGATCTGGCCTTGCAACATTGACCAAAATGGCCTTGCTGTTCTGGTACTGCGAACGGCTGAAAGCAAGGGGAAACTACAGCCGTAATTTTTCCCGAGGGCTTGCAGCTTTACTGTATGATTAAATGATGATGGCGTCCTCTTGGGTAAAATATTCCAGCCGTAAAATAGTCCCCCATTCGGATCTCCGGGTGGGGACTACTCAAGAGGACGTCGTTATCAGGAGAAAGAAAACTGGTGTCCTACGGATCGGAGCGTGGAATGTCAGATCCCTTAATCGGGCAGGTGGGTTAGAAAATTTAGAAAGGGAAATGGATCGCTTAAAGTTAGATATAGTGGGAATCAGTGAAGTTCGGTGGCAGGAGGAACAAGACTTTTGGTCAGGTGAATACAGGGTTATAAATGCAAAATCAAATAGGGGTAATGTAGGAGTCGGTTTAATAATGAATAAAAAAAATAGGAGTGCGGGTAAGCTACTACAAACAGCATAGTGAACGCATTAATGTGGCCAAGGTAGACACGAAGCCCACGCCTACTACAGCAGTACAAGTTTATATGCCAACTAGCTCTGCAGATGACGAAGAAATTGATGAAATGTATGATGAGATAAAAGAAGGTAGATGAAAATTTAATAGTCATGGGTGACTGGAATTCGTCAGTAGGAAAAGGGAGAGAAGGAAACGTAGTAGGTGAATATGGATTGGGGCTAAGAAATGAAAGAGGAAGCCGTCTGGTAGAATTTTGCCCATAGCATAACTTAATCGTAGGTAACACTTGGTTTAAGAATCATGAAAGATGGTTGTATACATGGAAGAACCCTGGAGATACTAAAAGGTATCAGATAGATTATATAATGGTAAGACTGAGATTTAGGAACCAGATTTTAAATTGTAAGACATTTCCAGGGGCAGATGTGGACTCTGACCACAATCTATTGGTTATGAACTGTAGATTAAAACTGAAGAAACTGCAAAAAGGTGGGAATTTAAGGAGATGGGACCTTGATAAACTGACTAACCCAGAGGCCAGAGGTTACAGAGAGTTTGAGGGAGAGCATAAGGGAACAATTGACAGGAATGGGGAAAGAAATACAGTAGAAGAAGAATGGGTAGCTTTGAGGGATGAAATAGTGAAGGCAGCAGAGGATAAAATAGGTAAAAAGACGAGGGCTAGTAGAAACCCTTGGGTAACAGAAGAAATATTGAATTGGATGATGAAAGGAGAAAATATAAAAATGCAGTAAATGAAGCAGGCAAAAAGGAATACAAACGTCTCAAAATGATATCGACAGGAAGTGCAAAATGGCTAAGCAGGGATGGCTAGAGGACAAATGTAAGGATGTAGAGGCTTATCTCACGAGGGGTAAGATAGATACTGCCTACAGGAAAATTAAAGAGACCTTTGGAGAAAGGAGAACCACTTGCATGAATATCAAGAGCTTTGATGGAAACCCAGTTCTAAGCAAAGAAGGGAAAGCGGAAAGGTGGAAGGAGTATTTAGATGGTCTATACAAGGGCGATGTACTTGAGGACAATATTATGGAAATGGAAGAGGATGTAGATGAAGATGAAATGGGAGATATAATTTTGCGTGAAGAGTTTGGCAGAGCACTGAAAGACCTAAGTCGAAACAGGGCCCCGGGAGTAGACAACATTCCATCAGAACTACTGTCAGCTTTGGGAGAGCCAGTCCTGATAAAACTCTACCATCTGGTGAGCAAGATGTATGAGACAGGCGAAATACCCTCAGACTTCAAGAAGAATATAGTAATCTCAATCCCAAAGAAAGCAGGTATCGACAGATGTGAAAATTACCGAAATATCAGTTTAATAAGTCACAGCTGCAAAATACTAACGCGAATTCTTTACAGACGAATGAAAAAACTGGTAGAAGCCGACGTCGGGGAAGATCAGTTTGGATTCCGTAGAAATGTTGGAACACGTGAGGCAATACTGACCTTACGACTTATCTTAGAAGAAAGATTAAGAAAAGGCAAACCTACGTTTCTAGCATTTGTAGACTTGGAGAAAGCTTTTGACAATGTTGATTGGAATACTCTCTTTCAAATTCTGAAGGTGGCAGGGGTAAAATACAGGGAGCGAAAGGCTATTTACAATTTGTACAGAAAGGAGATGGCAATCATACGAGTCGATGGGTATGAAAGGGAAGCAGTGGTTGGGAAGGGAGTGAGACACGGTTGTAGCCTATTCCCGATGTTATTCAATCTGTATATTGAGCAAGCAATAAAGGAAAAAAAGAAAAGTTCGGAGTAGGTATTAAAATGCATGGAGAAGAAATATAAACTTTGTGGTTCGCCGATGATATTGTAATTCTGTCAGAGACAGCAAAGGACTTGGAAGAGCAGTTGAACGGAATGGACAGTGTCTTGAAAGGAGGGTATAAGATGTACATCAACAAAAGCAAAACGAGGATAATGGAATGTAGTCGAATTAAGTCGGATGATGCTGAGGGAATTAGATTAGGAAATGAGACACTTAAAGTAGTAAAGGAGTTTTGCTATTTGGGGAGCAAAATAACTGATGATGGTCGAAGTAGAGAGGATATAAAATGTAGACTGGCATTGGCAAGGAAAGCGTTTCTCAAGAAGAAAAATTTGTTAACATCGAGTGTAGATTTAAATGTCAGGAAGTCTTTTCTGAAAGTATTTGTATGGAGTGTAGCCATGTATGGAAGTGAAACGTGGACGATAAATAGCTCAGACAAGAAGTGAATAGAAGCTTTCGAAATGTGGTGCTACAGAAGAATGCTGAAGATTAGATGGGTAGATCACATAACTAATGAGGAGGTATTGAATACAATTGGGGAGTAGAGTATTTTGTGGCACAACTTGACAAGAAGAAGGGATTGGTTGGTAGGACATGTTCTGAGGCATCAAGGGATCACAAATTTAGCATTGGAGGGCAGCGTGGAGGGTTAAAATCGTAGAGGGAGACCAAGAAATGAATACACTACGCAGATTCAGAAGGATGTAGGATGCAGTAGGTACTGGGAGATGAAGAAGCTTGCACAGGATAGAGTAGCATGGAGAGCTGCATCAAACCAGTCTCAGGACTGAAGACTACAACAAAAATCTATCTCAATTTTTAGACGTTTCCATTCCTTTTTGCCTGCTTCATTTACTGCATTTTTATATTTTCTCCTTTCATCAATTATCTTCAATATTTCTCGTGCTACCCAAGGATTTCTAGTAGCCCTCGTCTTTTTACCTACTTTATCCTCTGCTGTCTTCACTACTTCATCTTTCAAAACTACCCATTCTTCTTATACTGTATTTCTTTCCCCCATTCTTATGAATCTTCCCCAAATGCTCTCCCTGTAACTCTCTACAACCTCCGGTTTAGTCAGTTTATCCAGGTCCCATCTCCTCAAATTCCCACCTTTTTGCAATTTCTTAAGTTTTAATCTACAGTTCATAACCAATAGATTTTGGTCAGAGTCCACATCTGCCCCTGGAAATGTCTTGCAATTTAAAACCTGATTCCCGAATCTCTGTCTTTCCATTATATAATCTATCTGAGACCTTCCAGTATCTCCAGGCTGCTTCCATGTATACAACCTCCTTTTATGATTCTTGAACCAAGTGTTAACTATGATTAAGTTATGCTCTGTGCAAAATTCTACCAGGCGGCTTCCTCTTTAAATCCTTACTCCCATTCACCTACTACGTTTCCTTCTCTTCCTTTTCCTACTATGGAGTTCCAGTCACCCATGGCTCTTGAATTTTCGTCTTCCTTCACTATCTTAATAATTTCTTTTATTTCTTCAAAACGTGTAGTGCAGCAATACGTGCACTAAAGGATTATGTACCGGTATGTAATGTACACACTGTCACACACACACACCCACACCCACACACACACACACACACACACACACACACACACACACGCATACACACACGCACACGCACGCATGTCCATAATTTTATTCATAATTTTGCATTAATTAATTTAAAAAATCGTGCTTCGTGAGTGTAAGGTACCATTACCTCTATTTTCTGAGCAACAAATCACACGATTCATTCTTAACATTTCAGTTATCGTATTCATCTTCCCAAGAAAATACCCCAAAATGACGGCAGTGATTTACACATTTTGATACACTGTAATAATAAAGTTCTTTCTTAATGTTTTGAGCTTATTTTCAGTACAGCAGCAACGATTAGCAAACACAACAGTCTGTATTACACGGGCACGAGCGCTTGAGACTGACAAGGATATTGTCAATATTGCCTAAAAGCGGCTGAATAGTTCCGGGCAGCGTAATATATTTCAAAAGTTTTCAATGTTCTCGGTACGACTGCGCAATCTCTTTATCTCACACCTGCACGTTCAGTATTATTACGCATCAGGGAATATTGCCAGCATTATTGACCGTCTAGTGGGTACTTTACGTTATAGGTCGTAACGACCTGCATCTTTTTGCAGTCAAGTGGCACGATCCGTTGCTTCAGCAACCTACGGTAAACAGTCGTTATAAGAGAGGTCACGTCCGCCGCATGTTCTATATAAATTCTAAACGGGCACCCTAGCAGGACCTGATATATCAAAGTCACCACTCCAAATGCCCGTCAATCATAACGACACCAGAACGTTTGATATAGTTGACTTTGAACCATTAACTAATCTGACATAAGACCGAAAGTATTTAGTGTCTTTTCACCAGTAAGTTGCCAGGGTTTTGGTTTTGAATTCGATGAACGCTTTGTGCATAGGTGTCCTTAACCTTCTTTCGAGTTCATTCAGATTTTGTTGCTCGATAAAGGCTCGACTTCGTTTGAAGCTAATATGTCGTTCTGCTTATGTAATACCTTTCTAATATTGCTGTTGGACCCTGGTGACAGATACCTTCAGTGGCACCAAAGTATCTTTAGGAGAATAAGAGAAAGTTGGACACAGCAGAGACAAACTGCTAATAAAACTTAGCGATGTTTGAAACTTAACAAATAGGTACCACATCGCTTAGCAAATGTCTGTTCAAGTTCAACTGTCTGTTCAGAAATCGATCGGTCAACTATGACGCTGCTGCCTCCGCCCTCATCAGGAATGTACCGCAAAAAATGGAGATAAACAATTTCTCGTTTATTTCGTAACAATTCAACACAACAGTTCAGCTGACAGCAGTTAGATCTCTTCTCTAAGTATTATGTCCAACATTTCATAAACTACTTAACTGATTTCAGCCGAACTTGACAGACATATTATTACTATTTTGGAAGGAATACTGTAGAGGTAAAAATCGCCAACCTCTCACTGGGGTGGGGACAAGGGTGATAATCGGCTGATGGACAGAGAAGGGGGAAAGGGGGAGGTGGACAGAGAGGGTGGAATGTGGAGATGGGCAGACAGAGAAGGAGGAAGAGATGGAGATAGAAGGGTAGAAGGAGGTTGGTAGAGGGACAGAAGGAGGAGATGGGCTGAGAGATAGTAGGCGGATCTGAGAACGGCTAGGAAGAGATGAGAGAGGAGGTAAGAGGAAATGAACAAAAAAATGTCTCTGAGCACTATGGGATTTAACTTCTGAGGTCATCAGTCCTCTAGAACTTAGAACTACTTAAAGCTAACCAACCTAAGGACATCACACACATCCATGCCCGAAGCAGGATTCGAATCTGCGACCGTAGCGGTCACGCGGTTCTAGACTGTAGCGCCTAGAACCGCTCGGCCACCCCGGCCGGCGGAAATGAACAGAGAGAGGGTGGGTGAAGTAGGAGGCGGACAGAGAGAGGGGATAGGAGGACGTGAAGAGAGGGATAGGGGAGAGGAGGAGATGGACTGATAGAGAGGGGGCAGGAGGGGATGACGTAATAGGAGATATCTGGGCAATGACAGGTTTCTCAGTTAGTTCCTCTATACAAAATCAGGTTGCTGATGGCGTCAGTTATTTTGTCTCCAAGTTCGTTGTCATAACATAGTTGGTTTAAATTACATGACACACTGTTTCGACTCTGACATCTACAACAATAGCTCTTTTATGTTCACGAAGAGGTTTTAATTTTCAAATCTGAGTTAGATGTTCTCATATCTTAAACGGGCACCAAAACCGAATTACTCTTTTTGAAGCTTTACACGCTATTGCACTGACTGTCCTTGTAACAAGAAAAAGACGGCGACTGAAGCTCTAACTTCTGAAACGGATAAATGAGAGATCTTTTAAGATCCCCAGTCGTTCAAAGAAAGTTTTAGCATAACGCCACTGAAGTTTTGTTTCAGTTTATTGATAACACTTTAGAGATGAAATCTGTTGTTGGTAATTGTTTCCACTTGACGATTCTGCGATTCAAAGACCACAAATGTGTTGCTTTTGTCTCTAATTTCAACTTAAGTTTTTATAGCATTCAGGTATATTGTGGAATGAAACTGCAGCTGAGATCACAGAAAGATGGACATAGAAAGCCAGTCAAAAACTCATCTGTAACTACTTCATTTCATGTGATAGTTATGTACAAAAGCATTTTACTGAAAGTGACGTCCTATGAATTTATATTTAATATACGTTCTCTTGTGTTCCAGCACGGTAAGTAGGTTTGTGAAGCGACTGGTCGTGTTGAGCTCAATAGAGAGGGCATAAGTAACTGTAAGGCTGCCAGAGTGTGGAGTACCTCTCCAGTGTCACTCTTAACAGAAACCGAAAGAACGTGAGGGTGCAGGATACCAGCCGATATACACAGCAAGGAGTTTGTCGCGTGTTTGATCCTGGGGTGACCTAATGGCGTCTCATGTTGGATACTTAGAATGGCGGGAAATCAGCAATATTATTAATTTGTATCTACAGACATGACTAAGGACATCATTCGATAAGCAAATTTCGTGCAGGAAGCTCTGGTCCAAAAGCTAACACAACCTTAGGAATTATTATTGTTGTAGTGTATACCATTAGATACTTCTTATTTTTTGTGCAATTGTCCTTCATCAGAGCAGGGTCGGCATTGTTGTTAACAGATTTGATGTGCTTAATGTAAGGGGTAGCCGAATGCCAAAAATGTTCAAATGTGTGTGAATTCAGCGGTATAAGGCGCTGCAGTCATGGAGTGTGCGGCTGGCCCCGGCAGAGGTTCGAGTCCTCCCTCGGGCATGGGTGTGTGTGTGTTTGTCCTTAGGATAATTTAGGTTAAGTAGTGTATAAGCTTAGGGACTGATGACATTAGCAGTTAAGTCCCATAAGATTTCACACACATTTGAACATTTTGGTGTGAATTCCTAAGGGACAAAACTGCTGAGGTCATCGGTCCCTAGACTTACATACTACTTAAACTAACTTATGCTAAGAACCACACACACACCCATGCCCGAGGGAGGACTCGAACCTCTGGCGGGAGAGACCGCGCAGTCCGTCACACGGCGCCTCAAACGGCTCTGCCACTCCGTGCGGCGGCCGAATGCTCTTCCTGTCACCGCATAGATATCCCTCAGTACGTGTGTGTGTGTCCCAATTGTCTGCATGTCGTGTTATATATGTGAAAGTGCATGAAAGTCTTCTGAATGCTGGCTAATCGTGTAAGTGAGGCAAAAGGTCGGTACCAGCCTGGAATTCACCTAGTGAAACTTGGGAAACCAAGTAAAAACTACATCCAGGCCGGCCCTTGTCGTTAATCTGACGGACAGATTCGATCCAGGGCCGACGTACTTTCCAAGCCGCTCCTTAACGTGCATGGTGATCTCGGCTGGTTCGCAATTGTGTATCTTACCATAAATTTAATATCTTCGAAACAAGATTTAATTCAGAGTCAGCGTAGTGCCAATGGACCACTTGTGTCGAGTGCAGCTGAAAGATGAGGAGTAATCTGCAATAAAAGATAAACTTTTCGTCAACCCAAAGGTTGGTTTGAACGTGACTGTGTTTTACCAGGCGTGGCCCTATGGGAGATGCTATGCCGTGCCCTTCCTCTGACCTAAGAAATTACTTACCCAGCTAGGTACAGGAGGACCTAGAGTTTAATGTGTCCTCTGAAAGATGGTGCAGCTCGGCATTTTGCACATTAACAAACGTCGCCAAAGGTGACAGAATAAGTGATAGATAATAATCTTAGTGCTGACAGTGTGACCGACTACAGAGTAGCGATACTTGTGTTATCACGCAACGCTAGTTTATACTAGTCGCACACTGTACGGAAGCGCATCAGGCAACAGTTTCAGGATACAACAGGTTCTAAATACCTACATTCCTTTACTGTTTCAGTACGTTAACTGTAGTGATACTCCAGAGCATGAAGCATACCATCTAAACTTCTCCTTTCTGTGTAGTTTCGCTGATTTTACCCAAAGTATGAACTTCATTTTGTGCTTGCTACTTTATGTAAAAGTTTTCGTGAAGCATATAATCAGAAGAAATGACATAAAAACACATTAATACTACTTTATAATATCATCCACCGGCCATTATCATAATTTCGTATACACTTATATCTGCAGCTACAATATAGCATTTAATTATTGTATAACTCTACTGAAGTAAATGCAGTAATCTGTTTGAAGAAGGACTTTATCTAATGCCAAGTAAGGAAGTGACAATACTCCAAATACCATCTTAAATTCGATAACATGGCAACTGCACCTGCTTTAAAATGCAAGTTATTAGTGGTAATGAAAGGAGACACTAGAACCTGTTCAGTTCCGATCGTTGCACTGTGTTTAACAAATAATAGCTGTTACAGAATGACATGCTTTCCCTAATTAATAATAAATCTGACTTCATTGCTGATGCTCAGTTTCCTTCACTGTAACAAAGAGAATAAGCAAGACACGTGTATTAGTAACACAAAAATAAATATAACACTAAAAAAAGTTTTGTAATTTATACTAAATATTGACAATAATAAGCTAGTACATGTTGACATGTTGTCACAGTTTATTTCAGAATCATGTTATACAAACTGTCTTCGTAAAATTTAATAGAGCACAAATTGCAGTGTACAAAAAATAAAACACGACATAGAATTGTGTAGGATTTTTTACAACCCCATGTGGGAGCAAGTCGCACGCAAAATACGATGAGAATCTGTTTCCAGTGCAGATTTTGATTGCCGTCAGCTTCCAACAATATGTCTAATCTCCCGCTGTAACAACAATTACGACTATCAATTTTTATGAATAGATACTGTTCAAATGAGAGGGTATGAAACCTTACGACAACGAAACCGGTATGGATTTGCATATGCCACTTTGGAATAACTTAGTGAGACAACCTGGGGCCGCCAACCTTCACCTAAGAAATTCAAAACTAAAACTGTAGCCTGAGCAGATAAGTCGATGTTCATCATCTTTTTTGACGTCCGAGGTCCGATACTCATCGAATTCCTCGAACATGGAAACGTGTACTGCGAGAGGGACGTGTACTGCGAAACACTCCATAGACTATCCAGGTGTATCAAGAGCAAACGGTGTGGGCTGCTCACAGGTAGAGTGATTCTGCTTCACGATAATGCGGGTCCACATGTCTCCAATGTCGCACGAACTCTAATGGTCAAGTTCAAGGGGGAGCCGCCTGAGCATCTGCCCCACAGCCAGCACATATCGCCCTGAGACTTCCTTGTGTTCGGGCTGCAAAAACAAGATCGCAAAGGGTAGCTCTTCGACTCGGACGACGAACTGAATTACACAGCGGTGTAGGACTGGGTGCTGTCAGAGCCACAAGAATTCTGGGAACAGGGAGTCCTTCGGCTCGTGAAACAGTGGGATAGCTGTGCTCAGGCCTCTGGTGATTACTTTTGAATAAAGGCTTCAGTTACACCCACAGTGTTGTATCGTACCTTTTCTATTGAGCACCCCTCATATATAAGTGAAGTACAAATTTTATTTGGTTTCGTCGAACAGCTCTAGTTCGCTTACTTCTAGCATAGTTTCGTTACGGAAAGGATAATGCCCATAAGAATTAACGTGAGAATTGCTAATAAATCGTAACAGTTCTGATAATAACGTTTAAACCTCTCAATCTCATCTCCAAAACACCACTTCGCACTTTCCCTGTCGTGTGATCAGAATACAGTTCCTGTTAGTGCCTGTTAGATGGCTATATGAAACTAACAGCCACATTCCGAAAACTTTGCCCTGTAAGTTGATGATTTCGCAATGTCCGTCTTACCGTGAATGATTTCTACCAGAAAATGATACATATACTCTACATGTATTTTGCAGCTGTGACTTATTAAACTGATAGTTCGGTAATTTTCACATCTGTCAACACCTGCTTTCTTTGGGATTGGAATTATTATACTCTTCTTGAAGTCTGAGGATATTTCGCCTGTCTCATACATCGTGCTCACCAGATGGTAGAGTTTTGTCATGACTGGCTCTCCCGAGGCCATCAGTAGTTCTAATGGAATGTTGTCTACTCCCGGGGCCTTGTTTCGACTCAGGTCTTTCAGTGCTCTGTCAAACTCTTCACGCAGTATCTTATCTCCCATTTCGTCTTCATCTACATCCTCTTCCATTTCCATAATATTGTCCTCAAGTACATCGCCCTTGTATAAACCCTCTATATACTCCTTCCACCTTTCTGCCTTCCCTTCTTTGCTTAGAACTGGGTTGCCATCTGAGCTCTTGATATTCATACAAGTGGTTCTCTTCTCTCCAAAGGTCTCTTTAATTTTCCTGTAGGCAGTATCCATCTTACCCCTAGTGAGACAAGCCTCTACATCCTTACATTTGTCCTCTAGCCATCCCTGCTTAGCCATTTTGCACTTCCTGTCGATCTCATTTTTGAGACGTTTGTATTCCTTTTTGCCTGCTTCATTTACTGCATTTTTATATTTTCTCCTTTCATCAATTAAATTCAATATTTCATCTGTTACCCAAGGATTTCTATTAGCCCTCGTCTTTTTACCTACTTGATCGTCTGCTGCCTTGACTACTTCATCCCTCAGAGCTACCCATTCTTCTTCTACTGTATTTCTTTCCCCCATTCCTGTCAATTGTTCCCTTATGCTCTCCCTGACACTCTCTACAACCTCTGGTTCTTTCAGTTTATCCAGGTCCAATCTCCTTAAATTCCCACCTTTTTGCAGTTTCTTCAGTTTCAATCTGCAGTTCATAACCAATAGATTGTGGTCAGAATCCACATCTGCCCCAGGAAATGTCTTACAATTTAAAACCTGGTTCCTAAAACTCTGTCTTACCATTATATAATCTATCTGATACCTTTTAGTATCTCCAGGATTCTTCCATGTATACAACCTTCTTTTATGATTCTTGAACCAAGTGTTAGCTATGATTAAGTTATGCTCTGCGCAAAATTCTACAAGGCGGCTTCCTCTTTCATTCCTTCCCCCCAATCCATATTCACCTACTCTGTTTCCTTCTCTCCCTTTTCCTACTGACGAATTCCAGTCACCCATGACTATTAAATTTTCGTCTCCCTTCACTGGAAAACTGGTAGAAGCCGACCTCGGGGAAGATCAGTTTGGATTCCGTAGAAATGTTGGAACACGTGAGGCAATACTGACCTTACGACTTATCTTAGAAGAAAGATTAAGAAAAGGCAAACCTACGTTTCTAGCATTTGTAGACTTAGAGAAAGCTTTTGACAATGTTAACTGGAATACTCTCTTTCAAATTCTGAAGGTGGCAGGGGTAAAATACAGGGAGCGAAAGGCTATTTACAATTTGTACAGAAACCAGATGGCAGTTATAAGAGTCGAGGGGCATGAATGGGAAGCAGTGGTTGGGAAAGGAGTGAGACAGGGTTGTAGCCTCTCCCCGATGTTATTCAATCTGTATATTGAGCAAGCAGTAAAGGAAACAAAAGAAAAATTCGGAGTAGGTATTAAAATCCATGGAGAAGAAGTAAAAACTTTGAGGTTCGCCGATGACATTGTAATTCTGTCAGAGACAGCAAAGGACTTGGAAGAGCAGTTGAACGGAATGGACAGTGTCTTGAAAGGAGGATATAAGATGAACATCAACAAAAGCAAAACGAGGATAATGGAATGTAGTCAAATTAAGTCGAGTGATGTTGAGGGAATTATATTAGGAAATGAGACACTTAAAGTAGTAAAGGAGTTTTGCTATTTAGGGAGTAAAATAACTGATGATGGTCGAAGTAGAGAGGATATAAAATGTAGACTGGCAATGGCAAGGAAAGCGTTTCTCAAATAGAGAAATTTGTTAACATCGAGTATAGATTTAACTGTCAGGAAGTCGTTTCTGAAAGTATTTGTATGGAGTGTAGCCATGTATGGAAGTGAAACATGGACGATAACTAGTTTGGCCAAGAAGAGAATAGAAGCTTTCGAAATGTGGTGCTACAGAAGAATGCTGAAGATAAGGTGGGTAGATCACGTAACTAATGAGGAGGTATTGAATAGAATTGGGGAGAAGAGGAGTTTGTGGCACAACTTGACTAGAAGAAGGGATCGGTTGGTAGCACATGTTTTAAGGCATCAAGGGATCACAAATTTAGCATTGGAGGGCACCGTGGAGGGTAAAAATCGTAGAGGGAGACCAAGAGATGAATACACTAAGCAGATTCAGAAGGATGTAGGTTGCAGTAGGTACTGGGAGATGAAGAAGCTTGCACAGGATAGAGTAGCATGGAGAGCTGCATCAAACCAGTCTCAGGACTGAAGACCACAACAACAACAACTGTACATGTTCAAAAATTTAAGCACTGCTAAGTTTAATTAGAGCGACAGAAGGAGTGTCATCATACTAGTCGCTTCATGCTCCATGAAAAGTACCGACTCTGTAAAACGCAACGTTTTGTAGCACGAGTAGCAAAGCAAAAACGTGGGTGACAGCATTGAAGTATGACATGGAACTGTTCATTTGTAGTTTTTCGCGTTTAGTCTAAAATCAGTACCACTATCTCTTACTGTTTTAGGAATTTTCTAGGATTTTACAGTGTAAGGTACGTTCATTACAAAAATTTCATAATTAGTTTTAAAATTAGTTGGTAATAGTTGATGAGACCTGCATAATTATTAAATGAAGTCAATATGCTGGCTTGCGTACAGTTTACACTAAAAAAGTAAATGATATATGTTACTCTCACTCCATCGCATCCACAATGAGAGTTTCCTCAAACACGTGTTATCTCAATCATTTTTCTCCCTGCAGTCACTTGTCGGTTGCAGAGACTTTCCTGTCTGCGTGCCGGCCGCGGTGGTCTCGCGGTTCTAGGCGCGCAGTCCGGAACCGTGCGACTGCTACGGTCGCAGGTTCGAATCCTGCCTCGGGCATGGATGTGTGTGATGTCCTTAGGTTTGTTAGGTTTAAGTAGTTCTAAGTTCTAGGGGACTGATGACCACAGCAGTTGAGTCCCATAGTGCTCAGAGCCATTTTTTTTGAACCTGTCTGCGTTTCCTCTTATAGTCTTCGTTGTAATTATATAATGTCACTTGTCGTCTGGTACTTCGGCGGGTGTTTTATTCCTTTTTTTTCAGCATCGAGCTTCATCTCGTAGTCGTCTGTCATTGCCTAAGAATTTATCCCGACTATAACGTTCGTAGCTGTTGGTAAGACAGAGCCAAATGGCGTTTCTAATATCTGCCCATTGTTTCTGATGGACATACGCTCGTTTCTTGCCTCGCCACCTTTTCTAGACACCATGAAGCCCTACAAACGTGGTGATAATGTAGGTGATTGTTGCTGAGAAATAGTATGAACTTAATACTTTAATTAACTTTATAAAATGGACAGTTACAGCCGCAGAAATTCATGGTAAAATGAACTTGAGTAAAACTGCAAACAGCTGTTAGTTGATGATTTATTCACTCGAACGGTTTCGCTGCTGTTTTATTCTAATTCAGTTTATTGTAATGTACTCCGCACTGTCACATAATTATCTTGGAACGGTATGCGAAAACGCTGCTAATGTTTAAGGTAAGCAAACAATGTACACACTGTGACATGACGTGATAGCATCTCCAACAATATCTCGGAGGAAAAATTCCAGTGTGCTGAAAATGCTAACGAACACTGTTTTACGTTACAATGAATAGGGAACGTAGTAATCTTGTGCTCTTAGTGCGTACTTTGATGTTAATCCTGAATTTCTCCGGACATACCGAATACTCACTGTCGATCAGGGCTTGAAGCGAGACGAAGTTCACTACCAAGCCTGACAATTCATCTGATATTCTGCCTGAAGACGGATGCGAGATACTCGGATGAGATTTCTTGTTTGGTAACGAGGACTGGCTGCAACCATGGAATACAATGAATTATTCAGTAGACCGCGAGATCCTGGAGATTCACACTACAAAAAAATGGTTGAAATGGCTCTGAGCACTATGGGACTTAACATCCGAGGTCATCAGTCCTTAGAACTTAGAACTCCTTAAACCTAACTAACCTTAGGACATCACACACATCAATGCCCGAGGCAGGATTCGAACCTGCGACCGTAGCAGTCGCGCGGTTCCAGATCGTAGCGCCTAGAACCGCTCGGCCATCCCGGCCGGCCTGCACATCTCGGTGAGGGTCCTTTGTCCCATAGTGGATGGCATTCTTAGCGAAAGCATCGACAATTTTAGTGTCCCTGATAACACGATGTTTCTCGACGCGGCGATGTAGTCTTGCAATCCGATCTATAATACGATACATCAAGTAACCGATGGTAACATTGATAACGTGATGCCGTGTGAGCAACAGTGCTGACTTAGTATGTCACAATAATCTCTTCACTCCTGAGATTAAAAAAAAATGACAGGAAATTTTTCTTTTTATATTTTCCTGCAAAGTTATGAACAAACATGCCACAAATTAAATGAAATATTTTTTTGATGACTCGCTACAGCATAAATGGGGGTGCACATACAGTTATTGAATTATATATATAAATAAAACAAGAGTAAATTACTTACAAACTACGCCGTGCACACACTTTGTTAAACACGTAAACTTCACTACAGGTATTCGGATTTCGGTTATGACATGTTCTATATGCCTGCCATCATTGGCGATGATGTGGCGCAGACGAATAGCGAAATTCTGCATGACGCGCTCTAGTGTCGGAACATCGATGCTGTCGATGGCCTCCTGTTTTCAGCTCAGCAGTGGTTTCGGGGTTTTGCTGTACACTTTGTCTTCAGTATAGCCCCACGGAAAGGAGTGGCGTGTGTTCAGATCCACAGAATATGGCGGCCAATCGAGGCCCATGCAAGTGGCCTCTGGGTATCCCAGAACAAGAATGCGGTCGGCAAAATTTCCTTCAGGACATCAAACACTCTCCTACTTCGGTGGGGTCACTTTGGATAATGGGGATGAAATCATCTTCCAAAACCTTCACGTACGTTTGGTAGTCACCATGTGATTTGCAATGAAGGTTTTCGTTAATGCCTTAAAACAACTTCACGCGTGGAAGAAAATAGTAATCATAATATCTGGCAAGGAACAATTTGTGACTGCCAGTTAATAAGTCTTCATGGAATTTTTCATGATAAGCTTCAAAACAACTATTTTTCACAGTACCTAAGTACATTCAAGATTTTACACTCATGTCTTTTATCCTGGAATTGCAGCCACATTCCATAGAGCTTGAGGCATTCCTTGCCTTAAGAAATGTTGATATTTGCCCAACACTGTAAGACCTAACTTCTGAAAATGGTTGCAATGCAGTTCTCGGGGTTTTTATTCACATTTTGTATAATATCTCATCAGAACAATCTTCAGTCAAAAATTCGTTATCTTCCCAATCAGATAATTTGGTATTGCTATCATAAAGAAGAGATTCTAATTGCTCATCAGTTATTATTTCATACATTACTTTGCACTGTACAAAAGCGTTTATATAATTTCTCATATTTAATTTATTAAATTAAATTATTACAAATTAGCAATTATTATGTTAGCAGATTTTCATTATGAACTGACGTCCATGTACGAGGACTTTGAAAAATTAGGTTATTTCATAATAACAAACAAAACACAACAAATATGAATTACCTCTTTAACATCTAGACTATTTTGTGAACGTTAGATAAGAAACACAGATTCTCAGTCTAATATTTAGGGATGATAATTATTTACAAACGTTTTAGATTTGTAGAGGTAACTACAGGGTAAGTCAATTATTATCCGCGATTTAGTTATATTTTTGTTTATTTTGGTAGTACTGTCATTTTACGTTGATGACGCATGCTTTGTTTATTTGTTGTTATACCTTTGCAATTTTAAAGCTGGTAGGTTAGATTCGTTACTGCTGCCGTGCTATTAATCATGGCTTCTCCACTCTCAATTTGCACCAAAGAAGACCAACGTTCGTTGATCAGTTTTTTTGTGTTGGGAAGGCATATCAGTGGCCGAAATTCATCGAAGACTTACGGTACATTACGGGAACAGTGTTTTGCCACAACGGAGTATCTAGGAATGGATTGAAAAATTCCGAAATGGTCACACAAGTGTTGCGCACAATAAAGGAGACGGACAACCGTTTGCCACCACAGATGAAGAAACCATTGAGCGTTCACCTGAAATGCTTCTCTTCGACAGACGATTAACTAATGACGATGTGGCACATCCTCTGTAAATTAGTCATGGTTCTGCCTACGCAATCATCCACAACAGACTTGGGTTTCATAAAGTTTGTGAAATATGGGTCCCAAAACAACTCACACAGTTTCAAAAAACATTTGGATCGCTATGGTAACGAAGGGGCAACTTCTTAGACAGGATCATTACTGGTGACGAAACATGGATCCATCATTACGAGCCGGAGAGTAAACGGCAGAGTATGGAATGTAAACATCCAAATTCGCTGTGCAAGAAAAAGTTCGAGAGCCAACCGTCTGCAGGAAAACTGACACTTACGCTTTTTTGGGACGCGCAAGGTTCAGTACTGGAACACTATGGGGAAAGGAACACAACAATAAACAGTGTATGTTACAGTGAGATGCTTACTGCCAGGATAAAGCCTACAGTTCGAAGCAAACACCGAGGATTGCTGTCAAAAGGTGTTGTATTATTGCACAACAATGCAAGTCCGCATACTGCTGCGCAAACTGCTGAAACTCTCCAGAAACTCAAATTTGAAGTACTGGATCATCCACCATATAGTCCCGATCTTGCCCCTTCTATCACTTGTTTGGTCCACTCAAACACTCATTAAGGGGCCGTCGTTTTGCCTCGGACGAAGCAGTGAAAGAAGCGGTGCATTCCTGGCTCGCAGCTCAACAGAGAACCTTCTTTTACGAGAGCATCAGGAAGCTTGTACAGCGATGGACCAAGTGCGTTGAAATTCAAGGAGACTTAGTCAAAAAAGGATGTTCTTGTAAGTTTTCTATTTGATTGCAATAAAATTTTATAACTACTTTGCGGATAATAATTGACCTACCCCCGTATTTACTGTGTACCACCAGCTCTAAACTAACACACGAATCGTTCCTTGTAAGGTGGTGTGCACTGGTGTTAAAAATAAGAACTAGAAGGTCCACAATCGCAGGCCATCGGTCTATAAGCGGATAATACGGCTGTTTAAGGAGAAAAAAAAATCATGAACGAAAAGGAAAATGGTCGTATCTTTGTCTAAGTCGTTAACCTATTCAAGTCCAACTAATAGCGCAGTGGTCTCGGCTGTAAGTAGCGGCGATTGAAGCGAGGTTCTTGGAGGTGGTCAACGCGTCCTTGGCTGGAGTGGAATGGAACGTGCAGCACGCCACCTGCTTTGGCCGAACAGCAGCAGTCAACCTCAGCTGCCACCGGCGCAACAAATCATGGCAACAGCTGCGCACCGACGTGTGTAGACAGCCACTCCTGGGGGTGTAAGACACATCAGCATGGTGATTTTCTTGTAAAGTTGATATACTCTGCAATCCGGTCTGTAACTGCGGATACACCAATAATTGCTGGTATTATTGGCAGCATGAATTCGTTTGAATATTACAAATGTAAAAGTGAGAAAAAAGCACAAGACATCAAAGCTCGCCGATATGGGAAAACGTATTACACATCACCCTACTTCTCCAGACAGCTTTGTTGTCTGAAGAAACTCTCCCTTCACGGGCCCCATTTGTTCAGCTAAATTAAGTATGAGTCCTGACGAGGGAAAGACCTCAGACACCCCACTTGATCGAGTTATGTCTGGTAGGACGCTAGTGTAGTACCTAACATGAACCACTCTAATACGTAAGATAAATTTCCTAAACTATCGGCATGTTTTTGAGAAAATCATCCCTAAAGTTCACGAGACGCAATCGACTCATAATTGACGGTATCGATAGATAATTGATAATGGAATATTTTTCACCACCCTATAGGGTTCTGAGCACCGAGCGAAGTCGCGCAGTGGCTAGCACACTGGACTCGCATTCGGGAGGACGACGGTTCAATCCCGCGTCCGGCCATCCTGATTTAAGTTTTCCGTGATTTCCCTAAATCGCTCCAGGCAAATGCCGGGATGGTTCCTTTGAAAGGGCACGGCCGACTTCCTTCCTTCCCTGATCCGATGAGACCGATGACCTCGCTGTCTGTTCTCCTCCCCCAAACAACCCAACCCATCTTTGATGAGCTGAGGAGCTGGGTTCTAAAAACGCATATTTGTCGAAAAATAGAAAACTTTTACAACTGTTGCTTGTGTGAGCATTCGTAACACTGCCAGTAAAACAGTGATAGTGAAATGACTGAGCTTAAAATTTTAATTACTCACTAACACAAACTGTATGAGAAATTTATTTACATGCATTTTTATTATTTCTTATTGCCTTATCTACATTATGAACACTTCTATTGCCAGTAATTTCGGTACGGAGAAAAATGTCTATGGAAAAAGACGCAGAATGCACGTGAAAATCGATCACAGGTCGTCCTCTCCCTATTCAGGTACCTACATTGACAGGGGTTATTCTTATACGTACAACTGGCATCAGTTGCGCATTGGTGTCAGTTTTAATAATTTTGCACCATTTCGTGTATATTACTCATTCAGTTACGAACTCTGCCTTTAATATATTTTATTTTACTGTCGAGCCACTGTGATAGGTGCAGCTGTTTTTCAGAGAAGAGAGTGTTTAGAAGTGTTTCCTGCACGTAGAGTGCACATGCTATCACCAATCGTTAACGGGACAATGCGGCTTCTGTACAGTATTGTGTCTGCCGTTCCTAGATTAGTTTCAACGTTCGATTCTGGGGAAGATCTGAATACAGCTTTGACAACGCAACACATTTGGTGTTTTCCAGCTAACTTGTCAGGATATCAATTCAATTTATATTGGATAGACCAACAGGTATTTCAGTATTAGGTACACCGAGCACTTGAGAACACTAAAAAGTAATGGCTGCCATTCTACATTCGCAAAAGACCTTATGGATATGACATGGATACCAACAGAAACAAACGGTAGCCTAAAAATTCTAATGTGCAGCAACAGTTCCCCACAAAAGTTAATAACTGAGAAAATCTGCCAATTGCAGAAAGCCGTAGTTGAATGAAAAGCTATAATAATAAAATACACAGCCCTCTGCGATGTTACTCTAGTCTCTGTTCTACAAAAACTGCCAGACGACATTAACCCCAATTAGTTTATTACCAGTAACAAATTTTCGAAGTAAATGACTTCCTGCACTAAGTTCTCTGTGGTTGAAGATGGCAAATTGTGAATAAAAAACTATTATAAAGTAGTATACCGAAATCCAGAAAAATCACAGCATGTAGTAGCAAAGCATAGATAAAAAAACCTTGTCCAGTTACGAAATTGTAAATACTTCCCTAAAAATTCAAATTTTTACAGGTGCAGATACTAAATATAAATTTCATTTTATGTAATATAAAGATAACAAAGCAGAAAAAACTTGGTAATGCTGAAACTTCAACGAACCTGTCTGCCTGAAAGCAGAAAAGTACAGTTAGTGCAATGTCTTTATAGTCCGATGCAGACGCAATATATGCATTTCTGTTGGAACAGCCACTACTAATTATCTACAGCCTTATTAAATTATGAAATGTATTCACAGGCTGCGAATACTATATTACGCCAGCTGTACTTTTTACTACAGGCACCTGAAAATTTGCTCATGACGGGGACTCGAACCCGGATCCGCTAAATATCGGGAGCAGCCGTCTCAGCGACTTCAGCTATCCGAGCACACCATCCGCGTGATCCAAACTTCAACATGTCGTAATTAGTGAAGCGTGTATATTTGACAGTGTCTGTATAGTTAATGAAAATGCCCTTCAGATATACATTTTAATGTGTCTGTAGTTAACCATCCAGGTGAGGTAATATCGAATTCACAGTTTGAAAATACATTTCATAATTTAATAAGGTTGTAGGTCGTCAGCATTGTCTGTTTCTTTACGTGCCTGCGTTTCTGAAGTACATTTGCACCTAACTATACAGACACTGTCAAATAAAGGCACGGCATTACCTGTATTTCATGTCAAAACAAGGCAGACTGATGAGGAAAAGTTCTCTTCTTGCACGGCATTCACATGAACAGTGTGCAAACACCGTGGGACGCTGATACTTATGACATATCGAAGGATGATTCGGTCCTGGCTGCGTGTATAGATATTCGACGTGGTCAATACGGCATCTCTACATGAGCTTGAAATCCGGGCTCGAGCCCGGATCTGGCACAAATTTTCATGTGTCTGTAGTAAACTATACAGCTGATGTAATATCGTATTCGCAATCTGCGAATGCATCCCATAATCAGAAAGAAGGTTGTTTACACCAGTGGATTCCAAATGGTTCAAATGGCTCTGAGCACTATGGGACTTAACATCTGAGGTCATCATTCCCCTAGAACTTAGAACTACTTAAACCTAACTAACCTAAGGACATCACACACATCCATGCCCGAGGCAGGATTCGGACCTGCGACCGTAGCGGACGCGCGGTTCCAGACTGAAGCGCCTAGAACCGTTCGGACACACCGGCCGGCAAGTGGATCCCATACAAAAACATTTTTATTTGACAACGTCAGAATATACATGACATAAAATAGAAGTATGGGCTTACAATTATAAGTATTTCACACAGCACTAATTTTCTGAACAAAGGTCTACACTCTATAGCTTTTGAAACATGAAAATTGGGGACTCGCAGGACATTTCTTTAGTTTCCTCCAATGTTTGGAAAATGTGATCTTTCTGTTATTTTTTTACTTAGTGGAAGGTATTTCCCTGTCTATCTTGCCTTACTACATTTCCTTGGACTCACGAATATGACGAATTTCTTCTTGGTGGTAGCTGTGGCCACCATGTGGATTGGAGCCGTTAGCTAGCTGGGAGGTTTCTTGTAGCCGCTCAGATACATACACGTGGCCTAGCTCCTAGACAGATGGCTAAAAGATTTTTTACCATTTTCGAGAATTTGTGTTTCCGTCCTACATTATTCTCCACAGATCTGATTAAAATCTGGAAAATATATTTAAAAATATAAGTGGTTTTGATTGATTGTTCTGTGGAGAGTATCAGCACCACCTTGACCCTTCTCTTGCAGCCACACCTGAAGCAGCTATCGTGATACCCAAACATTGAAGTTATAGCACTTGGTGGTCGTCCGCAATCAGTAACTCCACCCAATGACCACATCTCTCTAGTACGCATAGGAGAACGGAAAACATATTGTGCAGTGCCTTTTTTATGGCAAGCATCTCAACATGGTTCAAGCGTCCATTACGAACAACTTTAATAATAATATTGCAAATTCTATAGCACTGTGGCACACGTAGATTCTGGGCAAGGGACCACGAGAGGACAACTATTCTCAGTGGCCTCTTGCTCTCTTCACTGATGAGTGCATAATTTTCACAGATACCGGACGCCTGACATCATTGTGAAGGGTACTTCGAGGCCTATGTAGTGTCGGGACAGGCTCAACGCTGTGATGGTAGGCTAATGTTTGAGGACGATAATGCACGAGCATATTGTAGCAAGGTGAGAAAATCTTCCTCCAAGAGGCAAAACTCAACGAAATGGAATGGAACGGACTCCAGTATCTTCTGACCTGAAACTTATTTATGTTGCTGTAGACTAGTTAAAATTGGCAGTGCGTCATGTATTGGACCATTTTCAGACCCCCAGGTGACTTCAGGAGAACTGCTGCCGACGAATGGGACACACATGTCCAGCAGGTTCTTGACCATCTGGTGGAGAGCATATCATATTTTTTGTTGTGGTCTTCAGTCCGAAGACTCGTTTGATACGGCTCCCCCGATAGTGTGTACTGTGGAATTATCTTCCTGGAAAATACAAGGGCAGCTCAGAAAGTAAGGTCTAATCGATTACGAAATGGAAACCACTGTGAAAATCTGTATTGGACGGCGTCTCTAGCATGACCATCGATCACATCACGTCGCCCTTTTCAATTATGATCGCACAGAGAGCGTTTAAAGAAGCCTGGAAAACGGTATGTCCCACCAAGTATAATTGCCTTTGAGGCATTTCGCCTAATTTCATACAGCCCACACAACTTAACTGTCATGACAATCCTCGGCCGGACACTGCAGGGGCAATGAGGTGACTCCTACAGTGTTTTCGATGGGAAGTGTTTCGTCACCCACCATACAGCCCAGACTTGGCTCCCTCAGAGTTCCCTCTCTGCTCACATGAACCGCTGGATATGAAGACAATAATCTGGAACAGACAACAAGCTGCAGTTCACTGTAGAGAATTGGTATCAAGCACAGGCATCTGCCTTCTGTGACCAGGTTATTGGAAAGTTGGTACAATGTTACGACAAATGTTTCAGTCAGAGCGGCAAATGTGTAGAAAAGTAGTTGAAAGGTGTAGCAAACTCTTGCAAGTAAATCACTTTTGATTTTCACTGTGATTTCCATTTCGCGATCAGTCAGACCGTACTTTCCGAACAGCCCTCGTACATACTGCAACCTATAACCATTTGAACTTGCTTATTGTATTCGTCAACTGGTCTCCGACTTTAAGTTTTAAATCCCCCCCCTCTCACTTCCATTACCTAACTGACGATTCCTTCATGTCTCAAGATTTGTTCTTTCGACTGAGCCTTTCTTTTGATCAAGATGGTCCATAAATTTCACTATTCCATAATTCTATTCAGGACCTCTTAATTAGTTATTGCATCAACTCGCCTAATCTTCAGCATTCTTCTCTAGTGCCACATTTCGAATTCTTCTGCTCTCTTCTTATCTGAACTGCTTATCGTCCATGTCCCATATCCACGTAAGGCTCCACTCCAGACAAATACCTCCGGAAAGGCTTCCAAACACCGGCCTGCCTGTTCTTTATTTTTTTAATTTTGTTTTTTAGAAAGGCTTCTGTTGCCATAGCTAGTCTCCAATTTTCGTCCGCAGTACTGCTGCCATCATCAGCTAGTTTATTGCCAAAACTTTTAGTATCTCATTTCCTAGTCTAATTTTCTCAGCATCCACTGATTTAATGCGGAAACACTTCGCTATGCTTCTTTTACTTTGCTGATGTTCAGCTGTAACTTATTTTCAAGAAACTTTCCAATCCATCCAACTATTCTTCCAAGCACATTACCCTCTCTGATAGAATTGCAGTGTCACTGGCAAACCTCCTGGCTTCCATTTCTTTTCACTGATCTTTAATCATCGTCCCAAATTACTCCTTCGAGCAACTTCAAGTCAGAGCGGCCATATATATGCATTTTCAATTTACTTATAAGATACAGTCAGATAACACTGTGAAAGAAGTACTTAATGCTGTGAAAAGTTGACTTTTACAGACCTTTGCTTGTCGCAAAATTTCCAAGTAGGAAGAAATTTGCTAGGAAAATGTTCTCTGCATTTGGATCTACTCATATTTATGAGCGAAGTTTTTCTTGTTTGGAGAACAAGAAGAGCAAATTTAGGGCCCTAGATGCTTTTTGACAGACATAAACTTGCAGACTGTGATGAGAACAAATGTTGAAAAGGGTAATAGCATACATTTGTCTTATTAAACTCATTCTAAAATAAATGTTCTTGCAGCCATAGATGACATGAAATTAGCAGAATAAATAAATTGATTAAAACTGCCACTGTTTAATTTAACAAATATTTTTTTGATTTTTATGAAACAATTTATAGCTTTTCTGAAATGCAACATTAGCTAGCCAATGCTTCTACAATGTGGCCCCCGATCCCAAACAGTTGTCCACTCTTGGCCTGACTATATTTCTATTAATCTTCTCTGATGTCAGCTTGCACCAGTTTCTCCACTCTTCTGTAAATAATTCGTAAGCAGTATTTTACAAACGTAACTCATTAAACCAATACTACGGTAGTATTCACACCTGTCAGCAACTACTTTCTTTGATATCGGAATTTTTATACCCATCTTGAAGTCAGAGGATATTTCACAGGGCACACCAGGCGAAATGGTTTTGTCTTAAAAATTCTGTGGAAGTGTCGTCTGCTGCAAGGCCCATGTTTCGACTCAAGTCTTTCAGTGAAGTGTCAAATTAATCTTGGTGTGTCGTATTTCCCATCTCATCATCATATAATTCCTCTTTCCTTTCTATAATATTATTTACTTTGTGTGGCCATTCGATAAATAACTTTCATATTTCGCTTTCTCTTTTTTGTTTTGGCCATCTGAGCTATCAATATTCATGAGCTGCCTCTCTATTCTGAATAGACCTCTTTATCTGCTGGCAAAAACTATCTTTTGCCTAGTTACGCATTCTCCTACAGCTGTGCATTTCTCCTCTAACCTAATTCACCTCAAGTTTATTTTACCCAAGAGGATGCCTCCAGCATTAAGCTATGCAACAGAGGTGCCCATCCCTGCGAAAACCAATTAGAGGCTGTAGTCGCGCCTTAAGCCATTCGCACTACCAGCACATGAAGGCTTTGTTTGCTAAACCCACAAGACCAGATAGGTCAGCCATGAAGAAGTTGCCCCTGAAACAACTGAAAAATCTGCTGCCCCTCTACAGGAGCCATGAGTTAATAAACGCCCTTCCATTACGGTTGCACCTATGGTACAGCTATCTGTATCGTTGATGCTCAGAAGTCACCTCACGTTGGCAAGGTCTACGATTAATGTGGGATTGCTAGGGTCTGGTCATCTATTTTATGCTATAGCGTTCCGAGGTGAATATACGAAAACCCTTGTCCAAATAAAGAGCCCTATATATCCCATAGTTAGATGTTTCTCTCCTAGGAAAGAGCAGTTTTGCTGTCCTTTCGCAACCATAGTTCTGGAGACTCAAGTAGTTTTCTTGGGTACCGTATTTAGCCCAAAGTAAAAAACAAGGCAGGCTACCAAAGGTGTCGATAAGTCGAGTTATTCATATGGAAGGTAAAGTAGAATGGTCTGGGACAGAGTCTTCTATTAGTAACGAAGACATCCTTGGTTCTGGGTTCGAACGCAGTCAGTTTTATATTTTTAATAAAAACCATCAGCAATGGCAGCCATTAACTTCTGGCATAAAACGTCACCCTCGCTCTGCCAACGACCGTATCAAAGAGAACGTAGGAGCAGGTATACGTTCGTGATCCTCTCTTGCCCTTGGGGTTAGAAACAACGGCGAAAAGGTGGAAGAATCAGCACTGATCGGCAGCATGAGGATGCAGAAGGCAGTAGGATCAACTGTATTAAAGACACATAATGTTTATCCATAGTAAATTTGGCCGGTAATTGGAAAATTACGAGTACCATATCTCCATTGGTAAAAGAATTCGGATTAGTCCCCCATTCGGATCTTCGGGAGGGCACTGCCGAGAGGGGGGTGATCATGAGGAAAAGATCGGATAACCAAAGAAGGAGCTTGAAATGTCAGAAGTTTGAACATGGCGGAAAAGCTAGAACATCAAAAAAGGAAAATTCAAAGGCTCCATCTAAATATAGTTGCGGTCAATGAAGCTAAATGAAAAGAAGATAAGGATTTTTGATCAGCCGAATATAGGGTAATATCAACAACAGCAGAAAATGATGTAACAGGAGTAGGGATGAACAAGTAAGTAGGGCAGATGTGAGCTTCTGTGAACAGATCAGTGATAGGGATGTTCTTATCAGATTCGACAGCAAACCAATGACGACAACGATTGTTCAGGTATACACACACGTTGCAAGCAGAGGATGAAGAAATAGAAAAAGAATATTGAAAGGGTAATTCAGTGTCTAAAGGGAGATGAGAATGTAATAGCAGTGGCAGATTGGAACGCGGTTGTAGGGGAAGGAACCGAAGAAACTGCTACGGTAGAATATGGTCTTGTCAGTAGGAATGAGAGAGGAGAAAGAATAATGGAGTTCTGCAGCAAATTTCAGATGGTAATAGCGAATATTTTGGTCAAGGTTTACAAAAGCAGAGTATTACTCGGAAAAAGTTCTGGAGACACGACAACGTAATTGATAGACACAGATTCCGAAATGAGTTATTGAATTTTAAGATACACACACAGACCACAATTTAGTAATGATGAAGTCTAGACTGAAGTTTAAGAGAACCGTCCGGAAGAACCAATGTGTAAGGAAGTTAGATATTGAAATAATGAGGAACGATGAGACACGTTTGAAATTTGCTAAAAAGGTGTATACTGCGATAAGGAATACCAGAGTAGGTAGGCCAGTTCAAGAAGGGTGTACATCCATGAAAATAGCAATTACAGCTGTCCGACAGACAAATAAAGTTACGAGCGAGGTAACGCCGAAGAAAACTTAGATAACAGAAGAATTACTTCCACTGAACGATGAACGAAGAAATTAACAATCGCTCCTGGAAACATAGGAATATAGCAACATAAATACCATAGGAAACACTGCAGAAAAGATGTGAAGAGCTCAAAAAACTAATGATCGTGGGAGGGACTGATTCAGTTCTTAGAAAAGTGAAAACAACCATCAGTATATTTAAAACAAGGCTGGCCACATTAAGACTGAAATTGGAATTCCACTGTTAAACGCAGGGGAGATAGTGAATAGGTGGAAAGAGTACACTGAACGGCTCTACGCGGGTGAGAACATGTCTGACGATGTGAAAGAAGAAGAAAGTGAGTCGATATTGAGACATAGGTAGAAAGTAAGGGAGCTCTAGAAGGCTTGAGATCAAACCAGCTAAAAGATTAGGTAACATCCCATCGAAGTTCGTAATATGATTGGGAGGGGGGGGGGGGAATGGCACCCGAATGATTGTTCAAGTTGCCGTGTAGAATCTGCGAACCAGGTGGCATCCCATACAATTTTAGGAAAAATATCATCCACACAAGTGCGAAAGCGTAGTCAGCTTAACAGATCATGCAGCCAAGTAGTTGACAAGAATAACGTACACGATAGTGCAAACGAAGATCAAGGATCTGTCAGATGACGATCACTGTGGCTTAAGGACTAAAATGGAGCAAGATACTCGAAATTTGAGAAAAACAGGGGTAAGCCACTGTGTCGTACATTGACGATCTGATGACTTGTACGTTGTAACGTTTAAGACTACTGGGAGCCATCAAGGGCACTCCAAGATAAGAAATCACACAGACAATGCATATAGCAGACAAAAGTGGTAACATTTAGGCGACCAGAGCTAAATAGTAACAGTAGAACTCTTTAAATTGCAGACACTCTTTGCAGCTGTCCCAGGGGGGAAGTTTCACTTCAGAGAATTAACTGGTATCTCCATCCATCACGCAGATGCTGTTGTGAGGCGTCACAGTAGACGATGGCAATAAGCTTGATACTTGCTTCTGAGAACTGCAACGTCAGTGGGTTTACACAGGTTAATGTTCTACTACAGCAGCTGCCACTCAGAAAAGGACTGGGGATGGGGCCAAGTGACATAAAACACTGCTGTTGCTGGCCATAATAGGAGTGACAACGATGTTTAACTTTTAGCTGAGCGCTGTTGCTACCAAACTTGGAGTTTGTTAATGTAAAGTACAGAAGCTTCCCTACCTACCAAGAAGCAGAAGGGGAGGAATCTACATGTGGTTGGCCAGAGGTGCCCAGGAAGTGCAGAGAAACTCATCAGATTCACCAAAGCTTATTAAACACCGGTGGATTGGTGGATTGACTATACGATGCAAAAATAGTGCGTCGCCAAAATTCTTTAAAAGCCTTTATTTTTGTAGTCAGAGAGTGTTCTAAGTCAGATCACTGGGGCAGCGACTCTGTGTCGCTCGTGGCCAACCTCAGTAAGCTTCGAAATGTCTGTCTCTCTCACTTTGAGTGCTGGTCCCAAATTTGTACTTAACATGCTGCTAGTGTTCGCTACTTCTGTTAGTGCTCACCCCAGTGGATTAAGTAGCTGATTGAGAATATCGAGAAGCCTAGCATCAAAACTGGTAATCAAGAAGTAGACCGAATTAAGGAATTCTGCTACCTTGGAACCAATGTAATTTATACAGGACGAGAAAAGGACATAAAAAGGAGAGTAAGCAGCATTGTATGGTTGTGAATCATTGACTGTGGATAAGCTGAACAGAAAAGAATCGATGTGTTAGAGATGTGTTGTTACAGAAGAATGTTGGACATTAGGTGGACTGATAAAATAAGGGCTGAGGAGGATCTCTGCAGAACCGATGAAGAAAGAAATGTATGGAAAACACTGACAGGAAGAAGGGACATGGTGACAGGATATGTGTTACGAAATCAGGGAATCACTGCCCTGGTACTTGATAAAGCTGCAGAGGGTGTGAAAGGTATGTGCTGAGATTCGATCAGGATAGAGCCAGTGAAAAATGTCGATAGTTCCCAACCGCAAGGTTGGACGAGTAGTACATCTTCGAGTAGTAAGATCTTAGACTGCTAACAGAGCTAGGTGTACGCGGTAAAAGTTTGAGTAGTGATGAGGAGATGCGCAGAGACAGCAGACGTGTTTCGAGTCGGAGCTAGATGCCTGCAGGAGGCAGCCAGGTCGTGACAGCATCAAAGTAAGAACTGGTGCTACGCACATAATAAGCTATATATTGAGCGAAACTCGGCACATACCTGGGGAAACTAGAAAGAATAATTAATAAAATAGGTTTTCTTTGATTAAATAATGTCTAAAAGCTAGATAGAAATCCCATTGTTGATGCAATAAGCGTTTTGTGAAACTTTCTCGTAAATCCATGCTATAGAAGTTTTTTTTTAGTTTTTCACATGTGCCTTACAAGTTTGAACAATAAATATTTTTTAGATAAAATTAGAGTTTCGTCTCATACCTTATGTCGTTCTCCGCATCCTGTGCTTGCATTGAACCAAAAGGTACATTAAAGTAAAGTTCCCATGAGTAAAGCTAATAATTTCATTTATCAGAGTAAAATAATCTATATGCCATTGCACAGTTGGCAAATTATTCAGATCAGGACAGAATTTTTATTAAGTAACAAACAGGGCCAAAATGAGTAAAGTTATCTAGAATGACAATTTTATGCCATTGCACTACGGCTGAGTTGAATATATGTTTTATTATCGGCTAAAGGGGAAGGTGTGCACGAGGTAAGTCCACAGGCGCAGTCAGATGCAGGTTGGTGACATTCATTTATTTTTACCACTAAAATTTCATGCAGTCAGATGTGTATTTTGAGAATTGATTTTCCAACAATATTTTCATGCAGTCAGATAAAGTTCAGTTCAGTTAAATACGCAGTCAGATGCAAGTTTTATTAAAGACTAAAGCAGTCACATGCAGTTCAGTCTAGTTTAAATAGAGAAATTTTTATTAACACTTTCAGGTGACAAATGTAGAGTAGGCCTCAGGCTGGAGTTCATCCAGCAACTAACTGAGGATGTAGGTTGCAACTGCTAATCTGAGATAAAAAGTTTGGCACAGGTCAGGAATTCATAATGGTCGGCATGAAACCAGTCAGAAACCTGATGACTCAGAAGTAAAGTAACAGTGTTCCTAGTGGTCTGCCATCTGGTCAATGATGATGAGGTAGGAGACGGCTGTGGCAATGGTGGAGGTGAGCAGTCTCTTGTCTATGGTAAGGAAGCCGGCGGCAGTGAAGGGCTGTGTGGGCAGGGCTGCCAACTGCTGTTGGAAGGCGCGCAGTTCGGATGGTACCGCGGTTGGGGCCAGGAGGGCAGCGGCGCGGGCCAGCACCACCTGCGTGCGTCGCGCCTCCCCAGCTGCCAGGTCGCACGACAGCGACAGCCCAACCAGCTGCAGCGCGTGGAGCACCAGCCACACGGCCGCCAGCGTGCTCGACCTGCAACACGACATGCCACCAAGCACTAAAATTAAGGCTTTCGGGATCAGTTGTCTAAGTTGCTGGTGAATCTTCTGGGCAGGACTCAGAGGAAGGAGTAACACCACTGAAAATGTCCACTGCAGCTGTGGACGAAGCATCAGAATACAAATACGCTTCATGGTTGACAGCTATGTAATCTAGAACTGAGTGTTACAAAAATGTTTTTGCTGTAGTACTCATAAATATACCCATCAATACATGAACCCATTGGTACACCAAACACCTGAAAATAAAAATTGAAAATACACTGCCTGACAAAAAAATGAAGCACCCATGAAGGGAGGAGGAAACGAAACGAATCTACACGCATTGAGGGGGTATGTGGGTTGGGTTGGGTTGTTTGGGGAAGGAGACCAGACAGCGAGGACATCGGTCTCATCGGATTAGGGAAGGACAGGGATGGAAGTCAGTGGTGCCATTTCAAAGGAACCATCCCGGCATTTGCCTGGAGCGATTTAGGAAAATCACGGAAACCCCAAATCAGGATGGCCGGACGCGGGATTGAACTGTCGTCCTCCCGAATGCGAGTCCAGTGTGCTAGCCACTGCGAGGGGGTATGTGATGTTACTTCAGTGATTACGAAATCGAGTCAAATTAAGAAAGAACTTGGCAGGACGATGCTATACCTCTGGCCTTGATGCATCACTGATTCGGTTGGGACGATGCCATAAAGCTATTACATCTTCTCCTTTTGGTATCCTGTTTATTGGCACTGGTACGGAGCTGATATCTGGACTAGTCCCACACATTGTCTGTAGCAGACAGACTGGGGCATCTTCTTGGCCACGGAGGTGCCTCATCATCACACAGAAACTTCAGAGGTATGTGCCATGTGTAGAAAAGCATTGTCCATTCGAAGACTGACAGCACAACCTGTCAGAGGAGAGCTAACATATGAAGACATACAATGTCCATGACGTCCACTTCTTCCGTCAGAGTTCCCTCAATCATGTGAAGTCACACTTGTTCGTTTCCCGCATCACGACGCAAGGAAAAGCACTGCTGTGCCTCTCCAAAACATTGGAAGAATGGCACATCCTCCCAGGTCTCCATAGATGGTCATTAGTGTTAATTCAGAGCTATGACTCACTGCTGAACACAATGAGACAGCATTCATTGGTAGTCCATATTTCCCAGTCACAGTGTTTCAAATGGCTCCAAGCACTATGGGACTTAACATCTGAGGTCATCAGTCCCCTAGACTTAGAACTACTTAAACCTAACCTACTTAATGACATCACACACAACCTTGCCCGAGGCAGGATTCGAACCTACGACTGTAGCAGCAACGCGGTACAGGACTGAAGCGCCTAGAACCGCTCGGCCACAGCGGTCGGCTGTTGTGGTGTTAACGGCAATCTCAGCATGAGACGTTAATGCCCCAGTATGCCTACTGCTAGTTTCTGACCAATTTGCAGGGAGGTAATTGCTTGTTCCCGGAAGGTAGGCGCAGATCTCAAGGGACTATGATGTTCACGGTGCATGCTATGACGATCCTCCCTCGTCATAGTCAGACGTGGTCGACTGGAGCCTTAACAATTAAACCTACCCTCACCTTCCTGTGAAGCCCAACATTGGGCGATTGTCACATGCGTATGCCCCCAAATCTGGATACTCAAAGATCCGACCCACAATGAATCCCCCTCAAGCTGTCAGATGCTGATTACTCTTTTTCACACAACTGTGCGTAATCTCGGCGCCCTTCACAGTGATCTCTCAACGGCTGCCACTGTTCACGCCATTTATGTACCTTATCCGGTTTAGTACCAATGCTAAACGTGAACAACGCTAATCCACAAGCTGAACGTTTTGTCTGTTACAGAAATTTCAAGTCTAAGCACTGGGGTACGCTTGAGAATTTTTTGCTCTAGCCCAGTTTGATGCTCTGAGATAGTACTCGCAGAAATGTTACACTAAGGGCGAATTTTTATTGAGGAGGAGGAGGAGGAGGAGGAGATTTAGTGTTTATCGTCCCGTCGACAACGAGGTCATTAGAGACGGAGCGCAAGCTCGGGTTAGGGATGGATGGGGAAGGAAATCGGCCGTGCCCTTTCAAAGGATCCATCCCGGCATTTGCCTGAAGCGATTTAGGGAAATCACGGAAAACCTAAATCAGGATGGCCGGAGACGGGATTGAACCGTCGTCCCCCCGAATGCGAGTCCAGTGTGCTAACCACTGCGCCACCTCGCTCGGTCGAATTTTTATTGATATTTGCTGTATGATAGTTCCTTACGATCACTTTCTGTAAGTGACTGAGATTCTTGCGAGAGCAGATTTCGGAGGCGTTTACACACAGCAGGGTGAAAGTACATGTGAGAGCTGAGAGATCAGTCTCTATGATTTTTCTGTCAGAGGTCTGTGCTTCAGGGAAGAGGTTACGATGAAAGAGCATCAGGCTGCAGCTGCACTTTTTGTACTTTTATTGGCAAACTAAAAAACGTAAACAACCGTGTTGTTGTTGGGTAACAGAGCGGTTTAGGCGGCGGGAAGATTTTGGAGCATGCGAGAATCTCATTGTAGAGCTTCTGACAGGAAGTCCACAACAATATCGTAATTTTAGGAGAATGACGCCGATGATGATGGAAGCAATACTCTTTGTAATCGATCCCAAAATTGCCAATGTAGATATTTTGTTTTTCAGTCATCAGTCTTACGACTGGTTTTCTGCAGACCGCCAACAATTCAAATACAGGCCACTTGACCTGCGTATAGACATTGTGTGTCTTTAATGTAGTGATTTCCATTGCCTTCTACATCCTTATGCCGTTGATCATTGCTGATTCTTCCGCCTTTTTTTCTTTCTCTTTGTTTTTTTTGTTTGTTCTACATAAGATACAATATTTCTGGAAAACGTAAATAAGTATACTTTTTCAAGATGACTTTTTTAACATAAATGGTCTAAAAATAATAGAGTTAAACTGGTTCTTTCAGTACACAACCATAAGTGGCCACATCCCTCTTCGTGGACGCGTTCCTGATCCATCCCGTAGAAACCTCGGGTTGGTTCTGGGCTCATCTTCACGTATCATGGTGGATCCTCTCCACTGTCCTGGCCCTTTCTTCTTCAGAATAATCTTATGTACTAATTATATTATCCTACCCGGTACATCCCCAAATGGGTGGGGTATTAAGCAAGGCGCTAGAGATATTAAACGCCCGCCAAACACATAGAGCATGCTCAAATTCTGCACCCATTATGGAAATATCTGTAACTTTACTGGAGAATGAGGGTATGCTGGGTATTGCAGCTTTGTGAAGTTTCTCCATCGAATGTAGATATTCGTATGGGAGGTCCCCTTTCTTCGTTATGAGACGAAACTTGACATCATTGGGATACGCATCTCAAGTGCGGTACATACTGTATTTTCTTGACACATGTTTTTAGCAAGCTTCTGAAGCAGTACCTGCGTGAATCTAAACAAATCTAGGAAGTGTAGCATGGTGGCACTCTTAGGAAACGAAATATAATGAAATGAAAGTGTCACTTTTCTAAACCCTATCATTCTCTCCCAATGTGACACAGAAGTTGCAAATTTGGCTGAAAACTGCCTACAGCCTTCTCCTTTAATTCTGCAAAAGCATGGTACCCTGAGGTGGCAGCCTGCGGAAAAAAAAGAAGAAGCCAGCGTTCAGAAGTTCGTGCGAAGATGATTGTAACAACAAACAGATGTAGGTTGCATAAATACATTACAAATGTGCAACATTCGACTGTTTTTACCATCAACATGTAATAAGGTTGCTGTACTAGTTTTTGTATTAGTGTGAAGTGTAAGGTGTGTCAATGACGTCACATTGGCACCACATTTTACCACAGTTTTGTGAAACGTTACCATGGACGTGTCACTCAGTGGTAAAGTCGTCACAACTGCCCTTACTAACACCTCACCAGTTATCTTGACACCATTGTGACAGAGATTAGGCCCACGAGGAGCAGTGTTGAAATCTCACGATTGTCTGACGGAAATACTTCGGACACATCGCCACTCTCTAAGGACAGTGCAGTGCTGCGACCCCAATGAACTTGGTCTCGCATCTCACCATTGTGGTATGTAGCGTGACTGCACTTTTTACTCTGGTATACAGGGAGTGCCACAGTAAAACTATTCGACGAAAGTGAGCATGATCTTAATCAGAGAACAGGTGTTCACGTTAGTGGACATTTTAAAAATATCCCTACACAGACACACCCATTCACTCATTCCTAGGCGCGATACGGAAGTACTATGGAAAGAGCAGATGCGCTTGACGTTCTCTGAGGCTACAGAAACTGCGATAGGGACGAGCTTAGTAGGAGAGGAATGGACATCTCTAAAAAGGGCAATCACAGAAGTTGGAAGGAATGAAACATATGTACAAAGAAGGTAACTGCGAAGAAACCATGGGTAATACAAGAAATACTCCAATTGGTCGATGAAAGAAGAAAGTACAAAAATGTTCAGGGAAATTCGGGAATACAGAAATACAAGTCACTTAGGAATGAAAATAACAGTAGGGGAGGGAAAGCTAAGCCGAAATGACTGCGGGAAAAATGTGATGCAATCGAAAAAGAAGGACTGGCAGTATACAGAAAAGTCAAAACTACCTTCGGTGAAATTAAATGAAGAGTGGTAGCATTAAACGTCCAATGGGAATTCCACTGTTAAATGCGAAGAAGAGACCGAATGGGTGGAAACAGTACATTTAAGGCGTCTATGAGGGGGAAGACTTCTCTGACGACATGATAGTTGAAGAAAGAGGAGTGTATATAGAAGAAATAGCAACAAAGCGACTATCCATGTGTATATTTGGGAAAAACACCATCCATACAATTCCGAAGATTGTAAGAGCCAACAAGTACGAGAATTATCACGCAGTCAGCTTAACAACTTATGCACCCAAGTTTCTGATAAGAATAAAATACAGAAGAATGGTAAGTAGAAGGTCTGTGGAGTGTCGATCAGTTTGGCTTTAGGAAAGGTCAAGAGGCAATTCTGACGTTGCGGTTGATAATGAAAGCAAGATTGAAGAAAAATCAAAACGCTCTTTTAGGATTCGTCGACCTGTAAAAAAGCGCTCGACAATATAAAGTGGTGTAAGAAGTTCGAAATTCCGAAAGAAATGGGAGGACGCTATAGGGAAAGGCGGCTGATATACTCGTACAACACGTACAAGAACCTAGAGGGAAAAATAAGAGTGGAAGACCAAGGACGAGGTACTCGGATTAAAAAGTATTTATGACAGGGATGTTGTCTTTCCCCTGTTCAGTATATACATCGAAGAAGCAATTAATGAAATAAAAAAATGGAATTAAGATTCAAGGTGAAAGGATATGATTCGATGATGACATTGTTATCGTCCATGAAAGTGGAGAAGAATTACAGAGCTGCTGATTGGAATAAGCAGTCTAATGAGCATAGAATATGGACTGAGAATAAATCGAAGAAGGACGAAAGCAACGGGAAGCAGCAGAAATGACAACAGTGGGAAACTTAACATCGTAATTGATCATCACAAAGTAGATGAAGTTAAGGTGTTCTGCTACATAGCCAGTAAAATAGCCCATGACGGGCGGAGCGAGCAAGACGTAAAAAGCAGACTAGCAATGGCCAAGAGGGCATTCTTTGGCAAGAGATACATGCTAGTATCAAACACAGGCCTCAATCTGAGAAAGAAATTTCTGGGAATGTACATTTGTAGCACAGCTTTATATGGCGGGGGTACATTGACTGTGGGAAAACATGAAAAGAAGAGAATCGAAGCATTTGAGATAGGGCGTTACAGAAAAATGTTGAAAAGTAGGTGGACCGATAAGGTATGTGATGAGGAGGTTGGCCAGAAAATCGGCGAGAAACGGAATATACGAAAAACGCTGATCAGAAAAAGAGACAGGATGGTAGATCATCTTTCACATCAGGGAATGACTTCCAAGGTACTGGAGGGAGCTGTAGAGGCTAAAAACTGTAGAGGAAGACAGAGATTGGAATACATCCAGCAAGTAGGCTGGAAGTGCTACTCTGAGGTGAAGAGGCAGGCACAGGAGAGGAATTCATGCCCAACCGCGTGAAAACAGTCAGAGGACAGATGACAAAAGAAAGAAAAAAAAAAACATATCCGGGGTAGGCAACACTTAGAGATCTCTGAGATTCAGCTTGCAGCTAGCAAGGGCTAGTGCAGTGGCATAGTGCCATTCAGCTGTTTTGTTTTGATGCAGTATCTAATGAGTTTCACGACAAAGCAAGTAACACATTTTAATTTTAATGTTTTGAATGAATTTTCAGTAGCATGTGACACAGTATCCACTACACACATGAAAAAAAGTTTTGCATCACCTCGGTTCCGAGAGTTCCGGAACCTGCATAGATAATTGGAGTAGAGAACAAACATAAACATCATTTCTGCCCTTTTTATTGCTCGTGAAAACCACACATTGCGTGTTGTACCACCATACAGCGAGAAGTTCATAGCCGGTAGTCCAGATTGCTCTACACACCGAAACCTCTAATACCAAGTAGCACGTCCTCTTGCATTAATGCATGCCTGTATTCGACATGACATACTATCCAAAAGTTCATGAAGGGAAGGCACGGTTTGTCCACATTGTCCCACTCGTCAATGGTGATTCGGCGTAGTGGTTGGTGGGTCACTTCGTCCATAAACAGCCCTTTTAAATCAATCCCGGGCGTGTTCGATACGGTTGATGTCTGGAGAAGATGCTGGCCACTCTAGTCGAGCCATGTGGTTATCCTGAAGGACGTTATTCACAAGATGTGTACGATAGGGGCGCGAATTGTCGTTCATGAAGAAGAATGCCTCGCCAGTATGCTGCCGATATGGTTGTACTATCATTCGGGGGATGGCATTCTCGTATCGTACAGCCGTTACGGTGCCTTCCATGACCACCATCGGCGTACGTCAGCCCCACATAATGCCACCCCAAAACAGCAGGGAACTTCCACCTTGCTGCACTCGCTGGACAGAGTGTCTAAGGCGTTCTGCCTGACCGGGTTGCCTCCAAACTCGTCTCCAACGATTGTCTGCTTGAAGGCATATGCGACATTCATCGGTGAAGAGAACGTGATGCCGATCATGAGCGGTCCGTTCGGCATGTTGTTGGGCCCATCTGTACCGCGCTGCATGGTGTCGTGGTTGCAAAGATGGACCTTGCCATGCACGCCGGGAGTGAAGTTAAGCATCATTCAGCCTATTGCGCATAGTTTGAGTTGTAACACGACGTCCTGTGGCTGTACGAAAAGCATTATTCAACATGGTGGTATTGGTGTTCCTAGCCATAATCCGTAGGCAGGGTCATCCACTTCAGTTACTACTTTCGGCGGGCTGAGCAACGCATGTCATGGACAGTTCCCGTCTCTGTATCTCCTCCACGCCCGAACAACATCACTTTGGTTCACTCCGAGACGCTTAGACACTTCCCATGTTGAGAGCCCTTCCTGGCACAAAGTAACAATGCGGACGCGATAGAACCGCGGTATTGACCCTCTAGGCATGGTTGAACTACAGACAACACCAGCCGTGTAACTTCTTCCTGGTGGAATGATTGGGCCACGTCGGTCTAGTAGGCGCTGCTCATGCATGGTTATTTACATCTTTGGGAGGGTTTAGTGACATCTCTGAACAGTCAAAGGGACTGTGTCTGTGATAGAATATCCACAGTCAACGTCTGTTTTCATGACTTCTGGGAACTGGGGTGATGCAAAACTTTTTTTTGATGTGTACATTAATAGCTGTCTGGCACCAGCGACTACAGCTGTGGATCAAGGAACAGATGCAGAACTGGCGGATATTGTTCCTAGTGTTTTCGGTGGAACATCCAATTCCCAACTGCTGCTGGTGGCCGAGAATTTATGCATGCATCCTAGACTTTGACCCATGAAATCCTACACATGGTAAATTGTGTTTTTATTGGCAGTCCATTCCATCACCAGGATGCCTGATGTATCGAGACGATCTCAAACGACCCAGATGACGTGAAGCTGAGCATTGTCTTGCACGACAGTGAAGCATGATACAAATGCTGCAGCTGACAGAATGTAGTATAGTCTCACTATCTCATCACATCAGCTCCGGGAACCCGATGATGGAGGTGGCATGACGACGAGGGGTGTTTTCCTGTGTAGCCTGATGCCTCGCAGTATCATGACAGATCCACGCCTGAACGTGATCGGTGGGGAAACGACATTGTGATGATTTCCCACTGCATATCTTGACGCCGAACATGATCCTGCCTTCACGGGGCTCCATGGAGAAGTGTGAATCGTCTGTCAAGAGCATCTGACAATGCTCCACATCAGACTGAACTTGCTGTCTGGCAAACTCCTGCCTGGTCACATTGTGTTCTCGTGTCTAGTTGACAATCTTCATTGATATGTACAGACGAATGTACAATTCTTGCAACTATCGCCAAATTGTCTGCATTGACAGTACTTGACCATTACCCGCAACATGGTGACTGGCTAGTGCCCATGTCATTGCAGTCACTCACAGAATGTGTGCCAGAGCAGCACGATCCTCTCATGGCGCAGTGCACGGCGAAGACCTTAACCAACACGTTGGGTGGTAACGTCTGTTTCTCAATGTCGTGGCAGCACCCTTCTTACTGCATTCTGTGAAATGCCTAGCACTATTACTATATTGCTGTGACCTGACTTCTCCACACAGAGCAAAGGCTTAGCAAACCTGAGCAAAAGTCAGTTGTCTCTATACCATAATTCTGTATAACCAACTTCCAGTTCCTCTGTGTGCAGATGATCCAGAGCTTGAGGTGCACATCGTTATTCACAGAATCCTTACCATTACCGGAAACAATGACGGCAACACAAGAGAGAAGTTCAGCACACAGTGAAAGAGCTGCAGAAAGATTTTATTGCGCTTCAAAACCAAACAGTTGAGTGGTGATACCCTCGTGCAGTAGTGTTTGCTGGCTGAATCAGACGTATTACAGTTGTATAAAGGGTTGCTTACCTCATCAGTGTCTAGGAATCTATGAAGTGCCCAAAAATGGTGCTGGGGATTTTGCCAAACTGGAGGTTCTTGACGTATCCTTTGCCAGTTTCTTGGGTTATGTTCGCCATGTCCTTGCTATTCTCGGTAAAGTCTCGTGTGTTCCACAGTTTATCCTACATGGCAAGCACCTCAGGGAGGTCAGCATTCGTTTGGTTGCTCTGGCTAGGGAAATCAGGTTTTCTGATCTGGGAAAGGGGGAATACTGCCTCACTCACTTTGGTCTCTGGGTATGCCTCAGTTATCACTACGTAGTATGACTTTGGTACATTGTGTCTCGCAGGTAATGGGGATCTTGGCCTATCACCTGAATTGCCAGGATGGTCAAAAAAACTCTGCATAAAGAACCCTAAAGGAATGTGCCGATGTTGTTGATGACTGTTGAGCTGGGACAGTCATTTGTGGGCGATCAGTGGAGATCCTCTCGTGCCTCAGTTGGGTAAGACTTACCCAAACAAGTGAGGTTCTGTGTGGGTGGACTATTTATTTCCCTAGCTCGTCATGGGAATACTATGTAGCCTCAAACGCTCGCTCCCGATGGTGTTTTACCGAGCGATATGGCACAGTGATTAGTACTGGACTTACATCCAGAAGGACAATGACTGAAATCTGCCCATCCAGATTTACGTTCTTCTGTGATTTCCCTAAATCGTTCCATGCAAATAAGAGGATGGTTCCTTTGAAAAGAGGAAGACTCAATTCTTTTCCATCCTTTAGTAAGCCAAGCTTTTGCTCCATATTTAATGGAGGACTGCCAGCTTGTCAAAATGTCTTTCTTGTGATTCGAAAAGAAAATGGTATGTTTGAGAAGAAACCAGTGTCACCATTCTATACACACAGATCTCGACTGTTTGGCTGCATTCCTAAAATCTATAACGTTCGAAAAATCTGAATCGTTTATGTTGACGTTTGATCCACGGGTTTTTGACAGAGTGTATTAAAGGTGTGCTTATAAGACTTAAAATCAAACATACTTCCCCAAACGCACGAGATGTTTCATATGGTAGAAACTGGGGCATACCTTATAGGCTATAAACCTCAAGTTGTGTGTAGTAATTGTGGGTGGCTACCCACTTTAAGAGATCTACATGTACCTCCCCTGAATTCTGTTTCAGTTGCTCAAGTCCACAGCCAGCGTGAAGAAAACAGAAAAGAAAACCCAGCAACTGAAGGTGAATAGTGCATACCATATACTAGAGCCAAAGAATGTATACAAAACTCTTCAACCCCCAAGTTTTCCAACATAGTTTGCTGCAGCACTCACGAAGAAACATGAAAATAAGTGCTTCCACACAGTCGTGACCTATGAGGAAGCAAATCTTTTCATGAAACTGTTGTTGTATCCACGCAGTGTTGAATAATAAGAAACGCTTCAGCCCCTGCCGAAGATACCACAATGACAAGGAAACAGCTGAGAAACCGTTCCCTTCTGCCTATACAGGTGTCATCAAATCTGAAAGAGAAGTCCAAGGTGAAGGGTCATGTCAAGAAGGCGGAATCGAAGGAAATGAGCACTAAGAAGCAGAAATACTCAGATCATGCACTTTGATGTCTGCTTAAATTAACGCTCAATATGTCCCCGTTATCCGTCTTCTGCACTGGGTTCTACAGGCAGAAGACAAAGATGGAGACACATACTTCATTGATAAATGGCTCCAGTGCTCCAGTGGAACATTATGGGTTTAGAAAACATGTGGAGAAGTTGAAACTGTTGGCACCACGGAGGCTCCAATGCCTGCATCTACAAGTAAAGCCTTCTGCAGTACCTTTGTTCAGGAGATACGGCCGCCGCTGGTAAAATGACCTCAGCGGAAACAAATGTAAAGGCAGAGTGTCCATCTTTGTGAAGAATACTTAGCACTTCATTCTGTCAGACTCCGAACAGTTATTCAGGTAGTCGCTATCAAACTATACAGTACATCCAACGTTACACTTTGTATTTTGTATTTGCCACCGAAAGAAGTTTTGGTTGGAGAGGCTTTTTCTGACCCAATTTCTAAACTTTTACGAGATCTTAATACATATAATGTGCTGAGAGGATCTGAATCGACGTACCCCAGGAGTCGAGTAGTCAGAAGCCTCAGTGTCAGAAGAGTTACGCCTTCTCAATTCTGATAGTAGCAAACAATGTACCAGCCTAACGGTGTCATTCTCCACCATAGCCCTTGCTTTCTGTTCTTCTGCTATTATAGATGTTCAGTGGGAAGTGGCCCATGACATCACGCATGTGACCAGCTTCCTCTCTGGATTTACCTCTCCGACAGAGCCGTCAATGGAAGGTAAGCACAAAGATATATGCTAGGGCAGAGGAAACTGGGCGTTGTACAATCAGTCAGCTGGTTTTGAACATCGAGATAGACTGCAGAACTGGGTGGATCACGTTAACAGCGTGATCTACCGTGCGGTTGGTACACATGTTCCACAGGCCTCAGGCCGACTTCAGAGTTAACATGTTCCGTGGTGGAACGACGAGTGTTGCTCCGCAATCAGAGTTAAACGCGTGACTTTGCGACGGTTCAAATACCAACCACGTGCTACGAAAGCAAAGGCACGAAGGACAACTAAAGGCCGGCCGCTGTGGCCGAGTGGTTCCAGTCACTTCAGTCCGGAAACGTGCTGCTGCTACGGTCGCAGGTTCGAATCCTGCCTCAGGCATGGATGTGTGTGATGTTCTTAGGTTAGTTAGGTTTAAGTAGTTCTAAGTGTAGGGGACTGATGACCCCAGATGTTAAGTCCCATAATGCTTTGAGCCATTTGAACCATTTTATTACATGTACGCAGGAGAAGAGTGTATTCAGATGATCCACGACACCCTTTTCTACTTACAGGGGCACGGGAAAGAGGTTTCATTTCGCTGGGTACCGGGCCACATAGCATATTAAGTAGCTAAGAATTCCTACTTGGAAAATTTCCGAATTTTCTGACCTTTACGTGCATTTACCTCTCTGTTGAAGCA
Source organism: Schistocerca nitens (assembly GCF_023898315.1). Classification (NCBI taxonomy): domain Eukaryota; kingdom Metazoa; phylum Arthropoda; class Insecta; order Orthoptera; family Acrididae; genus Schistocerca; species Schistocerca nitens. The sequence goes on from NC_064615.1 coordinate 733,016,762, forward strand.
CAGGATCAAGCGTTTGTAGGAGGAAGAGTGGATAGAGTTGAGCAACAACAAGATGTAGCCAGTGAAACGAACGACAAGGCCATGGCGGTCCTCCTTCTTGCCGCTGTGGTGTTAATAAGTACTGTTAACGCAGCTCCAGATTAGGTGCTGTCCTTCGATGCACGAATTCCTCCTACAGCAGGAGGATCCACTAGTACCCAGTGCTTGTCAAGTGCAGATATCTGTTGAGCGCCCAGTCCATACAACAACCACCACCTTCACTATTTTATCCCTGCATGTGTCAGTTTCACACCAGTCCACCCACCCCTCCCCATTCTTCTTCCTGTGTGAACGCCACAAGACGACACAAAAAGGAAGAGATGAAAAGCATAAACATCCTTCTCTGCTATGGAAATTTGGAAATTCGTGGTAAGACCCCATGGGACCAAACTTCTGAGGTCATCGGTGCCTAAGCTTACACATTACTTAATAAGACTTAAACTAACTTACGCTAAGGACAGCACACACTGTGCGGCTGGTCCCGGTGAAGGTTCGGGTCGTCCCTTGGGCATGGGTGTGTGTGTTTGTCCTCAGGATAATTTAGGTTAAGTAGTGTGTAAGCTTAGGGACTGATGACCTTAGCAATTAAGTCCCATAAGATTTCACACTAATTTGAACATTTTGAACATTTGACAGCACGCACACCCATGGCCGAGGGAGGACTCGAAACTCCCACGGGGGCTTCTCTGATGTGGACTATGTTCAAATATCGTCGAATGTTTTTGACGGGCTCTAGTGGTTCAGCATTGTATTCCAGAGTAAAAACTGATGTCATGCTCCGTTCCAGAGAGACGAGATGTGCGGTTACTTCGAGTGGGGTTGCAGCCCTGCGATGTCCACAGAGAAAGTCTGAATCGGCCAGAGGTGACAGAACGTCGATTTTTATCACATCGTACTGCAAACTGTCGTTTTCGACGAGAACATGAACTCTCCAAGGTACTGAGGTGGTTCCATTCACACCCTTTAACCTTTATAGAAGCGTTTTCGAGTATATTCCAAACAACAGTGCGTCCGAAATGTTTTCTTCAGGCACCCATAAAAAACTGCGTGGTTTCAACACACCATCAAGACAGTATGTGGGATATGGGTAATGGGAGGTATGACGACGTTCCCATGATGTGACACTACACGTTGACTTTAGGCAGAATTGTGGTGAAATGTGGTGCCATTGTGATATCGCAGATACGCTTCTCAACTCTGACATTTATTGGAACGTCGCCGATTTCGAAGGTGACGTCACATGGTACCGTGCTTTTGCATAATTATAGAGATAAATTGTCGTCTACTTCCGAAAATCCGCAGCGTAACCGCAGAAGATGACGCATGCTAGAAAATGAACTGTTAATTTTTTTGTGCAGTTTATTTCTCTGTGCTCTCAACTACAACACACCCGATCACACGGCAGACTGAACTCAGACAATTGCTACCTTGACGTTCGTGGAGTCATAACACGTACTCCGTTCACTGCCACCGCGTACCATCACGGTATAAATGTCCTGAAGATAGTCACACCATGACCGAAATCGGGAATCAGAGGAAATATATATATTTTTGTGATCGAGACAGTTTGTAGTCAATTTTAAAGTATTATGTTATCGTATAAGTTCACACTGTTTTACCATAAGTTTAATAAACACAACAGATACACATAACAGAGACTTCAATCATCATTAATATATTCTCCTTCACTATTTACAACAATCTGCATACGCTGGGGTAACTTTTCGATTCAGCGACTGTTGAAATCACATGGTTTTTAAGTGAAGAACTCGTCGAGCCTTGTTCGAGAACATTTTCAACCGGAAAGGCAGTTCCTTGAAGATTGTTCGATAGAGAGGGGAAAAGGTGAAAATCTGAGGACACAAGCCAATAATTTGGGTGTGGAATAACTTTCCAACCCAAATCCTGAATAGTGACTTAGTCTAGCAGAATACGGGCTGTGCATTATCGTAGAATTGCACCACTTCACGCAGTCTTTCTGGTCGTTGTTCTTTGATTGCGTTTGCAAGACGTTTCAGTTGTTGAGAATAAATGTCAACAGTGATGGTTACACCTCATGGAATCAATTTTTAGTAGACCACAACGTTGCTATTCAACCAGATGCATAACATTATCTTTTGTAGATGCTTGATGTTAACAAATTTCTCTTCTTCACAAACGGTTTTCTTGTCATTGCCAGTCTACATTTTATATCCTCTCTACTTCAGCCATTATCAGTTATTTTGCTACCCAATTAGGAAAACTCATCTACTATCTTAAGTGTGTCGTTTCCTAATCTTATTCTCTCAGCATAACCTGATTTAATTCGACTACATTCCATTAGCCTTGTTTTCCTTTTGTTGATGTTCGTCTTATAACCTCCTTTCAAGACCCTGTCTATTCTGTTCAACTGCTCTACATCTACATCTACATCCATACTCCGCAAGCCACCAGGCGGTGCTCTTCCAAGCCCTTTACTGTCTCTGAGAGCATTACAGTGTCATCGGCAAACCTGGAACTTTTTATTTCTTTTCCATGGACTTTAATTCTTATTCCAAACTTTTCTTTTGTTTCCTGTACTGCTTGCTCAATGTACACACTGAAAAACATTGTGGACAGGTTACAATCCTGTCTCACTCCCTTCTCAACCACTCTATCTCTTTCTTGCCTCTCGACCCTTATAAGTGCCGCCTGGTTTCTGCACAGTTTGTAAATAGCCTTTCACTCCCTATATGTTACCCCAATTACCCTCAGAATTTCGAAGAGAGTATTCCAGTCAGTACTGTCAAAAGCTCTCTCTGAGTCTACAAACGCTATAAACGTAAGTTAGCGTTTCCTTAACCTATCTTCTATGAGAAGTCGCAGGCTCGATATTGCCTCATGTGTCCAAAATTTCTCTAGAATCCAATCTGATCTTTCCCGAGGTCGACTTCTGCCACTCTTCCCATTCTTCTGTAAAGAATTCGTGGAAGTATTTTGCAACTGTGACTTATTAAACCAACAGTTCGGTCATATTAACACATGTCAACACCTGAGTTCTTTGGAACTGGAATTATTATATTCTTTTTGAAGTCTGAGGCTATTTCACTTGTTTCATACATCTTGCTCTCAAGATGGAAGTGTTTTGTCGTGGCTGGCTCTCACAAGGATATCAGTGGCTCTAACGGAATTTGCTCTGTCATATTCTTCTTTCGTCATATCCCATCTCATCTTCAACCATGTCTTCTTCCATTTGTGTAATACTGCTCTCAAGCATATCTCTGTTGTATAGACCCTCTATGTACTCCTTCCAGTTTCAGCTTTACTTTTTTTGCTTACGACTGGTTCTCCATTTGACTGTCAAATTCTTCTTTCGCCATGTCCCATCCCATCTTCAACCATGTCTTCTTCCATTTCTGTAATACTGCCCTCAAGTATATCTCTCTTGTATAGACCCTCTATGTACTCCTTCCGGTTTCAGCTTTACTTTCTTTGCTTACGACTGGTTCTCCATTTGAGCCCTTGATATTCATATAGCTGCTTCTTTTGTCTCCAAAGCCCTCCTTAATTTTCCTGTAGGCTGTATCTATCTTCCTCTAATCATTCCTGCTTAGCCTTATTGCACTTCCTGTCACTCTCATTTTTAGACGTTTGCATTCCCTTTCTGTTGCTTCATTAATCGCATTTTCATGTTTTCTCGTTTCATCAACTGAATTCAATATCTCCTATGTTACTTAATGATTTCTATTTGGTCTCGTCTTTTTACCTATTTGATACTTTGCTGCCTTTCCTATCTCTCAACTCTAGCCATTCTTCGTCTACTGTAGTCCTTTCCCCTGTTCTTGTCAGTTGCTGCCTGATGCTCCCTCTGAAACTCTCAACAACCTCTGGTTCTTTCAGTTTTCCCGCGTCCCATCTCCTTAATTTCCTATCTTTTTGCAATTTCTTCAGTCTTAATCGACAGTTCATATCTAATAAATTGTGGTCAGATTCCAAATCTGCCTCTGAAAATGTTTTACGTTCTAAAATCTACTTCCGAAATCTCTGCCTCACTATTGTATAACCAATCTGAAACCTTCCGGTGTCTCCAGGTCAGTTACATGTAGACAACCTTCTTTTATGTTTCTTAAACCAAACGTTATCGATGATTAAATTATGCTCTGTACTTATTTCTTTCATTCCTTTCCTTTAGTCCATAATGTAATATAATGCGCATACATAGGGGCAGAAATCCATTCCAGTACGATTATGCCATAGGTGGTAAATCATTGGAAGCGGTAACGACCGTAAAATACTTAGGAGTTACTATCCGGAGCGATCTGAAGTGGAATGATCACATAAAACAAATAGTGGGAAAAGCAGGCGCCAGGTTGAGATTCATAGGAAGAATTCTAAGAAAATGTGACTCATCGACGAAAGAAGTAGCTTACAAAACGCTTGTTCGTCCGATTCTTGAGTATTGCTCATCAGTATGGGACCCTTACCAGGTTGGATTAATAGAAGAGATAGACATGATCCAGCGAAAAGCAGCGCGATTCGTCATGGGGACATTTAGTCAGCGCGAGAGCGTTACGGAGATGCTGAACAAGCTCCAGTGGCGGACACTTCAAGAAAGGCGTTACGCAATACGGAGAGGTTTATTATCGAAATTACGAGAGAGCACATTCCGGGAAGAGATGGGCAACATATTACTACCGCCCACATATATCTCGCGTAATGATCACAACGAAAAGATCCGAGAAATTAGAGCAAATACGGAGACTTACAAGCAGTCGTTCTTCCCACGCACAATTCGTGAATGGAACAGGGAAGGGGGGATCAGATAGTGGTACAATAAGTACCCTCCGCCACACACCGTAAGGTGGCTCGCGGAGTATAGATGTAGATGTAGATGTAGATATTCGTTTATTATATTTCCTTCTCTTCCTTTTCATGCTATTGAATTCCAGACCCGTATCACAATCAAATTTTCGTTCCCTTAAGCATATGAATAATTTATTTTATCTCACGATACATTTCTTCAATCTCTTTTTCATCTGCGGAGCTAGCTGCATACAAACTTACATTACTGTGGTGGAGCTGGGCTTCGTGTCCATTCTGGCTATAATAATGCGTTCACTATGCTGTTCATTGCAGCGTATCCACATTCCTATTTTTTTATTAAACCTACAGCTCCAATACCATTATTTGATTCTGTATTTATAACATTGTATTCACGGGACCAGAAGTCATGTTCCTCCTACCACCGAACTTCACTAATCCCCACTATACGTTAACCTACCAATTTCCGTTTTAAAATTTTCTAACCAGTCTGCCCGATTAAGGGATCTGACATTCCACGTGCCGATGCGTGAAACGCCAGTTTTGTTTCTCCTGAGCCGGACGGTGTGGCCTGCGGTTCTAGGCACTTCAGTCTGGAACCGCGTGACCGCTACGGTAGCAGGTTCGAATCCTGCCTCGGACATGGATGTGTGTGATGTCCTTAGGTTAGTTAGGTTTAAGTAGTTCTAAGTTCTAGGGGACTGATGACATCAGATGTTAAGTCCCATAGTGCTCAGAGCCAGCCATTTTGTTTCTCCTGATGAAGACATCCGGAGATCCAAATGTGAGGCTATTTTACCTTTTGAGTATATTACCAAGGAGGATGAAGTCATCATTTAACCACACAGTACAGCTGCATACATTCGGGAAAAATTACGACTATAGTTTCCCCTTGCTTTCAGCCATTCGCAGTACCAGTTGCTTGACGTTACAAAGCCATATCAGTCGATCATCTACACTCCTGCCCCTGCAACTACTGAAAAGTCTGCTGCCCCTCTTCAGGAACCACATGTTTGTCTGACTTCTCAACAGATACTCCTCCGTTGTGTTACACGTATGGTACGGGATATCTGCATCGCCGAAGCACGCAATACTCCACACCAACGGCATGGTCCCTATTGCTAGGATTATGTTTCATGCGGACTCTGTAGAAAGCATGTTTCCTATCAATATAAGTACGGTGGGAACGCCCTCTGATCAAAGTATTTCCTTTTTGAGACATGTAAATTTCCCTTCAGCTACTATTTTTAAGTCTATAAGGTTAGAGTTTTAAAGCCTTATGAACACAGATAATGCTGACTTAGTTGGGCGAGGATACGAGACCAAACAGACCATTGCCTTGCGCAGAAAATATCCATGCATGCATCTCAAACTAAGTATTCACAGAGGCCATCACCATTTCTCGTCACCAGTAACGATACAGATTATGAATGGCCAGTGTTGTTCATGAGCCAATTGATAACGACCAAACAGAGATGCACATATGATCTCCTGTTGATTTTTTGTGATTTTGGCTTATAATATGCGCTACCTATGAACCCGATTTTTGGAACCTTCCTCATTGCATGAAGATGTTACACAATGGTGGAATGATCACAGTTCATCACATTTGCCAGTTATCAGTTACAATGACGTGTTTTATTGTGCGTCATTGTGTCTAAACAATCTTCATCAAACCCCATAGCTCTTCCAGAATGTGGAGACTAACTAATGTCAAAACGATCCTCCTCAGTAGGAAATACCATGCTCTGTCCAGTGGTACGAAAGTTCCGGCTTCCTCCGCTGCTGCCATCTCTCCAGTGAATTCAAACAGAAGAATATGTGAGGAATGCTTCGATTTCTACACATGTCACACCATTTTCTAACGTTCACAGGTCCACTCACTATATCCAAATGATAAAATGACAATATATAAACTCAAATAGCAACTGAAAGTCGATAAACAAACCCATAGCAACCAGAATACCAACATGCAAAAAAAGAAAGGAAAACGCTACGAACTTATGCAGCAACATAATATTTTAGCCAGCCAGCCGTTTTTCTCCACGAGAAATCTTCTCAGTAATTATTGTTATTGTTGCGATGTTTAACGAAATTGCAAATATCATCTGATTCTTCATCATTGTCTTCGAAAGTCAATGAAGTCATTCAGTAATGGTCCTAAACATACGTCTGAGAGATTGATCACTCTCCAAATTCCCTAATGCTAGAAACCTTAATTTCTCTCCTACAGCCTTGTGTGCTTCAACGACTTTTGTTTGTTGACAACGTGCTATACACTACACAGGGTTCGGGATAGAACGGAACATAACATAATTTATCTCATTTACTGTTTACAATTCCATCAACCCTTACAGGTAAGTCAATGATTAATCTCAAAATGACTTGAGGATAAATATTTGCATCCGTGATCTTTTGTTGAGTACATAAATTTTCATTGTTGGTCATAAATTTTCACGTCTACGTACAAATCAGTATTCTGTCCCATCCGTTGCTGAATGTGCAGTTGGGTGGGGGGGCATGTAGTGACAACTACATGGTAGAGAATTTGTGCATAGCATGATGTGTAATCTTCACTGTATCGATCTTCTGCGTCCTTTAACACTGAAAACGGGAGGGGTGGGGTGGGGCTTGAGGGGGTGGGGTCGGGGGGGGGGGGAATGGGTGACAATTTGTCCATAGCATGATGTGTAATGACGTAAATACTGCTTTCCTCTTTCGCATGTCTTTAAAAACCGCTTGACAGTTTCGTTTCTGTCAACCATCATTCAATAAACTTGTTTTATCAATATCCAAAAATTCGTATTATGTATGATTCAGACAGCCTCCATATAAAGTTGTAAATTCGTCGAATGTCATGTTTCTCCCTACGTGTGCTTGATAACTGTTTCAAATTCAAATTACCTTGCTTGCATCCGACAGTAAGTAAGACATGTACCCTCATAAGACGACCAAACCAGAGTATTTCCGCATTTAATCTTGATTTTCAACTGGAACATCATCAAATATAAACATTGTATTTGACTATACTCCTTCAGGCAGCAGGAGTCTTTTGTGTTAGTGCTAGACAGCATAGCCAATAATAGTTGCTATTTGCCTTGGAGTAATGTTTCCGAAAATACCTATACTTGCTTAAGCGAATTCCATCTTTATGCATTATCAAGGACATGAAAATATTCATCTTGCCACAGGTCGATGGACTTACAAATATTGTTCGTATATTGCGCGACAAGAGTGTTCCATTTTACTTCTGTTTTTCTCTCAGACCAGTTAGCTACTAGAAACTTACTGCGAAGAAGGTATTTCATTCATCTTCTCATGGTGGTGACCGTATGTTTACCATTGAAAAAATGGCATTTTATAGGGAAAAGGCATACACTTACATGTGTTGCACACATTTTTTTTATTTTACGAGTATAAAGTCTAATACATAACTGGGTGTATGTACATGCTCAAATGAGAATGCAGCTCTGTACCTACATCTAGGGTGCTACACTCATAGATGTTATCACATACTCATGTACGATGTGGATTGAGTTATGCTCTCTTCAATGGGATTTGGAATTTACTCTAATAGCTATGTTACATTGGTATATATATTTTCATAAAAGCTGCATAAACATGATTTCCAGCTTACCCTCTGGTCAAGTTAATTTTGATTGGTGTGATTAGCGTACATGAAATTATTAAATATCTGTTCCTACATACACTGATGAACCAAAACATTATGACCACCTGTTTAATAGCTTGTTTTTCCGTCGAAGGATTCTGTGTGTCAGGGATTCGACACTGTGTTCGTTGGTTTATGGAGACATGTGGCATTAGATGTGTAAGTACAGGTCATTCAGTCCACATAAATAACAGGATGCTCATCTGCGTATGCAGTGATGGCGCCCACTAGCGACTCACATGCATTCCATAGAATTTCCATCAGCTGATTTGGTCGCCGAGACATCAACGTGAGTTCCCTACAATGCTCCTCAAACCACTGTTGCCTCTGCCTCGGAGACACCGACAACTGTACTGCTGAAAGATGACATCAAGCACGAAGGGATGCAGGTGGTTCACAGCTGTCGGTTTGATTTCCATTACTACCACAGCTCGCATGCAAGAGTCGGAAAATGTCTACCATAGCATAATGCGGCTCCTACCAGCCTGTGCCTCTGGCTCGCTGCACATTTCGAGCCACCGTTCATTTCGATGACAGTGCTTGTGGAGACGACCATCGATCAAACGTAGCAAGGACGACATTACCAGAAGAGCCGACATATTTCCATTTATCGACGGTCGAATCCCGATGGTCCTATGCCCACTGCAATAGTAGTTGACGACGTCATTGGATCAACATGTGAATACATAGCGGTGATCTGCTGCGGAGCTCCATGTTCAGCAATGTACGATGAACGATGTCCTCCGAAACACTTGTGTGGGCACCAGCATTGTACTCTTTCGGCAGAGATGCCACAAATCACCGTCTGTCGTACTTCACAGATCAGACAAGCTTCAGAACCGCACGTTCTGTAAAGAGTCGTGGAAGTCCAATCATTTAGTGCCTAGTGATGGTTTCACTGTCCTAGTACTCTTTCTGTAGATGCTCACGACAGTAGCATGTGAAAATTCGACCAGCTTCGCCGTTTTCGAGATATTCGTTTACAGGCTCTGCGTAATAGTAATCTGTTCCTTGTCAAAGCAATTTATCTCACTGTGTTTCCCCATTTGCAGCCAAAATCTTTGTTAGGGTGATGCCTAGTCCATGTCGGCTCCACTTCGATATTTTTGTTACCGCATCATGTGACCGCAACACCATCAGGCGGCATTCAACATCGCGATGGGTAATGCTCATAATGTTTTGGCTTGTATGTGTATCTTTCCCATCAAAAAGTTTAATTGTTCATGGGAAGCTGCCCACACTGATTTTGTGATTGCCTAATAACACTATAGGAGCTGGAGTTCAAAACCCCACTGAGTGACCACACAATCGAACCCACTCTGTGGGAGATTCAAAACTGAATATTTTCAGAACTCATGGCTGAGCTGAATTAGAGAGCTGATATCATTTTAATACTAACATGTGTACTTTGGTTAGCATTTCAGCTGAATGGTGCACTAAAACTTATATCTGATACGGAGTCCTGCTGTAGTGGTAATGTGGTGGTGGTGATCTCAAGCACGACACACAAAAGTAATAAATGAGTTAAATCACTCATTTACTCATGCACTCCTCACACTCACATTCCTCACACTCCTCGCTCTCCTCACACACACAATCACACACTCAGTCACACACACACACACACACACACACACACACACACACACACACACACACATGGGGTGAGTCAGGAGGAAAGGTACATGCTTTGAGAGGTGATAGTACTAGTGATACTGAACAAAGAACTTCATATGGACGAATGCCCTAATCCGAATGCTTTCCGAGATAGAACACATTTAATATCACTTTTGTATGTTTTTCTTGAATAACTCAATACTGCACCCTCCAACGCAAATGTGTCGCAGTAAAAATTAAACAACATTAAATTTCCTACAAAAAAAATCCTATTAATTTTTTTTCTCTTTAGAAGTAATGGTTTTTGCGAAGAGAGCGCGAGATGTTGAAAAACTCGCTCAAAGGGCATGCACTGTAGCTTACGTAGGCCGGTTTGAGGTAGTTTCCCGACTTGACCGACCATAAGTGTCCAGTATCAAACTGTTCGTCTCTGCTTGCTATCTCAATATGATACCTCAAATTGGCATACAAAAACTGCGTAAGCTACAGCGCATGCGTGTCCAGCGAGGTTTTCAACATTCTCTTCGCACAAACCATTAGCGCTAGAGAAAAAATGCATAGGACCTTTTTTGTAGGAAATTTAATATAGTTTAATTTTGTTCTGCGACACGTTTTCGCTGGAGGGTGCGGTTTTCGAGTTAGTCAAGAAAAACTTACATAGTGATATTAAATGTGTTCTATCTCGGAAACCATTCGGAATAGGGCATTCGTCCACATGAAGTTTTTTGTTCAGATTCACTATCACCCCTAAAATCGTGTACCTTTCCTCCAGACTCACCATATATATATATATATATATATATATATATATATATATATATATATATATATATATATATATATATCTCGGGGCGGTTAGTAGACCCGCAACCGAGCGCCTCCCCAGGTGGCGGATAGGGGAATGCCTCCTAGATATAGGTGGTACCGAGGAAATGAAATACTCGGGGCGGACCAAAACTACTAGTAGCGTCTGTTCCCACAGTGGGCGGCTACAAAAGGCGTCTGCTCCACATGTCAGTGGCGGCCTCAACCAACCTCCTGATCTGGAAAGTCAGGTTGTAGTCGGCAGCATGCCATACATCCAACTACTAAACATCATGATGGTACAACGAGAAAAATCTCACTACCCCGGGCCCCAGTCAATAGACTGGGATCGTCGTGAGCATCGGATTCCGGGGGCTCACAGACATCATGAGAAGAATCGGAGCTTCTCAAACTCCCTCAAGACCAAACGCAAACACTACATCGGCACACTCAACGTGAACACACTGATGAAGACAGGAAAGATGAAACAACTGACAGACACTCTCGAAAAATTTCAAATCAAAATATGTGCACTGCAAGAAACACGATTCACAGACGAAGACCATTTCAACACGGAGAATTTCAGAATATACAAAGGAAAACCATCGAGACAACTGAAAAACCTAAGGCTTTTTGGCACAGGATTTGCAGTACACAGGTCCATCACGGACAGAATAATCGACTTCTCGTCACCAAACGAAAGAATCAGCACCATCACAGTGAAATCAGCCAATAAATCCTACACAATAATCAACGCACATGCACCGACTAATGACTACAACAGGAAAAATCCGGACGAAATTGATGACTTCTGGACGACAATGGAAGAAACTATCAGAAAAATTCCTGCACATAGAGTCAAAATAATACTGGGAGACTTCAACGCCAAACTCGGAAAAGAAAAGATGTACAGACATATCACAGGAAAACATACTCCACACAAGGACACCAACAAAAACGGAAAACATCTGATAGACTTTTGCAAAAGCCACGACCTCGCCATTATGTCAACAAAATTCAAGAAACCAACACGAAAACTTACCACATGGAAATTCCCCAGCGGAAAGCAAGAACTACAAATCGACCACGTAATAGTGCAGAAAGACTCACAAAAAGAAATTTTGAACATAGACACCCGTAAAGGCTACTTCGACTCAGACCACCACCTACTACAGATAAGGATTCGTCTTTTGCCCAAGAAAAAGCTCCAGAAGAACAAAATTGTTAGACCAGATCCAGAATACGTTACTTTAAACCAGACACAAATATTACACAAAATTAAAATGGAGAAAACGACAGACTGGACACAACTTTCACGAAGAATCCGAGAGGCCATGAAACTAGCACAAGCACCACGAACACGGAAACACCGTTGGTGGAACCACACATGTGACCAAGCTATTGACCAACGAATCAGTGCATGGAAAAAATTTAGTTGCCATAAATCCCAAGAGAATTGGATGAACTTCTTGAAAACACAGAAGCAATCAAGCAAAATCATTCGCAGTGAAAAACGACAGTATGACAAACGGCGACTGACAGAGATCGAATCGGACTTCATGAAGAACAATACAAGAAACTTCTACAGAACGTTCAGAGAAAATATGACTGGATATCAACCACCCAACTTGTGCTTCAGAAGACCGGATGGAACCCTAGAAACCAATACCAAAAACAATTGTGACATTCTGGCAAAGTACTTTGAAAAACTGCTCAACACGGACCCCCCCATGGAAGAAATGATGACAGAAACGAGCACATACAATCCAGATAGTGAACCTCCAACTCTAGAAGAAGTTAAAGAAATAATAAAGTCACTCAAGAATCGTAGAGCACCAGGAGAAGATGGCATCATCGCGGAAATCTGGAAGTTACAAGACCCAGAACTCACCAAAGACATCCACAGGATCTTGGAAGACATCTGGAAGACCATGAAAATTCCTGACGACTGGAAAACTGCCCTGATACACCCACTACACAAAAAAGGTGACAAGACTAACCCGAACAACTACAGAGGAATATCCCTATTACCGGTCACATACAAGATCCTCGCTAAAGCTTTACTGAACAGACTAGAATGCCAAACCGACCACTTGATTGGGGAATACCAAGCAGGCTTCCGTAAAGGGCGGTCTTGTGCGGAACAAATTTGGAACCTGAAAATGATTTTACAACACAAACAGAACCTGATCATTACCTTTGTTGACTTCAAAAAGGCGTACGACTCTATCGACCGGAAAACTCTCTTCAAAATTCTAGCAGAATACAAAGTAGACAACAAAACACGGGCTATCATAGAGCAAACTTTAACCAACACGACCTCCAAAGTAAAGTTCTGTGGGGAACTATCAGAGCCCTTTGAAATTCGCACAGGTGTCCGACAAGGCGATGGCCTCTCACCTCTCCTTTTCAATCTGGTGTTAGATAAGGTCATAAAAGAATGGGAAACATCGCAACAGGGGATAACCTTAGGAAACCTACAGATTAAATGCCTGGCTTTTGCAGACGATTTGGCGATTGTCACGAAAGGTATAAAGGAAACAAAAGACGCTATTGAAAAACTGCACGAAATCGCTGCCAAAACTGGACTACAGATCTCTTACGAAAAGACACAGTTTATGAGCACAAAGAAACTCTCATCTCTGAACACAAAGTATGGCATGATTTACAAAACGGCAAACTTCAAATACCTCGGTGAAACACTACAAATGAGTGGACATAACAGAGACTCAAACGAAGAAAGAAAGACTAAACTGGACAAGGCATACAAAGTAGTGTGGAATCATTACAACAAGAAGTCTATCTCACAAAAAGCCAAATTACGCCATTACGACACGGTGGTGCTCCCCGAGGCACTATATGCAGCAGAGACCACACTAATCCTAGGGCATACACGTATCAGACAATTAGAAAAAGTAGAACGGAAAATACTTAGGAAAATATTTGGCGCAACTAACAACAATGGAATATGGATCAAGAAACCTACAAAGGAACTGTACAAACATACGGAGACAATCACAGAAAAGATTAGAAAACGCAGACTACAATTCTATGGACACCTATACAGAATGCCATCACACAGGCTGACCAAACAGATCTTTGACTGGGTAACCACTAGGAACAACAAATGGGTGGCAGAGGTAGAAAACGACCTGAACCAGCTCAACATAACAGCAGACACAATAAACGACAGAATAAAGTTCAGAAACATCATTAAGAAAAGTAAACTACATGAGATACAATGCGACAAACGAACAGGCATAAAATGGACCGAAGAACGCAAGCAAGATCACAGCCAGAAGATGAAAGAAATATGGGCAACCAAAAAGGCAATCAAGATGAAGCCGAAGACACAAAGCCGACAAGAAGCATGGACAGAGGACCGGAAACAGAAACACAGCGAGCGAATGAGGGAAGTTTGGGCAGCAAGGAAGGCAGCAAAAGGAACTGGCCATGTAGTTTAGTCCAAATGCGCTCTTTAAGGGCAAAACACCAATAATAATATATATATATATATATATATATATATATATATATATATATTGTATGTATAAAATATTTCATGATGACGTGGAGGTAGTCTGTAAAAGATGTTAGGAGGCAGGTGGGAGTGATGAGTGAACTGCTGGCAGTGGCATTTTCCAGTCCAGTTGTCGGACCTTTGAAAGTTGTATAAAAGCTCTAGCTCTTTTAACTACTTAATTTGTACTAGTGAGAAATTAATCCCAGTATGGCAAATTAAAGAAAGGCTGTTAATCCTTACTGAGACTAACTTGACAGTATAGCTACTACCGTTTCTGTTGCTCCTGCAGGGCATTAAGTCACATAATTTGTCTCATTCGCTGCACATCGCTGAGTGGATACTGCAAGCGACTTTTCACACTTACGATGGATGCTCGAAGGACAGGCAAAAAGACCATCTCCTAGACAATAGTATTATACACAATCAGCCTTTAGAGGCTTCCGGCATTACTCACTACATCATTTATGTATATTGTGAAGAGTAATGGTCCTATTAATCTTCATAGATGTATGACTGCAGCTACTTTCACACGCGAAAATTTCTCTCCATTGAGAATGATAGTACAGCTGATACAAATGGTGTCTGTCAAGCGAATTAAAATTATATATGCAACAAATAAATATACATTGTCTATTAAAGCTGTAAAGGAGGAGGTGGCATAGCACAAACTACAAATAGGCGTGTAGTACACTATATATGCAAGCGGTTAGTGTTTCAACACAAACACACTAAGTTGGTAGGCGTAATGCCAACTACATTATGTAAAAATTTTGCAGCGAGTTTCTCATTCAGAAATCGTATTTCAGTATTGACTGTTCATGAAGAGATCGTGTAATGCCTAACATATGAAGAAGAAACATGTATTAGCATGTGTCAAAATCAAACACTTGCAGGATTGTGATTAATAATTCAGTGCTACAGCTCCTCTCATTGGGCGATGTACCAAGTCTTTCACTTGAGTATGGAATAGGTCAGCTGAGGAGGAGGGTACTTCATGTTGGATCTGAAGCGCCTCTCTCACCTCGTGGCCTAGTGGTAAAGAGGACTAACAAATTGTTTGCTAGTCCATGCCTTATTGTAGAGCCACATCAACTACCTTGAGTCACGAAACAGGCTTGTTTGCAGCAAGACAAACACACATGCAAACCGTGTGGTGTCAATGTATGGAGCATATCGTACTTTCAACACAACGATAATTATGACGTGCTACAGATACGTGCTCGCTGATAGTCAGCACATGGTGACAACAGTCGATACAGGAGTGGCACTACATCGTCTTTTGGTCTTTTGACACCAGTCCTGAATCAGCATGCGCCATCATGGTGGTTGTTTTCATATGTCGAGGCTTCAAGGAGATCGAAAAGTGCCAGACTGTGTTCTGCATCAGATGGGTAGCGTACCTGACGTGATGGTTGGGATTCCACTGGCTACACAGCACGATCGCTTCTACTTCATAGAATAGTAGTTTGAAATAACATATTTTGACTTCACCTTTCGACGAGATAATGCAGTACTGCATGTTAGACGTCTTGTGCTGATGCACCTCACGATAGAACGTTTTCGAACATTGAGATGGTCAGCATTTTTGCTAAATCTCTCACCACTTAAAACATCTGGCCATGGGTCACCGAGAGAGTGAATGTTGTCATTGGCCAACTACTACAAACAATGAATTCTGACATAAAGATGATGCAGCCAATTCTTGTGTACCCACATTTGTAATCAAAGCTCTGTTTAAAGCGATACCTGTGGGCCCAGCACTTAGCATAAGAATATGGGGTGACATTAGCTACCCAAAAGGATCACTTCTGGTTCGTATAGCCAGAAACTGGGAGAGCAGCATTTACATTTGCAACGTTTTACAGATGGTAGCCGTACCCTATCGCCGACTTCTACATGACGTTGTCTTTCAATAAATTAAGGTAAGATAGCATGTTACCTACACTGTCAGGACCTATCTCAATACAGAAGAGTGCCACGGCCAGCACGTATTCCAGAACTCTCAGCCATTGTATACAACTGGTCATGGTTGCCCAGAGACTAGAGGAAAACCACTGGCCACCCACTATGGAGGATTAACTGTGGAATATATCTAAAGTGACTTTGAATGACAATTTGTGATCATCCAAGCAAATTTCTACTTAATATGTGGCTTGGTTAGACACACTGTTTCTGCCTGATGTGGAAGCTGTATGTACTTAATTTCGCATTCTCTATACCCCCGAGATCATTTACAGTGCTTGGCGTGATGGTGTGGGGCTTCGTTGGTAAACTCCACGATCAGCTATAGCTCACATAGCCTGTAACTTGGACAGCAGTGTTACAATATTTACATTATAAGCCCAATGTCTATGACCCGTTGAGGAGACCTTTGTGCTATTAACAAGATCTCACAACCTCAGATGTTGATCATGCTACCATGATGTAAATTGATGCGAAGGCTTTTCATCTATTGACGTAGTTGGCATGTTCTTCAGATCTATCAACCATAGAAAGCATCTGGTCATGTGTTTCTGAAAGATCGGCACACCAGCTTCTACTGTGGTTTATGCACTCTGGGGCAATGTGGAAGCAGTATGGAATGGGACACTCATATGTCATCAGAGCTCCGTTAGATTTAATGCCCGGCTGTGTTAGACCCATTGTTGCTGCCAGATATAGCAGTTCTGTGTAGTGAATCTCACATCGCCGTGTATCCTCAAGTGACCAACGAACTGAATCACATCTTATTCCTGCTACACTGGTTAACTGGTGCTGAAATTTGAAGCGCTGCGGTATCACGCTGCCACTGGCACAAACCTGTTGAAGAGCACCTGCGACCCACTGGAAGGCCGGACAACGAACTGCACCACCAGCTCGTAGCCGCTGTAGACGGCGCCGAAGAAGGCGCCAGCCACCTCCAGCAGTGCTGTGATCCCCGTGTGTGCCTGCAGCATCTCCGCGGCCCTGTGCAGCGACAGATGCGCCATCCGAAGACGCCGCGTCGCCAGCTCCCAGTCCTCCCTCCCCTCACCCCATGCGAGCACCCGCCGGCCCTCAATCTCCTCCATCTGGGCCAGCACGCTGTTCCTTATGCGCTCGTTCAGAATTTTGTGCCTCACCCACAGTTCGAGGGCCAGACAGTTCAGGAGAGAAGACACACTCAACCCTAACAGCTTAAACGTGGAATACAGAATATGCTCCACAATTCTTAGATAGCCAGGGTACAAATGGAAATAACCCACCACTATCGCTGCAAAATACACTCCACTCAACAGAAAGACCGAGACTACAGTCAGGATCACGCTTAGCACTTTCCTACCTACTTAGCCACACTTAAGTATTTATCAGCATGTCTGAGTGCTTTCATAAACTCCTGTAGTTGTGCGTCTTTCTCAATGATAACTTTCCCATAGAGAAAGACCACTTTGACCTTTGAAATGTACTTCGCTAAATCATCTGTCACAAATGTGACTGTGAATTCTGGATAAACTGTACCTTGCACGTAGACCTTTGTCACAAATAAAATAACTGAGATTAGCAAACACAGGGATGGCCAACTTGTCATCAGGATCTTCTTCCTGGTGCTCGTATCTTTCGGAACATTCGTCGTACCGTACAACGGAAACAGCCCTATGATCTTCCATAGTTTGTACAGCGGTGTGATAGTTACATAGAATTTTGCATCTGTCATGAATTCTGTCGATATTCCAGACCTAAGTAATATATCCTTCAATTCGGACCTCTCCATCTCTGCCATCGTTCTGCGTATCCTATGCACTAGGACGGACCTCAAATGTGCTTTCAGATTTCCTCTTCCGTAGTTCGTAATCAAGTTAAGTAATATAACAAGCACTCTGTCGCAAACAAGTAATTCCAGAGTAACTTATGAATGAGGGTGGTAATGCATGGGAGTTAAAGAGAATTATTTAATTTAGTTAAGTGTTGAAAGACTACATAAAGTATGAACTCCTACCTTGTGCGATCGATTGCCTATGTTTTTCATTTAGTCACAACTACAGTTCGTCCTTTAGAACGTTTTCTGTAGTTGGCATTAATCGATGGACCGAAAAGCTTGTTTTCGTATTTTCAACAGAGTACGATGCATGTATATTTCACTAGCAAATTTATAACTGTTCTTCGGTGTACGAGCTTTCAGCTCTTTGCAACCAAAGGAAATAATTAGTTTTCAGTACTCTCATCTAAAATGCAATTCAAAAATTTACAAAGTATTGCATTTATGTAAAGCGGATTATCGACAATTACAATGAATGTCTAAAGTTTTAAAATAATGGAATCACTATGACATTTGGTATAACCGATAAAACTGCAGTACTGTTAGCTGTTGACTATTAATTGCGGGGTTAATTAGCCCTAATTATTAAAAGAACTGACTGCATCGCCATTACAGGAGGGCAGGGAGGGGGGGGGGAAAGGGGAGAGACAGTACTATAAAACACTAATTATTCTTAGTAGACTACACTACATTTTCAGTAGCGTTAGTACAGTAGAGAGCAGATTTACATATCTAAATTGCATAAAAACTTTCATTGAACAGAAAACAGAGCGCCTCTTGCTGATCGAAATTGTTACCAGGGTCCAACGGTAGAGGTGACAGGTTGTCGGCGTTTTTGTATTGCATGGGGAACAGACAGTGTACGACACGATGGTACAAATGGTTCAAATGGCTCTGAGCACTATGGGACTTAACATCTGAGGTCATCAGTCCCCTAGAACGTAGAACTACTTAAACCTAACTAACCTAAGGACATCACACACATCCATGCCCGAGCAGGATTCGAACCTGCGGCCATAGCGGTCGCGCGGTTCCAGACTGTATCGCCTAGAACCGCTCGGCCACTCCGGTCGGCGACACAATGGTACTACCTCTCTTATGGTTGTACTGCCGTACCGGGTCCTATCTAGTAATTCCTTCAGAGACCAGTAACCAGAATGAACTGGTTGTGACCATGAGCAAGTGGAACATGGTTCCACATAAGAAAACATGAGACTTCGTCATATCGTAAATAATAGCTACTGTCTTCTTTCCTATTCCGCTTCAGCTGAGCTGTACCGATTTTAGTCTTTTAGACTTGCTGGTTTGCTCTCTAAGGAGACTTGCGACAACACTGTGCCCGCTCTGAAATGCAAAGCATCTTGTAATGCCACAATTTCTATGGCCGGTAGAACTGATTAAATAAAGAATAATTAGAGGAATAAAAACATAGGAATCGTTTGAGAAAAAAACAGCGTGTGAAATAAAGTCTATTAAACATTGCTTAATTCTTGTTTTTAATTTCATGTGATGTGCGAGATGTTAAATAGCTAGTACCTATACGAAGGTATGGTACTTTTTGCTTCATATTTACTGATCATAATTACATTACATTAAGAAAATAAAAATTTTTCACAACATGGCATTTTTTGTTAAAAATTTATTGTTGTGTAGCCTGTACTTTAACATGACATTTCGTTAGGAAATGCCGTGGTATACTCTTAAGCTGTTCGAGTAAAGGAAGATACTCAGATGACTATACAGAGAAAAACTATTATTTTAAGTTAATCAAGCTAAAGTGGGGCAAAACACTGCCGCTAGGCTTCTATTTATGCAGAGGCAAGGATACAGTCAAGAGTTGCTCGTCCCATACGCATGACTGGTGAACAGACGTCGTCCCAACTGCTGGTTGAAGGTGTTATTGTGGACCGTCAAGGAATAACTGAAGGAACTGCATTAGCAATGAACTTTGTGCGAAATTTAATACTCGTATATTGGAATTACTCTATTACATAAGGACCAGGAAGAAGGATGAGCCTGGCGCCCATTGTAGAGTACATTGTATTAATGGTTCATTTGACAATATATGGTTGAAACGGTCGATCACTGTTTTTGAATTATTTGCGTTGTTTGAGGAGAGATGAGTACTTTTTACAGCTAATTCACACGATCTTCAGGGAAGAGGAACCGAGCACGGTGAAGTAGATTTTTAGCTGGAACTGAATAGCAGGAACACCTCTACAAGATAAGTTTCAAGGTGACCTTAGTATCAAGGAGATACACACATCAAAATAAGTTTTGCATGACCTCGGTTCCGAGATTTGTGGAACCTGTACAGAAAATTAGAACTGAGATCAACGTAAACATCATTTCAGCCCTTTTTATTGCTCACGAAAACGACACACTGCATGTTGTTCCACCGTACAGCGAGACCTTCAGAGGTGGTGACCCAGATTGCTATACACACCGGTACCTGTTGGTCCAGATTGTCTCACTCCCCAACTGCTATTCCGCGTAAAGACCTCAGAGTGGTTAGTGGGTCACGTCGTCCATAAACATCCCTTTCCAATCTATCCCAGGCATGTTCGATAGGGTTGATGTCTGGAGAACATGTTGGCCACTCTAGTCGAGTTATGTCGTTCTCCTGAAGGAAGTCATTTACAAGATCTGCACGATGGAGGCGCGAATTGTGGTTCATGAAGACGAATGCCTCGCCAAAACGCTGTCGATATGGTTGCACTATCGATAGGAAGATGGTATTCACGTATCGTACAGCCGTTACGGCGTCTTCCATAACCACCAGTGGCGTATGTCAACCCCACATAATGCCACTCCAAACCAGCAGGGAACCTTCACCTCCCTGCACTCGCTGGACAGTGTGTCTAAGGCATTCAGCCTGACCTGATGGCTTGCAAACACGTCTCATACGATTGACTGGTTGAAGGCATAAGCGACACTCATCGGCGAAGAG
The DNA here is from genome assembly GCF_023898315.1 of Schistocerca nitens. NCBI lineage: Eukaryota > Metazoa > Arthropoda > Insecta > Orthoptera > Acrididae > Schistocerca > Schistocerca nitens. The sequence continues at coordinate 733,037,919 of NC_064615.1, forward strand.
AACGTGATGCCAATCCTGAGCGTTCCCTTCTGTACAGCGCTGCATGGTGTCCTGGTTGTAAAAATGGACCTCGCCATGGACGTTGGAGTCAAGTCGCTCATCATGCAGCCTATGGCACACAGTTTGAGCCATAACACGACATCCTGTGATTGCTCGACACCTGGACACTTCCCTTGTTGAGAGCCCTTCCTGGCACAAAGTAATAATGCGGAAGCGATCGAACCGCGGTTTGATCGTCTGGGCATGGTTGACCTACAGACAACACGAGCCATGTACCTCCTTCCTGGTGGAATGACTGGAACTGCTCCGCTGTCTGACCCCTCCATCTAAAAGGCTCTGCTCATGCATGGTTGGTTACATCGTTGGGCGGGTTTAGTGACATCTCTGAACAGTTAAAGTGACTGTGTCTGTGATACACTATCCACAGTCAACATCTATCTTCATGTGTTCTGGGAACCGAGGTGACTTTTTTATGTGTGTATTAGCATATAAATCGAACCTAAAAAAGTGTTGCGCTATTCCGAGAGAGCATATGTAACTGGTAGGTTTGACGTGTCCCTGTGAGCACTAGGTACAAGATAAACAAACCTCTTAATTTACTAAGTCAAAATCTATGATTTAGTATTATTCTACATAGGGATTTAGTATTATTCTACATAGGGTATCTCATACATATATTCTCTGATTTCCATTGCTGCAGTTTTTGTTAGGTGTTGACAACAAATGAAAGGGAATTATTAGAAATGTCCTTGCATTTTAGATTGACGTTATTTATAAGCTTTTCCTTACTAACTTCTGTTTTCCTTCCATTACACCTTGATATAGTTGTTGGAATACTTTTAGTCTAATGAGGTGTTATTCCTGCTCGCAACATTATTATCAGTTTTGAGGATTCCCTGCGTAAGTCATCTAAATGAAATGATGCAGGCTTCCACTTCTACGTTCCTCATTTTGTTAGCACATTCTATATGCTTCCTCTCATAGTACAATCAATAGTTATGGTGTTCTACAACAATCTTTCCGCCATAATAGCACCTCTTCCCTCCAAGTATCTTACTCCTAAAGTTATTCAAATGATCCTATGTTAATATTGTAACAGAGCAGCTTTCACATTAAAACTCATTTTCAGTTTATTCCCAAGATTATTGGTAATCAGCAACAAAATATAATGGTGGTAACGGAATAATAATAATAATAATAATAATAATAATAATAACCCCCGTGGAGGCCCGGGAAAAGAATAGGCCTCCGGTATGTTCTGCCAGTCGTAAAAGGCGACGAAAAGAACAAACCACTAATAGGGCTAACCCCCCTTTTAGTGTGATTACTTGGTTTAGGACAGAACTAAAGAAGCCTCGGACAAGCGCCGTCATGGTCGGGGACGACGCTTGAACCCTATGCCCGCCCACAATGGTAACAACACTGCTAGCCAACTGGAAAATGATTTAAATCCAAATAGAGGTGTTTTGCAGGATATGCTTCCTGCAACCACCCTAGAAGGAAAACAAAGACAGAGGATGAGATGGTCAGATGAAGTTAATCGACACCTCATGTTCTGTTATTACCAAGCAACAAACCTAGGAACCAACACAACTGGATACAGATCACAAGTACACACAACATTTATTACCAGATACCCAGAATTAAAATTTTTAACAGAACAACGACTAGCTGATCAGATCCGTGTAATAATCAAAAATAACAGGATACCCCAGTCAGAATTAGAAAACATCAAACAACAAGTACAACAAATACTAGAACAAAATAATGTGCAATCAGAAGAAGAAGAAGAAGAAAATACAGTAATGGACTCAAACATCCCAGAGCAAACAAACAAAGAACAACACACATCAATTAAACAATCAGAGGAAAACGACATCTTAAGACAGCCACCAGAACAAGCACAAATAGAACACGAAGTGACACACATGTTAGATATAGAAGAGAAATTTCAGCTGACATATATAGAATACAAAGACACAAATACAGACATTAGACCATTCTTGCATAGACCACCAAATAACCCACAAGTCGAAACAACAATAACAACTATCAACACAATCATACACAACAAAATAAATGAAAATACAACAATGGAAGAGTTACAACTACTGGTTTATGTAGGAGCACTCACTACACTAAATATACACACTAGGCAGAGATCAGAACCAACCAACACACAGAAGAAACCCACAAAACCAGCATGGCAACACAGGCTACAGATCAGAATAGAAAAACTGAGAAAAGACATCGGACAGCTAACACAATTTATAAGAAATGAAATATCAGACAAAAAACGAAAAAGGTTAGGTAAAATCTCACAACAAGAAGCAATGGAGCAATTAGATGAAAAGAAGCAGAAGTTACAAGCATTGGCCAAACGACTTAGAAGATACAAAAAAAAGTGAAAATAGAAGGAAACAAAACCAAACATTCAACACAAACCAAAAGAAATTTTACCAGACAATAGATAACACACACATTAAAATAGACAATCCACCAAACATAACAGACATGGAACACTTCTGGAGCAACATATGGTCAAACCCGGTACAACATAACAGGCATGCACGGTGGATACAAGCACAAACAGACTCATACAAGATGATACCACAAATGCCTGAAGTGATAATTTTGCAACTTGAAGTCACCCGAGCAATTAATTCTACGCACAATTGGAAAGCCCCTGGAAATGATAAAATAGCAAATTTCTGGCTAAAGAAGTTCACCTTAACACATTCACATCTAACTAAATTATTTAACAGTTACATTGCAGACCCATACACATTCCCTGATACACTTACACATGGAATAACCTATCTGAAACCTAAAGATCAAGCAGACACAGCAAACCCAGCTAAATATCGCCCCATAACATGCCTACCAACAATCTACAAAATATTAACTTCAGTCATTACACAGAAATTAATGACACATACAACACAGAACAAAATTATAAATGAAGAACAGAAAGGCTGTTGCAAAGGAGCACGAGGATGTAAAGAGCAACTGATAATAGATGCAGAGGTGACATATCAAGCTAAAACTAAACAAAGGTCACTACACTACGCATACATTGATTACCAAAAAGCTTTTGATAGTGTACCCCACTCATGGTTACTACAGATATTGGAAATATACAAAGTAGATCCTAAATTGATGCAGTTCCTAAACATAGTTATGAAAAACTGGAAAACCACACTTAATATCCAAACAAACTCTAATAATATCACATCACAGCCAATACAGATTAAGCGTGGAATATACCAAGGAGACTCATTAAGTCCTTTCTGGTTCTGCCTTGCTCTGAACCCACTATCCAACATGCTAAACAATACAAATTATGGATACAATATTACTGGAACATACCCACACAAAATCACACATTTGCTATACATGGATGATCTAAAACTACTGGCAGCAACCAATCAACAACTCAACCAATTACTAAAGATAACAGAAGGATTCAGCAATGATATAAGTATGGCTTTTGGAACAGACAAATGTAAGAAAAATAGCATAGTCAAGGGAAAACACACTAAACAAGAAGATTACATATTGGATAACCACAGCGACTGCATAGAAGCGATGGAAGAAACGGATGCCTATAAATATCTAGGATACAGGCAAAAAATAGGAATAGATAATACAAATATTAAAGAAGAACTAAAAGAAAAATATAGACAAAGACTAACAAAAATACTGAAAACAGAACTGACAGCAAGAAACAAGACAAAAGCTATAAATACTTATGCCATACCAATATTGACCTACTCATTTGGAGTAGTGAAATGGAGTAACACAGACCTAGAAGCACTCAATACACTTACACGATCACAATGCCACAAATATAGAATACATCACATACATTCAGCAACAGAAAGATTCACATTAAGCAGAAAGGAAGGAGGAAGGGGATTTATCGACATAAAAAACCTACATTATGGACAGGTAGACAATTTAAGAAAATTCTTTCTAGAACGAGCAGAAACTAGCAAAATACACAAGGCAATCACTCATATAAATACATCGGCTACACCACTGCAATTTCATAACCACTTCTACAACCCTTTAGATCACATAACATCAACAGATACGAAGAAAGCAAATTGGAAAAAGAAAGCACTTCATGGCAAGCACCCATATCATCTAACACAGCCACACATCGATCAAGACGCATCCAACACATGGCTAAGAAAAGGCAATATATACAGTGAGACAGAAGGATTCATGATTGCAATACAGGATCAAACAATAAACACCAGGTATTACAGCAAGCATATTATTAAAGATCCCAATACCACAACAGATAAATGCAGACTTTGTAAACAACAAATAGAAACAGTAGATCACATCACAAGCGGATGTACAATACTAGCAAATACAGAATACCCCAGAAGACATGACAATGTCGCAAAAATAATACATCAACAGCTTGCCTTACAACATAAACTTATAAAACAACACGTTCCTACATACAAGTATGCACCACAAAATGTACTGGAGAATGATGAATACAAATTATACTGGAACAGAACCATTATAACAGATAAAACAACGCCACATAACAAACCTGACATCATACTCACCAATAAAAAGAAGAAATTAACACGACTAATCGAAATATCCATACCCAATACAACAAATATACAAAAGAAAACAGGAGAAAAAATTGAAAAATACATCCAACTGGCTGAGGAAGTCAAAGACATGTGGCATCAGGATAAAGTTGACATCATACCAATTATACTATCAACTACAGGAGTCATACCACACAATATCCACCAATACATCAATGCAATACAGCTACATCCAAACATATATATACAATTACAGAAATCTGTAATTATTGATACATGTTCAATTACCCGAAAGTTCCTAAATGCAATATAACATATACCGTACAGCAAAAAGGAAGTGACGCTTGATAAAGGTCCGCGTCACTCCATTCCTCACCAGACTTAACGTCTGAGAAAGTAAAGATAATAATAATAATAGCTGACAATGTATCTTAGTGCACAAATAGACATAAAATCTGCATGTCAATTTTGAAATAACATTATGAGTGAAAATAGATTTTATACATTCATTTTATGTTGACAGTATGTGAATGTTACGTAAATTGTATCCACATTATAAACAATGACGAAAAACATGTTATTGATTTAGAAATTTTACTGGGTTATTTTTCTTACGATTACAGTGTATTGTGTTCTTCACTGGAAAATGAGAGTATCATTAACCTGTTTCATGACAACTGCCAATGTATTTTGCATGCATCAAATTTGATTAAAACTCTGACATCAGCATGTTGAAACTATTCCATGTGCAGTTTGGGAAATATGGTAATATGTTTTCTGAGATAGTTATTTCCAAACACAAAACGTTCTTTTTTAATGTGTGCTTTGTGATCCACCTAAATTTATCTGATAATTCTAAACTTTACTGTTTGTGAAATATCTAATGTGTAACACAGACAGACGATGAAAATTTCTTAAATTTACAGTTCATTTTAAGATGTTAGATTAAATTAACACCAGTGATGCAAGTAACTGTTAATTTGGACTCTTATTTCTGGAGTACAGATGAAAATTTGGGTAAAATTGACTGTCCCAAGGTCGATTTTCTTCCATACTTGAAATTTAAATGGCACCTATTTCATGATTCTGTTCCAATTCATCATCTTGTATATTAGAGTTGTCATCTTTATTTACTCCAGTTTATTTTAAATGTTTGACTGTTCAACCATTGGTACAAGTAATATCATTGACTTACTTTTGAAAGTAGTGATACCATAGGCAGAAGTTAGGGCTCTACAACTGATAATATACAGCGACCTAAAGAATAAATTTTATAGACTGAGCATATACCTTATATAAACAAAGACATCCAATCTATCAAAAGCAAAAAGGTGATATATCAAGAGTTCAAAACACATACATTACATATCAGACACTTCAGTAATTAAAGTGCAAAAATTATTGTGAAGGTTTGAACCAGTGGTCAAGAGCTTCTTTCATGTTGAATATCATTAACTGGTCTACTTTGTAGATGAGGAAAAGTGTTGGATATTTTGGAGAAGTGGTAATGACTGTGTCCCAATCATTAGGTACTTCTGTTACCCTGTTCTGTATCTTGTGTGAAATTAGGGAGAAATCTTGATCAATAGGCTAAAAAGAATTACCTTTCTGGTACACATTTTCAGGCTGTGCGCCAGAATATATACAGAAAACGTATCATGACGATACTTTTATTCTGACTGGCGCTTCCCACTAAATAAAAAATATATTTCTATCCATATGTTGCCTACTTTTCCGAGTAATGAACCAATAAAGAGCTTGTGCCTTCTGGCGGGATCCCTTTTGCCGATGTAATTCATGTGTTTCTCGCCTTCTTTTTATTACATTCTCCTTTCTTTTTTGACGCATCCGATTTTCAGGTCACTGAACTCTATCTTCAGAATACATTCCAGAACCACAGATACTGAACCGTCACTTGTCAAGGAGTAGACTTAAATAATGCAAGTATTATGAAGGCTACAATGAGGACTGAGGTTGCACAGTCGTCTGTTTTCACACCAAAACAGCCCTTGTCAAACTAGGAAGCCTGTTTTTCTCAGAAATCGTTTTTACAAAGGCTGTTTTTGTAGAAACATCACATATTTGAATTGCAGTAACTCAAGGAGGATCGTTTCTGGCATATCTGATTAGAACAAATGGTGAATCTCAGGGATTGCGCTGAAAACAGGAACACAATTGACAAGGGTTGTTTTTATTATGCAGTCTGTAATTACAACTACTACAAAGATTTAAGACACAATGCCGATAATACCAAGTAAACTGCAATACTGAAGGGTACTCCATATTAAATAACTTTAATTAGCAGTTACCTAATATGCACAAATGTTAACCCCAAACATCACAACAAGGCTTTGCATTAGCAGATACAACACTAATGAATGTAATACCAAAAGTGTTCAAATAGTTTTGAAATTTACAGACTGTATTGCTGATACTACACTAGCTTCTTGTCGTCGGCTTAGTTCTTTTACTTACTTTCAGCAATACTATTCTTCTTTCAAACATTAGGATAAATAAATCTGCCATAACCTTAAGGATTTACTTTCCTTTATATTGAAAGGTGGCTACACTGAGCCACAGCGCCAGAGATTGCGCCAGAGAGTATTATTCCGCCGCCTCCACTGGCAGTGCTTGTTGAGAAGTAGCAGTAGTCAGTTGTTGTTGAGATGTGGTAGTAGTTAGTGCTTTGGAGAGAGGATGTTGATACCTGTACTATTTAAGGCCATGTTGTGTGCAGATGTTTTGATGGGCTAGACACCAGATGCTGTTCGAATGGAGATATTGTAATGATCAGAGTTCTTTTCGTCAAGATATATAAAGGTAAAAGAAAATTTTCTATTTTTTTTTATTTCAAATGTGTTAAACAATAATGCCCCTTGGTCACAGGTTCAGTCAACAAAGCATTTGGCTCGTGTTCTTGTATTAGACTGTATTTCTGGTTTCTATGTGCAATTATAGTATTTCTGTTTTTTTTAATTACTTCAGTATAAATGGTGTTTAAAATATCTTGTCTTATTGAGGAAGAACCGTGCCAGATGTGTACGTTGAATCACACTTCCACACACAGAACAGTTACACTTGTGCTTTGTTGTTTCGTAGGTTTTATAGTTGCTGGGGACTTAATTAATTAATTGTGTTAACGGAAATTATCTTTCATTCTTTGTTGTTATGCTATGCAGTCAGATTGCGTACTGATACTAGTCAGGGCCAACCGTTTACGAGACTTCGTAATCGGACAGACAGCGACCAAAAATTAAAAAGTATTTGCATTGCATTCATTAATAATAATTAAGCCCCCATGCACGTGGCGACCGCTGCTTCGGATCGTCCCTTGGAATTCTTCTGATTGTAAAAAGGGCAGACAGTAGTATTGTTGTAGTAATTTGTAGTTTAGTAATTGTAGTCTATATTGCATGTGTAGATTTGGTAATTGTCATTCTTCTAATGGTATTTTTTGCAGAATTCAATTTTTGTTGTCTTGTCTACGGGTTTGACAATTTAGTGCAATTATTTCAATTGTTCGTTAATCGTGTGAGGGAAACATTTCGTGTGAATGGTATTGTCGGAGATATAGTGTCATTGTGTGTAATTTTCGTATAGTGACGAGTTTTGTATGTATTGTAAATGATTACGCGATCAATGAAAAAGGCGAAAATGATGAATAGTGAGAATGACGAAATTGTTAACATGGCGAACTCGCCAACACAGGAGAACAGTATGATGAATAATGAAGTTGAAAACAACTTAATAAGCAGGGAAAATAGTCCGGAACCAATTCAAAATTTTTCACAATCAAAAAATTTTCAGAACACGAGATTAACGACAGAAGATTCTGGAATAATATCGAACACAGATAGCTTCACGGCTATGTCAAAAGAAGCTGGTTTTGCGGGAAATGTTAGGAGCGAAAAGAATTTCGAACCAGTAAATGTGGAGCAGTTGATGAGTGCAATATTAAATTTGGGATCTGAATTAAAAACAGATATGGGAATAATGGAAACACGGTTAGACTCACTGGGATCACAGTTAAGATCTGAATTAAAAACAGTGGGATCACAGTTAAGATCTGAATTAAAAACAGTGGGATCACAGTTACGATCTGAAATTAAAACTGATATGGGAACAATGGAAACACGGTTAGACTCACTGGGATCACAAATAGGAACAATTAAAACAGAGATGGAAACAATGGAAACACGGTTAGATTCACGAATAGGGACATGTTTCAAAAACATGAAAGATGAATTAAAGAAAGAAATTAGAGAAGAAGTACAACCGATTTTGAATTCTCACAATAATAGATTAATTGCAGTAGAGATTAGACAAAGGGAACAGGATAGAGAACAGGAAGAAAGAGATCGCGTGATAGTACAAAAATTTTCAGAGTTAAATTTACAACGTGCACACGATAAGGAAGAAATATTTGAGAGAATCGAGGAATCCGCACCAAATAACAGATTAAATAACCTAACACAACAGTATGAACAGTTAACTACTAAATGTGTTAATACTGAAACCCGAGTCGCGACACTTACGGAAGACGTAAATAAACAGAAAGAACAATTAGGTGACTTATCGGAAAGAGTTGAGGAGATTTCAGATAAATTGACAAGTCTTAGCTTAAATGGGGACAGAGATTCGGATGATACAGCTCCATTACCATTTGCAGAAACTGATGAGTACCAGAACATAAATAAACATGTTGCAAATCAGGGAAAATTTAATGAACGCGTTAAAAGGGAAGTTGAGGCATTACGAAAGCAAGTCAAACAAATTGAAGGCGAAATCGTAGGAAAAGACAGCAGAAGAAATTTAGAATCACAGGTAGCAGAGGGCTTTGAAGAAAATAATTTGTTTCATTTACGGGATGCAACAAGAGAGCGCCAGGCGCGTGAACTTGACAATAACCGACATTCGGACTGGAACAGTCGCGGTAGGTCTTTGTCGCCACGAGGAGAAAACTTTGACTATAAACACTTCTTAACTGTTCGGAAATTTAAGATCTTTCGCAATTCTAAGAACGACATACATCCATGTTCATGGTTAGATCAATTTATGTACGCACTTCCACCAAATTGGCCACTAAGTCACAAACTGGATTTTACGTGTGGATATTTAGAAAACGAACCGGCGACGCGGATGCGCGCACTTATTAGAGATTGTAATAATCTAAATGATTTTTATCATGCATTTCTATCGGCATATTGGTCAGAAAACACGCAAGACAGAGTCAAACATAGTCTTATTATGCAACGTAATTTTAAACAGTCTGCGTTCCGCACGCCAGCAGAATACTTTGAAGACATGATTCGAAAGAATCAGTTCCTTTCCAGCCCTTATAGCCCGACTGAATTAATTCGCATTTGTTTAACTAAGCTGCCACAATCGATAAGACAAATTGCTTTAGCCGGAAGATGTAAAGACGACATTGAGACTTTTAAGACTTTGCTACAAGAACTTGAGTATGACAACGACGACGGGACTTCTTGTAATTTTTTCAGTAACGGTAATCACAATAGGTTTTCAGAGAAAAGGGATAGTGATCGGAATGGGCTTTATATGGGTAATTTTGAGAATGACAGACGAAACAGACAGGACAATAGATACCAGCCTTATGACAATAACAGACGTTCTAACAGAAATTACACAGACAATTATAATAACGGAAATTCCTACCGGAATGATCAATCATACGGAAACAGTAATCGGTATCATCAAGACAGAAATTATTCATACAATAATAGAAATTCTTACTACAGAAATAACCAGGGTAGTAGATATAACAATAATTTCAGAAGTGATAGTCGAAATTACACAAGAAGCAGTCATGCAGATAGACAGGAAAATAGAAATTTCAATAATAGACACAACCAAGAATTTACATCTAACAGACAGGAGGGACCTAATTGGCATCCTCCGCGTGACAGAAATTCAGAGAGACAAGTGCAAATCGTAGAAATTGATCCGCGAAATGACGCGAATAATCAAATACGTGACGCAAACAATCGACAATGACTTGTAGCTTCGGCTTCTGGCAGCAATATAGACGGTTCAGAAAGTAATGACACTACGACTTTACACTACGTACGCCTCGAAGACATGAGAGACATTTTGCTAGACGAAAAGGAAAATAATGTGGACGCATTTTTACATCCTGTTATTGAAGTATGTGTGGGTAAGAATAAGTTCACTGCAGTTTTAGATTCTGGGAGCCCATTGAATGTCATTAGTGAATCAGTTTTTCGTATATGTGTAAGAACTATTGCTTGTCCTGTGTTACCTGTTTCTAAAACTACAATTCGAGGAGCTATTTCTGGAAAAAGTGTGGAAGTCAAACAACAGACCAACCTAAATTTCATTTGTCAAGGATACGAATTTTCAGCTAATTTTACTATTGTTTCATTACTCAGTACACAAATTATATTAGGTATGGAGTTTCTTAACACACATAAGGCGATTCTGAACTTTAAAGAAGGAAGTGTGAATTTGATTGTTGCCGGAATGCCGAAATGTTTGAAATTTTTCGAGTGTTTAACAAGATCTGAATCAGATACAAAATGTTTAAGGTTTCTTACTTCTGATGTTTTCGTTGAGCATTATGACGACAATGTGTTCATTCATGACAACGACAATAGATACAGAGGCGCGATGGATGATATAATTAATAGCGAAGAATTAATTAATGAAAAGGTTAAGGAAGCTGAAGTGCCAGATGACGTTGCAAGAGAAGAACTGCACCAAATTTTGACTTCACATGCTACAGTATTTAGTCATCACACAGGAACTATACAAGGCTTACAATATTTATTTAAAGTAAAAGAACACACACCATTTCGGGGGAAAACGTACGCTATTCCTTTGGCGTACGGAGACAAGGTTACGAGTGAACTTCAATACATATAATATCAAGGCATTATTGAGCCAGCAGTCAGTCCTTATACCAGCCCATTACACGTCGTTCTAAAAAGGATGGGTCAATTCGTTTGGTTCTGGATTCCAGACAGATAAATAATATCATCATTCCTGAAACTGACCTTCCACAAAATTTAGATGAACTTCTTCAACATTTCCATGGAATTAAAGTTTTATCCACGATTGATATGCGCGCAAGTTTTTGGCAAATAGAACTCCACCCTGATTGTAGAAAATACACTGCCTTTTTAGCCTTTGGTAACTGTTACCAGTTTCGGAAATTACCGTTTGGACTTACTGTATCTTCAGCAGCATTCATTCGTAGTTTAAACGAAATTTTACCTGTTTATCTTCGTGACAATATTACTTCATATGTCGACGATATTCTTATTGCTAAACGTTCTTGGAGTGAGCATAACAAAATTTTGGATTCATTATTACGTATTTTTGCAAGAGTTGGGATTACAGTGAACTTGGAAAAATCTGAATTTGGTCGTTCTCAGGTGAAATTTCTTGGTCATATTATTTCTACAGAAGGTATTCTTCCTGATCCAGAGAAACTAGACGCTATTCGTAATTATGCTGTTCCTACTACAAAACGTGATGTTCGTAGTTTCCTTGGTGTCTGTAATTTTCTTAGACGCTTTGTTAGATTGGACGATTTGGCCACACCTCGTTTATGTGAACTATCGGGAAAGAGTTCTAATTGGTGTTGGGATGAGGAAGCTCATTCAGAATTTGAACAACTTCGTGATGCTTTAGTTGCTGCTCCACTTCTTTCACATCCGGATTTATCTAAAGATTTTTGTTTGGCGACGGACTCATCATACAAAGGCCTAGGTGCACATTTATTTCAAGAGATAGAAGAAACGGCGTTGTAGTACAGAAGACTATTGCATTTGGAAGTCGTGTTCTCTCTAAATCAGAAAAGAATTATTCGATTACGGAACTTGAAGCCTTGGCTGCTGTTTGGGCTTTCACAAAATTTCGGACATTTTTGTTTGGCAGACATCGAGCTCTGGAATTTCTTATGTCAACAAAATTAACACATGAAAGATTGTCACGATGGGCGTTGTATCTACAGGAATTTGATTTTAGTATTGTTTACATACAGGGTTCTTCAAATATTATTGCTGATGCTTTATCACGTGCACCTGTGGGTTTGAAACAAAGTGCTGAGGAGGACTGCAAAGAAAACAATTATTGTTTGATGTATATTCAAGGTGTTGCGTTTGAGAATTTTATATCGTCTTCGCTCCAGGACATCGCTAAGGAGCAAAATAAGGATCCAATCTGGAAGAACATTAAGGAGAAGTGGAGGAGAAAGGAAAGTGTAGCGATTAGACAGTATTATTTAGTTCGCAATGATATTCTTTTTAAACGAAAATCGGTCGACAACTCTGTTTGGTTAGTTTGTATTCCTGATGAGTGGGTTAATAAATTGATTTGGTACACACATTTCAGTTATGCACACTTTGGTCCCAGAAAATGCTTTCATAAATTACGAGAAAATTGCTACTTCAGTAATATGGAAAAGCGCATTCGATCTGTTCTTGCCAAATGCAAATTATGTCAAAAGGCTAAGCCGCCAACTATTTCTCACAGAGCACCGTTGTTTCCTATCATTCCAGCGAAATTAAAGGACATGGCTGCAGTCGACTTGTTCGGTCCAGTGGTTCGTTCTACTAATGGTTTTGCGTACATTTTGGTAGCAGTGGAATTGACATCAAAATATGTGTGTTTCACACCTTTACGCAAAGCAACAGCTCGTTCAGTATGTAATGCTTTCATCAAACATTTTCTTAAAGAAGTGGGTCATGTTGATAAGATTATATCAGATAATGGAACACAGTTTCGCTCTAAAATTTGGCTTCGTACTCTACGGCGTCGTAAGATTAAACCAATTTTCATTTCACTTTTTCACCCTCAATCTAACGCTTCAGAGAGATGGATGAAGGAAATCAATAAATTGTGTCGACTTTATTGTCATCAGAATCACAGAACGTGGGATCAGTATCTTCATACTTTTCAAAACATTCTGAATGAACTCCCTAATGATTCAACTACTTTACCGCCTATATTGATATTAAAAAATAAGGCACCGACAAATCGCATTTCTGAAATAGTTCCTTTTCCGCCTACACGGAAACTGCGGCATTCTGAAGTTGTGAACCTGGCTCTGCAAAATATTGCATCTGCGGCTGCTAGAAGAGAGAAATCAGCTAAGCGTCCTGGTCGTTTAAAAACCTTGTCAGTTGGTCAAAAGGTGTTAATTAAATCTCACCGTTTGTCTCACAAAGGAAAGGGCTTGTGTCGCAAATTTTTTCTGCTTTATAACGGTCCATATAGGATTCGCAAAATTATTCATGATAACACTGTTGAAGTAGAAACTCTTAAATCTCGGCGCTCTAAGGGAGTACATCTTATATCTAACGTTAAAATTTTTGTGGAATGACATTCTTTCGAGAAACCAACAGTTATACGTAAACATGCGGAGAATGCAAGGATACCGCGCCGTGTTCCGGCGGCGGAACATACTCAAAGCAACAGTCAAGTCTGAGCGGCGCACAAGGCAGTCGTTGACCGCAAACAATTACTGCCTACGTCACGCGTACCTACAGCTGATCGAGCGCTCAGTGCGAATGCACTGACAGCCGTAAACAAATACACAGTCTAATTTCTCTGATTAAATTCAGTATAAAGCTATAGTGACTTGATAAATTATGTTATTAACGTTCAGTATTTTTCAGGATACGGTTGTATAAAATATTTAAGAACTTCAGGCAAATTCTGTGTGTGTCAGACGTTAAGAGGACTTGCTATCGAGAAAATTTCAGGGAGAATGTAATTTCGAAGAAGAAACTAATAAACTAAAAAGGTAACTATTAATTGAGTTTATTTTTCAGGTAACATATTTCCACATAGGTACGTACTTTAGACATAATTTGCTGCTCGCGATTACGTGATTTATACTTTGTGTTAACTGATTTTGACAATGATTGATTAATGAACAGGGTTGTTACTTATGTATATTATGCATCGCTTGGCTACTAGGCTTTTTCACTAATGTCATATTTATTTATTATGTGCCTGCTGTGCTTATTTATTTAAATTATAATTGTCACCTGATTAATTGTGCTGATATGGTTATGTATGTAAGTTATACTTTGTGATTTATCTGCTTGCGCCTTCATGTTTACTGATTAAGATTACGTATGAACATTTGTTTGCTTATGCTGATATGATGCTAATGACCTGTTTATTGTGTAAGATACATATTTGCTGCTTTGCGTATGGATTGCATATTTATACATTTCTGTTTGTTGTCATAACTACTCTTTAATTCGGTATATAGAAATGCTGATATGCAGTGTGCGAACATGGAGTTTAGGTCACACTATGGTATTAATTATAGATTGTTCGCTTGGCAGAGCCTCGTTGTAGGGATTGTGCTACATCCATTTGTTGACATTCTGTTCTCCACTGGTATATTTACTCGCTATTGCATGTTTTGCTTACGCTTAGTGCCTTATATTTTTAAGATAAGAAAATTAACTGCTATAATTCTATGAATGACATTGGTACAAGAAAGTTCTTTGAAGTCACATGAGCTGGAGGTTTTATGGAAGCTGTATAAATGTAATAGGAAGGAAGCTAACGACATGACATACCAACACTAGGTTTAGACCATTGACAGTTATTACACTGCATTCTTCGTGAGCAATTGAAATAGTAAGTGACACTTGACACAAGAAATACTCCACATGTTTGATTCTATTTTGCCATGATTCTTGAAGTGGTGTACACACTGTGAAATATCACGATTATTCACACTCCGTAATCGTACTTGCTTACTGAAAGTTATTCAAACTAAAGGCTGTTAGAGGTCATGTATGCATTTCTTTTATTTTATGATGGACAAGGTAACCAAAATATATTTTATGATTCGTAATGAGTAGAAGATTTGGGTCAGATGGATTACACAGAGGTTGTGTGTGGACATTGTGTCTTCGGATTGTATGGGATGATGAATTGAAGTTTGCACAAGGATTTTATCTGTACTTGTTCGAGGAGACTGACTAGAGGAAAGAGTTGTTATAGAAGTGAAATGACATTGGCGATAAGGTTTATATGTGTCGACGTATTGAAGAGGTATTATTGAGGTATTGATATTATGTGAAGTTGATGATTATTGGAGTTTTGGTGGGCAAGAGGTAAGGTGAATGATATTGATGATAAGGTTTATATGTATCGACGTAAGAGGTATTACTGAAGTATTGAGATTATGTGATGCTGATGATTATTGGAGTTTTGGTGGATAAGAGGTAAAGTAAGTGAGGAGCATATTTTTTTGTTGGTTTATATGAAACAAGGAGGATGAAGATGGCAGACTAGAACACTCAAGTAGAAGGAAGATTGTCTACACACATACTTTGTTAAATCACTAAGCAGTATATACTTTTTTTTGGAGAGAGGAAGTAATTGCATATCTTGGCACACTGACAGTTGTTCAGCAACCGTACATTTGATTTGGCTTGGCAAACATTGGTCTTGACATGATGACTATGACGTTGACTAACTATTATTGACTGTTATACATTGCTGCCACTACTACTTGATACACACGTTGAACATCAAATCTTGGACAGAATTGCATTTACACAGTTAACACAATTCAATTACACAGTAGTACTTAATGTGGATGAAAGGTGAGTGAATGTGTTTTGTGTGTTTTCCTTTCCTAATCCCTGATAATTGGTACCGACCTATCCCCTAAATATTATTTTACTTGTTTGTTGTGGCTTGCACTGACACCCATAAATATTATAGGTTTACTGATATTTGTGTATTTGTAATAGTTAATATGACAATTATATGATATCATTTGTGTGTTTATTAGAATTTGTATGTTTAGTGTCAGAGCATTGAGAATAATTTTGTAAAAGCAATTGTGTGTGCATTCAAACTATTGTTCATGCCTAAATTGTCTGATTACTGATGGTGAATATTATGGACTGTTACCTGCACTTGTTCAACATAATGGGTGCCACTTAGAAATGTTTAATTTCTGCTGTTGGACTGTGTGATTAGTGATAGTGAATATTATGGACTGTTACCTGCACCTGTTCAACATTACTGGGTGCAATTGATGGAACTGCTTCTACTGAAATGGTGTCACTTGTTGCTGTCTGCAGCTGCTCAACATTGCTGGGTGCCACTGATGGAACTGTTTCTACTGACATAATGTCACTTGTTGGTGTCTGCATCTGTTCAACATTGCTGGGTGCTACTAATGGAACTGCTTCTACTGAAATGATGTCACTTGTTGGTGTCTGCACCTGCTCAACATTACTGGGTGCCACTGATGGACTGCTTCTACTGAAATAATGTCACTTGTTGGTGTCTGCACCTGTTCAACATTGCTAGGTGCCACTGATGGACTGCTTCTACAGAGATAATGTCACTTGTTGGTGTCTGCACCTGTTCAACAATGCTGGGTGCCCTGATGGATTGCTGCTACTGAAATGATGTCACTTGTTGGTGTCTGCACCTATTCAACAATGCTGGGTGCCACTGATGGACTGCTTCTACTGAAATCATGTCACTTGTTGGTGTCTGCACCTGCTCAACATTGCTGGGTGCCACTGATGGAACTGCTTCTACTGAAATAATGTCACTTGTTGGTGTCTGCACCTGTTCAACATTGCTAGGTGCCATTGATGGACTGTGTCTACAGAGATAATGTCACTTGTTGGTGTCTGCACCTGTTCAACAATGCTGGGTGCCACTGATGGACTGCTTCTACTGAAATGATGTCACTTGTTGCTGTCTGCACCTGCTCAACATTACTGGGTGCCACTGATGGACTGCTTCTACTGAAATGATGTCACTTGTTGGTGTCTGCACCTGCTCAACATTGCTGGGTGCCACTGATGGACTGCTTCTACTGAAATGATGTCACTTGTTGGTGTCTGCACCTGCTCAACATTGCTGGGTGCCACTGATGGAACTGCTTCTAATGACATAATGTCACTTATTGGTGTCTGCACGTGTTCAACATTGCTGGGTGCCACTGATGGAACTGCTTCTACTGAAATGATGTCACTGGTGGCTGCACCTGTTCAACATTACTGGGTGCCACTGATGGAGCTGCTTCTACTGATAATGCCACTTGTTGGTGTCTGCACCTGTTCAACATTACTGGGTGCCACTGATGGAACTGCTTCTACTGAAATAATGTCACTCGTTTGTGTTTGCACCTGTTGACCATTGCTGGGTGCTACTGCTGGAACTGTCAACTACTTGTTTATTGAACTATGGAAAGCATATATGTGAATATTTGTACAAACTGATTTTTTGTGTATTTACTGTTTATGAAAGTTATGAGACTCTTACCTGCACATATTCGTCATTGCTGACGCTATTGATTGAATTGTTTAACCACATAATACTTGTGTAAACTATTATGTAAAGTCACATGTATGAAATAATTTGTATTCCTTACTGTATTTTATATATTAGATTATTGAAAGGTCAGTGCAAAGCCAAAATTTTATCTAGTTATGTGATATTTACGTATTAATATTATCTTTTATTTTTGTCTGTATTTTTTTTGGACGAATTTGGAGGTATTTTCACCACCAATGCTGGCAAAAATACCATCAAATTCTAGCCCGTGGAGGAGGGGCATATGAAAGGTGGCTACACTGAGCCACAGCGCCAGAGATTGCGCCAGAGAGTATTATTCTGCCGCCTCCACTGGCAGTGCTTGTTGAGAAGTAGCAGTAGTCAGTTGTTGCTGAGATGTGGTAGTAGTTAGTGCTTTGGAGAGAGGATGTTGATACCTGTACTATTTAAGGCCATGTTGTGTGCAGATGTTTTGATGGGCTAGACACCAGATGCTGTTCGAATGGAGATATTGTAATGATCAGAGTTCTTTTCGTCAAGATATATAAAGGTAAAAGAAAATTTTCTAATTTTTTTTATTTCAAATGTGTTAAACAATAATGCCCCTTGGTCACAGGTTCAGTCAACAAAGCATTTGGCTCGTGTTCTTGTATTAGACTGTATTTCTGGTTTCTATGTGCAATTATTGTATTTCTGTTTTTTTTTAAATTACTTCAGTATAAATGGTGTTTAAAATATCTTGTCTTATTGAGGAAGAACCGTGCCAGATGTGTACGTTGAATCACACTTCCACACACAGAACAGTTACACTTGTGCTTTGTTGTTTCGTAGGTTTTATAGTTGCTGGGGACTTAATTAATTAATTGTGTTAACGGAAATTATCTTTCATTCTTTGTTGTTATGCTATGCAGTCAGATTGCGTACTGATACTAGTCAGGGCCAACCGTTTACGAGACTTCGTAATCGGACAGACAGCGACCAAAAAATAAAAAGTATTTGCATTGTATTCATTAATAATAATTAAGCCCCCATGCAATATTCAGCTATATCTCTCGCTACTCCATCTTTATAACGTCATCATCATCATCATTACAGCATTATCTATATAAACTTCAACAGAAGCGCAAATACTCATCAATATCCTCTTAATAATTAATCACTATTTCATAAATCACCACATTCTCAATGCAAAATAACCATGTTGAACGAAGCATAAAGAATATCTCACCATTTATAAACTTTGGAATTAGAATCCTTCATCAAGGATTCACAATCAAAGAAACATAGACTGTTCCTTATCTGTATATTCTCATGATGAGCCAACATCTATGTTGATAATTCGCTCCTCACTTTTGTTGACAAGTTAACATAAATGGAATCAGAAAATTTTCCAACTGTATTATTACGTATAGCAACAAGTAATGTGTGTATTTTCACATGTCGCTACAGCTCTACTTTGGAGTCGTAACTCCTGTTCTCATTGCCATTTTCCGGCCACCCACAAAGAGGAGCGGTTTGTTTGGAAAACCCTTAACAGTATAAGAACTGGTGTCAGTAGGGCAGGTTCTTTCCTTAACTATGGGGTTCCATATCGGAGGATGTGAGTGTGTGGAACACCTGTGGCAATAGTTCCCTGCACTACTTACCTGCTCAATACAGGATTTTTATGCTTGCAAACGATAATGCCCCAGATGTGGCTGAATTTTGGACAAATGTCATGTCGTTGATATTTGCGACCGTTCTTTTTTTCTGTAAATATGTATATACCATGGACTTTGCCGTTGGTGGGGAGGCTTGCGTGCCTCAGCGATACAGATAGCCGTACCATAGGTGCAACTACAATGGAGGGTTATCTGTTGAGAGGCCAGAAAAAAGTGTGGTTCCTGAAGAGGGGCAGTAGCCTTTTCAGTAGTTGCAGGGGCAACAGTCTGATTGACTGATCTGGCTCTGTAACACTAACCAAAACGACCTTGCTGTGGTGGTACTGCGAACAGCTGAAAGCAAGGGGAACTACTCAAGAGGATGTCGTTATCAGGAGAAAGAAAACAGGCATTCTACCGATCAGAGCGTGGAATGTCAGATCCCTTAATCGGGCAGGTAGGTTAGAAAATTTAAAAAGGGAAATGGATAGGCTAAAGTTAGATATAGTGGGAATTAGTGAAGTTCGGTGGCAGGAGGAACAAGACTTTTGGTCAGGCGAATACAGGGTTATAAATACAAAATCAAATAGGGGTAATGCCGGAGTCAGTTTAACAATGAATAAAAAAAATAGGAGTGCGGGTAAGCTACTACAAACAGCATAGAGAACGCATTATTGTGGCCAAGATAGACACGAAGCCCACGCCTACTACAGTAGTACAAGTTTATATGTATACTAGTTCTGCAGATGACGAAGAAATTGAAGAAATGAATGGTGAAATAAAAGAAGTTATTCAGTTACTGATGGGACACGAAAATTTAATAGTCATGGGTGACTGGAATTCAGCAGTAGGAAAAGGGAGAGAAGGAAACGTAGTAGGTGAATATGGATTGGGAATATGAAATGAAAGAGGAAGCCACCTGGCAGAATTTCGCACAGAGCACAACTTAATCGTAGCTAACACTGGGTTAAGAATCATGAAAGAACGTTGCATGGAAGTACCCTGGAGATACTGACAGGTTTCAGATAAATTATATATTGGTAAGACAGAGATTTAGGAACCAGGTTTTAAATTGTAAAACATTTCCAGGGGCAGATGTGAACTCTGACCACAATCTATTGGTGATGAACTGTAGATTAAAACTGAAGAAACTGCAAAAAGGTGGGAATTTAAGGAGATGGGACCTGGATAAACTGACTAAACCAGAGGTTGTACAGAGTTTCACAGAGAGCATAAGGAAACAATTGACAGGAATTGGGGAATGAAATACAGTAGAAGAAGAATGGGTAACTTTGAGGGATGAACTAGTGAAGGCAGCAGAGGATCAAGTAGATAAAAAGACGAGGACTAGCAGAAATCCATGGGCAACAGAAGAAATATTGAATGTAATTGATGTAAGGAGAAAATATAAAAATGTTGTAAATGAAGCAGGCAAAAAGGAATACAAACGTCTCAAAAATACGGCTGATGGGAAGTGCAAAATGGCTAAGCAGGGATGGCTAGAGGACAAATGTAAGGATGTAGAGGCTTATATCACTAGGGGAAAGATAGATACTGCCTACAGGAAAATTAAAGAGACCTTTGGAAGAAAGAGAACCACTTGTATGAATATCACGAGCTCAGATGGAAACACAGTTCTAAGAAAAGAAGGGAAAGCAGAAAGGTGGAAGGAGTATATAGAGGGTCTATACAAGGGCGATGTACTTGAGCACAATATTATGGAAATGGAGGATGTAGATGGAGATGAAAAGGGAGATATGATACTGCGTGAAGAGCTTGACAGAGCACTGAAAGGCCTGAGTCGAAACAAGGCCCCAGTAGTAGACAACATTCCATTACAACTACTGACAGCCGTGGGAGAGCCAGTCCTGACAAAACTCTACCATCTGGTGAGCAAGATGTATTAGACACGCGAAATACCCTCAGACTTCAAGAAGAATATAATAATTCCAATCCCAAAGAAAGCAGGTGTTGACAGATGTGAAAATTACCGAACCATCAGTTTAATAAGTCACGGCTACAAAATACTAATGCGAATTCTTCACAGACGAATGAAAAAAACTAGTAGAAGCCGACCTCGGGGAAGATCAGTTTTGATTCCGTAGAATTGTTGGAACACGTGAGGCAATACTGACCCTACGACTTATCTTAGAAGGAAGATTAAGGAAAGGCAGACCTAGGTTTCTAGCATTTGTAGACTTAGAGAAAGTTTTTGACAATGTTGACTGGAATACTCTCTTTCGAATTCTGAAGGTGGCAGGGGTAAAATACAGAGAGCGAAAGGCTATTTACAATTTATACAGAAAGCAGATGGCAGTTATAAGAGTCGAGGGACATGAAAGGGAAGCAGTGCTTGGGAAGGGAGTGAGACAGGGTTGTAGCATCTCCACAATGTTATTCAATCTGTATATTGAGCAAGCAGTAAAGGAAACAAAAGAAAAATTTGGAGTAGGTATTAAAATCCATGGAGAAGAAATAAAAACTTTGAGGTTCGCTGAAGACATTGTAATTCTGTCAGAGACAGCAATGGACTTGGAAGAGCAGTTGAATGGAATGGACAGTGTCTTGAAAGTAGGGTATAAGGTGAACATCAACAAAAGGAAAACGAGATTAATGGAATGTAGTCGAATTAAGTCGGGTGATGCTGTGGGAATAAGATTAGGAAATGAGACACTGCAAGTAGTAAAGGAGTTTTGCTATTTGGGGAGCAAAATGACTGATGATGGTCGAAGTAGAGAGGATATAAAATGTAGACTGGCAATGGCAAGGGAAGCTTTTCTGAAGAAGAGAATTTGTTAACATCGAGAATAGATTTAAGTGTCAGGAAGTCGTTTCTAAAAGTATTTGTATGGAGAGTAGCCATTCATGGAAGTGAAAGATGGACGATAAATAGTTTAGACAATAAGAGAATAGAAGCATTCGAAATGTGGTGCTACAGAAGAATGCTGACGATTAGATGGGTAGATCACATAACTAATGAGGAGGTACTGAATAGAATTCGGGAGAAGAGGAGTTTGTGGCACAACTTGACTAGAAGAAGGGATCGGTTGGTAGGACATGTTCTGAGTCATCAAGGGATCACCAATTTAGTACTGGAGGGCAGCATGGAGGGTAAAAATTGTAGAGGGAGACCAAGAGATGAATACACTAAGCAGATTCAGAAGGATGCAGGCTGCAGTAGGTACTGGGAGATGAAGAGACTTGCACAGGATAGAGTAGCATGGAGAGCTCAATCAAACCAGTCTCAATACTGAAGACCACAACAACAAACATACAAATTTTAAAACAATTACAATATATGAAGACACAAAAATGTCATATCTTCAGGTAACAAAATAAGGAAAAAATTTATAGTACAATAGATGGAAATAGGAGGATATGCATTTCTGGCGTTACAAGTGCTTCCAATTCACTTACAACAGGCCACACAGGAGCTGCCATGACAGATGAAGCCTAAATGTTAGTTGGTCTGCCTCTGTCTTTTTAATCTTCCGTATAATGTGGGAACTGACAACTCGCAAATCTACTAGAAAGAAAAACAGCCTGTGCCATGACTTCAGTGAAGCCACAGCCAATGTGCAAAATACTTCGCTTTTACTGCCATTTTATTTGTTCTCAAAGCAGTTGTTGTGTTTTTTGAATTGTGATAATTTGGTACTACCCTGTCACTTGACTGCTACATTGCATGAACGAAAATTCAGACCTATCATCCTTGCCTTTCTTCCCAGTGTAGATGTCAAAGTTCGGAATGTACCACACTTCGTACCCACGCTTGAATGGTTTCATTGGCATTCATTGTATTGGTGTTGAACATCCTTTGAATACCATCATACATTGGTCAGTTGCCAAAACAGAAAAAGGTTTGCATACTTCATACAGCTTCTTTGTTACAGCACTGTTGACAGGTCAGATTTTGTGCACTTGTCATATTCTGGTTGTCAGTATTTTGCACACATTCATTGTAATAGAGATTCTCAACAGTTTTCTTCTTTCGATGCTTTGCCATCACTGATGATATAGCAGGCACGCCAAGAATAGGATGGCTACTCCAATAATTTCCGTGTTGACGAAGTTGATGTGTACCCCTCAAGATAAACATTCTCATAAAAATGGCTCTGAGCACTATGGGACTCAACTGCTGAGGTCATTAGTCCCCTAGAACTTAGAACTAGTTAAACCTAACTAACCTAAGGACATCACAAACATCCATGCCCGAGGCAGGATTCGAACCTGCGACCGTAGCGGTCTTGCGGGTCCAGACTGCAGCGCCTTTAACCGCACGGCCACTTCGGCCGGCTTTCTCATAAAAGTTTAGCTCATTAATGTTATGTCCTGCCAGCTGTAAGTTACTTTACTTGTTTTCTTCTCTGACTGCACTACACATCATTCCGATTTTGCATATGTTTGTTTCACTGCAAATGTGTAACAACAGATCTGCTGTAAATAAAGACTGGAAATATGTTATTTCGTTATCAAAATTTGAAAAATTAGCCTGGATTTGTGGGATTTCTTCTAATTTCACTGGAAGATTTTTCAAAATAGGAAACACCCTTACTCTGTGTATCAGTACAGGGCGAAAATGCTAAAGTGGCTCTTACTGGAATTGAGTTCGATACATTGGCATGACAAGAGACATTTTTCCAATTTCACCCGCTTCTATTGTCCAATCGAAATCGTTATCCTCAATTGGTTCCATAATGTTATCACTAATTTCGTTCGAAGTCTGTGAAGTATTCGGTGAATGGATGCCTTCATCAGAATCGGAGTCAGCATCGAAATCTGAATCCTCTGGTAAGGAGTGCAGAATTCTTAAAATCTCTTCTGGTATCAGTCCAGACATTCTAGCAATGAGAAATATATAATAAACGCTATGTCTATGTCACAGACATACAACTTGGTAATCCCATATATTTCAGTGGGATAAAGAGTTCCCACTAACTTACCTAGTGATATATTTGTGATTTTCAGTTAAAGCTGCCCAATACACACGTATACCGTCTCCTTAGATAATACAGAGGAGGAAAATATAACACAAGTCACTTCGCACACAAAAGAAAAGCACAGAATACAAAATAGACTGTCGCGATCAAAATAATGGCTCCATTTTACACAGAAACGGCTCCTGTGACTAAAGACGTAAACATACAACATCTTCTGCGCGCCATCTGACAAACTACACACAGTTAGCGCACTATAACAGAGATGGCAGCACAATCTGGATTTTTTTTTCCTTTATTGTAATTTTTATCACCTTACACAAGGCGGGCTGTCAGCAGCTGAGTACGCCGCTCTTCAGCCTTGAGATTGGGGAGTCCAGGAGAGGCGACGGTCGAGGGTGACGCCAAGGTACTTAAGGGTGGGAGTGAGGGCGATGGGACGGCCATAGATGGTGATGTAGAAATCAAGGAGGCGGAAGGAAGGGGTGGTCTCGCCTACAATGATCGCCTGGGTTTTGGAGGGATTGACCTTGAGAAACCACTGGTTGCACCAAGCGGTGAACCGGTCAAGATGGGATTGGAGAAGGTGTTGGGAGCGCTGTAGGGTGGGGGCAAGCGCAAGGAAGGCGGTGTCATCGGCAAACTGGAGAAGGTGGGCTGACGGCGGCGGCATGTCCGCTGTGTACAAAAGGTACAGAAGGGGAGAGAGGACGGAGCCTTGGGGCACACCGGCAGAGGGGAAAAAGGTGTAGGAATCTGAGTTATGGACGGTGACATAGGAAGGACGGCGGGAGGGAAAGGAGCCGATCAGACGGACGTAGTTAATGGGAAGGGCGAAGGTTTGGAGCTTGAAGAGGAGACCGGAATGCTATACGCGGTCATAGGCACGTTCGAGGTCCAGGGAGAGGAAGATTGCGGAGCGACGGGAATTAAGCTGTTCGGAAAGGAGATGAGTGAGGCGAAGGAGAAGGTCGTCGGAAGAGAAGGACGGCCGAAAGCCACACTGGGTGACGGGAAGGAGGCGGTGCTGGCGGAGATGCTGGTGGATGCGGTGGGTGAGGATAGATTCCAGGACCTTGCTGAAAACCGAGGTAAGGCTGATGGGGCGGTAGGAGGAGACGGCGGACGGCGGTTTGCCGGGTTTAAGGAACATGAGGATACGGGAGGTTTTCCACAGGTCGGGGTAGTAACCGGTGGACAGGACTGACTACATTGTAGAGCCTGGCCAGGGTGGAGAGGAAAGAGACAGGAGCTTCACGAAGGTGACGGTAGGTGACACGATCGTGACCAGGAGCGGTGTTGCGTTTCGTGCGGAGTGTAGCAATGAGATCCTGTGTAGTGATAGGGGCATTGAGTTCCGTGTGTGTAATGTTCTCCAAGTACTGGAAACCAGGAGCGAGGGGAGGGACAGAGGTGTCAGTTCGATCGCGGATATCCTGGAAGAGGGAGTAATCGAACTGGGGATCATCGGGGATGGAAAATACATCGGAGAGGTAGGAGGCAAAGTGGTTGGCCTTACTAAGGGTGTCAGGGAAGGGGTGATCATCATGGAAGAGAGGATAGTAGGGGGAGGGTTTAGTTCCGGTAAGGCGACGGAAGGCTGACCAGAACTTGGACGAGTTGATTGGTAGGGTAGCATTTAACCGGGTGCATGTCTGTCGCCAGTCCCGGCATTTCTTAGCCGCGAGCAAATTGCGAATGTGTCGTTGGAGTTGCCGGTGGCGTCTTAGTGTGTCTGGGTCACGCGTGTGGAGGAAGGCACGGTAGAGACGGCGGGATTCACGGAGGAGGAGGACGGCCTGTGGGGGTAAGGTAGGACGGTGGGGGTGGATGGCGACAGTAGGGACGTGGGCCTCCACAGCCTCAGACAAGGTCTGCTGGAGAAAGGAGGCAGCATGGGTGATATCATCGGGGTGGTGGTAGGTGAAAGGGTGGCTATTGACCTGGGTGGAGAGGGTATCCTGGTAGGCATTCCAGTCGGCACGGGAATAGTCGTGGACATACTTAGGGGGAGGGTCAGTACGAGGGTCGGGGCGAGGGCGACGACCGTCTGAAACGGTGAGGAGGACAGGGAGATGGTCGCTAGCAATAGGCTCCAGGACATCCACCGTGATGCGGCCAAGGAGGTCGGGGGAGGAGAGGATAACATCAGGAGTGGAGTTGGATTCGGGACGGGTATGCTGAGGGATGGGGATGAAGTCGCCTTGAAGGGTGGAGAGGAACCGATGCCACCGCCGTAACTGGGCGGCGGAACGACTATGGATGTTGAGGTCGGCGGTGATCACATAGGAGTAGAAGGTACGGTCAATGTGGGAGAGGAAGTCGAAGGGAATAGGGGCGTTAGGGCGGACATAGATGGTGGCGCAGGTAACGGTAAGGCCGGGGAAGAAGAGGCTAAGGATCAGGTGTTCGGTGGGGTCGGGAGGGAGAGGTTGGAGCCGAACGCGCAATTGGGAGGGGGTTATCGGAGCGGTGGAGGAGATAGGGTGAGGTGTGGATGGAGTGGTGGGGTTGGAGGAAGGTTTCATTGAGGAGGAAGGCATCCACGCGGTGGGTGGCAAGGGTGTGCAGGAAGAGGTTCTTGTTGGTGGAGAGGGAGCGGATATTGTTGAAAAGGATACGTTGCTGTCGCGCCATGACAGGGATTTAGATGAGGGTGTCAAGACGGGTGAAGGTGAAATGGGCCTGGTTGTTGGAGTAGGTGGCGTACATCTTGAGTTGGAAGATGGAACGGGCGGCAAGGGAGATCTGCTGAAGGGTGTGGGGGCGCTGAAAGGGATGAACAGTTTGAAGGACGATGGTGATGAACCTGATGATGTCCTCAGCGGTGGGGGTGGGACGAAGGGAATTGCCAGGAGGGGTGGGGGCGTCCAGGGGACGGACAGGGACGGTGAGTTCAGGAGCGGTCGGAGGGGGTCGGGCTTTACACTTTTGGGAGTAGGTGGGATGGGGGAGATTGCAGGTATTGCAGGAAGGGGGGGATTGGAGGTTAGGGCACTGCCTGAGGAAGTGCGCTTGCCTACAATGCGGGCAGGTGGGGGCCTCGCGGCACTCAGCTGTGGGGTGCGCGTTATAGCGCAGACACCTCTGGTAGCGCAGGGATTGAGGAGGGGAACGGGAGGGGTCAACCTTATAATGCTGGTTAAAAAGGAGGGCACCCTCCTTCAGGAGAGGGTCTATGGAGGGGGCGTGCTCAGAAAAAACGCGCATAAGGCAGGTGGGGCCGGCAGCGTTATGGATCCGGCGAACCGCACGCACCTCCAGATGGGGATGGGCCTGAAGCTCCGCCAACACCTCCTCCTCCGTGATCACTGGACCGAGCCGAGTGATCACGGCGGTGAGGGTCGGCGGGCGACGCGGAGGTTGAGGTTGGCGGGAGGGAGGTGGCGAGGGAGCAGGGGTGAGAGAGGCAAGAGGGCCAAATCGGGTGATAGGGATGCGGGAAAGGAGGTCCGTGTGGAGGGTAGGGCTGGGGGAGGAGATGAGTACCGAATCACGGCGAGGAGTGAGGAGGGAGATGGGGGCACCAGGACAATTCTGGCGAAGGAAGAGGGTGAGGTTCCGGGCTTCAAGGAGGGAGGGATCTGGACGGGTGAGGAGGTAGCGGTAGGAGGAGGGGGTAGAGGAGGAGGAGGAGGGGGCAGGGACGGGCGGGGAGACATCCATGGCATCAGGGGTGGGGGAAGGGGGACGAGGCGGAGCCTTTTTTGGAGCAGACGAGACAGGAGTGCCACTGGGATGCTTGACGGCGGCGGAGGAGGTGTGGGGGATGGGAACAACTGGAATATGGCGGGGAGGGGCAGGTCCCGGGGCCGGAGTCGGCGCCGGAGATGGTGACGGTGACGGTGAAGGCGAAGGCGACGGCGACGATGACGATGACGGTGGCAGTGGCGGCGGTGATGGCGAAGGTGACGGGGAGAACTGGGCGTGGATAGTGGCCCGACGGGCCACCACCCGAGCCGGAGCTGCAGTGACAGGCTGGGGGAGTGGGGGGAAAGGATCGGAACGAGAGGAGCGAGAGGAAGAAGCGGGAGAGGGGGCGACAAAGATAGAGGGTGAAGGGAGAGTGAGGAGATGTGGGATGGAAGGAGGGGGGTGGGACTGGGCACACCAAGTTATAGTGGTGGAGGCGGCGGAAGGGGATGTATAGACGATGGCGGTGGTGGTAGTAGTGACGGTGGTGGTGGGGGTGGACATGACGACAGGAGGAAAAAACGCACAGCACGAAAAGGAAATGACACAAACTGAGAACAGGCGAAGACGCAGACGGTCGGACGACCAGGGCGGACGGCGACGGCGGCGGCGGCGGCGGCGGCGAGCACCGGCGGCGGCGACGGAGGCGGCGAGCACCGGCGGCGGCGGCAGCGGCGAGCACCGGCGGCGGCGAGCACCGGCGGCGGCGGCGGCGAGCACCGGCCGGCGGCGACGGCGGCGGCGGCGAACAGACGTACGGACAGCAGGCGGCGGCGGCGGCGGCGAACAGACGGACAGCAGGCGGCGGCGGCGGCAGCGGCGGCGGCGAGCAGACGGACAGCAGGCAGCAGCGGAGACGGACAGCGAGCAGGCAGGCTGACGGACGGACGGACGGACGGACGGACGGACGAACAGCTACAACAGTAAGCGGTGGGCAGACAGACAGACAGACAAACGAACACAATCCTCGAAACCGGAGATTCCAACCAGAGAGTAGCCCAGGCTTTGGAATCTGGCGCCTTCGAATGAGGGGATCCACCCCTCTGATGTTGACAAGCTGGAAGTGGGAACACTGATTATCACTGAACTCATGGCAAAAACAAAAAGTGGGAACTACAGTTCCCACTGCTCAAGAAATGCGTAACTCCCGTCTGGTCTCTGAACAAGTTGTAAATAGCACTTCGCTCGCAGTATTTTACCCCTTCTACTTCCAGAATTTCAAAGTGTATTTCAGTCTACGCTGTCGAAAGCTTCCTCTAAGTCTACAGATTCTATATACATACGTTACTCTTTCCTTAATCTGTCTTCTAGGATAAATGGTATGGTTAGTATTGCCTCGCATGTTCGTACCTTTCTCCGGAATCCAAACTCAACATCACTGAGGTCGGCTTCTACCAGTTTTTCCATTCTTCTGTAAAGAATTCGTGTTAGTATTAACCATGACTAATTAAACTGATAGTACGGTAATTTTCACACCTGTCAGCAACTGCTTTCCCTGGAATTGGAATTACTACATTTTTCTTGAACTCTGAGTGTATTTTGCCTGTCTCATACCTCTTGCACACAGGAAGGAAGAGTTTTGTCATGTCTGTCTGTCCCATGGCTATCAGTAATTCTGACAGAATATCATCTACCCCCAGGGCCTTGTTTCGACTTAGATATTTCACAGCTCTGTTCATTGCTTCTCGCAGTATCATATCTCCCATCTCATCTTTGTTTGCGCCTACTTACCTTTCTATAATATTGCCTTGAAGTTCATTTCACATGTAGAGACCAATGTATACTCCTTCCACTTTTCAGCTTTACCTCCTTTGTTTAAGACTGGTTTTCCATCTGAGCTTTTGATATTTGTAAAACAGCTTCTCTTTTCACCAAAGGCCACTTTAATTTCTCTGAAGGCGGTATCTATCTTTCCCCTAATGATATGTGCTTCTAAATCGTTACACTTGTCCTCTAGCCATTCCTGCTTAGCCGTTTTGCACCTCCTGTCAATCTCATTTTTAAACGTTTATTTTCTCTTCCGCTTGCTTCATTTTCCGCATTTTTAAATTTTCTCCCATCATCAATTAAATTCAATATCTGCTTTGTTATCCAAGGATTTCTATTAGACCTTGTCTTTTTACCTAATTGATCCTCTGCTGCCTTCGCTATTTAGCTCTCAAAGCTACACATTCGTCTTCTACTGTATTCGTTTCCCTATTTTAGTCATGTGTTGCCTGACGTTCCCTCTGAAACTATCAACAACCTATTATGCTTTCTACTCATCCAGGCACCTTCTCTTTAATTTCCTACATTTTTGCAATTTCTTCAGTTTTAATCTGCAGTTAATAATCAATAAATTGTAATTACATTCATCAACTGCCCTGGAAATGTCATACAATTCAAAATCTGATTCCTAAATCCCTGTCTAACCGTTGTACAATCAATCTGACATCTTCCAGTGTTTCCAGGTCTCTTCCACGTATACAACTTTCTTCTATGATTCTTAAACCATGAGCCGTCCGAGGTGCCGAGCCGTTCTAGGCGGTACAGGCTGGAATTGTGCGACCTTTACGGTCGTAGGTTAGAATCCGGCCTCGGGCATGGATGTTTGTGATGCCCTTAGGTTAGTTTGGTTTAAGTAGTCCTAAGTTCTAGGGGACTGATGACCTCAGAAGTTAAGTCCCATAGTGCTCAGAGCCATTTGAACCATTTCTTAAACCATGTGTTAGTTATGATTAAATTATGCTCCAGGCCAAATTATATGGCGCTGCTTCCTCTTTCATTCCTATCCCACGGTCCATATTCAGCTAGTATTTTTCCTTCTCTTCCTTTACCTGCTGTTGAATTCTAGTCCCACATCACAATAATATTTTCGTCTCCTATAACAACCCGAATAACTTCTTTTATCTCATCATACATTTCCACAATCTCTTCATCATTTGCGGAACTAATTGGCACATAAACGTGTATAATTGTGGTAGGCGTGGATTTTCGGTCTATCTTGGATACGATAATGCGTTCACTATGATATTCATAGTAGCTTCTTTGTGTTTATAACCCTGTATTCAGCTCACGAGAAGTCCTGTTCCTCTTGCCACCGAACTTCACTAATATCCACTATATCTAGCTTCAACCTATCCATTTCCCTTTTTATATTACCAAACTTAATTGACCGTTTAAGGGATCTAACATTCCACACTCCGATCCATAGAACGTCTTCTGAATAGTCGCTGTCCGGAGATCTGAATGGGGGGACTATTTTACCTTTTGAATATTTTACCCAAGACGACGCTATCATCATTTAACAATACAGCACAGCTGCATGCCCTCGGGAAGTATTACAGCTGTAGTTTCCCCTTGCTTTCAGCCGTTCGTAGTACCACCACATCAAGGCCGTTTCGGTTGATGTTACAGAGCTAGATCAGTCAATCACCCAGCCTTTTCCCCTTGCAACTATTGAAAAGGCTGCTGCCCCTCTTCAGGAACCATATATTTGTCTTGCCTCTCAACAGATACCCCTCGATTGTGGTTGCATCTACAGGGTGGTCCATTGATAGTGACCGGGCCAAATATCTCAAGAAATAAGCATCAAACGAAAAAACTACAAAGAACGAAATTCGTCTAGCTCGAAGGGGGAAACCAAATGATGCTATGGTTGGCCCTTTAGATGGCGCTGCCATAGGTAAAAAGGATATCAACTGCGTTTTTTTTAAATAGGAACCCCCATTTTTTATTACATATTCGTGTAGTACGTAAAGAAATACGAATGTTTCAGTTTTACTACTTTTTTCGCTTTGTGATAGAGGGCGCTTTAATAGTCACAAACGTATAAGTACGTGGTATCACATAACATTCCGCCAGTGCGGACGGTATTTGCTTCGTGATACATTAACCGTGTTAAAATGGACCGTTTGCCAATTGCGGAAAAGGTCGATATCGTGTTGATGTATGGTTATTGTGATCAAAATACCCAACGGGAGTGAGCTATGTATGCTGCTCCGTATCCTGGACGGCATCATCCAAGTATCCGGACCGTTCGCCGGATAGTTACGTTATTTAAGGAAACAGGAAGTGTTCAGCCACATGTGAAACGTCAACCACGACTTGAAACAAATGATGATGCCCAAGTAGGTGTTTTAGCTGCGGTCGCGGCTAATCCGCACATCAGGAGCAGACAAACTGCGCGAGAATCGGGAACCTCTATAACGTCGGTGTTGAGAATGCAACATCATCATCGATTGTACATTTACCATATTTCTATGCACCAGGAATTGCATGGCGAGGACTTTGAATGTCGTGTACAGTTCTGCCACTGCGCACAAGAGAAATTACGGGACGATGATAGATTTTTTGCACGCGTTCTATTTAGCGACGAAGCGTCATTCACCAACAGCGGTAACGTAAACCGGCATAATATACACTATTGGGCAACGGAAAATCCACGATGGCTGCGACAAGTGGAACATCAGCAACCTTGGCGGGTTAATGTATGGTGCGGCATTATGGGAGGAAGGATAATTGGCCCCCATTTTATCGATGGCAATCTAAATGGTGCAATATATGTTGATTTCCTACGTAATATTCCACCGATGATACTACAAGATGTTTCACTGCATGACACAGTGGCGATGTACTTTCAACATGATGGATGTCCGGCACATAGCTCGCGTGCGATTGAAGCAGTATTAAATAGCATATTTCATGACAGGTGGATTGGACCTCGAATCACCATACCATGGCCCGCACGTTCTCCGGATCAGACGTCCCCGGATTTCTTTCTGTGGGGAAAGTTGAAGGATATTTGCTATCGTGATTCACCGACAACGTCTGACAACATGCGTCAGCGCATTGTCAATGCATGTGGGTACATAACGGAATTCGAACTACTCGCTGTTGAGAGGAATGTCGTTACACTTATTGCCAAATGCATTGAGGTTGACGGATATCATTTTGAGCATTTATTGCGTTAATGTGGTATTTACAGGTAATCACGTTGTAACAGCATGCGTTCTCAAAATCGATAAGTTATAAAGGTACATGTATCACATTGGAACAACCGAAATAAAATGTTCAAATGTACCTATGTTCTGTATTTTAATTTAAAAAATCTACCTGTTACCAACTGTTCGTCTAAAATTGTGAGCCATATCTTTGTGACTATTACAGCACCATCTATCACAAAGCGAAAACAGTCGTCCAACTAAAACATTCATATTTCTTTACGTACTACATGAATATGTAATCAAAAATGTGGTTGCTATTTTAAAAAGAACGCAGTTGATATCCGTTTGGCCTATGCTAGCGCCATCTAGCGGGCCGACCATAGCGCCATCTTGTTTCCCCCTGCAAGCTAGACGAGTTTCGTTCTTTGTAGTTTTTTCGTTTGCAGTTTATTTCGTGAGATAATTTGCCCGGTCACGATCAATGGACCAACCTGTATAGCGTGTCCATCCTTATCGTTGAGGCAAGCAAGCCACTGCACCGAGGGCATGGCACTTACTCTATCTAGGTAAATAACATGTCCTTCCCGAATCTCTGACTGACTGGTGCAGCATATTTTTTTGTGTTTTTGGTCCCTGTACGGCAATAGGTAGCGGTGGGCTTCGTATGTTATCACATCTATCCTTCCCAGGACAAATCTCAAAACGACATGCAGCTCAACACAATCCTTTGATACGTATTTCTTTAAGGCCTACTTTTATTACATTTTTACTTCTTAATGATGACTTAGACATTCTACTCTCTTTTCAGTGAAGGCAAATCTCAATGTTCGATACTTTCTCAGCTATTTTGTTTGACTAATAGCAGAATGGTTTTTCACGTACTATGTTGTATAATTCCTCATCCCCTGTTTCAACTGTCTCGTATTTGGTAAAATTTCTGGAGTAACTACAGTGCTGCACTACATTTTCCGGCTTTCCAGTATTTTACACGTAGTTACTCTTAAGTCGCAGCTCCACTTTATTCAGACACATGATGTAGCGCCCACGTCTTGTGTTGTACCTGAATCTCAGTCTTTCTGTAATTTTCTCTTTAAGCACAGAGCTGTTTCATCCTTTGAGCTTACTTCCGTGATATAATGGTTCAAATGGCTCTGAGCACTATGGGACTTAACTTCTGAGGTCATCAGTCCCCCAGAACTTAGAGCTACTTAAACCTAACTAACCTAAGGACATCACACACATCCATTCCCGAGGCAGGATTCGAACCTACGATCGTTGCGGTCTCGCGGATCCAGACTGGAGCGGCTAGAACCCCTCGGTCACCCCGGCCGGCTGTGATGTAATGCTTTCGTCACTTTGCAACACAGTCGTATAGCTTTCCCTAGGGTGGGGATATTGCTAATTTTATGAGACAATAATCTGCAGAAATTGTTTTGTACGCACCGGTAAATCTCAGCAGTAAGTACCTCTGCACTCTCTGTAGGGCTGGTTACGTTTAACTAGTCGTGCACAATACATCGTCAGACTTGTTGCGTAACCCGCAATACACGAATTAATGCCTTCTTTGCCATGGCTAATGCACTTTTTATGTATTCTTTGCACCGTCCATCATGGGTTATTTTTCTGTATAGATAGCAAATCACCTTAACTTCATTTATTTCGTGATCAGCAATTTTGATATTAACTTCCTCGCTCTTCTCATTTCTGCTACTTCTCATTACTTTTGCCTTTCCTCGAATTACTGTCAGTCCATTACCTAGACACATTAGAGTGTTCATTCCATTCAACAATCCTGTCATTCTTCTTCAGTTTCACTGAGGATGGCAATATCATCAGCAAACCTTATCACTAATATTGTTGCGGCATAAAGTCAAGCGCCGGAACGCCACTCGGAAACAACAGAGCAGAGAGGGCTGTGAAGGAAACGGCTGCCAATTTCACGCTGACCGACCCCTCACTAGGACTGAAACGTGACAGCAGCGGCCTCTGTGCGAAGAGAAGAACATAAGCGCCGCTCCAGACTGGTCGGGCCCACTTCTCTAACAGCATCAGCATCAAGATTAGGCCCTTCAAGACCAGCGACTTAGTAATTGTATATACTGGAGAGATTTCTTATTTGCATGTCGCCCTTTGCCTGCGACACTTCTATGTTATTGTCAAAGTTAAGTATTGCCATTGTTCATTTTGTTGGAAAACTCATTAATAAGATTTGTTTGAATGTTGCCTAACAATCCGGGAAGGCAGGTTTCCTGGACCCCACATATCTGACGTCAAGGCAGGATTCAACAGATATCCTTTCAACTTTCGCCTTGAATTTTAATTCCACTCTTGAACCTTTCTTTTATTTGCGTCATTGCTTCTTTTATGTTATAGACTGAACAGCAGGAGCGAAAGACTACAGCCCTGCCTTATACACTTTTCAATCCGAGAACTTCTTTCTTTGTCTTCCGCTCTTATTATTCCCTCCTGTTTCTTGGACATATTGTATATAAGCTTTGTTTCCGTATAGCTTACCCCAATTTTCCTCAGAAATTCGAATGCTTTTCCTAGGTCGACAAATCCTATGAGCGTGCCTTGATTTCAGTCTTGCTTCCATTATCAATGGCAACGTCAGAACTGCCTCTCTGGTGCCTTTGCATAAAGCCAAGCTAATCGTCATCTAACTGATCCTTAATTTTCTATTTTTCCGTATTTTATTCAAGTCAGCATCTTGGATACAGGAACTGTTAAGCTGATTGTGCGATAATTTTCACCCTTGTCGGCTCTTGCTATCTTTGGAACTGTGTAATGATGTTTTCCCGAAATTCAGTCACCAGCCTCATACATTCTACACACCTACCTGAACAGTCGTTTTGCTGCCACTTCCCCAAATGATTTAGAATTTCTGATGGAATGTTTCTATCCCTACTCTCTTATTTGATCTTAAGTCGTCCAAAGCTTTTTTTGAATTCTGATTCTAGTAGTGGATCCCTTATCTCTTCCCTGTTGACTCCTGTCTCTTCTTCCGCCACTTCATCAGACACGTCCCCCCCCCCCCCCCCTGCCCCCCGAATGGACACCTTGAATGTGCTCTTTCCATCCATCTCCTTTCTCGTCTGCATTTAGCAATTTAATTCCATTTCCATACTAAATGTTTCCGCCCTTGCTTTTAATTTCACCGAAGATTCCTTTCATTTTTCTACATGTGAGTCAGTCATTGCGACAATCATTTCGGTTTCGTTTATTTTCACTTTTTCATGAACCCATTTCTCCTTTGCTTCCTTGCACTTCCTATTTATTTGTGTATTCCTGAATTTCTGAACATTTTTCTGCTTCCTTTTCATCTCGATCAACGGAAGTATTCCTTCTAGTATCCATGCTTTCTTCGCAGTTACCTGCTTCGTACATCTGTTTTCCTTTCCGATTTCTGTGACTGCCCTATTTAGAGATGTCCATTCCTCTTCAACAGAAATATCTTGTGACATTTTTACTTATGGAATATCTACAGCCTCAGAGATCTTAGTGCTTCAGTATCCCACTCCTCTGTGGACTTGTTCCTCCTGACTAGTCTCTTAAACTTCAGCCTACTCTTCAGCATTAGTAAATTGTGATCTGTCTGCCCCTGTACACGCCTTAGAATCCGGTATGTGATTTCGGAATTCCTGCTTGACCATTATGTAATTTAACTGGAGTTCTCCCATATCTGCCGGCCTTTTCCAAGTATAGCGCCTCCTCTTGTTATTCTTGAACATGGTGTTCCCTATTGATAGCTGAAACTTATTGCCGAACCCGATTTGTCTTTTTCCTCTCTCATTCCTACTACCAAGCCCATGTTCTCCTGTAACCCTACCTTCTTCTCCTTCTACTTAAACTGCATTTGTACTACTGTTAGATTTTCATCTCCCTTCACATATGAAGTAACTGTTCAGTATCCTCATGTACTGTCTTTCCTCTTCTAGTTGCAAAGTCAGCGTGTATACCGGAACTATTGTTGTCGGTGTTGGTTTGCTGTCGATTCTGATGAGAACAACAAACTCTGTTCTCTGCCTTCCTATTCGTAACGAATCCTACTTCCATTGTACCATTTTATGCCGCCGTTGATATACTTGTCTGACCAAAAATCTGTTCTTATTTACATTTCACTTTACTGATCTCTCTATATCTAGATTGAACTATAGCTTTTCGCTTTTCAAACTTCTAACATTCCAAGCCTCGCTTCGTAGAATATTACCCTTTCGTCAGTTACTAAATCGTTTTCTCATGGCCAATTCCTCCTTGACTGTCCATTGCGGCTTCTCATAGTCACGTCTCCCTTGACAGATCCTTCCAAGAGATACGGACGGGGGACTGCTATAGAGTTTTTTGCTAATGGCGAGATCGCCGTAACACTTTTTCAGTTACAGGCCACAGGTCCTGTGGATACATATTATGTGACTTTAATGCAGTAGATTTCGTTGCTTTTTCATTCTCATGCCGTTGATGATTCCTGTTTGTTCCACCTTTTAGGGGCAGTTTCCTGCCGCAGGGGCAAGAGAGCGGCCTGAGCCTAAGTCTGCTGTAAGAAATCAGGCTTGTCGTCGACGTGCAACCGAAAGTATCATGTTGTTGTACATTTCTTGATCGAATTGTTATTTATTCTTCTTGAGACATTTCTTGTCCACGACAGATCTCATACGAGCACCGAGTACTTTATTTTATTTGTACCCTCTTTTAGTTTGTTTTCTGAGTACAAAGTGTGAAGCAAAGTCTTAACATACCGGCTGTTTTCTTCTTACTCTAACCTAGTGTCATGGCAACTACAATCACTATGCATACTTTTGCTTGATACCGTTCACCAGTTTTCTGAAACACTGTTTAGAGATTAATATCTCAAAATCGATAAGTTATAAAGGTACATGTATCACATTGGAACAACCGAAATAAAATGTTCAAATGTACCTATGTTCTGTATTTTAATTTAAAAAATCTACCTGTTACCAACTGTTCGTCTAAAATTGTGAGCCATATCTTTGTGACTATTACAGCACCATCTATCACAAAGCGAAAACAGTCGTCCAACTAAAACATTCATATTTCTTTACGTACTACATGAATATGTAATCAAAAATGTGGTTGCTATTTTAAAAAGAACGCAGTTGATATCCGTTTGGCCTATGCTAGCGCCATCTAGCGGGCCGACCATAGCGCCATCTTGTTTCCCCCTGCAAGCTAGACGAGTTTCGTTCTTTGTAGTTTTTTCGTTTGCAGTTTATTTCGTGAGATAATTTGCCCGGTCACGATCAATGGACCAACCTGTATAGCGTGTCCATCCTTATCGTTGAGGCAAGCAAGCCACTGCACCGAGGGCATGGCACTTACTCTATCTAGGTAAATAACATGTCCTTCCCGAATCTCTGACTGACTGGTGCAGCATATTTTTTTGTGTTTTTGGTCCCTGTACGGCAATAGGTAGCGGTGGGCTTCGTATGTTATCACATCTATCCTTCCCAGGACAAATCTCAAAACGACATGCAGCTCAACACAATCCTTTGATACGTATTTCTTTAAGGCCTACTTTTATTACATTTTTACTTCTTAATGATGACTTAGACATTCTACTCTCTTTTCAGTGAAGGCAAATCTCAATGTTCGATACTTTCTCAGCTATTTTGTTTGACTAATAGCAGAATGGTTTTTCACGTACTATGTTGTATAATTCCTCATCCCCTGTTTCAACTGTCTCGTATTTGGTAAAATTTCTGGAGTAACTACAGTGCTGCACTACATTTTCCGGCTTTCCAGTATTTTACACGTAGTTACTCTTAAGTCGCAGCTCCACTTTATTCAGACACATGATGTAGCGCCCACGTCTTGTGTTGTACCTGAATCTCAGTCTTTCTGTAATTTTCTCTTTAAGCACAGAGCTGTTTCATCCTTTGAGCTTACTTCCGTGATATAATGGTTCAAATGGCTCTGAGCACTATGGGACTTAACTTCTGAGGTCATCAGTCCCCCAGAACTTAGAGCTACTTAAACCTAACTAACCTAAGGACATCACACACATCCATTCCCGAGGCAGGATTCGAACCTACGATCGTTGCGGTCTCGCGGATCCAGACTGGAGCGGCTAGAACCCCTCGGTCACCCCGGCCGGCTGTGATGTAATGCTTTCGTCACTTTGCAACACAGTCGTATAGCTTTCCCTAGGGTGGGGATATTGCTAATTTTATGAGACAATAATCTGCAGAAATTGTTTTGTACGCACCGGTAAATCTCAGCAGTAAGTACCTCTGCACTCTCTGTAGGGCTGGTTACGTTTAACTAGTCGTGCACAATACATCGTCAGACTTGTTGCGTAACCCGCAATACACGAATTAATGCCTTCTTTGCCATGGCTAATGCACTTTTTATGTATTCTTTGCACCGTCCATCATGGGTTATTTTTCTGTATAGATAGCAAATCACCTTAACTTCATTTATTTCGTGATCAGCAATTTTGATATTAACTTCCTCGCTCTTCTCATTTCTGCTACTTCTCATTACTTTTGCCTTTCCTCGAATTACTGTCAGTCCATTACCTAGACACATTAGAGTGTTCATTCCATTCAACAATCCTGTCATTCTTCTTCAGTTTCACTGAGGATGGCAATATCATCAGCAAACCTTATCACTAATATTGTTGCGGCATAAAGTCAAGCGCCGGAACGCCACTCGGAAACAACAGAGCAGAGAGAGCT
This sequence comes from Schistocerca nitens, assembly GCF_023898315.1. Classification (NCBI taxonomy): domain Eukaryota; kingdom Metazoa; phylum Arthropoda; class Insecta; order Orthoptera; family Acrididae; genus Schistocerca; species Schistocerca nitens. Next base: position 733,077,709 of record NC_064615.1, read on the forward strand.
GTGAAGGAAACGGCTGCCAATTTCACGCTGACCGACCCCTCACTAGGACTGAAACGTGACAGCAGCGGCCTCTGTGCGAAGAGAAGAACATAAGCGCCGCTCCAGACTGGTCGGGCCCACTTCTCTAACAGCATCAGCATCAAGATTAGGCCCTTCAAGACCAGCGACTTAGTAATTGTATATACTGGAGAGATTTCTTATTTGCATGTCGCCCTTTGCCTGCGACACTTCTATGTTATTGTCAAAGTTAAGTATTGCCATTGTTCATTTTGTTGGAAAACTCATTAATAAGATTTGTTTGAATGTTGCCTAACAATCCGGGAAGGCAGGTTTCCTGGACCCCACATATCTGACGTCAAGGCAGGATTCAACAGATATCCTTTCAACTTTCGCCTTGAATTTTAATTCCACTCTTGAACCTTTCTTTTATTTGCGTCATTGCTTCTTTTATGTTATAGACTGAACAGCAGGAGCGAAAGACTACAGCCCTGCCTTATACACTTTTCAATCCGAGAACTTCTTTCTTTGTCTTCCGCTCTTATTATTCCCTCCTGTTTCTTGGACATATTGTATATAAGCTTTGTTTCCGTATAGCTTACCCCAATTTTCCTCAGAAATTCGAATGCTTTTCCTAGGTCGACAAATCCTATGAGCGTGCCTTGATTTCAGTCTTGCTTCCATTATCAATGGCAACGTCAGAACTGCCTCTCTGGTGCCTTTGCATAAAGCCAAGCTAATCGTCATCTAACTGATCCTTAATTTTCTATTTTTCCGTATTTTATTCAAGTCAGCATCTTGGATACAGGAACTGTTAAGCTGATTGTGCGATAATTTTCACCCTTGTCGGCTCTTGCTATCTTTGGAACTGTGTAATGATGTTTTCCCGAAATTCAGTCACCAGCCTCATACATTCTACACACCTACCTGAACAGTCGTTTTGCTGCCACTTCCCCAAATGATTTAGAATTTCTGATGGAATGTTTCTATCCCTACTCTCTTATTTGATCTTAAGTCGTCCAAAGCTTTTTTTTGAATTCTGATTCTAGTAGTGGATCCCTTATCTCTTCCCTGTTGACTCCTGTCTCTTCTTCCGCCACTTCATCAGACACGTCCCCCCCCCCCCCCCCTGCCCCCCGAATGGACACCTTGAATGTGCTCTTTCCATCCATCTCCTTTCTCGTCTGCATTTAGCAATTTAATTCCATTTCCATACTAAATGTTTCCGCCCTTGCTTTTAATTTCACCGAAGATTCCTTTCATTTTTCTACATGTGAGTCAGTCATTGCGACAATCATTTCGGTTTCGTTTATTTTCACTTTTTCATGAACCCATTTCTCCTTTGCTTCCTTGCACTTCCTATTTATTTGTGTATTCCTGAATTTCTGAACATTTTTCTGCTTCCTTTTCATCTCGATCAACGGAAGTATTCCTTCTAGTATCCATGCTTTCTTCGCAGTTACCTGCTTCGTACATCTGTTTTCCTTTCCGATTTCTGTGACTGCCCTATTTAGAGATGTCCATTCCTCTTCAACAGAAATATCTTGTGACATTTTTATTTATGGAGTATCTACAGCCTCAGAGATCTTAGTGCTTCAGTATCCCACTCCTCTGTGGACTTGTTCCTCCTGACTAGTCTCTTAAACTTCAGCCTACTCTTCAGCATTAGTAAATTGTGATCTGTCTGCCCCTGTACACGCCTTAGAATCCGGTATGTGATTTCGGAATTCCTGCTTGACCATTATGTAATTTAACTGGAGTTCTCCCATATCTGCCGGCCTTTTCCAAGTATAGCGCCTGCTCTTGTTATTCTTGAACAGAGTATTCCCTATTGATAGCTGAAACTTATTGCCGAACCCGATTTGTCTTTTTCCTCTCTCATTCCTACTACCAAGCCCATGTTCTCCTGTAACCCTACCTTCTTCTCCTTCTACTTAAACTGCATTTGTACTACTGTTAGATTTTCATCTCCCTTCACATATGAAGTAACTGTTCAGTATCCTCATGTACTGTCTTTCCTCTTCTAGTTGCAAAGTCAGCGTGTATACCGGAACTATTGTTGTCGGTGTTGGTTTGCTGTCGATTCTGATGAGAACAACAAACTCTGTTCTCTGCCTTCCTATTCGTAACGAATCCTACTTCCATTGTACCATTTTATGCCGCCGTTGATATACTTGTCTGACCAAAAATCTGTTCTTATTTACATTTCACTTTACTGATCTCTCTATATCTAGATTGAACTATAGCTTTTCGCTTTTCAAACTTCTAACATTCCAAGCCTCGCTTCGTAGAATATTACCCTTTCGTCAGTTACTAAATCGTTTTCTCATGGCCAATTCCTCCTTGACTGTCCATTGCGGCTTCTCATAGTCACGTCTCCCTTGACAGATCCTTCCAAGAGATACGGACGGGGGACTGCTATAGAGTTTTTTGCTAATGGCGAGATCGCCGTAACACTTTTTCAGTTACAGGCCACAGGTCCTGTGGATACATATTATGTGACTTTAATGCAGTAGATTTCGTTGCTTTTTCATTCTCATGCCGTTGATGATTCCTGTTTGTTCCACCTTTTATGGGCAGTTTCCTGCCGCAGGGGCAAGAGAGCGGCCTGAGCCTAAGTCTGCTGTAAGAAATCAGGCTTGTCGTCGACGTGCAACCGAAAGTATCATGTTGTTGTACATTTCTTGATCGAATTGTTATTTATTCTTCTTGAGACATTTCTTGTCCACGACAGATCTCATACGAGCACCGAGTACTTTATTTTATTTGTACCCTCTTTTAGTTTGTTTTCTGAGTACAAAGTGTGAAGCAAAGTCTTAACATACCGGCTGTTTTCTTCTTACTCTAACCTAGTGTCATGGCAACTACAATCACTATGCATACTTTTGCTTGATACCGTTCACCAGTTTTCTGAAACACTGTTTAGAGATTAATATCCGAGAAATTTGGTCCAAATAAGAGTCCTGTGGACATCTTAAAGTTGTATGTTCTTTCCCGTTGGACAAAACAATTATGCTTTCCTTTCTCTGGCATAGTTCTGAAGACTCACTGGGTATTCGTCTTCCTGAATCTATAAAACGAGTCAAGCTATCATACGTTACCGGAAGCTCTGTTCATGTCAGTCGACAAACAGGTACTAGTAGTAAAAGGCAGCCTTGGTGGCTGACTAGTGACATAAGAATGTCATATAGAACAAAGTGAGAGCTTTAACAAAATGTTAGAAGTAGTAGCCGGCCGAAGTGGCCGTGCGGTTAAAGGCGCTGCAGTCTGGAACCGCAAGACCGCTACGGTCGCAGGTTCGAATCCTGCCACGGGCATGGATGTTTGTGCTGTCCTTAGGTTAGTTAGGTTTAACTAGTTCTAAGTTCTAGGGGACTAATGACCTCAGCAGTTGAGTCCCATAGTGCTCAGAGCCATTTGAACCATTTTTTTTAGAAGTAGTAGAAGCAAAGAGTATGAGGTACGCAAATATAATAGCTAATCCAGACGATAAAATTAAAACCATATGGTCAGCTGTGAGGGACGTATATGGTCATCTGCATTAGGTGGATGGTATATTAAATCAGTACGGTGTAAAAATGTTTCTGATACTGATGAGTCAGGTATATGTACAGTATTCAACAATGATTTTATGAACATATCTGGTGAAAAAACTTCTACAGGGAATCGTATAATTCCCTTGGAAAATGGTTTCTCAGAACTGATATCTGAAATACTTCTCCGTGATACTGACAAGGAGGAGGCTGAGCCGATAATTAAATCACTGATGACCAAGGACTCTCATCAATAAGATGGTGTATCTTTCAGAATACTAAACTACAGTGCTGCACATGCTAGTCTTGTACTTAGCCATATTTGTAATTTTCCCTCTAGAAATGTTTCCTGAACGATTAAAGTACTCAGGCGTCAAGGCGCCTTATAAAAAGAGATAAAGGGATAATGTAAATAATTTTAGACCTATTTTGTGGCATCAGTGCTGCTAAAGTTTTTGAAAAGGCTGCGTACGTAGGGATAATTGATCATTTCATTTCAGAGAATTTGCTGTCAGATGTACAGTTTGGTTTTAGAAGTAGTTTAACAACTGAAATTGCTATATTCTCTTTTCTCTGTGTGGTACTGGATGGGTTAAACAAAAGGTTCTGAAAGCTAGGCGTCTTTTTTTATTTAACTAACGCGTTTTACGGTGTTGATCAGAAAATATTGCTCCGGAAATTAGATCACTGTGGAATACACAGATTAGTCCACAACTGATTCACCTCTTACTTAAGAACAGCCAGCAAAAGGTCATTCTCCACAGATTTGAGAATGGCTGTGATGTGGGGTTCGATTGGCGCATGATTGAATTGGGGGGGAGGGGGGTGTCCCAGGGATCAGGGCTGGTGCCACTCTTTCTTATTTACAAAAATGATTTACCTTTTAGGATTACAGCTGATTCTAAAATATTTCTGTTTTCTGATGACATTAACTTGATAGTAAAGAACGTTGTGTGCAACGTTGGCACTGTTTCAAATAGTGCAGTACAAGACAAAAATTTCATGGTTTTTAGAAAATAAGCTAACTGTAAATTACAAAATGGCTCTGAGCACTATGCGACTTAACTTCTGAGGTCATCAGTTGCCTAGAACTTAGAACTAATTAAACCTAAATAACCTAAGGACATCACACACATCCGTGCCCGAGGCAGGATTCGAACCTGCGACCGTAGCGGTCGCTCGGTTCCAGACTGTAGCGCCCAGAACCGCACGGCCACTCCGGCCGGCCTGTAAATTACAATAAGACTCAGTTTTTGCAGTATATAAGGTACAATGCAACAAAACTGACATTCAGATTACATAGAATGAGCATTAGATCAGTGAGACAGACCAGTTCAAATTTCTAGATGTTCAGATAGAACTGATGTTGAACGCCCACGTTCAGAATCTTGTTTAAAGACGTAAAGTTTCCATTGTTACTATTAGAACACTATCTGAAGTAAGTGAAAATTTGACACGGAAAGTGGTCTACTTTGGTTATATTCGTTCTCTGATGAGGTGTGGTATTATACGTATTTTGACGTAACTCTAACCATTCTCAAAGGGTATTTTTATCTCAGAAACGGGTGGTTAAATTAATAAGTGGTTTAAATTCACGAACTCTTGTTTAGCCCTGTTCATTTGCCTGGATAGTCTGCCATTGGCCTCTAAATATGCATATTCTTTAATATAGTTTCTCGTTACCAATACTACCAAGAATTAGTAGCATTCACTGAGTTGATACTAGGCAGAAAATCAGTATGCATTTGCATCTGCCTCCTTTACTCTTGTGCAGTTGGAGTAGAATATTCTACTGCATATAAATTTCTAATAGTTGTGATTGGACCTAATAATTGTTCACCAATTAGTAAATGAAACAATGATGCGTATTCACACTTATTTGTGCACAGCAGGTTACATTTGGGTATGTCTGCGCCGAAACGCGAATCCCTGCACCTAGCATCAATTTTATTTTTGTATTTCGCTGCAGTTTTCCAGCGTTCCTATATATATATATATAACATCTTTTGCTGGCCGTCCTTCTGTGCTCGTCTTCTTTGTTTTTGTGGACAGTAGAGCTAGCTTCCGGTATCCAGGGGATGGGAGTTTCTTCCTGATGCTGGGCCGTTTTTATCCTAAGCCTTGCAAATAAGTTGCTGTCCGATCCTAATAGATTGGCAGAAGGGCTGTTCATATTAAATGATGGTAAGCGGTTTTCAGCTCACGTTAAAGATAGAAACCTCTGAAATGCCTGCCAGCAAGCAGCACTTTACAGGAAAGTGGTATCAGCGAGAGCAAGAAATGCCCAATGACAGTGCCTAATTCTACGGTTGAGTTATCTCGGCTTAAAGATGGCTGTCAGGTAGTTTCTGGGTCTGAGTTCAGAAAGTGGACATCCGCCAGCAGCCATCGCGTAAGTAGGAAAGTCGGTATAAGAACTGTTAAGGCAGGCGTTCCTCACTCCAATTGTCGGACATCGTAAATTAATTAGATAGCTTAAGGTTTTTAGCTACAGACTATGGAGGCCCGAGAAGTTTATCCTAGTCACAAGAGTGAACACGAGGTTAGCAGCCCTTATTTAAATTAGTTTGACAGCATACCTGCCGCGCGAGGTAGCCGCGCGGTCTAGGGCGCCTTACCACTTTTCGCACGTGGTCCCCCGTCGGAGGTTCGAGTCCTCCCTCGGGCATGGGTGTGTGCGTTGTCCTTAGCGTACGTTAGATTAAGTAATATGCAAGCCTAGGGACCGACGACCTCAGTTTGGTCCCATTGGAACTTACCACAAACTTTCAAATTAGTATAGCTATAGACGATCATAAGTAAATCAGCGGAGCAGTAATTTATGTAATTGCCCTCATATGTGTCACATCGCTATGAGTGGATTCTGGGTGTGTCCACTAGTGGAAGTTCACACATAAAACGCAAACACCAACAACTTCTCGTACAGACTACAACAACACCTGTGATCAGCCCATAGCAGCTTCTGATATTATCCACTTGGTCAGTTACGTATTTTGCTTAAAGTAATTGTTGAGTGTGCCACAATCTACCTTTATGTGTGACGTTTTCTCACTATGAATTACAGTTAATAATTTTGGAGGCTGTGAAGCGAATATAAGATACATTTTTAAAAAATACGAAGACAAATAAAAGCGACACACCACGAAAGAATTATCCGAATGCGACGGAAATCGGTAGAGGTGAAGTACATGTGTGGACAAACAAATAACTACAAACTACGAAAAATTTGACGATTTATTCAAGAGACAAACATTCACAAACTGAGCAAGTCAATAATGTGTTGGTCCATCTCTGGACCTTAAGCAATAAGTTATTGGGCTTGGCATTGGTTGACAGAGTTGTTGGATATCCTCCTGAGGCATTTCGTTCCAAATTCTGTCCAATTGGCGCGCTGGATCGTCAAAACCCCGAGATGGTTGGAGTGCCCTGCCATAATGCTCCAATGGTTCTCAACCGAGGAGAAATCCGGCGATCTTACTGGCCAAGGCTGGGTTTGGGAAGACAAGCAGTCGAAAGTCTCGCAGTATGTGGGAGGACATTGCCTTGCCAAATTGTAAACCCAGGACGGCTTACCATGAAGTCAACAAAACTGGGAGTAGAATATCGTCGACGTATCGCTGTGCTGAAAGGGTGCCGTGGGTAACAATCAAAAGGGTAGTGTTATGAAATGAAATGATACCCCAGACCATCACTCCTGGTTGTCGCGCCGTATGACAGGCGAAAGTCAGGTTCTTATCCCAACGTTCTCTGGGGAGTGTCTAGACACGTCTTGGCCAGTCATCGGGGTTCATTTCGAACCGGGACTCACCAATGAAGACAATTCTTCTATAGGCAATGAGATTCCATGCCGAAGATACATCTGGAGACGTTCCAGACAGCGCTGGGTACCAGTTTGACTGTCGCCTACTGTACGGCCCGTCAGAAGGGAGTAATGGTCTGGATACATTTTCTTTTCATAATTGGACCTCTCATTATCATCGGCGACCCTCTTACAGCACATCGGTATGTCGAGGATAGTCTACTCCCCGTTTTGTTGCCCTTTATGGCGGGCCATATTGGGCTTACATTTCAGCAAGATAATGCCCGCCAGCACATGGATAGAGTTCTACTGCTTGTCTTCGTGCTTGCTGAACACTACCTTGGCCATCAAGTTTTCGGATCTGTCCTGAATTGATAACTTTGGAGCATTACGGGTTGGACCCTCCAGCCATCTCGGGATTTTGACTGTCTAATGGGCCAATTGGACAAATTTTGCCACGATATCTCTTAGGAAGACACCCAACAAATCTATTAATCACTGCTAAGTCGCAAAACTGTTTGCATAAGGCCAGAAGTCCACCAACGCATTACTGAGTTGCTCTTTCTCTTCAACAGATCAACCAATTTTTCTGAACTTGTAATCATTCGCTTGTCTGTACATCTTCTGATTTCCATCCTTCGGATAATTCATTAATGGTGTCAATATACAGCTGGCTATTAAAACTTGCAACACTTTGAAGGCCGCAAGGAACAGACTGCAATAGGACGCTTCTTTAGCCCATTTTCACGAGTTGCAGCAGATATGCTTCAGTCTGTCTGTTTGGCGTAGCCGGTCTCTCAGCTGAGGGTTGTGGGTGCGATTGGCGGTGCAAGGGACACTGGAATCCAAAGGGACCGCAGCAAGATAGACGAATTATAGTAAAACGTTTTGTTGTTGCGTCAAGTTGGAGCAGACGTGGGCGCACGTCTTCGTTCTGTGATTACAGCATGACGTCGACCCACGGCGTTTTCTAAACGGTGCAGTGAGGGCAACAACATAGCTGGAGGAAGCGCACTGATGCTGTAAAACGGTGCTGGTGGAAGACAGCTGGCGCCAGTGGAGCGTTCTTGCAGCTTACTACAGCTGGCGGCGAAATGGTGAAGGCTCCCGGTGTTCAAAGGTTTACGTGGACAGCCCTGCTTGCTAGGAGTGTAACTAACTACAGCTAAGCGGATGCTGTCAGACCCAGCACACAGAGTGCTGTCGGCTGTTAGGTTATCGTGCCTGCTTATTTACGGTGTCCCCGTGCTAAGCTTGTTTGCTGTATGGCAGTTAAAGATACGCACAGGACACTGATATGATGCTGTGTTGACACATACTTACAGTAGCCTTGGCACACATCGATGGCGAGAAGGTCAGTTGTGTCCTCATAACGTACCTTCAAAGAATGTAATATGGAAGACTTTGATTCTAAATTCCTATGGGTCACATTAATCCGTCCACAGCACGACAAAATCTGGAATTTTTATATAATTTATTACGTACTTGAATATGCAAAATATTAGCATTTCAGTTCAACCACACGGTTCGAGTTAACACCGTGCACGTTATGGGTACACAGAAAGGTTACGCAGCGGTTTCCCATCCGGATCTAGCAATTCCGAGGAACTACAGGGACAGATACCTGCCTCGAAATGGATGAAATAAGGTACGTCAACATGTGTCTGGAAATGCATCGTTGCTACAGTAGATGTGACTGAGAAACGACAGTTCCTCTGACCACATGCTGTGTGTTCCTTGTTTGTTGTAGGCTGTATGACTGACGCAGCGTACTGTACACAGCAGAATGGTCTGGTGTTCATGTCGGGAACAAACCGCGATGGTGTTCGTGTACGGCCAAGCAGATGGAAAAATTGGAAAGGCAGCATGGCTTTACCAAAACAAGTACCCTCAGAGACACTGACCACATCACCCAATATTTCAAGCCCATTTTGGGCGACTGTGTGATAATGGGTCTGTGTGATCGTGGGTCGTTTCAGACAGACGAGAGTGCAGGAGGGCGGTGGACTGCGTACACCAATTTTGGAGGACTGGTTCTACGGAATATTGAGACGAACCCTAGAACAAGCTCCAAGTAAGTGGCCCGCCGACATAGTGTAAGCCAAAGCACAATTCTGTGTATCCTACATGACAAAGGCTACCGTGGAGGTCACTTTGAACATATGTTGTGACGTGGATGCCGGGACGATTTGTTGTCGTTGCACGCACACTGTCCACTTCCGGACACATGTTCATGCGACCTGTTTTCCTCCATTTCCAGCCAGGAATACGTCCCTGCAATTTGTCGCTTTTATTACTGTTCACGCTTTATATTGATTGTTTATGAAAATAGCGTGTTATGTCTCGTGTATCAAGGAGAAACGTTAACAGCATTCGTTGAAACATCAGTTTGGCCTGTTATCACTTTATTTAATCATACAGCATATTGCTGGTTGTGTGGGTCGAAATGCCATGTCTAGCATGCATATATGGAAGTGAGTGTTCAGGAGGGCTATGCTAAACGCTGTACAGGAGCTGAACAGTACCACGCCTGAGAGGACAAACATTTTAATTCTGCTGCACATTACCATGTAGACATGTCATGTACGTGGAGTCAAAAAATTGCGATGTTTGCAGCAAGAAAGAGCATCGATGTCTGGCTCACAACAGACTGTCACCATAGCAGTTATTGTTGCTGCTTCCCGTGGGGCAGCTGCAAAGAAAGGCGCGCCGATAACCTGCACTCACTAACAATACTGAATGCAGGAGGTGTACCATACCGTCTTCTCAGACCTGTCCCGATTCTGTGTACAGCGTCACGATGGACGTAACCTTGTGTGAAGGTACTGAGGAGGACAAACGTTGCCAGACTACGTTCGTCGTCTTCATAGGGAATCAACATGTCGCGTGATAATATGGTTACTCACTGGTTATACTCCACTTTTCTCCACTCGCTTACGGTTTAAATAACCTGAAATTTGGAAAATAGCCATTTTATTTCTAACAAGTCAAGGTCAATGGCTGTGAACTACAAAGCAGACATCAGTAACAATATTTTTTAACACAATAAGACAAGGCTAAATGTTGCCAATTCTGTTTTAATGCGCTCGGATACAGAGGCTGTTCGAATGTTGCCCTGGCCGAAAATTCTTCAGGTCTTTAGCCAAGACCCGCTGTTACTTGACAGCTCCATCTACTAATTTTCGGACGTGCATAGTATCAGGTGAGCCAAATGGTGACAATGTCGGCTTGAATATTGGCTTGCTGAAACAAGCCCATTTCCTGACATTACGACACTTTATGACGCTGCACGACTGAACTGACAGTACTTCAGTCCTCTTGGGTATTACTGGTGTGACCTACAAATTGAATCATGTAATCATCCAGTAAAGTTCTCATATGTTTCCTACAATAAGAAATAATCCACGTTTCCTGTATTGGGACAAACTTTAATGAGTACACTGCATGAGCAGTGAATTAGATCCTTGGCTCTGTGTTTAATTTTACCCGTAGTTGATTTGCTAGACAGTCAGCTGTGCAGTGCTGCGGCATTCTGATTTGAGACATAGTAGCAAGCAGGGGAACTTTTCAGAGAAAGAAGTCTATTATTTGTGAATCTGGAGAAAAATGACTGGAATACTTCTCTGTGGTGATTAAGTCTCATTTATGTTAATTTTTTGCTCTTCATACTGATTGAGAAGATTTTGGAGGAATTTTAACGATATGTTTCCAGTTTCTTTGCAATGAGAGAATTCTGTAATTGATAGAGTCCTCTTACGTTGTGCAGTCTTTTCGTCAACAACCAGTGTTTCCTTTAAAAAAAGTTTCCTGTAAAGTAAATTTGGAAAATTGTGGTAAGTTTCTATGATCAAACGGCTGAGGTCATCGGTCCCTAGGCTTGCACACTATTTTATCTATCTTAATCTAACTTTCGCTAAGGACAACACACACACACCCACTCTAGAGGGAGGACTCGAACCTCCGACGGGGGCAGTCGCGCGAACCATGGCAAGGCATCACAGACCGCGGGGCTACCCTATGCTGCCTTAAGGTAAAACACACCTCGATTATTCATAGTAAAGTTGCGACCGCTTTGTCGTGTGTGCAATGCAGCTTACGCCACATAAAGTCACCGGTTGTTTTTGACAAGCAAAAAGAAAGAAATCGTTAATCAGCAGTTTATTTATCTTTATCTGCTGCTGCTACATCTTCTAATTTGTATTTGCTTTCGAGAAAGACAATCCTCCAGACACAAAAACAGCATGCTGTGCAAGAGGTAAGTCACTTTTATTTCAGGGCAGATCTCACGCTGCATTCTTGAGTGCACAGTTTGTAATGGGGAGCGTCAGGTTTTGTGCTAGCGAGCAGGCTAATTGTCAGTGAATGGTATTCGTTATTTTCTTACGAGTAGAGCAGTAATTTATTTTTGTGGATATTCCAAGTCAAATATTGCACTTCATATCACACAACGTTCGTAATGTACTTTGGTACTGAGTTTTTATTATATAGTTTTTATTGAGCTCACAATTAGTTTCTTTCGACTCTTAATTATATTCATTTCTTTTTATTTGAAATTTTCCATTTCATGAAGTGTCAAGTTTTATCTCATGTGACAGATCACATGCGCAACACAGGGCCAATTAACAGTTTCTCTCAACAGTTGAACACGATATCCAAAGCTCACGTTCCAGGAGGAAAAAGTTTTTGAAATTAATGAATTCAGTTTTCTCACCTGAACACTAAACACCCCCAATAAGTAAAATTTCGCTATTTGAAAGGCTATATTGGTGCAGTGTGGTATCACTCCGCCACCGTCGCAGACCCGTTGTAGAGCGCCTTCACGGCACTGGAGGGCGAAACCAGCAGCCGCAGCACCCCTCTCGCAGCCGCTGCAGACAGCGGTAAAGAACGCGCCAGCCACCTCCTGCAGAGGTGCGGCGCCCTTGTGGGCCGGCAGCAGCTTTGGCCCTGTGCAGCGATAGCGGCCCCACCCGCAGGCGCCACGCCGCCAGCTGCCGGTCCTCCCACGCCTGGCGCCTTGCCCGCACAATAACGACCCTGCCCTCAGCCTCTTTCAGATGTGCCAGCACAGTATTCCGTACGCACTCGTACAAAGTTTTTGGTCCCACACACAGCTCGTGGGTCTGACGTATCAGGGCCAGAGATAAACCAGGCAGCCACATCATTATGATCACCGAGGTACTATCGATATAAACTAGCCCGGGCGATCGCAGCGTTACATAACGAGGAATGACTGCTAGTCACATACGTGCACGGTGGATATAGTGTCACTGAGAGTGCTGTATGTGTTGGAATGGAGAAGGCGCACGATCTATTTGAGTTTCAACGAGGACAGATTGCGATGGTCCATGCAGTCTCGCCGTGAGCATTTCGGGAACTGCATGATTTGTCGAGTGTTCGAGGAGTGCTGTGGTTACTGTCTTCAACATGTGGCGAAACCAACGTGAAACCACGTCCAGAAGTATTGGGGCTCGGTTGCTGCCTACATTACAGATGTCTGACGTTGTAGGCTAGGAATACTGGTAAAACAGGACAGACGGCGACCTCTGGCGGAACTAAAATCACACTTCAGCGCTGGGCGGGTAAAAGTGTGTCTGAAGACACAATGCACCGTAGACACCTAATGATGAGTCTCCGCAGCCGATGACCCATGCATGTGCCAATGTTAACAAGACAGCAAGTACGACTGGAATGGGCACGTGACCATCGACGGCCGAGCGGTTCTAGGCGTTACAATCTGGAACCGCGTGACCGCTACGGTCGCAGGTTCGAATCCTGCCTCGGGCATGGATGTGTGTGATGTTCTTAGGTTAGTTAGTTTTAAGTAATTCTAGGTTCTAGGGGACTGATGACCTCAGAAGTTAAGTTCCATAGTGCTCAGAGCCATTTTTTTGACCATCCACACTGGACGTTGGCGTAGTGGCATACCATTGCGTGGTCTGATGAACCCAATATCTTCTTCATCATGCCAGTGGGAGGGCGCGAATCCGTCGTCTTCCTGAGAAACAGCTACTTGATACCTGTACTGAAGGGCGCATATAATCTGGCAGTGGTTGCATTATGCTCTGAGGAACATTCACGTAGTCATCCATTTGTCCACTGGAGATCGTGCAAGGCACCATGCCGGCCAAGAAGTATCCTATACTGGTTGAAAATCACGTACACCTCTTCATGACGATCATGTTTCCCCCCAGCAGAGACATTTTTCAAAAATATAATGTGCGCCCTGTCACAAGGCCAGGAGTGAGATGGAGTGTTTCGAGGAACGCAGAGGCGTGTTCCAATTGATGTGATGCCTACCCATATCACCAGATCTGAACCTGGTCGGACACATACGGGATGTGACTGAAGGTGGCGTCAGATATCCTCGCTCTCCTCTCCGGAATTTACGGTAATTAGGTGACTTGTGTCTGTAGATGTGGTGCCAACTCCCTCCAGTGTCCTGCCAGGCCGGCCGGAATGGCCGTGCGGTTCTAGGCGCTACAGTCTGGAACTGGGAGACCGCTACGGTCGCAGGTTCGAATCCTGCCTCGGGCATCGATGTGTGTGATGTCCTTAGGTTATTTAGGTTTAATTAGTTCTAAGTTCTAGGCGGCTGATGACATCAGAAGTAAAGTCGCATAGTGCTCAGAGCCATTTGAACCATTTTGTCCTACCAAGGCATAAGTGTTTAGCTGCCACGACGCGTCGCCTCTGTCATACGTGCCAGCAGTGGACATACCAGGAATTATGTAGGTGCCCATAATATCCAGGCTGATCAGTGTACGCTCAACTCTATAATTACAGAATACTCAGTTTGATTCATCGTTTTCTGATAGCAGGGATACACCTGGAAATAACCCATCGCTATTGCTACGAAATACTTTGCACTTAAGACACTGAGCCAGACTACATTCAGGCAAGCACAAATCTCTTTCCATCCTTTCGTCCATATCCGGCTTAAGAAATGATATGCATGTTTTGCCGTTTTCATAAACGTCCGAAACTGTGTGTACTTCTATTTTAATCAACGAAATGCGTTACTTTAAACCATCTGTCACAAATGTGTGTGTGAATTCTGGATTAATTGTACGACGCACATAGAAGTTCGTCACAAATAAAGTAACTGAAGCGAACAAACGTAATGATGGCCAAGTGGTTATCAGAATTTTCTTTCCTGTGCTGATATTTCGGAACAATCAATGGAAAGTAGAGTGAAAGTAGCCCCACAATCTATCATAGTTTGTACAGTGGTGTGATAGCAACGTAGAATATTATCTGCTGTGAATCCTGTTGATGTTTCAAACCTAAATAATATACGTATTCCTCTGTGCGGACCTTTCCACCTTTTCCATATCGGAGTTTATCCTGTATACTAGGTGAAGTTGTGGTTTCAAATATTCTCTTCTGTTGCGTGTAGAGACACCAAGTACTACAACAAACAATGTTGTGCAGTAAGTATTTTCAATGTTAATTATCAAAGCCGATGGTAACTAAGCACCGATGAGGTAAACACAGGTCTTTAATTTCGTGAAGTGTTGCAAGACTGCTTATCCCATGCTCTTATCTCATGCGATCGATCCTGTGGGTTTTTCATTTCTTTACGAAAACAGCTCGCACAGTGTAATATATTTCTCAAGTGAGAAACTTGCTTCGGTATACTGTATTAGCAGCCTATGTTTTTAATTAAAGTTCGTGCATATACAAATGCCTACAGAATATGTCCTTTTGTATCTAAGAATACTGTCCCTTGGAAGTGCTGTTATATCATGATATGACTTGTCTTCATGAATATGTTCACCCAGGATCCACCTACTTCGTGCAATAACCAAACTGGACGTATAGAATATTTAATTCACTCTGCCTATCTAGTTTCCTAATAAAATAACTGTTATTTGACACTGAAATATTTAATATGTTGCACCGTATACGCAAAACATGTTCAGTGGGCGTGTTTGGCTCATAATTATAATTTAAACATGTTCCTACAAAAAGTTGAAAAAACTGAATGGTTGAAAACTCTCCATAGAACATGCCGTAGCTTTTGCCACTCCGAACTTCTCTACGAAAACTTATCTTTCAGAACCTTTAAGAATCATACTAAAATATTTCTAGCAATCTTACGCTGACTGAGTCACTACACCACAAGCAAAACCATTCTCACTTAATAAATAATCGCGCAGAGGACAAATGATCACAGTAGGATCCACATTGCTTAATAATTCATAAATACTTCGCCACATGCCTTCTTGAAGAGAAATGTTATATAAATGCTGTCAATTTATTGATAGGTAGGTGCGGAAAAATGTAAAAAATCACACAACGATATAATCATTTTCCATAGTTAATGTTACGTGAACCACGTGGTATCTACAAAATCCTAATAAATAGACTTTGCTCCCAAATAATTCAGGAAAACAACGAGAATCCAAAGAATCGTTAGATAAATGAACGGAATTACGGAACTCAGTTACGATTAAACATACGGCAAGCAGGAAACGAATTCTTGCCCTCACTGCATGTCCTAAAATGTTCCTCATAATGGCGCAGTATAGATGTGAACAGCTTTGCATCCATTTAGAAAACCTAGCGACCGATTTAGAGCAAATTTTACCTTGTATCCCGCTGTTCGTGCCGAGAGAAATTGCTGGTCGAAATCCTCATTACAAATTTTCACATACAAATCTACCAATCTCTCTTTCTCTCAATAAACCTCAAAGCAACCACGTTTCCTCGTTGCACCCCACACCACAGAACCGACAAAACTGAATAGGATCTTTGTACCTTTGTCAGTCGCACATTTCATCCTGTCCACAATGTCTCTGGTGAATTCTCATTGGTTGAGCCACCGCTCATCCGAAACAGTATCATTTAGCCAAACCATCACTGCCAAGCCAGCATTGACTACATCAGGATTATCGACCAGTGGGTACAGATTAGCCTAGGAAAAGTGCTCGCTAGTTAAAAGATGGGTAAACCACGAGAAACTGCAAGTTGACAACTACAACATACAGCTCTCAAGCGACATACATCTATGACCCGCCTATTTATAAGTAATCAGGAGCTTAAAAAGGCCTTATTTATGGCAAATAAATCAAATAACTGGTTTGCAATATCTCTAATTAGATATTTATTCAAAAATGTACGACTGAAGCTATTTTTTTATTGCATTACCAATTTGTCAAGGTCAACACAAGAACGGCTAAATTAAATTTTAAAAAATTGACATGGTGTGCTGGCGTAGCCAGTAAAACTGCAGTGACGTCAACAAAGCGTATCTGAATTTGTTTTTGCTTGGTGGGTTGATTAACTTCCAGTCTTAAGAGAACTACGTTCCCTTTGGTAGGGGGTGCGACACAATATGAAACACTTTGAAATGAAATAAAGCGCCAGTTATGGTCAGTAAGAAACTGTAAATACAGTAATACCAAGTAAAGCAGACAGAAAAGGTACAAATGAATTTGGCACCAAAGAGTGTGTCGCTTGCTTACCGAACTTGTAATCATAATCCATCGATAGATGTGACAGGTCTTCGGCGTTAGGGTATTGAGCAGTGGGCAAGTAGTGCAACGTATAATAGTAGTTGCTTAGATACAGCGTTCACTCGTCTTATTGTTGCACCTTCTTATCAGGAGATCAGTACGCGAAATTAACGGTTGTCGTGCACGATAATGTGGAATTTTGGTCTGTGTAAGAGAACACGGAACTTAGTGATACTGTAAATAATACTCAGTGTTTCCTTTTCGATTTGGCTACAGTTTGTATGTGCCACTTTTAGAGTTTTAGACACATACACTTGGTAGTGTTGTACTGGCAGGGGACTTGTGCGAGCATGGGCCTACACTGGACTGCGAAGCATCCTGTAATACTACACTTTGCAGGAGTGGTGGAATATATTGAATAATGAAAAAGTACGATAATTAAAAAATAAAAAATGTTTTCAGCCAGAAATAATACGGAAACTTGAATCGGTTGATTAGTCTTTAGTTATAAATGTTAATTTTGTGAATAATCATTCAGTTTTATTTAAAATGTTTTTAATTTTCACTCAGGTGGTATTATCCATTGAAATCTTCCTTTCTTATAACTTCATATTTTATTAAGATAAATATTACGATTTGGTTAAATTATTTTTCATAGCAAACCTCACGTGAGTCTTCTTTCATTTTGTTTACTTTTTTTTCACACCTTGATAACAAATGGGAGAAAATTGCTTAAAATGTCCATGAATTTTAGAGTGACATTAGAAACAATGGCTATCTGTAATTAATTTAAGCTTGCCTTCAATTACATCTTGATGTAGGTGCTACAATTATTTTAATCTAAGAAGATGATATTCCTAGTTGCAAAACTGTTATCAGGTTTTAGCATTCTTTCTGTATGTCACTTAAGGAAACACAGCAGGCTTTGACTTCAAATTTCCTCATTTTATTCACATGTTCTGTACATTTGTGTCACACACTACAGTCAATTGTAATGGGCTCATACATACTAGCTCTGCAACAGCTTGTCCAACACAAGTCTCGACACAATAGATTTTCACATTAAAGCTCTCTTTCAATTTATTATTTCTAAACTTTCCAATAGACAATACTAATGCAAACAGTAATTGCCATAATCAGTACCAGTGTATGAAAATATAGAAATAAGTACAAAATATGTGACAGTTCTGAAATAATATCATTTGAGTGGATCATCAATCAATTGTAAGGAGTTCATACATACTAGCACTGCAACAACTTCTCCAATCTGACTGCAAAGACATAACATTCTAAAAGCGTTCAAATGATTTCAGTGTTGACGTAGTAGATTTTCACATTGAAACTCTCTTTTAACTTATTATTTCTAAACTATTCAATATACAATACTAATGCAAACTGTAATTGCTGTAATAAGTACCAGTGTATCAAAATATAGAAATATGTACAAAATATGTGACAATTCTGAAATAATATCATTTGATTGGATGTAACTTTTGTATATGCATTTCATATTGATACATCTCTGAATGGTGTGTAAGTAATGTCCATAGTAGAAACATGGATGTAAAAATGTCATTTTATGAGAAATTGTATTGCACTGTCTTGTTTATATGCGCAGCTTGTGTTTTTCACCAGTGAGTGACTGTGTATCAACAGCCAGTTTCATTAAAACTCACAAGAGTTTTGGATGCATGAAATGTGCGCTAAATT
This sequence comes from Schistocerca nitens, assembly GCF_023898315.1. NCBI lineage: Eukaryota > Metazoa > Arthropoda > Insecta > Orthoptera > Acrididae > Schistocerca > Schistocerca nitens. Next base: position 733,096,209 of record NC_064615.1, read on the forward strand.
CTGGTACTGTATGATGAAACTTCCTGGCATTTACTGTGGAAATATGACAAACAAATTTCTGAAATTGTCATCCCAAATACAAATAGTTCTTTAAAATGGATGTATTTTGTGATGCAAAGAAGTTATCTGATAATATTAAATTATACAATTAGCGAAATATAGAATTTTTAATATGGTTTTGAGAATGTAAAAGCCTAAAACTTACAGTTATTGTTAAGGCATTGCACTGAATTAACGAAAGTTCTAGTGGGTTGTAGGTAAATTTTAATTTAGTCACCCACTTCTAGTGTAAACATGAAAATTTTGTTAAACTTCTTTGTTCCAAGATCCATCTTTCTCCATACTTAAAACGTACATGGCACTTATTTCACTGTCACCATCCAGTATGTTTTGCCATCTCTTGTGTTAGAGTTTCTGAACTTTATACACGCTCAGGTATTTCCAACACTTGACTGTTCAGCTATCACTACAAAGAATAATGAAATTAGTTTTCACAGAAGTGATCAGGTATATGGAATGTTGGTTTTTACACCTGATGTAGTGTTATAATTAGGACTGATGATGAATGTTCACCAATTGACGACCACATACATTATGCCAAATAAAAAATTTCTGCATATGAAAAGCATGAACTCAATATATTAAGAGTTCAGACACATTCATAATCTACAAGTCATTTCAGGAATTCTAGTGCAAAAATTGTTCATAACAAAGAATTTTAGCTTATCTATTCAGAATAAACTTAGAGTGTTTTTATACTTCCACACAATATTAATTACAACAGTTTCAACATTTTGGTGAGAAGGAACAGCAACTTTATTTAAATTCTTTAAAGCATTTGTTAATGGTTTTATGAACAGTTGCAGTGTTTATTAGTCGACTAGTTTCGGATCTTGTTCATTTTCATGCCTGGCTACTGAGGCTGCACTAACAGTGCATGATCTTAATAATAAATACTGAGAGGCAACACATGTTCTATAAATGTTTGCAGGATGAATGCCACAATTCACATTTGCCTGTTACCAAGTCGAAATCACTTCATTTTGACTTGGTAACATTTTACATATAAATTTGAAATTGTTCTAAATTTCGTAAATGCTACATTTATTTTATATTGCTAAGATGTGGAAAGAATAGTACAGTCAAATATGGTTGCCACATTAATAAAGCCTACATTCTGACAAATTTAATACACAGAGGTAAACCCGTTTTAAGTTAATACTATCAGAAACTAAAATGCCCTGCCCTTTAGGCAGCTTAATTCTGCTACGTGCTGCATATTTATACTACGTTTTGGTGACTTCACTTCCCTGAAATTGGTGGGTCATGTTTATGAATATATTTTAAAGAAACATTCAAACAGGGTTCAGTGTGAACTGATTTTGTGGAACATTGTGTAGATTTCCATTCCTGTTATTTCTGTCAAGCCCTCCTAAAAGAAATTAGTCGGAAATGAGGTAGCTTGGAAGATAGTAGCTGTTATTGGAAAATTATTCTTTACTGTGTTTACAAAATAAATATTGTGGTTTTAGTACATGATTTGACTTATCAGTATTTACATGGCACATAATACATAGCAAAAATGAACTCTGTGACAAGAATTCTGGAGTGGACGACAGTCAGTTTTATTCATCATATATTAATAAAGAAAAGCACATCATAATGCATGCATTGTGTCTGTGCAAAATATTTAAAGTTTCTAACATATCTTATTTGACATGTAGAAGATAAGTACTTGAAGAATTACTCCACGCGCCTATGGGTGGTCTCGAGTGGAACTGTCAGCATGCTGCCTGATCGCCCTAGCTACGTTCAACTCACCTGTGAAAACCACATGAAAATCCATCTAGTAGTTTCGGAGATTAGCGAGATTAAACAGAGAAACCTACAGACAAGATAGTTTTACAGTTTCATGAAAAATATAAATATAAATTATATTCTCTTGGCACTGCATGATTACTTTTTGTGTATAAAGGTTGGTTAAGTGTCATTACTGCTGAGCTTATGGAAGTATGTCTAATGGATTACATACATGATTACAGTCAGGAAGTATTTTGAGTGATGTTCAGCTATAGAAAAAGAGAAGTATAATATTTTTTTAATCACTTGAAAGCTGATGGTATCGTAATAGCACTGTTTTTCAGAAAACATGGGCATATGTCTACAGGCCTTTGTGAATATGCTTTTGTCATAGTAGAACATCATCTGATTTATGAGAAAAATTAGTGATTGAGTTGCATACCATAAAGACTTAGTGGATGTACAAAAGAACTCTGGCATATGTTTTCTTTTGTTCAATCAATTTCATTTCTGTGGGTATTGATTGAGCACTTGTCACATACGTTAACCAAAATGTAAACAATTGCGAAGTTTTGATGTTCAGATGGAAGAGTGTAGACTGTGCGTGATATTACTGTTATATTTCAATATAAGTGGGTACCATTGCTGGGCTGTACGTTGGTATGCCATTATTTATTTCCGCACGGATCGTATAGTGGGATCAAGCTATTTAGCTGTTAGATTTCAATTTTCTCTTATTTTTCGGATTTTGAAGAACTTTTTTTTCTCATTTTTATTAAAAAATTCTACTGATGTGTTGTCATACCGTATCGATACTGAACTCCCTACTTATAGCTGGCTTGTAGAACGTTCGAAGCTGAGCGCGTCTTATTTCGGTAGGGAGCATTGTTTTGCAGAACAACAATGCCCCAACGTTAGTGGTAACGCGCCGTCTTGGTGTGGGTAGAGGAGTCGGTGCTGGGCTTCCACAGAGTGCGGCCGCCTGTAGCAACATCGCAGATAAAAAGTATGAAGAATTTGCTAGAAAGTATTATTTTAAGAGTTGAAACTGTTAAGTCTCTTCATAGAGTAGGCGGGAGGGAACAGTTAGGAGATTTACACGTGAAGCAATATCGTGTTTATTAATCAATAGCTTTCGTGGAGGAACGTATTGACAGCAGAACGAAAAATGACAGTGATTCGGTGGTCAGTGGTTCCTGTTTAATGAACATGTGAACACCACAACATAGCAGGGTTCTTCGGCATGAATATGAACCTAGCTTAACTGTTAACAAAAAAATGAGTTAGAGAGTGGTGGGGAAATGACTAATATGCTAAACAGATAATAAAACTAAGGAACTTGACTTGTTCTTTAGCTGTTTCGTATTGACAGTTTCCATTTTACAAGTCAATAATTTTAATATTTGAAAAGTATAAGAGAGATGTGTTCGTATTAAGCAGATAGCCGGGTTTACTTCGTAATGATGCATGTACTCTATGCATAGCTTCCAAATTCGAATACGATAATGTGATACCCGCAAAAGTTAAAGTAAACTGACCGAAGACAGAAGTTTTACGTCTGTCAGTGTGACATGGACACTAAGCTTACATAACGATTTGGTGAGATAGTGGCAAAGTAAAAATACCGGATGATTCTCTCAAAAAAGTGAAACCTGCAGCCATCCACTGTTAATACTGCCATATACTTTGAAAAAGAAAGCGCCGTTACCGCTACTTTCTCGTGTTGGTGGCGCCATCGAAAATCCAGAATTTCTCATTGCGGTGTTAACGGTTGTTGCAGAAATTCATGCAGTAAACAAGATACTTTTTTCAGTTTAAACAACTATGTAGTGTTGTCCGCCCCCACAAGCAGGAAAATATTTCGACCACTTAAACATTTAATAATTTAATATACGAACTGCAGTATGAGTAACTGGGCATAATGCAGTCATGACAAGAAGAGTAAAATGATTAATTATCATGTTGTGATTTGGTAAAAATCGAGCTTCAGTGGGTCTTGGGGTCAGTTTGTTGATTTTACTCTATTTCCTGTACATTATTCATTCAGTTAGGAACAGTGAGACCAAAATATATCACTTAAAGCCCGTACATTACAGTGAATAGACTGTTTATTAGGTTTCGTGTACATAGGATGCAACTGCTGGCGTCACTCTTGGAGAAGGCAACAGGGCTTCTGTATACTGTTCAGTATTTCGAGCAGGGAAATTATTTTAACGGTCAAGCGCTGTCGTGAGACCTGGACGTTGAGGTTATGTTTCGTAGTGTTCACCTGAAGCCAATAGGTCCTACTGATGACAAACAGCAACAAATTTTGGTTCGTCGCTACACTGAGGAGAGTGTAACACAACTGCATGCTGCCCTTGTGGTGGCAACCGTCTCTACACGATCATCGTGGACTTCAGGCAGGCATTCTGAAGAACAATGCAAGCTCTCCAGCCTCATGATGCGCTAAAGAGTAATAAAACTCCAGAATGTAAACTGCCTGATTGGTTCATGTTCTCGTCCCCAACGACTGCAGGATTTGGACGCATCCTGGACGCCAGTCATCACCTTTGAACGCTGTTCAGAATCGTGAAAGGCTCCTTTATTCCAGTCTCCACGCCTACAGTCAAGATTTCGGCAACAGGTTGTTCTCGCAAGATGATAATGCACTATCACATCGTGCCAATATGGGAACACATTCATTTTACAAGCAGGAACCAAACAAATGGAGTGGTCTCTGGTATCTACAGATATGAACCCTACGATCTCAGAACTGGCTGTGCGACGTTTCAGGGGTCATTTTTAGACGCTGGATGATTGAAGTAGAGCTATCATCGAGTGTAGGGCAGGTTGGTGCAGCAGCGTCGCAACTAACTCGTGGACAACACATTACGAAGCATATGTTAACCACCAACAGATTTTGATCTTAAAGATACGCTGTGATCACAAGTTGCGAATATACTGGTTCCTACTGCTTATCGTTTTCTTTTCTTTTAGAAGTAAGATAAATATCTTATAATCTGATCAGTTTCCCACTCCCGCTCTAAGCCATCATTTGTTCAGGTAGTGGAAAACTGTAATTATAATATATATATATATATATATATATATATATATATATATATATATATATATATATATATATGTGTGTGTGTGTGTGTGTGTGTGTGTGTGTGTGTGTGTGTGTGTGTGTTTGTGTGTGTGTGTTTGTGAATGTGTGGGAGGTTGGGAGGGGGTGGTTTGTGGTGGTGGTCTGTGTGTGTGTGTGTGTGTGTGTGTGTGTGTGTGTGTGTGCGCGTGTGTGTATGTGTGGGAAAATGGGAGGGGGTGGTTGGTAGGAGTAGGATACTGATAATATGTGTGTACAACTAGGACATCTAGAAATATTTCATCCAAATTTGTGTGCATATGACTATTACTTTGAAAATTGTACTATTGCATAATTCATCAGTAATAACATTATTAATAAAATGGCATGGATGTAAAATATGTTGCACATAAAAATAACAGTGAGCAAATTCTATTGACAGTAAATAAATAAATAAATATAGTTGCTAGGTTGAGCAGCGAAAGTTCTGGTGACATGTGACCTTTATATGTAGGAGTGAGGACATGGAGAGGTGATATAGTAAAGGTAAGTCTCGAATATTTTACATGATTTCTATCACACGTCATGTGGATTTTAATTATTATAAAAAAAGGTGACATGGGGTTAAGACACCCCTTGTTGCTGCAAGGACGAAGTGGGGTTCGAGGAAGGAAAGAGTGACGTGAAAGCATAAATAATAAATGCGTAGAGGAATTACAATGAATCACTGCATGCAAAAAAGTAAGTGTTACTTTTATAACATGTAGGAAAGGCGGTGAGAGTAGGAAAGAGTATGTGTAAAGAAACATGAGTCTCTAACTCCTAGAGCAAGATACACTGACAGTACGTATTTGCCAGCCGCAGTGGTCGAGCGGTTCCAGGCGCTTCGATCTGGAACCGCGCGACCGCTACGGTCGCAGGTTCGAATCCTGCCTCGGACTTGGATGTGTGTGATGTCCTTAGGTTAGTTAGGCTTAAGTGTCGGCATAAAATTTAGGCCCTGGTTTAGTCGAATAGGGTGTATAAATTCCTTTGGGGTCCTAATATGAATCTCTAGAAATGAACTTAATTCTGTAGATAATTTTCACGAGACCGGAAAGTGCAAGAAACTTTTTCTTCGAAGTTTTTGATTCTGAGAAAAAATTTCACTATTTCAGATTCCCCATGAGTTGGAAGTATTGTTATAGACGCGCGACCAGACCTCCTGCTGCTACTTACCTATTTAGATCATCCAAAGTCCCGAGGAGTGCGTGTGTGGTGGACGAGGGCTCTGACGCGATATCGTCGCAGAGTACTGCGGCCCTCCGCTTGACAGCAACATTTTTGTTCAGTCCATGTAGCAGTTGGCTACACACCGTGCGATTATTCTGGACTCTGCTATCTGGACAGATTCCTCACCACAACTAATCTCTCTTTATTATAAGTTATTATAAGTTCTATTGTTTCATTTAACAATGATTTCCAGAGAAATGACTTTTTCCGTCCAGTATTCTGGTGAATATTACAGCACTACTTTTGTGTCCTTGGCCACTGTACTACAACAAGTCACAAAAGTGTTAACGAAGTATAATACTTATGATTCCGAGCACGTTTCAACATGCTAGATGCCGTTTTTCACAGGTCTTCACCCTGATCTTCTCGGAGTCTATATCTATTAATACAATTGTTTTTCTGGTATATTCATACTATAAAGGCCACATCCTGTAAGAAAAATGTATCTTGTCTATCAAGGGTTGGATTTCAATCTCAGTCCTAGCGTGTTTGTACAGTTGTTCTAAACTCAAACTGATCCTCCACGAGGTTGTCTTCTCCCAGTTTTTCTGTTCTTCTATAAAGAACAAATGTTAGCATTTTACAACCATAATTTATTACCTGATTGTTCGGTAATTTTCACACCTGTCAGCACCTGCTTTCTTTGGAATTGGAAGTATTACATTCTTCTTGAAGTCTGAGAGTATTTCGCCTGTCTCATACATTTTGCACACCAGATGGAACAGTTCTTTCGTGGCTGGCTCTCCTGAGGCTATGAGTAGTTCTGGTGGAATGCCGTGACTCCAGGGGCTTGTATCGAGTTAGGTCTTTCAGAGCTCATTCAGTCTCTCCTCGCAGTGGCATATCTCCGAGCTACATTTACATCTACATCCACAATCACGTAATCGTAGTTTCGGTACGACTATCTGATCCCTCCAACCCTGTTCCACTTGCGAATAGTGCGTGGGAAGAATGATTGTCGGCAAGTCTCTAATTTCTCGAATTTTCTCCTCATGGTTAATACGTGAGATGTATGTTGGCAGGGGGGGGGGGGGGGCGGAGTAAGATGTCTGACTCCTCCTGAAAAGTGCAGTCCCGAAATTTCAGTAGTAAATCCCTCTGTGATGCACAACGCCTCTCTTGCAATGTCTGCCAGTGGAGTTTGTTTAGCATCTCCGTAACGCTCTCTCCCCAGCTAAAAGATCACGTGACGAATCTCGCCGCTCTTCGATGTATCTCCTCTATCAGCCCTACCTGACAGGAATCCCAGATAGATGAACAATACTCAAGAATCGGGTGAACAAGCGCCTATATAAGCCACTTCTTTCGTGGATGAGCTCACCTTTATATTGATGCAGTTCATTAATTTACCACAGTAGGATTTCTAAAATAATATTTGATAACTCTGGTTCAAATAAAGAACCTTGAGGGCATCCTAATATTAATTATTTTAACTTCTACGACTAACCAATTTTGCTTTGCTTTCTGTGCAATAGATCTGGAGACTTATTCGTTTTACTGTGGTTTACTGTTTGCCTCAATAAAACAATTATTATATGTACACAAGACAAGGTAAACATAAGCTCTCTCTACGTCGATCACCAAGCTGGTAAGCAGAGAAAACGAATACTGTACCTATTTCTGTATCATCTGTCCGATAATGATGAGGTAGGAGATGGCGGTGGCGATAGTAGATGTGAGCAGTCCAGTGTCGATGGTGAGAAAGCCGGCGGCGGTGAAGGACTGTGTGGGCAGGGCTGCCAACTGCTGCTGGAAGGCGCGCAGCTCCGGCGGCGCCGCGGCTGGGGCCAGGAGGGCAGCAGCGCGGGCCAGCACCACCTGTGTGCGTCGCGACTCCGCAGCTGCCAGGCCGCACGACAGCGACAGCCCAGCCAGCCGCATTGTGTGCAGCACCAGCCACACGGCCGCCAGCGTGCTCGACCTGGGACACGATAGGCCACAAGCCACTACATCACCCACCATATCTAGCCTCCACACATACAAATGAATGAACCTTCCAAAGAACTGGATTATTAATAACAACATCAGCTAAAAGTACATCCATTACCAATCATTACCACTCCATCTGACTGATATGTATGTATATGATGATGGGCCAAAAAATGGTGAGCCATGCATTGTGGCGTGTTAGGCGACCTTCATAGTGAAATACTGGTATAGCTGTGATTCTGCATGACATGGATGCTACAGGTCCTCGATAGTTTTTCGGAGGTTAATGGCACCGGAAGGCTATATACAGGGTGTACGTAAGGTCAGGGAACACTTTCAGTTATTTATTGCACAAGAACCAAACTTTGTACAGGTTTCATACATATGTCATTTTGAAGAGAAACCCAGATTTTTTTTTCGTGTATACCGCCACAGCGTAGTTTGGTAGTTCGCCGGTAGTCAACGCTAGTCACAAACATGGTGAGTTCAGGTGCGGAATGAGCTTTCTGTGTGTTGAAGTTCGACAAAACAAGTATGATATACCTGTTTAACGGATGTTTAGAATCCAGTACGGTAAGTAGCTACCAACAAGGAAGGCAATTTACCACTGACACAACAAATTCATTACAACGGGTGGCAAACAGAAGCGGAGGTCCCAATGTGAGTGAAATGAATGTGGAGCGCGTACGAGAAACATTCTTAGGTGGTCCAAAGAAATCGGTGTATCGTACATCCCATGAACTCTAAATGGCTCCAATGACAGTGTGGGAAGTCCTACGACAGAGGCTGTCCATGAAACCATTCAAATTGGAGCTAGTGCACAAGCTCAATGACGAAGAAAAAGACAAGAGTTTTGAGTTTTGTTCGCAGTTGCAACACTAGAATGAGAATGGGGATGGAATTGTTGATAGCTTAATTTTTAGTGATGAAGCCACTTTTGACACTAATGGGAAAGTGAAGAGGCAAAATTGTCGAATCTGGGGTACAAAGTATCCATACGAATGTATAGAATTTGAGTGTGATTCCCCAAAGGAAAATGTTTTTTGTGCCTTGTCACGTCGAAAACTGTACAGGTCATTCTTCTTCGCCGAGAACACTGCCACTGGACATTTGTACTTGGACATGTTGCAGCAATCGCTGATGCTTCAAATGCAGTCGGACTCTCCGTTCATCTTTCAGCAGGATGGGGCTCCACCCCATTTTCGTCGTGAAGTTCGTGGGTACCTGAACACGGAGCTGCCGCGTCAGTGGATTGGCTGTGCTACAGAAGGGGATAGCTGTTTCATGAAACGGCCTCCCCGATCACTAGATCTCACTCTATGTGACTTTTTGCTATGGAGACATGGAGACACATTAAGATCTAGTGTATGTAGTGCCTCTACCACGTGATGTAGGAGAGCTCCGAGAGAGAATACGGGAAGGGACTGCTACAGTTGACGAAGCCATGTTGGGACGGTAGTTGAAAGTGGTTTTGGACTTTATGTACACCCTGTATATATCATAAAATACAGACCATTGTATTGTGGGTACAAACATTTCGCTCGAAAATGTGAGTAAACTATCAGTCTCCATAAACTACTACAGCATGATTGGTTGCTTACTGAAGCTAATGAAATGAATTAGTGGCTTAGAATAGTTCGATCTTTGTAGCACACATTATTTTCATCAAAATACATAAAACGTTGTTTTATAACGTTGCAAACACACATTACTACTAATACTGAGCTATTTTACAGCTCAGAGTGCACTTTTTTATAAGTATCACCAGAAGACAGTTTTACTTCCAAACGTAAATTAATCAAAACTTATATCTAAAACCAATATCAAAGTCAGCGAAATATTATAGTGACCCCATGCTAGGTATTAATTTCATCTATCAGTTCAAAACGTATGTCGTCTTCTGCTGTCACACAGTGGAAACTACAGGACACTTCAAAGAAATACCATACTGAACAGTGGTAATAGACATTTTTATATGTAAGAAATGAGCATTGCTAAAGTAGCGGACAGTGCCAGTTTTGGTTGAGATTTCTCTAACATCCTTCCTCTTCCCACACCACTCTGACATAGGCCAGTTGCCCTCCGTATAAATTGGTGCATAAATTTTCCACGTGGCAGTACATCCAAAATAGCGATACTGGTTTATTTGCTAAATGTTTGACCTTGTCCAGTTATCCTGATTGTAAACTGGTAGGAAATTAAAAAAAAAGAGCAATTGCCCACTTGTTTCAAATACAAGAAGGTAATGTTCACACGTTAGTGGACCTAGTGGATACTGGCCCAATCTCCATGGTTATCAGATTTCTCCAGCACTATGGTATCAGAATCTAAGATGGTGGACCTGGTGGATAATGGCTCAGACTGCATTGTTGTTAGGTTTCATGTATCCTGAGTTTAGTATCCTACACTAAATGTAGAATGGTGGTAAATTCAACCTACATTTAAGTCCATTTGTCATATGCTTAAACAGTTTCGCCCACTTAATCTGCCAGCTCTCTTATGCTGTGTAGGAAGAACAGAATAGGAATGTATACATCTTTACTTAGACAAATACTGCACCATGGAAGGCCTTTGCTGACACTGTGCTTGTTTTTCCTGGGCAAGGACAGCACAGGGAAAGTGTGCCAGTTGAGAAGTTTGCAGCTGTCATGATGGGTCTGGACTGCTGCTGAATCTTGCATTTGCTCTAGCACAAGCTGTATTAGCAAAATGCCTCAATGTGCCATACCAGCATTAGGAGCATTGTGTGACTGTGCTAAATCTGGTATATATGTGTCTCTTCTTGTAGAAAAGGTGTGTGCAATGCAGATGAAACTTCATGTTGTAAAAAATTATATATTCTAAAATTCAGCTAAAAAGATGATGTGTGACTAAACCTTAAGGAAGCAGTTTTATTTATAGTATGTTTTTTCTTCAAGATAGTTTTCACACACCATTTCAAAGAGTTTCCCACAAGTTCAAAAGCTTGGATTTCAAAATACATGTATCGCATTTAACAGTCCTTACAATTTTACATTTCAAGTAAAACAATTTTTACAGGAAAATGAGGAACAAAAACTGTATACACAATATTTACATGCATAATTTTATAGTTTGTGGAAATAAATATATATCTCATAGCGTGATGCCCTTATATATGTTGTAGTAATTCATTTTACAGTTGACACTCATGCACTAATATCAGTGTCAACAGCTATGAATGGTCATAGCACACTCTACAATGTTGTAGCACAGAGATAACCAGTTGACACACACGGTTTGTGTGGAATATTTACTGTTCACCTGTGAGACATGACATTAATAAATTGAATACCATTATGATCTGTAAGGACAGCAGCAGTGCAATTTAACCTAGTGTGCAGACCATATAAACAGCAAAACTTACAAACATGGTATGCACTCACATGCAAGCTGTGCAAAAAATATAATTTGCACACAGAGCATCCACAGTATGCACTCTCTCTCACACATGGACACACAGGCACTCATACATGCAACAACATATATGGACATATATGCCACTATATACACAGAGTGATAAGTGGGTCAAGCTATTCTACATGAACACACTCACACATTTTCATTGTGTATGCAACATACACATATATCTACTATATCACTCAGGTAAACATTGTGTGCATGTTGAGGTTTCATTCCCATCAGCACAAATGACATGCTTATCACCATATTGTTTCAGGCCCATTCTCAGTTGCAGTAACGTCTGCACTTTCTATCTTCCTGACTGAATAATAACCTGGTGCATAATACGCAGAGGAGGAGGTATGGCACTGCCAACCTCATCACAGAGGCACTACAATTTTTCCTTAACTGTAACAAATATTGAGGCCACATACCACACATCCTTAGCACACCACATGATGGCAGCTGCCTCAGCACAGTATACTTACATTTCTGAGTGGAGACTTAAAGAGTATGTAGTTGGTGACCCACTGGCATCATCTTTCATCAAGTTGATACCATTATTGTTTTCAGCCTTATGCCATGAGGAACATTAGATGCTTATACGAATAAAAAGAATGCATTGAGGCCACATCTAGCTAATTCATGTGAACTGCCACCCTTCATCCAACAGATGAAATGTCTGTAACTTTGAAGCACGAAAACTCCTGATAGATATGGTCCTTTGATAGGCCTATGCATCAACATGAAAAGGTTTCAGTAGTTATTGTGAACTCTATTAAAATCTTCACCATCTCCAGAGAGATGAATTCTTATTGAAGACTGTGGCCCACTTAAAACTGGACCTGGTTATATAATCTTTCGTGCCATAATGACCATCTCAACGGATGATTAAGTGAATTTCGCTCTGGTCTCTAATACTTTCCATAATTTTGTCAGAATGCATTCTTCAGATGAGTACATTCCAGAAGCCCTCTTTCTGGTATTTACAGCAATGAAGCCCTTCAACTAGGGATGTTGCTTGATGGAAATAAGCTGGGTAGCTCTATTCAGTTTCAACACCAACTCGGGACAGTTCTGGAGATTTAGATAATGTATAATTCACCTTGTGTTTCCCTCCATCTTTGTCAGTGGGAACTGTTTCGCAGAACATGGTGCTGTGGTCATAATGTCAAATGGCTATGCACATCATGCAAATTTTTAGGAATGTTAGCTGTAAATTCAAAACATATTCCAATTTAAAATCTGCCACCACATATGAGAAATTATCCAGTATGGCGGTTGCTTAACTAGACAGCGATCAATATCCTCCAGTAGGTAAAGGCTGCTTCGCTGCATGCTGATATAAGTTGTTTAGACCTATGTACACAGTGTAACTCAATATTTGAAAGTTTTGTTGAACTTTTCAAGCATTAACAGGTTATTTGCCATGGCATGCTCATGGACACAGTAAAAAAGACTGCTGTGGATCATTCACCTGAAACACATCAGTGTGTCAGTTAGTAGGTTAATGTTGGCATATTTGAATTTGAGAATAGTGTCCTACAAAAACCATGGGGTGGTTTCATAGAATACAGCGTCTAAGGAGTATGTTTCCAAGCATATTCTTCAGAATCATTTGAAAAAGTCTGCAAGTGTAAGTAAACGTACACATGTTACCATATAAAGAACTGCATACTCTCCTTAATTTGAGATGAGATCTAGACAATAGAGCCGTGTACCTCCTTCCTGATGGAATGACTGGAACTGTTTGGCTGTTGGGCCCCCTCCATCTAATAGAAGCTGCACATGCATGATTTTTTACATCGTTGGTTGCGTTTAGTGACATCTCTGAATAGTCAAAGGGATTGTTTCTGTGATACAATATCCACAGTCAACGTCTATCTTCAGGAGTTCTGAGAACCGGGGAATACAAAACTTTTTTGGATGTGTGTATGTGGTTTCTCAGCTTCAGCAGCTAATGACCGTCCACAAACATAACACTGAACTGCATTTCAAAACAGTGATTAATTTTTTTGTGTGTCTATCATAGAAGCATTGCTGTGACACACCACATCAACTATCTTCGCAAGGTTTTCAGCCTCAGAGAGCAAACATCTCACAATACCTTCTCCAGTGCATGATCCAAAATGATTACATCTCAAGTCACAAGCACATACCATCTGATATGCCCCCACAGAAAGTGTTTACCATTTTATAAGGACATAATGGTAGGCAATGAGGTCACCCTCACAGCTCACCGAATGAGTGACAAGGCACTCAAAGTCAGCATATTCAGCAAATGGTACTCATTCTTTACAGACAGAATTCTTAAAATTTAAGAAGTTATGAGCCTCATTGGACACCACGACATATATTTGGTCCATCGCGCAGTGATGTTCCAGATGCTCAGTTAATCACTCACTCTTAATAAATGGGTTCAGGCACCTAGGACAAAAACGCCTTTATGGTCACATGAACTTAACTAGAATGATAGAGGGAGGGATACGTTTTTGATCAAGCGTTGGTCTTGTTGCTCATCCTGGGAGGTTAACAACAAACATGCATGTTAATGAGACTTATCACAGTATTTGGAGAAGTGAAGGGGATTGACGACTTTACGTATTCTATCACTATCGTTTGACTTGAATTTTTTCAGGCCGTATTATGAATATACATATGGAGATAGCTCTCAAACTGACTGATTACTGGAGGCTCATGGTAAATTCAATATCATCATGTTTATAGTACCTATGAACATCAATGTAGTAGTTACTTGAACGCTACACATACCATTTCTGCTGCAAGCTAGAGGCAAAAATTTTCTTATCCTGGAGTGCACCCTGAAACACTGAGTATGGGATTTCATGGAGACATACCTGATAATATTCATCCTCACTATCAGAATGGACAGAGAGGCTGCTGCTGGTTGACAGTCTATTGTCACTCAAACTATGAGGATCCCACCCAGGTGACCCAGGTGCCAGCAAAGAAGCTTTTGCAGGCAATGGGCCCAATGACTTCGAGGATGGAGCTGTTCCTGATGATCTAGGCATTGACAGTGCTGTTGGTGCTGGCCACTGTAGTCAGTGCTGTACTCTGTTGCAGCTACTGCCGCTGCATGTATGGATGCTGTTGGTGTGGGTGCTTATTATTTTGCAGCTGCTGGTAGAGCAGTTGCAGGTAACAAGGTCAGAGCTCCTGGTCACCAAGGTCCATGTGCAGGTACAGGCGATAGTGATGACACACGAAATTTGCACAGCATTTCTAAACCAGGATAACAGTCTATGAGTATCATGCAACACACCCCTCAATAACTTTCAGAACTATGTTCAAAAGCTCAACATGAGTGCAAGGACTCTGTGTCAGTGCAACAAAATCATTGTAATCCGGGTCATGAGATGGTGTGAACTGGTTCACCAACACGTATTGACCTGTTACCTGCCACATGCCTTATGTCTGCTCATTAGCAATAAAAATGCATCAGTTATTGAGTTTACATGAAAACAATAACACTCAACGTGTGCAGACATATGAATGTAGCGGTATATGAATTACATACAACCATCATCATCATTTTCATGGATTTGGGATGTTGTGACCAACATCTCTATGCAAGGATTGACTTCAGGACAGCCTTCTGATCCCAATTAAGTTAGGATTGGAGTGAGTGGCACAACATTGTTGATACAAATACAATAATGACACTGGGTAAGTAAGCTGCGAAAAATACAGACACTCACACTGACATTCATACATGTTGCTCAACCTGGAATGGCATGGCCAATATCTCTTTACCACCATTAACGATAAGGCACTAGCCCTCTGATGCTGGTGAAGCCCAAAACAGAATGGTGGCATTACATCAACATCTATCGATCCTTAAACATTAATGACACTCTATAGGCAAAATGCAAAAAATACATACACTAGCACATAAATGCATATGTGTGTGTATTTGTGTGTGTGTGTGTGTGTGTCACTCATCCTGAGGCGATGTGACTGACGTCTCTATGCACACATTAATGTGTCGATGCCAGTTCTTTGATGCTAGTGAATCTGGGAACATAATGGATGTCAAAACATTAACAGAATACGGTCCTAGGAAGAAGTCAGGCAAAGCACATACATAGACACTTGCACATATGTAAAGAGAGATGCATTATGTCCAGTTTTCATAATAATCAGCACACAGAGATGGTGTAGTTAAATCGACCACATGTACAGAGATTGCTCTCAAATTGTCATAAATCAGAATTCTTAAAACTACAGCTGTCTATAAGTACCGAAAATTTATAAACATATGCACACACATACGGAAAAATTGTCACTTACATGTAAGATCCTCATCTGTAACACGACGGCATATGATCATCCCCTTCTACTTTGAAATGAGGGCACTTGCTGTCACTGTTGCTATAGTAAATCGACCATATCTACAGAGATTGCTCTCAAATTGTCATAATTCAGAATTCGTAATACTACAGCAGTCTATAAGTATCTAAAATTTATAAACATATGCACACACATATAGAAAAAATTGGTGCTTACATGTATGATCCTCATCTGTAACATAATGGCATGTGATCATCCTCATCAACTTCAAAAGGAGGACACTTACTGTCACTGTTGCTATCACCACTGGTGCTGCCAGATCACTTCATAAAGCTGCTGCAGACGATGTTAATGACACGAAGCATGCCTTACAA
Organism: Schistocerca nitens; assembly: GCF_023898315.1. NCBI lineage: Eukaryota > Metazoa > Arthropoda > Insecta > Orthoptera > Acrididae > Schistocerca > Schistocerca nitens. Next base: position 733,112,388 of record NC_064615.1, read on the forward strand.
AGGATGGAGGTCCAGTGATGCAGTGCAACGTTCAGCTGGGATGGATATATAGCACTGTGATTCCTGGAGTAGTGAGAGTGCTCAGAGCATGTTTGTCGAATGATAAGAGATGAGAGGTTGTTTTAAAATACAAATCATTTATATGCCATACAGTTTAATAGTTGTTTTATATGATCTAATGCACTCACAAAACAATTGTCTGTAATCTTCTTCTCCTTAATGAGAAGTAAGAGAGACATTCACTTGTTTTCAGATTTCTTTCTAACAGCGGCGTTATGGGAAATATTCGTCAACACCTTTCAGATAAATAGCCGAGTTAATCAAAAGTCACTCCCTCATGGACCTAGTTCACTACATGGTAATTTCGATTTGTGAATTTAACATCGCTGAAAGAGTTTCTAAGAGGGACTGTTGTAGAGGACGTCAGGCAAACAAGTCCATCATTTAGGGAACTGACGAAGTCAGTGACTTTAAATATGAAGTGTCCGTAATCCTAGTGGAAACACTGGAAATCATTTATAATTTTTGCAGTTTGAGGTGCCTCGTGAATGATTTAGATGTAATATTGCACCTAACAATTTACACAAGTTCCTGGTAAGAGGAGGAGTAGTTAATGATGTGGTCATTTAATACACTCCTGGAAATTGAAATAAGAACACCGTGAATTCATTGTCCCAGGAAGGGGAAACTTTATTGACACATTCCTGGGGTCAGATACATCACATGATCACACTGACAGAACCACAGGCACATAGACACAGGCAACAGAGCATGCACAATGTCGGCACTAGTACAGTGTATATCCACCTTTCGCAGCAATGCAGGCTGCTATTCTCCCATGGAGACGATCGTAGAGATGCTGGATGTAGTCCTGTGGAACGGCTTGCCATGCCATTTCCACCTGGCGCCTCAGTTGGACCAGCGTTCGTGCTGGACGTGCAGACCGCGTGAGACGACGCTTCATCCAGTCCCAAACATGCTCAATGGGGGACAGATCCGGAGATCTTGCTGGCCAGGGTAGTTGACTTACACCTTCTAGAGCACGTTGGGTGGCACGGGATACATGCGGACGTGCATTGTCCTGTTGGAACAGCAAGTTCCCTTGCCGGTCTAGGAATGGTAGAACGATGGGTTCGATGACGGTTTGGATGTACCGTGCACTATTCAGTGTCCCCTCGACGATCACCAGTGGTGTACGGCCAGTGTAGGAGATCGCTCCCCACACCATGTTGCCGGGTGTTGGCCCTGTGTGCCTCGGTCGTATGCAGTCCTGATTGTGGCGCTTACCTGCACGGCGCCAAACACGCATACGACCATCATTGGCACCAAGGCAGAAGCGACTCTCATCGCTGAAGACGACACGTCTCCATTCGTCCCTCCATTCACGCCTGTCGCGACACCACTGGAGGCGGGCTGCACGATGTTGGGGCGTGAGCGGAAGACGGCCTAACGGTGTGCGGGACCGTAGCCCAGCTTCATGGAGACGGTTGCGAATGGTCCTCGCCGATACCCCAGGAGCAACAGTGTCCCTAATTTGCTGGGAAGTGGCGGTGCGGTCCCCTACGGCACTGCGTAGGATCCTACGGTCTTGGCGTGCATCCGTGCGTCGCTGCGGTCCGGTCCCAGGTCGACGGGCACGTGCACCTTCCGCCGACCACTGGCGACAACATCGATGTACTGTGGAGACCTCACGCCCCACGTGTTGAGCAATTCGACGGTACGTCCACCCGGCCTCCCGCATGCCCACTATACGCCCTCGCTCAAAGTCCGTTAACTGCACATACGGTTCACGTCCATGCTGTCGCGGCATGCTATCAGTGTTAAAGACTGCTATGGAGCTCCGTATGCCACGGCAAACTGGCTGACACTGACGGCGGCGGTGCACAAATGCTGCGCAGCTAGCGCCATTCGACGGCCAACACCGCGGTTCCTGGTGTGTCCGCTGTTCCGTGCGTGTGATCATTGCTTGTACAGCCCTCTCGCAGTGTCCGGAGCAAGTATGGTGGGTCTGACACACCGGTGTCAATGTGTTCTTTTTTCCATTTCCAGGAGTGTATTAATGGAAACGCTGATGTGTTTGCTGGAAATTTTTCAGAGGCTTCGACTTCGATCTGAGCTTCCACCAGCTCAGTCTTTACACTTTTGTTCTGTTTTGAGCCATCTGTAATGACAACGGGAGCAAAGCTCTTAAATTCCTTTGAATTGAGTAAAAAATCCTCAATCACTCCAGTCTCATAGTATTCTGGACAAAACTTCCTAACATATCGAAAAATACGCTGTAGATATTATTAGATCAATTTTTCTGTAAGTTATCGTAGGCATACATCTCTGAATTAAGTAAAATTTGTGCATTTCTTGAATTAAAATGTTTGATTTTACTCGAATAGCATTTTTAAGATTGCGGTCCTGTCAGTTTAAATTTGAAGTATGATTAATTGTGGTGTTTCCAACTGAAATGATGATTTAATAGATCATGATTGTTGGAATGAGCTTGGAAGTAGAGAATATTCAGGTAGCTCCTATGATCTGAAACTTAAAAGCAACTGAATGCCCTAACAAAGTATGTTTAAAAATTTTAAGAGCTTGTATTCCATTACGGACATACGAGGCGTATTCCAAATTAATTTCTCAGTCTTGTTCTCGTCAGGATTGTTACCTCCTTGTTGGATATACACATATCTGTGCTTCCCACTACCGCTTAACATTAATTAGGATGCGCCTGGTGTTTTCAAAGTAACCCACCATCGTCTTGAGAGGTATGTGTACACTAAATAAACTTTTGGTCGCATTGATGCTGGATTCTCGTAAAACCATCCAGAATTTTCTGAGCCATTGTAGTCTGTTTTTCACACAGAAATTTATAATTTTGAAGTTGACGTGGTTCCTACATTAATATTATGGTTAATTTCTACCACATTCTGCTTGTATCTTATTTCCTGAAACATTAAACTGAATGCAGTAGGCTTAAGATGTGTTGCTGCTATAGGAGCTTCATCCATTCCCACCATATAAAGGAAACTGTTGCTTGGAATGGTCGAGGCCTCTAGGTGCTGCGTAGCTGTGTGGACTTCGTCACTGTTCTCAAATGTCACTGAAGCAAAAGATTTGCGCGAGAAATATTTTTGGCGTATGATCTGTTGATGATATTCAACTGGAGCAGTTATGATGACTGGTGGAATTTTTCTTACATTGTTTCAGTTTTAACAATTTAAAGAATAGATGGTTCTTTGTGTTAACCATTGTCTTTCAGCTGTAACGTGACTTACTGTTGACTGTGTGTGCTGGTATTATCACTGACATTAATTTTCCATCAAATATAGTCATATTACGATTTATTCACCGCGTAGGTCGACGAGACTACCTTTTTGATCTACAATCGTTAACATGAGACGATCTAATGTCTGAACCGTCATTGGGAGGTAATTGAATTGTTTGGCATATTTACAATTGTATATCCTGGGCGGACTGTAGGGTGCAATCTGTAGATCTGTGAGTCAATTTCTCACTGAGATATGAATTTGTCGCAATGTTGCACTCGACTCAAATTGTGTTAGCTTGTAGCTTCTCCACAGAATGAGATGGCTCGTAAAATTTATTCTCAACTTTCTGCAGTATTTTGTCCTTTAACAAATCTATTAGTGATCCTACCGACTTTTGCTGCGTAAAGTGCTTTGCCTCTTTGGTCATTCTTATTTCTCTTTTAAGCATTTTAATGTTCGTGTGTAACTCAGCACCTGGTACAGCCTCTTTTAAATATAAGGTTAAATCATCATTGTTGTATGTGCTACGGGGTATCTGCACAGCTTCACCAGTTCCTACATATTTTACGCTATGATGTGTAAAACTGGTACTAGTGTTGTACAGTTCTAGTCCTGTCAATGCAATATTCCAATCCCCCTTGCTTAATTCGATTGGTAAAAACTAATTCGCAGGAAGTACTTAACATCGATCTTTCATAGTCACATTGTATGACATCACTTCTGAAGCTCAACTAAAGAACTGTTATGTTTGATTATTTTTTTATATTTAATTCTTCTTTGTAACTATCAGGATGAACAAGAGACATAGATGTCTGCACGTGTAAGTATTAAACTGTTGGTGACGTTGCAAGCTGTAGAATGCATAGTTCCAGAAAAGTAATGGCGTAAGGCGCCGAACGAATCAAAATAGTAGGGGCGCTATCAAGGTTCTCCTTTAACATATGACACCCATTGATTTCGAGATCCTCCCTTACTGCCTAAATTCAAAATTTCTCATTCATTAGTTTTCCACATACTCTTAGGTTCTGTATTTCACTTCAGCACTCTCTGATATCTTGGAATAGAGAATCTTTTGATGAATTTAAGGGGATCCATATTTATAAACGGATTGTTGGTCGTTATAACTAGTAGATTCTCTTAATGAACGATTCAAGGCATTTGCTGTGTGTTTTAAAATCTAATCCTTTCCCAACAGTCATAGATTCTATGAAACTAGCATGTCTTGACATTTAGTTAAGCTGCTGTCCGTTACCAAAAATATTCTGGCGATAGATGGTGTGCCGCCAGCTAGAGAGCCAATCGCTCAAAGTCCCACAAGAGCTGGAATCATGAAGGGAATAATTCCACATGATGTGCTAAGCAGTGGTAGGACTCTAATCAGTTTTCCTTTAGAGCCTCTCTTAGCAGCCAACAATGATTGTTGAATGTATTTTAAGCACCCTGTCGTGGCCATCTTTTTCATATTCACCTTCTTATTCTTTGCCTTCAGTGGCTGATGAACTGAATTCATAGCTGGAGTTAAATTTAACTCCATATCTAATCTAAGTTTTGAGCACATTGCATTATCTACTACGAATGTGGCAAAACACAGGCCAGTCGCACCGATATCCCTTCTTCAGTGTATTTCCTTAGGTCTGTGAGCTAAAATTCGATCTGCTACATGACGTCTTGGGAGATCCTTATTGGTTGAGTCATGTTTATTGCTGGCCTCACTTAACAAACTAGTTCCCTCGGAACTAAGTACAGATCGTTTCTCAAGATTTGTTCCCAGAATGCAATATTTATTTGTGGGTATGTGAAGCGATATAGGTAGCTTATCAAATTTCTTTACTGACGATCTTCCTATTGTGAGTGTGACACTGCCGCATTGTTTGAAGTATGCATGCCTTATTATACACCATACCATTAGCATCCGCCAAACTTTTTTGCGATGATAGGATGCAAACTAATTTAAGAAGAGCTTTACTCCTGTGTCGCCTTATGAAACGTTCATTAGTCATTGCAAAAGACAATGATGGATAAGAGGTACACACACACATTGCATTGTTTTTCACTTGCATGATCGGATTTATGTTATTATATGGAAATCTGTATAAATAGTTGGGATGAGACTTTGATATGACATGCCTGTACATTCTTTTGACATCTAGTGGTTACACTTTTTGCGGGTAGAGTTAATTACACTTCTTGACCTGTTCGGTGTTCCACATGTTCGTGGTATTCGTTGTGAATCTCTTGTGTGCTATGTTATTAAAGTGTTGCATATTTTGTGAATAGATTTCGAGTGAAACTCTGTGTTATTTCGACATGTTTCTCATGTATCTACGGCTAGATATAAGGATTGTTTATTGACGGCCATGGTGAACAAGATGCGAATGTATGATTTACCGACCAACCGTCCATTAACTGTGAATTCACAGTAATTATGTAGATGTTGATCTCTATGATAACTCTCATATGCTCTCTGATAGTTGATTTTGTATGTCTATTCATACCTTATTTAATCAAGTTGTAACTAACCTGTTTCTACGGGTTATTGCGTTAAGAGTGGGAATGGAAATGCTTATTGATTGTGAAATTAACGTGAGAAGATTAGGGTCGCCACCGACTCTACCCATACAACTAATCAAATGTTTGGACGTGTCGGAAAATAAATTAATTTGATCACAGACCAAAAACTCATAAAAATAGGTATGTCGTGATATCGCTCATAGGGGATGCGATGTGATTAATAGTATTTCCCGTGCACTGTCCACGAGAATCAACCATTTAAAATAAAATAGTACATGCATGAACACTGTGCAGAAGATCAGCTCCCAGCAATACACCTGAGAATAAGACTTAATCTAAAGCATTTGTTACAAAATAAAAGGGGAAACTAGTCACTGGACCTGTGTGTAAGGAAACGCATTGGATGTGCTAACAGGAAATCTATGAGGTGAGTGGCTTATATGCAAAAACGTAACCTCGGAATGCAAGAGAAAATTGTGTATAAAATCATTTATTCCTAAGATATGGATGTGAGGCATGTACACAATTCCTGATAACATTAATTCCTAAAACATTAAAGAAAAGCATCGAAACATACACCGTTATAATCTACACCTAAAATCATTGGTGTGAATCATTCATACAACTGCTGTTGCCTGATAACTGATCGCAATAACTCGTGAAACGGTACACGTTTCGCAGTACACCGGCGTGCCCACGTGGTTTGTGGAGACGAAATTTCTCGGTACCGTGGCCAAGTTGCAACAATATCTCATCACACAATCATGAACAGTTACCATTGTTTAAAACAAACATGAGACCGGACAGTTAGTGATGACGGTAGCCCAACAAACTTTAATGTTCAACCACGTAGTCGGCTCCCCACGGACGAAAGACACATAAAGCAAGGCAAATTTACGAGAACGCAAAGCTATTAATATTTAGAAAAATGAAAGCTTATACAGACACAGCTGAAGGCAAACAGACATTCATAAAGAAGCGAGTGCTCACTTCTCATCGACACGTTTGTGTGGCGCTCTTACGGTGAATCCAAGTCTGCTATAGAAATTTACTAAAAGAAAAATCTGCCAAAGTTTTGCATTCCTTGCTGCGACAAGGCAAAGCAATCTTTCAGAGTTGAAAAGCGAGACCAAAAGCTAACAGCTCTCCCCTCGCCAACTAACAACGCGCCACGCGGGCAGTCTAACTCACCCTTCTTCGACTGGAGCACAGCTGTGGACGCTTCCCGTACCGGCGGCAGACTGCCTCCCTTTTTCCTCTCCAGCCTCTTCCACGCTCCGCGTGACCCGGAAAAGCCCAGGATGCCATTTCTGCCACCAACCGAACGCAGGTGGATTTCTCACCAGTAGCGCAAACCTCTACCCTTTCACAGTAACATGTCCATTGTTGGAGAACTTAATGGAAAAAGTACACTGACACTCATACACATATGCCCATGAATACAATGAATCTGTAAATCAATACGAGCCATTTTTGCCCTAGTGATAATGTTTCTGGCAAATTAACAGCCGTTTCCACTTTTATTCATGTGAATTGATATGATTTCAGTTTCTTACGATACACAGACAGTTTATAGTGCTTTTATCTTATATGTATGTATTTTGGCACATGTTCAGTGCACAAAGTTCTTCTGGTAATCTGCAGTCGGTTTTTTAATACTGACACTGGCATTTAAGAGTCATTTCTACTATCATTTTATGTGTACAGTTTAATATGTCTTCGCAGTGGTGAAATATTAAGGTTATCGAAGTCATCCCTTTTGTTTTGATAAATTTCTTTCGACAGGAAGGTATAGGATTACAATATATTTCGTGACTTACATAGGCTTCTACATGTCATTTTAAGAGTAATTCTTTTTAGTGAACTGAATTACTGATTAACATTTGATAGGGACACTGAGTACCATTTATTAGTGTAGAAATAAGTTCAATTTTAAGAAATGTTTGAGGTACTGCTATTATTTATAGTAGTACGACACTTGCATTTTTCTTCCCCATGCGCAGAGGGTGATGAGAGGGGACAATATGTTCTTCTTTCATCACTTATGCTGTGTAATTTGTGATACAAATTGTTGCCAGTGGCAGATTGCTTCTAAATTTCTCTTATCGCTGCTACTTGATGGCCACAACACAAGGTGAAGGAAAACGCTCACGTGTTCTTTTATTTCTTTCCTCAGTACTGTTTGTCTTTCTTCCTCTCATTACCTCCTGTATGAGAGTGAGTTGAATAATTTATTTTTCTACTATGCTTCAAATATGTTCCACCTGAATCAAAGAGGAGTGTAATGCTGTAGGCTTGGGGTGACAACTTAACTTTTTTCAGTTTTAAAAGGTACAAAACCGTTACTTTGCGACAGAGCATAGCAACCTAGCTTCTTGTGAAGCGTAGGTAATGCCAGACACTTCTCCCGCTCACCCTTTCCTTCCCTCACTGACTCTGGATACCTAAGAACACAAAGTGTAGAGAGGGTCTGGCTTCTAGATTTGGTGACTCATGCACAATTTTGGCATGCTCTGCTGTGTGCTTTGAACAAAGCGTTTGTCAATCGGAATCAGGTTCCACTTTTGCTAATTAGACTCAGTTGTAGTGTGAGTGTGTCACATTAGTTAATTTAATCAATTTTCGTGTTAAATTCACGTGGGACTGCGATTTTTGAACTTTGATTTGCTTGTACTGCTGCAGTTGCGATTCCATGCTTTATAGGAGTTCAGGTGACGCTCTCATTCTCTGAAATTAATATCCATTTATTATTTTAGCAATGACTTGCATCCTACCACAAGGTGTTTTTGAATTTAATGCTTAATCACCTTATTCTAGATAATGACTTCGATCGTTTTGCCCTGATTCCAGTAATACCACATTGGGCTGTATAGGTCAAATACCAAAGGTCTTGTAAGCTTTCGAGTCACTAAGATATTTGTTACACATCCATCAGGTTCTTCACTGCGTGCACATATCGTTCAGCACCATTAACGAAGTTCACATAAATATTGGTGGTAACTGAGGTGGCAATAAATAGATAACAACATATTTTTGCTTAATGAGTCAACATGCTGTTAATCTATATTATATACATATATCTCCCACATTATGTGTTTACTGATGACCACATAGTGCAGCCACATGGAAATATCTCTTGCACTGACCCCTGTCTCTGGACCTCCTGAATGTACAGTTTGTATTAGTAAGTCAGCAATAATTGCTTAGATGCCTATTTCTTCGCAGCACATGTGTGACGGGGACTGAATTTATGACATTTCCAGCCCTCTCCACAGTGTGAATACAAACTGCTTAGAGGAATTTACATTTCCACTGTCCTTTGAAGGTGTAAGACTGATATTAATAAAACATATTTTCACATGGAATTTTTTAATGCAAAGAAACTTGCTATGAATCTCCAGGAATTGTAATAAATCAGAAATACAGATGAAAGATTTTGTAATAATCCATACAGCCACTAATCCACCCCCTGTCCCACATCCCATCATGTATAACAAATCAGGAGCTGTTTTAGTTATGAAGATCTTGAGATATAATAGTTACTAGAAAAGTCTACCTCCTTCATCAATTATTAACTGTATTTTTGCACAGCTCATACCACTAATTTGTAGATTAGCTTGTATGCCAATCATATAAGATGGTGGTTGGTGGTTGTTAGTGTTTAACGTCCCCTCGACAACGAGGTCATTAGAGACGGAGTGCAAGCTCGGGGTAGGGAAGGATTGGCAAGGAAATCGGCCGTGCCCTTTCAAAGGAACCATCCCGGCATTTGCCTGAAACGATTTAGGGAAATCACGGAAAACCTAAATCAGGATGGCCGGAGACGGCATTGAACCGTCGTCCTCCCGAATGCGAGTCCAGTGTGCTAACCACTGCGCCACCTCGCCCGGTAAATCAATCATATAAGAAACTAGCATTGAAAAGACGTTATCCACTGCGTGAAGTTTATTTTGATTGATTTATTCTTGGACTGTAACTGATAGACTGGTGTTTGAACGATCAAACTTCATATGGGCATCCATATAGCTTGTGCATGAGCTGGCTGTTCTGTCAAATGTAGCATAGGGGTCATCACTATAGGCAACAATCACTGAGATTAATCGCACATTAATTCAAAGGTTTAGTGAGAGTAATATCAAGAATGATAGACAGGTGTGGGGCAGCTTTTTTGTGGTAGAGGGGGAAACATTTTTATCTTAGAAGAAAGACTTGGACACATTGAAGATGTGAATATTGCGAGCGAATGTTTGTTGGTTGAGGGGAAATGGCCCAGCTCGTCAAGTGCAGATTTGATGTGTTCAGTAGGTAGTGGGTTTGGTGGCCATTACATCTCATTTGCTGCCATCACAGTATAGGAGTGTTGAGTCATCGATAGCATGCAACACGAATGCAGTGATGTCAGGCATTAGTGGTGCTGTAGCAGTGCATTTGGTAACATGGTTCCACTGAGAATAGCGTGCTGCCTGATGGGGGAGTCAGTGGTGGCAACATGGGCCTAACACTCTGGTAGGTTGACCACAAACGTCTTGACTAGCACAAAGTTCCATTGCTGGGTAGTTTCAGTGCAGACTGGCAGGGTCCTTGTGGACACTGGTGTGGAGATGCTTCCCTCTTCTTAGGCTGAATTTACCATGATTTATACACAGAATAGATTTACAAACATAGAACACATGAAATCTGACAAATGTACAGGCAGGGCCACTATCCACCATTCACCATCTTATATTACGACATCACAGGCTAGGGGAATCTGACAGCCTTGCAGTCTGGGACAGTATCCACTGAGTCCACTATCTTGGCTTTTGTACTTGTAATCTACAAGTAACCTACTTGGATCCAAACCAACAGGACAATTGCCCATTTTTGAATTTTTTACCACTTTAAATTTAGGATAACTGTGCATGGGTCACTATCTTGGATTGCACCATTTTATGAATATCATGTTGTTGTTGTTGTTGTTGTGGTCTTCAGTCCTGAGACTGGTTTGATGCAGCTCTCCATGCTACTCTATCCTGTGCAAGCTTCTTCATCTCCCAGTACCTACTGCAACCTACATCCTTCTGAATCTGCTTAGTGTATGCATCTCTTGGTCTCCCCCTACGATTTTTACCCTCCACGCTGCCCTCCAATACTAAATTGGTGATCCCTTGATGCCTCAGAACATGTCCTACCAACCGATCCCTTCTTCTGGTCAAGTTGTGCCACAAACTTCTCTTCTCCCCAATCCTATTCAGTACCTCCTCATTAGTTATGTGATCTACCCATCTAATCTTCAGCATTCTTCTGTAGCACCACATTTCAAAAGCTTCTATTCTCTTCTTGTCCAAACTATTTATCGTCCATGTTTCACTTCCATACATGGCTACACTCCATACAAATACTTTCAGAAAAGACTTCCTGACACTTAAATCTATACTCGATGTTAACAAATTTCTCTTCTTCAGAAACGCTTTCCTTGCCATTGCCAGTCTACATTTTATATCCTCTCTACTTCGACCATCATCAGTTATTTTACTCCCTAAATAGCAAAACTCCTTTACTACTTTAAGTGTCTCATTTCCTAATCTAATACCCTGAACATCACCCGACTTAATTCGACTACATTCCATTATCCTCGTTTTGCTTTTGTTGATGTTCATCTTATATCCTCCCTTCAAGACACCATCCATTCCGTTCAACTGCTCTTCCAAGTCCTTTGCTGTCTCTGACAGAATTACAATGTCATCGGCGAACCTCAAAGTTTTTACTTCTTCTCCATGAATTTTAATACCTACTCCGAATTTTTCTTTTGTTTCCTTTACTGCTTGCTCAATATACAGATTGAATAACATCGGGGAGAGGCTACAACCCTGTCTTACTCCCTTCCCAACCACCGCTTCCCTTTCATGTCCCTCGACTCTTATAACTGCCATCTGGTTTCTGTACAAATTGAACATAGCCTTTCGCTCCCTGTATTTTACCCCTGTCACCTTTAGAATTTGAAAGAGAGTATTCCAGTCAACATTGTCAAAAGCTTTCTCTAAGTCTACAAATGCTAGAAACGTAGGTTTGCCTTTCCTTAATCTTTCTTCTAAGATAAGTCGTAAGGTCAGTATTGCCTCACGTGTTCCAGTATTTCTACGGAATCCAAACTGATCTTCCCCGAGGTCGGCTTCTACTAGTTTTTCCATTCGTCTGTAAAGAATTCGTGTTAGTATTTTGCAGCTGTGGCTTATTAAACTGATTGTTCGGTAATTCTCGCATCTGTCAACACCTGCTTTCTTTGGGATTGGAATTATTATATTCTTCTTGAAGTCTGAGGGTATTTCGCCTGTTTCATACATCTTGCTCACCAGATGGTACAGTTTAGTCAGGACTGGCTCTCCCAAGGCAGTCAGTAGTTCCAATGGAATGTTGTCTACTCTGGGGGCCTTGTTTCGACTCAGGTCTTTCAGTGCTCTGTCAAACTCTTCACGCAGTATCGTATCTCCCATTTCATCTTCATCTACATCCTCTTCCATTTCCATAATATTGTCCTCAAGTACATCGCCCTTGTATAGACCCTCTATATACTCCTTCCACCTTTCTGCTTTCTCTTCTTTGCTTAGAACTGGGTTTCCATCTGAGCTCTTTATGTTCATACAAGTGGTTCTCTTATCTCCAAAGGTCTCTTTAATTTTCCTGTAGGCAGTATCTATCTTACCCCTAGTGAGATAAGCCTCTACATCCTTACATTTGTCCTCTAGCCATCCCTGCTTAGCCATTTTGCACTTCCTGTCGATCTCATTTTTGAGACGTTTGTATTCCTTTTTGCCTGCTTCATTTACTGCATTTTTATATTTTCTTCTTTCATCAATTAAATTCAATATTTCTTCTGTTACCCAAGGATTTCTACTAGCCCTCGTCTTTTTACCTACTTGATCCTCTGCTGCCTTCACTACTTCATCCCTCAAAGCTACCCATTCTTCTTCTACTGTATTTCTTTCCCCCATTCCTGTCAATTGTTCCCTTATGCTCTCCCTGAAACTCTGTACAACCTCTGGTTCTTTCAGTTTATCCAGGTCCCATCTCCTTAAATTCCCACCTTTTTGCAGTTTCTTCAGTTTTAATCTACAGGTCATAACCAATAGATTGTGGTCAGAGTCCACATCTGCCCCTGGAAATGTCTTACAATTTAAAACCTGGTTCCTAAATCTCTGTCTTACCATTATATAATCTATCTGATACCTTTTAGTATCTCCAGGGTTCTTCCATGTATACAACCTTCTATCACGATTCTTAAACCAAGTGTTAGCTATGATTAAGTTGTGCTCTGTGCAAAATTCTACCAGGCGGCTTCCTCTTTCATTTCTTAGCCCCAATCCATATTCACCTACTACGTTTCCTTCTCTCCCTTTTCCTACACTCGAATTCCAGTCACCCATGACTATTAAATTTTCGTCTCCCTTCACTATCTGAATAATTTCTTTTATTTCATCATACATTTCTTCAATTTCTTTGTCATCTGCAGAGCTAGTTGGCATATAAGCTTGTACTACTGTAGTAGGTGTGGGCTTCGTATCTATCTTGGCCACAATAATGCGTTCACTATGCTGTTTGTAGTAGCTTACCCGCGTTCCTATTTTCCTATTCATTATTAAACCTACTCCTGCATTACCCCTATTTGACTTTGTGTTGATAACCCTGTAGTCACCTGACCAGAAGTCTTGCTCCTCCTGCCACCGAACTTCACTAATTCCCACTATATCTAACTTCAACCTATTCATTTCCCTTTTCAAATTTTCTAACCTACCTGCCCAATTAAGGGACCTGACATTCCACGCTCCGATCCGTAGAACGCCAGTTTTCTTTCTCCTGATAACGACATCCTCTTGAGTAGTCCCCGCCCGGAGATCCGAATGGGGGACTATTTTACCTCCGGAATATTTTACCCAAGAGGGCGCCATCATCATTTAATCATACAGTAAAGCTGCATGCCCTCGGGAAAAATTACGGCTGTAGTTTCCCCTTGCTTTCAGCCGTTCACAGTACCAGCACAGCAAGGCCGTTTTGGTTATTGTTACAAGGCCAGATCAGTCAATCATCCAGACTGTTGCCCTTGCAACTACTGAAAAGGCTGCTGCCCCTCTTCAGGAACCACACGTTTGTCTGGCCTCTCAACAGATACCCCTCTGTTGTGGTTGTACCTACGGTACGGCTATCTGTATCGCTGAGGCACGCAAGCCTCCCCACCAACGGCAAGGTCCATGGTTCATGGGGGGGAGGATGAATATCATAATACAGAAATTTTTTTTATTTTCCACCTTCCTTTTAATGTTCCATCTTTTTATGCATAGAGGAATTGGCCTCACTCAGTTGTCTGGTGGATGGAAAGGAGGGAGAAATCTGACAACAAGGCATGGTGAAATCATTGATGACATCATCAGAAACCTAGCATTAGTGCGAAGAGGGATAAATCTGGCTCAGTTACATGAACTGAGGTAGCCCTCCATGTTACAACAAAATTGTATTAAGTAGCCCCTTGGTACAGTGAAACTATAGAAGTTGCCCTTGATTTTGCTGTAAAACTGTACAAGTTGCCCCACATTCAGCAAAACTGCAATAAGTTGCTCTCCATGCTAAACTGTAACAAGTTGTCTCATGTTGCAGAGAAACTAACACAGGGCCCTCCCTGTTGCATCTAAACTGTAACAAATTGCCCCATGTTACAGTGCAACTGAAAAACTTGCCCCATATTACAGCTAGTTACAGCTAAACAGTAACAAGTTGCCCTCTACAAAAGAGCAAAAATGTAACAAGTTGCTCCATTTGACAGTGAACCTGTGACCTCCCATGTCTGAGAAAACCTATTACAACTTGTCCCATGTTATGGTATTACCTGTGGTAACTTTTTCCCAATGTAGCTATAGTGTTTGTGTGTGCTTTGCTGATGTATATTAGATGTGGAAACGCTACAAGATACACCCTTTAGTAATTTTTTAGAGAAATACTTTTAAAGGCGACCAAAAAGTTTCAAATCATTGGGATACTTTCGAGCATGGCCATGATGGGTGCTCTGGGGTTACATTGTATTCGATTTTACTGGCAGCTAAAATAATAGGTGGGCAAAATACTATGCTCTCGTTGGAGGAGATCAGTGTATAAAGGGACAGCGAAGGGAGGGAGAGGGCATGGCCTACCAAGTGATAATGGTGATGTCATTGATATGGAGGTGTTGTTCATCGCAATGTGGGATTGTGGCATTTTTAACCTTGCATGTGGGCAACCAACACTATCAACTGCACTTCAGTAAGTAATATTGTAAGTTTCAATATCCTATTTAAGTGCAAAGCACACTATAGCTGATATAGATATAGCACTTCTCAATCAGTATTCTGTACTTAGTTGGCTTCCTTCCACTGGAAAAGCCTGGTAATTTTAATTATGGCAATATCATTGGTGAATCTTATGACTGACATATTTTCAACCTGTATTTTTATCTGTTACGAAGAAGTCTGATTGTTAAAGGGTAGAGTGAATAAAAAATGAGGCACTACTGAATCGAAGTAGGAAAATGGGAAATTTATAACATAACTGGAATGAAAAAATTGGATCGTTTGATGGAACAGATCCGAAAGCATCAAGGAATTATCAATATGATAATGAAGAAACTGTGGGTGGCAAAAGTTGTAGATTCAGGCCAAGTCTCGAATATAGTTGTAGTTCCAAATAGATGTACACTGTCGTAGTTACACAGAGATGAAGAGGCTTGTACTGGACACACTATCGTGGACAGTTGCATGAAACTAATTTTTGGGGTTAAGATGACAACAGCAAAGTTGAGTTAAGGATACAGGGTACTTATAAATGTGGGAAGAATCGAAATTTCTTATGACTTTATTAAATTCTATAGTCTTTCTGATTACATTGATGTATATATTATAGGGACTCAAATGAAAAATAATCTCTATATACCAAATTTTAAAGTTACAGTCATGTATGCCGCCATGCCCCCTCTATTTTTTGTTACAGGAACCAGTATTATTTCGAAAAGAACTGTGAACTTCCTTTTTCCAGCGACTATACGTATGATACATTGTATATGTTGGCCGGCCGCGGTGGTCTAGCGGTTCTGGCGCTGCAGTCCGGAGCCGCGGGACTGCTCCGGTCGCGGGTTCGAATCCCGCCTCGGGCATGGATGTGTGTGATGTCCTTAGGTTAGTTAGGTTTAAGTAGTTCTAAGTTCTAGGGGACTTATGACCTAAGATGTTGAGTCCCATAGTGCTCAGAGCCATTTGAGCCATTGTATATGTTGGTAACAGTGCAGGTTTCTAGAGTCTGTAATTGATTACCATTGCTAGTACTTACTTTTGTTTCGCTGAAGCAGTTTGTTCCCATGTTACTGAATGTTTGTTGCCCAGATGCTACACATATTTGTGAAAGTACATATCCTTTAGTGTGCAATAAATACGAACTATGCCACGCACCAAGAAATTCAATAAAAGGAAATTCCATGGTAAACAGTTCACAAACAACTGTTGAAAGTAACCTATGTATCAGTTCTTCAGGCAAGAAACTCCCACATGGCACACATCCTGGTGATTCAATTTTTTGTGTTAACAGTGATGCTGTTTGTAGTGGATTTGTGTTGTTGATGTGGGCATTTTACGTTCTTTGATAAAGGAAGTGGCGAAATGTAAACGATGTAATGGTGTGGGCTGTCTGGAAATAACTGAACAGCAAAGTAGCAGGAAGGGTTTAGTGTCAAAATTAGTTGTCCTGTGTACATCCTGTAATAAACCTACCTCGAAAATCACTTCGAACATTGTCACAATAAGTTTTGAATTTGAAGTTAGTGTATTTAGTGCATGCAATAGGTAAAGGAAAGAAGGCTGCTCAAACGGCTTGTGGTTTGATGGACCTCTCTCCTCCTCCCAGTGGGTTCAGCAAGTACATAAAAATACTTTTAGGTGCCTTGACGGTTGTGTCTAAAGCATCTACTAAATGTGTAGTAGAGAAACTGTAAACATTAGTGGAACCAGAGACATTTCTGTTGCACTTAATGGGACATGGCAACATCGAGGACATTGTTCCTTGAATGGTGTTGTAAGTGCTACGTGTCTGGAGAATGGAAAAGTTGCTGATGTTGAGTTCTTATCTAAGTACTGCCACAGCTGCCATGGTAACACTGAAGAACATACTGAACATCAGTGTTATGAGAATTATGGTGGTTACAGTGGAGGTATGGAGTGTGATGGAGCTCTAAAAATTTTTCAGAAGTCGGTGCCCGTTTATAACGTCAGATATACGAAGTAACTAGTCGATGGGGACTCTAAAGCTTTCAGTAAAATTAATGAGTTTAATGTTTATGGCGATATATTGATAACGAAACTGGATTGTTGTGGACATGTGCGAAATAGGATGGGTGCTAGATTTAGGAAGCTACGAAGAGAAATGAAAGGAAAGTTGCTATCTGATGGAAAATCTCTGTCTGGCCGAGGCAGATTGACAGAAACTGAAACAGAGCTTCTTCGGAGTTATTGTGGACTGGTCATTAGACGAACTGCACCTCTTAATGATGTTACAGCAATTAGAAAAGCTGTATTGGCTACCTATGTTGATAAGTTGTCCACAGATGACTACCCTGTTCACGGACTTTGCCCTAAGGAGCAGATTCTTGGTGTGGTTACAAAAAAAGTAAAAGAAAGTTCTCAAATATACCATCATAAGCATTCTCTTCTTGAGCCTGTTACGAATGAAATAAAACCAATTTTTAGAGACATGACTGACCCTGTTTTGCTTAGTAAATGCATTCATGGGGGCACTCAGAAACAAATGAAAGTTTCAACAATTGCATATGGGAAATATTACCCAAGAACGTTTTTGTAGGACTAAATATATTAAAAGTTGGGGTACTAGCTGCAGTGACATGTTTCAACGATGGAGGGATATGAAGGTTGGAAGTCCTGAGAAATTTAGGCATAAAATGTGGCTCTAATATGGAAGATCAATTGCTTGCATGTGACAGACAACGGGTGCCTGAAGCTGAAAGATTCGTTCTTCAAGTTACCGAAGAAGCAAGAAGTGCTATAATGAATGCCAAGAGGAAGCTTGAAGATGAAGAAATGCTACAGGATGAAAACTATGCTTCAAGAATATTCTGGGGAAAGTTTAGTTGGCCTCATATCTTCATTCACAATTTCCCGTAAGTTGTATTTTTCGGAATCAGATATAAAATTTCCTAAAATTTATAAAGAATTGATATAATTTTTTTCTGTAACTTTCAATAGTCCATACTTATGTAGTAGACCCAAGCTTTATTGCAGAATCAACTTAATTAAAGAAAAACTAACACTTTTATTAGGAAAAAAGTCATAAAAATTTTAATGTAATATGTGATATTTTTTATCCTTGTAATATACATAACAGGTGGAATTAAATAGGTTTAGTACCTCAGCCATCATGTCATGCATAGCTGGTAAAAATTTAGTCTCCTTCAAATAATAACATTGGGTTAAATGGTACCTCAATTTGAGGAAGCATTTTGGGAAAAATGTTGCATCAGTTTCTTTTTGTAATTTTTTTAATAACCCTAAGCAGATTAAAAACATTCAAAATACTTCTAATTTGTTTAGAAAGTGTACTGCATTACCTGATATCAACAAAAATCTGTAAAACATATACATTATAAACAGTGACTAAAGCAAATAGGTGTTGATTTTTACATAATATTGAGCTGGAGAAGTACCCTGTATCCTTAGGCATTAATTATTTGATTTCTACTATAAATTAGAATGGTGGCTGATGATGAGCTTACACGAAAGTCAAGTAGCTATTAACTTAATCTGTATGTATTTATCTGTACGCCACAAGACATGTTATGGTGGAGGGTGGAGGGTATTTCTAGTCTTGCTCACTGAGTTAATCCAGCGTTGCTGACGTGAGAGGACTTACTGCTGTATCATAGGAAAACAAAATTGTCTTTTGGTGCTGTAATCAAGGAGCATAAACAAAATTCTCCCACGCCCAAAATGAACACACTTTGAGTTGTACTTCATGTCTATCCATGGCACTTGGAAGTGGCAACTGTGTCCAAGGAACTGAAAGAGCTAGGATATGCTGATGGGTGAGTGAGGCTGCACAACCGAATCAACCATATGGCGCTGCCACTGCATGTTGTGTTCTTTGGGTCGAAGTTTGTGCATTAACACTTCGGAAGTCGGAGTTTTGTGATCTATCGTGATCAACAAGGGTGCTTTTTCAGTACAGAATGTCTTAGAACATACGAATGGCGTTTCTGTGCTGGGGCGTGCTATTTTGCTACGGCGTTTTTTAATTTTATGATTGTACATGTGCTCCCTAGACA
Source organism: Schistocerca nitens (assembly GCF_023898315.1). Taxonomy (NCBI): domain Eukaryota; kingdom Metazoa; phylum Arthropoda; class Insecta; order Orthoptera; family Acrididae; genus Schistocerca; species Schistocerca nitens. The sequence continues at coordinate 733,131,483 of NC_064615.1, forward strand.
TAGGCCTATACCAGACTGTGGGGCCGGCAGCTATTTGGGAGGTGGTGCTAAATCAAAGTGACGGACTTGCAAAGGCTGAACCGGAACAAGGATTTCATTTCCTTCTGTGAAAATTTGAAGTGAGGCGCTCTTGCATGGCCTCTACCTGATGACTTTGAACATCATCTCTGTGATGTTGACGTGGAGGTTATAGATTAAAGTAGCTAGAAGCCAACTAGAGGCGGTGTACGATCTTATAAAACTACAGTTTTCAAAATTTAGTTATATAGTTACAATCCTTCTAACTATTCACTCTGGAGTAGACAGATGTTTATCACTGTCTCATATGTCAAAACGAAGTTGGCGACCCTTAGTTATTATAGTTGGGCATTGCAGTTGCAAGAGTTACAGAATAATCCGTTAAGCAGTAAGAGGCATAACTTGTCCAACAGGCAGCACATCGCTGTAAGTTCATTTCAGCCGCGGCCGCAACTTCGGGGGTAGGACGGAAGATTCAAGGAAGGACAAAAGAACGTCTCCTGCAGACAACAACATAATCCGTTGACAGCCTTTAGTTACTTTTGACGTTACCCAGTAGGTCATTTAAATATTTTAAACAGTAATGGTCCTCTAAGACTCCTAGAGGTACGCACAAAGCGAATTTTCCATGTGAAGATTTCTCTCCATGAAGACTGGTGTGCAGCTGATGTAACTGTTGGCTGTAAAGTGAATTAAATTATGTTAGCTAAAAATATGCAGCTGGCCATGAAAACGGCGACACTATGAACGAAATGTAAACGGTTAATTCTATGGTTCACGTTAATGAAGTGGGGTAGTGTTGCTTCGATGTGCCAGGATGGTTTAGTTACCCTCACACCCAACATTGTAGTTCTATTGGTCTTGCAGGGGAGACACGTAACCATGGAGAGAGTAGCTGCAACAGGATTTATGGGTTAAAAAAACTCTATTATTACGTCCATTTGTAACAGATAAAGATGCATGCTCTCGTCCAGTGAATACATCCTATCGTTGATCCATGGCATCTTAGAGCCTGGTGCATGAGGGGAATTCGTGTATCTAGTCTCCTTACACTGCTGAGGCAGTGCACTGATGCTGTGTAGTCATGATGGTTGTGGTGGCAGCCAGTTCATGCCAGTCCAGTATTTTCGCAGGCTGAAGCCACTGTAGTTGCAACTTAGTGAATCCACAAGATTGCAATCTGCCGGCACTGAGTCCAGCACCCTAGCAGCGAGACCAGCTGCTGCTTGGCGGCTGTTGTTTGACACAGTACACGTATTCGGACATGTCCGAAAAAACAGATACTATCTTCATATAGACAAGACTTACCGGTCAATATCTTCTTCAGTGCGGATGCACTCACATTGCCTCAACTCTTACGGGAACTGGTAGATTGACTGCTGCGAGTAATAAGTACAGTGGGCAGGGGCACTACAAATGTAGTGAGTGGAAAGTTGGGAATGTGGGACCCACAAGAAGAATGCCAGAGATAAGTACCTGCAATCACACTATGCTCTGTGTACTCGGTGGCTCAGATAGATAGAGCGTCTGCCATGTAAGCAGAAGATCACAGGTTAGTGTCCCACTCGAGGCACACGTTTTCAACCGTCCCCGTTCATATTTAACAACCATTATAAGCAGCAAAAAGCCTGGCATTCATTGTAGTTTCATTCTTCGAGAGATGCAAGATCACCAATGGTATCTGTTCTTTCAGATGTGTCCGAAAGAACAGATACTATCTTTATATACACTCCTGGAAATGGAAAAAAGAACACATTGACACCGGTGTGTCAGACCAACCATACTTGCTCCGGACACTGCGAGAGGGCTGTACAAGCAATGATCACACGCACGGCACAGCGGACACACCAGGAACCGCGGTGTTGGCCGTCGAATGGCGCTAGCTGCGCAGCATTTGTGCACCGCCGCCGTCAGTGTCAGCCAGTTTGCCGTGGCATACGGAGCTCCATCGCAGTCTTTAACACTGGTAGCATGCCGTGACAGCGTGGACGTGAACCGTATGTGCAGTTGACGGACATTGAGCGAGGGCGTATAGTGGGCATGCGGGAGGCCGGGTGGACGTACCGCCGAATTGCTCAACACGTGGGGCGTGAGGTCTCCACAGTACATCGATGTTGTCGCCAGTGGTCGGCGGAAGGTGCACGTGCCCGTCGACCTGGGACCGGACCGCAGCGACGCACGGATGCACGCCAAGACCGTAGGATCCTACGCAGTGCCGTAGGGGACCGCACCGCCACTTCCCAGCAAATTAGGGACACTGTTGCTCCTGGGGTATCGGCGAGGACCATTCGCAACCGTCTCCATGAAGCTGAGCTACGGTCCCGCACACCGTTAGGCCGTCTTCCGCTCACGCCCCAACATCGTGCAGCCCGCCTCCAGTGGTGTCGCGACAGGCGTGAATGGAGGGACGAATGGAGACGTGTCGTCTTCAGCGATGAGAGTCGCTTCTGCCTTGGTGCCAATTATGGTCGTATGCGTGTTTGGCGCCGTGCAGGTGAGCGCCACAATCAGGACTGCATACGACCGAGGCACAGAGGGCCAACACCCGGCATCATGGTGTGGGGAGCGATCTCCTACACTGGCCGTACACCACTGGTGATCGTCGAGGGGACACTGAATAGTGCACGGTACATCCAAACCGTCATCGAACCCATCGTTCTACCATTCCTAGACCGGCAAGGGAACTTGCTGTTCCAACAGGACAATGCACGTCCGCATGTATCCCGTGCCACCCAACGTGCTCTAGAAGGTGTAAGTCAACTACCCTGGCCAGCAAGATCTCCGGATCTGTCCCCCATTGAGCATGTTTGGGACTGGATGAAGCGTCGTCTCACGCGGTCTGCACGTCCAGCACGAACGCTGGTCCAACTGAGGCGCCAGGTGGAAATGGCATGGCAAGCCGTTCCACAGGACTACATCCAGCATCTCTACGATCGTCTCCATGGGAGAATAGCAGCCTGCATTGCTGCGAAAGGTGGATATACACTGTACTAGTGCCGACATTGTGCATGCTCTGTTGCCTGTGTCTATGTGCCTGTGGTTCTGTCAGTGTGATCATGTGATGTATCTGACCCCAGGAATGTGTCAATAAAGTTTCCCCTTCCTGGGACAATGAATTCACGGTGTTCTTATTTCAATTTCCAGGAGTGTAGATTATGGGAGACAGGAAAAGTAACCACTGTGGTAAATAGTATTACTGTTAAAGAGAACGATACCATCCTAATCAACAGTACACAAGTAGCTAATGTATTTAACTATCATTTCTTAAGTGTAGGAGATAAAATTGTCGAGAACAGTTCAAAAGAAAAAGCTAGGCAGTACACGCAAGAGCCTGTTTTGAAAAAAATTTGTCAGTTTAAGTTTCACCTAACAACCTCTTGTTAAATAAGTAAAATTATTAAATCTCTGAATGTTAAATGTTCTGTTGCAGTAGATGACATCTCTAATAAGATATTAAAACAATGTAGAGCAATTACAGCTGATGTTCTGAGTGACATATGTAATGCATCACTATCTCAAGGTATCTTCCCAGACAGGTTAAAACATGCCATTGTCCGGCCACTCTACAGAAAGGGGGACACCACAGGTGTCAATAATTATCGGCCAGTATCCTTGCTTACAGCAGTCTCAAAAATCTTCGAGAAAGCAATGTACTCAAGAGTAGTTAGCTATCTCAAAAGCAATGGGATACTTAGTAAATCACAGTTCAGATTTCAAAAATGCTGTTCCACTGAGACAGCAACATACAGTTTCAATGTCCACATAATAGAGTCTTTAAATAGTAAAATGTCACCAATAGGAATTTTCTGTGACTTGTCCAAATCATGTGACTGTGTAAACCATGACATTATGTTACAGAAATTACAATTCTATGGTATAACTGGAATAGCGTATGAGTGGTTTAAGTCATACCTACAGAACAGGAAGAAAAAAGTATCCTTATATGGGTCAAGTGATTTAAATAATTTTGCCACTTCATCTAACTGGGATGAAATTACATTAGGTGCTCCACAGGGTTCAATCACGGGTACCCTTCTATTCTTGATATATATGAACAACCTCCCTTCCCAACTGAAACAGGAAGCTGGACTGACACTGTTTGCTGATGATACAAGCATTATTATTAATCCAGTAAAAGAAAGTCCAATTTAAAATGATACAAATAAGGTCCTTGGAAAAGTAATTAATTGGTTTTCTCCGAAAGGGCTTGCTCTAAACTTGGAAAAAGAAAAACAGTACATCCAATTTTCTGCTGCAGAAAGTACAGTTCCTTCACTAAACATAACACATCAATAGAAGTTAGTAGACAGGGTAGATCATACTAAGCTTTTGGGTGCACATATAGATGAGAATCTTAATTGGAAAATTCATATTTTGGCTCCCCTAAGGCAACTAGGTTCAGCAACTTTTGCGATCAGAATAATTGCCAATTTTGAGGATATAGAAATTAGTAAGCTAACATACTTTGCATACTTTCACTCTCTGATGTCATATGGAATAATATTTAAGGGGAACTCAACATTTAGACAAAAAGTATTTACTGCTCAAAAGAAAGTAGTTAAAATAATGAGTGGGGTTCATAGTCGCACATCTTATAGGAATCTTTTTAAAAGATTGGGATTTTTACAACAGCCTCACAGTACATCTACTCACTAATGAAATTTGTTCTCAACAACATGGACCAGTTTAAAAACAAGAGTGACATTCATGATTATAATACCAGAAAAAAGAAAGACTTAAACTGTCCTTTGCTCAACCTATCTTTGGCACAGAAAGTGGTAAAATATGCTGCTATAAAAATTTTCAATAAATTACAAGATGGAAAAGGTGTCTGACAGATAGCAGTAATAGCTTCAAAAACAAATTGAAATCATATCTCCTTGACAACTCCTTCTATACCGTAGATGAATTCTGGAATAGGATAAAATAAATATATATAATATATGCATTTTGTGCCATTTAAGGAAATAGGGTAAATAATAGAAATACGAATCTTTAACTCTGTATTGTAATATATATACATTAAAAAAATTGTTTCATATGTGCATTTCTTGAGCACTTGACACGTTCCACATCATAACGGCTACCATACCGTGCGATTGATCAATGGAGCACGCAACCAACCAACCAATCAACCAACGGAATCGTCTTACTCGATATTGATTGCTACCATACCGTGCGATTGATCAATGGAACACGCAACCAACGAACCAATCAACCAATGGAATCGTCTTACTCGATATTGATTGCTTCCCTTGTCGGGATAGCAGAATTACGGACGGTACTAGTCACAGAAACTTCCAAAACACAACTCTGCAGAGCACCATGCGCATTAATGAAACCTACTGCTTGCAGGTAGATGGATGTTTCAGAAACGATAACGAAAAACACAGTTTGGTTAGATTTAAAGAAACTGTTGTTTCTTCGATCAGCTTCATGCGAACCACTCGTACATGATCTTTTACAATGAACTAAACTGCTTCAGAATTACAAAATGTATTACCATGTATCTCCCCTCGATGATCTTTCTCTATTAGTCTTTGACCTGACGGGAGCATTTTGAATTTCTGTTGTGCAAATTTTCACATAATCATAATTATAAACATCACAGGTTCAAATGATTGAAATGGCTCTGAGCACAATGGGACTTAACTTCTGAGGTCATCAGTCCCCTAGAACTTAGATCTAGTTATACCTAACTAACCTAAGGACATCGCACACATCCATGCCCGAGGCAGGATTCGAACCTGCGACCGTAGCGGTCGCGCGGTTCCAGACTGCAGCGCCTAGAACCGATCGGCCACTACGGCTGGCTAAACATCACAGGGTTAGTAAAGTTCATTTGGATGGGATGATTTTTACCATACACTCTTGTATTTCGTCTACAAAGATATGATCGTGAAACGTTCGATTAGTCAGTCCTCTCCTCAAATCAATAATGTAAAGAATTCTTTCTTGTGGGAAGTACGGAAAAATGAAAGATTTTTAAAATCTCGTCCTGCAGTACTTCCGTGGACTTCCCTGATTTCGTGCTGTTCACAAATTCAATTTCTTTTTTGATGTATCCGAACAGATTTCCGGAATGGTTTTTGCACACGTAACAAAAGGTAAGTCAATGTCTTTTTTGACACTGTGCTGTTGAGGAATGACCTTGTTCAGATCGGTTTTCGCTCCTTGTTCTGCAGGTCGACTGGCATTGGCAACTGGTTTGATCGGTGTTAATTACATATCGAGGTAAAAATTGTGAATGAGTACTTTCGTCTGCACCGGGAATCCTTCCACAGCTGCTAATATTTCGCTCATCATTGAGGAGTCTTTCGAGCTGTCCAAATATTTTGAATTTTATCTATGAACTAGAAACGGAATACAAATTTGATAAAAACGTGTCATATTAATTCATTTATTAGTGTAATTACTACGGCGAAAATTAATATTTTTTGAAAAATGTTGCATGACATACACTATTTAATGATAATCTGTACAACGAAGTTGAAAAAGAAAAAGAGGAACACTGGCAGTAGGGTTTTTAACCTCTACCGCCTGCGTGGTACCCGTGAACGTTAGCTCCTGTACGTTAGCGAAGCTCCGTCGGTCCAAAGATAACTAAAGTTACGGATATAGGAGGTAAGCATGGAACCTTAACGTGGAATTTCTCGCAAGGTAGGAGGCCGATGCATGGATAGCCACTAATCACGTACTCTGTAGAGGTGGCTGTACAACTTACCAGAATCCATGATCAACAGGTCTGGTGGGCGGTCCCCTTGTGAATCGCAGTATTCAGTCCACATCATGACAAAATGAGAAACTGGCATTTAATGTCATACTTGCGTGGGTATATAAGTGATACGTATTTCACTGCAACTGTGCATGTAAGATTAACACTTTCTACATTATGTAACGTCACTTCGTACGGTGGAGGACTGAAGCGCAACTTCTTGCAGTGTTGTTTGTTATTCGGAGATCGTGACCGATTGCCACGACCGCCAGTGTAGAAGACGGAGCTAGTTGGTGCGCCGACAGGCATTGTCTCCTATGAATGCGATGCTCTGTTGTCTCGATGGATGACAGTTTCGGACAAAGGTTTCCGTCCACAGTTTAGCTTTCTCGTGGAACTCTCTAAACTCTGCAATGATTTGAGGTATACAGGAAAAAATAAATTGCAGATAGACACCCATTTCCGAAACCGTGATCCAACGAAGCAACAGACTGTCTCACTGATAAGGGACAAGGACTTTCTACGCAGCAGCAAGCTCGTTCTTTTTTACTGGCGATCGTGGCAATTGATCGTGATCACTGAACAACAAACAATATTGGGAAACGTTCCGCCTACGGACCGTCAGCGTATAAATTCATGTCTGCTGCTGAAGGAGTGGCCCGGTGGCAGGGGAATGGGTGTGTGTGTGTGTGTGTGTGTGTGTGTGTGTGTGTGTTGTACGTAGAGTAAGTTAGTTTAAGTTGGATTAAGTAGTGCGTAAGATTAGGGACCGATGACCTCAGCAGTTTGGCCACATAACACCTTACCACAAGTTTCCAATTTCCAATTTTCTAGTGGCAGATGCTGGCAGCTATAATTTCGACGCTTTGGAATGTCGTTGAATGTCGTTGAATGACGTCTCCCGACACGGGTTCCTATCCTCGATTTGTTCCTCAAGACACCCTCCACAACCTCTAGAAACTTTACGCAACATTTGTGGGGAACACTGCTAGAGAAAACATTACGTGATGGGTTCTCATTCAGAAATAACGTATCAGTAATGTCTGTGTGTGACAAATGAGGAGAAGCTTCCAACAGAATTTGTCGAAAATCGACAGTGATAGGATTGCGGCCGATCAGGACTGGGGTTAATCACTCTATTACACTAGTGGTCGTGTTGGTCGGGCTGCCAATTACTGCCATGCGGATATGGAATCTATGGGTTCAGCAAGGCCGTACACAACGCCACGGGGAACATCAACAGTCCCGAATGCTAGTGCGTACGAGGAGATACATTATGTTCACTAGCATGTGAATTACTGTATAAACACGTTAAATATTTTGAATCAGGAAACGAGACTACTGTTTAATGCTAGACGAGTATCCAGAAGGACAGATCAACAGTTTCTGGAGCATAAAGGGCTGTCTACTTGGCAAAACTTTTTGTGGTTTCTCTTGAAATAGCAGCACAGAAAAATGCGCCGACAGTGTGTACACAAAGATAATACTTGATACATGATAAGTACCACGTCGTTTTTTCAGACCAGTCCCTATGGGCATATCTGTGTTTAGGGTCTCCGAGGAGAATGAACGATGTGATATTGCGATTGTCATCGCAATACGTGCTGTGGAAACGGTTTCAGGCCAAAACTTGCATAATTTTGCAGTCGAGCACTTCGGTAATAGTAGCGCAGCTTTCTGCAACACAGAAGTCTACCGTAGCTGTGGACTGGGTTGCTGCGTGCTGCATCATAAAACAACTTTCTGCAGCCAGGTACGTCTTGGGTACCGAGCTTCTGTCACAACAAACAAGTCCTGTGGGAGCACTTGTGTCCCTAACCTAGCAGGTGGGTTCATTCCATCTGCCTCTCATTGGGTACCATCACCACCAGCTAGAGCTTAGAAGTCCGAGGTTCCACTCCGTTGGTCTGCATGCCCCTCACAATCAACTTGGACCGTTGGCATAGTATACGAATCTAGCTTAAGTTCACTGTGCCGAATATATGGACTCTCATCTCGCGTCAGCAAGGCCATCATAACAAACCAGCCACAGTGTGCTGTCTCAGTATTGTATTGCGTCAGTGGACTCATTCACTGCCGCTAGATGTTGTCGGCATCTAGGCCTCAGCTATCGTCTTACCATAAAAGAAGTGTCAAATAATAAAGTATATTTTTCTGAGCCGGGTCTCTTGACTGCGCACACATCGCATTCTTGAAGATCCCATCCCTACAGGTTCTCACACATGACATTCTGAGGAAGACTGATTCTCTTGCACGACTGGTGTCAGGTTAGCAATCAACACAAACTTCACATGTGGCCAGCAACTTACATAATGGTATGGTGTTATACTGGGTGTATTCTACGATCACTCCCGATTGAAATGGACTGTAATCTGGAGAACCCCCATTAAATCTGTCAATGTTAGGGCTGGTGGCTGTGACCTATCAATTACACGCCCATGACATCACTTTTTGGACACAATAACACAAGACCACATGTTGTCTGTTTATATACATCAACAGAGACAGTGTTTGATCGTCGCCGTGGCCAGCAAATTCTCCAGGTCTCTAATTCTTGGAAACATCTGCTCATGGGTTGGTGAGAAACTGGAAGGGCATGACTTGCCATTAACTAACGTTAACGGCAGTGGGACAGTGTTGAAGTAGTACAGAAAGTCGTAACAGTACCTGTCATCCACATCCAAGATCAATTCGAATCAATGTGTGGGCGCATTAGAGCAGTTGTTGATGATGCCAGATGTTTCACATCTGTGTACTAAACATCGCACCTTAAGTACTCTCAAGCGACTTACACTGGCACACTGTCGGACTGGATATTTGTCTCGCTATGAATAACCCCCTTTCCTGAAGTAACGATACTGCATGATACCGCTTCACCAAAATGACATTTCAGTCCTATCGGGCGCCAGTCGTATGGCACTAGCCGTACAGCCTACAAATGGAAGCCCGAAGCCTTCCTTCAACACTAGATACAAATAATAAAGTAAATTTCGTTATTTCCTGCCTATCTGTTGCTGAAATTAGGTATTCAAACGGTGGAGGACTCTGGCACTGTCAGCACATACCTGTTTAGGAGCACATGCCCAACGTTGGAGGGCCTCAACAGCAACAACAGCACCAACTCGTAGCCGCTGTAGACGGCGCCGCAGAAGGCGCCCGCCACCTCCAGCAGTACCGCGCCACCCGTGTGGGCCTGCAGCAGCTCCGTGGCCCTGTGGAGAGACAGGTGCGCCATCCGCAATCGCCGTGTCGATAGCTCCCTGTCCCTTGCCTGACCCCAAGCGAGAACCAGCCGGTCGTTAATCTTCTCCTGCTGCGCCAGCACGGCGCTCCCTACGCGTTCGTTCAAAATTCTGTACCTCACCCACAGCTCCAGGGTCAGGCAGATCAGCAGCGAAGATATGCTCAGCTCTAACAACGTAAACGAGAAATACACAATTTGTTTCACCGTTCTTAGATAATCAGGGTACAACTGGAAATGACCCATCAGTATCGCCACAAAGAGCGCTGCAGTTAATAGAGTGAGCCAGGCTACAGTCAGGATTGCGCTAAGAACTTTCTTGCCATCTGTGTGTGTCGGACATAAGTAAATATCTACATGACTTAGAGCTTTCGCAAAAGCCCGTAGATGGATGTGCTTCCCAACGAAACCGATACCGTATAGGTAGATTGTTTCAAACCACATAATGTACTTTGCTAAAACGTCTGGAACAAATGTGATCGTGAATTCTGGATAAACTGTACCGCGTACATAGACGTTCGTCATAAATAAAATGATTGATATGAAGAAACAAAATGATGGCCAAGTTGTCAGCAGAAATTTCTTTCTTGTGCTCGTATCTTTCGTGACATTCATCGTTAAGCAGAACGGAACCAATCCTACAATCTGCCACAGTCTATACAGTGGTGTGATAGTTACGTAGAATTTTACATCTGTCATGAATTGCGTTAAAGTTCCGCAGCTAAGTAATATAGCCATCAGATCGGACCTCTCCATCGTATCCATCTTGCTGAGTACTCTGCGCGCTTGGAGGGAGCCTCAGTTGTGGTTTCAAATTATCTCTTTTGTAGCACCTAATCTCATTAAGTACTAAAACAAACACTGTTTGGCAATTAGCAGTTTCTGAGTTAATTATCAAAGCCGGTGGTAACTACTCACGGAAGAGGTAAACAGAGTTTTTAATTTCCTGAAATTTTGCAAGACTGCTTAATATGTTGACTACCACGAGGCCAGCATCGATCAGAACACAGCCTTAGCCATCCACTTACGGGACGTGAAGACGTACATGGGCGAGTAGCTGCAGACACGACTACTTTGCGAAAGGTCGTATGAGGAATCTACCTTGTCAGGTTCTTACCTAGTCGAGAGATGAGATGTGGCCTCAGTTTTACGGTGAGGTGACAAAATTCGTGGGATAGCGATATGCACACATATCGATGGCGCTATTCTCGCGCACACAAAAAAAGTATAAAAGGGCAGTATATTGGCGGAGCTGTTAACAGTATTCGGGTGATTCATGCGAAATCGATTTCGACGTGATTATGGTCGCACGATGGGAGCTAACTGACTTTGAAAGGAGAATGGTAGCTGGAGCTACAACCATCGAACATCCCATTTTGGAAATCGTCAGTGAATTAAATATTTCGAGATCCACACGCCGAGAACACCAGATTTCAGGCGTGGCCTCTCACCACGGACAAACCAGTGGCCGGCAAGCAACACTGCATCAAATAACCATAGTGATCGATGTGGGATGTACAATTAGGATTTTCCTTTTTCTTTTTTTTGGGTGGGTGGGTGGGTGGGGGATCATCTGTCTTCTGACTGGCTTGACGCAGCTCGCCACGTATTCCACTCATGTGCCAACATCTTCATCTCAGAGTAGCACTTGCAACCTACATACTCAATTATTTGCTGGATGTATTCAAATCTCTGTCTTCTTCTACAGTTTTTTCCACTCTGCAGCTCCCTCTAGTCCCATGGAAGTCATTCGCTCATCTATAACAAATGTCTTATCATCCTGTCCCTTCTCCTTATCAGTATTCTCCACACACTCCTTTCCCCTCTGATTCTGCGCAGAACCTTCTCATTCCTTACTTTATCAGTCCACCTGATTTTCAACATTCGTCTGTAGCACCACATCTCAAATGCTTCGATTCTCTTCTTTCCCGGTTTTCCCACAGTCCATGTTTCACTACCATATAATGCTGTACTCCAGACGTGCATTCTCAGAAATTACTTCCTCAAATTAAGTCCTGTGTTTCATGCTAATAGCCTTATTTTGGCCAGGTATGCCATTTTTGCCAATTCTGGTCTGCTATTTATGTCCTATTTGCTCCGTCTGTCATGGGTTATTTAGCAGCCTAGGTAGCACAATTCCTTAACTTCAACTACTTCGTGACCATCAATTCTGATCTTAAGTTTCTCACTGTTCTCATTTCTGGTACTTCTCATTACTTTCTTTGATTTACTATCAATCCATAGTCTATACTCATTAGATTGTTCAGCAGATCATGTAATTCTTCTCCACTTTCACTCAGGATAGCAATTTCATCAGCGAATCGTATCATTGATATCCTTTATCCTTGAATTTTAATTTCTGTCCTGAAACTTTCTTTTATTTCTATCATTGCTTCTTTGGTGTACAGATTGAACAGTAGGGGCGAAAGACTACATCCCTGGCTTACACCCTTTTAATCAGAGCCCTTAGTTCTTGGGAGTCCGCTCTTGGCTCTTACACATATTGTATTTTACCCGTCTCTCCCTATAGTTTACTCCTATTTTTCTCGGAATTTTGAACATGTTGAGCCATTTTCCATTGTCGATCGCTTTTTCCAGGTCGATAAATCCTATAAAAGTGTCTGGATTTTTCTTTAGTCTAGCTTCCATTACCAACCGCAACCTCAGAATAGCTTCTCTCGTGCCTTTACCTTTTCTAATGCCAAACTCATCGTCATCGATGCGTGAGTGCTGTTAAACTGATTGTGCGATAACTCTCGCACTTGTCAGCTCTTGCCGTATTCGGAATTGTGTGGATGATATTTTTCCGATAGTCAGACGGTATGTCGCCAGACTCATACATTCTATACAATAATGTGAATAGTTGTTTTGTTGCCCCTTCCCCCAATGATTTTAGAAATTCTATGGAACGTTATCTGTCCCTTCTGTCTTATTTGATCTTAAGTTCTCCAAAGCTGTTTTAAATTCTGATTCTAATACTCGTTCCCCTATTTCTTCTAACTCGACTCTTGTTTCTTCTTCTGTCACATCAGACAAATCTTAACCCTCACAGAGGCTTTAAATTTATTCCCTCCACCTATCCACCCCATCTGCATTTAACAGCGGAATTCCCGTTGCACTCTTAATGTTATCTCTCTTGCTTTTATTTTCACCGAAGGTTGTTTTGACTTTCCTGTATGCTGAGTCAGTCCTTCCGACAATCATTCTTTTTCGATTTCCTCACATTTTTTATGCAACCATTTCATCTTAGCTTCCATGCACTTTCTATTTACTTCATTCCTCAGCGACTTTCTGTAGTGCTGAGTTTTACGGAGCATTTTTGTTCTTCCATCGATCAACTGAAGTATTTCTTCTGTTACCCATGGTTGCTTCGCAGTTACCTTCTTTGTACCTATGTTTTTCTTTCAAACTTCTGCAACTGATCACTTTAGAGATGTCCATTCCTCTTCAGCTGTACTGCTTACTGAGTTATTTCTCGTTACTGAATCCATAGACTTAAGGAACTTCAAGCGTAACTCGTCATTCCTTAATACTTCCGTATCCCACTTCTTTGCGTATTGATTCTTCCTGACCAATGTCTTAAACCGCACCCTGATCTTCATCACTATTATTTTGTGATCTGAGAGTATATCTGCTGCTGGGTAGGCCTTACAATTCAGTATTTCATTTCGGAATCTCTGTCTGACCATAATGTAATCTAACTGAAATATTCCCGTGTCACCAGGCCTTTTCCAAGTATACCTCCTCCTCTTCTAATTCTTGAACAGAGTATTGGCTATTATTAGCTGAAATATATTACAGAACTCAATTAGCGTTTCTCCTCTCTCATTCCTTGTCCGCAACCCATATTCTCCTGTAGCCTTTTCTTCCACTCCTTCCCCCATAACATTCCAGTCCCTCATGACTATTAAATTTTCATCTTCCTTTACGTACTGTATTACCCTTTCAATATCCTCATATACTTTCTCTATTTCTTCTTCAGATTTCTGCGTTGACATGTATACCATAACCATCGTTGTCGGTGTTGGTTTGCTATCGATTCTATAAGAACAACCCTATCACTACAGTGTTCACAGTAAACACTCTCTGCCCTACATTCGTATGCCTAAGGAATCCTACTCCCGTTGTACTATTTTCTGCTGTTGTTGATATTACCCTATACTCATCTGACCAGAAACCCTTGTCTTCTTTTCATTTCGCTACACTGATCCCTACTATATCTAGACTATATCTAGACTAAGCCTTTGCATTACCCTTTTTAGGCTTTCTAGTTTCACTAACACGTTCAAGATTCTGACACTGCACGCTCCGACTCGTAAAACGTTAACCTTTCTTTGTTTATTGAAGCTTTTTCTCATGGTCACCTGCCCCTTGGCAGTCCCCTCCCGGAAATCCAAATGATGGACTATTCCGAAAACTTTTGCCAATGGAGAGGACATCATGACACTTTTTCAATTACAGGCGACATGTCCAGTGGATAAAAGTTACATATCTTTAATGCTGTGGTTACCATTGCCTTCTGCATCCTCATGCCGTTGGTCATTACTGATTCCTCCGCCTTTAGATGCCGTTTCCCACTCGTAGGACAAGAGAGTGCCCTGAACTTCTGTCCGCTCCTCCGCCCTGTTTGACAAGGCCGTTGGCAGAATCACGGTGACTTCTTGTGCCGGAAATCTTCGGCCGCCAATGTTTGATTATTACTCATCCGTTAGGATAACGCGGCGAAAGTTAGAATTAATGTGCTATGGCAGCAGACGACCTACTCGAGTGCCTTTGCTTACAGCTTGACGTCGCCTGCAACACCTCTCCTGGGCTCGTGTCGATATCGGTTGGACCCTGGAGGACTGGAAAGCCGTGGCCTGATCGAATGAGTCACGATTTCAGCTGGAAAGAGCTCATAGGAGTGTTCTAGTGTGTCGCAGACCCCACTAAGCCATGCACCCAAGTTACCAACAAGGCACTGTCCAAGGTGCTTGTGGCTCGAAAATGGTGTGGGCTGTGTTTACATGGAATGGACTACGTCCTCCGGATATTTGGCTACTTGGAGGCCAGTTGCAACTACCCATGGATATAATGGAATTTGTATGAATGATTGTTTGCCATGTCACTCGAACACAATATTTCGCGATTGATTTGAAGAACATTCCGGACACTTCGAGCGAGTGTTTTGGCCACCCAGATCGACTGATACGACTCCCATCTAACATTGATGAGACATAATCGAGGGCTCTCTTTGTGCACAAAATCCTGCCTCGGCAACTCTCCATAAGTTGTGGACGGCTACAGAGGCAGCAAGGCTAAATATTTCTGCTGGGGACTTCCAGCGACTTTTTGACACCATGCCACGTCGACTTGATGCACTACGCCGGGGAACAGAAGGTCCAGCAGTGTAGTAGGAGGTATCACGTGACTCGTGGCACTAGTTTCTATGTCACAAGCAGAGTTTACAAGGCGCTGCGTAGAGATAAACTCTGTATTTGATGTTCTTTTTTACTATAGCGTATATGGTGTGAATATAAACTGTTTCAAAGCACCAACACATTGAGGGTCTCTCGAAAACGAGTCTAGTTCAAACACACAATGGGTTTCGACAGCTATCGGTCAGTCGTCAGGTGTGGCAGAGCGGTTTTAGGCACTTCAGTCTGGAACAGCGCGACCGCTACGGTCGCAGGTTCGAATCCTGCCTCGGGCATGGATGTGTGTGATGTCCTTAGGTTAGTTAGGTTTAAGTAGTTCTAAGTTCTAGGGGACTGATGACCATAGATGTTAAGTCCCATAGTGCTCAGAGCCATTTGAATCATTTTTTGTTAAGTCCCATAGTGCTCAGACCCAGCCAGCTATCGGTCCACATTGAGTGGTGTGCACAACCTGGTATAATTGAGTAAGGTTCTGAGTAGAATTGCCGTCAGTTTCTGTTCTTAATTCTCATATCTTGTGCTACTAGTATTTGCCTACGTTTTGGATCATATTGTAAGGCTTGTCTAGTGATTTTAAAGTACGTACAGATCTCTAGCGAGGTCTTGCGTATGTTCAGACGAGACGTTCATTGTTTGGTGAGCAGTATGTTACAGAATCGAGTTTGTATTGGTCCACTTAAAAACTAGGGCATTTGAATTCTTCATACTCTCATTTAATGAACCTCTTTCAATACTTTCTAATGCATATGAAGGTCAAATTATGTAAATGATTCACTTGTGGTGATATATTGTACTATGTGGGGCATAATTATCCTTTAAACGCCGTTATATTTCCTTAAGCAAATACAGGGTGGCGCACGAAATGTGTTATTATTTTGTTTTTGAATATAAACTTTATTGTCAATACAATCTGAAAGGAGCATATACTACAACGAATAGCCGTCCATAGAGATTTGTTCTAACTCAGCGCATGCTCAATATGTCCACCATTTCGTTTCCTAACTTCCTTCAAACGAACACTGAAGTTAGTGATTACCCTACGGCACATGTCTTCCGTAATTTCACTGGAATCCTGAAGAATAAGTCTTCTGAGCTCCATTAAATCATGTGGACGTTTCGGGAAAATTTTTTTCTTTAGGTACCCCCAAAGAAAAAAGTCACAGGGATTGAGGTCTGGACTATTGGGGGGTCAATTTTGTCCGTCATTGAAGCGACCTGGAAACCTGAGTGAAATGATCCGTTTGTCGAAATGCTCGTGTAAAGCTCCAACACAGTGTCTGCATTATGTGGTCTTGCTCCATCTTGCATGAACCACTGCACGTTGAGGGGCAAGGCAGTAGCAAGAAGCTGTGGAATGAAGCTATTGCGAAGTATGCTCAAATAACGCTCGTTGTTCACAGTTTCTTCAAAGAAAAAGGCTCCAATAAGTCCGTGACTGGAAATTGCTGCCCACGCTGTAATCCTCGGAGCATAATGTTGTCGTTCATGAAGCACTTGTGGGTTTTCAGTGACCCGAAAGCGTACATTTTGTTTGTTAACCACACCGTGTAAATGAAAATGCGCCTCGTCTGAAAACCAAACGTTGTTGAGAGTTTCTTCCCTATCCTCCGACCACTGAGCCAACAGTAGTCTCTGCTGCTTGTGTTCTTCAGTGAGCTTCTGTGCACTGGTCATCTTGTATGGGTACCGTCTGGATATTCCCAGTTGCACTGCTGCCTTTCTACACGATTTCCCGGGATTTTCTCCGGCAAACAAACAGGCCTAGGCCGAGGTCGCTTCGCTTCCAATACTGTTCCTTCCTGTGCAAATTTATCGTACAACCTGTGGATGGTCTTGTTGCAAGGGACCCATCGTGTGTTAAACTGTTGTCGAAAACGCCTCTGAGTCACAACAAGGCTTTTCTTTTCATGAAAAAGTAACACAATTGCCGATCGTTGCTGTGTCGTCAGTTTTCCATTGTTAGCCATTGCTGCTTACTAGTCTCCTGGCGGCAGTATCGTGAATTACACGTAATTTCGTAACTCATTTGTTTTTCCAAGCTCTGCTGGTACTGCTGTAGAGATCCCAGTGGTATATTTAATATGCGTCGTGAATTGTGAAAGAAACAATTGGTAACACATTTCGTGCGCCACCCTGTAGTTATTCATTGTCCCTTGCCACTGCCTAAAAACCTTTACAACTAACTGTCCACTTTTCTGTCGGCATCGAGTTTCTAATGTAATTAGGTTTATTGCCTTCAGCAAAGATACCAATTTTGCTTAATTATCATTACAATCATAATATAAGTTCCCCAAAGCAGTAATGTAGTTGGTGTACTTCTTTTCATGTTTTACATGCCACTACGTAAGTCGACAGAGTTGTAGAGAGAGAAATGACAGATCACGATTTTATATACGACATGATTGCTTTGTGTATTTGAATTTCATATCAGTAAGTAGAACACTAGACCAACAGGATACGAAGCCTGGCTCTGAGCACTATGAGACTTAACATATATGGTCATCAGTCCCCTAGAACTTAGAACTACTTAAACCTAACTAACCTAATGGCAGCACACAACACCCAGTCATCACGAGGCAGAGAAAATCCCTGACCCCGCCGGGAATCGAACCCGGGAACCCCGGCGTGGGAATACGAAGCCTGTGTTATTCGTATTAAGCAGAAGCTCATCACATAATTACACAGTCATCACAGCAATGTGACCACCGCCAATGTTCGACTTCAGCGTCCAATAACCTCTCGCAGACGGCAGGTGGCAGCACTAGCAGTGGAGGGTATATAAAAGGTGTCTGCGGGATGCGGAAAATAGCACAGTCGTCGTCGTAATGTGGAAACGGAACGATTTGTCTGACGACGGACAAAAGCGAACGGTCATTGGCTTTCTGTGCAAAGGTGAAAGAGTTTCCTAAGCGACTAATTTTGTAAACTGTTCGTGTGCCGTTGTGGTTAAAGCATAACGTGCATGGGAAAACGGCCCCATCAAAAACTACCACTGAGGCAACTGACGCACCGCGGAACATAGATAACATGGGTGAACTACGGCTGCGGAGATGGGTACAGGCGAATACACGTTCAAATTTTGTGCAACTGACGGCCCAGATGAGCCAAAGGGTTAGGAAGAGAGTCTTCTGGACGACCGTTCAGCGAACGTTGCTGCGTAAGAGCCTCTGCAGCAGGTGCCTGGTTCATGCACCCATGCTGACTGCTGCTCATCGGCGACGAAGGCTGGACGTCCACGGATTGGCGGCAAGTGGTCTTTTCAGACAGATCACTTCTCATTCTTTATCAACAGATGGCTGTTGGCGTATAAGGCGTCTGAAACCAAACTCCTTGCATCCAGGAGGGTACGTTGTGTGTGGTCTGGGGGATGTATTCGTGGTATTCTCTTGTGTATCTCATCATTTCGGGAAGTACTATGGGTCAACACAAGTATTTATCCTTTGGGACCATGTCCATCCCTAGATGCATTTTATATATCCTCGGCACGATGGCATCTGCCAAAAGGACAATGCAACATGTCATACAGGTCGCATTTTGGTTGCATATTTCACGTAGAAACAGCAAGTGTTTGGCCACACTCCTCTGACCACCAAACACCCCGGGTTAAAACCCAATCGAGAATCCGTGAGACCACCTCGTTTGGACTGTTCGTGCCATGGATTCTCAACCGAGAAACCTAATGCAGCTGGCCGCTGCACTGAAATTGGCACGGATCCACGTACTTGTTGGTTCCTTTCAGAACCTCATTCACCCTCTTTCTGCACACCTCGGGCTGCAAAAGGTGGTTATTCAGGTTTTGCAGGTGGTCACATTAATTTGACTGGATAATATACGAGGGTCATTCCAAAAGAAATGCACACTATTTTTGTTTTAAATCCATCTTTTATTCTACATGTATGAAAGATTTACAGTGTATAGATACATCCTTTAGGAACAATATTTTCATTTCTCCACATAATTTCCATCCCTTTTAACTGCCTTACGCCATCTTGGAACCAGCGCCTATATACCCGCATGGTAAAATTATGGACCAACCTGTTGGAGCCACTGTTTGGCAGCGTGCACAAGGGAGTCATCATCTTCAAACCTTGTTCCGCGAAGATAGTCTGTCAGTTTCCCAAAGAGATGATAGTCACATGGAGCCAGGTCAGGACTGTAAGGCGGGAGTTTCAGGTTTTCCAACCGAATTTTGTGATCGCGTCCATGGTTTTTTGACTGACATGTGGCCGTACATTGTTGTGCAACAGCAAAACATCCTGCTTTTGCCGTTGTGGTCGAACATGACTCAATCGAGCTTGAAATTTCTTCATTGTCGTCACATATGCATCAGAATTTATGGTTGTTCCACTTGGCATGATGTCCACAAGTCCTTCGGAATCGAAAAACACTATAACCATAACTCTTCCAGCAGAAGGTGTATTTTTGAATTTTTTTTCTTTGGTGAATTTGCATGATGCCACTCCATTGATTGCCTCTTCGTCTTTGGTGAAAAATGATGGAGCCATGTTTCATCAGCTGTCACAATTCTTCCAAGAAATTCATCTCCACCATTATCGTACAGTTCCAAAAGTTCACTGAATATCGTTTTTCTTGTTTCTTTGTGAACCACTGTCAACATTCTGGGAACCCACCTGACACAAATCTTTTTTTTAAAAAAATGGTTCAAATGGCTCTGAGCACTATGGGACTTAACATCTATGGTCATCAGTCCCCTAGAACTTAGAACTACTTAAACCTAACTAACCTAAGGACATCACACAACACCCAGTCATCACGAGGCAGAGAAAAAAACCTTTTTTAACGCCAACACTTTCAGTATTCTGCAAACACTTCCTTCCCCTATCCTAACGTAGCGTGACAATTACATTGTCTGGAGTGTATGCAGTATGAGGCCTGCCGCTGCGAGGACAATCCTCAATATTGCCGTGCCCGCTTTCATCACGTAACCTGCTTGCCCACAGCAGCATCTCCATACACATTTTTCAACCTCTTGTGGATGTTTCCCATTGTCTCGTTTTCACAGCACAGGAATTCTATGACAGCACGTTGCTTCTGACGAACGTCAAGTGTAGCAGCCATCTAGAAGACATGATGTGACGGCGGCACTCACGGGAACAGGTTGAACTAAGTTTGAAAACAAGAGGGCAGGATGTATCTAAACACTGTAAAACTTTCACACATGCAGAATGAAAACCGTATTTTTACAAAAATAGTGTGTATTTCTTTTGGAGTGACCCTCGTAGAACGTTGGTAGAATTCAGTCAGGTCTTCATAATTATTATCAATTATTATTAAGTTGTGGAAAGTACGCTATTCCTATTCTTTTCTTATTCTGTTGCTCTTACAAATTTCAGGCACATTGTGTTATTCTTTTCATGGGTCTGAAATTTATTTACAAGAGGGGATTTTCTTCAGGGCATTTTTCAAGTTGCATTTTCACTTGTGATACGGATTAAAAAAGAAGGTGGGTAACTACCAGCATGTTGCGGCATTGTTCTCAGGCAGGCCAAAACCAACCAAGGGATATGCGGGCCGGACATCTGCGTAGTTTGGAGATAGGTGCTCCATAAAAGATGGCATACCGTTTTGCCACACAGTGCTATATTTTAGCCGTGGGCTGCGTTGCAAGGTGCTGTCTCATAAAGGAAAGCTCCACAGCGGGAACTGAGCTCCTTAAACAACACACTCAACCGAAGGAAGTGCATGTGCGCCCAGTTCAGCTGGTAGCTTCATTACATCTACCTCGCACTAGGTACCATCTACTAATTCTGCGGTCAATACTTTGTCTCAGCATGCTCCTGTCACAGCAAATACATTCGCCGCCTTTATCCATGGAAATCACCCAATCTGCAGCCGTCGACAAACTGTATAACAACTGTCGAATAGTAGAGAACGTTTTAATGAGCGTGCATTCTTTCCCAGTGGTGTACGTATCCTGCTATTAACCTGCCCATTCTTCTCCATTAGCCAGGCAGACAAGCTGCCGCACATTATCAGCAGAACGGGCAGGCTGCTCTACTCCCATCGAAGCCAAGCTGTGTCCAACCCAAGCAAGCTACAGGAACCTTGCTTGCCGGCCCGTCTCCCCACTGTGCTACAATACGTGACAGTTTATTTTGCATGATTTCATTGTAGTTGCATGAGCAGGATTCTGATGCTGATGGAAATACTCGAGTATCACAAGACGAGGCTCAATGAAATATGTACTCATTTTGTATCACTCTAGGATTTATTTGTCCTTGTTTCCTTTTCGGCGTATTTTGCGCTTATTTATTTATTTCTATATGAACGGTCTTCTCTGCAACTTCAGCCTCTTTTGACTGGTACTGGCTGTTCTCAATTCGAAGCATCGTCGGGTCACCTCTGATACATGTTCCCTGTAGTTATAAGAAAAATTCCTGAAAATCTAGGTACTTTGAACCTAAGAACCTGAGATGTCTGTTATACTGCAACGCCAACTCAAGGAAGGTTTTGCAGACAAGTTTCCGTAATTTGTGTGTGTTCAAGCCAAATATGACCTCAATTATACCAATTTTTATGATTTTCTTCCAGGGTGTGTATTGCAGGTTTACTGAATTCATTATAAGTGGTGAAGTTCATACCATCAGGGTCCTCTGAGCCATACTTTTTTTTCATGTCGCAATCAATGTTTACCCTAAATTTGTAAAGCATATATACTGCTAAATGGCCTCACGTCTTTATAGCGCGGGTTTCCACATACTCGTCAGCCACTTGGTCTTTGTCCCCTATCAAAATATTGAAGGAGTGACGAAGCCTGCTGGCGAAATTTACAGACGTGTCGTGGCATACTCGAAATATACGAATGAGTCTTTTAGTAAGTTTTTACTTCCATTGCAAGACACCTGCCAATTAATCTGAAGCTGCCTTACAAATATACAATTCCCCTTCTGTACTTGTGCTCTATTTCGTGACTGTTATCTATTCTTCAATTGTCAATTTCTCCTCAATTACCGTGAAGTTAGGTTTTTTCATTTTTCTGCTCCAATTGTTATGATAAATGAGCAGCATTCAAACTATCTACGCAAAGATATACCTGGTAGTGTTGTACTCACGTTGGATTGATAGCGCAAACTGTTTTCAGGTGCAGCAGGCTGAACGGGTCCCGTGAAGCTTGCTGGACTTACGGAAACCCAAGCTAGCATGCTTAACCACTGCGCTTCGGTACACATGTTCTCTTGTGTCTCCGTTACGACAGGTTGAGTTGCTTTAATGGTTGCGGCAGAGACAAGGGCTGACAGCCTGAATGGAGAATTTGTACACCACCGTTATACCCTCCACGCTCGCCACAAACAGGTGAATACCAGCCAGACAACCACCCGCATGCGGCGTTGTTGGGAAAAGTGGGCATCCTGCAGGGCTTCTGGCAGACTAGCAGTCACCATAAACATGGCACTATAAGAAGTTCATACGCTTCCATAGCCAGGGTTATTGTGCATCAAATAATCTTGGGTTTTCGGCCGCGTCATTATAAAACACTAAGCCAACTCAATTGGCAATTTAATTCTCTTGATGTTTCATAATGATACCCATTTATTATGTATACCCATTTATTATCTATGCAAATCTATCACCTCTTCTACATCTTTTATCCTCTACAGTTGCCTCTAGTATCATGGAAGTGACTCCCTGATGTCTTAATAAATGTCCTGTCACCCTGTCCTTTCTTCTTCCCAGTGTTGTTCAAATGTCCCTTTCTTCGCTGATTCTGCGTAGAACCACCTCATTTCTTACCTTATCAGTCCAGCTTATTTTCACTATCCGTCTGTAGCAAATCTCTCAGATGCTTCGATTCCCTTCCATGTTTCACTACCATACAGTGCTGTGCCCCAAACTCACGTTCTCAAAAATTTATTCCTCAAATTAAGACCTGTTTGATAAAAGTAGATTTCACTTCGCCAGTAATGCCCTTTTTCCAGTGCCAGCCTGCTTTTTGTGTCATTCTTAGAATGTCCATCAAGGGTTACCTTGCTGCCTAAGTAGCCTCTACTTCGTGATCCCCAATTTGATGTTAGATTTGTCGCTGTTCTCATTTCTACTACTTCTCATGACTTTCCCCTTCCTTCGATTTACTCTCAGTGCATATTCTGCTCTCATTAGATTGTTCATTCCATTCAACAGATCCTGTAATTGTTCTTCACTTTCACTACGAATAGTACTGTCAGCAGCGAATCTCATCATTGATATCCTTTCCCCTTAAATCGACACGGGAATGTAACGTTTATGACATCTCGCTGTAATATTTTTCCCGATATTAACTAACGAAGTGCAGCACTGCATTCAGGGCGTGAAGAACGACGCATTCGTAGCTTTTGCTTCATAAACCGAGACCAAGAGCTACGAGAATCCCTAAGAGGGAACAAGAAGCCGAAGTTTGGACAGCGATGGAAACGGGAACCGTATGTCTTTGTGTTACCTCATGAGCTGTTAAAATGTTAAATTGAAGATAACGAAGAGAGTAATGGTTGATGGTAAACCCAAGTTGTGCACATAAACGTCATATGGTTTTATGAATCTGCAACGGTGTGAAAGTATAAGTCAATAATTACTAGGGCAAAAATCGACCTTATGAAAAACTTCTTGGTTGGAGAGCTGGAGTGGTGGCAGACATTGCGACAGCGCATCCCTTATGAGGCAAAAGCAGGCGGAAGGTTGGTGAGACTGCAGCATGACACGGTAGGGACGACCTTGTGTCGCGGCAGACACGGCGGCAGGTTGTCATAGCGCAGCTCGACGACCGACAATAAAGCCTGCAGCTCCATCTCAAGCTGCAATCACCAGCGACACTTTTTCCGCCGGAAATGTATTCGCAGCTGCAAGTATGAACCACCTTCAGCTGTATATTAGAATGCTGAAGGCGAAAATGTGTTCCAGACTGTGACTGGAGCCCGGGTCTTCGGCTTTATGCCAGGTGACGCCTTAACCACGGTCGGTGCACGAATCATGGCGAGATCCAAAGTTCCATATATCGTCGTCCATGTGTCACAACCTGCACTAGTACGATACGTATATTCCTGTCCAGGAAGAAGATATTTACTGAGAGTCAAGGGCCTGGTTTTGGCGAATAAATACGAAATCGCAGTAGCCGTGATACTAAGAAGAAGGGGTCAGTATTCCTTCGGACATACATGCTTAACCGAAGGAAGAGGCACTGGAGTGACCATAGCCGTCAAGAAATACAGGATATATAGGAAATTGCGAATATAAATCACCTGCAGCTGTATATTAGAATGACGCCAGTGAAAATTTGTACCACACCTGGACTGTAACCTGGATTTCCGGCTTTACGTGATCAGTCAGCTTAACTGCTTCGGCTATCCGTGCACGAATCACAGCCACACTCAAATTTACACATTTCGTCGTCCTTGTCTCACGATCTACGCGCATACTTTACGAATATTCTCATCCAGGAAGGACATTTCTTCAGTGCCAAGGGGCTGGTATTGGCAAATAATTACGGAATCGCAGTGCCTGTGTTATTAACAAGAACGATGCATTGTTCCTTTGGACATGCATGCATGTTCGAACGAAAAGGCAATTCGGCGACTATAGCCACCAAGAAGTACTGAAAATGTATCCGAAGTTGCGAATATGAACCACCTTAGGCCATTCCTTTAAAGGAGTGTGTTGGTGGGATGCTCACTCAGGGTGCAGAGTGGGCAGAGGTCGAATCCCGAGTCCTTGCCACAGTGTCCCCCTCACACCCACCGAACCTATGGGGCACAGGAAGGTAGGAGACCAGGAATATACCGAAGTGGAAGGCTTTGTTCTTATTTATTTATTTTTTCTTGTAATGTTTACTATTATTATGGAATTATGTGCAACAGACGTCACCCACATAGAAAGAAAAGACTGAGTAAAAGGAAAGGAAAATAAGTAAAATTCGCGATTTACGGCGCGCTCTCCTATCCACGGAGATAGGAGTGGAATCGATTATAGGCGGCTTAAATTAATACACAGCTAGAGGGGACCAGATGGTAGGTGCCCTCAGTTCCAGGTACTCCCCAACAAAGTGGAAATCTAACAAGGACCACTCGCAGATAGTTGGCAAGTAATGTCCCGTCACGGGCGTGTGTTCGGATGCTGCATGGGCTGTATGTAAATAGGACGAGAAGTCGAGTGTGTGTGTGTGTGTGTGTGTGTTTGAGGTTTACGGGCGCTAAACAGCGGGGTCATCAGCGCCCAACGAGAAGTCGAAGCGGGATTTTGGTCCCTCGTGGAATACGTAGCCGATCACCCACCATTGGACCTCCGTGATCATCAGTGTCGAGTTCGCTGGCAAAGGAGAGAAAGAGTGGAATCCGGCAAAACGATGTTATGCAGTCGCTGTTTTGTGGCAAATTTCCTGTTGACAATGTGATAACACATTATGGACATCCGTAAAGAGGAAGGTACTGCACACTACGGGCCGCAAGGTGAAGGGATACTTGGTCTCTATCACATGGCGCAATAGTAGGGTGTAAAAATCCTTGGTCCTTGGCGAAAGCATATCTGGTAGGCTGACATGTGCGTAACGTTAGTCGAATAAACGGCCGAAACGTTAGACAAGTGAGTCGCGATGTGGCCGACAGACACCGGCGGTAGGGGGACGAAGACAGGAAAATCTCAAGCAAGTTACGTATTAGGGATGTGCACCGTCCATCGTCTGCTCATAGTACTCATATACCCATATACAAGGCCGCAGCACGCATTCGGAGTTTGACGAGTCCGAGGTCACTATCTCATAGGCGTAGGGTAAGTGACTCATAACGGACATCAAACATGGAACCAGCCATAACATAATAATAGCCAAGAGCCACCTGAAGGTTGAGCCCAATCGCCGTCGGCGGAGGGATCATCTGCGTGACATACACCAAAACTGATGCCACATAACAATGAAGGAACAACGCGTTGAATTGTGTCCTGCCGGCGCTAGAGGTTCTGGTGGACGTCGTTACGGATGGCGTGTAACGGGCGACGAAAATTTGTTGCTGCTGTGGGTGTGACGTTGGGGGAAAGGTAACGCCCAGGTACCGGAATGTATTCACTTGCGGCAGATGCGCCACTTCACCTTCTTGGAGGTCTCGCCCAGTGTACGTTGCAGAAAATTTGGAAACGTTCATGGCACTACTAGCAGCCGACCCATAGCTTGTAATCAAATCTCGGAGCCAGAGCGTACGAGAAGGAGGAGTGTACCAGCGTATGCCCGACAGCGAAAAGTGTGTTGGTGAAGGGTGAGACCGTAGAGCTCGGTCGTCAGGGTCGCAATCAAGATGTCTAGGGCAACAACATACAGGAGGGTAGGTAGGGTGCACACCTGTCGTATTGAGCGGCAGATGCGTATCGGGCCGCTAAACGTCTGTTGACTTGGAATCATGAACTGGCACTGCTGTAAAGTCCACGGAGGACGTCGTTGAAAGGAGGTAGGATGCCCATGCAAGCCGCCACCGAAAACAAGACACGATGGCTCTCTTTATCGAAATCTTTATCGACGACCGCTACATGGAGTCATCAAGCCGCTGCCATAGCAAGCGAGTCGCGGCATTCCCCGTGGCAGTCTGCCCCCTAGACGTCGCTTTTTCTGGGGAGAGGACATGAGGGTCTACTTAACAGCCTTGGCTGTCCGTGCACGAATCACAGCCAGACCCAAACATCCCTATGTCGTCATTCTTGCGCATACAAGCCCGAAGGGACTTTGTATCGTAATTTTTAGTAACAGAGGCAGTGCTATTTCGTATTTATTCCCCACTAGTAGTTCCTTGACTCTCAATAAAGATTTCGGGACGGGAATATACACTATGCGATCAAAAGTATCCGGACGCATCGCTAAAAATGACATACAAGTTCGTGGCGCGCTCCATCGGTAATGCTGAAATTCAGTATGGTGTAGGCCCACCCTTACCCTTGATGACAGCTTTCACTCTCGCAGGCATACGTTCAAACTGGTGCAGGAAGGTTTCTTGGGGAATGGCAGCCCAGTCTTCACGGAATGCTGCACTGAAGAGAGGTATCGATATCGGTCGGTGAGGCCTGGCAGAAGTCAGCGTTCCAAAATATCCCAAAGGTGGTCTACAGGATTCAGGTCAGGACTCTGCGCAGGCCAGTCCACTACAGGAATGTTACTGTCGTGTAACCACTCCACTACAGGCAGTGCATTATGAACAGGTGCTCGATGTTGTCGAAAGATACATCGCCATCCACGAACTGCTCTTCAACAGTGGGAAGGAAGAAGGTGCTTAAAACATCAATGTAGGCCTGTGCTGTGATAGTACCACGCAAAACAACAAGAGTTGCAAGCCCCCTACATGAAAAACACGATCATACCATAACACCACCACCTCCGAATTTTACTGTTGGCACTACACACGCTTGCAGTTCACCTTCACCGGCCGTTTGCGATACCCACACCCTGCTAACGGATCGCCACATTGTATACCGTGATTCGTCACTCCACGCAACGTTTTCCCACTGTACATTCGTCCACTGTTTATGCTCCTTACACCAAGCGAGGCGTCGTTTGGCATTTACCGGCGTGATGTGTGGCTTATGAGCAGCCGCTCGACCATGAAATCCAAGTTTTCTCACCTCCCGTCTAACTGTTATGTTACTTGCAGTGGATCCAAATGCAGTTTAGAATTCCTGTGTGATGATCTGAATAGATGTCTGTCTATTACTCATTACGACCGTCTTCAACTGTCGGTGGTCTCTGTCAGTCAACAGGCGATGTTGACCTGCACGCTTTCGTGCTGTACGTGTCCCTTGACGTTTCCACTTTACTACCTCATCGAAAACAGTGGACCTAGGAGTGTGGAAATATCGCGTACAGATGTATGACACAAGTACACTCAATCACCTTACCACGTTCGAAGTCCGTGAATTCCGCAAAGCGCCCGATTCTGCTCTCTCACGATGTCTAATGACTACTGAGGTCACTGGCAGCACAATGCACCTAATATGAAAAACGTATGATGTGGGGGTGCCCGGATACTTTTAATCACATAGCGTATGTAGCGTACGAGTGCAGGCTGTGACACATGGACAACGGCACATGGAAGTTTCGTCCTAGTCGTCATTCGTGCAATGATAGCCAAAGCGGTTAAGGTGTTTTGTCACGTAAAGCACGAAGTCTGGTTTCGATTGGCGGTACAGCAGAAATTTTCACTCTCGTCATTTTAATATGCAGCCGAAGGTGGTTCGTGTTCACAGCTGCGAACACACTTCCTGTATTTCTTGACGGCGTAGTCGCTGCAGTTCCTGTCATGATGCATGTCCGAAGGAAAATTGCACCTTACTTCTTCATTACATGGGCACTGCGATTTAATTCTTTTCTGCCATTTTGGGAGGTTCGGGCTAAATCATCGCGTAACGTTTATGCAGCTTAGGGATGCCTCCCACCTATGAATCTGCCTAAATTTACTGCATCATATAGAAAAATTTATCGCCACTGTCTTCGCAAACGAACCGTAAATTGAGGGGCTTTCTGAGAAACAGTTTATTAATTGACATTAAGAATATAGTGCTGATTTAGTTTTTATTATTACTCGGAATATAACGTTCTCAACTTATTTTTTTAACTATTGGTTATTCCTTCCCGAAATCTTGAAGACGTCTGACTCTGTACGTTATTAACTTTCTTGCCAAACTTTGAGTGAAGAAAAAGATCAGATCAAATATGGAACGGCCCGACATGATCTCACTGAGAGCAGCACTCTCAAGACTTCAAGTGAGTAAACACCACAAATGCCTACAACTGTAACAACAGTCATTCACTTGATCTGTCACTATCGTGGTTTGTTGTCGGAACCATAAATACGCTCAGTAGTATTTCACTCAGTAGCAGTTTATTCGTTAATTCAGTAAGGAATTTTATTACTTTTGTCGTTGGTGTATACACGTATGCTGTTTCGTAAATTGCTCTCAGAGGTTTTTTTAAGCGGAAGAATGGCATTAGTAGACTACAGAGAGTCTTTTGCTTTATGAGCCGCACCTGAAAGTGAGGCAGAAGCAGCCGTAAAAGAGAAAAGGCAGTCGGGCAGTCTGCTTATTGCCAGCAGCGGAAAGGTTTACACACGGTTCTATAATCCTCGGCAAGGAAACAAGAAGGGCAAGCTGGCTCCTTACAGTGTACATTTTGGGTATCAAAATCTTTTATGGGGAACAGATATTCTGTTATTGCGGCTCGTAGTAAAAAAAGGGAAGAGAGTTTTAAGATCACAATCTTTTAATGCAGTAGAGATCAAGAGAAAGCAAAATCAAGTGTTGGAGAACATTGCAAGTGGCGACAGTGACAGGATGAGTTTGAAATAAACCTGTCCTATTAAGAACCGATCGCATGTAGACGAAATCTTTGAAGTTATTAGGTGAAAATAGCGAGAACATTGGGACTTTGGAAAGACGCATATGGCCGAGAGGAAGACAAAAGGGCTCACTCTCTAAGGCAAAATAAATATTCTGATGCCAAGATTAGTAAAGCAGCGTGCTGGAAGAGTATCTCAGTGAACCATTTGTAAAAGTAGAAAAGAGAAGACATGAAGAAAGCGTGGAGAAGGGGCAGAAGTAGGATACAAAGTAGGTCCAGTAAAAACGCAAGAGGGTGGTGGTCAAGGCGAGACGTTGAGTCAATTAACATAATGATAAAGATAAAGGAGGACGTGAAGAAAGACATAAAGAACATACATTCAGAAGTTTGCCAAGGTATTTATACAGTTAGGGAGGAAATTTCGGTGGTAAACTGAACGTTGCGTGATATGGAACTAACGATTAAAAAGTTGAAAGGAAGTGTCAACATTGTGCCGACGGGATGTGAACAGAAAATCGACTGCAGTATTAATGTAGTTAATCAAGATATTCAGATAGTTGTTCAAGCAGCTCATATGTCTTCAAGTTGTAAAATAGGCAAGTTTAAGGGGGCGATAATAGAGGAATGAGGGACGTTGGAAAGCAAAGTAAGAGCGGTAGTTATTAAAGTTAATCGCAAAGTTGAATCACCGGTCAGGCAATCTCCATCCAATGAAATGTGTGGCTGACACTAGTGAAGTTTCAAGTGAATAAATGGCCACGACGTCTTACACTACGTTTCTGCAGACAGTCAACAACAACTGTTAGATATACAGTTGAGATACAGAAGAAACGTGAAACTTCGTTAAAGATTCATGCAGAGATACAAGAACAGTTTAGTTATCTCGAATAAATGGTGAACAGGACTGCTACTCTAAAAGCAAATTTGTGCTTGAGTAATTGGTTTTTTACCGATAAAAAGTACGATTCTGTATGTTAAATACATCCTACAACCTTCAGAGAAGAATACGGAGAAATGCGAGTGAGCTGAATATCTAGAAAGGACCGTCTTAGAATGTTAGAACAGCTGTTCGAAGGGAATGCACGGGGATGGATCATTAACGCCTCAGACGAGTGTACGACCCTTATAGAATTTGTCACGTATTTCATAGCGCAATATTGATTCAAATAGTACCAGAGGGACATAAAGGGAGTATTCAAAATAACCCAGTTAAACTTATCATTGCCGAGAGAAAACGAAGGCTTTTTGCAAACGTCTCACTTGTAAATTGGAATTAGAGCCTCTCATGGAAGAGGAAGACATTATGGATGAACTTAGACACAAATTGTCCAGGGAAGTGCGCATAAACGTGAGTAATTTTGCCAGTAGCCTTGAGACGTTTTCCAGTCGAGTAGGCGAAGCACTTTTGGTGTCATCACAAATAGACTCTCCATTCACAAGCATTCGAGCAAAACCGCTAAGGTACGCAAACCATGGGGACACAAAGAAATCACGGTAAGGGTGGCAGGAGAGGTAGAGGCCATGGTAGATTTATTTCTCAGACCCACACAAACGACCAGGTAAACTAAACAGTCCGACTTGTCGAAACATGTCCTCAAATTTCTTATACAGGAAGGCTAAAGAAAGAAAGGAGAAAACGCTTCATGCAAGTGAAGATGAGGAGTGAAGATATGCTCAACCGTAACAGCGTGGACGTCGAATACTCAATTTGCTTCGCTTTCAGGCACCCAGGGTATATCTCGAAATAACCCATCGCCGTCGATACGAAGTACGCTGCACTTAAGACACTGATCCAGACTGCACTCAGGCACGCACTAAGCACTATCCCTCCCTCCATCCGTGTCAAGCATAAGTAATAATCCGCATGAACGTCCGAGCTCCGTGGACTTCCCAACGAAACCTCCTCCGTACAGAAAGACTATTTTCAACAACCAAATGCACTGCGCTAAACCGTCTGTCACCAGTCTGACTGTAAATTCTGCATAAACTCTGCGATGCACACAGACGTTCGTCGCAAATAAAGTAAGTGAAGCGAGCAAACACAATGACGGCCAACTCGTCATCAGAATATTCTAATGAAAAATAATTCTCACCGAATAGATAATCGTGCTGAAGGCAAATGATCGCACTAGGATTCTCTTTAGGGAATAATTCGTGATCACTTCGCTTCATTGTTTCTTGAAGGGAACGATGTATAAACGTTTTAAATTAATTGGTGTGTCGGTGCGGAAAAAATATAAACAATCACACAAAGACATAGTCATTTTACGTGAAAGATTACAGTTAATGTTACGTGAGCAACGTGTTGTCACAATACTAATACTTTGCTCCCATTTAATTCAAGGAAACAGCAAGAAGGCAAGGAATCGTAAGGTGAATGAAGAATGTTTTTACAGAGCTCAGTTACAATTAAATGTATGGCATGGAGAAAGCGAAATCTAGCTCTCAGTAATCTAAATTACAAGTCTTTATCCTACATGAATATGGCACACCAAGCAACGCATTTGAAACAAACACTACCTTGTATCCCGCTGCTTATGCGAGAGAAATTGCAGGTCGCAGTGCTCATAACACGTTTTCAAATACAAATCTAGCTCGTAATCACCAACTAATCTCCATCTTTCTCAATAAACCTCCTTGTAAACCATAGCGCAGAACAGACAAAACTGAATGGGACCTTTGTCTTTCTTTCAAACCCAAATGCCATGCGGTCTAGAAAGGCAGTGTTTAATTCTCATAGGCTGAGCCACTGCTCATCCGAAAGAGCGTCCTTCACTGATTATGTTTCTATTGGTGGATGGGTGCGACAAAGTACTAAACACTTTGATATGAAACAAAGCCCCAATTATGATTAATGAAAATACTGTAATTTCAGCAATACCATGTACAGCAGACAGAAGGTGTGTGTGCTGGTTTGTCACGAAAATTTCATCGAGCTCGAAACAGTATGTTCCTTGTTTATTAAACTTGTAATCAGAATCCATCGATATATGCGACAAGTCGTCGACGTTCGGAGACTGAGCAGTGGTCAATGGTAGTAGCTTACATACAGCACCCACTCCCCTTCTTGCTGCATCTTCTTATTTGAAGATCAATTCAGGAGTTGTGGTACATTATAATGCGAAATTTTAGTCTCTATAAAAAAAACGCGGAATTTAATTATACTGTATCAGCCAGTGTTTTCTTTTCGATCTGGCTACAATTCATTTGTGCCACTTTTAGTGTTTTAGACACATATACACTGGGTTGTTTAACACTACAGGGGACTTGCGACATCGTGTACCTACACTGGTCTGCGAAGCGTCTTGTAGTACTATACTCCGCTGAATTGACGAAATATATTGCATAATGAATAAATACGATAATTGAAACATAAGGAACCTTTTCAGCCAGAAACAATGTGGAATCTTGAATCCATTGATTAGTGTTTTGTTTTTACTGGTAATTTTACGGAAGGTATGAGGTCAGAACAGTGAGATGAAATAGCTGGTGATGATATGTAGGTATAATATTTTCATCAGCTTTCTGGGTCATAATTCATTTTCATTAAGAACTTTTTCATTTTCACCCTGATGGTGGTGTCCTTTAAAATCTGTTTTCTAACTTCATATTTTACAAGTCAAAATTTAACATTATTAAATTAAAAAGCAAATTATCTTTCATAGGAAAGCACACATACATCTTTTGTGATCTTGTTTACTTTCTTTTGGTTACTTCTTGACAACAGGTGAGAGCAAATTGTTAAAATTGTCCATGAATTTCAGGCTGACATTAGTAATAACAGTGTTCTGTACCTAACTTATGCTTGCCTTTAATTATATTCTATTTTGATGTCAGTGATGAAATAGTTTTAATCTAATGACATGAGACTCCTGCTTCAAAATTATTATCAGGGGCTAGCGTTCTTTATGAATGGCACATACAAGAAACGCTGCGGGCTTTGACTTCAAATTTCCACATTTCATAAATACATTCTGTACATTTGTTCACATAATACAATCATTGATCAGAGCTCAGACATGCCAGCTCTGCAACAA
Source organism: Schistocerca nitens (assembly GCF_023898315.1). Lineage (NCBI taxonomy): Eukaryota > Metazoa > Arthropoda > Insecta > Orthoptera > Acrididae > Schistocerca > Schistocerca nitens. Next base: position 733,165,207 of record NC_064615.1, read on the forward strand.
CATGTCCAATGTAATAATACTTCTTGCCACCAGGTACTTGACTCCAAAGATATTACATTCTAAAAGGTGTTCCAGTCATTTCAGTATTAAGAGAATAAATTTTCGCATTAATACATTTTTTCAGTTTATTATTTCCGAACTATTCAGTAGATAATATTAGTACAAACAGTAACTGCCAGTGTATCAAAATAAAGAAATATGTAAAAATATGACAATCTTGAAATAACATCATTTGAGTGGATGTAATTTTTGAATATGCATTTCAAAATGATACTTCTATGAATGTTGTGTAAGTACAGTCCACAATAAAAATACAGATGTACAAAATGTCATCTCATGAGAAATTTCATTGCTTTGTGTTATTTATGAGTGCAATGTATTGTGTTCTTTAGCACTGAATGACTATGTATTGTTGACCAGTTTCATTAAAACAACTCCCCAAGCATTTTGGATGCATCAAATGTAAGCAAAATTCTGACATTAACATAATGAAACTGCTCAGTATTTATTTGGAAAAATGGTGAAATGTTATCTGAAACTGGCATTTCCCAAATAAATAGTTCTTTAAAATGTGTGTATTTTGTGACTTAAAAAAGTATCTGACAACTCTAAATTATACAATTTGTTAAAAATCTGCATTTTAACATGGTTGACAGAATGAAAAATCCTTGAATTTACCGTTCTGTTTAAGACATCCCATTAAATTAAAAAAAGTCCAAGTGAGCTGCATATATATTTTAATTTGGTCACCTACTTCTGGTGCACACATGGAAATTTTGCTAAACTTTCTTGTTCCAAGATCCATCTTCCTTTCACTTCAGATGTACATGTTGCTTATGTCACCATCACTCTCCAGTCTGATTTCTTATCTCCTATGTCAGAGTTTGTGACCTTTATCCTCTCCCATTTATTTCAGCCACTTGACTGTTTAGCTATCAGCAAAAATTATCATTAAATTAGTTTTCATCAAAGTGACCAGGTATACAGAATGCAGGTTTATACATCTGATGTAATGTTATAATTGGGACTGGAGATGGATTTTCATATATACATTATGCACAAGTAAAAAATTAACATATGAAAAGAAATAATTCAATATATTAAGATGTCAAAAGGAATAAGTGATCTACACATCACTTAATGAATTTAAGTGCAAAAATTATTCATTGCATAGAAAATTATCCCTTCACAAATAATTACAAAAGGCAATGTGGATCAAATATAATACTGAAGAATATTCCTTAGTAAATAATTTAGTAACCAACTGTCTAGTTTGGAAAGTGTTAAGCCTCCAACACAAGTCTTCATATTTGCAATTACAACTTCAATGCCTGTTTAACTGCATGTTTCTAAAGCTTTCAAATAATATGGCTCATATCCTCATTACACTTTAGCTTAACTACTCAGAATTGTTTGCCTGCTACATCATTAGGTTCTCACAAGGGCTAAGGATTTTTATAGTTCAACACAAATGTTAATTACATCAGGGATACTACCATTCTACAAATTTTCTGATAAGTAACACTTCTGTAAACTTCAGGATTCCATCATTTATAATCAATTATATTTCTCACATTTTCATCAACATTGCCAGCATATCATCACAAATAAAAATATCATCATTACAATATCATTCCTCTATCAGCACCATAGACTTTAAAGGTACCACTAATTTTTTGTCAAAATCCTTATAATAAACAATTCCTATTTCATATTCCACATACTCACTTCATGATAACCATACCGAATAATGCACATAGAATATCTCATTTTCCTATAAACAACAAGATTCCAATCCATAATTGGTTATTCACCATCAACCAAATTGTTATTTATCTGTATATATAAATTCTCATGACAAGAGATCATTTTCTTTCCTGAACCACACATTCGTTATTTTACTGGTAAGTTTATATAGACTGTAATAAATGTTTCCCCAACTATCTCACTATCTGTAACAACAAACAAAAGAAATACATATGTTTCCATGTTTTCAGCATTGGCATTTTCTCTAACTTATACTCTACCGTACAAGCATAAATCCTTTTTCACTGCCACCCGTTTTGAAGATCACAAAATGACATTGAAACAGATCAGCGTGTATGAGTTTTAATGATAATGAATGCAATGTGTAACACCTCCGTTTATTTATCTCGACCTGATCTGATCGAATAGCAGCCCAATAATTATTATTAATGTGACCGTGTACCTAATGGGGCTGGCAATCGGAATTGACTGCTATGGAAGTTGTTACTTTCCAGTTCGTCCTTCTCAATACTGTAGTAATGAAATGTCTCGTAACAAGAAAAACACCAACACAGTTTCACTAATTACGAACCTATATTCGTCTCAAAAACACAAAAAGGAGGAGACAGCCACTGCCTTCGTCATACATATCTAATTACGGCTAATCTCAGCACAGGCTTCTTCATTTTCCATTATAATCACACGCTAATCCATCACTGCATCCAACACTGCAATCCAACACTGCAATCCAAGGTGATGCCGGCGCGGTAGACGCGAATCAAAATATCGGCACTACAAATATCACTGTCCACTTCCGTAATGATACTACTTCACTTTCCCGGTATTATTTCTAGTACAAAGGGGTCTAACCACTGCTATGGCGACTCCCTTCTCAGTTAAAGCCTTGCATTACAACAACTGGCCTCCACACACCTCTACCCGCAACATGGCACTGGCTCAACTCCACACTCGCTCTCGCAACACGACACAATCGATTGTTCGCCCTATCGACCTGTGCCGAGTGCAAATTTATAGTAAGGGCCTACAGACCCCGTACAAATGTAAATTATGATCCATATGTCTAGATAAAATAATTCACTAATATTTTCAAGAGAAAGCAGATAAATTCCCTTATTACATTTAGATGAAACAAATAGTTCATGGACTTTAAGTTTAGAAGGAAGTGCAGGTGTGTACATGAAGTAATAAAAAATCTATTGAAGGCTTTGTTAAAATATATTGGTACAGTAAATTCAGGTTCACAACCATTGTTCAGGATTAGTATAATAAAGCAACAAAATTACCAACATTACCTAAAGAAATTGTTTACATTTGCAAATCAAGATAAACCTGCAAAATCATGATGTAAACCAGTGTCAGTTAACAAAAGTGTAATCACAATACAATCAAAGACAGCAATAGTATTCCGAGTTATTCCTGTAATATTTACACACTTTACTTATTTATTCTATTGATAACATTTTTGTCTATCAGAACTTATTTCTACATTGTTATCATATATTACTTCAGAATATATAGTGTTAACAGTTTTCTTTAATTACTCATTTAATCATTATTAATTCATTATTCCACATAGTTGCAATCATTATTAAATTATTATTCTAGACAATGTAGTATTACTCCTTCTTATTTCGAAAACCAAACAGATCTACAGACCCCAAATTACTTTTCACCTACTCAATCTCCAACTTGGAATTACTCACAACATTTATTTATACAAGGCTGATTCAAGCGAAAACCTTAAAAGTTCCATAAAAATTTCGAAGGGTTTTGTGATGGAACTGGCAGGTGGCAGTAGTGTTCCAAAAGTGACCAACAGGTGCAGAGTAATATCAGAACGCATGAGAAGGCAACGAAGTCCACAACAAGATGCCCACCCTGTTGTTGACGTGTACCATGATTGTGCAGCGATCTGTGATGCGGTTTTTTGTGTAATGAAGGTGTCAAACCAATTCAGATTCATCGCAGAACGAGAGCGCTGCACAGTGATTCGTGTTCGTCGTTGCCGAAAGTGTACGAATGTTGTAGAAAGTTTAAAAGTGGTGTTACTTCTGTGGAGGACGCCCCAAAACCAAGGGCAACCTTACCACACAGCGATGGACAAGAATATTACGTTAATGGAAGAACTTGTAAAGGTAAACAGACGCGTAACGCTGAACAAAGTAGCCACAACGTTAAAGATTAATACTGGTTCTGTGCAGAATATTGTTCACAATACACTGCCCTTCAATAAGGTGTCTTGAAGATGGGTGTCACGTCAGTTGACTGCCGAATTGAAAACATGTCGCGTCAGTATCTATGAAGAAATTTTCCATGTCGAAGCCGATGGATTTGTCGGCAAAATTGTTGCAGGCGATGTGACTTGGATCCATTATCACCAATCAGAAACGAAAATATCAAATAAGGAATCTTGCCACAGCTCTTCACTGAAATTAAAAAAAAAAAAAAAATCTATACTCAACCGTTTGCGGGAAAAGTCTTGCTCATTCTTTTCTGGGATGCAAATTAAATAATTTTGAAGCATTATATGGATAGAGGGGTGTCGGTAAAAGTACATTTTACTTAGACATGCTGAAAAATCAACTTTTCCCTGCAATCAGTAGTATTGCCATAGCACGATTACACCTGAACACATACAACCTGTAAGACAATTGAGACCATTCAGGAAGTTGAATTGGAATATCTGGTACATGTTCTTTAGTCAGCAGACGTCGTAGTGACCTCCATCTGCTCATTGCACTAAAAGATGCAATTGAAGACAGGACTTTCAGAAGTGACGAAGAGGAGATAATCACAGTGGACGGCTGGCAACACGCGCGACAAAAAGAAATCTTTTGGCGTGGTATCTGTGCACTTTTGAAGCTGCGGAATACAAGCTTTTAACGTCCGGGAGACTATTTCTCTAAACGACAAGCTATTTTCCTGTTTATTGTGCAATTAAAAATTTATAGTACTTTTAAGGTTTTCATTCGAATCACCCTCGTACTTCTCCATAAATGCGCTTCACATGACTCATTGAATACACTTTACCTTGTGACTGATAATCCCTAACTATAACCTGACAGTCATATCCCTCACAACACTGTACTACTAATAATAAGTCCTAATACTCAATAGTACAACATAACGATTTTCTTAATCATTATAATAAATAACTGACAAAGAAACCTAGCTCGTTATTGTAATAATAATATCTCATAATAATTCTCATAATCTTCTTTCCTTCTTCTTATTTGGTGTATCTGTCTTATTACAGATTTCAGCTGGAGGCTCTGCATTGTATGCTGTTCTGAGCACCTTCCTTCGTCTGTTTGTGGCCAATCGTATTCTCATGCAATCAATCATTCCAGTTCTATTTCTGCCCCTTCCTCTCGTTTCTTCTACTTTTCCCTCCATAATGGTTTGCTGTAAAGAAATCATATGCAGTGTATGTCCCAGTGAAGATTCTGTCCTCGTTCTGATCACATCCAATAACCTTTTTTTCCCATAGTTTCTTCATTACTTCTTCATTTTCAAGTCTTTCGGTACACTTTACCCTAAACATACTTCTCCACAGCCATATTTCAGATCTTTCTAACTATCTTTCTCCTTTTTTTCACCAACTATCCAGGATTCATTCATGCACGACTTTACATTCCATGAATAACACTCAGCAAATTTTGCCTCAGCTCCACTGGAATTCTCCTAGATGTCAGTAACTGCTTCGTCATTTCAACTCTCTCTGTCCCATAGATATCCTCTTCCTCATTTCTTCTGTAGAGCTTCCATTTTATGTCATTACACTTGCCAGGCACAGAAAGGATTTTACTTGTTCTATCTTTCTTCCATACAGGAATAAGTTAACTGGAGCTTCTTTCTTGTTTATTCTCATAAGTTTTGAAATATTTATCTTAATTCTATACTCCTTTCCCCTTCTTGCAGTACTCTCCAACATCTCCTGTACCTTCTCTTCTGATTCCGCCGGCACTGCTTGATCATCCATGTAGTTTATAGTCTTTATAGTTTCTCCTCCAATTACACAGACACACTGAACTATGCTCTCAAGTATGGTTTCTCCCCACGAAGAAATACCTCATAATAATTATTAATACATGAACTACGTATATAGCATGGCACTGAGGTGGATTACACACTCCATTCCACCGCACACCAACTTGATTATTGAATAACTGATTTGAAGAGCCAGCGGAAGTTCGATTTATTAAGTACAAAAAAGACGATGTTGTTGAGTATTTTTATTTTGTTTGCATGTAATTCACTTATTATGGTAATATGGGTTAGAACCATGCATGAGAAGAGAGAATAGGTAGGAAATCATAGGGAGACATCCTAGTTGACTTTACAGTGTATTATTGGGAAGTTTCTCTTAGGTAACTTACGAGGGCACCCTTTTCTGAAAGAATGTGACAGTCCCTTTTTCTAGGTGGGTTACAGATGCAAAGTTGGGCTTAAATTTTTCAGCATAATTTTAAGAGATAGAGAGCAAGACGCCAGACAAGACGCAGAAATAAAATTTATATACGTCCATGGGTATTGACTGAAAAGATCTACTAAATATAGTAATTACAATCACGGAAATGATGTTATAAGTACGGGCATCATCTGGTTTTCTTATGGATGGTATTGGAACCGACCACTAGACAGAAGCCTATGTGACTGATCGACGAGAACAATGATGAGTGGGAAACATGTTGTGAAGTTAATCCAGACAAGAACTACAGAGACGCTACCACACTCACTTTCAGGCTACATTACACGGGGAGCAAGTTCCAGTATGTTTTAATCTCCCATGAAGTTTCAAGCTAACGTCAATATAAGGAGTCTTAATGCAAAAAAGAGCTAAGAATTTCAAAGTATGGGATCAAATATTGGTAAAAGGGCAACAAAAGTCATGCTGGAGGAGCTGAGAACTCAGAAAACTATTTGGCTTATGCAATGAATTTTTGTAGTCATAGGAAACTCAACTGCCAGTGCATACAGATTAGTAAATCCCAAATATAAAAACCTTTTTGGACCCCAAAAACTTACTGAAATAAACCTATTTAAACAGCTGATATTAAATATCGTGGTTTTAGTTACTTACGTAGATATTTAGTTTTTCACATTGTAAACAATGATCTGGTTACTTTATATTATGTCAGTTACAGGTAATGAAGACTATTGAAATTTACCACATTATCTTCCTTGACGCAAATACTTTTACTAAGATGCTAATATAACCAGAGAAAATTCCATTGTTGTTTGTTTATGAATCAGAATAGCATTCATGTTGTGAAAGTTTAATATGTGTATCTATAGTGAATACTAACACTTTTGTTTATAACATATAGCTGCATAGTCCTAGATCAATTGAAAACAGTTTTTTAGTCTGGATGGCCCCACCTGCATGTGTGTAAAAAATATCATTATTTTTGGGGAAAACGCAGTGATAAACAAAACAACAATGTATGTGAACCAGTCAATCACTACATATTACTAAGTCATCCAAAAGTCACAATTTTATTTTCAAATACCTTCAGATGTAAGGATTTCTATGTTTTATCTGTATGTTTGAAATATATATGTTGTTCAAATAAGAAAATCTCCCGACTTTGTCTTGCAACACAGTCCTGAATCTGTTAAGGCCTTAAACGGTTAGTATGTTGTGATAGGCAAATAATTACGTTTAACAATAATAACTGTATAATGACAAAACCTGAAAAATTCGTGCTGTAATCATTCTTGATACTTGAAAATGTCATGGGCTTAAACTCATGTCCTTCATGTTAGAACCACCTCTCATTTTGTAATGATACTTTTTTTTAAAGAAAATCAGCCTTTAAAACAGTCTGAATAAGGAAAGAGTTATTTTATTTGTAAATTATTTTTTGCTACAAGTTATTTTAGTTATTTTGTGAATTAATAAGTTTCTACCATGTCAACATTTGCTAAGTCTCAAACTAATTTGTGTTAAACAAGAAAATATTCGATAGATACCAGGGTATGTCATTAAAAATCACATAACACCAAATTTCTATGTTATTAGAGTCATTTTTGCTTTGTTTACGAATCCGTATTTGCTCAGGCTTATGTTTACTATTTAGTCTGAATGCAACTTGATTATATATCTACATGGTTCAGCAAAAGTAACTATTACATTGCTTTTTGTACCATCAATTTAAATCATGGTCACAAAAAGAGAACGCCTTGAACGACTAAAAATAGGACATTTACATTCACAGGAGAAGCTTCCTCGAGTCGGACTGTCGCCGCACACGGCAGAATACTCAAAAGTTGAAGCCACACAAACAAACGGGTCTCAATATACCACAGTTAATGACACCAAATGAAGATGGCATACACGAACAACGAGTACGTTGACATGCTGCTGATGCTCGGCGAGTGCCGACACGATGCCACTGAAGACGCCATGGCGTACGCCGTGAGATACCCTAGGCGAAGAGCTCCGGCAGCCATTACGTTCTTACGTGCTCAACAACGACTTCGGCAAACAGGCAGCTTGGTAATGCGCCGCAGTAACAGACGAAGAACTGCAAGAATTGTGGAGACGGAGGTTTTTGTTTGAGTTACAGTACACCACGAAACTCATGTCAGCTTACGAGCCGTTTTTGCCGTCGCTGGTGTCTGTCTCACCTCTGTGTGGCGTATAGCACACGGCCACAGGTTTCACCCGTACCGCCTGTCACTGACCCAGAAGCTGCCTGGGAACTATTTCCGCGCAAGAGTTACTTTCTGTGAATGGGCCATGCATAATTTGAAGCTGGAGTCTTTAAAAGGTGTTATGTTCTCTATGAGACCACGTTCACAAATTATGGTGCAGTGAATCGCCATAACGTACACTAGTGGGCCGCACACTGTCCTCGGTGGGTACGACCTGTCGACTGTCAACGTAGATGGTCTATTAATGTATGGTGTGGAATCCTTGTGCGTTACAACTCGGCCGCACCACATTTAGAAGGCGCATTGCGTTATGCGCAGCGTGTGTGGTATCTGGCCCTGAAACTTTGAAGGGTTGTAGCTCCCAAAGTAAAGGTGATAGGAATGTAATTAAAATTGATGTATACACAGCTGGTGTTACTGATTCCAGTGCTGGTAGAAACAACTATTGTTCCATTTAAAAAACTGCATCTTTTTGCTGTGACTCTTTGGATAATAACACAATAAACTATGTGTCATAGCTCCGCAGACAGTGTAACGTTTCTTATGGTGACCTACCGCAATAAATATTTCCGTCGCCTATTACTTCTTAACTTACAGAGGCAAACACATTTAGTGAAACAATATATATATATATATATATATATATATATATATATATCCATTTGGTTTCTTTTTTGATGGCGCACTTGTCACAAACAATAACCAAAATGTTAAAAATTGTAAATTTTTTCTGTAGGGGTGACTGTGCGTTATATAGCTGTTGTATTTCAATATAATAACTCAAGAGGGCATTTCAGGGTTGTCCGTTGGTATGAGACTACTCATTTCCTTGGGGATCTTGTTGTGGGGTCAAAAATTGCTGTGGGATTATTTTCTCTTCTGTTGTGGGTTTTCAAAAATAAATTCTCAGTTTCATTGTAAAATTATACACATGTGATGTCATAACGTCTCGATATTGAGCTCCCTGCATTTGCTGGCTTCTGGAATGTACGAAGCTGAGTGTGCCTTGTTTCTGTAGGGAGCATTGTCTTACTGTGTAATGTCAGCAGTACCACAGCGGTAGTGGTCACGCGCCGTCTTGGTTTGTGCAGAGGAGTTGGTGTTGCGCTTCCGCACGGTGCGTCCGCGTGCTGCTGAGAAGCGGATAAAAATAGTATGAAGAACTTGCTGGAATGTGTAATTAAGAGTTGAAAGTGTTACGTCGGTTAACAGGAGAGAAGTCTTTAGAGTTATTTCCCGGAAAGGTGTGCAGTATTATTTACGAGATTTACAGGTTAAATTGGTTCAAATGGCTCTGAGCACTATGGGACTCAACTGCTGTGGTCATTAGTCCCCTAGAACTTAGAACTACTTAAACCTAACTAACCTAAGGACATCACACACATCCATGCCCGAGGCAGGATTCGAACCTGCGACCGTAGCAGTTGCACGGCTCCGGACTGCGCGCCTAGAACCGCGAGACCACCGCGGCCGGCATTTACAGGTTAAACAGGATCGCGTTTATTGTTCTTGCAGTAGCATATTAATGGTGGAGCGAAAATAATAAGGCTTTCGTGATCAGTGATTACCTCTTTAATTAATGTGGTAACACAGCGTAGAAGTGGTTACTTCAGTATGAATCTGAAACTAACCTAAATGTTTACAAAAATGGATGAGTTAGGTATTACTGAAAAAGTGTGTTACATGATAAACTGGTAATAAAACTAAGTAATTTGTCCTGCACTGTTATTATTTCTAAGTGACATTTTTCCGTTTTTCAGTTGAATAACGTAAATATTTGAAAAGTATATATTAGCAGTGTTCGTATTAAACACATAATCAGGTTTCTTTCGTAACGAAGCACGCACTCTGTGTAAAGCTCCCACAATCGATTCCGATAATCTCATAGGCGCAAAAATTAGTGTAAAATAACCGAAGGCAGGCGTTTTGCACCTAGCGCGCTGACAGGGATAGTAACTTCTCATGGTGACTTGGTAAGACAGTGGTTAAGTATAAATACGGGTTGACTCTGACAAAAAGTAAAACCGCAATCATGCCCTATTCATATTGGCATTTACTGTAGACAAGAAAGCGCCTTTGCGGATACTTTCTTGTACTGGTGGCACCATCGAAAACCCAGCATCGTTTCATCCCGGAATAAGTAAGCATGATACTTTTTAAAATTTTAAACAAATTGTATTGCTGGCTCCAGCCTCCCACCCCCACCCCAACCCCTCACCCCCCTCCCACCCACCCACACACACACACACACACACACACACACACAGCAAAATATTTCGGCCGTATACATATTTAATAATTTAATAAACGAATTACATTACCGAGTATGAATAACAGGCGTAACACTGTACTAATTATGGCCATAATGCTGTCATAAAAGGTGCACTTAGATAATTAATACAATGTTATGAAAGTGATATCCAGTTGGATAGGATTGGCGTTTCCGTTGCGTCTTCGTGTCAGTTCATTAATTTTGCACTGTTTCCCATACATTATTGATTCAGTTAAGTACACAGCGACCAAAATACGTCACTTCATGCCTCTATATTACAGTGAATGAAGTGTTTATTAGTGTTTCATATATGTAGTGTGCACTTGTAAAACAAAAAGAAAACTGTATCTGTCACTCCGAAACATTTCCAATGTTGATGCTATAGCACATTATAAGAAATACTGCAAAATATTAAAGACTGTAATACGGATGTCAAAGCAAATATATTACAAGGAAAAGATAGTCATATCAGATAACAAAATAAAGACAATATGGGATATAGTGAAGGAGGAGACCGGTAGAACCAGGCATGAAGAGGAACAAATAGCATTAAGAGTAAATGATACATTGGTGACAGATGTGTATAGTGTTGCAGAACTTTTTAACAAACATTTTATAACTGTTACTGACAAGATGGGGTTGTCAGGTTCGGTAGATGCTGCTATGGATTACCTTAGACCAGACATTTCAAGTAACTTCCTTAATATGAATTTGACCCTCACTACCTCAACAGAAATAATGTCCATCATAAAATCTTTAAAATCAAAAACATCTAGTGGGTATGATGAAATATCAACAAAGTTAATTAAAGAATGTGATTCTGAGCTAGGTAACATATTAAGCTATCTGTGTAACCAGTCGTTTATTAGTGGAATATTTCCTGAATGGCTGAAATATGCTGAAGTTAAGCCACTGTTTAAGAAGGGAGATAAAGAAATAGCGTCAAATTTCCGTCCAATTTCACTGTTGCCAGCATTCTCAAAAATTTTCGAAAAAGTAATGTACAGTCGTCTTTATAACCATCTTATCTCAAATAACATACTGTCAAAGTCACAGTTTGGATTTCTAAAAGGTTCTGATATTGAGAAGGCTATCTACACTTACAGTGAAAATGTGCTTAATTCATTAGACAAAAAATTGCAGGCAACTGGTATATTTTGTGATCTGTCAAAGGCATTTGACTGTGTAAATTACAATATCCTTTTAAGTAAACTAGAATATTATAATGTAACAGGAAATGCTGCAAAATGGTTCAAATCTTATATCTCTGGCAGGAAACAAAGGGTGTTATTAGGAAAGAGACATGTATCAAGCTATCAGGCCTCATCCAACTGGGAACTAATTACATGTGGGGTCCCACAAGGTTCCATTTTGGGGCCCTTACTTTTTCTTGTGTATATCAATGACCTTTCATCAGTAACATTACCAGATGCCAAGTTTGTTTTGTTTGCCAATGATACAAACATTGCAATAAATAGCAAGTCAAATGTAGTCTTAGAAAGATCAGCCAATAAAATATTTGTGGACATTAATCACTGGTTCCTAGCCAATTCTTTGTCACTAAACTTTGAAAAAACACACTACATGCAGTTCAGAACTTGTAAGGGGTGTCCCAAGAGTATATGTCTAACATACGATGACAAGAAGATAGAAGAAGTGGACAGTGTTAAATTCTTGGGATTACAGCTTGATAATAAATTCAACTGGGAGGAGCACACCACAGAACTGCTGAAGCGTCTTAACAAATCTCTGTTTGCAATGCGAATTTTGTCAGACATAGGGGATATAAAAATGAAAAAGCTGGCATACTATGCTTACTTTCATTCCATAATGTCATATGGGATTATTTTTTGGGGTAATTCATCAAGCCAAGCTAAAGTTTTCCGGGCACAAAAACTTGCAGTGAGAGTTATATGTGGTGTGAACTCAAGAACATCCTGCAGAAGCCTGTTTAGGGAACTAGGGATACTAACTACTGCTTCCCAATATATTTATTCCTTAATGAAATTTGTCATTAAAAATATATCACTTTTTCAAACCAACAGCTCAATTCATGGAATCAATACTAGAAATAAGAATAATCTTCACAAGGATTTAAAGTCACTTAGTCTTGTACAAAAAGGTGTGCATTATTCAGGAACACACATTTTCAATAACTTGCCAGCAGCCATAAAAATCTTAACAACCAATGAAATTCAGTTTAAGAGAAGCCTAAAGGATTTATTGGTGGCCAACTCCTTCTACTCCATTGATGAATTTCTTAGTAAAACCAACTGATTTGTATATAAGTACAACGTAACTTCTGCACAATTTCAGTGCAGTAATGTGTTCATTGAAAATTTGTGTGTGTGTGTGTGTGTGTGTGTGTGTGTGTGTGTGTGTGTGTTAGTATAATCTAACTTCTGCACCATTTCAGTGCAGTAATGTGTTCATTGTAAATAAGTATTACAGTAGTTGTATTACCTTATAAATAAATAAAAAACTTTTTTATTTTAAATTCAGTGCATTAGTATTTGTAAAATTACTCTTAGTGTTCATTAAAAAATGACGATCATTCCACTTGGGACCTGTGGAATGGTACATTAGCTTATTTGTTTTAATTGTAAATATTTGTCATGTATTGTTGTTTTTCTGACATGTTCCACATCCTGGAGGACCTCCTCACTACGGATCAATTGGAATGAAAGTAAATCTAATCTAATCTAATCTTGCTGCCGTCAGTATTGGACAAGAAAACATAGTTTCTGTACACACTTCATTATTTCAACAGGCCTTGAAGGGCCATACCTGGACTCCACAGAGTTCCTGGACAGCGCAGCAAAATTATTCGAACAATCCAACGCTTTCGTGAGACCTGACTACTGACGAAATGCTTCGTATTGGTCACCTGAAGCCAATAACTTTTACTGATGACTGCCACTTACAAATTATGACTCGTCGGTACCCTGAAGAGTACGGAACACAATTGCACGCTGCCCTTTTGGTGGCAATCGTTTCTATATGACCATAGTGACCTTCAGGTGGCCATTCTTAAGATTAGTTCCAGCTCTCCAGCCTCGTGGTGCACTAAAGGTGGATAAGGGAGCACCAGGGTATAAACTGCCTGAATGGTTTATAGTCTTTTCACTAACTTGTGCAGAATTTTGACGTATGCCAGACGCATTGCATCATTGTCGAACGTATTTCAGGAACTGTTCAGTACTGTGACAGCATCTTGCATTCCCGTGTCCATGCCTACAGTCAACATTTCGGCAACAGGTCCGACTTTCAAGACGAAAATGCACTAGCAGATCGTGCCAACTTGTGTAAGCCTTAATTCTACAAGCAGGAACCAAGACCTGGAATCTTCTGACATGAAACCTTCGGATCTTAAAACTGCCAGTGCAATGCCTCAGGGATCCTTCTCAGACCTCGGATGACATACGCAGAGCCATCTTCGAAGCGGAGGACAGGCTGGTGCAGCAGCGTCTCGACCAGCTCATGAATACCCTGTTATGAGCCTCAAGATGGATAACATGAGTCAACCACCAGCAGATTTTGCTGAGCATTTTCGAACAGAATGATTTTATACTGCTGTTTTCCTTTATTTTCGAAGTAAAATAAACATTTTCTGATTCACCAGTCTTTCTCTTTCATTTCCCACTTCCAATCTATGCCACTACTCATTCGCAGGTGTTCAGGTGGCCCAAAAACGTAATTTGTGTGTGTGTGTGTGTGTGTGTGTGTGTGTATGTGTGTGTGTGTGTGTGTGTGTGTGTGTGTATGCGCACTAAAGGCGGGTAATGGAGCACCAGGACGTAATGTGCCTGAATGTTTCATGTTCTTTTCACCAATGAGACAGGTGCTAGATCGGACTTTCAAGAAATATTTCAGCGAAATTTGTGTGCATATGACAATTATTCTGAAAACTATACTCTTGCATAACTCATCTGTAACATCCTTAATGAAATAGCGTGGATGTAAAGGATGTGACATATAAAAATAATGATGAATAAATTCTATATACAATAAATAATGAAATATGGTTGCTAGGTAGCATGGTGGAAGTTCTGGTGACATTTAACATGTGTATATGGAAGTCAGAATGTGAGAATTTCATACAGTATACATGTGCGTGGAATATTTTACATGACTTCCATCACACTGCATTTTAATTATTAGGGAAAAGGTGGTGTGGGTTCCACACACCCCTAGTAGTTGTAAGGATGCAGTGAGGATGGGGAGACGGGAGGCGTGACATGTAAGTATAAACGGGGGATATATGGAGAAATTTCAAAAAACATTGTACATGAAAACATTAAATATGAGAATAAGTAGTAGCAGTTAACGTATAGCAGAAGAGGTGAGAACAGTAAGGGAGGTTTGTGCAAGGAAATGATGTGAGTCTAACTCCTAGAGGAAGTTCCACTAACGCTATGTGTTTACTGCCTGGAACAAAGTATTATATATATATTACAGAGACGCACCATTATGGGTGATGATAAGGTGAAGCAAGAAATAAATTTAAACTTTCGATATTAATATCTAAACGAAAGTTCTCGTGTTCACTGAGAAGATTATTGACTGTCCACACAAAATTTAGGACCTGGTTTAGTCAAACAGAGTAAATTAAAATCTTTAGGATCCTAACGCAAGTGCCTAGAACTGAACTTAGTTCCATAGGCAATTTTTAGGAGACGTGAATGTGCAAGGAACCTTTTCTACCAGGTTTTATGTTCTGAGAAAATAATTTTCGTACCTGACTTTACTTCGGATTCCCCCCAATCGCAAGTAGTGTTACAGACGCGCGGTCAGACATCCTGCTGCTATGCTGCTAGTTAGCTATTTAGTACATCCACATTCCCATGGAATGCGTGTAAAGTAGACATGGGCTCTGAGGCGATGAATACCGTGACCTGCCATTTGTCAGGCACTCTCTCGTTCAGTCCATGTAGCCGTACGATTATTCTGTGCTCTGCCCTCTGGGCAGATTTCTCACGTCTTACGACCACCTCCACTGTATTCTGGACGTTGCTCCTGATCACCCACTCATTACTTGAACTCCTAACAGACCGCACTCAACTGCCTGCTCGTCCTACCAGCCTCTGCATCACCATGTATGCGAGTTTGTTTCGGTCGTTCGAGTAGGAGAGAAAAATGGTACGAATTACGTTTATACCTGTGCAGCTGCTCACAGCTTAACATGAATTCAGAGTCACTGAAAGTGTGGCAGCAGCAGGTGAACAGAAACCGTAAATACAGGGTGATTCAAAAAGAATACCACAACTTTAAAAATGTGTATTTGATTAAAGAAACATAATATAACCTAATGTTATACATCATTACAAAGAGTATTTAAAAAGGTTTTTTTTCACTCGAAAACAAGTTCAGAGATGTTCAATATGGCCCCCTCCAGACACTCGAGCAATATCAACCCGATACTCCAACTCGTTCCACACTCTCTGTAGCATATCAGGCGTAACAGTTTGGATGGCTGCTGTTATTTCTCGTTTCAAATCTTCAATGGTGGCTGGGAGAGGTGGCCGAAACACCATATCCTTAACATACCCCCATAAGAAAAAATCGCAGGGGGTAAGATCAGGGCTTCTTGGAGGCCAGTGATGAAGTGCTCTGTCACGGGCTGCCTGGCAGCCGATCCATCGCCTCGGGTAGTTGACGTTCAGGTAGTTACGGACAGATAAGTGCCAATATGGTGGCGCTCCATCCTGCTGAAATATGAATTGTTGTGCTTCTTGTTCGAGCTGAGGGAACAGCCAATTCTCTAACATCTCCAGATACTGTAGGCCAGTTACAGTAGCACCTTCGAAGAAAAAGGGACCAAAAACTTTATTGGCTGAAATGGCACAGAAAACGTTCACCTTAGGCGAGTCACGTTCATACTGAGTTGTTTCCCGCGGATTCTCAGTGCCCCATATACAGACATTGTGACGGTTGACTTTCCCGTTAGTGTGGAAAGTTGCTTCATCACTAAACACAATCTTTGAAACGAAAGATTCATCTGTTTCCATTTGAGCAAGGATAAAATCACAGAAATCGATTCTTTTAATCTTATCAGCTGCAGACAGTGCTTGAACCAATTTCAGACGATAAGGTTTCATAACTAACCTTTTTCGTAGGACTCTCCATACAGTTGATTGTGGAATTTGCAGCTCTCTGCTAGCTCTGCGAGTCGATTTTCCTGGGCTGCGAACAAATGCTTGCTGGATGCGTGCTACATTTTCATCACTCGTTCTCGGCCGTCCAGAACTTTTCCCTTTGCACAAACACCCATTCTCTGTAAACTGTTTATACCAACGTTTAATACACCACCTATCAGGAGGTTTAACACCATACTTCGTTCGAAATGCACGCTGAACAACTGTCGTCGATTCACTTCTGCCGTACTCAATAACACAAAAAGCTTTCTGTTGAGCGGTCGCCATCTTAGCATCAACTGACGCTGACGCCTAGTCAACATCGCCTCAAGCGAACAAATTTACAACTAAATGAAACTTTATAGCTCCCTTAATTCGCCGACAGATAGTGCTTAGCTCTGCCTTTTGTCGTTGCAGAGTTTTAAATTCCTAAAGTTGTGGTATTCTTTTTGAATCACCCTGTATTATCCAACAAACGACTACGGCATCAGGAGCAGCAAAAATGGCAACCAGGAAGAGGTGGTTCAATTCCTGCAGCAGCACTAACAACACCGACGACGGCAGCTTACACGAGTAGCAGCCTCGCCTCCTCATCAACCACTAGCTTGCTTCAAGCCAGTTAAAGTTATTTAGATTTTTTTCTTGCTTTATCAAGTGAAAAAAGGTTACAAGCCGTCTTCATACACTGGCTGTAACAACTGCTCTGCAAATTCATCTCGGTTATGAAAGACCAGTTGCAATAACATAGCAATTCAACTCTCGTAACAAAGAGTTATTGATAAGAGGAACAGACTCCTTGGTTCGTAGTCAGCTGGAATATTCGATTTCCTGCTGCTGGTAGGAATATTACATCTGAAGCGCACGACAAAAAAAAAAAAAAAAACTCTCAATCCCTGCTGATGAACTGGCTACAGATAATCCTTGTAGGATAGAAAACTAATTACTTGTTTAGGTACATTATTTAAGCTGGTACACATATGTACCTGCTACCGGTGGACTAGACTACTTCTACTGTAGATCAGAACTACTCACTGTTTATTATAAGTTTAACTCTATTATTTAATTTGAGCGGAATGACATTTCTAGCTAATTTCTAATGAGTATTATAACATTACTTTTGCGTCCTAGGTCACTGTACTGCAGCAGGCAGCGAAGGTATTCACGAGGTGTAACACTTAGTGTTCCCAGTACCTTTCACCATACCAGATGTAGTTTTTCACATGTCTTCGTCCTAATCTTCTGTGAGGCCTGTATTCATTAATAATTAATTGTGTCTTCATAGTGTAACGCTCATATACGAGGTAAGCAAGAGGCCTGTATTCATTAATACAATTAGTTTTTAATTGTGTCTTCATAGTGTAACGCTCATATACGAGGTAAGCAAATGAGTCTTATGTCTAAAGTGTTGGATCTAAATTTCATGCCATTCTCTCATTAAACACAAAGCTATTGCTTCCTTTGATCTTGCTTCCTTTGACGCAATACCCGCAACACTTCCTCATAAAATCATATTACTCGTCCTTACTCCTCATTACTAAATTTAATACGGTTATTTCCAATATTATGATAAGATATTCAGCAGATATGGTCTTGCATGGACCGTTAAATCTCTGTAGTATGGACCTCTGCACTTCGCATAGGGCTGGCTTAGGTTTACCTCCTTGTGTCCAATACGCCCTCACACTCGGAACGTAGCCTGCTGCAAATGCCTGCAAATGAGGCAAATACAGCATAGTGATACAGCCTGAGAGTTTCTAGCTTTAGATGGAGCTAATTTAGACACTCTTTGCAATTTTTGTTTATGAGCATTAGAATATGTTGGCAGATAACTTCACTCTGAGTGTGAGAACTACGCTTTTTGTCGACGTGGAATCCACAGAAACTGGCTACTGGACATCTATAACGCAAGAAGACGGTATTTTGCAACTAACCATCAACTCTACGAATACTTCCCGGTAACGTTCTCTTTTCCCTCTCTTGATGTCTCAGAATGTGTCTTATCAACCGACCTCTTCTTTTAGTCAGGCTGTGGACAAATTTTTTGTCTCCCCAATTCTGTTCGGTACCTCCTCATTTTGTTACGTGATCTACCCATACAACGTTCAGCATTCTTCTGTAGCACCGCATTTCAAAAGTTCAGTTCACTTCTTGCGTAACCTGTTTCATTACCATACATTGATACACTCCAGGCAAAAACCTTAACAAAAGACTTCCTGACATTTAAGTCTATATTCGATGTTAACAAATTTCTCTTCTTCAAAAAATCTTTTCCTGCGATTGCTAATCTACCTTTTATACCCTCTCTATTTCAGCTATCATCAGTTACTTTTCTACCCAAATAGCAAACTTCATCTAGTTCCTTACGTGTCCTGTTTCCTCATCTAATTCCCTCAGCGTTACCTGATGTAATTCTACTTCATTCCATTAGCTTTGTTTGCTTTGTTTGGTGTTCATCTTACATCCTCCTTTCAAGACACTGACCGTTCCGTTCAATACTACGTTTGCTTTGGTTGACATTCTTCTTATATCCTCCTTTCAAGACACTGACTATTTCTTTCAACTGCTCTGGCAAGTCTTTTGCTGTCTCTGACAGAATTACAATGTCGTCGGCGAATCTCAAGGTTGTTATTTCTTCTCCCTGAATTTTAATTTCTACTCCTAATTTTTCTTCTGTTTCCTGAATAACATCGGGGATAGGCTACAACCCTGTATCACTCCCTGCTCATCACAGCGTCCATTTCATGCCCATCGACACTTATTACTCTTGTCTGGTTTCTATCCAAGCTGTAAATACACTTTTGCCCCTCGAATTTTACTTCTGCTGCTTTCAGAATTTCAAAGAGAGTATTCCAGGTCAAAAGCTTTCTCTAAGTTTACAAATGGTCTAAGACTTCTAAGCTAAGTCATAAGGTAATGCCTCGCGTGTTTCTACTGTTCTTCAAAATCCAAGCTCATCTTCCCCGAGGTCGGTTTCTCCCAGTTTTGCTATTCTTCTGTATTCTATGTTACTATTTTGTACCTGAGTACATGGCAGTTTTCTCACGTGTCGGCACCCGGTTTCTTTGGTACTGGAGTTCTTACGTTCTTGTTGAAATCAGAATATTTCACCTGTCTCACATACTTTGGACACCAGATGGAAGAATTTTGTCATAGCTGACTCTCCCAAGTCTATCAGTAGTTCTGGCGGAATGTCGTCTACCCCAGGGGCCTTGTTTCGACGTAGATCTTTGAGTTCTTTGTCAAACTGTTCTTGCAATGTCATATTTCCCATCTCATGTTCATATTGATATAGTTCAGCAGTTTCCCGGAACAGAGTTTCTAAACTAATATCTGAGATACCTGGTCCAATTAAAGAACCCTGAGCGCATCGTAAAGTTACGTTTTTTTTTTTTCTCCTGCGACAAGTCAATTTGGATTTCCTATCTCTGCCGTTTGCCTCAATAATAATAATAATAATAAAAACAGGATAAATTTCATTCCTTCACGTCCTTGGCCACAAATTTTTGTCATCAGACGACAGGTTTCAGTCTATAATGATCATCTTTAGATTTGTTTTATAAAAATTTGTCCTAATATGAGACCGAAATGAAGATGGTCATTATAGACCGAAGCCGATAGTCTGATGACATAAAAATTTGTGACCATAGATGTGAAATTTTCTATTTCGGGTCACTGCTCAATTCACGACCATGTAGCAGCTTATGAGAAAAACAAATAGTATTAGACGAAGCACAGTAGGTGGTTCTCAGGATGAGTCAAGATAAAATAAAGTGTATGATATGGTACTATAGGTTATCGAAAGCTCTGTCAATGTAGATAACTAAGCTAGTAAACAGCGCAAACGAATACTGTACCTATTTTTGTGTCATCTGGCCGATAATGATGAGGTAGGAGACGGCAGTGGCGATAGCAGAGGTGAGCAGCCCCCTGTCGATGGTGAGGAAGCCGGCGGCGGTGAAGGGCTGTACGGGCAGGGCTGCCAACTGCTGCTGGAAGGCGCGCAGCTCCGGCGGCGCCGCGGCTGGGGCCAGGAGGGCAGCGGCGCGGGCCAGCACCACCTGCGTGCGGCGCGCCTCCCCAGCTGCCAGGTCGCACGACAGCGACAGCCCAGCTAGCCGCATTGTGTGCAGCACCAGCCACACGGCCGCCAGCGTGCTCGACCTGGGGCACGACACCCAGCATACCTAGGAATACTCCATACGTGCAAATGAACGAACCTTCCAAAGAACTGTATTATTAATAACAACACCAGCTAAAACGAATCGATTACCATTCATTACCTCTCCATCCGACTGATATATATGTGCGTGTGGTGATGACCTTTGCATAATAGCGTGTTAGTACACCTGTGTAGTGAAATATAGCAGTGATCCCGCATGGCATGGATGCGACAGGTCCTTGGTAGTTTTCAGGATGTTTGTCGCAAACATGCGATGTTGTTCCCATAAAATACAGACCATTTAACGTGGGTGCAGACATATTGCTCGAAAACGTGAGTAAACTCTTAGTCTCCTTAAACCACTGGAGCACGATTCTCACCATGTGACATGCACAGTTATCATGCTGAAAGATTGCATCGATGTCTGTGAGGCATGAACAGATGAACATAACCTCAATAATATTCACACAGTCTCTAGCTGTAATGGTGCCTTCTACACACATCGTTTCCTAGAGTTCCGGAACATGTATAGAAAATTGGAATAGAGATCAACATAAACATCTTTTCCGTTATTTTTATTGCTCATGAAAACCACAAATTGCGTGTTGTACCACCATACAGCGAGACCTTCAGAGATGCTGGTCCAGACTGCTGTACACTCTGGTACCTCTAATACTCAATAGCACTTGTGGATACATCCCTGCCTGTATTCGTCGAGGCATACTGTCCACAAGTTCATCAAGACACTGTTGGTCCATATTGTCCCACACCTCAACGGCGATTCGGCGTAGATCTCTCAGAGTGGTTGATGGATCACGTCGTCCATAAACAGCCCTTTTCACAGTATCCCAGACATGCTCGATAGGGTTCATGACTGTCTCTAGTCCAGCGATGTCATTATCCTGAAGGAAGTCATTCACAAGACGTGCGCGATGGGGGCGCGAATTGTCGTCTATGAAGACGAATGTCTCGCCAATATGCCGCCGATATGGTTGTACTATCGGTCGGAGGATGGTATTCACGTATCGTACAGCCATTACGGCGCGTTCCATGACTACCAGCGGCGTACGCCGATCCCACATAATGCCACCCCAAAACAGCTGGGAACCTCTACCTTGCTGCCCTCGCTGGACAGTGTGTCTGAGGCGTTCAGCCTAACCAGGTTGCCCCAAAATACGTCTCCGACGATTGATTGGTTCAAGGCATATGCGACACTCATCGGTGAAGAGAACTTGATGTCAATTCCGAGCGGTCCATTCAGCACGTTGTTGGGCCTATCTCTACCACGCTGCATGATGTCGTGGTTGCAAAGATAAACCTCGCCATGGACGTCGGGAGTGAAGTTGCACATCATGCAGCCTCTTGCGCATAGTTTGAGTCGTGACACGACGTCCTGTGGCTGGCCGAAAGGCATTATTCAACATGTTGGCGTTGCTGTTATTCCGAGCCATAATCCGTCGGTAGCGGCGATCCACTGCAGTAGTAGCCCTTGGGTGGCCTGATCGAGGCATGTCATCGACAGTTCCTGTCTCTCTGTATCTCCTCCATGTCTGAACAACGTCGCTTGGGTTCACTCCAAGACGCCTGGACGCTTCCCTTGTTGAGAGCCCTTCCTGGCACAAAGTAACAATGCGGACGCAATGGAACCGTGGTATTGACCGTACAGGCATGGCTGAACTACAGACAACACGAGCCGTGTACCTCCTTCCTGGTGGAATGACTGTAACTGATCGGCTGTCGGACCGCCTCCGTCCAATAGGCGCTGCTCAAGCGTGGTTGTTTACATCTTTGGGCGGGTTTAGTGACATCTCTGAACAGTCAATGGGACTGTGACTATGGTACAATATCCACAGTCAACGTCCATCTTAAGGAGTTCTGAAACAGGGGTGCTTCAAAACCTTTTTTGATATGTTTATTACTACTACTGATCACATAGAAGTCCAACTGAATGTCCTACCTATCAAAACACTGACCTGACTTGCGTGTTTATGTGGTGCACAGCATGTTTTGAGCAAAAGTTCACTTTAGTGATGTGCCGTGATGCATTTGATCAGTTGACATGCTTGCATTTATGAATCATTTGATCTTAATGATCCAATGGCATTCTCGTTCAATGAGCGTGGGGACTTACAATGCAGCTCAGTGCTGTGCACCCTGGACTCGCATTTGGGAGGATGACGGTTCAAACCTGTGTCCGGCCATCGTGATTTAGGTTTTTCGTGATTTGCCTAACTTGCTTAACGCAAATTCTGGGTGAAAAGGCACGGCCGACTTCCTTCCCCATCCTTCCCTAATCGGATGGGACTGAGGACGCCACTGTTTTATCTCCTCTTCTGAATCAGCCAGCCAACCAACCATACTGGAAACGGACATAAAAGGAGCGTCATCGATTGGAAGAGATGTAACTATATGTCTCTGGTGGTCCATCGAGGACAGTGGGACAGCCACCGGACATGAAGTATCTGAATAATGACAATTGAAACCAACAGCTGTATTGCTATCCAACTTCGTTTATGCAAAACGTGCTACCAGTTTCGACACCAAAAAGAATCATCTTAAGGTCCCAAGCGTAATCTGCCATTAACGTACGAATAACAACAACAGAGACCAATGGAATCTTAAAAGGGAAGCACTACAACTTAAGCATGTTACGTCAGCATGTGCAACCAACAAAGTGGAGTGCAGAGACGCCAAAGTCAGCTGGATTGCCTTGTGATCATTGGTGAGCTTGCTACCGGAAGTTACGGAATCCAGTTCATTTGGACCCCACTGCACTCGATTTTATTGGTTGCACGTGCTAGCGTCACATGTTTAAGAAGTTGTATTGCTTCCATTTGAAGATCCATTGGTCTCTGTTATTGTTGTTAGTACGTTAATAGCAGATTACGGTTGGGATAGCAATACAGCTGTTGGTTTCAGTTATCATTATTAAAATAATAAACATTGGTGATCAACTGTTAATATTTGTCGATGGTGTCTACTCTTAATGGGAAAACTACTCAGTTCCAAAATACTAACAAGAACAACAACTCTTAGCATATATGAGACAACGTTTCGTCTGGTGTTAATGTATGGGGATAGACATGGACTCTGAGCAAGGAGCTAGAGAGAAACTAAGGTGTCAAGAATTAAGTTTTTAGAAGGGACAGCACAGAAATCCACACTCTGATTAATGAATCAATAAATAACAAAAGAGTTGAATGACAGGGAGATATATTGAGAAGAGAAGAAAGATAGTGAAGGCAGTGCTAGAAACCACAAGACACGAGATCTCTTGGCAGACGAAACCATAAGTGAATGGATGGAGTCTTATAAGCCAGCCAGTGCAGTGACAGAGAAAAATGGAAGACAGTGAAGACTGAACCAGTGAACCGAGTAGGATCTTGTGGGCCACTAAGGATGTAGAGATTTCAGTTCTGAACAGTGTTTTGCACCTGATTTTCATATTCAGAGATTTCTGTCTGCAGTTAAGGCCCCTGTTTATATCCTCACAGAGAGAGCAATTAACTCTTTGTATGTGCTAAACTGCTCCCTATGTGCTCCCTGCTTCAGGTGTCACACACTATTTTACTCAAAACGAAGCAGAAATAATTCATTTCGAAAATCATATTGTCCTGAGATTCGGTATGAAGTTTATCTCTAATCTAATTTGATTTGCTTTTCAACATTTTCGTCTTACTTCAGTACACTTGGCACTTCAATGCAGCAATGAACTATAATACCATTGACATCAAACGGAAGTACGTGTGTGGGTTGCCTACCCGGGGGGGGGGCAATGACGTTATAATTCAAGATGGTGGTAAGCAAGTCCCCTTTTTATCAATGGTGCCATAATTCCGTGGCTAGACACCCTCCATTCCCCTCCCATACCACTCCAATCCTCTCTCCTCCAATCAAAGTGTCGTATGGTCAGGTCGAGGATACTCCGCTCCCGGAGGCAGGGTGTTTGTGTTGCCCTCAACAATTCATCATCCTTCAGGAAAATAGCGAGACTGGACTATGGCAAGATTGGGAATTTGTGCGGGCGCTGATTACCGCGTCGTTCGGTGCTCCACAAACCAAACATCATAATCATCATCATCATCATCGTCATTAGCATCCAAGTGTAGCATTGCCCATAGTGTTTGCAACCATTAAAATGCAACAGTGAATCGCAGTTAGCTCCATAGCAGTTATCCCGGCCATTCTCAAAAGTATCGAACGATCTGTATTTTTTAGCATCATGTTCATAAGTATTTATTCAAGAAACTTATTTAAAGAGTGTATCTTGTAGCATTTATGAACATCCAAATTTTGATTTTTATACTACACGTAGTGTAAGGCACAACATACACAGATATCAAATATTTTTCATATCTAAATTATTCTGTGATGTTTTTCAAGGGTCTCAATGTTCTTTCCACATCTAAAATGTCTGAAAAAATACATAATCAGTAGAAAAAAATACAATGCTTACATCAAGTGTCCCAATGTCGTTTAGCACACATAGACACACACACACACACACACACACACACACAAATCCGGCATACTACTATCTGCTACATGACTTTGAGTTCTCAACTGCCTCAAAGCTGTGTTCATGCTTAAATTGCTACAAAACACATGTGGCTAAGAGGAATGCTAACGGACAGTTAGCATTTCATTAGCATTTCATATTAGGCCTATCTGACGCACTGTAACAGAACTTAACTGACCAGGCTTATAACTGAAGGTAAAAATGTTGGCTAACATACTGCATAAGTGGGCAAACAAACAAGCAACCACACAAATAAACTGCCTGATGCTGGAAGAATGTTGTTAGTTCTCCTTTAGGCCTTCACTTACTGTAAGGCACCATTGACACTGAAGTTAAATATTTCCACATCTAAATTGTTCTATGATGTTTGTAAAGTTTTACAGTGGTATTTCCAATTCTAAAGTATATAAAGGGTGTTGTAATTTAAATCTGATGCTATGCTATTGGTGGTTCACAGAATGGACTCTCGTGACCTGACGTTTCTTCAGAAATGTTTTAGTGATATGAATTGTCAGTTACAGGTTTTCTAGTACAAATGATTCAGGCTTACTCAAGACTGTGCATGAAAACAACTTTTCAGGAAGGCTGCAATATTTACCTATCGAAGCTGTGGTGCCTCATGTCTCTAAGACTCTTACAGACTGTATTTCCCACAATAAACTACTTAATATACCAAAATCTAATGATAATTCACAATGTAAAAACAAATAACATAGCCAAAAGACATACAAAGTGGCCAAAAACCTTTTTAGGAAGGAAAGCAGAAGGTGTCCCTTACAGAAATGTCACACTTAATAATTGTGCAGTAGAATAACATGCAAGAATAATTTCATGATACGAAATATTTATATTACACACAATACAACGAAAACAAGACACGAACATTCAAAAAGCATTATTATTTTGATTGATTAATTCTTGGACCATAACTGATGGATTGGTATTTGAATAGCCGAACGGCGTATGGACATCCATACAGCGTCCTTCACGAACTGGCCATTCTGTCAGATATGGCATAGGTGGTTACTACTACAAGCGACCGTCATTGAGATAATTCAAAAGTTTAATGAGAATTAATAAATAACATCAAGTTTGATAGACAAATGAGGAGTAGATTTTCAGCAGTAGAGGAGAAAAACGTTTTTATCTTAGCTGTTAGTTGTAGCAAGGCTTATATACATCGAAGATATGAATATTATGAGAGAATGCTTGTTGGATGAGGCACTTTGACCAGCTCATGCACTGCAGTATCGATGTGCTCGAAAGATACGGGGACGGGCGGTCATTATACCTCACTTGCGTCCATCACGATATAGGGCTGTTGAGTCAGACGGTGACAGATAACCATAGACTCCATGCATCATGACTAGAGTGATGTCATGCACCAGTGGTGCTGTAGCAGCGCGCTTTGTAACTCCATTCAATTGCAAACGGCGTGCTGCCTGATAAGGGACCCATGGTGGCAGCATGGCAGTGGCACTCTGGTAGTTTGACCTTCACGAACCTCTCTAGAAGCACATAGTCCCAGTGCTGGGCCTGCTGAGTGTGGACCGGCAAGGGTCGACAGGGCAGTGGTCTGGAGACCCTCCCCTCCTCTTAGGGTGGATTTACCGCCATTTACACACAGAACGAGATTCCAGACTCAGAAGAAATGAAATCTGACAAATATGCAGGACGGACCACAATCCACCACATTCACAATCTTAGATTATGACATCACAGGCTTGGGGAAATCCGACAGCCTTGCAAACTGGGATTGTATCCAGCAGATCCACCACCTTTGATTCTGTACTTAACACAAGTAACCTACCTGGATCCAAGCCAATATGACTAGTGTCCATTTTTTAATTTTTACCTACTTATAATTAGGATTACTGTGCTATGGCCATCATCTCGGATTACACCATTTTACGCTTATTACAATTGAGGAATTTAACATTTTCCACCATTTTTTTAAAATTTCCCACCACTTTACACATAGGGCAACTGGCCTGTCTCTCATGTTTGCGGAAAGGAGAGGTTGGAGAAATCTGGCAACAATGTATAGTGAAATTATTGGTGACATTATCAGAATTCTAGCAGCAATGCAAAGTGGGATAAATCTGGGACAGGTATATGAACTGAAGTTGTCCTTCATGTTGCAACACACCTGTAAAAGTTTCCTCATGTCACAGTGAAAATGTAAGAAGCTGTCCTCCGTGCTGCAGTAAAACTGTAACAAATTGCCCCATATTCAACAAAACTGCAATACTTTGCCTTCCATGTTTCTCTGAAACTGTAACATGTTGTCTCGTGTTACAGAGAAACTAACATGGTGCCCTCTCTGTTGATCCTTGTTACAGTGAAACTGTAATAATTTGTTCCATCTTACAACCAAACAGAAACAACTTGCCCTCTACAAAATAGCAAAAATGTAACAAGTTGTCGCATCTGACAGTGAAACTGTGGTCTCCCACGTTTGAGCAAACCTGTAACATCTTGTCCCATGTTATGGTATTATCTGTTGCAACTATCTCCCAGTGTAGCCATTGCCTTTGTGTGTGTTTTTCCGATGTATATTATATCTGGAAACACTACAAGGTACACCCTTTAGCAATTTTTTAGATACAGACTTTTATAGATGACACAAAAAATTTCACATCATTGGGATACTTTTGAGCATAGCCATGATGGATATTCTTGGGCTACATTCCATTCCATTTCAGTAATGGTTAAAATACTAGGTGGGTAAAATACTACACTCTGGCTGGAGGAGAGGAGAGTTTAGAGGGAGGGAGGGGAGGGGGAGGGTGTGACTTACCAAGTGATAATGATGATGTCATTGATAAGGGTTTGTTGCTCACCACTATCTGGGATTATGAGATATTTACAGTTGCTTGTAGGCAACCGTCATTATTACCTGCATTTGATGTGAGTGATATCGCAATATTCAATAACGCATTTAAGTCCAAAGTATCTTATAGCTGGCATAGATATAGTACTTCACAGTCAATATTCAGTACTTAGTTGACTGTTCATTCCATTGAGTATGTCCTGTATTTTCAATTATTGAAATGTCTATGGTGACTCTTATGACTGATATTGTTTCAGCCTATATTATATTATCACTTGGTAACTCTGATTATTGATATGCAGATTGAATAAAAATGAGGATATACTAAATCAAAATTATAAATTGCCCAGCAACTTGATTGAAAGAAGGGATAATTTGATGGACCGCTCCTAGAGCGTCAAGGATTTATGAATTTATTAATAAAGGAACTGTGAATAAAAAAAGTTGGAGAGGCAGACCAAAGCCTTGGATACAGCAGTAGGCTCAAATGGATGTAGATAGTGATTGTTTCACAGAGATGAAGAGGCTTGTAATGGATACACTATCGCGAAGAGCTGCATGAAGATAATCTTCAAACTGAAGACTAAAACAGGAAAGTTGAGTTAAGCTTTAATTATTTGATATCTACTCCAGATTAATGTGGCGGGTGATGTGAGCTGCCAAGAGAGCCAAGTACCTAATGACGTAACCCATATGTCTACATCTGTGCTCCAAAAGATACCTTACGGTGTATGGCGGAGGGTATTTCTTGTCTTCCTCACAGAGTTAATCCAGCTTTGCCCACTGTGTTACATAGCTTTACCGATACTTACTGCTATGTTATAGAGAAGAAAAATTGTCTTGTTATGCTGCTATAAAGGCGCATACACGAAACCCTTCCACGCCCAAAAAGGGCACATTCTGAGTCGCACTTCATGTGTTTCCATTGCCCCTGGAAATGGCTTCTGTGTCCAAGACACTGAAAAGCTAAGATATGATGGTGTGTGAAGGAGTATACACAACCAAATCAAGCATATGAGGCAGCCACTACATGTTGTATCCTTTGGGACGCAATTTGTGAGTTAACATTTTGGAATTTGGAATTTTGTGATCCATCGTGATCAACGAGGGTGGGTTTTCAGTACAGGAAGTCTTAGGACATTCGAATGGCGTTTCTGTGTAAAGACGTGCTATTATACTAAGGCGTTTTCCACTTTTATTATTGCGCACGTGCTCCCTAGACAAAGCCCTTTACCAGATCCTGGAGCCAGTAGCTAATTGGGATGAGGTTTTAGATCAAAGTTCCGGACTTGATGAGGTTGAAAAGAAACAAGTTAACTTCATATGCTGGGACTACACTCAAAGCTACTTTTCTGTGTGAATGTCTCTCTCCATTAAGACTGATATGACAGCTTGACATGATTGGTGGCCGTAAACTGAATGAAAATTATGTTGTAAAATACTGCTGACCATTAAAACGGTAGTACTATGAACAAACTGTAAATGGTCAGTTGCATGGTCGACGTTAATGAAGTGAGTTAGCGTTGTTTCGAGGTGAGGCATTGTAGTTGTATCGGTGGTCCAGGGAGACACATATCCATCAAATTGAGAGAGTGGCTGCAGCAAGATCTATGGGTTAGAGTAAAATTCTTCGCTGTTACATCAAGCTGGAGCAGACATAGAAACATGCTGTCGCCAGTGAGTACAACCTATCGTTGATCCATGGCATCTTAGTGCCTGGTGCAGGAGGGGAGGTTGGGCATAGCCTGCTTGCACTGCTGAGGGAGCGCACTGATGCGGTAAGGCCATAGTGCTGGCGGTGACAGCCAGCTGATACCAGTGCAGCGTTTTTGCAGGCTGGAGGGACTGCAGTTACTACAGCCTGAGGCAAATTCGTGAATCCATATGGTTGCAGTCTGGTGACATCGAATGTTGCATCATACGAGCGTGGGCAGCTGCTGCCAGGCGGTGGTCGTTTGCCTATTGATGGCCTCCTCAAGCTGAGTTGTTTCACTGTCGGGCAGCAGAAGGTACGCTTAGCGATTGATACAAACATGTGTCGGTTTGTAGTTACAGAAGCCTTTCCGCAAATAGACATCCGACACGTTCCTTTGGGTAATGCTGATGAATCATCATGCCGGAAAATTCTTCTGGCAAAGGGACCATCAGACCTGTTGATCACGAATCATGACGAGTCTCAGGTATGCTGTAGAGTGACGTGTCCTAAGCACCTGGTTAGCAGCTCTTCATGCTGTGGCATCTACTAGCGGAGAAAATCAATGTTGAAGTTTTTTACTGTACCTGTTCGGACCAAGTGAGCGCAGCCCATCGGATGAAGTTCAGGGCAACCACGCTAGCGAGACGGGTTCAGATGTCTGCAGTTCCCGTCCGTGGACATTTTTCTTTCACTTTCATCCTACAGAATATCGTTAAATTATACAAAACATTTAAAATTATTCTAAAATATTCATTTTCGCTTTCGTAATTTCATCTATGAATCGAGTACAACAGCCAACTTTCTTCAGTAGTGTGTTCCCATTCTTACAGACTAGATTACGGAAACGTCTTAACGTCGCTTGTATCCCTTGCCGGGCTAGAACAAAATTACGGATGGTATTTGTCACCGAAACACATATTCGCAGAGTACAACGCACACTTTATGACAGCTACTGCTGGCATCACACGAATTTTTTAGAAGCGATAACGAAAAACACAGTTTGTTTAGATTTATAGAGGCTGTTCTTTCTTCGATGAACTTCGATGTGAAGCACGTGTATTTGATCATATATGTGAAAGCTTGAGCGCTAAATTGATGCAGAATTACAAAATTTATTTCCGTAATATCTGCTCTCGAAGATTTTTCTCTGTTAGTGTATAAGAAGCCGGGCGCATTTTGAATTTATTTAGTGAGAATTTTAACATAACTATGAATATAAACGTCACAAGGTTAGCAAAGTGGAGTTAGTTTGTGTGGAATAATTTTTTATCATGCAGGTGCGCCCTTGTATTTCATCTAGATCTTATTGTAAAGTGTCTGAGCAGTCTGTCGTCTCCAAAGGTCAATAATGTAAAGAATTTTCTCTTATTTGAAGTACGAAATGACAGATTTCTAAAAACTCATCCTGCAGTACTTCGTGAACGTCCCTCATTTCGTGTAGGTTATAATTTAATGTTTTAATTGATTAGTCAACACTCCGGCTCTCTTTTTTTTAACAATCTGACCAATTTTCCCAAGTAGTTCTTGTATACAAAACAAAAAGTAAGTAAATATCTTTCCTGGAGCTGTGCTGTGGAGGAATGACTAATCTTGTTCATATCGATTTCGCCCCTTGTTCTGCTGGTACTTGCAGCTGGCTTGATCGGTATTAATTAATAAAATTGTGAATGAGTACTTTCGTCAGTATCTGGAATCCTTTAGCAGTTGCAATACTTCGCTCATCATTGAGAAGTCTTTCGAGCTGTCCAAATATCAGGAATTTAAATAATGAACCACAAACGGAAAATACGTTTAATTAAAAATGTGTTGTACTGATTGATTTATTAATGAAATTACCACAGTGAAAATGACATTTTTGAAGTAATCTTGCATATTGTTAATGATATTCTGCACAACGAAATCGAAAAAAAGAAAGAGACACACAGGCAGCAGGGGTTGAACCTCTCCCGCCAGTGTGGCAGCCGTGAACCATAGCCCCTGCACTATGCTTGGTCAGTCCAAAGATAATTAAAGTTATAGATACAAGAGGTAAGCTTAGAACTTCAACATCGAATTTCTCGCAAGGTAGGGGTCGTTACAAGAAAAGTCACTAGCCACGTATTCCGGACAGATGGCTCTACGACATGCTTAAGACGTATCAGAATCCATGATTAACGTGTCTGATGGTCGGCCCTTTTATGACTCGCAGTATTCAGTCCACGCCAAGACAAAATGTGAAACTAGCATTTACGGGGAGGTTTACTATCTTTTGGTTCAAAAATAGATTTTTTTTAAAATTGCATTTTTGGATCCATAAAAGTGTTTTCACTCCACCCCTGAAACGGTTTTACCGAATACGGAACGGAAATGTTTGTTATTCGCGCTTGAACAAAAAAAATTCACCTGCCTGAAATGGGCCTTTTCCACGCACCAGTTTTTTTCTTTCGGACGACGAGTTATTGTACCGGTGCTTGGGAGAAAACACACGAAATTAAAATGACAGTTTGAACGTGTGTGTTTGGAAGTTAGCCCCCAAACATTTGCATTCTGGTGCTAGTGAGCAGTTTCAACGAAGGGTATTCAGCAATTCTGAAGACCATGACAACGATGGACACCACTCTGGGACTCTATTCGACGCAGTTCACCATGCATTCAGACGACCACCGGATTAAAGCAGCCGAAAACCGCTTGTCACCAGCCGTACGAGCGGCTCTGGAGCGGCGCAGGATGGACCAGATCGAGCAGAACGCCCTCTATGTGGAAGAGGAAGGACTAGTTTTCACCCGGAGTAGAAGACTGAACGTAAGTTGCATAATATTGCATTTATATGTAGTCACAAATTCAAACGATTTTTTCTCGAAATGATTTTTTTTTATCGCGCGGTATGGTAACTCAAAATCTACTGAACCGATTGTCGTGATTCTTTGTTTCCGATGAAGCTAAGTAAATTGTATGGGAGTTGTACCACTTTATTCCGATCCATCAACTATAAGTATTTTTACTTAGCCGACGAGGTCGAAAAATCGATGAAAAAATCCAATTTTTTTTCAAATGGCCGCCATTTTATTTCCTATTGTCCAAATAACTTAAGCGAGGTGCAACTCCTAAAGAATCTTATATACTTCGGTAACGCCAACTCAATTTTGATTTCAGACGAGCCGGTTGACCTGTGACAAACCGCGCCTGGAGGTCTACATCGAAATTTTGTTTCGTTCCGACGGCACTTCCGCCTTTGCTCTTCGACATTTCCGGTCGAAAAAATTCCAGTATGTAGAGGAAATATCAATAAACATTTTACCAATTTTGATCTATATCACATGCCGAGAAAACAATTCTCAAAGAACATGCTTTTTTGGGCCAAAGATAGTAAACCTACCCTTAATGTACTTATTGCGTGGATATATAAGTGATAAGTATTTCACCACAACTGTGCATATAGGAGTAAACACTTTCTAATTCATGTATGCAGTATACCCCAGTAATGTTGCCACAAATTTAGAGGGGTTTTAGAGGGTGTCTTGAGGAACAAATCGACAATAGGAACCCATATCCTAAACGTCATTCAACGAAGTTACAGAGCGTCGAGGTTATAAGCGCCAGTGCCTGCCACTACGTCACCCGTTTGGCAGCAAACGTGGCTTTGTACACTGAAGGACTGAAGCGGAACGTCTTGCTATGCTGTTTGTTATTCAGTGATCGCGACTGATTGCCACGACTGTCAGTGGAGGAAATGTACCGAGCTGCTGCATAGACAGGCTGTGTCTACGAAGAGTGTAATGCTCTGCTGGCGCGGTAAATGATGGTTTAGGACACTGGTTTCCATCTGCAGTTTGGTTTTGTGCAGAAACGCTCCAAAATCTGCAATATTTTTCAGTAGACAGGAGAAAAATAAACTGCAGATAGAAACCCGTTCGTAAAACTGTCATGAGGAAAGAGAGCATTGCATTCATAGGAGACAAGACCTTTATCTGCAGCAGCTAGGACCACCTTTTTACCGGCAATCGCAGCAACCAGTCGCGATCACTGAATAGCGAACGATATTGCGAGACATTTTGCTTACGGTCCGTCTGCGTATAAAGTCACGTATGCTGCCGAGGGGGTGGCTTAGTGACAGACGCTGGCAGCTACAATTTCGATGTTCTGTAGTTTCGTTGGAGGACGTCTCAACCTCCACATTTGTGTGGAATCCCGCAAAAGAAAACATTACGTGGTGGGTTCTCATCAGAAATAACGTATCAGTATTGATTGTTTTGTGAAAGTATGGTGTAAGGCGTCAAGTAATAAGGATAAACATCTAGCACCATTGGTCACCCAACGAGGTGGAGCAGTGGTTAGCACACTGGACTCGCACTCTGGAGGACGACGGTTCAATCCCGCTTCCGGCCACCCTGATTTAGGTTTTCCGTGATTTCCCTAAATCGCTCCAAGCAAATGCAGGAATGGTTTCTTTGAAAGGGCACGGCCGACTTCCTTCCCCATCCTTCCCTAATCCGATGAGACCGATCACCTCGCTGTCTGGTCTCCTCCCCCAATCAACCCAACCCCCAACTATGGGTCGAAAATCGATAGCGGCAGGACGGTGGCCTATAAGGACTGTGGTTAAACACTATATTATAGAGCTGGTCGGGTTGATCGGGATGCCATGATTGCCATGCGAATATGGAATCTGTGAGTTCAGGAAGGCCGTACGCAACGTCGCGGGAGATCTTAGCAACCCCTAATGCTAGTGCCCATCAGGAGATACGTCATGTTCACTCGGATATGCGCTATCGTATAAACACTGAACTTATTTTGAGTCAGAAAATGAGATTACTCTTTCAAACTAGACGAGTATCCATAAGCACAAAGTGACAGTTTATGGAGCACAAATGGCTGTCTGCATAGCAGCAATATTTGTGGCTTTTCTCCAAATAGCTGCAGAGAAAAATGCGCCGATAGTCTGTACACAACGACAATACTGAACACATGATCAGAACCCCGTCGTCTCCTCAGACCGGTCACGATCGATGTATGTGTGTTTAGAGTCTCCGAGAATAATGAACGTTTCCATCGCAGTACATGCCGTGGAAGCAGTCTCAGGCCAGCCACCTGCGTAATTTTACAATCGGTCACTTCAGTAATGCTAGCGTAGAATTCTGTAACACAAATGGTTGAAATGGCTCTAAGCACTATGGAATTTAACATCTGAGGTCATCAGTCCCCTAGACTAAGAACTACTTAAACCGTACTAACCTAAGGACATCACACACAGCCATGCCCGAGGCAGGATTCGAACCTGCGACCGTAGCAGCGACGTGGTTCCGGACTGAAGCGCCTACAACCGCTCGGCAGCAGCGGCCGGCTCTGCAACACAGTGATCTATCGTAGCTGTGGGCTGGGTTGCTGCAGGCTGTATCATAAAACAACGTTCTACGGCCAGGTACGTGATAGGAACCGAGCTTCACAAAAAAAAAAAACAAATCCTGTGAATGTACATACGTCTCCAGTCTAGCAGGTGGCTTTGTTCCCTTGGCCTCTCATTGGATGTCGTCACCTGACACTCCAGCTAAATTTCTCACAAGTTAACGTCGGTGGCTCTGACCTACCAATTAAACCACTCTGACATCATTTGTGGACACAGCAACACAAGGCCACATGTTGCCTATGGGACCATTACATACATGGCTAGAGGCAGCATTTGCCGTGGCCAGCATATTCTCCAAATTCCTCAACCATTGAAACACCTATTCATAGATTGCTGAGAAATTGGGAGGCCATCATTCACCATAAACTGAAGTTGGTGCACCCTGGAACATTGTTGATGCTGTAGGGAAGTCGTATCCGTATGTATCATCTACGTCCAAGATCAATTCGACTCAATGCCTCACCGCATTAGAGCTGTTGATGTCGCACTTTTGTGTATAAATGTCGCACCTTAAATACTCTCAAGCGATCTACATTGGCCCACTGTCGGCTTGGATACTCGTTTTGCTATGAATAAGCCCATTTCCTGACATAATGATACCGTAGGACACCGCTCGACCAAAATAACATTTCAGTCCTCTCAGGCACTAGTGATATAGCCTACAAATTGAATCCCGTAGCCTTCCTGCAAAACTATACACCTATAGTAAACTAAATTTAGTTATTTCCTGCCTATCTGTTGTTGAAATTGCATATTCGAACAATGAAGTACTCTGACACTGCCAGGACGCACCTGTTTTGGAGCACCTTCGCGGCGTTGGAGGGCCTGACCAGCAAGAGCAGCACCAACTCGTGGCCGCTGTAGACGGCGCCGAAGAAGGCGCCAGCCACCTCCAGCAGCGCTGCAGAACCCGTGTGGGCCTGCAGCAGCTCCGTGGCCCTCTGGAGGGACAGGTGCGCCATTCGCAGCCGCCGCGTCGCCAGCTCCGGGTCTTCCCTTGCTCCACCCCACGCGAGTACCAACCGACCACCAGTTTCCTTCAATTGTGCCAGCACTGCGCTCCTTATGCGTTCGTTCAAAACTTTGTGCCTCACCCACAGCTCCAGAATCAGACAGATCAGGAGCGAAGATATGCTCAGGTATAAGAACGTAAACAACAGATACTCAATTTGTTTCATCATTCTTAGATGGTCAGGGTACAACTCGAAATGACCCATCGCTACCGCTACCAAGAACGCCGCAGCTAACAGAATCAGCCAGACTGTAGTCAGGATCGCGCTAAGTAGTTTCTTACCATCTGTGTGTGTCGGACATAAGTAATTATCTACATGACTTACAGCTTCCGCAAACGCCCGTAGATGGATGTATTTCTCAATGAAACCTATCGCATACAGATAGACTATTTGAAACCACGTAATGTACTTCGCTAAAACATCTGCAACATATGTGACGGTGAATTCTGGATAAACTATACTGCGTACATAGACGTTCGTCACGAATATTATCACTGATACGAGCAAACAAAATGATGCCCAAGTTGTCATCAGAAACTTCTTTCTTGTGCTCGTATCTTTCGTAACATTCATCGGAAAGTAGAACGGAACCAGTCCTAAAATCTGCCACAGCTTGTGCAGTGGTGTGATAGTTATATAGAAATTTACATTTTCCATGAATTCTGTTGAAGTTTCACAGCTAAGTAATATTTCCATCAGATCGGACTTCTGCACGGTATCCATCGTTCTGAGTACTCTACGCGCTAGGAGAGAGCTTCAGTTGCGGTTTCTATTCTGTTTCGTAGCATGTAATCATGCTAAGTACTAAAACTGTTATGAAATAGGCAATTTCAGAGGTAATTATCAAAGCCGCTGGTCACTACGATGAGAAAAGGTAAACAGAGTCGTTTAATTTCGCGGAATTTTTCAAGACTGCTTAACACGTTGACTGCCGCAAGGCCACCATCGACCAGAGCACAGCCGTAAGTTATTCCCTCACGGGACGTGGATGAGTGGCTGCAGACACCACAGCGTAGAATTCGATGTCCCACTATGTTGCGAGGCATCAAATGAAGTATCTGGCCTGTCAGATTTTCACCTAGTCGACAGGAACTTGGTCAATGAGATATGGCGTCTGTTTTACACTGTCACAAAAGTCATGAGATAGCGGTTGCACATATAAGTATATATATGGCGGTAGTATCACGTACACAAGGTACAAAAGGGCAGTGCATTGGTGGAGATCTCATTTGTACTCAGGTCATTGACGTGAAAAGGTTTCCGACGCCGTTATGGCTACAGGACGGGAACTTACAGACTTTGAACGAGAAATAGTATTTGATCTAGATGCATTGGACATTCCGTTTAGGAAATCGTTAGGTAATTCAATATTCCGAGATCTATAGCGTCAAGAGTGTGCCGAGAATACCAGATTAGCGATACAGATAGCTGTTATAACAGTTATAAGAGTCCAGGGGCATGAAAGGAAAGTAGTGGGTGGGAAGGGAGTGAGACAGGGTTATAGCCTAACCCCGGCGTTATTCAATCTGTATATTAAGCAAGCAGTAAAGGAAACAAAAGAAAAATTCGGAGTAGGAATTAAAATCCATGGAGAAGGAATAATAACTTTGAGGTTCGCCGATGACATTGTAATTCTGTCAGAGACAGCAAAGGACCTGGAAGAGCAGCTGAACGGAATGGACAGTGCCTTGAAAGGAGGATATAAGGTGAATATCAACAAAAGCAGAACGAGGATAATGGAATGCGGTCGAATTAAATCGGGTGATGCTGAGGGAATTAGATTAGGAAATGAAACGCTTAAAGGAGTAAAGGAGTTTTGCTATTTGGGAAGCAAAATAACTGATGATGGTTGAAGTAGAGATGATGTAAAATGTAGACTCGCAATGGCGAGGAAAGCGTTTCTGAAGAAGAGAAATTTGTTGACATCGAGTATAGATTTAAGTGTCAGGAAGTCGTTTCAGAAAGTATTTGTATGGAGAGTGGCCATGTATGGAAGTGAAACATGAACGATAAATAGTTTGGACAAGAAGAGAATAGAAGCTTTCAAAATGTGGTGCTACTGAAGAATGCTGAAAATTAGATGGGTAGATCACATAACTAATGAGGACGTATTGAACAGAATTAGGGAGAAGAGAAATTTGTGACACACCTTGACTATAAGAAGGAATCGGTTGGTAGGATATGTTCTGAGGCATCAAGGGATCACCAATTTAGTACTGCAGGGCAGCGTGGAGGGTAAAATTCGTAGAGGGAGGCCAAGAGCTGAATACACTAAGCAGATTCAGAAGGATGTAGGTTGCAGTAGGTACTGGGAGA
The DNA here is from genome assembly GCF_023898315.1 of Schistocerca nitens. Lineage (NCBI taxonomy): Eukaryota > Metazoa > Arthropoda > Insecta > Orthoptera > Acrididae > Schistocerca > Schistocerca nitens. The sequence continues at coordinate 733,203,959 of NC_064615.1, forward strand.
TGAAGAAGCTTGCACAAGATAGAGTAGCATGGAGAGCTGCATCAAACCAGTCTCTGGACTGAAGAACGCAACAAGGAGAACAACCGCTCACCACGTACAAAGCAGTGGCAGATAACCTCCACTTAACGACTGAGAGCAGCAGTGTTTGCGTAGAGTTTTCAGTGCTAACAGACAAGCAACACTGCGTGAAATAGACGCAGACATAAATTTGGGACCTATAAAGAACGTATCCGCTAGGACAGTGCGTCCAAATTTGGCGTTAGTGGGCTATGACAGCAGACGACCGACGGGAGTGCCTTTGTTAACAGCACGACGTCGCCTGCAGCGCATCCCCTGGGCTCGAGACCATATCGATAGGGCCCTAGACGACTGGAAAACGGTAACCTGGTCAGATGAGTCCCGATTTCAGGTGGTAAGAGCTGATGGAAGGGTTCGAGTGTGGCAAAGATCCCACTAAGCCATGGACGCAAGATGTCAACAAGATACTGTTCAAGGTAGTGGTGGCTTAATAATAGTGTGGGCTGCGCTTACATGGGATAGACTGGGTCCTCTGCATGTTTGGCTACTTGGAGGCCAGTTGTAACCATTCACGGAAGTCATATTCTCAAACAACAATGGAATTTTTATGGATGACAGTGCATCATGTCAGCCAGCCGCGACTGGTTTGAAGAACATTCCAGACAGTTCGAGCGAGTGATCTGGCCATCCAGATCGCCCGACGTGAATACTACTGAACATTTATGGGAGAGAACTGAGATGTCTGTTCGTGCACAAAATCCTGCAATTATGAACGCTATAGAGGCAGCAATGCCCAACATTTCCGCAGGTGACTACTTTTTGACGCCATGCCACGTCAACTTGATGCACTACGAAGATACGACACGATACAGGAAGGTATCCCATGGCTTTTCTTAATTCAATGTATGCCAGAAGCAGACATTTTGTGATGTCGTATGGAGTTAGACTGTGTATTTCGTGTTTCTTTTTACTATAGGATATATGGTATGAATATAAACTGTTTCAAAGCACGAGCACATTGAGGGTCACTCGATAATGCGTCTAGTTTAAACACACAAATGTTTTACTAGTTAGTAAGCTGTTGGTCCGCATTGATTGGTAAACAGAACCTGGTATGTTTGATTCATTGAGTAAGATACTGTATAGATTTGTCATCTGTTTCTGTTCACCATTCTCAGATCTCATGCTACAAGTATTCGCCTACGTTTTGGATCACATTGCAAGCCGTGTCTTTTTTTTATGAGTTATCAGTCTTCTGACTAATTTTATGTGTCCTGCCACGAATTCCTCTCCTGTTCCAGCCTCTTCATCTTGCCTTGTAAAGTATTTTCAGATCTTTGACGACCTCTTGTGTATGTTCAAACGATACGTTCGTTGTTTGGTTAGCAGCACGTTACAGAATCGGGTTTACATTAGTCCATCCAAATACAAGGACATCTGAATTCATCATAGTCCCGTTTAATAAAGCATATGAAATGAATTTTATCTAAATAACGCGCTTATGGTGATATATTGTAGCATGTATTCCCTGCGCCGATGTGTGTATCATGGTGGCCATAATTATGCATCAGATGCCGTTGTATTTTCTTAACCAAATATTCCGAGGTTTCTATAGTAAACGTTGCCGCTGCCTTAAAATCTGTACAACTAATACAACTAAGTATCCAGTTTTCTGTCAGCGTTCCACGTAATGTCGTAGGTTTCTTATCTTTAGCAGAAACACCAATTTTACTTGAACATAAGTTCCTCAAAACAGAAGTGCGTAACACGGTTCGTGTATTTCTTGTATGTTTTACATGCTATAAGGTAAGTCATCAGTTGGAGTAGCAGACAGAAAGGGAGAGAACTGGCAAATCATGATTTTATATACGGCGTGATTGCTTTGTGTCTTTGAATTTCATATTAGTGAATGGAACAGCTAGACCAACCACACAGTGTGTGTTATTCATACCATACATAAGCTCATCATAAAATTATATAGTCAAATGGGTGTGGGTGTGAATTCGTAAGGGACCAAACTGCTTAGGTCATCGGTCCCTAGACGTACACAATACATAAACTAACTTATGCTAAGAAAAACACACACACCCATGCCCGAGGGAGGACTCGAACCTCCGGCGGGAGTGGCCGCGCAGTCCGTGACATGATGTTATAGAGTCCTCATTGCAATGTGAGCGTTGTCGATGTTCGACGTCGACCACTCACAGAGTACAGGTAGCTGCACTAGCAGTGGAGGGTGTACAAAAGGCGTCTGCGGGACACCGAAAACAGTGCAGTCTTTGTCGTTATGGGGAAAGGGAGTGATTTGTCTGACGGCCAAAAGGACACAGCCTTTGGTTTCCTGGTCAAGGGTGGAAGCATTTCCCAAACGGCCACGCTTGGAAATTATTCTCGTGTTTTGGTAGTTAAAGTATACCGTACACAGCTAAATGGCGCTATCAAAAACGGGTACCATTGCAGCTGTGGTGTACCATCGATCGGCGAAGACAACAGTGGTGAACGACAGCTGCGGAAATGTGTACGGGCGAATAGACGCGCAACTGTTGAACAGCTGACTGCCCAGATGAACCAAGGAGCTACCAGCACTGTCTTCTGAAAGACCGTTCAGCGAACGTTGCCGCCAAAGAGACTCTGCAGAAGGCAGCTGATTCATGAAGCCATGTTGACGGCCTTTTCAGATGAATCACCTTTTATGGTCCATCGGACATATCACTGTTGGCGTAAATATTATACGGCGTGAAACTTATGGAAGTGAACGCCATGCATCCAGGAGGGAACTTTATGATCTCGGGGACGTTTTAATGGCATTCTCTGGGTGATCTCGTCGATTTAGAGAAATACAATGGATCAATACAAGCATGTATCTCTCCTACGGGACCCTGTCCATCTCTATATGCATTTTGTATCTGCTCGACACGATGGCATCTAATAGCAGGACAATGCAACGTATCATACAGCTTGCACTGTGGATGCATAGTTCAAGTTGCACTAGGATGCGTTTGGCCATACTCCTCTGACCACCAAAGCCCCCTGGTTAAAACCCAATCGAGAATCTGTAGGGGCACTGATATCGAGCTGTTCGCGCCGTGGATCCTCAACCGAGAAACGGCTCCACGTAACTGTTGGTATCTTCCAGAGCCTCTCTGACTGCACGCTCTCGCTACAAAAGGTGGATATTCGCGCTATACAGGTGGTCACACTAATGTAATGGGTAGTGTAGTACGTTGGTAGAATTCAGTTGGGTGTTTACTTTTACCCATTATTATTAAGTTGTGCAATGCGCGCTGTTCCTATTCTTCTCTTATTCTGGTCCTCTGAGAAATTCCAGTCTGGTAGTGTTATTCATTTCGTGAGCCTGATATTTACTAGGAAGAGGTGATTTTAATCAGGTCATTTTTCAAGTTACGTTTTAACACGTGATATGGATTAAAAAAGAAGGTGGGTAACTTACAACAAATTCCGACTTTGGTCTCATGCATCCATAACCAACTAAGGGATACGCGGACCAGCCACATTCGTAATTTGGAGCGGGGTGCACCAGATATGCTGGCATACCGTTCTGCAACATAGTCATCTACTGTAGCTGTGGGCTGGGTTAATACGTGCTCTTTCATCCTGGGAAGTTCAGTAGCCGGATATTGATAGTAACCGAGCTCCTGTCACTACACACTCAACCGGAGGAAGTACACATCCCCCAGTTCAGCCGAGAACTTCATTACATCGACCTAGGACAAGGTCCCAGCGACTAACCCTCCGGCCAGACTTCGAAAGTCCTAGGATCGGCTCGGGGTGCCTGTAAGCTCTTGCCATCGATCTTGGGCTGTGTACGCGGTACGACATTACAGCTAAATGTTTTCTGTCACAGTGTAGCAACCCGTCTTGATCTCAGTATAGTTCCTACCAGCCACTGTACGTTGTCTCAGCGTTCTCCTGACACAGCAAATTCATTCGCTGCCACTATCAATGGAAAGCACATAGTCAGCGGCCGTCGACATACTGTATGATAGTCTTCGAATAGTAAAGAGTGTTTTAATAAGCCTCCATTCCATCCCAGAGAAGTAGACATCCCGCTTTCAACTTGCCCGTGCTCCTGTGTTAGCCTGACAGGAAAGCTGCAGCACGTTATCAGCAAAACGCGCGGGCTGATCTACTCCCATCGAAGCCAAGCTGTGCCCAGCTAGAGCAGGCTACAGGACTCTTCCTTCCCTGCTCGTCTTCCCTCTGTGCTATGCTACGTGGCAGTTTATTATGCAGGCTTTCAGTTTAGTGTTACGAGTAGGGTTCGGAAGTTGTTGGAAATACCCGAACACCACAAGCCAATGCTCAATGAAATATGTAATCATTTTGTATCATAGAGGGCCAGAAAATGGTAGACTTTATTTGTCCTTATTTTTCCTTTCCGGCGTATTTTGCGGCTATTTATTTATTTCGATCTGAACGGTTCTCTCTGCAACTTCACTCTCTATCGACTAGTATTAGCAATTCTCAATTGGCAGCATCATCAGGTCACTTCTAATATACACTGAAAAGCCAAAGAAACTAGTACACCTGCCTAATATCGTGTAGGGCCCCCGCGAGCTCGTAGAAGTGCCGCAACACGACGTGGCATGGACTCGACTAATGTCTGAAGTAGTGTTGGAGGGAACTGACGCAATGAATCCTGCAGGGCTGTCCATGAATCCGTAAGAGTATGGGGGTTGGAGACCTCTTCTGAACAGCACGTTGCAAGGCATCCCAGGTATCCTCAACAATGTTCTTGTCTGGGGGGTTTGGTGGCCAGTGGAAGTGTTTAAATTCAGAAGAATGCTCCTGGAGCCACTCTGTAGCACTGCTGCACGTGTGGGGTGTCGCATTGTCCTGGTGGAATTGCTCAAGTCCATCGGAATGCACAATTTGCAGGTGATCAGACAGGATACTTACGTATGTGTCACCAGCCAGAGTCGTATCTAGACGTATCACCGGTCCAGTATCACTCCAACTGCACCCCCCCCCCCCCCCCCGTCATTACAGTACCTCCACCAGCCTGAACAGTCCCATGCTGAGATGCGGTGTCCATCGATTCATGAGGTTGTCTCCATATACGTACTAGTCCATCCGCTCGATACAATTTGAAACGAGTTTCGTCCGAGCATGCAACATGTTTCCAGTCAACAACAGTATAATGTCGGAGCTGACGGGCCAAGGCGAAGCGTGAAATCTTGTGTCATGCAGTCATCAAGGGTACACGAATTGGCCTTCGACTCCAAAAGCCCATATCGAAGATGTTTCGTTGATCTGTTTGCACGCAGACACTCGTTGATGGCCCAGCATTAAAATCTGCAGCAATTTGCAGAAGGGTTGCACTTCTGCCACGCTGAACGATTCTCTTCAGTCGTTGCTGGTCCAGTTCTTGTAGCACCTTTTTCCAGCCTCATCGATGTCGGAAATTTGATGTTTTACCGTATTGGTGATATTCTTGGTACACTCGTTAAATGGTCGTTCGGGAAGTTCCGCAATTCATCGCTACCTCGGAAATGTCGCTCGTGCGCCGACTGTAACACCACGTTCGAATTCACTTAAATCTTGATAACGTGCCATTGTAGCAGCAGTAAGCGATCTAACAACTGCGCCACACCCTTGTTATATTATACAGGGTGGTCCATTGATCGTAACCGGGCCAAATAATTCACGAAATAAGCGTCAAACGAAAAAACTACAAAGAACGAAACTTGTCTAGCTTGAAGGGGGAAACCAGATGGCGTCATGGTTGGCGCGCTAGATAGCGATGCCATGGGTCAAACGGATATCAACTGCATTTCTTTAAATAGGAACCCCCATTTTTATTACATATTCGTGTAGTATGTAAAGAAATATGAATGTTTTAGTTGGACCACTTTTTTTCGCTTTGTGATAGATGGCGCTGTAATAGTCACAAACATATGGCTCACAATTTTAGACAAACAGTTAGTAACAGGTAAGTTTTTTAAAATTAAAATACAGAACGTAGGTACGTTTGAACATTTTGTTTCGGTTGTTCCAATGTGGTACATGTACCTTTGTGAACTGAGAACGCATGCTGTTACAGCGTGATTACCTGTAAATGCTACATTAATGCAATAAATGCTCAAAATGATGTCCGTCAACCTCAATGCATTTGGCAATACGTGTAACGACTTACCTCTCAACAGTGAGTAGTTCGCCTTCCGCAATGTTCGCACATTCATTGACAATGCGCTGACGCATGTTGTCAGGCGTTGTCGGTGGATCACGATAGCAAATGTCCTTCAATTTTCTCCACAGAAAGAAATCCGGGGTCGTCAGATCCGGTGAACGTGCGGGCCATGGTATGGTGCCTCGACGACCAATCCATCTGTCTTGAAATATGCTATTCAATACCTTTTCAACCACACGCGAGCGATGTGCCGGACTTCCATCATGTTGGAAGTACATCTTGTAGTAACACCGGTAGAACATTACGTAGGAAATCAGGATAAATTGCACCATTTAGATTGCTATCGATAAAATGGGGGCCAATTATCCTTCCTCTAATAATGTCGCACCATACATTAAGCCGCCAAGGTCGCTGATGTTCTCTTGTCGCAGCCATCGTGGATTTTCCGTTGCCCGATAGTGCCTATTATGCCGGTTTACGTTACCGCTGTTGGTGAATGACGCTTTGTCGCTAAATAGGAAGCGTGCAAAAAATCTGTCATCGTCCCGTAATGATGTAGCATTCTCAACACCGACGTTTTTGAGATTCCCGATTCTCACGCAATTTGTCTGCTACTGATGTGAGGATTAGCCGCGACAGCAGCTAAAACACATACTTGGGCATCATCATTTGTTGCAGGTCGTGGTTGACGTTTCACATTTGGCTGAACACTTCGTTTCCTTAAATAACATAACTATCCGGCGAACGGTCCGGACACTTGGATGATGTCGTCCAGGATACCGAGCAGCATACATAGCACACGCCCGTTGGGCATTTTGATCACAATAGCCATACATCAACATGATATCGACCTTTTCCGCAATTGGTAAAGGGTCCATTTTAACACGGGTAATGTATCACGAAGCAAATACCATCCGCAGTGGCGGAATGTTACGTGATACCATTTACTTATACATTTGTGACTATTACAGCGCCATCTACCACAAAGCGAAAAAAGTGGTCCAACTAAAACATTCATATTTATTTACGTATTACACGAATATGTAACAAAAATGGGGGTTGCTATTTTTTAAAAAACGCAGTTGATACTCGTTTGACCTATGGCAGCGCCATCTAGCGGGCCAACCATAGCGCCATCTGGTTTCCCCCTTAGAGCTAGACGTGTTTCGTTCTTTGTAGTTTTTTCGTTCGATGCTTATTTCGTGAGATATTTGGTCCGGTCAGTATCAAAGGACCACCCTGTATAGGCTTTGCCGTCCGCAGCGCCGTATTCTCCCTGTTTACATATCTCTGTATTTTTGTGCATGCCTATACCAGTTTCTTTGGCCCTTCAGCGTGTATGTACACTATGTAATCAAAAGTATCCAGACACCTGGCTGAAAATGACTTACAAGTTCGTGGAGCCCTCCATCTGCAATGCTGGAACTCAATATGGTGTTGGCCCACCCTTAGCCTTGATGACAGCTTCCACTCTCGCAAGCATACGTTCAATCAGGTGCTGGAAGGTATCGACGTCGGTCGGTGAAGCCTGGCACGAAGTCTGCGCTCCAAAACATCCCAAAGGTGTTCTATAGGATTCAGGTCAGGATTCTGTGCAGTCCAGTCCATTACCGTGCAGTCCACTCTGCCGCAGGTCGTGCGTTACGAACAGGTGCTCGATCGTGTTGAAAGATGCAGTCGCCATCCCCGAACTGCTCTTCAACAGTAGGAAGCAAGAAAGTGCTTGAAACATCAATGTAGACCTCTGCTGTGATAGAGCCACGCAAAACAACACGGGGTGCAAGTCCCCTTAATGAAAAGCACGACCACACCATAACACCACCGCCTCCGAATTTCACTGTTGGCCCTACACACGCCGACATATCACGTTTATCGGGCATTTGCCATACCGACAGCATGCCATCGGATCGCCATAATGTGTACGTGATTCTTCACTCCATAAAACGGTTTTCCACTGTTCAATAATCCAATTTTTACGCTCTTTACCCCAAGCGAGGCGTCCTTTGGCATTTACCGGAGGGTTTTATGGCTTATGAGCAGTCGCTCGACCATGAAATCCAAGTTTTCTCACCTTCATCCTAGCTGTCATAGTACTTGCAGTGCGTCCTGTTGCAGTTTTTAATTCCTGTGTGATGGTCTGGATAGAAGTCTGTCTATTACACATTACGAACCTCTTCAGCTGTCGGCGGTCTTTGTCAGTCAACAGAGGAGGTCGGCATATACGCTGTACGTTTTCGTGCTGTACGTGTCCCTTCACGTTTCCACTTCACTATCACATCGGAAACAATGGACCTAAGGATGTATAGGAGTGCGGAAATCTCGCGTACAGACGCATGACACAAGTGACACCCAATCACCTGACCATGTTCGAAGTCCGTGAGTTCCGCGAAGCGCCGCATTCTGGTCTCTCAAGACGTCCAATGGCTACTGAGGTCGCTGATATGGAGTATCTGGTAGTAGGTGGCAGTACAATGTACCTAATATGAAAAACGTATGTTTTTGGGGGTGTCCGGATACTTTTTATCGCATAGTGTATGTGGGATCTGCAGCTTCCATGAATTCAGGAGTATTTTTTCAGCGTTGCTGTTTCGTAAAGGCTTTCAAAGGTTGGGTTGATCGGAAGGAGAGGCAGCACCGTAGGGCGGCTTCTCCTTCACAAAATGTTAGCCGCACCTAAAGCTGTGGCACGGGTAGCCGTGACGGGAAAAGCGCAGTCGGCCGGGCTGCTTGTTGCCAGCGGCAGGTTGTCTTGACTTTGCAACCCTGGACGTGGAAACGGAGAAGGGCCACTTGGCTCTGTAGAGCACGTGTTTTGTGCTCAAAACGTTTTATGGGGAGCAAGCAGATGTAAGAATCACGATCCTTTGTGAATACAGGGAATAATACGAAGTCTGACAGCCATTATATTATCTCGGCTTCTAGTAAAGAGAGAACACAGATTTTTGACCACTATCGTTTGATACAGTAGAGGCTGCGAGAAAGCAAAGTCAAAAAACGTGTCCTATTAGGTATCGGTTGCATTTGGAAGAAATCTTGGAGGTTATTACATCGAGAATAAACCGAGGCACGCAAGGGAGTACAATGACAGATAGGAAAGAACCCGGTGGCGGAGGGGAAGATAAAGGGACTGGTTGTGAGAGAGAGGATAAATATTCTGAAGACATGACTGATTTTGAGAGCGAAACTAGATATTCCGATAACGTGATGGCACAAAGTATGCCAACCTACCAACTAAGATAAATACTAAATGGGCATGCTGGAAGTGTATCTTAGTGAACAAGCTGTGTACGTAGAAATGAAAAGTGATGAATACAGTAGCAGTTTACTAACAGGAGAAGGGGAGGAAGCACGATGCCAAGTAGGTCCGAAAAATAACGGATGAGGATAGTGGTCAATTAATATAATGACAAAGACTAAGGAGCTCATAAGGAAAGGCATAAAGAACAAAATTTCAGAAGATTGCCTAGGGATTTCTGTAGTTGGGAGGATGGGGCAGGGGAGAGAATTTCGACAGTAAATACAATGCTGCCAGGTTCGGAACTAACGATTAAAATTCGGAAACAGTTGAAGAAGTTGAAACAGGTTTGAGTGGTAAAACGGATTAGTTAAAGGGGCCATAACATAGAAATGTGAGTGGTTGGAAGGGAAAGTAAGGGCGGAAGTTACTAAAATTGATTGGGAAACTGAACCACCTTATAGCTAATTTCCATCCAGCAAAAAGTGTGGCTCAGAGAAGCGGTTTTTCGAGTTGAAAAATAGCCAGACGTCTTAGTGCGTTTTTGCAGAGTATCAACAACAACTGCATATCTAACAAAGTTGAGACACAGAAGAATTGTGAAAACTTGGTAAAGATTCAGGCAAAGGTACAAGAAAAGTTTAATTATCCCGAATAAAGGATGAACCCAGGGACTGATACACTCAATGTCAATTTACCCCGGAGTAATCGGTTTTCTGCCCATAAAAAGTGCTATACTGCAAATGAAATTTCCACTGCGCGCTTCAATAAAGAATGCAGAGATATACTATGAGGTGTATGTCAGAAAAGGAGCGTCTTATAATGGTAGAAAAGTCGTTTGCAGCGGACGCACGGCGATGGGACGTTCAAGCATCAGACAAGTGTACAGCCGTTGTTACCTAATTCATAGTCGAATATTGGTCCAAGCAAAAACAGAGGGACGTGTAGAGCGTATTCAAAGGTACACCAGCTAAATTTATAATTCCTGAGAGACGAAGGCTCTTGGGATAGCCTTATTTTTGAATTACAATTAGGTCCGTCTATGGAGGAGGAGGACATTATGGATGAACTAAGACACAAGTTGTCCACGGAAGTCCGGTAGAACCATACTTTTTTTCAGCAGACTATATGAAGCAGACTTTAGGTGTCGTCCGGAAGTATATTACTCCACACACAAGAAGGATACGACCAAAACCGCTATGGTACGCAAACCATTGCGTCACAAAGGGATCGTGCTATGGATAGCAGGAGAGATAGTGGCCGTGGCGAATATGTTGGACAGACCCCCTTAAACGGTCACGTAAACTAAACACCACTGATAAGTGAAACATAAAATCCAACATGTCGAAACCTGCCCTGAAATTTTCTATGCATAAATCATACAGCGGAAGAAAGAAAATATCGAAATTTTGGCTTCTGAGACACAATTCAAACATTTTAAGAATTTTTAAAATTTGCGGAAGTCGTAACCAGCCAGGCGATTGGAGAAATATATACCCCTACCGTAGCTGTAGCAAATAGTGCATGCACTACACGTTGGGTACATAATCTTGGCCGGCCGAAGTGGCCGTGCGGTTCTAGGCGCTGCAGTCTGGAACCGCGAGACCGCTACGGTCGCAGGTTCGAATCCTGCCTCGGGCATGGATGTTTGTGATGTCCTTAGGTTAGTTAGGTTTAATTAGTTCTAAGTTCTAGGGGACTAATGACCTCAGAAGTTGAGTCCCATAGTGCTCAGAGCCATACATAATCTTGGCCGACGGCGCATCGGTAAACACATAACACGACACAACGCAATCGTGATTTGCAAAGCGAATTTCAGTTTCCGCTGATATTTTCCCTGGAAACTGTTCACAGTTACTGTTCGCTCGAATTTGTAGCTCATTTAATTTCCATAATAATTAGCAGTCGCTTTTGCGGTATCGCTGAGTGCTAACAACTAAGTTGTGCTAATTGAAGTCCGGAGTAAAAATAGAATACCTTCCAAGCCCATAGAAATCATGTACATTAATAGATTACAGTGACAAAGAAAAGGATGTAAATGATTTCGTTAAACGAGGAAGGAAGAAATCGTTTAAGGGGATTTAGAAAGGAAATTTTTTGTCACATTTTCGGACTTTTATCTCATTATAAAATTTGCAATTTTCCGAATAAAATTATATTTTATAAACTCACATGGGAAGTATTTTATTTTATTTTTTAAATATAATTTACACCGGTTGAAAATGTTAAATTTTGTACGTGCATTACTTCAAAATCTTGTAAAATCGGTAATTTTTTATATAGAAGACTGTGGATAACAGTGTTATAAAGGTTAAATTAAGTGTTTGTGTTGTTCATGTCCAGAAGAGGGTGGGCACCAGGCTGAGGAAGTTGAAACAAAGGTTGAGAGACAGGCTGACAAACAAAATGATTGAGAAACTGCAGCAGTATTATGGGATGGCCGTTAGAAATAATACTGAGGATCTGTTGAAAATGAAGCAGGCAGTATGGGCTACCTTCTCCCACAAACTGTCAACTGATGAAAAGCCAGTACACCACCATTGCCCTCTTGGACCTGATTCATGGTGCAATTACCACAATGACCAGTACTCAAACAGTTCATACAGCCATAAACATTCCATCCTTGCAACAGCCATGGATATCAATAAACCTATTTACAGAGACCTGGCAAATTCGGAATTACTGAAGAAGTGTGTGCACGGTCAGACTCAAAATCCCAATGACTCGTTCAGTCATCTTATATGGACTCGCTTACCAAAAAATGTTTTTTTTGGAATGAAGACACTAAAGTGGGGGGAGGGGGGTCATTGATCCTGTTATAGCTTTTAATGATGGCAACATTGGTAGGGTGAAAGTGCTACAGCATATGGCAATTAATCCTGGAGCAAATTGCATCAAAGAACTTGAACGGATGGACAAGGGTCGCATTGATAAAGCAGGGTATGCAGCACAGCTGGCCACTAAGGAGTCCAGAAAGAAGAAAAGACGAAAGAACTTGGAAAAAGGTCAAGAGGATGATAAACAGTAACGTGCATGGTGCTTCTTAGTGACTAAAAATAAAAAAAATTAGCATATGTTAAGTGAGTAACAGTATTTTGAAACTTTAGAAACCGTTCCTGAAAATTTACTTTGTCTGTTGCACTTTTCCCCAAATCTCAGAAACCACTTCGAGTAGAGTATTCAAATTTTCAGGGAGTAATAACATACATATCCTGAGTCTACTGAACAAAAAGAAGGACATAATGTTATGTATAATTAAAATTATTTAGGATAGCGTACAAAAAAGTACACAAAATTGTAACCGTGTAATTAAAAAATTGTATTTCCGAAAGCAGTGACTGAAATGCAATACAATGTCCTGTGAAAGTTTCATGTCAATGGCTACAGTGGTTTCTGAAATACAGGGAAGCCAAGTCACTAAGTGCAACATTGTCGGGATAGGGAGTTCCAACTCCCCTTAAGTTAAGCAGTGCGCAAAGCTCGTTTCGTAAGAACTGAACGTGAGCCGTGTAAATAAATGGAAGACAGATTTAAGCGAAGTACGAAATACACGCCAAAACGAAACGAACTTCACCCAAATGTGAAAGAAAGCTATTCGAAAAATTTAGAACTGCTCCTTACCGAGAAGGATCTGTGAATCTGGGCTCTCCGAATTGCAAACGAGTTGAACATTACTGATTTCCAGGCTTCTTCAACGTGGTTAACAGTTTCAGGATATTATACGGGAAAGCAAATCGCCAAACTTCGAAGTTACCACATCGTAAACAATGCCAGTAATAAGTTTCACTGGATTCCTGTTTCCACAGCTTTATGTGCATCTTCAGGAACATCAGGGCGATTTAGTACCAAAAATTAAAAAGAAGGACAGTTCACTTGTGAAGTCTTATAATGGAAGTAGCAAAATCTGGCAAAATGAGAGAGTAATTTGTAACGTTACATCGGGAACGCCTTTTGCCAGACGCAGAAAATAATTCGTTTACTTTGTTGGACTCTCTTGGCTTAAAAAAAAAATACCGAAACAGTATTGTTTAACTTCAGGCATTTCTACATAGTCAGTTTGCATTACATTTTACGAATTTCAGGAAGTATGCGGAAAAACCATTTCCCTCTCCATTCATTGTCTGTCTAAATAGTAATTACTCTGAAGAGCCTCAATGCATGGATTTTTCTTTTATCAAGTGTGCCAGGCGTAATGAAAATGCTTGGTTTCGTCGTCCAGTAAACACTTCGCATTTTTCTGACGACTACAGAAAATAAAAACTGTTCCATTGTTAGAAAAAATATACATTATTCACAAATCATAACGAGAACTGTGCTACAGGAACTTATATAAAACATTTCATATGAACTAAGTCTTGATTGATGTAAGTCGTTTGAAGTACAGCATCATACACTGCTTGATTTTCTTTCCTCTGGTAATAACTTGTGGAAGAATTACAACTGCATCAGTTAAGCTGTCGATATGAACTGCAAGTTATTCTTAAATTAATGATTTGAGACATTCTTGGTACGGTTAAGAGCTGAAAATTCTCGTGTGAGCACTTTTAACTTCGAGTTACTTGACGCTATGTCCTCTTGTCACTGCTATCTCTAGCTATTCGCCGCTTCGGCGCCAGACAGGAAGGGCTGTACAAATTGCTATTATAAGCTGTTCTTCGAGCGACAAATTGGGTAACCTTAACATTAAATAAAAAAAATACATAGGGCCTCAGCACCTACAGTTTTGACAGTGCATTTCTTTCGGAGTAGACCTATTCTTCATGTGTGAAGAATTGCAGAATAGGTTTCCACATATTGTACTGGACCATTCCCTTGGGAGTCGACCTGAAGCGGGATGGAACAAGCGAATCTATGGGGAACGTCATTCCAGAATGAATATTTTATACAGGAATAGGTTATCCAGTTAAATAACAGACGATCGGTAGAAGCTACCACAACCAAAGTCCCATATGGGAGCAAGCACATTTTAGCAAATTATGTGAATTTTAGGCCGAAAGGAGGAAGGTTGGATAGACAGGTTTTGGTGGATACAAGAGTTACCAACTATGTGTAAAATTCCGGAAATTATGAATGCAGCAATGACCAGGTAAGGTCTACATTAAATTAAGTGATAGCGATCGAAATTCATACGTTATAAAGGACGAGAATGTAGGTAACACTTACGTAAACAGGCAAGAACAGGAAATCTTTGACTTAGGAGAATGGTTACTAGAGTACGAGGTAGAGAAGGAGAAATATTCAGGAACAGATATGAGAGGGAGAGAGACTGCTCAGAGTACGATTCGGAAGAGGACGAGTATCAGAGGCACACTGCGAGTGTTATGCAGTGGGCGTTATCTTCTTTGCTCACGGATGAGAGTCACGACCGAAAGTTGGGGAGGAAACAGTGGAGTGGAAACAGCAGTTGGCCGGCCTGCTTGTTGCTAGCAGCAAGAGGGTTTTTTTTACAGTCTTACAAACCTCGATACAGAGAAAGAGAAGGGCAAGCTCACTGTTAAGAGTGCACATTATTGATGTCGAGATATTTTACGAGGAAGAAATAAATATAATAGTCGTGATCCTTAGTGAATGCAGAGAAAAATACGAAACCTGGTGGCCGTGTTGTAAGGTGCAATCAAAAATTTTCAGATGATGGCCAGACTCACCCCTTGCCTACATGTCCGTGCTTTTACACCCGCGTCGGAGAAGAGGTGGGTTGCCTATGAGCAGCAATGCCCTCAAACGGAAACTTTTTGATCGCCGCATAAATTATTGAGAGAGAGAAGAAAATTGATCACTAACGTTTGAGGCAGCAGAGGTTGCAAGAAAGCAAAGTCAGGCTACAGGGGGCATTAGAGGTTTCCACTTGGCATACTCCACTGTGATATCTGATTCAAATAGTCTTAACCTGCAGAACGGCCATTACATTTCTAATACGTTTGTTGGCAGTGACTTGTTAACTTGACCTCTGTGACTTTTTCTCCAATATGATAACTCAAGACCAGATGTTGCCCAACGCTGTCTTTACGAGGTACATTCTCAAGATTTGAAACATCTACTCACGAACGGGAAGCAGTGGTTGGGAAGGGAGTGAGACAGGGTTGTAGCCCCTCCCCCATGTTATTCAATCTGTATATTGAGCAAGCAGTAAAGGAAACAAAAGAAAAATTCGAAGTAGGTGTTAAAATCCATGCAGAAGAAATAAAAACTTTGAGGTTCACCGATGACAATTTAATCTGTCAGAGACAGCAAAGGACTTGGAAGAGCAGTTGAACGGAATGGACAGTGTCATGAAAGGAGGATATAAGATAAACATCAACAAAAGCAAAACGAGGATCATGGAATGTAGTCGAATTAAGTCGGGTGATGCTGAGGGGATTAGATTAGGAAATGAGACGCTTAAAGGAGTAAAGGAGTTTTGCTATTTGGGGAGCAAAGTAACTGATGATGGTCGAATTAGAGAGGATATAAAATGTAGACTGGCAATGGCAAGGAAAGCGTTTCTGAAGAAGAGGAATTTGTTAACGTCGAGTATAGATTTAAGTGTCAGGAAGTAGGGTCTGAAAGTATTTGTATGGAGTGTAGCCATGTATGGAAGTGAAACATGGATGATAAATAGTTTGGACACGAAGAGAATAGAAGCTTTCGAAATGTGGTGCTACAGAAGAATGCTGAATATTAGATGGGTAGATCACGTAACTAATGAGGAGGTATTGAATAGAATTGGGGAGAAGAGGAGTTTGTGGCACAACTTGACAAGAAGAAGGGACCGGTTGGTAGGGCATGTTCTGAGGCATCAAGGGATCACAAATTTAGCATTGGAGGGCAGCGTGGAGGGTAAAAATCGTATAGGGAGACCAATAGATGAATACATTAAGCAGATTCAGAAGGATGTAGGTTGCAGTAAGTACTTGGAGATGAAGAAGCTTGCACAGGATAGAGTAGCATGGAGAGCTGCATAAAACCAGTCTCAGGACTAAAGACCACAACAACAAGAACAACATGGAATGACATATACATATCTGTCATCCAAATTCAGTTCGACTGGATGCGAGGTTGCTTTACAGCCACTGTTAATTACAGATGTTGCAACTGTATGTTCTATATGTTGAACACTATATGTCCTTTCCTTGACCCAAACCGTCCCGCTGTACGCGAGGATACTTGTCTTTCCACAAAGAAGCTCATTTCCTGATATTAAGGCGTCGCATGATACTGCATCATCCAAATAATGGTATTTCGGTCCTCTCTGGCGCTAGTCGTGTGGCCTACAAGCTGACCCATGTATTCTTTCTACGGTACTGTGTGCTTATACTACGTAAAATTACGTTGTTTACAGCCTACGTGATACTGCAATTTTATATTCGACCAACGTAGTGTCACACTGCCATTGGTACTGACCTGTTGAAGAGCATCTGCGAACCACTGGAAGGCTGTACCAGCAGCTGCAGCACCAGCTCGTAGCTGCTGTAGACGGCGCCGAAGAAGGCGCCCGCCACCTCCAGCAGTGCTGTGACCCCCGTGTGGGCCTGCAGCAGCTCCGCGGCCCTGTGCAGCGACAGGTGCGCCATCCGCAGACGCCGCGTCGTCAGCTCCCGGTCCTCGCTCGCCTCACTCCACGCGAGCAACTGCCTACCCTCCATCTCCTCCAGTTGGGCCAGCACGGTGTTCCTTATTCGCACGTTCAGAATTTTGTACCTCACCCACAGCTCGAGGGCCAGACAGGTTAGGAGTGAAGATATGCTCAGCTCTAACAGCGCAAACGTGGAATACACAATATGCTTTGCTGTTATTAGGTAGCCAGGGTACAACTGGAAATAACCCATCACTATCGCTGAAAAGTACACCCCACTCAACAGAACGAACAAGATTACAGTCAGGATCGCGCTTAACACTTTCCTTCCTTCCGTACGCGCCGGATTTAAGTAATTATCTGCATGTCTTAGTGCTTCCATAAACGCTTGTAGCTGTGTGTACTTATCAACGAAAACTTTTCCGTACAGACAGACTATTTTGATCTTCGAAACGCATTTCGCTAAAATATCTGTTACAAATGTGACTGTGAATTCTGGGTAAACAGAGTGGTGCATGTAGATGTTCGTCGCAAATAAAATGACTGACAGGACCAAACACAGTGCAGGCCAAGTTTCCATTAGAATCTTTTTCCTTGCGCTCGTGTTTTCCGGAACATTGGTGGTAAAGTAGAACGGAACCAAGCCTACAAGCTGCCACAGTTTGTACAGTGGTTTAATAGTTACGTAGAATTTTACATCTGTTACCAGTTTTGTTGGTGTTCCTGACCTAAATAATATATCTTTCAGTTCGGACCTCTCCATGGTGTCCATCGTGCTGTGTACCGTATGCACTAGAGAAGGATTCAATGTGCTTTCAGCTTTTCTCTTCTATGCCTCGTAATTCCACTAAGTACACAGCGTTTCTAAAACCGTTACATCAGAATTGATTATCAAAGCGGGTGGTAACTACGCGCAAGAGAAGTAAACAGAGATTCTTTAATTTCGTGAGCTCTTGTCCAACGCGATCGATTCTCTAAGCTATTCATTTCTTTATGCTACAAGTTCGCACTATATATCTTACACAGGTGATACTAAACGATAGGGCGAAAAGCTAGTTTTCGTATCTTCAACTGCTGCATGTATATTTCATTTTAACAGCTTGAGTGACATATAAAAATCGGGATCAGAAGTATAAGTAGCATGCAGTTTAAAACTTGTAGTTCAGTGGAACCTAATCAAGTAACTGACTGTACTTAATTTTACTTTACTTCATTATAACACCGATTCAGAAGTTCTGAAATGAATTTTTTTCATTAATGCGACACATCGAATATTGTGTTGCTAAATTAAGATAATATAGTAATTCTACCTCACAATTACGATGGTTTAATGTCGCAGGCAAAGGAATAAACAATACTGTCGAAAGGTGTATTGCAATTACTTTTACTTGTTCGGATGACAAGTCCAGTGTCTTCATACAAATGAATATATCCCCATAGGGGGAGTTGGAAAGGGGGAAGGGGCGCGAGACCGTATTAAATACTCTGAAATGAGAGTAAGCCGTAATTATATGGCTCTGAGCACTATGGGACTTAATATCTGAGGTCATCAGTCCCCTAGAAGTTAGAACTACTTAAACCTAACTAACGTAAGGACACCACGTACATCCATGCCAGAGGCAGGATTCGAACCTGCGACCGTAGCGGTCGCGCGGTTCCAGACTGAAGCGTCTAGAACCGCTCGGCCACACCGGCCGGCCCGTAATTATACTCCGTAAATAACATTACATATTCAGCAATATCATGTCAGGTAAGCAGCAACTTTACAAACACGACTGACACGAAAAGTTAATCAGACTGGAAACTTAGTGCCTCTTGCTTATAGACCTTATAATAAGACTCCATAGGTGGATGAGACATGGTTTCGGCGTTGGCGTATCGAGCGGTGGACAAGTAGTGTATTGCGTTACGGTAGTTGCTCATATGCAACCCTCGTCACTGTTATCGTTGCACCGTGCTATCTGTTAAGATCTTTGTACGCCAATGTGCGAAATTAAGGGGTTGTGGACCACGACCAAGTGGAATTTAGTTCCGTATATGAAATTCTTGGTACCATAAAAAATAGCCAGTGCCTCTTATTCTATTTCGCTACAATTCATCTGTGTCGTTGTTAGTATTTAGATACATGCAGTCTGTTGTTTCGAGCTATCAGGAAGCTTGAGACAATACCCTGAATTCTGAAGCATATGTAATATCACTCTTTCTAGGTCTGGGGGATTGTATCACATAGTGAGTAATTAGGCTAATTACAATGCGGGAAACCACTGACACTAGAAATAATGTGGAAACTAGAAACTGTTAACGAGTGTTTAATTTTTACTATTAATTTTATGTGAGGTGTGAGAACACAAGAGTGATTATAAGTAGGATAGGTAGTTTTTGCAATAATTTTGGCAATTATTATTCCTTTTCATTACGATATTAGAACTTTTCACTGATCACATGTTAAACAATTTATTAAACAATCTGCTATACAATAACAAGGACAGCTTCAGCATTGGTACTTTTATAATATTTTACCAAAACCCGATAAATGATACGCTACAAGATACAACAAAATAAAAAACAACTAAACAAATAATCATTTTCTTTATGCAAGCAAACGATAAACAATCCATCGGTGCAGGTTCTGTATACAGAACTGTTCCGGCGTAGCACCTACTGACTGGCGCACCCAACCTTAGTAATTATCCTTTAGTTGTTAATAAACGACGCTTCTCACACGAGCAGTTAAATTAAATAAAAATAATTTTAAAAATATTATTATTATTACTAGCTTAGCACCCGCTGCTTTCCTCGCGTAGACTGTATACCCTGCATACAATACCTTTTTATTTTTGTTTATCTTTAATCTAATTTTTAAGTTTTGACAGACTGCAGCACCTTCTAAACGTTTCACGCTAAAAACGTCATAGAAGCTCGGTCATTTACGAATGTTCTTCTCGCCAATAAGCGATTCTAGTAGGTGGGGCCCAAGGTTTCTGTTTATCACTTCATTTGCGTTTTTATTGAAATATTGCCATAGAAACGTTCATCCCCTAACACAGCAGTAAATTATGAAGGACGCAAGACTTGGAGCAAAACGTGATCAACTGTATTATTTCGTGGGTCTTGGACTCGTTTACTTGCTACATGCGAGCTCCACATATTAGAAAAACAAGTAGAGTCTACCAAGAAATTTACCACGTACCTGAGGAACTGTCCCACAATGTTAGCGAGACCTTCGTGTTTCAATAATTTAGACGAATTTGTGTTGGAGGAATTTCTGTGAACAGGAGTAGTTCATCATGGCTAAGGCGCAAACTAACATACGCTTTTATAAACCAACAGAATACTGTCTGAGTTTACTTGATGCAAAATGCGCATTAAAACAGCATTGTACATCTCGTAGATCACTCGCTGTCCCATTTGCAAGTCAAAGGAAAAAAAAAAAAAAAGACAGAAGGAAATTTATCGATTCACCTTAATGTGTTGCAAGTCGCTGCTGATGATGCTGTCCTCAGTCCAGGTGTTGGAGCTGCAGAAACTACTTGTGTCACCTAATGTAGAGGCTGCAGCAGTGTCCGCTCTGCAGCTGTTGCTAGCACGCAATCTTCACGACGGATGACCGGTGTCCAGGGCCTCGGTTGCTGACTCGCGTCGCAGCAGTCATGCAACAAGGGCACTCCTGGCAGCTCAGGTCGTTGACATGCGACGACCAGTACCCGGAATGCGGCCCTCTGGCTACGGCAGTACGTGATGACTGCTATTTATCCTGTTATAACGTTGTTTTAAGGTTTTTCTGTACTTCAACTTCGAACCGTCGTCCATGCCATGTTGATGTGGTTGTTGGAACTGTTTTAATGTAATGGTATAAAATTCCTACTTTCTAAACTGTTATCAGGTTTTAGCATTTTTCAGGTATGTCATTTAAATGCAACGCTGCTGGCTCTGACATTAGCTTTCCACACTTTATTATCACGTACTTTATACTTCTTGTCACAATTAACTGAATGTCGTGAGATCGAATTTACTAGTCTTAAACAACCTGTCCAACATAATAACTCTTCTTCCCTCCAAAAACCAAATTTCGAAGGTATTATGTTCTAAAGTTATTCCAGTGGTTCCATGTAAACATTTGAAAAAATAGGTTTTCACACAGAAACTCATTTTCAGTTTATTGTCTTCATACTTTTTAGTACTCTATATTAATACGAATAATAATTGCTGATGTAACAAAATAAGCAAATAAGTGCAAATCATATATGACACTTTTGAAACAATAACATTTGAGTGAAAATATATTTTATATATGCATTTTAGGTTGATACATATGTGAATGTTGCATAAATACTATCAATATTATACCTATAAACGTAAGAAATTGTTAATGTTTTGGAAATTTTATTGGGTCAAGTTGTTTATATCTTGTGTATCATTTTCTACAAGAGGGAAGTAGAGTGCATTAGTGAAAAGTTTCTTTACAGTAACTACTAAATAAGTTTGCATGCATCAAATGTGAGAAAAATTTTGGTATAAGTGTGAAGAAACTACCCAGTTTTTAATTAGAAAAAATCATAATAATTGTTTCCAAACACAAAATATTCACTCAAATGTGTGCATTTTATGATTCAATAAATCCTATATCGTAATATTAAACATTACAACTAGTGAAATGTCTCATCTTTTACACAGTATTGAGAATGAAAATTCCTTATATTTGTAGATCTTTTTAAGAAATTGCAGTGATTCAACGAAACTTGAACTGGGTTTTATGTAAATTTGAATCTGGTCACACTTTTCTAGTGTACAGACGAAATTTTTGTTAAACTTATTTGTTCAAAGTTACACTTTAAATGTACATGGCCTTCATTTTATCAGTTTGTTTCATCTTTTCCTATGTTAGTGTATAACATCTTTATACATTCTCATCTGTTTGAGCCATTTCATTCTTCAACCAGTCCTACAAAAATATAATTAAACTATTTTTCACAGCTGTAATCATTTATAGAAAAGATAGGACTCCGCATATGATATTTTGTTGTAATTGCAACTAAGGAACAATCTTTGCAGATTCTGCACATATATGTTATAACAAGTAATATAATATAATATAGCAAAAGAAAATGTCAACATATCAGATGTTTAAACCACAAACATATACCTATCACTTCATCAATTCAACTGCAAAAATTATTCACAGTATATGAAAGGCATTATTCCAACAAAGGCAAAGTAGATCATATCATTTTAAACTTAATGCTAAGAATACTCCTTAGTAAATAACTCAATTAAACAACGACATAATGTACACAGGTATTAACCACCTGACATTACAATGAGATTTTTCGTTGGCACATACAGTTTCAGTGAGCATGTAACTGTGTGCTTTGTAAGTTGCAAATAGTGCTGTACACATGCACTCAGTATGTTTTTGGCTTACCTGTTGTAACTAAACTTATATATTATATTAGTGATACTACATTAAGTTTTTGTCATAAGCTTTAGTCTACGTATTTCTTCACAACTTTTACTTACTTTCATAATACTGTTCTTCTACAAACCTTTGAAATTAGTAACTTCTCTATAAACTTCAAGATTCACTTCCTTCCACAGCTAATAACACCCTCAGTACTTCACAATCATCATTTTCAGAACAATATCATATCTTAAATCAAAATATCACCATCATTACAGTGATTACTTCTAAGGAACCACAAAATATTAATGAGTAACTGCATAATACACAATCACTACTTGATAGTCCACCACACATTCACTTTGTGATAACCACATTGAACAAAGCTTTAAGGAAATCTCATCACTTCCATCTTAACGAAATATCGTCTTTTCAAATCATTGCAGTTCTCATTTTAATTAACAACTTTTTACAGATAATATTATATGTTTCCCAAATCTGTTCTTATGTGTAGTAACAAGCAAAGTAATGCATATGTTTTCATATATCTGCCTGTATAATTTTATGTAACTTTCCTTTACAAGCTCAGCTCCTGTTTTCATTGCAAACTGCTGTATAGATCTTAGAAGAGGACCAAAATAGACCTGTGTACGAGGAATAATGATCACTGATGCAAGAATGAACAGTCTCCCTGTATCCTCATTGTCTAATACATTAAAAGGTTAAAAAGAAACCACAGAAGTACCCACATCATGCCTAACTATAACTAATAGTTCATAGATTCCTAAAACTACAGTACTTGTATGATTGTACATGAGATGAAAGACCACACCTAAGCAAATTAAATGGTTCATAGAATCCTAAAACTATAGTATTTGTACACATGCACATGAGATGAAAGATAAATGAGATGAAAGATAAATTGTTGAAACCTGTTAAAATGAATTTGGTAAAATATATTCAACTTAATAATCAACATTCAAAATTAGCACAGATAACTGCAACAAAATTATTAAAAATATCTTACAATAACTGTGAATGGTTTCAAATCAAGAAAATGAAGCAAAATCATATTGTAAAACAATGTCAGCAAACCTAAGTTTGACGATAGTATGAAAATTATTCATGACAGTAAAAGTTTTCGCCATTATTCCAGTAACACTGAGGCACAGCACCTTTATTTAATTATTCTACAAGTTAAAGTTTTTTATCTGTCAGAACTTGGATCTACTGTATCATCAGATGCTACTTCAGTACAGGTATTATCAATATTTCTTTATCAATTAGTCATTTAATTGTCATTGCTTCATTATCCCATAGAGTTATTCTTATTATTAGCTGATTATTTTAAACTTTGCATTACTACTCTTCCTCATTCACAAAACCAAACAGATCTACAAAAAACTCATTATATTTCATGTTGTTTTGTGGAGCGGGCAACCACAGCCGAACTTCGACACTTTTCAAAGAAAATCGCGCACTGGCTGTCTGAATGATTTTGATTTAATCTGCGACCGGTTTCGCACCACTTACCAGTGCATTCTCAGGCAATATACGCTATTTATAACATAGTAACGTTGAACATTGCCCTGTAGCCACTTTCCGGGTTCGGGCAGTCAGTCAAGCCGTGTCTGCTGCTGTGTGGCTCCTCTCAACTTTCACGGTCATTGCCGCTCCCGTCACTTAAATCATTTTTTAAAAAGAATTTTAAATTTTAACTACTGCTTCAACAGATGACGGTATATTGGACGTGAATGGTGGGGAGTGGCTACAGGGCAATGTTCAATTTTACTATGTTATAAATAGCGTATATCGCCTGAGGATGCACCGATAAGTGGTGGGAAACCGGTCGCAGATTTAATAAAAATCATTCATACAGCCAGTGCAGTATTTTCTTTGGAAAAAGAAAACATTTCATGTTGTCAATCGTTAAATTAATAATTATCCTGGTAAGAATCTATATTTCTCCACAAACACATTCCTATTGACCCAATGAATACCATCCACTACATTTCATAGCTGTTAATCCCCAACCAAAACTTTCACATTATAGTCCTCCCAGTGCTTCAATATTATTCACATTTCAGCTTGTGCGTTCCATTGGCTCAGTTAGCCTACACACAAATTTAAGTCGTTCATTATAATCACAAAGTGGTTTTCTGTTTGCCACAACATACTTCCAACAAAGAGGTGCACAGTGATTTAGCATCACGCAGAGCAAATATTTTATGCCATATTTAGCTGTTTTTTTTTTTTTTGGAATTTATTGTCTGAAGCTGCAACGACCAATGAAAGCGTCTAATTTCTCATCAGTAGTAACAAATTCTCGAGGACTAACCATTCGAACAGTTTTTCACATACGTATCTAGAAAATTCCTAATATATGGTAACCTATCGGTTTTACTTCTTATATCCCTAGTTTGTTTATCATCACATCCAATGCACTTGAGAAACAAGAAAGATTTCTTGTAACGTGTGTGAGATCACAAAAAATTCATTCCTGTTCCGTCATTTGATTTAAGTTCCAGTGCATTTGTGTGGTTTTTGTATCTGAGGTCAATCAAGTAAAGATTGGCTAATAATTAACAAATTTCATTTTGATCTGTCAGCATCCATATCTCTAGAGTGGTATTCTTCTAGCCTTTTTCTGTGAATGTATACATTTGTAAAATGCACAATTTCATTTCTCATATCAAAACTAATGATTTTATGGGACGATTCCGTTTTTCCTTCAACACTTTATGGTGCCATTTTAGAATCTGGAAAGGTCTTGATAACAAAAAATGGTTCAAATGTCTCTGAGCACTATGGGACTTAACATCTGAGGTCATCAGTCCCCTAGAACAGAACTACTTAAACCTAACTAACCTAAGGACATCACACACATCCTTGCCCGAGGCAGGATTCGAATCTGCGATCGTAGTGGTTCCAGACTGAAGCACCTAGAAACGCTCGGCAACACCGGCCGGCCCTTGGTAATACTTTTTACTGGTACACAGGATGTATTTATGCATATCAGTTTACATCGATTTTGATTGTTTGTCATTCTGAGCAGTAGTTCTCTTTCTGTAGCGTTTTGAAATTGGAATTTGAATTACGGACGTCCTGTGGGCGGCACGAGCAGCGCCAATTTCCAGTCACTGACACACTTCGTTAATGCGGTGGGTGATAGTGAAATAAAGCTATGAGAGGGGATAGTCCTTTGCTCATTCTACAGAAAATCTAACGGACGCACATGAGACCCATATACATTACACACATCGACTGCTTTGGGTTTTTTTTCTTTTTTTTTCTACTGGCAGCTCAAATTTCGCAACTGTTTCGTGGCGGAACCTACCAATTTGCTTTGTGATATTTAGCGGCGAAGCTGTCTCGGGAGCCAAAGTTTTGTGTTTGGCCTTAATTTTATCATACCACGTTTCGGTGTCGTTGTATACGATGAGCATTTGGAAAGACGACTTACAACCATTAACTGATTTGACATAGGACCAAGACTAATACCATTGAAGGTTCAGTAGGTAATTTCTTGACTTTGTATTTATTGGGGACTTATCACATCGCTGTTCTTACATTCGTTTCTAGTTCGTTCAGCTTTTGTTTGTCGCGAAGTGTTCGGCATCCTTTGAATCTGCTAAGCATTCCTATTTTTGCAATTCCTTCTTAATACTGATACTAAACTACGGCGGTTATTTCCCATCGCCCATTATCTTGCTTAGCGCCAGTTTACCGCTGGGGAAACAGGAAACAAATCTCGATACCTTACAGACTAGCTGCTGATCGACCGTAGCAATATTTTACTGTTAGCAAGCGCGTATCATATCGCTTACAAATGTACCCATCACGGTAGCACGTTTATATAGCAGAAAACTAGTTGTCAACTGCGAAACTACTTCGACTCCACATCCATCCTCATCAGGAAAGTATCGCGCAATAGGGCAGACAGATTAGAATGCGTTTTCCGTGGGTTATTTGTAGTATGTAAGGAACTTGTGTATCAACTTATTTTATAGTTGTCGCTCGAAGTCGTTCTGCTAATAGCATTTTCATTTCTCCATTCAAATAATGTCACTGGCGTCACAGATTATACACTTTAGGTCTCCGTAATCCAGGGCAGAGGCTGCTCTTAACATTTTCAAGCAGGGTGATTGTGTCTTATTTAGCTTAAATTACGTAAGATACTATCTCTCTCAAGTACACCTACGACGGGCAACAAATATTTCTTGACAGTCAGCAGTTCCTATTTTCCTAAACAAATTTTAGTTTTCATTGTGGTCTGACCTCTCAGCCATTATACTAATTAGAAATTTGTTATTGTAAAGAGGAACAAGAACTCGAATTACTCTGCGGTTAACAGTTTGTTGACCAGGGGTCTTACCCGATTTGCAAACCACAGACTGTCACGCTAAACTGACAGTCCTTGGATAAACATACGCTTTTGTCTTATAAGAGAATACAGGTCTCATGGATGAGGCAGAGCAGTGACGTGTGACACAAAATCGTTATCTAAGCCCGCCACAAGCACCTGTATTTGCAAAGGAATCGCCTTGTACCAAATTTATGAAATTGTTTTCCATTAGCCAGATGGAATACCCCGACACTCCTAAGAGGGCTTTCTGTAATTTGTTGATTAACGGAAGTAGCCTGCTGCTTGAAAAAACTGACTCTTAACAGTAGAATTCTTTTAATCACTTAATGCATCGTCTAGGCGCAATGCTGCATCGATCGACCTCTTCGTGATACTGTTTTAAGCAACGAGTAACAGGCAGCTCTAAAAGGATAACATTCTAAATACATTTTTTCAAGCGTTACAAGGTGAAGCGAAAAGTTTTTTCTGCTACACAATGAACTGTTGTTAACACAATAAAAAGAAGACGGCTGGTATACAGGGTGTCCCAAAAAGAATGACCCGATTTTAAATATAATTATTTATTAGGAATAAAGGCTTACCACCAACAAATTGCATACTAAATTACTAAGAAAAGACAGAAGTTTATAAAAATCCATTATAAATGTTCAATACGACCTCCATTGGCTGCACGGACTACATCTAGCTGATAGGCGAATTCTTCTGTCACTAAAGCTACAGCAGCTGATATTCTGGTTTTTAGTTCATAAATGTCACGAAGTAAGAGAGGAACGTAAACACATTGTTTAACATATCCCCACAGGAAGAAATCACATGGTGTTACATGGGGGGACCTAGGAGATCAAAAGTGTAAAGCCTGGTCTCGCAGTCCTGTACGCCCTATCCAACACTGAGGCATGTTGACATTGAGGAAACTGCGCACATTTTTGTGCCAATGCGGTGGTGCTCCATCTTGCTGAGTCAAGTTGTGGGAATAACCAGTTCGGTAGCATTGCAAGATATGATTGTCCTCTTACGGTTTCTTCCTCAAAAAATGGGGTCGATAAACCTTGCTTTGCAGCACATAAAAATTCGCTTTTGGTGCATCACGTTCGTGTTCAATTGTTTCATGAGGATTTTCGAGCCCTCATATAGGCACATTATGCTGGTCAACCTTACAGCTAATATGGAAAGTTGCCTCATTGTTGAATATCAACAGTGACATAAAAGTGTCATCTTCCATGTCCTCTAGAACAGCATTGCTAAAGTCGACTCGCTTCACTTTGTCAGTATCTGGAAGAGCTTGTACCGGCTGTAATCGGTTTGGTTTGAGGGCTAAACGACGTCGTAACACACGCCACACTGTCATGCGCGGCAACGAAAGTTCTCGGCTAGCACGACGCGTAGGCTTGTGGGGGCTCCGCTCAAATGATCGTCGGATTTGTTCCACTGTTTGTTCAGGAACGCGTGGCCGGCCAGGACTTTTAACATTTCAGGGGCACCCTATTTCTTCAAACTGTTTATGCCAGCGTCGAATGTTCTTTGGTGATGGTGGTTTAGCACGAAATCGAATATGAATCGCCCGCTAAACTGTTATCACTGATTGAGTACGACTAAACTCAATAACACAATACGCCTTCTGTTCCGCGGACGCCATGTTGCGCGAGACTGGCTGCACGATCCAGGTTAGCACTCGTAGCGACATTTAGTGGATTTTTCTTGAAACTCTAGACCATGCCGATTACATCTAGCGCTGTTTCAGTTACCCAGTGAGATTTGTCTCAATATTATTACAAGTTAAAATCGGGTCATTCTTTTTGCGACACCCTGTATAACGGTTGTACTTGAAAAATTAGGGGTCAGTTAAGAATCGTAGATATTTCCCAAAAGATTGGATACTATGGCTCAGAAATTTTGTTTCTTTGTATTGATATCAATTTGATAATGAATTGTACCTACAATTGTAACTTCCGATAGACGATTCAGCTATTCATAGAGCAAGACAGTGTTTTTTAAATCTCAACTTAATTTCTGTATCTTTCAGAAGTAGTATTAGGCTATACAGTGAGAGCGTAAAGTAAAGTGGAATGTCATGAATGGCTGCGAGACCACGAATGGCCGGTTCAGTCACGTAATTATAACTTTTTTCCTATCTTCCCGGCTGCAGGCACCTTTCCTTCGCGAAGTGTTAGAGCTTTGTACGTAAGGTTGTCTGTTAAGTCTAGGTGACGTGATGGGTGTGTGTAATGCAGTGCCTTTTTCGTGTTGTAGATGATGTGAGAATGACAGGATGAAAACCGGTACCGGCACACAGCCTTCTCCTCCCGAAGAGCACGAAGATGACCGCCAAGCTTAACGTCCCCAACCGACGGACCGATCACCATCAGCAGCGTCACATGGCCACACTTCACGAGACACTGTGGAGACGGCGCTTAAGTTCGGTGATCTGACGGGAACCGATGTATCCGCCTCCATATAGCCGTTGAAAAACAATAAGATAAAACTACTTGTGAGACCACGGAAAGATGGCTCCAGAAGTTAGACCATTACGGAATACTGGGAGTAGCTCACAATTGGTTCACCTCTTACTTTAGCAACAGGCAGGAAAAGGCCATTATTCACAATGTTGATAACGGCTGTGATGTGGCGTCTGAGTGGGGTACTGTCAAAAGGGGAATGCCCCAGGGATCAGTGTTGGGGCCAATCCTGTTCCTTATTTATATAAATGGTATGCCCACTAGTAGTACGCTTAACTCTAAAATATTTTTGTTTGCTGATGACACTAGTTTGGTAGTAAAGGATGTTGTGTGCAACATTGGCTCGGTTTCAAATAGTGCAGTACTTGACCTCAGTTCATGGCTTGTAGAAAATAAACTAACGCTAAACCACAGTAAGACTCAGTCTTTACAGTTTCTAACACACAATTCAACAAAATCTGACCTTTTAATTTCACAGAACGGGCATATGATTAGTGAAACTGAAAAGTTCAAATTTCTAGGTATTCTGATAGATAGTAAGCTGTCGTGGAAAGCCCACGTTCAGGATCTTGTTCGAAGACTTAATGCTGCCATTTTTGCTATTCGAACAGTATCTGAAGTGAGTGATCGTTCGACACGAAAATTAGTCTACTTTGCTTATTTTCATTCGCTAGTGTCGTATGATATTATATTTTGGGATAATTCTTCCAATTCTAAAAGGATTTTTTGGCTCAGAAACTGGCGGTTCGGGCAATAAGTGGTGTTAGTTCACGAACCTCTTGTCGACCTCTGTTCACGAGTCTGGGTATTTTGACATTGGCCTCTAGATACGTATATTCCTTATTGTCGTTTCTTGATACCAATATTAGTTTATTCCCAAGAATAAGCAACTTTCACTCGGTTAATACTCGGCAGAAATCAAACCTGCATTTGGAACGGACTTCCTTACCTCTTGTGCAAAAAGTTGTGCAGTTTACTGCTGCATCCATTTTCAATAAGCTGCCACTCGAATTCAAAAATCTTAACATTAATCCACGTGCTTTCAAATCGAAACTGAAGAGTTTCCTCGTGGGTCACTCCTTCTATTCTATCGATGAGTTCCTTGAAAAATTAAGCTGATTTTTATTGTATTGCTGATAGCGTTTGCTTAAACTGATGGACTGTCTTTTTTAAGGTTTTAAGGTACATGAACATTTATTTTTAACTGTTATTACGTTTATGTTGTAATTTCATATACTGACACGTTTCACGACTCTGGAGATTTGCTCCTCAATTTGGTCCTACGTAACTTGACGATTTAAAAAAAAAAAAAAAAAGGCTACCGAAAATCTATCGAAGAGTGTTATCGAAGAATCAACTCTTAAATCTTTCGTTTCGTATAAAGTTATGTCCCAGCAATAAATATTAAAGACTTTTATTAAACGAGACATCCTACCCACTTGTTTTTCGTGCACGTTCATTTGTGTTCCCAGCTGATAAGTAGGTTTGTCACGCGGCTCACCGTGGTGAATCGGTTCCAAGTTTTGGGACGGCCGTCGATGCAGAATGAGGACCATCTGTCAGTGGGGTAGGGAGTGGGCGGAGGTGCGAGGGGGACAGCAAGCCAGCCGACACACACAGGCAACGAGGCGACCGCGTGTTTCAATAGAGTGTTCCCCGAGTCCAGCGGTACGCAACAGCTCAGCAATAAATTCTCTTGTTGTGCGTCAGAGGCAGCCAAGGCGTGCCGGACATCACGTGTGCAGGGTGTGCGGCTAGCTTGCGGGCCTAGGCCTGGCCTGTCTCGACATGACTCTTCGAAATAGCGTGACATTTCATTGCGTATTGCAGAGTGGGATCTTTCGGTCGTCGCAACTCTTTTCAGTTCGGTAGAATCTTGATGTCAGTGGTGTTTACTCTTCGCTGTTTGTTCGTGATATGAAACAAGTTCACAGACACGTCGATATTTTCACAGAAAGAGGCAGTCTAGTAATCTGTCGTCGGAAACCTTAAAAAATGAGTGAGAATGACAGAATAGAGGGGTGAGAATTCTCTATATACACTGATGAGGCAAAACATTATGACTACTGCGCACCGCTTGGCTGAATGCCTCCTGATGGTGTTGCGAGCACGTGAAGCAGTAAGAAAAGAATGCAAGCGGCAGAGAGACGAATGGGCAGTAATAATACGGAAGATATGGGTCGCAAATTCGTAAAACCACTGATGTAAACAGTTTTGACAAAGGACAAGTTGTTGTGGCGCTGCGACTGGAAACGAGAATCTCTGAAACGGCGAAGCTGGTCGGATGTTGGAGTACTACTGTCGTGAGCACCTATGGAAAGTGGGGAAGGACGGAAATAAAGAGTAGGCCGTCTGGTACTGGACGTCCATGTCTCGTCACAAAACGTAGAGGTCGGAGTATCCCTCACTGTGTCATCCAGGATAGACAGTGATCTGTGGTAGGTCTGACGACAGAGTACAACGCTGGTGCAGTGACAAGTATTTCGGAGCGCACCGTTCAAATGTCATTGCTGAATGTGGTCTCCACAACATATGTTCCTGTGTTCATCGAACGCCACAGTCAGTTACGATTGCAGTGGGCACAGCATCAATGAAGTTTCGCCGTGGATCAGTACAAACTTGTCATTTGTCGAATGAATCGTATTTCTTGTTGCACCAGGTCGATGGCTGGGTCCTTCAGGATGTCATCCAGACGAATGGCTCAAATGGTTCAAATAGCTCTAAGCACTATGGGACTTAACATTTGAGGTCATTAATCCCCTAGAACTTAGAACTACTTAAACCTAACTAACCTAAGGACATCACACCCATCCATGCCCGAGGCAGGATTCAAACCTGCGACCGTAGCAGCCACCTGGTTCTGGACTGAAGCGCTTAGAAGCTCTCGGCCACAGCGACCGGCCCCAGACGAACGGCCACACGAAACATGCACTGTGCCACAGATGTAAGCCAGTGAGGGCAGAACTGTGCTGTGGAATACATTGAGTTGTTCTTCCATGGGATCTGTGGTGGCAATAGAAGGCATCATGACAGCAGTCAACTGCGTGAACATTACTGTGGGTCACCTTCACCGCTTTATGCATGTTCCCCATACGGCGATGACATTTTGCAGCAGAACAACTTTCCAAGTCAGAATAGTTGGAGGGGCATTGCAGCGAACTCACACTGATGTAATGGCCACAAAATATGCCTGATTTGTACCCAATGGAACACATATCGGGCACCAGTTGCGCGCTCATAAACCACCATCCCATAATTTGCGGGAATTGCTTGATCTGTGCGTAGACATCTGGTAGCACATACTTCTGGAAGCCTGTCAAGGACTTCATACCAAACAGAATCTCTGGTGTAGTGGATTTGAAAATAGGAACAAGACGCTACTAAACAGATAGTTACAATGTTCTGGATCATCGCATAAGCGACGGATCCAGCAAATTTGACAAAGAAAGAGAAAAAACTTACAACGACCGATAGACGGGATTCTTTGTTCTATACATCAAGAAGAACTTTGTGCTAAATTTGCAGGTATGGAGAAATTGAAGAAACTGGTGGCACGAATACTAAGATATCTGAAGTCGCAAGTCCACCGTTAGCTGTAATAGTTTTCAATGGAAGTGAACGAAGACGTTGGAAACTTTAAACATTTGTGCAAAGTACGTTTGTAACGTCAAAGAGCAGGCCTGAAACGATTTTTCGATTTAAATTTCGCTGCTGTTGGATTTTTGAATGAAAAAGGAGTGCAGGAACGAAAATTAGAACATCGGTATTGGATTGCAGATCTCCCATTTTAAGTGGCTTTGATGCACACTGTCCATAGTAAGAGAATGCAAGGTGAGAAACAACTTTCTAAGCTGGTGGGGATGGATGTGTTTAAAAAGAAAATCACGTTATAAAGGGGACACGGTGTGACAGACACAGTCCAGTTTCATAAGCTCACAGGCATTAAAGAAAACGTGAAGTTCGAAGAATTCTTTGTAGCCTTGAATGAATTATAAGGATGATTTCCTAAACCGTTTTTAAGAGACTTCCAATATTACATGTTTTCCAGCTGTTTTTGACACCGTTTGCCGTTTCAGTTGAAAGCACCCCTGTACATGTACATATATAGCCAATTGATCTAAGAGGTAATTCCCATTTTAAAGACAAATCCCTTCAACGTCAAAAAGTGCCCATGACGTCTACACAGCTTTCCTCACGTAGAGTTTCCACGTCTTCATGATGAGGTTGCAAAGGTGTTACAGTATTTCGACCAACACATACGTGTGGAAGACGATTTTTCAGTTACGAAACTAAGTCACGATTTCGCGGCAACCTGAGTGCGAAAATCAGTGAATTTGTCTGCATCTGTCTGTACGCCGATAGGCTCTACCGGATAACAACTGTAATATGTCTTCAGCGTGCCAAAAGTAATTAAATTATACCGAAAATTTGCTTTCTTTTTTATCTATGTCTTAGGGAAATTTGACATATGAAACCAAGTTTTATGCTATGTGACTGCATAGCCATTTAAATGTGGCGCGTTCTCTGTTTCCCCCTCTTCCACCTCCTCGCGCTCAGGCAACGAGGCGTCGCGGTAGTGGAAATATGCCAGCCATGTTGACCGCTATGGCACTCAACCATTGCATGGCTCACGAGTCAAATTCTTGGTCACCCCTGTTGTACACCGTGAGTGACGGAAAGCCAGCGCTATCCACTACTTATACCTATGATGGTTACCAAGTGCAGTGGAAAATTGTTTATCCAGGCTGGATGGAACAGCGAGTCGTCCAAATTGTTAGAAATACTGATAATACGAAAATTAACATTAAAAAAATTAATCAATCAGATGCAATAAACAAACGTTAGTTTTTCACCTAAACACACAGATTATACAGGACGGTGCAAAATGAACGCATGAATTTGAGATGCGAAGTAGCAGAGTAGCAGCTAGTTACTCTGTTGATTAGAGCATCCAGTTTCAGTAACAGTGGCGTAGTGAGTCGTTAAGCAAAAAAAAAAGTGACTCGTTAAGCAAAAAAAAAAAAAAAAAAAAAAAAAAAAAAAAAAGAGGTTCAAATGGCTCTGAGCACTATGGGACTTAACTTCTAAGGCCATCAGTCCCCTAGAACTTAGAACTACTTAAACCTAACTAACCTAAGGACATCACACACATCCATGCCCGAGGCAGAATTCGAACCTGCGACCGTAGCGGTCGCGCGGTTCCAGACTGTAGCGCCTTTAACCGCTTGGCCACCACGGCCGGCAGTCGTTAAGCATCGTGTTTTTACTTGTGAACACTATTTGAAAATTAATGAATGTGTTACACTGTTCAACGGCTTTTCCCTACCCAATTCAATACTATGCGTAATGTTTCGGTACCTGACCGCAACACGATGCTTCGTTGGGTTAACTCTTTTTGCACAACTAGGTCAGTTATGAAGGTCTACAAAATGTCGACAGAATAAGAGCGTCTGCTCTTCGCATAGTCCACAAAGCAGAGTGCTCCGAATTAGGGGCATGTCTCGTCACCCGCTGAACTGTTAGTTACAACTCCATCATTATAAAATTATGATGTACAGAAATTTCACGGACGTGATTTTAATGAACAGCGGCTGTTTTGTAAGAGAATGCTTGATGTTTTTTCTACTAATGATGTTTTGTTAATGATGAGCGATGAAGTTCACTATCACTTGAAGGGTTTTGTAAATAAGCAAAACAGTCACTATTTTTTTATTTTTATTTTTTTTATTCATTTATTTTTTTTAAGAAGGCGGCCTGGCTGTAACTGTTAATTTAGAATGTGATGTTGCAATGCTACTCAATTTTTTGCAGCCGCAACGTGAGGCTTTAGGGGTCAATATGGCAGAAACGTGGTTCGAACAACATGGAGCCACAGCCCACACGGCTAACGCTTCCATAGCAGTTATTCGAGAAATGTTTCCCCAGTACCTGATCCGGCATTTCGGCAACTTCTATTATCCTGCACACTCTGCAGATCTGTCGATTTACTACTTCCTTACCAATTCTTCTTTACTTCTTCTTCTTTACTACTTCTCCTTTTTTGTTCAAGACAACCGGTTCAAACTGTCTTAGCTCTCATCTTCAGCTCTTAAACAGATTTTATAGTAGAACGTGTTCATTTTATTCTGAACCTCATGCACAAGATGTCAAATGGATGAAACTCAGCACATTATAAATATTTGTCATCGCTAAAATATTTAAAATATGTAGCGATGACAAACGTTTATAACGTGCCGAGTTTTATCAACTTGACACCTTGTGCATGGGGTTCAGGGTAAAATGAACATATTTTACTACAAAAAATGTTGGCGATCTGAAGATAACAGCTAAGACTGTAGAAACCGGTTGTCTGTAATTTTAAAAAAATCTTGTGCGATCTTGGTTTTTCAATGGTTTTTAACAATTAAAACAGATCGCCTCTCAATACTCTCATAATGAGAAAACTGAATGATATATGCGTCGTAAAAATTCGCAGGAGCTACAGGTGGTGACATGTTCGTCTTCCTGTTTTGCAAATTTCTAAATGTGCATTCTATTTCTATCCTATAAGCAGTTGCCTTATACTAATTCCTGTTTCTCTTGCAGTAACAGGACTCAATTACCCGATGTCAAGAAGCAAACACAGCGTAATAACTAGGCTATTCTAGGACAATCTATTCTTTAGAATCTTTGTTTCACAATGTCGCCACTGTTTGTTACATGTGCCATGAATCTACTAGCGTTTATATTAAGTATATTCAAAAGTACACGATGCAGTTCTTGTTACAATGAGAAGAGTAACACATCACATTTAGGATTATGGTAATTGACGTACGTATAATAAACCAACTATGTTACTACGCAACGTATGCCAACTTGTGCCACGATCTCATTTGATTTCCAACTGTAGGAAACTGATCCACAAAATTTTTCGCAAAGTTTGCTTCATTAATTATGACAGGTATTTTGTTATTTGTCAAGCGTATCGAGAATATTGCAAGTCATGCTGTGTTAAAATTATGGTACCCAAATTACGTGGCCTGTACACAAAATCTTAAAAATCCGAAGAATAAATATGTTTGGTGCAACTCTTGTATGAAAAAAATGAGTTTACACTTGATATGACTGTCACTGAAATACGTCTACCCTTAGTTCGCTTTAAAGCCACGTGAAGTCTTCAGCAGGAGAGCCACAAGCCGTCTGTCAGGGCAATGGCGGCTTAAATTGCGTTACAAAACTTGTAATTTCTGTGGAAGCAGTTAGGGAGCTAGTGGGCGCAATGCTGATGCGACAGCATGTTCCCTATTCGTATAGACCTCCACCGGCTCATGTCCTGTGGTACAGATTTGCCTTCCTCTGTCCTTCGGACTCTCTTACTCAGCCAGATACAGGGAGTTCTGGGGTTTGGAGTAGCCTTTGAACTACGACGATCCTCGCTATTTCTCACTTTCACAAACGTCTTAATAAGTGGGACAAATAATAACTGATCGATAAAAATAGTACGACTGCATAGTAGCAAGCTCTAACAGGAATTTTCTGTTTTTCTTTTTCCTTTTTCTGTCTCTCCGCTTCAAATTACCTCTAAGTTCGTAGCTTCTGTCTTATGATTTGTCTTCTTAATTCTGTGTTCTACATACCTACACTCCTGGAAATTGAAATAAGAACACCGTGAATTCATTGTCCCAGGAAGGGGAAACTTTATTGACACATTCCTGGGGTCAGATACATCACATGATCACACTGACAGAACCACAGGCACATAGACACAGGCAACAGAGCATGCACAATGTCGGCACTAGTACAGTGTATATCCACCTTTCGCAGCAATGCAGGCTGCTATTCTCCCATGGAGACGATCGTAGAGATGCTGGATGTAGTCCTGTGGAACGGCTTGCCATGCCATTTCCACCTGGCGCCTCAGTTGGACCAGCGTTCGTGCTGGACGTGCAGACCGCGTAAGACGACGCTTCATCCAGTCCCAAACATGCTCAATGGGGGACAGATCCGGAGATCGTGCTGGCCAGGGTAGTTGACTTACACCTTCTAGAGCACGTTGGGTGGCACGGGATACATGCGGACGTGCATTGTCCTGTTGGAACAGCAAGTTCCCTTGCCAGTCTAGGAATGGTAGAACGATGGGTTCGATGACGGTTTGGATGTACCGTGCACTATTCAGTGTCCCCTCGACGATCACCAGTGGTGTACTGCCAGTGTAGGAGATCGCTCCCCACACCATGATGCCGGGTGTTGGCCCTGTGTGCCTCGGTCGTATGCAGTCGTGATTGTGGCGCTCACCTGCACGGCGCCAAACACGCATACGACCATCATTGGCACCAAGGCAGAAGCGACTCTCATCGCTGAAGACGACACGTCTCCATTCGTCCCTCCATTCACGCCTGTCGCGACACCACTGGAGGCGGGCTGCACGATGTTGGGGCGTGAACGGAAGACGGCCTAACGGTGTGCGGGACCGTAGCCCAGCTTCATGGAGACGGTTGCGAATGGTCCTCGCCGATACCCCAGGAGCAACAGTGTCCCTACTTTGCTGGGAAGTGGCGGTGCGGTCCCCTACGGCACTGCGTAGGATCCTACGGTCTTGGCGTGCATCCGTGCGTCGCTGCGGTCCGGTCCCAGGTCGACGGGCACATGCACCTTCCGCCGACCACTGGCGACAACATCGATGTACTGTGGAGACCTCACGCCCCACGTGTTGAGCAATTCGGCGGTACGTCCACCCGGCCTCCCGCATGCCCACTATACGCCCTCGCTCAAAGTCCGTCAACTGCGCATACGGGTCACGTCACGCTGTCGCGGCATGCTACCAGTGTTAAAGACTGCGATGGAGCTCCGTATGCCACGGCAAACTGGCTGACACTGACGGCGGCGGTGCACAAATGCTGCGCAGCTAGCGCCATTCGACGGCCAACACCGCGGTTCCTGGTGTGTCCGCTGTGCCGTGCGTGTGATCATTGCTTGTACAGCCCTCTCGCAGTGTCCGGAGCAAGTATGGTGGGTCTGACACACCGGTGTCAATGTGTTCTTTTTTTCCATTTCCAGGAGTGTATTTTTCGTGGACTTTTCACCGAGCAATATTTACTCATTTGTTTTCAAGTCACCAATACCTGTTATATTTCTGGATTTAGGGCCATCGCATTCAGATACAAAAAGTTCTTCTTAGAACAGTTGAGAAGCAGCAGTGGGGAGATGATTTATAGCCCTCCTACCGCTCCGGCTAATTATGCTTTTCTATATGTGCGTGTACCTAAAGTCCCTCATCTTTGGGGAAAAGGCATCTACTCTGAAGAATAATGCAAAACAGAGTGAAGTAGAAGAAGTTATAACCGAATCGCTACTGCTCAGTATTTTGGCAATGACGATCAGAAGCAAAGTTCGGTTAACTGTATATATTTTCCATTACGTAAACTAGTTTTCTTAATTAATAGTAGTTAGTGGAAAATTTGGAAGAAAGGTTTTCAAAGTATGTCATTAATGAAATAACCAACGGTCGCCAATTCCTCACTGGAACAAGAATAATTAAATTGAAACTGAACTTTATACTCGTTAGCAATCTTATGTAGTTATTGGCGTCATGACGTAGGAACAGTACGTAACGCACACTGTCAAGTACTTCGCACCACACATGTCACAGTAGTCAGGTAATAATCAAATAACAAACACGTACAACATATATTAATTTTCAAAGATCAATTAAAGTAAGATTGTTTACCGGCTGTGGGCAGAAACGTTTTGTTACGTTATTCACCATAATACTGACTCATAATTGTAGCATGCAAAAAGATTGTTTGAATTTAGCAGTTACTTTGGTATTTCTTTTTCCAAAAGTTGGAAAAATTATGTTTTGATAATCTAATAAATTAATGTTCACTTCATTTTAAGTTGATTTTCTGATTATCTTGGTTCATCCAAAGGGATAGGATGTATAATACTTGGATGTAAGACTTAGGAAAATTATTTATGTGACAATATTCACGGAAAAAATGTTATTCAAGCAATAAAATTTCAACTACGCTGGTCAGTCTATTACACTTCCAGTTGCAAAAAGTCTAGATCTTACATCACTTCATGATGCCGTTGGCTTGTCGAGTGGCTTAAATTAGATGTATAATAGGGTACAGGTTGATCTTCTTGCCATACTGTAGTCAATAACAACGGCCACACTACTCTTGATGTTATGTGAATTACTCTTGCTGCATTTGTACTGCGCCCAATAAAAGCCATGGCCCGCCTATATTAAACATCCACCAAACAATCAGTTCAATTTTCACTGCTCCGCACTTCGGAAACAGACATTTTGTCACCGCACATTTGCATAGCCACACCGACGAATACACTCAACCAACGACACCAATCCTCTCCTCGCGACTCCCAACTGCTACTACCTTTGGCGCGGCCGCACGCCTAGCAATAATGCATTTACAGTTTGTTACACTCTTTGACAATAGCTTTTCCCTGTCTAGGCCAGCGTGTCTCTTACTTACAAAATGTTAATATTCCATGCGTATACTCTTTTCTAAATAATAAATAGCATTTGTAACTTGACAACATACACTATTGGCCATTAAAATTGCTACACCAAGAAGAAATGCAGATGATAAACGGATATTCATTGCACAAATATATTATACTAGAACTGACATGTGATTACATTATCACGCAATTTAGGAGCATATATCCTGAGAAATCAGTACGCAGAACAACCACCTCTGGCCGTAAAAACAGCCTTGATACGCCTGGGCACTGAGTCAAACAGAGCTTGGATGGCGTGTACAGGTACAGCTGCCCATTGACCTTCAACGCGATACCACATTTCATCAACAGTAGTGACTGGCTTATTGTGACGAGCCAGTTGCTCGGCCACCATTGACCAGACGTTTTCAATTGTTGAGAGATCTGGAGAACGTGCTGGCCAGGGCAGCAGTCGAACATTTTCTGTATCCAGAAAGGCCCGTACAGGACCTGCAACATGCGGTCGTGCATTATCCAGCTCAAATGTAGGGTTTCGCAGGGATCGATTGAAGGGTAGAGCCACGGGTCATAACACATTTG
This sequence comes from Schistocerca nitens, assembly GCF_023898315.1. Taxonomy (NCBI): domain Eukaryota; kingdom Metazoa; phylum Arthropoda; class Insecta; order Orthoptera; family Acrididae; genus Schistocerca; species Schistocerca nitens. Next base: position 733,244,181 of record NC_064615.1, read on the forward strand.
AAATGTAACGTCCACTGTTCAAAGTGCCGTCAATGCGAACAAGAGGTGACCGAGACAGGTAAACAATGGCACCCCATACCACCACGCCGGGTGATACACCAGTATGGCGATGACGAATACCTGCTTCCAATGTGCGATCACCGCGATGTCGCCAAACACGGAAACGACCATCATGATGCTGTAAACAGAACCTGGGTTCATGCGTAAAAATGACGTTTTGCCATTCGTACACCCAGGTTCGTCGTTGAGTACACCATCGCAGGCGCTCCTGTCTGTGATGCAGCGTCAAGGTTAACCGCAGCCATGGTCTCCGAGCTGATAGTCCATGCTGCTGCAAACGTCGTCGAACTGTTCGTGCATATGGTTGTTGTCTTGCAAACGTCCCCATCTGTTGACTCAGGGATCGAGTCGTGGCTGCACAATCCGTTACAGACACGCGGATAAGATGGCTGTCATCTCGACTGCTAGTGATACGAGGCCGTTGGGATCCAGCACGGCGTTCCGTATTACCCTCCTGAACCCACCGATTCCATATTTTGCTAACAGTCATTGCATCTCGACCAACGCGAACAGCAATGTCGCGATACGATAAACCGCAATCGCGATCGGCTACAGTACGACTTTTATCAAAGTCGGGAACGTGATAGTACGCGTTTCTCCTCCTTACACGAGGCATCACAACAACGTTTCACCAGGCAACACCGGTCAACTGCTGTTTGTGTATGAGAAATCGCTTGGAAACTTTCCTAATGTCAGCACGTTGTAGGTGTCACCACCGGCGCCAACCTTGTGGGAATGCTCTGAAAAGCTAATCATTTGCATATCGCAGCATCTTCTTCCTGTCGGTTAAATTTAGCGTCTGTAGAACGTCATCTTCGTGGTGTAGCAATTTTAATGGTCAGTGGTGTATTTACAAGAATCATATTCAGGAAAACTAATAAAGCAAACTTCGCAAAAAACGTAGAAATTGTATGATTATCCACGGAGGTGTAGTGTTACACAGTTAATGTGGTGCGAGGTACCAGTGACAGACGCGTATCGTAAGAAAGGCCGTCTAAATTGTGGTTCACCTCCTCGATTGACTGCTGTATTCGGAAGTAACGCACCAAAATGATTATCTTCCGTTATACATATTAGAAGAACTAAACGATGAATTTACTTGAATTTAGTATAAAAGCACCTCTCAACAGTAGGCAAAGCACTTCGGAGATCTTCGGGTTGCGCGGGCGTGCTGGGTCGGCTATGAGACCTGAGCTCGATCGGCAGTTGTTGTCTGCCGCGGTCGGTACTGTTGAACTTAATAGCCAACTTCTAGTTTTTGGGCATGCAAGTGAGAGGTAGTTTGACAGTAATTACCGAAACACGCAGTTCAATGTTTTGTTTATTCTTTGTGCGAGTATGAAGAATGGAAATTATTTGTGGTTAGTAAAGTGGACTATAATTGTGATGTTTCTCGTATTTTGTTAATAAAAAGCGAGTTATATCCCGTTTAAACAAACCAATTCAAAATTTAGATATTATTTTATACACTACCAGCTCCTCTCTAACTGTTGATTACAGTCTCAAGACAACGGATTCACGACGTATGTGCTGTTTCCTGCTCAGGAAACAGCAACTAGGAAGACTGCAGGTTGCTGAATGTTATTCAGAGCTTACGCATTACACTGAGGGCAGTGGAAATAACTAGCGTCTTAGTACAAGTGCGATCAGTGACACGTCATCTGTGGTAACACAGAGGAGGTATGAAGCAAGGAAATTTGTGAAGGATGGGTTTATCAAATGTTCTAAGGTGTGTAGATTCCAGGGGGGGACCAAACTGCTGAGGTGTCGATCGCTAGACTTACACACTACTTAAACTAACTTATGCTAAGAACAGTATACACAGCCATGCCCATCTCCGAGAGAGGACTGCAACCTCTGGCAGGAGGGGCCGAGCAATCCGTGACATGGGGCCTCTAACCGCACAGCCACTCCGCTCGGCGTTTATCATACGTAAGTCACACTCACGAAATTCTCTCTCTCTCTCTCTCTGTCACTTTCCGCATCTCCACACAAACATGATATAGCCTTACAGTATCTGAAACACTTGACAGGAAAATCCATCACAAATGTGATATTAAAAACTGCTCTTAAGTGTTTTCCGGACGTTACTATCTCAACTTGATTTTTAATCGGATAGTTAAATTGGTTGTGTTGTTGACTGCAGCGTAACTGATAAGACTGCTTAATTCTAAGAGACAGATACTTAGTTGGTGCTTGTTCCTTCACAGGGCCAGTAACTTCAGAACGACATGGACTTCAGGGCTTTGATTCTTGTCGCCATAACTGTGCATTTATGTTTGGTACCTGCTTCCGTATATGTAAGTTCATTAACGCACGTTTTATATTTCCTTAGACAACGCTGTTTATAATCTGCATTTACGACTGTTCAGATGTCGTCAGTTAACTTACTTACTGTTGTATTCGTACTGCTGTGTTCAGGAAAATGGAACTGATATTCCTCGTACAGTTAGAGTTTAGCTAAGTATGTAGGTATTTAAGCAAAATCTATATATTTCTTGGTTTTCGATACACAAAGCTCCAATTTCCTGGTAATCGGACGGCAGTTATGCAGTTTTCTTCTTAGAGGCTGGTCATATAATATTTGGATTCCATGCAAAAGGCGTGTATCATGTAGATTAGACAAAAATGTAATGTATCTAAAGACTGGTGTTATACTGCAGTTGAGGTAGAACACCTTGAAAAGGTAAGTTTGGAGCGCAGCAGTTCATCGAGGAGGAGGGCGAACGACGGAAAAACAGGATTATAATAGAATGGTGGGAGCTGAAGTGTGGTTATATAGAATAATGCTAAAAATAAACTAGATTGTGGAGTGCATAGGCATAAAAATTAAATCGAAACATATACAAAAAAAGGAAGGAATTCATTTAATAGAAATGACCATACATCTAACGGCTAGCTTAGTCAAAGCGAAAAATTCATTCAGAAGAACACTTCCAATCTGAAGAAAATTTTTGATAGACGAAGACAGTATCTGTGGTATGACATAGGTAAATCTTCATTTAACAAGTTCTCTGAAATATTATCTTACACGTTAACAATTTGACTATATTAGTGAGTAGGAATATTACGTCTGTGTAGAGTACACCTCAATATGCGTCGGCCATCATAGATTGTTAGAGAGCTGTGATGGCAACCCATGATGATTCGTCGCACACATCTTCATTAGCTGCATATCATTCACTGTTGTTGTTCACAGGTGATCCTATGAAGTGGTAATTAACGATTAACCGTTTCATTCGTTCTTATTACCAATTCTTAGTCCAGATAACCAGACCAGCTTCCTGCTCCATTTCTGAAGTTTTTCTTTTTTCGTTACAGGCACAGGAATACGTAACGGTGAACATACAAGAGGGTACCTTGAGAGGTGAACTGTCTCAAACATACACCGGCAACCCCATATATCGGTTTCAGGGGATCCCGTATGCGGAGCCTCCTGTTGGCGACCTCAGATTTCAGGCAAGTACCTATTTTTTTTATTTTTATTGTGCTCCTCATTATGGAAATTAGTGGTTTTCAAAAAAAGTGCATCACGGTGTGTTATATTTAGAGAAGGACCAAAAATGACTGCTAAAGTTTCAACATAAGCTCCACACTGAGTGTCATGGTGCGTTACCGACTGGTTATAACAAATGAAGAGGCTTGCAGAGCTGTCATTGGTTCGTTACCAGGTAGCCTCAGTCTGAACTTTTTACGCAACGGTATTTGTGATGAAGTAAAAACCATGTTTAGAGTACTCTAAAATGGCTTGAAAGTCGGGAACACTAACAACAGGTAGTACACTATCAATTACGTAACCTTCAGACGCGCTTAAGATGTTATTTTACAAAGGACAACGACTAACTTCATGGCATGAGGTTTTCAAACTCTTCGTCACAAAGTAGCGCTTTTTACGTCTTCTTTATTAGCAATAGAAGGTTTCTGTACTACCAAGCAAAGATGTAATGGAATAATTTCCTTAACGTGTCCTTACTGAGGTACATCTACATTAATAATAAAACTACAAAACCGTCATGTCTGTCTATGTCTGTTTGAATGTCGTAACTTTTGTGCTCACACCAGCCTGAAACGTCATTGTTTTATTTTTAGTGCTGTCATGTGTTTCACAAATTTCTCGTTTATTGTTAATTCCTGCTTTGTGATCCAGTTTCATTGTTTCTTCATCAATAGTAAAAGCCGACTGAATAGAAAAAGAAATTGATTGTCGATTAATTGGAGCTAATGTTTAGGAAAGACATCTTTAGTCTTTTCATTTTCTGGATTCAATGACAGATTTTGTGAGACTTTTCACTACCTAGAAAGACCCAAAAATAATAACATCGTATGCTGCTGGCTACATTGCGCTAGTTTCTTAAATCGGTGTTAGTTGCAAGCCTGCGTGAAACTGCAATTACATTTATCTGTTGACTTTGAGAACCTCAGCAAACTTCAAGAGGAAGTCGTTATTTACTTTCATACGTACTATCTTATCACGCTACAGTTGTGTGAAGCGATCTGATCATTTATCAATAGTCTGCTTGCGTGAAGCCAGTAAAACAGCAAGACGGATAAAATCTCTACGCAACAAGTTAATCAGAAACTCATGGGCTGACTCAAAACAAGTGACTTCATTGGCTGCACCCAACACAGAGCACACGACATAAATGAAAAATGGTGTTAACGTTTGTTATAAATTTCTCTGGCGACACATTTGAATTGGTCTCTAACATCACGACATTTATATGTTCAAAATGTTTATGTAAAATGTTTTCTGCTTGGTTGCAGTCAAGGGTGAAGAAACACAATCGTTTCATGAGAGCTGTCTTGAAGCAATCATATTGCTGAGGTAGCTTTGTGTCAAATAAAAATGAAAGCAGTACTTATGGCACGAAGTTTGCACTCTAGTTAATTGTCTTCCAGGACAGAGAGTAGCTGCTGCTATAGCAGTTCGTAATGGTTTTCCTGCATTAACGATTTATGGAGAAAACCTTTTACTAGTCTGAATTGTTAGGACAGAGTTACACGTAGTTAAACGTATTGAAAAGATATGGTTTATTGATAAGGATGTACCATATGCCAAACGTTTAGCTAGAACAAGTAGGGTACTAATTAAAATAAAATCTTACAGCATAGGTGGCTGGGAAATCATGAGGGGTAGGTTCATCCAGCTATGTGAACAAAATGTTCTTCATTTTCGTTCAATGGTCTCTTGTTTTCACGACGCGTGAGAGTTGTGTGTTATGTGCATTTATTTTGTATAGGTAACTGCAACTGTGTGTGTATACTCTAATGTTGTTTCTGTTGTTTGATGACAAAAAAGGAAGACAGTGGAATCTGGTGGTGGCCCATAGGCTACTCCTCTAGAATAAAACTAAGGGGTCATCCAAAATTAATGTCCGTGTACGACGGATTGATCCACCAACACTGCCACATCCCTTCACTTTATGAGCCAGTTCGGAGAAAGGTGAAAACTGACCCAGAAGACTGGCTCAAAGTTCATGAATTCTAGGCCTCACTTAACCAAGAGTGCTGGCAGCAGTGTGACGTCAGCACCAGTCCTGTATGACTGTTTTCAAAAGCACTGGACGCGTAACAGGAACCGCTGCATAGGAGGCCTGTAGATTTCAGTTGTGGCAACTCTCGGCGGACTATGTCGTTTCTGTTAGAAAAGGAGGTCAACATTGTCTTATCACTGATGCTCTTTTCGAGAGGACCGTCGTTTTCAGGAGTGGTTTAGGTCACATACATCCACAAAATTTCGTACTATTTCCTTTGTTGTTTGTTTTACTTGTCAGTTAATATCTTTTGCACTAATGGGGAACAGATCTTCTGAATATCGAACCTTTTTTGAATGACAGTGTTAAGACTATTCCTGTTGATCCTCAATTCCTCTGATACTCGTCTCAGAGCAGTAATTTATTCTGGAACAGGATTTGTCGCGCTCGTCCCATGTTGTCTGTAGCTATGCTTCTTAATGGTAGACCTGAACGTTATCTAACTTCAGTGATATCATTTCGGCCTTGAAAACATTTGAGTCACTCATCACATTTTATGTCACGGTTTCTGAAGTGGTAATTAGTACTAGTGCTTCGTGAACATTTCTGGAACACACTAAGCAATGATAGTTCTTGGACGGGTTATTCTCTCACAATATCCATCAATCCATGATGCTCAGGAAAGCCCTGAACGCAGAGATTTTTTTTTTTTTTAATGCTGCTGCCGTAGCCCGATGTTGTTATAGACTTTAGAAGCATACGCTCAGATCAGATATAAAGCGGAATTTTTGGTCATCCGTTTCTTGGTAAGCGAGCAGCTGCGTACAGGAGTCAAACAGCGAGATATTTCAGACATTACAGAATGTCTTGGACAGTTGGCTAAGAATGTAGATACTGAGATGATAGGAGAAATGAGACTCTGGGTTGCCTTACTGGTCTGCCGTTTTTTCTCTTATTTTTTTCTCTTATTCTCTTATGAGAACATAGGTGAGGATTAGTAGACGTCCCATGCCCCAGTTCATTAGTAGAATAAATGGCGATCCAGGCCTACAACATAGTTACTAAAAAGAACAAGGGAGGACTGGGTACAACGTCCCGTCGACACGGAGGTCATTAGAGACGGAGCACAAGCTCGGATTGTGTCAAGGATGGGAAAGGAAACCGGTGGGCGTCCCCTTCAAAGGAACCATCCCGGCATTTGCCTAGAGCGATTTAGGGAAATCACGGAAAACCTAAATATCAATGGCCGTATGCGGGTTTGAACCGTCATCCTCCCGAATGCGAGTCCAGTGCGTCACCTCTCTCGGTCATAGTTAAAAAGTCGGGTTTACACAGCAAGTACTACAGACCACGAACCGTGGAGGTTCCAGATGCTATTGTTGTACTCGAAGCCTTTAGTTTCGATTACGTCACAACGTAGGTGACATACGGACATGGATATATGTAGACAAACGCAGGATCGAAACCAACATTCCTAGCCTAGAGGTGTGTGCAGGCAAGTTTTGAAAATCCTCCTTAGTTGACAAAGTTAATTGAGTCTCTCTGCTCACTTTCATAGCATTTGCTGTAGGCTCGTACATCCGACGTAGCTGTCGCTGGATCTCTCGAAGTTCCCAAAACTTTGTATCTGAGGGCTTCCATATGCAGCGTTTGAAGCTGTTTGCTCATAGACGATACGCAACTGGGTCGCCTCTTACCTCCAATTCGTAATCGGTGCGCAAGACATCCGCTGTTTCTCCATGCGTATGGCTTCTTATTGGACTGGCGAAAACGGCTTTCACTGTGAGCCTCCACCTAAGATACAAGACTTACAGCTAATATTCATACTTGGGTAATATTTTCTTTTTTTCCGGCAACCTTTCATGTTTCGGTTATTACACCACATCTCAGTAATAATCTTCTTCAAACTAACCATAAAGCTAAACAGTTAGATAATGTTCAACAGCACAAAACAAGACTTGAAAAATACTCTTGAATCTTTGAGCTCTATGAAGGCTGATTCATGTCTGGGGCATATTTAAAAAGTGCGATAATGACTTTCCTGAACATAACTGAGTGACGATCAGTAAATGATCGCATACATGTATAGGCACATTTTGTATTTATTTCGAAATGTAGAAGACTTGTTCAAGACAAATGTATCAAGTACCTCCATTCCAACGGAACAGGTACTTGTTCCTCCCATCTGATACCAAATAAGCATTTATCAAAACGTCGTTATTACGTGCAACTTATTTAGCATTTGTTGTGTTGGACAATCACCAATATATTAAAAAATGCAAATGAAGAACACTAATGGGCCAGCACATCGGGACCGCCTGCTTAAATGCATTTTGGTAAACATTTGGAACGCAACACACAGCGACTCTGAGTGACGGATTCGATAACTCCGTGGCAGATTTCGGGAGGTACGTAGCACCATATATGTACGTAAAGGGCACGCCGCTCGCGAGAATTATGGACCGATGGTTTTTGGGATAGGAGCTAGCACCCGATAGCGTCTCCGACGTGTTCAGACAAGGTGCAGTCCGTGGACAGGACATTACTGTGAGTTGACTATCAAGTTCTCCAAACCACTATAGCACGATTCGGGCCTTGCGCCACGGACAGTTATCTAACCAGAATATCCTATCGTCATCGGGGAAGGCATCAAGTTTGAAGGACTGCAGGTGATCCGTAATATAGTTCGTGTAGTCCACAGCTGTCAAGCTACCTTCGACTACTACCACAGGTCGCACAGAAGCCCAGGTGAGTCTCTCTCATAGCATAATACTGCCTCCATTGGCCTGCGTTCGTGGCGCAGTTCATGTTTCGAGAAGCCGGTCTGGATGCCTGTGTATCCGAAAACGACGATCGACCTGGTGTAACGATAAACGTGATTCATCCAACCAGGCGACACTTTTCCATTGATTATCGTCCAGTATCGATGATTCCGTACACACTGAATTCGTAACTGACAATGTTGTAGATCAACTTGGGAAACGTAGGAGTCATCTGCTGGAGAATCTCATTCCAGACCATGTGCGCTGAACGACACGCTGTGAAACACTTGCGCCTGTACCAGCATTGTGCACTGTCGTTAGATCTGCTTCAGATCAAGACCTATTCTCCTTTACAGAGCGGGAAAGCTTCTGACCACCATGTTGTGTGATGTGGCTAAACACTTTGCTGGCACCGGCTTTCAACCACATGTATCTCTCACGTTGCGGACCGTTTCGTTGTTTATATAACTTCCTGACCACTTTATGGGCATATAACGCTACCAGGTGGCGTTCAGTGTGGCGGCAGGGATGGTCTAAACCGACCGTTTAAAATCTATACCGGTATTTTAATTTTGAATAACCGATATTTTTCGGTGTTTGTTTGGCCTCGATTATAACAGGATATTTTCCGCTTTTTACTAATAACCCGGTAAAAAGGCCGGTATGTCACTATGCCACAGAAATAGTGTTAAAATTTTTCGTTTCTAAATAATTTTTTTAAAAAAACGAGTTACATTTATTCGTAAAATTTCCATTGCTTTGAAATCTTGAATTATTGTAGAAACTGGGAAACTCGATCAGCATTGTTCTAATAACAAGCCTACAGTTAGAAACTGGAAACAGACACGTGACATAAGTATCGGTACAGCATTGCAGAAACAATAACGTACCTAATATGTAGCAAACAGTCGCAAAATCATGTTTTATTTATTCACGTTTGTAAATCGATTTCAACGATTAACAGCCATCATCGGTGCTTTCAACCAATATGTGCCCTAAGTAGTAATACTGTCTTAAGCAGAGGTCAAACATAAAGTCGCTGCACGACTTGGGAAAGACATGGAGCCCACCATTCATAAATAACGTACCTGTTGTTGTGTTGCGTGGACTATTAGGCGGTGCGCATGCAAGTGCAGTATGCAGCAAAACTTACCTCACCTGGTCTATGGGATAGTTTCTCGCTGTTGTCCTCGGACTTCAGTTTCATAGAGAAATGGTAAGGTCCTTAGTTTAAAAGTATTTCACAAAGTGCAGTGGCAGTGAAGCACGATACTCTGTTTGCTTTAAAAGAGTAAGACAGGAAGAAGCACAACAAACTTGCAACATAACGTTAGGAGAAAACGTCCATATTGTTCCTTATAAGATAAGGTTAATTTTATTAATGTACCTATACTTTTATTGACGTGCAGTAAACTCTGGGTAATAACTGAACCCTTAATTTGGTGGTTCTTTCAGGGTGGAAAATTGCTAGCATCCAAAAGCGACATAGCAAGGAAGCCATCAACTTGTGACCTTTCGCTGTCGCTGCCACCGCACCCGTCTCCTTTACAATCCTCGTCGGAGACGATGAGACCGATTTTTGCGGCAGGCTCAGCCTTTATCGACCGTCATCTTCTACTCCTTCACCTTCATTAGAACTTTTCCATTCTTTACTCGAAGTCGACGTTTATTACTAGAGGTAATAACAATTTGAAAAAAAGGCGATTTTAACGCTCAGATTATATTGAAGACGAAGTGTACCTATTTAAGCGAAAAGCTGTTGTTTCAGAGATAACAGCCATAACTATGCCTCTATTGGCATTGGAAATAACATTTCTGGCTCATCAGTGTATGGACAAGTAAAATAAGGAAAACGAGAAATTATCAGTTTTCAGGTTTCTAAGTCACTTGATTACTTCAGGTCCTGCCAGATGCAGTTCTTCCAAGGATGCGTTGAAAGCACGCACGAGGAGGCCCACTATGATATTAGGCATCGTCTAAATTCACAGTTTCAAGAGCCTCGCAATACACAGCTATGGAAAGCAGAAGCTAATCTTCAACATGTATAGTGTCTGACTTGTGGGAGGTGGCACGAGATTTATTGGAACCCGCGGATTTGAAAGCCTGGTTGTGATCACAAGAAATCTTGCTTGGGTGAAGATGACCACTCCCATTCCCAGTGAAGCTTTTGATTGAAAGCGTTTGATGACATGCTCACGGCGATTTTCCAGGCTGGTTCACGAGATTTCAGCAAGATTATACACTGAAGAGAGGAAGAAAATGGTACACCTGCCTAAAATCGTGTAGATCCCCCGCGAGCACGTAGAAGTGCCGCAACACGTCGCGGCATGGACTCGACTAATGTCTCAAGTAATGATGGAGGGAACTGACACCACGAATCCTGCATGGCTGTCCATAAATCTGTAAAAATGTGAGGGGCGGAGATCTCTTGTGAACAGCACGTTGCAAGGCATCTCAGGTATCATCAACAACGTTCTTGTCCGGGGAGTTTGGAGGCCAGCGGAAGTGTTTAAACTCAGAAGAATCTTCCTGAAGCATCTCTGTAGCAATTCTGGACGTGTGGGATGTGTCACTGTCCTGTTGGAACTGCCCACGTCCGTCGGAATGCTCAATTGACATGAATGTATGTAGATGTCCAGACAGGATGCTTACATACGTATCACCTGTCAGAGTCGTATCTAGACGTGTTATGGGTCCCACATCACTCCAACTGCACGCGCACCAACCATTACGAAGCCTCCACCAGCTTGAAGAGTCCCCTGCTGACCTGCAGGGTCCATGGATTCACCAGGTTGTTTCCATGCCCGTACACATTCATCGTGTCGATACAGTTTGAAACGAGGATCGTCCGATCAAGCAACATGTTTCCATTCATCAACAGTCCAATGTCGATGTTGATGGGCCCAGCCGAGGCGTAAATGTGTCGTGCAGTCATCTAACGTACACGAGTGGGCCTTAGGCTCCGAAAGCCCATATCGATGATGTTTCGTTGAACGGTTCGCATGCTGCCACTTGTTGATGGCCCAGCATTGAAATCTGCAACAAGTTACAGAAGGGTTGCGCTTCTGTAACGTTGCACGATTATTTTCAGTCGTCGTTGGTCCCGTTCTTGTAGGATCTTTTTCCAGCCGCAGCGATGTCAGAGATTTGATGTTCTACCGGATTCCTGATATTCACGGTACGCTCTTGAAGTGGTCGTTCGGGAAAATCCCCACTTCATCGCCTTCTAGGAGATGCTGCGTCCAGTCGCTCGTGCGCTGTCTATAGCACCACTTTCATATTCACTTAAATTTTGATAACCTGCTATTGTTGCAGCGGTAACCGATCTGACAACTTCGCCGTATTATGCCTCCTTACATATATCTGTATTTGAATACATACGGCTATACCAGTCTCTTTGGCCCTTCAGTAGAACCTCACTCACTGTCAGAATGCTGTCTCAACGTAGCACTGGGTGGTGCTAACAGAGCAACAGTGAACAGCGGTAGCCATCCTAATCTTCTTGTCCTCACGACCATGGCAGTCGAAGTTTTTGAGATATTTCTTGCATGTCGTCGAAAGAGAAATACGAACAAAGGCTCGGATTGTGACACCTGAGCCCTTAAGAGGATGCACTGACTTTCTGAAGGGACACCATCCAAATACATGAAATTAGAAGGGCACGCCAGAGCACATAATAAGGCAATGCCCTCTGTATGCGGCAACAACTGACTTACTTGGATATGTCAAATGTGAAGCATGTCCTGTAGTATGATTCAGTCTGAAAGACTCTTGACAAAACTTCTGACACAACGTCCAGAATTGCCGGAGAGGCACATTATTGTCTATACTGACATGCTCTCACTTCTCCACAGGAAAAGCTGTGCAACTGTATTACAGGTGACGCGTTGTGTCATGCAGCGAAGATAGATTCTGAAGATAATAATGGGCCCTAGAAGGAGGGGAATGTCTCGTACATCTTGGGTCCAAAGGTGGAAAATGTGTACACAAAGGCTGGCTCTAAACTGAAATAGAGCTTCTGTGCCCCTGGCCGACAGTGGACCTACGGACGACTGCTTCTGAGCGGCTGGAGGAATCTCCGATGTAAAAACTGTAAACAGACGGGAAGTTTTCTGTACTGATATATCATAGTAGTAGCAGAGATAATAATGGTGGTGACATACATATGTAGTAGCGCCAATATTCATAATTATGGTGATTTCTCCTAGTTCCAAACGGAAAGTCGTCGTTCGCCTACTTGAAGTGAATGCAGAAATAAAATTATAGGCAGAAAATATAGCCTATTGTACAGTAGTAGGTAAAAGGTTATATTTTAAATAAATAAATGAATGAAATAGTCCTTCTCAGGATTCTCCTAGTTCCAAATGGAAAGTCGTCGTTCGCCTACTTGAAATGAATGCAGAAATAAAATTATAGGCAGAAAATATAGCCTATTGTAGAGTAGTAGGTAAAAGGTTATATTTTAAATAAATAAATAAATGAAATAGTCCTTCTCAGGATTCACAGTATAATACACGTTTTTACCAACGATACGTGTACTACACTGCCAGTCGATTAAACTACCGTCACTTGCACGTTATTTTGCATTTCGCTTCACCATCCTACGTTGAGTGATTCAGACAAGTCTCCATGTGGTTTGGAGATTGTGGAAGTTACAGGAGACGCAAACCATTGTGTGTCCACAGCCACCCGTCACAAAGGCGGCCTGGTCCGGAGAACGAGACGCCCTGAAGGCGTCTTCGCAGTGCCCGCAGTTCAGAAGCAACGCGCTGTCCGGCAACGAGGACTGCCTCTACCTCAACGTCTACGGTCCAGGGGTGGGTAAAGCAACGAGTTCTCCATTATTCACATCCATAAGTCAGACTAGAACCTGTATTTTGTTTTTTAGTATACGGTTAAACATTAATTACATGTAAGTGACGTTATTGTTGCTGTTGCGTGCATTTGTTCAGACTCCGGCGCCGACCGACTCGCCGAAAAGCGTTATTGTTTGGTTCCATGGCGGATGTTTCACACGAGGAATTGGCAGCTCCGTAACACCAGACTATTTTGTTGACAATGATATCATATTCGTCGGCACCAACTACCGGCTGGGAGTGCTAGGTAAGAATTACAACTAATGCTCTATTAGTTTCATACTATGTGATTGCAAGTAACAAATCGAGGCTGTTCCCATCTAAATCGGGAAGCCAGTAGAAACCTGTATTTACTCCACTTTCTGATTGTTCCAATACCTATTTCTAACCTAAAACGTTCCTACAGAGTGCTGAAAACTCAAAACATATATGTAGTCAGTAGTGCTATGAAGTATTGTGTAAACATTGACGGGTGTAGAATCTGCAGTATTAGTGGATAAAACAGCACGATGCTAAATAATAGAGGGGATAAAGAGACGTCGCGGATAGCAGCAGACACCACGTTAGGAATAGGACGTCGAGGTTGCGTTTCTCAAACCCGTGAAGTAGCTTTACGTAAATGCTAGAAATACTGCACTTGTAATACATCTAGATACGTTATGTTCTTTAGCATGGAACACTGTTTGAAATTATATGGAGCTTTATACGAAGAAAAGTTCGAGAACGGAGCCATCGAAATGACGATGAAATGCTAAATTGCACTTATACTCCTATTTCTGAGTATTGCTATCAAAACAACTGCTATTTTGTTCAGAATCAACAGGAGCGTGGTAGATTTATAAAATACACAGATCAGAACCATTTACAAAGATGCTATTTACAGTGATACGGTGAAGAGTACATAACGATCAAATCAGGTTTGGTGTTCACGCTAGTGTCCAAAAGCACTGGGACAAGTAAGGAAATTAACAGATATTATAAAAATGGATGTATCTGTTGTACTTGTATTTGTGTGTGTGTGTGTGTGTGTGTGTGAGTGTGTGTGTTCCACATCTCCTCCTAAACCACAGGACTGATTTCAACCAAACATCATACACATATCTCTTTCTGTCAGACAACAATTACTCTGTGGGTAAGAACCACCTAGCTATGATAGTTCAGCAGATATGAAATCATAAACGATGAGATGTGTGAAGAACTGCCGCATCATGCGTGACATTTAAATTTATTACTTCTGTGGTACTATCTTTACTCACGATACGTTTCACAGACAGTACACACATATGCCGCTAAGTGCACCTACAAAATTATATCATAGTACCACATATTGTTCAGGAAATATGACGTCAGAAACACTGAAATACGTAAATAAGCGTCGCCTCATGCATAATGTTTTAATACATTAATGCTTTAGTACGAGGGCTGCCCAGAAAGTAGTGCACCGTATTTTTTTTTTTTTTTCCTCAGCCGGAAACAATGTTGCGAATGCAAAACGTTACGTCTGTATTATTTGAAGTCTCCTGAGTGAGCTCGGCAAGTTTCCGTCACTTGCGACAGATAGTGTTATCTGCAGGACATTTTCAAAATGGCATCTGTAGATGATTTGGCAACGGCCTTGCCGCAGTGGATACACCGGTTCCCGTGAGATCACCGAAGTTAAGCGCTGTCGAGCGTGGCCGGCACTTGGATGGGTGACCATCCAGCCGTCATGCGCTGTTGCCATGTTTTGGGGTGCACTCAGCCTCGTGATGCCAATTGAGGGGCTACTCGGCCGAATAGTAGCGGCTCCGGTCAAAGAAAACCATCATAACGACCGGGAGAGCGGTGTGCTGACCACACGCCCCTCCTATCCGCATCCTCAACTGAGGATGACACGGCGGTCGGATGGTCCCGGCGGGCCACTTGTGGCCTGAAGACGGAGTGCTTTTATCTGTAGATGATTTACATTACAAGCAACATGCCATCATTGAATTTCTTAATGCATCGAAAGAAACTGTGGGGAATATTCACAAACTATTGTGCAAAGCCTATGGAGCATCTGCTGTCGACAGCAAGTACAGTTACGCGCTGGGCACGGAGGGTGAGGTCATTAGAAGATGGTTCGGAGGAGCTCCACGATTTGCAGCGGTCGGGGAGACCATCCACAGCTGTCACATCAGTCACACCTGACTTAGCCCCCTCGGACTTCCACTACTTTCGTGACAAATAAAAACACCTACAGCCGTCCTTATGATTTTATTTTATTTTGCCGCTACCATTTTCAACGCTTCAGTGCGTCATCTTCAGGCCTGTATGCATAGAACATTGAAGATAGCATTATCAACTACATAGAAACAGATTAAAACAGAATGAGAAACAAATGCAGGACTCTACAAATGAATTTGCACCAAACATTTGACAGAAAGAAGAGATACATCCACTGTCACATATCTAAAATGATATATCCACTGTCACATATCTAAAATATACAATCACGAATTTCCACTCAATACATAGTACAGTTATAGTATATATTAAAACCTCTTAAATACTATTCATGATTTTTATTGGACAGTCGGACACACATTATCTGCACAACCCTGAAATAACTTACTGTAAGACGAAATAACTGTAAAAGATGATGAATGGAAGGAAACAATATCTCACAAACAAGTAAAAACAAGGAACATGACCTAAATGCAGTGTCAAAGTATAAAATACTTGGTTGTACAAAGATGAGGAGCATACACTATGTCATACCTATAAAATGAACGTCTAAAACGTGTTATAAACCGAATGTAGGACCCACATATATAGAACGTATGAAAGACGCCCACAAGGTAACTATTCATGATGCAAACATTCATATTCGAAATCATCATACACTCCTGGAAATGGAAAAAAGAACACATTGACACCGGTGTGTCAGACCCACCATACCTGCTCCGGACACTGCGAGAGGGCTGTACAAGCAATGATCACACGCACGGCACAGCGGACACACCAGGAACCCCGGTGTTGGCCGTCGAATGGCGCTAGCTGCGCAGCATTTGTGCACCGCCGCCGTCAGTGTCAGCCAGTTTGCCGTGGCATACGGAGCTCCATCGCAGTCTTTAACACTGGTAGCATGCCGCGACAGCGTGGACGTGAACCGTATGTGCAGTTGACGGACTTTGAGCGAGGGCGTATAGTGGGCATGCGGGAGGCCGGGTGGACGTACCGCCGAATTGCTCAACACGTGGGACGTGAGGTCTCCACAGTACATCGATGTTGTCGCCAGTGGTCGGCGGAAGGTGCACGTGCCCGTCGACCTGGGACCGGACCGCAGCGACGCACGGATGCACGCCAAGACCGTAGGATCCTACGCAGTGCCGTAGGGGACCGCACCGCCACTTCCCAGCAAAGTAGGGACACTGTTGCTCCTGGGGTATCGGCGAGGACCATTCGCAACCGTCTCCATGAAGCTGGGCTACGGTCCCGCACACCGTTAGGCCGTCTTCCGCTCACGCCCCAACATCGTGCAGCCCGCCTCCAGTGGTGTCGCGACAGGCGTGAATGGAGGGACGAATGGAGACGTGTCGTCTTCAGCGATGAGAGTCGCTTCTGCCTTGGTGCCAATGATGGTCGTATGCGTGTTTGGCGCCGTGCAGGTGAGCGCCACAATCAGGACTGCATACGACCGAGGCACACAGGGCCAACACCCGGCATCATGGTGTGGGGAGCGATCTCCTACACTGGCCGTACACCACTGGTGATCGTCGAGGGGACACTGAATAGTGCACGGTACATCCAAACCGTCATCGAACCCATCATTCTACCATTCCTAGACCGGCAAGGGAACTTGCTGTTCCAACAGGACAATGCACGTCCGCATGTATCCCGTGCCACCCAATGTGCTCTAGAAGGTGTAAGTCAACTACCTTGGCCAGCAAGATCTCCGGATCTGTCCCCCATTGAGCATGTTTGGGACTGGATGAAGCGTCGTCTTACGCGGTCTGCACGTCCAGCACGAACGCTGGTCCAACTGAGGCGCCAGGTGGAAATGGCATGGCAAGCCGTTCCACAGGACTACATCCAGCATCTCTACGATCGTCTCCATGGGAGAATAGCAGCCTGCATTGCTGCGAAAGGTGGATATACACTGTACTAGTGCCGACATTGTGCATGCTCTGTTGCCTGTGTCTATGTGCCTGTGGTTCTGTCAGTGTGATCATGTGATGTATCTGACCCCAGGAATGTGTCAATAAAGTTTCCCCTTCCTGGGACAATGAATTCACGGTGTTCTTATTTCAATTTCCAGGAGTGTATATCGTGTACTGCCATGAAATAATCACACAAAGGGATAGTAAGTAGCCCACAAGGATGCAGTGTATCATGAAGGATAACTCAACAATATGTATATACATGAAAAAACCAGAAAAGCTTACTGAGTAGCACACCGCTCAAAAAGTACTCTTGTGTGTTAAACCTAAGTGATCAGGAAGAAAATCCACTACTTTGGACCATTAAATGATGCCATTCGAGGAAGACAGTTTGAGGACGATGATGAAGTGTTTCACACAATGAAGCACTTGCTACACCACCATGACAAGGACATACACGCCTTTGTTTCGCGCTGAAGGAAGGCCATAGAATGGGATGGAGATTCCATGGAAAAATAGGGTGTGTAGATAAAACACCATTCTTTCAAGTGTGTAATTCTCATTATGTAGAACAAATAATTTGTGAAGAAAAAAATGCTGTGTATTACTCTCTGGACAACCCTCGTACTAAGACACTCCTACAGTTGTGTCAATTTAAGGAAATCTGGCAGCTTTCAACAATGATGTGAAACGTCAGTAGCCATTCGCCTATACGAGTTGCATTGAAGTTCTAAGGCGTCCGATTTTTTTTCTCCGGACTGGAAAGAGATAGAAACATGCGCATTGTTTTAAAATGAGGCCGCGTTCATTGTCAATACGTCCCAGAGATGGCAGCACCGTACGGTAGATGGAATTTTACCGCCAGCGGCGCGAATGAGAACTGTTTTAAATACTTAAAATGGCGACGTTTTCCTTACTTGAACAGCGTGCAATCATTCGTTTTCTGAATTTGCGTGGTGTGAAACCAATTGAAATTCATCGACAGTTGAAGGAGATATGTGGTGATGGAGTTATGGATGTGAAGAAAGTGCGTTCGTGGGTGCAATAGTTTAATGAAGGCAGACCATCATGTGACAACAAACCGAAACAACCTCAGGCTCGCACAAGCCGGTCCGACGACATGATCGAGAAAGTGGAGAGAATTGTTTTGGGGGATCGCCGAATGACTGTTGAACAGATTGCCTCCAGAGTTGGCATTTCTGTGGGTTCTGTGCACACAATCCTGCATGACGACCTGAAAATGCGAAAAGTGTCATCCAGGTGGGTGCCACGAATGCTGACAGGCGACCACATGGCTGCCCGTGTGGCATGTTGCCAAGCAATGTTGACGCACAATGACAGCATGAATGGGACTTTCTTTTCGTCGGTTGTGACAATGGATGAGACGTGGATGCCATTTTTCAATCCAGAAACAAAGCGCCAGTCAGCTCAATGGAAGCACACAGATTCACCGCCACCAAAAAAATTTCGGGTAACGGCCAGTGCTGAAAAAATGATGGTGTCCATGTTCTGGGACAGCGAGGGCGTAATCCTTACCCATTGCGTTCCAAAGGGCACTACGGTAACAGGTGCATCCTACGAAAATGTTTTGAAGAACAAATTCCTTCCTGCACTGCAACAAAAAGTCCGGGAAGGGCTGCGCGTGTGCTGTTTCACCAAGACAACGCACCTGCAAATCGAGCTAACGTTACACAACAGTTTCTTCGTGATAACAACTTTGAAGTGATTCCTCATGCTCCCTACTCACCTGACCTGGTTCCTAGTGACTTTTGGCTTTTTCCAACAATGCAAGACACTCTCTGTGGCAGCACATTCACCAGCTGTGCTGCTTTTGCCTCAGCGATTTTCCAGTGGTCAAAACAGACTCCTAAAGAAGCCTTCGCCGCTGCCATGAAATCATGGCGTCAGCGTTGTGAAAAATGTGTACGTCTGCAGGGCGATTACGTCGAGATGTAACGCCAGTTTCATCGATTTCGGGTGAGTAGTTAATTAGAAAAAAAATCGGAGGCCTTAGAACTTGAATGCACCTCGTAGAGCAATGAAGAGAAGTTGCGATAGAGACGTTCACAAAACAGCGTTGCAGACACGCGAAGCAGCGGTGCCCGGTGTACAGCCGGCGAACACACAAGGTTTCGTTTCTTATAGACAAATGACAAAATGAATACCTGGGAAATTACGGGTTATCAGCTTGTTTCGTCAGAGATGTTTATGAAAGTATTATAAAACGGCTTCATTTGGACATTGTTTTGCAAGAAGAATCAAGATGCGCCTTGAAACAGAACAATGTCGAATTTGAGGCGAAGTATCACTTGCAACGTATATCAGTGGTTTCATCGTTCAGGGAATGTTCATTGTAGGCCAGCGCAAGGTCGAGCAACAGTAGTAAACACTCTACTCAACAGAAGCCTGAGATCCTAGTATGTATCACTCAGTTGTGTGCATAGTTCTTTTATTGCTGCGTTCACAGTGAAAACTTCTCGCAGGTTTCATAAGCACTGGAGACGAGGTGGTGCCCGGGAACATGGGCCTCAAGGATCAAGCGGAGGCCCTGCGCTGGGTCCAGAGGAACATTGCGGCCTTCGGCGGAGACCCGAACCGGGTCACGCTTCTGGGCCAGAGTGCGGGCAGCGCCTCCGTCCACTACCACGTGCTCTCGCCGATGAGCGCAGGTAACCCAGCCTCCGTGCGTTCACTAAGGCGACTATTTAGTCAGCAATTTTCCATTGATCTTTACTTTCTATATCGTGGTTTCAAATGTGTTTGCTAGAGGTTTCTTGTTTCAGCTCAGGACAGGCTTTTCCAGCTTAACGTCAGTTTTGTGTAAATGTAAATTAATATAAGTTTGTTTTCTTAGAGGTCCTGCATTTCTAAATGAAATACCGCGAGTCATTTCTTGCAAATCTCTTGATCTGCGCTGGCATAAAAGTCAAATAAATTTCAACAAACTAATAAATTATATAAATTAAAATGAAAAAAAATGTGACTTACGGCCCGTTATGGTGTATCGGCGTTGAATTAAGATTAACGCCGATACAGCATAACGGGCCGGAAGTCACATTTTTTTCATTTTAATTTGTGTAATTTATTAGTTTGTTGAACTCTATTTGTTCAATCCCAAACAACCATAGGACATTGTTGAAAATTTAAATATACAGTCTCTGTGGGAAAAAGCTGAGTTGTGTACGCGTTCAGATTTCACCTTAAGCCGAAGATCTCTTCTCTAACCCTTGTAAGTTCAATCCCGAAGTGATCCTACGATAACGTTTCAGGCTTAGGCACTTTTTTATAAATGACACAAAATGATCTGGAAACCAGGTCTACGCAAAGGTATCCCCAAAAGCTCATCCACATGCTATTTGCAAAATATATGTTTTCTGATCCATTGGGCCGTGTTCCTCTGAACTTCTCCTGGTGTTACAATTATTTTTAATACAGCTGCAGTGGGTGCTATCCTACATTTTAGTTATGGCAGACGGTGACAGGCTCATATATCGAAAAACAAATATGCAATGTTTACCAAAGCCGTTTAACAAATAAGTGAGTAACATACCATCGATATACCTCTTGAGTAACACACCATCGATATACCTCTGTTAAACTGACCAATCAATGTAATTTCATCAGAGACACACATTTGCTATAAAAAATGTAATTGCCATTCAAATGCTCATACGCTACATGAGGGTGTAGTTTAGTATTAAATGCTTATGTACATTCATCAAAGTGTGCTCCTATAGCTTCGTCATGCATAACATATGAAAATTTCCCTGGGAATCTCATACAACTTCGTCCCACGTGGCCATATGTACGTATCATCAGCTGTACAGCTCTATACAGCAATTCCCACAAAATGGTGATGGTACACAGCAGCAAATCGTCATAAAGTAGCTTCTCATGGTCGAGGTTCACTGCCACGTACAATTTTTAAGGACATTATACTCGCAGTTGACTGTATAAACTATTTATTTCACAACTACAATTTCGGCCTTTGGGCCAGTATCAAGTGGTACTGCAAAATATTTTGTTTCAAAACATGTCGGACTTCGAAATCTTCCGGCATGTGCTGAAGCAAAATGTTTTGCAGTATCACTTGTGAATGGCCGAAAGGCCGGAACTGCAACTGGGAAGTAAATATTTGAATGCGTTGACGGCCAAAATGATGTCCTTTAAAAATCACTAAATGGTTTTGATTTGCTTTACTAAAAAGGCATCGTTACTGGTTTAGAATATGTACATTCGACTTCCTCCACCTTACGTGCATTAATCAAAAGATATGGACATTGCTTTAAAGATGAATTGCGCAGAAATGAAACTATAAACACTTACTTTTGTTGTCTTTCTTGAACGAATTGCACTTATTTTGTTCTGTAGGTTTACACATAGACTCATTGCGATTTTCGTTACTGTTGAAGAATATTTCGACTCACCACGTGGTTTGACTTATATCGGATAAAAACCACTCTATTGTCATCTGGCGTAAACTAAAGCAAATTAGTTTTGGTGCATTATAAGCAACAATTATAGTTAATCTCATCTTTGTTGCTGAACTTTTGTCTCTATGCATACCACAGCAACCCAGGACCTATATTCATTGTATTGTTATTTTACTAGACCGTGGCCTAATAACCAAACAGATGGGTCCAAATGAAATAAACGTTCTGTACTAAATATAAAAGAGATAGGAGTATAACACTGTAATTATTATAGTATGATCTACTTCCTATAGTGAAGCAGACTGGAGAGAGGCGTTCTTGAATGATGCTACTCGACACGTCAACAGGACAGTGTCTTACCTTCAACTGACATTTTCTTCTTAGCTGGGCGTTATAGTTATCGACTTAAACAATTGTTATTGTTGATGTAACTAACGTTACGTATGTGGTATCAAGTTGAAAAGATAATACTGAAATAGAAAGAATTTTTTGATTTCCATGCTACTTCAAATAAAAGAACTTACCTTAACTAGAAATATGCCAATTTAAAAGTGCAAATAAGGGCTAATGTCTAGTTTTGTCATATGTAGCATCTGATGTGATTACTTCCTAGTTTTCATCCGTCTGCGACTATTTGCTAATAGGTACTAACCTGAGTTATCAGCATAAGGTCTTTTTAAAATTTTGTTTGTAGGTAAGCTCCAATTTAAATATACACTCCTGGAAATGGAAAAAAGAACACATTGACACCGGTGTGTCAGACCCACCATACCTGCTCCGGACACTGCGAGAGGGCTGTACAAGCAATGATCACACGCACGGCACAGCGGACACATCAGGAACCGCGGTGTTGGCCGTCGAATGGCGCTAGCTGCGCAGCATTTGTGCACCGCCGCCGTCAGTGTCAGCCAGTTTGCCGTGGCATACGGAGCTCCATCGCAGTCTTTAACACTGGTAGCATGCCGCGACAGCGTGGACGTGAACCGTATGTGCAGTTGACGGACTTTGAGCGAGGGCGTATAGTGGGCATGCGGGAGGCCGGGTGGACGTACCGCCGAATTGCTCAACACGTGGGGCGTGAGGTCTCCACAGTACATCGATGTTGTCGCCAGTGGTCGGCGGAAGGTGCACGTGCCCGTCGACCTGGGACCGGACCGCAGCGACGCACGGATGCACGCCAAGACCGTAGGATCCTACGCAGTGCCGTAGGGGACCGCACCGCCACTTCCCAGCAAAGTAGGGACACTGTTGCTCCTGGGGTATCGGCGAGGACCATTCGCAACCGTCTCCATGAAGCTGGGCTACGGTCCCGCACACCGTTAGGCCGTCTTCCGCTCACGCCCCAACATCGTGCAGCCCGCCTCCAGTGGTGTCGCGACAGGCGTGAATGGAGGGACGAATGGAGACGTGTCGTCTTCAGCGATGAGAGTCGCTTCTGCCTTGGTGCCAATGATGGTCGTATGCGTGTTTGGTGCCGTGCAGGTGAGCGCCACAATCAGGACTGCATACGACCGAGGCACACAGGGTCAACACCAGGCATCATGGTGTGGGGAGCGATCTCCTACACTGGCCGTACACCACTGGTGATCGTCGAGGGGACACTGAATAGTGCACGGTACATTCAAACCGTCATCGAACCCATCGTTCTACCATTCCTAGACCGGCAAGGGAACTTGCTGTTCCAACAGGACAATGCACGTCCGCATGTATCCCGTGCCACCCAACGTGCTCTAGAAGGTGTAAGTCAACTACCCTGGCCAGCAAGATCTCCGGATCTGTCCCCCATTGAGCATGTTTGGGACTGGATGAAGCGTCGTCTCACGCGGTCTGCACGTCCAGCACGAACGCTGGTCCAACTGAGGCGCCAGGTGGAAATGGCATGGCAAGCCGTTCCACAGGACTACGATCGTCTCCATGGGAGAATAGCAGCCTGCATTGCTGCGAAAGGTGGATATACACTGTACTAGTGCCGACACTGTGCATGCTCTGTTGCCTGTGTCTATGTGCCTGTGGTTCTGTCAGTGTGATCATGTGATGTATCTGACCCCAGGAATGTGTCAATAAAGTTTCCCCTTCCTGGGACAATGAATTCACGGTGTTCTTATTTCAATTTCCAGGAGTGTATTTATATTAATGTATTTTATAGGAAACTTAGGTGTTCGTTAGAGTCTGATGTGATTTGTGTAGCTAATCGACAACTTTTCATAATCGTCAGGTCTATTTAAGAACGCCATAGGAATGAGCGGAACCGCTTTAAGTCCTTGGGCTTTCTCCAAAAACGCGACGGACAGGACAATACGGTTTGCCAAATATTTGGGATACACCGGGTCCACTTCAACGGAGCTCCTAGCCTTCATGAAAACTATCGACTGGACCAGACTAGTTGTGGACGCCAACAACGCTCTGTCGGAAGAGGTATGTATTGATGTCTTAACTGTTCTTTCCCACGCGACCAGCGACGTGTCCTTCATCACTACGCACGGCCGTTTACAGGAATTAAATCTAAAAATGGCTACACAGCAAAACGAGGACAGGTGTCTGTTTAAACGTTTCATAATAAGTATGGGAGACAGTCGGAGTAGAAGATGATATAAGGCGGAGTGTGATTTGTTGTAATTGTATGCCTTAACGAATCGTGCATTATGCCTTGATCCTGATTTGAGTTCTGGTGACGCACAACTTTGCCGTGTCACAGTGATCACTACTGAAGTAGCTGTAATACTAAAACATTACACTCTCTCTCACTGCAGTTTTTCTTAACGTATGATTGACTTCGAAGCGCTTTCTGGTCAACATCGCCTCAGTATACGTCTTGTCACAACAGTAATCTAATGAGCATTGTTCACTTTTCTTAAAATGTTTTAATCGTCATTGAAAAGTTTATTTACTTTTTCGGGCAAATGAATGCTTTATTGTTGAAAGAGGGCGTAATAGAAGATTCATTAAAGAATTTCAGTTTATAATAACTAAAATGCTGATTTCAGAAGATTTTCTAAAGTACAGTGTGTTTCCAATTAAAGGTTTGAGCATTAGTTTGCTAAAGCTAAGCTGCAGTGTCGTTTCATTGCAGAAACTCAGCCCACTAACCTCCAGTTTTAAACGGAAATGCTTTCGATTCAGAGAGCAAGAAGGAAAACTGCATTTAACCGTTGAGTGTTTACAAGATTACGAATAACATACTTCGGATCTTTTCCATGTTCACAGTTTCAACAATTAATTCAAACATCTGATCGCAGACCTAAAATTTGTTTTCTGGTCGTCATTACATTTCTCCTTTATGGGATGATGGCTCACGATAGGTGATAGTGTACTCAGATCGGTTTCCGCTAGTCTCCCGAACTACACTGACACTAGTTTACCACGCGTGCGGTGAAAGTTCTGTGCTGTGTTTGGTACTAGCACTGATATTAGGTACAGTCGATGACGGAGTGAACGTAGTTTCTTGTTTGATCACCGTATGGCATGACTGACTGGGAGACTTCAAGGGTTAGGTCTGTGGTACTTTTCCTCCACGAAGTGTGAGGGTTGTGTCTTAAGAGAATCTGTTGCATTTAGGTGACTGAAATGAGTGTTTATCTGTATAGTGTGGTGATACGTTTATGTGTATGACGGTAAGAGTAGAAACAGGGTCCAATACTGTGCCGGCGCCTAGCCTCCTCCTCTCCAATCGCAACAAGGGGGTCGCCAGGATTAACGTAGCCGTCTGACAAACGTATCACCATCAACAGTCTCACATGCCATCAGTTTATGACAGACGGCGGAGACGTTTGTAATTTCATCCAGGGCATCCAGTCTGGTGATCAAGAACTTTGCGGCACCACCTCTCCTCTTACCGGCCAAACACTTGCCGTCAAAGGTCCTTCCACAAGCAGGATTCGAAACGGCTTAATTCTCAGCCGAGTGCCACCGTACGGGCCTGAGTTAGTGACACTCGCTACCGAGGCGGGTAATAAAGTACATTATAAACGGTAATGTTTCACACTTTTTTGTAATCAACATGATAATCTATACAAGGTGTAAACGTTAATTTTTTACAACGTACCAACGTAGAGGAAGTCGAGACGAGGAATTTGACACAGGACTATAGTTGTCCATGAAGTCGGGAAACTACCACAAATTGGTGTAAGAAAACCACCTTAGTTGTTGAGCTGAATAACTTGAAAACTGCGACCTCTAGCGAAAACGTATCCTTGTAAAAACTACAGTAAATTACCTACAAAAAAGGTTAAATAAATTTTTTCTTCTGGAAGAAATAGTCTGAGGGCAGAGAGTGAGAGAATATCGAAAATCTCGCGCACGGTGCATGCACTGTAACCTAGCCGGTTTTTGAAGGCCACTTTGTGGTGGTTTCCCGAACTGATGAATTACAAGGATCCAGTGTCAAAGTTTTCATCTCGACTTCCTCTCTATCACTGCGCTATGTTGTAAAGAACTGTGGTTTACACCGCAGCGTGTTTCGTAAAAACAACGTGAAATTGTAGGACAGGCATTCTCGAACCCCGTATCTGATTCGCACCGCAGATACACTGGAGGCAAATGTAATTTACATTGCTTGCAGGATTAATTTACCCGAAAATCTGGCTGTAAGTACGCTAGTGAAGAAACCTTGACAGAGATGATTTAGTAACACTTCCTAAACACGTAACACTGGCAGACAGCAATGAAAGCCAAGACTGAAGTCCCTTGTAGTGTGGATGAAGAAAAACCACGGACAGAACATGAAAAGTCAGTGCCCATAACAGCTATGTTTACCTTGCTGCAGGTGCGTTCTTCTGTTGACATTTTCGTTCAACGCTAGCAAATATTATGGCATTACCGGGACCACGTCGAAGAGCACAATTAGTTCGATGGCCTAAGTTATAACGTGGCCATATTCTAGTCCTATGAGAAGCTGGATGGTATACCAGAAGAAATGCTCGATACCAGATTCTCCAGGTATCAGTGGCCCGCAAATTCACGCTTGGACCACTGCTTCAGCAGATCACAAGTTTGCCTCAGCATCAGCTGGGACTAAGCCAGCATCAGAAGTCAAATTATGAGCAAATCTGTATCCAAACTGACAGTCCTGAACATGAAGTACAGCCCAACTCCAATGGAGCAACGAAATCCACTACTAAATTTTGTTAATTAGCAAGAGTAGACTCTGGCTTTGCGTAGTTGACCAGCAGAGTCATAACACGACTAGCTTTTATCAGGCATCGACAGGCCAGAATATGCCTGATGTGGAGAGTCACAGTCTACGACGACAGTACTACTCTAATGCTTCCGGACACTGGCAGTACATCCAGAAGGTTCTATCAGCACTATTGCCCAAACTGTCTCCTAATGGCATAAACTGGAGACTGTGGGACGATATTTTATTGTCTAGCCGGCCGGAGTGCCCGAGCGATTTTAGGCGGTACAGTCCGGAACCGCGCGACCGCTACGGTCGCAGGTTCGAATCCAGCCTCGGGCATGGATGTGTGTGATGTCCTTAGGTTAGTTAGGTTTAAATAGTTCTAAGTTCTAGGGGACTGATTACCTCAGCAGTTAAGTTCCATAATGCTCAGAGCCATTTGAACCATATTCAGTCTACATTCTAGGCACTATCCCTCGAACCGCTGCGACAACAGACAGAAGTAACGTAGAACACTTTCTCCCTAGATAAGGTGGTACACTTCAAGTTTTATCTCTGTTCTCGACTGCAGGAACTGTTTCACGGATAAAGACAGTTACATAAGATTGAGAAACCGTTGTAGCAGACAATCTGTTCCAGCTGTATGACCGTATGA
The DNA here is from genome assembly GCF_023898315.1 of Schistocerca nitens. NCBI lineage: Eukaryota > Metazoa > Arthropoda > Insecta > Orthoptera > Acrididae > Schistocerca > Schistocerca nitens. The sequence goes on from NC_064615.1 coordinate 733,271,658, forward strand.
TTATGATCAAATACGAGTATATACCTTATATCCTGTGAAATATGTGAAAGAAGCAGCATTCATGCTTTAACATTGCTGCACGACGGCAAATATTCCTTACATACAAATCAATCCGTAGGCTCTACGCTCTTTCAGAGACATGGTTGATGTACGTTAGTGTAAGGAGACTTTTGTCCGCATAGCACACTTAACTTTTGACCATGCTGACTGGAATAAACTCTTTAAAATGTTGTCGGCAGCAGGCAAAAATATCAGAGAGCGAAAAGTTATTAAAAACTGCTTTAACAACCGCACTAGTGTTATAAGAATTGAATAAATTGAAGGTGAACCAGTAATTGAGAAGGGAGTAAGACAGGATTGTAGCCTATTATCGATGTTATTCCATCTGTAGACTGAACAAGCGTTAAAGGAAATGAAGGGGAAATTTCGCACCATCGTACACGAACTACTTTTCTTTCAGTGCAGTCTTAAAGGAAAACAACATCCTTGGTGTTTTCGGAGAGAAAGTCCTCGAGTATACCGGCAATTCTACTGGTAACAGTTATAATTATTCAGCACATTTAATCGTAGAGATAGAATGAAACGAACAAAAAAGTCCAGACTTTCACAAGAAAACCCTTCTGAGTGACCATGTTTTTGAATGCAATGGAGATTTCCACACACCCACTGATGTTTGTTGTCGTCACTAAACACTGCTTCCCTAGTAAAAGTAGCCTCATCCATAGATTCCCAGACATGTGAGTGACTTATTAAGTAACAGAACCCAATACGTTGTCCTCGACGGCGAGTATTCATGAGAGACCACAAGGAAACGTGATAGACCATTTTTATTTTCTGTATGCTTCATCTGAAGGGGAAAGTCAGCAGTAAATTACGAATGTTTGCTGATGACGATGTGTTGTACAGGAAGGTGCGGTCGGTGAGTGACTGTAGGAGTATATAAGATGGCTTACGTATAATTTATAGTTGTGGTGATTATAGCAGCTTGATCTAAATGTAGAAACTTGCAAATCTGGATAGTATACACATTCCTGTAACGTTCGAGTACACCGTTAGTACGGTGCTGCTTGACAGAGTCACATCGATTAATTATCTAGCATAATGTTTCCAAAGCAATATAGAATTAAATGAGCGTGTCAGGTTGGCAGTAGGTAAGGCGAACGCTCGACTTCGTTTTATTGGAACAATCCTCAGAAAGGGCAACCTATGAATGAAAGAGATGGCCTACAGAATGCTAGTGCGATCCATTCTTGAGTATTGCTCAAGTGTTCTGGATCCCCATCAGATCTGGTTAAAGCAAGAAACCGAAGCAATTCAGAGGAGAACTAGATTTCTTACAGGTAGCTTCGATCAACACACAAGTATGACGGAGGTGCTTCGGGAAGTGAAATGGGATTCCCTGGAGGGAAGGCGACGTTATTTTCGAGAAACACTATTGATTTAGAGCACCAACATTTGAAGCTGGATGTAGAATGATCCTAGGGCCGCCAACGTACATTTCGCGTAAGGACCACGAACGTAAGATAAGAGAAATTACTGCTCGTACTGAGGCATATTGACAATCGTTTTGTCTCGCTCTTCTTGGGAGGCGAACAAGAAGGGAAATGATTAGTAGTGATACAACATACCCTCCACTTTGCACTTACGGTGGCTTGCGAGCACGTATGTAGATTTAGATCCATAAACAGAGAGGAGTAGGAAAAATCTACATTGGTGGGATACTGTCCAACCTTAATGTCGATACACAAATCTTTCTTTCCTCTTTGCTAACCTTTTCTTCCAAAGCTTGAATCGTTTGCTCACGGTAAGGATGTGAACCGTTTTGCTTAACGACGTGCCAACGTAGCCGATGTGCAACCTCGAACTTGTGAGCTGCTGCAGATCGAAAGCATTGTTTCGAATCAATGGAGTACGTGATGCATTTCCCACCTAGATTTTTTGGGAAATTCGAGGTTCCCTGTCCTGGTTTGACGTTATCAGACAGTTTTTCTCCACTACGCCTACTATTCCTATGTGGTGCATCGCAACAGCCCTGCCGGAACGCCTTTTGGTATGTCGAACACTTGTTTTAGTGTATGGCAATGCATCGACACTAGAATCTCTGACAAAACGCGTACATTCACAACGTATAAGCATGTCACTATGTATTAATGCTTTTTATAGTTAGGCATAAGTTGTAATAAATATCTGCGGAAGCTCCTAGGGTAGAAACACCGGATTTGTCTCCCTGCCCTAGGACAGCACGAGTCTGTTCACCTGCGTGTGGGTGCCCAGCGCTGAACCGCAGCACGACGGGGCGTTCCTGACGGAGCAGCCAGCTACCCTGGTGGCTGAGGGTCGCTACAACCTGGTACCCTACATGGCGGGCGTTACAGATCTCGAGCTGCTATCACAGACCCATAGTGAGTCCACTAATTCTTCTCTATTGTAGCACAACTGCTTCTCTAATGTGGTTAGCTTCGATAGATCTTCCTTTCTCTTGTTTTGCAGAAAACATCTGTAGCTAAATGGTGAACATTGGTCTCCATATCTGATTCCTTTACGAAACTAAAATTTAGTGGTATTTTAAGCTCTTAAATTAACATAGATGGCGGCTCTGTTTATGTCTTTCAATAAAAGTTGTCACTTGAATATTTAATATCACTTTTTAGCGAAATATTTTTGTCAGTTTGCTTTTAAGGGGAGCCGGAACGATCCATCTCCTCCATGTTAATTTTAGCAAGTAGAAGGAACATTTCTTCTAAAACCAATAAACATATTGCTCTGAAATTTAGACTACATGTTCAGTGAATATTTCTCTACAATGTTATAATGCCATGTAAAAAGGAATTATTGTTTTTTTTTTAAACTGATGCTTTTTTTCTCTAAAATTTTGAACTTTTTCTTCTATTACTCAAACAATATTGTGTATAAATTTCATTGATATATTGTTAGCAGTTTTTGAGAAAATGTTCCTCAAAGATGAAAATTTTAAAGTTACAGGAAATGGCTTCGTAAGTGTTTTAATACACTCCTGCCCCATATGATGGATTATCAGCACCCTCTTCTTTCTCCAATGTTAGTTTCCTTTTCACTGGTCTTTTCTTCCCTTTTGCTGCATGTTGTAGGCTTTTGTCTCTTCTTTCTGGACCTCTTAGTCTTTCTTCATCAATTAGGCGCATTGTGGAAATGGTGTTGTGTCCTGATTGGAAACCTAAACGTTTCAGCACATTACATTTGATAATGTTTCCTTCATTGTATGTTGCCACTGCATCATACTCTCCAAAATGTAATGTTTTTATCTGTACTAACACTCTTTTGGGAATCCTAATCTAGATTAAATTATTTACACTTTCATTTGGATTTTGTGTTTTCCCATGTAAACACTTTTCCAATAAACTTGGCTGTGATAAATCTCTGAATATGGGCTTAATTACATCAATTACAGGATTTGGCAAACTGTTTTGATGGGCATATTCCTTTCCTGAATGGTACATACACCATGAGTCATCAACAGTGCATGTTGTGGGTAGTCATTTGTTGATGTAGTATGAAAAAATAATGCCGATACTGATCTCCTCATATGCTCAATGCTTCTCGTATTTTGTCTAATTGCACACCCATAATACCTCTGCAATCTATCAGTTGCTTCATCTGTCAATCTTCCTCTTCATCCAAGGGTCTTACCATCACTAAGCTTCTGAGATCCTAATGTCTGCTTTATTTTGCGCAAGCGAGCTCCCATACACTTATGCACATGCCCAATGCACTCCTGTTTTTTAATGTGTATTTTATTGAGTTTCTCTACAACATTATACCCCTTAGAATCACCATCTCCTAGATAGTGTACCGTACAATATACCACTCCTGTGATCTGGAAAAAAATGCTTTCACTCCCTCTACTTCTATCGCTCCACTCGTGCCGTGAAAATTTGCTTCACAACTTTCACTATGTTCGTCCTTGGTATTGCCCTTACATCTACAATGTTTTGAGAGAATAGCAACATCAATTACTTTGCAACTGTCTCCACTTCTAGCTGTCACAACTCCATGTAGAGATTTATGACCTCTACGTTGCCATGATCCATCTAAAGCAACAGTTAAGTCTCTACAATTCCCCATAACTGTCATAGCTTCTGCAACTGCTTTCTTCATTGTTGCTTGAGCAATATCTTCAGCATAAGATCCGACTAATTCATTATAAAATCATAACTTGGTTGGTGGTTTTGGCAAGTTCATAATTCCACATAACATTGTCCCTGCAGCACTGCCCTTGCCAATGCAACGCAAGCCATACGCCAGCCTAATATTTATATCATACATCTTCTTTCCACTATTGCGACTACGAGGAATACTGTTAGCACTAGAGAACGTAACTTCTGCAGCACATTTGTTACACTTCAATAACATTTTACATGCCAAACCAATGTGTGATGTTGTTTTCAATTCCAGTCTTCTTTCTTTGCAAATTTAGCATAATATGTTATGTTTCAAAATATTAGAGAGCAAGGAAATGTTAATTATTTCATTCACATCATTACTGTCACTTTCATAGTTTTCAAATATTTCTTTGCTGTCACAAAGTTTCTTGCTGGAAGAAGTTCTATCAAATTCATTTGGAGTAGTCGGTGAAGCAGTGTGAGCAGCATCTCCCTTCGAAACAACAAAACGTTTCTTCTTCCACGCATTGTGCCTTTTCTTAAACACTCGATTGCTGAAACGGGGCATATTGATATCCACAAACAAAATACGTAAAACAGGTGCGAGCAAAGTTCGTCGAATACGCAAAATTGAACAGCTTAACAACACAAAGCAAACTCCATGAGTCATCAAACACGGAATAGCGTTTATATTTAATCATATTAACACTCACTTGTCACAAAGATAAAGCCATACAACGTTGGAAAACAGAACACTGTCTAATTCCGCAAAGATACCCTGCTTTCAGCCAGCGAGCGGCGCCGTCGGAGGTGACACACCAAGTCGCCACAACCGTTTACGCGGCGTGTCAACTTTGCAGCGATAAAAAACACACTTAGAATTCACTTAGAAGAGTTAAACTTGATTTGTTTTATTCAGAAAACTCCAAATAATTTTATAATGAAAAAACCTTAATTTTGTCATTTTCATCGTTCTTTTCTAGAAAAGGTATTTAAGACAATTTTCATACTGCGTAGCATAGAGGTAACAATTTTTAATTATTTTTTTTAATTCCAGAAACGTTCGTAATTTAGAATGCTCATAGTTTTTGCCAGATTGTTGTTTCGAAATCGATGGACCTTTAACCCTAACGGTCCCTCCTTAAGGCATTCTGGTGAACTCTAGGATTCTCGCTCACCGCTTCTGTATACTCACAATCCTGAGGACGTCAAAATATTACTGATCTCTCCAGTACCTATTACTCTCTTAGCTTTTGATTGATGCGCTATTCCATCTTGAATTAGTTACAAAATAATTTTTGAACATTTTAAATTTTCACTAAGAGTGGAGTGGTGGAACGGTGTGGAGGGAACTGCGCTAGAAGCTACATTTGTAAGAAAATAATGAATACTGCCTAATTACGTCCCTTCCGTGCCAAGGTAATCATATTGACCCACACGAAAAAATAACTCAATATGGTAGGAGTTATCGAAGTGTTTATTGACTCATCATCCTTCAACGATGGCTCCATTGCTGTATGCTTACCCATTCTCTAGAAAAAAGCTCAGATTTAGGTACTGTGGCGAACTTTTTTGCGACAGAGATTGAAGTGCTTTGTTTACTTGGTCACTTTTGTTTTTGTAAATGCAAACTTAACTGATTTAGATTTTATTTTTGTTTTTCGACAGGTGGTGGGATACTTTCTACAGAGGAACAAATAAATAACTTGAACCAAAACTTCGACGAAATTGTCGCTTGTGACATACGACTTCCAACGAGACAGGAGCAGCTGAATGGGGCTCATTCCGTCAAGCAGTTTTACTACAACGGAAGTGACATTACTGTGCAGGACAGTTACACTACGACACTGGTAAGCAGAGGACAGGGCAAGACATCTAAACAATATACTTTAGACATCTATCGGAATCCAATAGCAACACTTACATCAGTTCTTGCTGTGTCTAGACAAGACAGTCTAGACACAAGGGAGGTAGCCGAAAGGGCACGCGTCAACTCAAGCCGTCTTGCGTTAAGTCTGGAACAGGATACGTTATGAATGCTATAAAGAAAAGAACGGAGCTTCTCGTATACTTAACTTTTATTCACTTCTGCGGTACATCGCTCTTGATAATACAAGTGAGACTCTCTCCAGATATGGTTAATGCGCCTTGCTAGGTCGTAGCCATGGACTTAGCTGAAGGCTATTCTAACTGTCTCTCGGCAAATGAGAGAAAGGCTTCGTACGTGTAGTCGCTAGCAATGTCGTCTGTACAACTGGGGCGAGTGCTAGTACGTCTCTCGAGACCTGCCGTGTGGTGGCGCTCGGTCTGCGATCCTGACAGTGGCGACACGCGGGTCCGACATGTACTAATGGACCGGGGCCGATTTAAGCTACCACCTAGCAAGTGTGGTGTCTGGCGGTGACACCACAGTTCTTAACTTAGAAAAATACGAAGGACGAATAAGAAGAAACTAAGAAATATGGTTACCCCATGTGTCTAGGTCAAGCATAAACAACAAATAAGAGCATATTTCTTGAATAATATGTCTAAAGGGCTACACATTAGCTAAAACATAAAAGCAAGACAAAATTAAACAACTTGCTGCAAATTCTCTATCACAATAATAAAACACTTGATATCAGAGGTGATTGTAGTTAGTACTGGCACGTCATGCTGTCAGAGAGATTCTGAACCACCTCAATCACTAATCGACGCAAACCTTGGAAATAAGCTAGGCCCAGGTCTGTAAGAACTCTTAGTTCACGTTTATTGGCTACAGATGGTCGCTGGCGTGTCTCATCTCTGTTGTTATGAATGTTAACAGAACTCTTCCACTCAACAATTAAGACGTAAAGTTCTGCCCGTCTATCTTAACAAAAGGGCACGGCTACAAGCAACAAGTCCATTTATTATTATTATTTGCCTGTGGAGGGTAGGATTTACGATAGGATTGTACGACGAGCATCATTCTGCAAAATGGACTGCCATTTATCTTTGAAGAGAATATTCCTCAATTCCCTCTCAGTCACATCTGGATGCTGTTGATTTCCATAAACAGTTCTGATACAACAATGACGAGAGCGGAATAAACACTGCCTAATGTCATGTATACAGACCAAACCTCTGTGCCTCCCGTATAATTAAGTTTAGAAACTGCATCTTACTAGACAGTTATAATTTCTACAGGTAACTATTTTGAAGAATTCCTCACGGGGACGTCATACCGAACCAATTTAGGACTGTGAGCCCAACTTATTCTGGTCAAGAGTAAACGTTTTGTGTCTGTGAGAAAAATCACTGAAGCAGTGAATTGTCACACTGTTGTTCGTTTGAAGATAATTAGACGCTTGTATCACCTAATTTAAGGCATCTAAGTGTTTTCTGAACAGGGTTCCAATAGAGTTTTTGCGTCTTTGTGCAGTAAACTTCAGCAAGTGACTACCTCCTGGTAACAACAAAAGTGCAGGCGCATTATCTCTGAAAAACATCTCTGTTAGAAGTACCTAGCGCTTAATACCTGCGCAGTTAGCACAAGTTCAGTTTGTGAAGAAATTTTGATGACTGTTTGTAGTAATTCTTCATCTTCTGCATTTCCAATTTTTCCAAATTATTCTTAAACATTGGACACTAATGTATAAGGTTTACTGTGCAAAGCTTTGTAGCTTCTTTTTATGCATTTTTACTACATAAATAGTAAATGTTAAAGGAACACCATAACGTTTGTTAATGATTTGGGGAACTTCAGTCAAATTATCTGAAATTAATATTGTTTTTCATAATTCTGTTACACAAGAAAATGACAACAGTCTTACGATGGACACATTGCGGTACCTAAATCCCTAGATCTTTTGATAGTTATTGATTTGTACTTTAACATAGTAAATTATTTAAGGCACCAGATACGCCGGCGCTCTGAATTCACCATCTAAATTACTGAACAGAAGCTGAATAACGACCCATGTTCAACCGTTTCCCCATTATCGAGGTTCACTGCTCCACTGTGAAGAATCATTGGTTTCATACAAGCATTTCCCTAGTTTTTAACACGTATTTATTAGATCGCTTTATCTCTGTCTCTTTCCGTTTAGTACAGTCTGATGAGCTACAGACTTGAAATTTCAAACATAGCTCAGGTCTGGGTGACAGTGCATTATTAATTGACTTCCTTGTCCATCTGATCCACCTAGCCTCCACAGGGGTGGAGGTGACAAGTGTTGGTAACGCCTGACACCTTAGCTGGTCTGCAGGACTGGCGTGTTGTGTGGGTAGGGTAGTAATGGAATACATTCCAGCTGGTATGCGCGGAACTCCACCTCAGCCGCCGTAGACTTGCCTCCAGTTGCGTATTTACTGCGCTCTCCTATCGTTTTTTTTTTTTATGTACCGTTGGTTTGGTCTCAGACTTTGCTACGCCTTAGGTTTTAACTCTTAGATTACTTTTTTCGACTGTGTGCTGTTTCCAATGTCCATTTTCCTCTTGTTTTTATACGCCTGTTCACACTAGGCTAACTGCTATCGGGGCTCCCTGGGCAGGTGGCCAGTATCTGCTGGTTCTTTGAGTTATTCAAATGGCTCTTAGCACTATGGGACTCAACTGCTGAGGTCATTAGTCCCCTAGAACTTAGAACTAGTTAAACCTAACTAACCTAAGGACATCACAAACATCCATGCCCGAGGCAGGATTCGAACCTGCGACCGTAGCGGTCTTGCGGTTCCAGACTGCAGCGCCTTTAACCGCACGGCCACTTCGGCCGGCTTTGAGTTATTCCTTGTTCTTCTGAGACTCCATTCACAATAGTTTGAAACAATAAAAAAATTCTCACCTAAAATCTAAGGAGAAAAAATAATTATTTAAATAAAAATAAATTTTTAATATAACACGTTTTTAAATTGAACTAAAAATTAGAAAATAACTTCTGCTAGCCCCATACAGATTCCAGATCCCAAACATATACCTCCGAAAATTAGTTAACGTTAATTTTTAATTGCTGACAAAATACTTTTTAAAATTCAAACCGAAAAATGTGGGCCTAATGCAGTAGATAAATGATTGGGGATGCTCTATTCATGCAACAGTCATTATATACTAGCTTATCGCGTGATGCTTTGTTTGCATAGACTATATGACCTGCACAGATATTTTTTGTTTTTGTTTAATCAATTTTTTTGTCGTTCACAAATTACAACATATTATAAGCTTTTCACCCTGATTAAAGTCATAAAATGTGACCTTTCTGAACTTACTTCTGATTAAGAAGGTATTCTGAAAGCTGGTGTATGTTATAGCTAATCATGCCTTTTGTCTTCTTGTGGTGATAAACCAGAGAAACTTTCATCTCCTAGCACGTGTTTCTCTATATCGAACAGAGAAGTGAAATACAAATTTTCATAGATTTATCTCTGAATATTTTATATATAATGAAACACTTTCTTAAAAAACTTCGTCCATCATTTCACCCCTTATTGGTTGAATTGCTAAAAACAGTTGACCACGTGTTCTTATTGTTTGTAAATCAGAAGTGTAATAACAACTTTAATAAAGATAGTTTCAGAAATGCTTTAGTAGTTCTGTAATAATAATTTATTTTCAATAAAATTTATCCCACTATTTTACCCTCTTAGTGGTCAAATATCTCAACATGTTGAATAACGTATTATTTTATTTCTGATTAAGAAACCAAATACCAATTTTCGTAGGCAGCTTCAAATCCATTTCTAATAGCCTTCCATCGCCTGTCTCACAACTTCCTTAGGAGTAGAATTTCGAACAATCTCTTCTTAAACGATGCTTACAGTGTGAGTTCCACATCCTCCCCAAAGTTTAGGTTTCTATCCTGATATGGACTGGGCCTTGGAGAGTAAGCGATTCAGTCTGGCCCTATTTCATCCTCTTAGAGGGTGAAGTCCCAAAAACAGTGAAACATGTATTTTTTCATTTCTAGCCAGGAAGCGAGACATCAGTTCTCAAATATATAGATTTAAAAATGCTTTATAAATGAAAGAATTTCATAAAACATCTCACTCCCTACTTCAGCCACTAAAGAGTTAAATTTCTAAAAGCAGCTAAATGCATACTTTTCAATTTCTGAAAAATGTCAAATACAAATTTTCGTAGATTCATTTTCTAAAATGCATAATGAAATATTTCCATAAAACTTTCATGCCCTATTTCACCCCATAGGGTGAATCGATATTTAGGTTTTCATAGATTCAGCTTTAAAAATGCTTTGTTAATGAATTTTTTTCATAAAAGATTTCATCCCCTATTTCACTCAATTATGGGCTCAGTTTCCAAGAACACTGACCACATATTCATGTACTTGTAGGGTAGAGGTCATATAACAATTTTCGTAGTTGTAATATTAAAAACACTTTATTATTTCTTTAATAATGATATTTTCTAAACCGACTCTCAGCAACCGTTTCACAACCATAGGGCTTAAATGTCGAAAAACGATAAGACATGTAATTCTTTACTTCTGACCGAGAAACAAATACCAGTTTTCGTAGGTGTAGCTTCAAAATTGCCTTAATTGTGACATATTCCCAAAAAAACATTCACTCTCCTGTTTCTCGCTCTTAGGGAGGAAATTTCGAAAACGGTGACTACAGTATAAGATGAGCACCCTCTACAAAATGGTTCAAATGGATCTGAGCACTATGGGACTTAACTTCTGGGGTCATCAGTCCCCTAGAACTTAGAACTACTTAAACCTAATTAACCTAAGGACTAAGGACATCACACACATCCATGCCCGAGGCAGGATTCGAACCTGCGCCCGCAGCGGTCCCGTGGTTCCAGACTGTAGCACCTAGAACCGCTCGGCCACTCCAGCCAGCGCACCCTCTACAAATTTAGAGTTTCTATCCTTAGCGGTTTGGGCTGCACGACGATGCCTTTTATACAGTATGTACAATAACACTGTAAATCCCACGTATATCTTAGAACAATTTTATAGCTATTAAAGATCCACAACCGCAAATATTAAGAACTATCTCTGTGGGATCAGGAATCTGTGTAGGGCTAGGGGAAATTATTTTATATCGTTTTGTACATATTAAAAAACGTGTTGCTACAGAAGAAACGTGTTGCTACAGAAGAATGCTGAAGATAAGGTGGGTAGATCACGTAACTAATGAGGAGGTATTGAATAGGATTGGGGAGAAGAGAAGTTTGTGGCACAACTTGACTAGAAGAAGGGATCGGTTGGTAGGACATGTTTTGAGGCATCAAGGGATCACAAATTTAGCATTTGAGGGCAGCGTGGAGGGTAAAAATCGTAGAGGGAGACCAAGAGATCAATACACTAAGCAGATTCAGAGGGATGTAGGTTGCAGTAGGTACTTGGAGATGAAGAAGCTTGCAAAGGATAGAGTAGCATGGAGAGCTGCATCAAACCAGTCTCAGGACTGAAGACCACAACAACAACAACAAAAAACGTGTTACGTTAAAATTTTATTTTTATTTGCATAATTTTTAATTGACCTATAAAATTTAGCTCCAATAAGGTAGTCAGCTTTTTCGTGGAGTTGTGCTGTTCGTAATTTGAGTGGTGTTGCAGTTACTACATGGCAAGATATACCATAAATTTCCAGCCAATATCCGTGTTAGATTCTCAGCTGAAGATCGAACATGCTGTTAGTTTTGCTGTGTGGCCTTTGGGTCATCAATCGTTACACTGATAGACTATAACCCTGGAATTATATATGGATATGTCATATACAGGGTGTCCCAAAATAATGTATACACTCGTTGAAACTGAACATCTTTTTAATGAAAGGGGTTATCAATGCCATTTTAGTGGTGTTAGGTGCCTCATGGTCTGACTTAAGGTGCTAAGTGTTCAAACTGGTGTCCGTCCATCGCAATACACCGTCGACAGTGACTTAGACTGAGCGACGTGCCAACTTTATTGTTTCCAACGGAGTAGCATCACAGGCTTGCTCAATTTGCTCTCTAAGATCATCCAGTGTGTGTGGTCTCGCAGTGTAAACTGTGTTCTCGAGAGTAACCCACAGAAAGAAGTCTAGAGGACTTAAAAAATGGCTCTGAGCACTATGGGACTTAACATCTATGGTCATCAGTCCCCTGGAATTTAGAACTACTTAAACCTAACTAACCTAAGGACATCACAAAACACACAGTCATTACGAGGCAGAGAAAATCCCTGACCCCGCCGGGAATCGAGCCCGGGAACCCAGGCGTGGGAGAGGACTTAAATAAGGAGATCGAGCGGGATACTCCACAGTTCCTCTTCGTCCTATCCATCTGGCAGCGAATGGACGATTTCTCAAATGCCATCATATCCACGTGAAAGTGAGGTGGCGCCCCATCCTGTTGAAAGAAAATAATCTTCATTTCCAAACACAACATTAAGACCAAGAGTGATCATTTCCAACATTGCCAAGTACGGGTCGCCCGTGACAGAGTTGTCAAAGAAATACGGCCCAAGTAACGCCCCAGAAGACAGAGAACACCAGACTGTTACTCCTGACAGATTAACATGCCTTTGCTCTGTTACGTATGGATTCTCCCTGGCCCAGTAAACGAAATTATGGCGTTTAGTTGTTCCATTAAGTAGCTTCATCTGACCAAAGAATTCGAACTTGGAAACGTTGCACTTCTTCACATCTGTTAATGAACCACTCACAATATTCGTTTCACCCATCAGGATCATCCTCGTTAAGAGCATGGAGAAGCCTTCGAATGTAAGGATTAAAGTTCTGAGACCGAAAAATTCTATGAACACTGCTTCTGCAGATCCTAATCTCACGAGAGCATTGTCTCACAGATTTCTTCGGCGATCGTGTGTATTCCTGGATTACTGCATCAACACTGTCATTGTCTGCTGAATGTCACTTCCGTCCGATATGTCCATTCGTCATATCGTGGACCGTTCCTTCGACTTCAAACTTGTCTCTGATTCTTGTAATTGTTACTCTTGTCGGCCGAGCGGGATTAGCCAAGCGGTCTATGGCGCTGCAGTCATGGACTGTGTGGCTAGTCCCGGCGGAGGTTCGATTCCTCCCTCGGGCATGGCTGTGTGTGTTTGTCCTTAGGATAGTTTAGGTTAAGTAGTGTGTAAGCTTAGGGACTGATGACCTTAGCAGTTAAGTCCCATAAGATTTCACACACATTTGACATTTTTACTCTTGTCGGTGGTGATGTTCCAAATTCTACTCTCCAACATCGGGATACCGCATTCATATTCTCTGTTTTCCAGTAACACTTTAGCACAAATTTCCGTTGTTAAAATGATAACGCCATGTTTGCTGACAATCCTGAAACAAAAGAAAGCATTGTTACGTTTTTCACCGCCTTCTAAATTATTACTCATATAAATTGTATTTCTGTCTCCTTTAATTAAAGAGATATTCTGTTTCAAAGAGTGTATACATTATTTTGGGACACACTGCATATATGGATATGTCATACATAAGAGAGATAGGTCAATAATACCAGACTACTACCCAGAATTGAATTCCTCATCTGAAAATCAAGATTTCGGTTTTCCGTGGTGTTCCTAAAATCGACTATACATTAACGAAAAAATCACAGCACCAAAAAAAAAAGTAGAGTAATGAAATTTGGGGAATATATTTGTCTAGGTAAGATATGTAAGTGAGTCGCATAGGAAGATCGCAGGTTAGTGTAAGCGAGAGATAAGCCATTGCGAATGTGAAATGTTGGTACCTTAACAATCGGTATAACCGCCACAGTGTTGAATGCAAGCGTACAAAACTGGGTGCATTGTGTTGAACAGGTGCCGGATGTTAGTTTGTGGGATGGAGTTCCATGCCTGTAGCACTTTGCTGGTCAATACGGGAATTGTTAATGTTCGTTGTGGATGACGCTGGAATTAGCGTTCTATGATGTCCGATATGTGCTCGACTGGAGACAGGTTGGGTGATCGAGCAGGCCAAGGCAACATGTCGACACTCTGTAGAGTACGTTGGGTTACAACAGCGGCACGTGGGCGAGCGTTATCCTGTTGGAAAAGACGTCTAGAAATGCTATTCATGAAACGGAATAAAACATGTCGAATCACCAGATTGATGTACAAATCTGCAGTCATGATGCGTGGGATAACCAGGAGAGTGCTCCCGCTGTCATATGAAGTCGCATCCCAGACCATATCTCCATGTGCATGTCGAGTGTGTCTAGCCCGCAGTGTCAACAGCTCCTGGATAGGCTCTCCCACTAGGCGAATCACTCCTCTTGGGTTACACTCCTCGTGCACATTGGATTCCTTCGGTTCTGGAGATACGATTTTCACCTGTTTCACATTCGAGGTGCCCACAAAACGAGTAGCCCCTTCCTCCACCCCCTCCACCCCCCTCTGGTGCTGTCTTTATTAACTAATGACTTTGTTTCTGTTTTGAGTCTTCTGACTAGTTTGATGCTGTCCACAATGACTTTTTCTGTTGCACGAACCTCCTCACGTCAGAGTGGCTCGTGTACCCAACGTCCTCACGTATTTGTTAGATATATTCCAGTCTCTGTCGTCCTCTAATGTTTTTACCCTATACGGCCCACTGTTGTACCATTGAAATTATTTCCAAGAAGTCTCAAGACATGTCCTATCATTCTGCCCCTTCTTCTTGTCACTGGTGCACACATGTCTTCCATCGCAAATTTCTTCTCTGTCTGTTTTTCTGCATCATGCTACAGTACCACATTGCAAACGTCTCAGTTGTCTTCTTCCCCGGCGGCTTATAGTAGGATATTCTGAGGCAACACGTCATTTTTTGCTCATTAGCGTGCAATAAGAGGTATGTTGTGTCCAGTCTAGAATCGTTTGTAGACAGCTCTTTAAACAGTTGCAAATATCGATAGCGTCCTTGCTGTACATATTATACATTCCCCTATGACGTGTCTTGTTAACAATCAACCAGGTTTGAAAACAACATTAACATCCATTAATATTATACTAGAAGGAGAAATGATTTTAGAAGTATGGCATGTGTGTGTACAAAAGACAGACATTTAAAACTTAAGAAATCATGTAAATGATCAGCACATTGACATATTTTCTATCATAGCCGGAGGTTATAATAATTATCCACAGAAAATGAAAATACCTAACTAACCAACCTACGAAACAACTCCAGATCTGCTCTAAATTCACAGTCCACAACGCGTGATTGCCAACAACCATATGCATATTCTGATGGGAATAAGAGAAGGCGTGACCATGTTAGTTGTGTTAGGTGTCTCGCAGACAAGGGTCAGATCACTTATCAAAATCCGGGAATGACTAAAGCCACTAGCAAGACATACTTGTGAAAGTTTAGGATCAACCTAGCTCTTGTGAGGGCAAAAACAATTTAAGAAATTAGAAGCACTAAGCACGGTCGAACACTGCTGTTTATCTGCAGTCAGGTGCACAGTACAAGTTAAACCGAATCCTATGTGTTAAAGTGCTGCTGCAGCTCCTCTCATGATTACAAATAGACGCAAATGCTCCGAAATTGTCTCACAGGCGATTTGGCTGACACTTTGTTTTATTCGACGCATCTATACACGGTGTTACAAAAAGGTACGGCCAAACTTTCAGGAAACATTCCTCACACACAAAGAAAGAAAATATGTTATGTGGACATGTGTCTGGAAACGCTTACTTTCCATGTTAGAGCTCATTTTATTACTTCTCTTCAAATCACATTAATCATGGAATGGAAACACACAGCAACAGAACGTACCAGCGTGACTTCAAACACTTTGTTACAGGAAATGTTCAAAATGTCCTCCGTTAGCGAGGATACATGCATCCACCCTCCGCCGCATGGAATCCCTGATGCGCTGATGCAGCCCTGGAGAAGGCGTATTGTATCACAGCCTTCCACAATACGACCACGAAGAGTCCCTACATTTGGTACCGGGTTTGCGTAGACAAGAGCTTTCAAATGCCCCCATAAATGAAACTGAAGAGGGTTTAGGTCAGGAGAGCATGGAGGCCATGGAATTGGGCCGCCTCTACCAATCCATCGGTCACCGAATCTGTTGTTGAGAAGCGTACGAACACTTCGACTGAAATGTGCAGGAGCTCCATCGTGCATGAACCACATGTTGTGTCATACTTGTAAAGGCACATGTTCTAGCAGCACAGGTAGAGTATCCCGTATGAAATCATGATAACGTGCTCCATTGAGCGTAGGTGGAACAACATGGGGCCCAATCAAGACATCACCAACAATGCCTGCCCAAACGTTCACAGAAAATCTGTGTTGATGACGTGATTGCACAATTGCGTGCGGGTTCTCGTCAGCCCACACATGTTGATTGTGAAAATTTACAATTTGATCACGTTGGAATGAAGCCTCATCCGTAAAGAGAACATTTGCACTGAAATGAGGATTGACACATTGTTGGATGAACCATTCGCAGAAGTGTACCCGTGGAGGCCAATCAGCAGCTGATAGTGCCTGCACACGCTGTACATAGTACGGAAACAACTGGTTCTCCCGTAGCACTCTCCATACAGTGAAGTGGTAAACGTTACCTTGTACAGCAGCAACTTCTCTGACACTGACATTAGGGTTATCGTCAACTGCACGAAGAATTGCCTCGTCCATTGCAGGTGTCCTCGTCGTTCTAGGACTTCCCCAGTCGCGAGTCATAGGCTGGAATGTTCCGTGCTCCCTAAGACGCCGATCAATTGCTTCGAACGTCTTCCTGTCGGGACACCTTCGTTCTGGAAATCTGTCTCGATACAAACGTACCGCGCCACGGCTATTGCCCTGTGCTAATCCATACATCAAATGGGCATCTGCCAACTCCGCATTTGTAAACATTGCACTGACTGCAAAACCACGTTCATGATGAACACTAACCTGTTGATGCTACGTACTGATGTGCTTGATGCTAGTACTGTAGAGCAATGAGTCGCATGTCAACACAAGCACCGAAGTCAACATTACCTTCCTTCAATTGGGCCAACTGGCGGTGAATCGAGGGAGTACAGTACATACTGAAGAAACTAAAATGAGCTCTTACATGGAAATCAAGCGTTTCTGGACACAAGTCCACATAACATCTTCTTTATTTGTGTGTGAGGAATGTTTCCTGAAAGTTTGGGCGTACCTTTTTGTAACACCCTGTACATACTCGCGCTCAACATCATTGTCGCAAGCGGTTTATGACGTCCCGAGTAATTGCTATTTTTGTGATTTTTTTAATACTTTATGGTTAGCAATTTATATAAGACTTTTCATTTCTTTACTGAAGTAACGTTACCTTGATTCTACAGATGACTTCTCACCTGTACTTCACGGAAGGTGTCGACACTGTCATTAGAAGCATGTCCCGCTTCTCCTCACAGCCGGTGTTCCAGTACGAGTTTACATTCGTCGGCCCTCTCAACGCATATCCAAGTGGTCCAGGTATGAGCATTAGTGAAAATGACTTCCTTCTTTTAGGTTAAGTGCTCCTCAGGCAAAATGACTTGGAAAAAGTTGAAGTGTTAGTAGAGATCACTTAATGAATGAAATTAATATAAGCTTCAGTTCTTGTCAAAAGAAACAGAGAATAAGAGAAAATACTACATGTAACGACACCAAGTCTTATTCCGAATGAAAGCCCATTGTTCCTCTATTTTTATAAACCTTTCGTTTGTATCGACTAAGGTTTTGGTCTGTAGTATCATCTTCCGCCAATAAACTGTTACAGTGTGGTTGTTCGTGAAAAGTGCTGTTGGACGTACCAACGAATCTACAGATACAGAAAATATTTTTATATTATACATAAAAATATGAATATCAACCCGTGTAATATTGAAGACATTTTAGTTATTGAAAGTTACATCAACATTCGCACAACAGCATTTGGGAACGAAATGTGCGACAGGCCTCCCGAAATTAAGCTACACACTTTCGTCCTACACTAACACCGTTGCGCAACAATAGTGCGACGTTGTCAGAAGAGCGCACATCTTCTGGGTTTCCTCCACAACTATGCTATGGTACAGATAGTAAGCGCAATCACAAGGGGTGGGGTGGGGGGTGGGGGTAGTGGAAGACGCCGCAGATGTAAATATGGAGACGTACTCCATCGTTGAAGTTCACATAACTGTACGATTCTTTTGGACAAAAATCTAAATTCCACGCAGATTCACAGTGAAATCCTGGTGATATACAAATCGAAGTCAATATAACACTCCGCCATAGATAAATAGTGCCAACAATATGACCAAGACCATGCAGACGTGGGTGAAAACGACAGGGAAGCATGGCAGTCGGCATCTACTGCAGACGACAACGTCCAGGCAATTGAGGAATTGATACGCAGCAAGAGGATGATGCCCACACAGCTGTTCTCGAATATCGCGGAGTTCAAGTAGTGGATTTTAATCTTCGACGAACTGAATGATTGGTAGAGCGTTCGGACCGATGGAAAGTCGTGGAGATTATGGTAAAATATAGCGTCGTGTATCTGCGTCTTTTCAAATGTAGTGCAGCATTCAAATATATGTTACGATGTCATTCAAATTTTGTACTGGAGAAAAAGAGGACGTATACAAATAGGGAAGCATATACTATCAATCAATATACGTCGGACGGCCCATGCTGTGCTGACCAACTTGACAGTCTCTGCTTCCGTATTGATAATTTCAAAATATTCGTCGTAAGAAAATCCTGAATAATTGCCCAAACCAAGTGCTTATTGATTTAGTACTGCTTCCAAGTTATATACTTGACAGTAACACCAACTATCTCGGATATAGGCAGATAGGTTAAAACTTGAGAGAGATTGAAACTTGATAACTTGTAAATTCTTATTTTCTGCTCTAAATAGAACCCCAATATTTATGCTAAGTATTGGCACCCGTATCTATGAAAATAGTATACAGAAATAAACTTGAACAACACACTCTAATTATGACCGAGGACAACATAGCTGGTGAACAGTCCAGAGAATGTCAGAATCCACTGTAGAAAGAATACAAACAAACAACATTTAAGTAGATTCACATGCGAGCATCTTTGCGAAAACGATCAGAATGTTACAAAAAAATAAGAAAGTTAACAAATGTATAATCTGTGACTTCCTCATCACGACCTGCAGTTGACTTAGACAAAGGATAAGAGGAATAGCACAATTTGAAGACTATAATCCAATGAGTCACATGAGTCATCAGTGAGGGAGTAGGCAACGAGAAAAATTAACACAGAAATTAAAAATTCGGCATGACAGTGAGTGTACTGATGATAAGAGGGTGTTCTAAATAGCAATTAATTTCCTCTAAACATATATTACATTAGGGAAGATCTGTTCCCGGTATTGATTATAATGTATGTGACCGATAGGAAGTAGATTATAAAATAATAAATACTTGAAATTCGAGAAAATAAGACAAAACTCGTGTCAGTAACTTTAAAGGAGTGGAATAAAGAAAATATGCGTCACAACGAAGTATTAGAACAAGTATGAAGTTTAATGTACATCGGAATCGGAGTAGATTTTAACAGAAATCATAAAACTTGAGAATGGAAGCTGAGAGAGCGAGAGAGATTAATTATGACCTGTAAGTCAGCGGCTGCCATCACGCTCACATGAGTGACTTATTGCTGGATCGTTAACAACAAGTAGAGAAGTAGCGTGTTGGCATGAGAAACGAGATCATTTGTTGAAAGCTGTATAAAACCAAACAGGATTTTAAGTGAATAAAAAGATAGAAACAACGTTAGGAACTGAAGAGTTTCATGGACCACGACCTTACATCCCGGAAGGTTTACCAGAAGATATGTCATCCGGTCGTGGAAGCCTTCATACTAAAATACAGGATGTTTGTTTTAATTCGAGACAACGAAATACCTCGAAAACGATGTATCGTATGAATAAAATTGCATGAAAAAAATGTGGAAAGTTAATGTTAGTAAAGAAGACATCTGCATGTGCTACAACTGGCCATCTCATAAACATTCCTCCTACATGGGCGGGGTCAGGTTTGTATTTTCAAATTGGAATCCCCCATTTTCCTTGTATATTCGGATTTTACAGCAAAGTACGCACTGTTTATTCACACCTTTGTTTTCCATTCGTGAAGATGGCGCAGTAATCGACAAAAGTAAAGTGTTCCTGTTTCTTGCCATTAACAACCGTCGCATTTAATTCTACATTTCATTTACGATGTAAATGTAAACCATTGTGTTTTAACGGTTGATATGATGTTCAAACGTTACCTGAGTACTGTGCAAATAGACACTGACTTAACTGCATGGCGACGCAGTTTTGTGTACCCTACGGGATTCATTGTAGTAAGTCCACACACAATCTGAATGTTTGATTTCGTTGCCCGCCCTCGAACACCGCCATTAGGGTGAATGTTTTCGGTGAGTGTTTCCACCCAACCGTCGTAACTCACGCGCTGGCCGGTGCAGGAGAAATGGAAACCACTATGATTGTAGTTAAGGTAAAATGTCCATACTGTGATAGGGAAAGCCGTACATGCCCTGGATTACTCGGCGAAGTCAATGGTGTGAAACAAGGATTCACCGAAATCGAGCACCTCACATCAGTGGTGCGAGACAAGAGAACTCGCAGGGATCGAGAAGCCTGACGAGAACAGAAAAGTATTACATTCCCGTCGTTGTTCCTGGATCACGCTAAGCATAGTTTCCTACCAGACACTGAAACGGCTAACCATATTGTACGTTACAGTCACATTCACACCACTAAAGTAAATTTCAAACTTAAATATCAACAGTCAGAACAGAAAGGTTTACATTTACAACGTTAACGAAATGTAGAATTAGATGTGTCGGTTTTTAATTGGAAAAACAGGCACAGTTGATATAATTTATCGATTACAGTTCCATCTACCATGAATAGAAAATAATGGTTGAAAATACAAAGTTGACTCCCCTCATGCAGGAGTGGTTAGCAGATGGCCAGTTAGAGCACAGACGATGTCCCCATTGCCTTTATTACCCCTTCACTGAAACATTCTTTTCGTACCATACGCCATTTTCGAAATATTTAGATAAGTTAAAGCAAAAACCCTCTACAAAGCCTCAAACAAACAATCATTGGTGTGGAATGAGCGTGTGGAAGGGATGGATGGAGACAGGCTATCCTCAGAAAGCAACAGATTAATAATGCACAGGCAGAAGAAAAATGACAAAGCCACACAACCGTAACGATCTATAATGAAGTGAACGAGAAGGAATATTAAAACGGAAAATTAGTACTATAAAGAAGGAAGGCTTCAAATCTCATTAAAATGTTAGACAGAGTTTCTATTTATGTAGTGCGCATGAGTGGGCTAGATGTGGAGGAATTTAGAGGTAAAATGTAAATAAACAGAACCACTTAATAAATAATGATACTGTATGTTTTTCATCTACAGGGGCAGCTCACGCTGACGACGCGAGTTACTTATTCTTTTCATCAGACCTCGACCCTACATCAGACGGCGCTATCATTAGAGATCAAATGACAGCAATGTGGGCCAACTTCGCTAAATACGAGTAAGTAATATTTTTGTAACATAGCTATATTTGTTTTTGAAAAAGCTCTTGCTAAAAAAGCCCATATTATTTGTGTATAAGTAACATTAAAAAATAAATGCAATGTGCCAGAAATTGATACATTATTCTTTTGACAGAACACCTTCACAACATAGATCACACTGCTGCATTAGTAAGCTGTAATTGAATAAGTCATAAATAATAAGCAGTGGCAGAGCTCATCATTACCAGTCGCTAATGACACGTAGATTTTACAAGTAATGGAATCTATCGCCACAATTCTGTAACACAGACAACATCATCAACACAATGAACTGGCTCTTCAGCACATAGGTGTCTAGCATCACATCACTATACATGTTCCGTAACTCATCTTGGTACATACATACTTGACATACTTCGTACCTAAGCTGAGTAGATAGTTCCCTACGGCACATCAGTGCGGTGTAGTTTAACTTACGAA
The DNA here is from genome assembly GCF_023898315.1 of Schistocerca nitens. NCBI lineage: Eukaryota > Metazoa > Arthropoda > Insecta > Orthoptera > Acrididae > Schistocerca > Schistocerca nitens. Next base: position 733,293,711 of record NC_064615.1, read on the forward strand.
GGGGCGTCCAGTACTGATGTTCTTCTGTCCAAGACTATTCACGCAGCGGTATGTATGACTGTGGTGCTAAGGCCTCCACAATGGCGGCCAAGAGGAGGCTCATGCCCCCTCCTGAAGTCAGTCTGTATAGACTGTATGGATTACAAAGTTCACTCGCATTGGTACCAATGATTGTCTGCGACTATACTAAATCGCCGATTTAGCGTTGTCGATCCGATATTCTTAAGTTACTTCTGTTTCTCCACTTTCAGCACTACTAATTTAGGATTTGTCTTAATTATTTATGTGACTGTTTAACGGCATTTTCTCAGTTATTTTGGCTACTTCTTACTTTAAAATTTTTACTTTCAGTCAGAGTCTAACATTAGGTGTTCCTGAAATAAAATATTTCTTATGAGACCCCTGTTGATTACTCCAGGTACTATCAAAACTAAGATGTAATTTCAGATCGTTTGAATGAAATGGTATAATTCATATTCATATTCATGTAATACTATAAAAATATGTACGAGTGGAATACGATTACCATTTCGTTGTCGTAGCAATCTTCATTTAAGTACTGAGTGAATACCTATGAGTCGTTTGAGATGCAAACAGATCTTGTTGATTTCCTTTCAGATTTAGGTTTTTGGGCACTATCCGTTCTCAAACTCCCAGAACCAATATACGAGGCTTCTCCAGAAAGTAAGTTCCGATCGGTCGCGAAATGGAAACCACTGGGGAAAAGCTTTGAACAGATGTGTTGGGCAGTGTCTCTAGTATGCCCGTCGATCGCGTCGCATCGCTCTTTTCAATTCTGAGTGAACAGTGAGCACGTAAATATACGTAGGGAATAGCGTCTCCCGCCAAGTAAGAGGGCCTGGTTAGAGATTTCGCCTGTGTCATGCAGCCCACATAACACAAGTGTCGAGTAGTTCCTTCTTCATGCCAATTCTCGGCTGCACACTGCAGGGGCAATGAAAGACGCTCCTGCAGCGTTTCCGATGAGAAGTGTTCGATCAGTCCATAATTGGCTCCCCCTGAGTCTCATCTCTGCTCACAAGAACCGCTGGCTATGAAGACAAAATGTTTCCACAGACAACGAGCTGCAGACCAGTGTAGATAACTAGCCGAAAGCACAGGCGGCTGCTTTCAATGACGAGGATATTGGAAAGTTGATAAAACACTACGACAAAACTCGGAAGTTGGAGCGGCGACTATGTAGAGAAGTAGGTAGAAGGTGTACCTAACTGTTGTGAATAAAATGTTTCTGTGATTCTTGAGTTTCTCCCGGCTTATTTGATAATCAAAATATCCACGGGTGTACTGCCGGTCTACAGTGTCCAACGGGCACAATATTTCGGCGATCATACATGTCGCCATCATCACGTGAACTGACGGACTGAGCCCCTCGCTATGGAGTATGAACGCACGAGGATTCTGGTACAGATGTCGAGATACTGGGACAGCGTTGTTAGAGAGACCATCGAAATTCGCACCAATCACGACCTCATATGGCTCTGAGCACTATGGGACTTAACATCTATGGTCATCAGTCCCCTAGAACTTAGAACTACTTAAACCTAGGTAACCTAAGGACATCACACAACACCCAGTCATCACGAGGCAGAGAAAATCCCTGACCCCGCCGGGAATCGAACCCGGGAACCCGGGCGTGGGAAGCGAGAACGCTACCGCACGACCACGAGCTGCGGACGACGACCTCATAAACCGTGACTGTGGCTATAATCTTAGTAAGGCTTGGGAACCAGCGATTGGGTTAATCAAGAGTAAATCGAGCAAATGTATAGTTGTGACGACCACGGCGGACAGAGCCATCACACCGACGTCATCTCAGACGCCGTCGCAATCTGTTCCACCGCGCGACCGTGGCGCGGGGAGCGGACGGCGGAGTGAGCGCGCCGCGGGCGGAGGGTATTTAAATCGGCCGCCGCCGCGAGCGAACCCAGTTCCCCCTGAGCAGCCGTAGTGGACGGATCTCCGTGCCGGCACGTTCACAAGAGCTCAGTCCGTCAGTTCACCTGATGATGGCGACATGTATGATCGCCGAAATATTGTGCCCGTTGGACACTGTAGACCGGCAGTACACCCGTGGATTTTTGATTAAAATGTTTCTGGTTTTCACTGTGGTTTCCATTTCGTGACCGATCGGAACTTACTTTCTGGACAACACACGTGTATATAAAATTAAAATTTTATAATCTTGCGTGCTCTTGGAAAATTTTCCACAGATGCCCGGGCAATGGTGCCATACTCGAATATGTTTATAATTCATTGGTGTGAAAGGTGACGAGCATTTTTACTAAATTCATTTGTACTTGAAACATCGATCGTTTGAAAATTTAAATGTTAATCCAGATTATGGCGTGTAAACGAATGATCTTTAGTTATTCTGCAGTAACATCAAATTAAAAGACTGCAACCACTGTGAAGGGATGCTAGTGACTTCTGAGGTTCAGTTCTTTTACAAATATTCCTTCAGATACCAACAAATGAAATGAGAGAAGCGCATTGTGATACACAAGGGGAAATCATAACAGATAAAACAACATACATAATCGCGCAGCATTCGTAGTTAAATGTAATGGCTCATTGTATAGAAATGGATAAAAGGTGAAACGGGGCCAACATTGAGTATAAAAGTGATAGGATTGAGAAACCCGCTTGATTTGTAAGTACTGAACCAGATGATGAAGTAACAGACTAAAAAACTAGTAGCTCTAACAAAACATCATTTACAGCTGAAGCGGATTTTTCAATCATATGAACATGATCCTCAGGTGTGTTTTTAACCGTATCAGTCTTTACGCACCGACTGCAAAGGGTTGAATCTTCAAGTCCACAATCATTGTGAGATCGATGGATCTTCAACCAAATTAATTAAATTTCTACTTGAGTTTTGTGCATTGATGAATCATAGGAGGCAAATAAACATTCCTGTACGTGCAAATCTAAGACTGCACTGGATTTTCTGAATTTGCAAAGTGGACGCACTCGTCCTGGTTGGTTAAGTTTGTCTTTCAACATAAATTTCAAGTCCCTTTGATCATAGTATTCTTGAGCCACTGGAGATACAGCGAAAGCTGTCGTAATGAATTTAAATTCAATGGAAATACATAGATTAGCCACCACAGATTTATTTGGCTATGAATGAAGGGTGTGTAACATGTTCAGTTCACCATGCTTGTACAGAACGTATGCTTTCTCCTGCGTTATATTTACCGCATCAGCGGCAATGAATATATAGTGTGAATGAATTTTGAGGTGACTTCTGTAATGCTTCATATTTCTGACAATTTTGTGTCTTTATAACTTTTGTAATTTTATCACCAGAAAACGGCATATGATACTGTGGTGACAACAGGTAACTCCAAAAATTTCCACTGAAGGCCTACTACTAAAATCATTGTATGACATCTGTTTGGTATTAAAACTCTGGCTTTTCTATTCATCCTTATGCTAGGAAAATACAAATTCAACACTTTCTTTAGCGATAACTGCCAACGTTTATGTCTTTCTTCATTTTATCTGAAATTAACACATAAATGGGATAACCGGGGACTGCTATTTGGTGTTGTAAGATATTACGTAAGTCATATTAGGTGCATTAATTAAGTCTCCCATCAATCAAAATTTGCTCTACAAAATCTAATGCACCAATCCTCGTTGCGCATCAAACTTACTATACATTTCTTTTATCGACATTTAATTCTAAAATGTCCCGGCAAAGGACATGCCAAAAGGCATCAAGACCTGTTCTACAAGGACTGCTGAAAAATAATGCCTACGAAATTTTGTGTGAAAACTCTTAAAGCTTGTTAAATAAAACAAGCATTATTAACATGCTACATATGCCTTCTTCATGTCCACATATTTGCAGCCGTCTGCCGATAGAGAGCTACGAATTGTAGCTTCTAACATGGAGGTGTGGAACCTAACTATGTCGTCGCGTTAGAAAGAGCGTCCTGTAATCGAGTTTAGAATTTGAAGAGTTCGTTTGGCAAATGTCCAATCCTTCAGCATGACAATCCCAGACCACATGCGAGCTCTGCAACATCTAAAATAATCCGGCGCCTTGGCTACACTGTCATCGATCATCATCCATACAGTGTCAACTTTACCCCACGCGATTTTCATCTGTTTCCAAAACTTAAAGACTTCACTTTGACAGTGATGTACCGGTGCAAGCAGAGGAGACGCTGTGGCTCCTTCAACAGAGACAAACATTCTGCAACGACGGTACCAACAAACAGTTCTCTTGTTGGGAGGATTGTGTTCGTCGACAGAGTGATTATGTTGAGAAATGAATATCTAGGTATGCGGAATGAATATGGGAACTGTTAATAACATTTGTTATATTTTAAAAGCTTTAAATGTTTTCACACAAATTTGGATGCATTACTTTTCAGCATGTCCTATCGCGTTTTTATCCCCGGTCAGCTGTCTTCTTCGGGACCGAACCACTATTAGGCTGTTCAAACGATTGTGAGTTGAAAAGTAATTCTTCCAACGCTGAATGGATGAGAGTTCAAGATGCCTTGTACTTTCCTGTACAATACATATTTAGTGTGGCTGGAGTAGTCTTGCGGCGCTGCTGTAGACGTTTTTAACGCTTTCAACATTAATTCCGTGGAATCAGTATTTGCAATCAGCGTCGATATCACCACTGGACATCAGCCTGTGACTCATGTAAACGTTGTTTCGTGTCTTACTGTTTCAACTGCTTCTGTATCCTGTCTTCAGAGACAGAGACTGGAAACCATCGCGTCATTTACCTAAGCGAGAGTGGAAACGTGTCAATACCACAATCAAAGAGGCTAGTGTGCCAGATCCACCACGTAGATTCGATACGAGTTAGGCTACTTCCTTACTTTCCAAGTCAGAACGTCGTCCATTAAGCTATAAGAACAAGACACTCCGTACACCTCCGCTAATGACCTTAATTCACACGTGCACGTAGTGGTAATGGTTCAGATATAAGCAAACATAATACAGATTTCTGAAATTCACAGTTATAATATCTGTATTCACCTTCATGGTATAGTGACACTCTATTAGGGATATTCTATAATTGCAGTTTTTTTACATTATGGAATAGTTCTTTGCTTCCAAATATCTTGAGATGCTATCTTAGTGTCTGTGCTGAGCGATGACGTTTCTCTCACCGAAACAACAATTGTTTCAGCAATCCAACGCCGGAACAGACGTCACTTCTCACAGAGACGTGGAACGAGTACGACGAATCCTCGAAGAATTTTCTGGAAATAACAGCACCACTGAAAAGCAGAACTAACTTGTTTGGCCCATACATGGACTTTTGGCACAGCCTATTGCCACAAAAATAAGTTTGGATCATCTACTGACTAAATATCTGTAAGCAAACAGTCAGTTTAACATTATCGGTGTACATGAACTATAGAGAAATGGATGACGACAATGATTTACATCCCAGAGAAAATATGTGTATCATCAAAACGAACAATATTAATAAAAATTCCCTCACAGAACGCACAACTGCTTCACTAAAATGAATTGTTACACATTTTTTCTTTATTTACCTCCCATACAACATTATAGGGACATTTAGTACTAGTTATTCGTCGTATAAATTTGAGTTTGTAAAATAATGACAATTCTTGTAGTTATGTATTTGCAGCTCGGTAGTGTTGAGAACCTAAAAATAGTATTTCTCTTGTTACATACAACTCGTTGTGGGTAATGCATGCTACAATGAATAGACGTGCCCAGATAGCTAAATGAACTGCAGAACTTAATTACACGGCACCTTAAGCAACTACAACAGAAAACAGCTTCTAAAATATTGTCGCTAAAGATTGTCTTGGTCTGATTACAGATGGAATCAAACATAATGGCAGTTTCTTGAATGTACGAGCCACACCATTACGCTAATGACGCCACTGAGTTAAGTATGGTGTCCATTCTGAATTCTGTATCATTGAGCAAGCCGGGATTCTTCTATATGTGGCCGTAGTCTGTATTTAAAGCAGTCTCAAAGACTCGATGTTTGGATAGCTGGCGACAACAGCGCTGTTTCCGGTGTATGTGTTGCCACCAGATTCTGCAACGGCTGCTGCAGGCATAATGAGCTGGGGGTGAGTTTCAGCTACTGTGGCAGAGAGTCTACTTGCAGCACTCTGCTGTGTTGTTGGTGGCTGGATCCACAGGTGTCAGCCACAGTTACTACATCCCTCTTCTCTACAGAGGAGGTGGCGGAGGCATCTCGCTGTGTGGTCGATGGCTGTGACGTAAGCACCTGCTGGGATACTGCAACCCCCATCCCCATGTGGAGATGGTGGCACCATCGGCAAGAAGCGAACCTAAGAAAATAGTAGCATGTAAGGTCGTCGTGAAAAGGGCGACATGCCACTGATTGTGTCTGACCAGACGTGGAGCCAGGTTTATAAAACCAGAGTTCTTCCAACACTATAACAGCTGCTGAGTAGTTAATCTTATTTCCATAAAACGTTAACGACAAATCGTCGATGCGTTGCTGAGTAGTAGGAACAAGGAAGGCGAGGCGTAGGTCGTCTGGATAGTTCCTGATATGATCCCAGTTTCCATAAAAAAATTCCAACGCAGACATTAGCTGTAAATAATAAACTTTATTTAGAATGTAACTGTACCCTTTCTTTTACAGAAGGTCATATACACTCTGTTTCGTACTACAAAGGTAACATATTAAACCTCACTCTGTACAACATCGTTCTTTGCAGGTTCATCACCAGCAATTTCCAAACCAATATAAAATGGATTAACTCCTTGAAATAATTTGTTTTTACATTTACACAAGTTTTCCAAGTCAGGCCATCCCTTTACCTTATTAATATCGGCACTTGTTTCTGGCTTACAATACGTTACGAATTTAAATCGGTTCCTTCTACTATATTTTCGCCATGGAACGCCTGATGATCGTTCTGGCCTCAAACTAAATGGACCTAACTTATTACTACAAGCCAAACGTACTTTTTCCAATGCACCTTGATCCTCAAAGATTTTTTTGTTAGCTCTGTCATCAAGTGTTAGACGCTCAACCCTTACATTAACTCTATAAACATATGCTACAATTTTATTAATAATAACAGAGTCATATTTATTAGCAAAAACTTAAACTCGTCGGTAATGTCGTAATGTTTTAGTGTTGTAAAATTATGTGCATTTTCGTCGTATTTTTCCGTTGTGCCCATCTTGCCATATTCAAAGCGTACTCCGTCTGATTGTGTATATTCGGTACGCCACTTGCACATTCGTCCAAAATACGGCCTAGTCAGAATGTTCCGACGGCGTATCCAACGCCTCGGGCGTGCACGGCGATATCGGCTCATCATCCTCGTCCGATGAAATGCATATAATCTCTTCCTCGGCCTCCACGTCCGACGTGTCCGACGCCATCTCCTCCTTAACATTGAGACAATGTATTATGTGACAATCGGCATGTATTACATTCAGACGTGATATCAAAGCTTCATCGCCAATAGTAAAGTCATTCGACACAAATATAACAAGTCCTGTATGTTTTATAACCATACCAGGTTTGTTTTTTACGTTAACTGTAACAGGACGTCCTTCAACAATCCGCTTCAGTATAGAAGCATATGGACGCCAACGAAGCCAATCGAATTCCTCGAAAACAATTACATTGTGAACACGTGGGTCATATCCACCAAAGCCAAATTCCGAGCAAAACGGAAGATATACATGTTGTTTCCTATACACTCCAGCTTTTTCCAATGGTTCCCATGCAGCTGTGGTGATGTTTATGTGGGTACCACTAAAAGAACGGTTTCTAAACGTTTGGAAGAGCACAAGGGAAATTGTAGAAGAGGAGAAACGGAACGATCAGCTGTTGCGGAGCATGCTTTCCAGCCAGGGAACCACAATATTCGTTTCGAGGAGACGCAAGTACTAGCGGCAACAAGCGGATATTACGAAAGGCTCTACAGGGAGGCAATCGAAATCGCTGAACACCCAAATAATTTCAACCGAAAGGAGGAGGGCGTGAAATTAAACGGTATATGGATGCCGGTGTTAAAGATGTGTACCACCCGTCCACTACTGGGTGATGGCAACGGCGATCGACGGCGACGGACAGCGGCGAATTGCACTGAAGTTTTCAAAACACGTGACGTCACGCCGCGGCGCGGGAGCGCGCGGGCACGGAATTTAGCGGCAGTCAGTAGCGAGCCAGTGGGTGTGTTGGCCCTTCCATCGAGCTACGGACCCCCTTGAAGATGTCTCCCGCAGTCGGAGACGAAACGTTGGGAATCGACACAGAATTCATCAACCGACCACGCCATAACAGCCCGGATAATTATAATGGACAGACTAGGGCAGAGCACAGTCGAGGATAAGGTGCATCGCGTGCTGCGAAGGTGCCTGTTGGAGGAGAAAGCAAGCCTGGGAGGGAAAGCAGGGCTCACAGGATGTGGGTCAATTATCAGCAACTGGCAGAACGGATGGCTCAACCAACGGCCATGTGTTCAGAAGGAACAGGGTGTGGTCACTTGTGCCGACATAGGATGGAATGACATTCTGAGCAGACAGAGAAAGGGTGGCTAGCGGAAGCACAAGAGTGGGTATGATGGAGGAGGGTATGGAGGGGGCTGGTGGTTGGAGGGCCAGTGGTGCTGGAACCTGAAGAATCGCCAGAGCGAGTGGCGAGGTCTCTGATAGCGCTGGAGCCAGAGGAGACGCTGATATCGGTGGAGACGCCGGAGCTTGTCGAAGTACTAGGCCGATGTAGATGCCCGGGCCTGTGGAGGCGCTGGGGCCTGTGGAGGCACCAGGGCCTGTGTGTATGTACCAGGGCCTCTGGAGGTGCCAGGGCTTTCGGAGGTGTTGGGCCAAGGAGGCTGTCCATGATACTCAGCTGCTGGAGGAGGTCAGAAGGCAATCAACAGGAAACACAGATGCCTAGAGGAAGTGTAGCAGCTGCTCTAGTAAGGCAGGCAACGAATCGAAGGTACCATCATTCTCCGTAGGTGTAGTCCACGTCGTCAATGCTGGGTCCGATCAACACCGACTCAAAGGAAGGCCTCGGCGCTTGTTCGTGGCGTCACGTCAGCTAGGCACGGCGAACTCCAGGTGCGTTGCCGGCATACTCATAATGGTGATGTCTCCTTCTCTGACACAGGAAAATGTGAAACTATTGGTGGTAGTTAACAAACACACGTTTTTCTGAGAGATTTCTGCAATCAACTAATTGTGCAATTCATTACACTTCTTAACAAGCAGTGTTCTCCTGAACTTCAATTTCCACCTGTTTCAAGGATGGACATACAAAAACAACTTCATGGTCCAGCAGCAACAGAACTCGTACTTCTTTACCTTATTTGTAAATCTGAGGAAGTTACGTTTGTACTGGGTTGCTTTTACAAGAAACTGTGAACATATTGGTGCTCTTCTTTAGGTATCTTGGTTGACTATGGGGTGAGGAGCACTGAATGTTAATGAAATATCTTGCGATTGTACACGTTAGGGGAGCGGGTGTGGGACAGAACAAGAGGCAAAAGGGAGATACTTGTGTTACCAAATAAATTATTTTTATTTTATAAAGTTTCTCCTTTCAGTTGCAAGAGGAGAATATTTATCTTTTCTAATGTGCATGTTTAAAAAAATTGAAGCTCAGCAGTATTTTCGATGTATGAAGCTATTTTGTTTCCCGTTTAGAATTCCTTTCGTTGAAAACGACTGGAATCTAATGACTGGCAACAGTTGGACATTTACACATGTAAATTAGTTCACATTTCCAGAGACGATGTCAAACGAAAATAAATAAATAAATAAAAGAAACGAGTTACTTTTAAGGGGATTGGGGTAAGTTTCGATAACAAAATGGATCAAGTAAATATTGTTACTTGAATGTAAAATTTCCGAAGCTTGCAATGGGGCAAAGCATCTTCTCATATTGATCTACGTTTGTTTCGACAGGATTCAGTAATACAGAACTATGATCTTCATTTGTAGCTATACGATAGTAAGAAAATCTTTCATCTAAATAATACTGCAGAATCCAAAACAATACCAAACATTTTGTTCAAAAATAAGAGATTTATAGTGATAGGCACGCCCAGGCGTTTCTGCCTGCAACAGACATGGCGTTCGCGGTGCCTAGCTGACGTGACGTCACCAACAAGCGCCGAGGCCTTCCTTTGAGTCGGTGTTGGTCCGATGCAGCACTGGGACCAGCGAGCTGCCAGAAGCGATGCTCGGAGGTATGCTGTAATAGCCGAACTGGAGGCTGGATCTGTGACGAAAGGTCTCACACATGAAGTGTCACTGCCACCGAACACAATCAAATGAGTAAATGTGTGGAGCTACTTCTGTAGCAGCCCCCGTCCCCACCTCCCCACCCGCAGTGACTGCGCCGGCCGGGGTGGCCGAGCGGTTCTAGGCGCTATAGTCTGGAACCCCGAGACCGCTACGGTCGCAGGTTCGAATCGTGCATCGGGCATGGATGTGTGTTATGACTTTAGGTTAGTTAGGTTTAAGTAGTTCTAAGTTCTAGGGGACTGATGACCTTAGAAGTTAAGTCCCATACTGCTCAGAGCCATTTGAACTCAGTGACTGCAGAATCTACATCAGCGACAGGTTCAACGCTGGATCAGCTACGACAAATGAGCAAATGATAACTGGACAGACCGGGTCATCTGCACGACTAATAAGTCACGGCATGACCGAGAACTAGTATGGTACTGAAAGCCATTGCAGTTTAACTGTCCACACAAATTCATGATCTCAGAGTCAACTAACGTCGTACTATCGACAGTACCAGTTACTATCTCACTTGACATTATTTCGCCATAGACAGTGACCTCCAAAACACAAAGAATGACGAACAGAAAACATGTTAATCCATGTCCACGCAGCCTACTAATATCCAAAATTTCTGTATGGAGCCTCAAGTCGTCCGTCGCACGAAAGGGCTCCCAGTATTTACAGTGAAGCAAGAATAGGAGTGTGATGGGCACTGTCAATAGCGCAAGCATATCACTAAGCAAAACACCATAACTAGTGAAGAAATGTGCGATATCCATAGACAAAAACAAGGCAAAATAAGTAATAGCTGATACATAACGTGTGAGACTAAAATTGTGCACACATAAATGACAATTCGAGCACTATTGTCTAACAGTTAATAGTAAATAACAGGTAATGCACACAACATGAAAGATGCAATGACCACGAGTAACTAAGAAGCAACAGATAGTGAAACTAACTAGCGAAAATGCTGCAGAAAGTAAGGAGGGGACACACAAATGTAGGTAAGCCAAAGGAAACACCCACCAACAACTTATCTACGTCTGAAAGTGGAACGGAAGAACAAAACGTAACCACGTGGGCGACACATGAACACAGAGAGAAAGGCTACCCAACTGAACACAAAGACACAGGGAAAGATGTCACAGAACAAATAATTTCGTCAGTAAAAAGTATACACTCGTCGCCTTTGTTGGGATGAGAGAGTTATAGAAAACAAGCTATTACCTCGTCTCCACAGTTCAATCCCCTAGTGGGAGGTACATGCTACAATTTATAGATATGCCCAGATAGCCGTAAGAACAACAGAACTTTATTACACAGTACCTGAAGCAAGTACAACAGAAAATAGCTTCCGACGTAATACCCTGTAAGACGGTCCTGATCTGATAACGGATGACACCAAATACAATGACAGTTTCTTCAATGTACGGGTCGCACCGTTAACCTAATGTAGCCACTGAGTTAAGTAAGCTGCCGGTTCTAAATATGGTCGCGTTGAGATAGCCAGAAAACGTCTGTACGTGGATGCAGTCAGTGATTGAAAGCATTCACGGAGATTCAACAGCTTTGACACGGTATGCGAGACTTTAGACTCTGGCTAGTGTGTGCTGAGCTCCGACGATTGGAATTCTGATTGGGAGACCGCTTGCGCGGTCGGATCCTTGCCCTGTGAACTGTATCTGTGAACTTCAGATGTCGACTGATTGGCGAGCCGCTGGGCGGTGTCTTATAAAGCCGCCCGACGGAAGGATACCAAGAAATCGTGATAATGGCACTTGGGTCGCGGATGCGAGCTAGTGTCAGCAATAGCAGCGCTATATCCGGTAAATGTGGCGCCACCAAACGTCGCAACGGCTGCTGCAGGTGGGAATTCTGCTGTTGAATTGCAGGCGCCTTACCACGGCGGCTACCCGTGGCACAAAGCTGTGTGCCTGGTAATAGGAGTGTTAGGCGTCAGCCACATTTACTGCACATCTTCGTAGATTTTTAGCCCATTCTGATACCTTAAACATGTTATGTACATCAGGATGCTAGTTTTAGCCTTATTGTACTTTTGCTGTTTTTTGTTTCTTTCTTATATTGATTTGTAATTTTGTTACTTACATTTAACACAACAAAGAAGGAAGGTAAAAGTAAAAGGAAGAAAGAGAAAAAGGAAAAATACAACGCCATATGAAATTCTGTTTAGTGTTATTTTGAGAATACTACTGAACGTTTCGCACAAAATCGCAGAGAGAGACGTTTTATAAAATGGAATCATTGCCCTTTACAGAAAGTGATAGTTTATTAAATATAAAAATAGTTATCGGATAAAATGTTGACTTACGGATATTGTCATACAGCTTAAAAAACTGCGACCATAGCGTCGTACTTCTTTAAGTCATCAGTTTTGCATCTCTGTGTAACTGCTATAACCAAATTGTTCCATCCGGTTTGGAAACTGTAGTATCTGGCTGGCCTACTCTCTCGTACTTTATCAGAAAGTTACATACGTAATCAAATAGGATCATCGACAAACACTAGAAAAAATTTAACTTCCTAAAAAATTACTGTAAGTAATTAAAGTTTTATGTGAGTTGGAGAAAAGGCATACTGCACATATCTCGGTTCCTTTGTAGTAAATGTCCAGCTATTTCGAAGCAGATTAATACATATCCATTTTAACTGGAACATAATCGAAATTCAAATTCACTGGTGTAAACAGCAAAACTAAAATGGCGTTACAAAGACAGGTACTGTAAGAATGTGATGAGATATTGCGCTAGATTTTTACTTCTTATCACGAATGGTGAATGGAGTGTCGGTCTCAGGCAGTTTACTCTCACTTGATCGTACATAGTGCAAAATCTCAAACGTTATTATAATCGGACCTCTACTATGTCCCAACCTGACCATTATGCCAAGAAAAAAAGTTGAAAATGGGATAACACTATTATCTCTACCATTTGTCGAACGCTGCTTAAATCCATTTTGCATTCACATTTCGAATGAAATGGATTTCAAGGAGAAAGCGAATATTCGATGTTTCCATTATCATTGATGGTATGTGAACGCATAAGCATTTCTCTTACCCACACAAATTTACACTCGCTATTCGTTTCTGACACAATATATCCCCCTGAATTAACACCTAACACACTTGGCATCTTCTTGATATGATGAATAAAATTTCGAATCCCGGGCCATGAAATCAGCATAAACATATATCTTTCCTTCAAAACCTGAGCCACTCTTTTTGTCCTTATCCATATCTGTGCTCCCATCCACTTCCTCTTTCTGCGCACCACTGCGTGAAATCCTTCATTATAGTACTTTATGTTCTTCATCAAAATCTGTAGTCATTACACCTAACATCATAACCCAAAGCATTGTATCACACTCTACTATCTCATTCAACCAGGAAACCATCCATCTCATAATTTATCCTTTACCTCCCTTCTGCTCTATAAAGTGTAGCACTTCTTTTAACTGATCAGCACCTCAGCATAGCTATATTTAGAAACCACAAAAGCCTTTGGGTAATTTAAACTCAGCAACGCAAAAATGTTAAACTGCACTAAAAGTTTCAGGCTTTTGAAATATACACCTCAAAATTTGTAATTCAGAATCATCTTGGCTGAAACATGGAATGCTGGATGGCCCCATGGCGCCAACTGCGTCAGCCTGTAAGGCTGAGAGTGAAACGATAATAAGGAAACAGCCCAATGAGGATATAAAATACTTGAGTTACATGTCGGTATAACAGTAAGGATAAAAAGACATATTTTACTGTTCATTAGAAGAAATACTTTCTGGGTAGGTACTGCCAATACAGTCTTTCTTATTACCATTACGATGAAATGATAGGTATTTGAAGCAAGTAATCACATAATGGGACGATCTGAGACTGAGAAGCTGCTAAATAGACATAGTGTGTAATGATCACAGGGCATGCTGGTTAGCACACACCTCAGAATACACCAAAATAACTGATATGATCGAATATGCGACTGCAGACAACTCAGATTCAGAAGAGATGGGGTTCTGACTCCCATAATGCCATCGACATTTTTTTTGTAGGTTCACTAAACTGTTCAAGCCTAAAAGGCTGGTCGAAACGGTAGGTGGGTTTCTCTCCCCACTTCACTACACTCCAGATTTAACAGTGTTCACAATCACGTGAAATACTGCAGCTGTAGCAAACCAGGAATATTTACTGAGTTAATCATTCTGTTCACGAGAAATTATGCGGATACCTCCGCGCGGCTGCGATTTCTGCGCTGATCTACAATCAAAATGAATCGATTAGTTGGAAGAGGGGTCATGAGCACCTTTTCTTATGTTTCCCGAAGTTAACTGATCTTTATATCTGCACACATTATTTAGTACAATAGATGGTCATATCGCAATAACCTAAGGGCTCGCTAGAAGGATACTGAATTGAAGAAGAAACTATGTCCATATAAACAAGCTTATAGTGGACCCGTTCGGATGAGAAAGAAGGAACTGGATGATCTAAAGAAAGTTTTACATGGCGTACTTGACGAGCACAAACCATTTTATAACGGCATCTGTAAGTGGACAGCAAAGGATGGACATGATAAAAATGAAGCATACCCACCAACGTCTGCTTTGAGTATTTGGTTGTGGTTATATTTTAGGAAGTTTATGTATAAACCTGTATGCTCATAACAAACTCTTTTACTGCTATAATGAATAATACAAACGTGTATAAACACTGTCTTTCCTCTGCTAACAGAACGCTAGTTGCCTCATGAACATCATCACGTTCGAAGAAGCTGTTATCTCCAGTACTTACAAACTCAGTTATTGACCACAGTCAATGGATTGATATTGTAATGGTGTATATTATTTCCCCCTGCACCACCAGCTGCATGGTAACTCCACGACGCCATGCTTAAACCAGCTGTGTAGTAAACCAGTTATGTGGACAAGACCTCTTTGCCAGATCACCTGTTCAAATAGATACTAACCTTCACAGGAAAGTACCAATAAAGTCTTCAATCTTGCTGAATCACTTTCTCGTTCAGCCTTCTCCAAGCTGCACAATGGAGCCAGTATAACGAACATCCTGGGGCATGGATTCCGTCGCCGGTTCCCAACACATAAACATAGCAGCAATGTAGATGTCAGTGGATCAGTCCCCAAATGGCACAAGGACGCCCGTTCTTCTTGATGCACAGCGGAGGAACAGCAAAATCTTTCCATTTGTCTGACTCTGCATTCGATTTAACACGACAGAGCTATTGTAGTACACGGCCAAGCTATACCTGTATTGTAGGTATGTAAATCGATACTTAGTCCCAAACATAGCAGTTGAAAAAAATAATACCATTTTCTGCTCTAGAGGAAAGGGGGAAAATTCATGAATGTCTGACTCTGCATTCGATTTAACACGACAGAGCTATTGTAGTACACGGCCAAGCTATACCTGTATTGTAGGTGTGTAAATCGATACTTAGTCCCAAACATAGCAGTTGAAAAAAATAATACCATTTTCTGCTCTAGAGGAAAGGGGGAAAATTCATGAAATTTTAAGGTCGAAAAAATGTGATTTCCCGGGCTCGGACCTTCTCAAAGTCCATGGGTGTAACACAGAAACATATGCAATCACAGAGACACGAATTCCGCATCCCAGTTGACATGCAGCACAGTAATGTGACAAACTGGAGAGCGAGGATTCCTAGGCTCCTAAAAACCGATTACACTAGCTAGTTTGATGATGATTTTGGAAGATTTCCCACATTCAAGTAGTCGTACATTGGCCCTGAAGGGGAAAAATCGTATCTGTGCAAAATCATTTTGTTGAACATTTGCGCCGGCCAGAGTGGCCGAGCGGTTCTAGGCGCTACTGTCTGGAACCGCGCGACCATGCCTCGGGCATGGATGTGTCTGATGTCCTTAGGTTAGTTAGGTTTAAGTAGTTCTAAGTTCTAGGAGACTAATGACCTCAGAAGTTAAGTCCCATAGTGCTCAGAGCCATTTGAACCATTTGAACATTTGCTTCGGCAGTCGACACCAAAACATGAGAAATCAGAGAAATGATGCAATAAATCCATTAACGTGCTGTGAAGTTTTATAAACAGACAAAGTGTTAGAGACGGCATGATAGCTGAACAAGCGTTTCTGATGTTTATTCCTTGTTCCCAACTGCAATGGGTGTTAATGTGGCATTTTTGTTGACATCCAGCAGTAATTTTATCCACCATTCTAACATTTTTCGTATTTCAAGTCTTCAAATTTCAGTTTGAACTTAGCACCACCGGAGACCGAGAAATTACTTTTGTGTAATTTTTCCAGTTTTATTTCGTAACTCGTAAACTCTGGATTTAATCATATGAGGATGTGATTTCATATCGCTGAATCAAAAGCTGACATCCATACTCATATTAATAACATAAATAGATAAGCATGGAGACCCAATAGTTCGTCACGTCTGAGGACGCACTAATTCACGGAATAATTTACGTACAGAGGGAAAACTTTACACACGTTCCTGAAATGACAGGGTGTTTTATTGAAACGAAAAGCGATTGCAAAAATCGGCCAACAGATGACACTAGAGAGCAACACATAAGTGACGCCGTATGCGAACACCCATGTGCAGATAATAATTTTAGAATAGGTCCTTAAAATTCGTAAATCACAGTGGCTTGCGAAATTTGTCTGTCTCTTTGTTTGGTCCTTTCTGATTTTGTGTAGGTATATAAAAAGTTGTTTAGGGTATTACCACTGGCTTTGCTGCTCAGTGTTACCAAATTGTTTTCTAGACAACTGATGATGGGTTTCGTTCGCAGATTATGTTGAGCATTAACTGATTTTTCGAAGTGGTTGAGCTTGAAAGCTTTTACGTGTTCTTGAAATTATGAAGTTATTCCCAGCATATGTTAATTTTTCAATAATTTGATCTATGTCACTGTGAAGAACTTAAACTTTGATCACACCATCTAAAAAAATCCTGTGAAGTGTTTACAAAAAATGTGTAAACAAATATGCCTCTTGAGTAAAGTGGTTACAAATATGTGTAAACAAATGTGAATATTGAGTCAAATGATATGCGCGAACAGGATGAAGAAATTTAGGTATGATGGCGTTAAAAAGTTAAAAGCTCTTTTCTTGGATCTTATGGTAAGTTTACCCTGTTTATTTTCCGCTGTTCCGCACGTCTTTTCCGCATTTGACGTAACGAAACTCATAATCTAGCATCAAACCTTTTCATGACAGGAACATGCATTTCACCTCGTTCAAGAGAAAAAATAAATCATGTATTAAGACCATTTACACTTGATGATGGACCCACAGGATCCGAAATGCATCGAGAATTTAATAAAATACGAAAATTTGTGACTGAATCCGGTTTTCAATTCGTTCTTCCAGGAGAGACATTGCTTGTGAAATGTGATGGATATCCAACAGGTATTGTAATCATGCAAGTACATATGCCAATCAAAGATTGAACGACGACGAAATAGAAGATATTTCCGATAACCTTATTTATCTAGAAAAATACGTGAAGGGAACAATATTTTCATCTTAGTGGGAGCCAGAAATGCAGTCGTTGGTGAGGGTAAAAAATAGAAAATAACGGGAGAGTTTCGTTTCCGAAAGCGAAATGAGGGGGCAGATAGATTAACAGAATGCTTTACAGAGTAAATGTTATCCACAGCGAGACTTTTTAAAATAGAACGGCATTCCATACTAGCTGTTAACCGTGGCAGAGTGGCAGTGCTCTTGTGTCAGTAGCTTTTTTGTGATGAGTGATGGTGAGTATGTAAACTATACTGTGTACAGCAACGTCAGCTGCCCTCATTTGTCTGCTACTTATGGTAAGCCCACCCCTCCAAACTGCCCAAGACATGACACAACGACACACTCAACATAATACCCAAGCAGTGCACACGGGTGGGTATGGATAAGAGCGTGCATCTATGCATTGTGATATTGAAGCAACTATATATTACACAATATTTATGTTGTGCAACAAATTTAATAATTTTTAAAATGATTTATGATCACTGATGTAAGAAAGAATGTTACTTTCCCTCCTTCACCTTCTTACGGGACGATTTCTTTTTCTTTACTTTCTAAAGTAACCTAAGTTATTTCACAGGGTTCAAGCCAGCGCATAGCGGGATCGGGCTTAGCGTCGAGTCTGTCACTATCCCATGCATTGCGTATGCTGATGATATATGCGTAACTGTGTCATCATCGCAACAACTTCTATTAGCGGAAACTCTTCACGTTTCTTTTAGGAGAAATACTAAATAGAACTCAAACCACAGCTTTGCAGATCGGAGGCGGTATCGGATACATATCCCATGTTACCTGGTGCAAGGTCAAGGATTATCACACAACCCTCGGTATTACCTTTGAGGCCAAACCAGACAAATTCCTGACGAAATACTGGTCACACATGCTTAATAAATTACGTGCTGCTTTGATACTTCACTCCGACCGTGATTTGAACATACTACAGAAAGTTAAGACCATCTAGATCGCCATTACGAGCATGATGAATTATTTGGCGCAAATTCTTCCAATCTCCGACCATCTGGCCAAGAGTATACAACAAGCGTTATGTTGGTTTCTTTTTAGGGGGCACATTTTCAAAGTTCAATTCGATACCTGAACCTTACCTTCGTCCAAAGGTGGCCTTAACTTCATTAAGGTACACAAAAAATGTGTCACCCTGCTCCTAAATCGTATCAGAAAGGAGTTTCGTACCCGGAGGACCAGTATCATCACAAACCTCATTCAGCGGTGGAAGCCTCATAGCCTTGACCCACCCGTTAATATCGCCGGCTTTCCACTTTCTTACCGACATGTGCGACTGTACTACAAGGAAATGAGCTACATTCGACACAACATTGTCGATAACGGAAGCCTGACGAAAAGGAAGGCTTATGATCTTCTCATGGCAACAAACCACGGGAATCGTCTAGAAGAAAAACATCCACATACACATTGGAGTATAGTATGGCGGAATGTGCACAGCAACATGTTACCATCACGCGTCATAGCCGACTGGTATCTAACAGTCAACGATAAAGTAGCAACGAATGAAAAGCTACATAAAATAGGCTTTCATCCAACACCCAACTGTGACGCGTGCGGAAGAGTCGATACGCTTATCCATAGGCTCACGTGCGGACATGCAGAAGAAATTACAACATTTCTTCGTCAACGATTGTCGGTGATAGACCGTACGACGCCCAGTGGTGTAGACTTTTTAGAGATCATTCAGCCACAAAAACTGAGATATCCACGAGCAAAAAACAACGCTGCAACGTGGATCATGGGCCACACATCATCGTTTATTATGCAGAATGGGCATGCTACTTTCCTAGACTATTATTCTTACATAGAAATTGAACACTTTAAAATGAGCCAACATTGTGACTACAGGAGGATATTTGGAAATATGCTGCAAATCATAATTAGCGGTTAAATGCTTCAAACACAATATTTCGGATAGCAGAGGTTACCAGTGATCTGTATGTATGAACCCTGTTTGCTTCCTGGGACTTTAGTTCTTGTCGGAATTTTAAGATACTGTCCAGACGCTCACCAATGCAGAAGGCATTTTTTCTTTCCCATTTTCGTTTTAACATTTTCCTTCTCTCGCAGAGCAGCGGAGCAACTTTCCTTCAACAATGAAGTAATAGTCCTTTGTGCACCATAAAATTTTCTGTTTCCTACTTGGCAAAAAAAATAAAAATAAAAAATAAAAAAAACCTCAAGAAGACATTTCATTTCTTATTTTGCGCAACGGCAGCCTATAACTGTTATATACTTTGTTCATTCTATTCTCATTACAAATTGGAGCAAATGTTTATTTTTCCCTTCCTTATAAGAAAAAAGTGGTTAAGGCGAAAAAAAAAGTGGTCAGCGCGACAGACTGTCAATCCCAAGGGCCCGGGTTCGATTCTCGGCTGGGTCGGAGATTTTCACCGCTCAGGGACTGGGTGTTGTGTAGTCCTAATCATCATCATTTCATCCCCATCGACGCACAAGTCGCCGAAGTGGCGTCAAATCGAAAGACTTGCACCAGACGAGCGGTCTACCCGACGGGAGGCCCTCGTCACACGCCATTGTTATTATTATAGTATTCATGGTAAGGGGGTTAGATTAATTCTGTACAGTAATACTTTGCGGGGCAAAGGTCTGTGAGTAATACAAGCTGGCAATAAAACTATACCTACACTGACTGGCGAAAAATTGTGGATTATAAAGAAATTCATGGTCCGTTTTCAACAAGTGGAATGAAGTAGTTGATGGGTATATCTCGTAGAGGGTAGTTAAAAAGTTTCTTGCTCCCAGAGGGCTGCAGGGCGTGGTTGTTATTTCTGGAAGTATAGCTGCTTCGTAAGAAAGACATTTGAGATCGACAGGGAATTGGCTAACTAATTTCAAGAGCGGAAAGACAACAACACCCTGAGTTGTGTTTCTGTGTGTGGGAACATAATCTATGAGGCACCTACTATGGAGTTTGGAAAGCGAAGTAGTGGTGGTGTGTGAGGTGTATCATGTAGTGAGAATCAGTTGCTTTTGTTTGTCGCCTCGAAAACTGAATTAACAGACTGGTTCAAAGAATGTAAACCATCTGCAGAAAGGTGTTAGCATAGGTAATATTGCTGTGATTAGCTACAGTGTGACGGGGTTGTGGTGTGTTTGGGATACAAAGATGTTTATGGCGTTCACACACTACTGAACAGTCCTTTCAACAGCAGAAATTAGTTTTTAGTTATAATATGGCTGATAAGGAGCGTGTCTAGAGTGTTTTGGCAGCCTCATTAAGTGAATTGGCACCACATGGATAGTGTCCACACATTCATGCATTTTCTGCCCATCCATAGAATGTCATTCTAATCCCCACATGTTGCTGAGGGTTGCTTATGTAAACATCACTCCAGGATACTTTTCTAAATTTCTTTATATTTAAAGACCTGCTGTTATTGAGCCGTTCATTAGAATGAGGGATAAGTTATTTTATTATTTACGTTTAATGGAGTAGGCTAGTCTAACAATTTACTCCTCGATAACTGCTGCATGAATATTCTCATAACATAGAGACTAAATCAACAGTAGATTAATGACAGCTATGACAGGAAAGGCCATAAAATTAACTTCCTCTTCCTTTAATTGAGTTGTTTCGATTGGCTTATACATACACACCTGGAAATTGAAATAAGAACACCGTGAATTCATTGTCCCAGGAAGGGGAAACTTTATTGACACATTCCTGGGGTCAGATACATCACATGATCACACTGACAGAACCACAGGCACATAGACACAGGCGACAGAGCATGCACAATGTCGGCACTAGTACAGTGTATATCCACCTTTCGCAGCAATGCAGGCTGCTATTCTCCCATGGAGACGATCGTAGAGATGCTGGATGTAGTCCTGTGGAACGGCTTGCCATGCCATTTCCACCTGGCGCCTCAGTTGGACCAGCGTTCGTGCTGGACGTGCAGACCGCGTGAGACGACGCTTCATCCAGTCCCAAACATGCTCAATGGGGGACAGATCCGGAGATCTTGCTGGCCAGGGTAGTTGACTTACACTTTCTAGAGCACATTGGGTGGCACGGGATACATGCGGACGTGCATTGTCCTGTTGGAACAGCAAGTTCCCTTGCCGGTCTAGGAATGGTAGAACGATGGGTTCGATGACGGTTTGGATGTACCGTGCACTATTCAGTGTCCCCTCGACGATCACCAGTGGTGTACGGCCAGTGTAGGAGATCATTCCCCACACCATGATGCCGGGTGTTGGCCCTGTGTGCCTCGGTCGTATGCAGTCCTGATTGTGGCGCTCACCTGCACGGCGCCAAACACGCATACGACCATCATTGGCACCAAGGCAGAAGCGACTCTCATCGCTGAAGACGACACGTCTCCATTCGTCCCTCCATTCACACCTGTCGCGACATCACTGGAGGCGGGCTGCACGGTGTTGGGGCGTGAGCGGAAGACGGCCTAACGGTGTGCGGGACCGTAGCCCAGCTCCATGGAAACGGTTGCGAATGGTCCTCGCCGGTACCCCAGGAGCAACAGTGTCCCTAATTTGCTGGGAAGTGGCGGTGCGGTCCCCTACGGCACTGCGTAGGATCCTACGGTCTTGGCGTGCATCCGTGCGTCGCTGCGGTCCGGTCCCAGGTCGACGGGCACGTGCACCTTCCGCCGACCACTGGCGACAACATCGATGTACTGTGGAGACCTCACGCCCCACGTGTTGAGCAATTCGGCGGTACGTCCACCCGGCCTCCCGCATGCCCACTATACGCCCTCGCTCAAAGTCCGTCAACTGCACATACGGTTCACGTCCACGCTGTCGCGGCATGCTACCGGTGTTAAAGACTGCGTTGGAGCTCCGTATGCCACGGCAAACTGGCTGACACTGACGGCGGCGGTGCACAAATGCTGCGCAGCTAGCGCCATTCGACGGCCAACACCGCGGTTCCTGGTGTGTCCGCTGTGCCGTGCGTGTGATCATTGCTTGTACAGCCCTCTCGCAGTGTCCGGAGCAAGTATGGTGGGTCTGACACACCGGTGTCAGTGTGTTCTTTTTTCCATTTCCAGGAGTGTATTTACTTATACGTGTCATATTTCAGGCATGTGTAAAGTTGACAGCTGTTTCTGTTGCGTATCGTAAGCACAAGTTATACTCCTGGATGGTTACTGCACTCAGGATACATATCAGCTGTGGAAACGTATTATTGCGTGCTCCGATGATGATTGGGGCTTGGAAACATTATAGAATTACTATGGCAACCGTGTGACAGTCGAGTTACTGTCAGGAGTGACAGAGAAGTATCCTGCTGAATTCAAATAATATTTTCTCGGTATTTCAATTAAATATTCTGAAAGATTTTCACTTGTAGTCTGTCATCTGCTACCAAGTGTACGTTTCGGCTTTTCATTGCACATTATCTGTCTTAGCCATCTGTAGAACGCTGAGGGAGTACTGATTGCCACCATTTCTCGCTTGGTCTGTGGGGACGTCGTCGTAATGTAAAGCCAAGGCTGCGCTGGTGCTAGGTTCCAGTCTCTGGGAAGAACAGCGTCTTATCTCTTAGGTACAGAGCTACAGCTGTTGGGATTCCTGAATGTGGCGACGATTTGTGTCAAAAGTATCTTACATTAAGAGAGGTAACTAGTTTCTGACGTTCCGTCTTCACATGAGGTGAGATAACGATCTTATCACGTGATTTCCTCGATAGCACCACCTCATACACAGCACAAATGTTCAAGCTTCCTCCATTTCCTTCTCCACTCTGTTAAATCTAAAGAAAACAAAATGCCACAAATACACTACTGGCCAATAAAATTGCCACACCACGAAGATGCCGTGCTACAGACACGAAGTTTAACCAACAGGAGGAAGATGCTGTGATATGCAAATGATTAACACAAGGTTGGCGCCAGTGGCGACACCTACAACGCGCTGACATCAGCAAAGTTTCCAACCGATTTCTCGTACACGAACAGCACTTGACCAGCGTTGCCTGGTGAAACTTTGTTGTGATGCCTCGTGTAAGGAAGAGAAATGCGTACCATCACCTTTCCGACTTTGAAAAAGGTCGGATTGTAGCCTATCGCGATTGCGGTTTATCGTATCGCGATTGCGGTTTATCGTATCGCGACATTGCTGCTCGCGTTGGTCGAGATCCAATGACTGTTAGAAGAATATGGAATCGGTGGGTTCAGGAGGGTAACGGCCTCCTATCACTAGCAGGGACATGACAGGCATCTTACTCACATAGCTGTAAGGGATCGTGCAGCCACGTCTCGATCCATGAGTCAACAAAAGGGGCGTTTGCAAGAGAACAACCATCTACACGAACAGTTCGACGGCCTTCGCAGCAGCATGGACTATCAGCCCGGAGACCATGGCTGCGGTTACCCTTCACGCTGCATCACAGACAGGAGCGCCTGCGATGGTGTACCCAGCGACGAACCAGGGTGCACGAATTCGAAAACGTTATTTTTTCGGATGAATCCAGGCTCTGTTTACAGCATCATGATGGTCGCATCCGTGTTTGGCGACATCGCGGTGAACGTACATTGGAAGCGTGTATTCGTCTTCGCCATACTGGCGTATCACCCGGCATGATGGTATGGGGTGTCATCGGTTACACATGTCGGTCACCTCTTGTTCGCATTGACGTAACGTTGAACAGTGGACGGTACATTTCAGATGTGTAACGACCCGTGGCTCTACCCTTCATCCGATCCCTGCGAAACCCTACATTTCAGCAGGATAATGCACGACCGCACGTTGCAGGTCCTGTACGGGCCTTTCTGGATACAGAAAATGTTCTACTGCTGCACCGGCCAGCACATACTCCAGATCTCTCACCAATTGAAAACGTCTGGTCAATGGTGGCCGAACAACTGGCTCGTCACAATACGCCAGTCATTACTCTTGATGAACTGTGATATCGCGTTGAAGCTGCATGGGCAGCTGTACCTGTACACGCCATCCAAGCTCTGTTTGACTCTATGCCCAGGCGTATCAAGGCCGTTGTTACGGCCAGAGGTAGTTGTTCTGGGTACTGATTTCTCAGGATCTATGCACCCAAATTGCGAGGTAGTTGTTCTGGGTACTGATTTCTCAGGATCTATGCACCCAAATTGCGTGAAAATGTAATCACATGTCAGTTCTAGTATAATATATTTGTCCAATGAATACCGGTTTATCATCTGCATTTCTTCTTGGTGTAGCAATTTTAATGGCCAGTAGTATTTTAAACATTTTTCCGGTTAACGCTCCGTTTTCTAGCCCATAAACCACTCTACCCATAACCTTCAAAAAAGCAACGTTCAAGACGTCGTCATAAGAACAATACTCGGTCCTTAAATAAAAAATGAGGATTGGTACATACACTTGTAGCTTCCTGCATACCAACACCCCAAACTAAATCGCCACCAATTTACGCCTCAGTCTCCTTTTTGTGAGTAGATTGAGCCCACCATGATATATTACGTACTTAGTATTCCCCACGCCATAGGCCGTCTGCGTGCTGGATACAGCGTTGGTATTAACTACATGATGTACACTCTGGTTAAGTAAAATATTTCATCCTGTAAACCAAACTGGAATTTTAAAGAATCTTGTGCTTGCCCATGTGATTGCGAAAACGTCTGTTGTGTGTCATAGGCTCAAGGTGTGATGCGTCGCTAGTACCTGCTCTGACGCTGACTGGTGTCAGACGGCCGTAGGCCAGTACAACAGAAATTGTTCTGATCAGGAAGGGCAGAAACGAACTCTTTCATGGAAATGTTTTTCGAGTTTTTGCTGTTACTGGCGTGTTAGAAAACAAAGTAAATTACCTATGAACTTCAAAAAGTTTGCTACTGTTGCCAGACAGAGGAGGTGTGGTTATAAAATTACAATAGAATCGGGTTCTGTAACTCAGCTTTTCATTTGCACAGTGCGACGTTTACCACAAACAGGTAATGCAGCAAAGCAGCTGAAGTTGAAGGCAGTGTGGCAGTTTGTGTTATGCGATTTTATTTCAGTGGCTACAAAATCAAGTCGAGTGTAGTATTGTGATTCCAAGGCAGGTGGTTAATGACGATTCGTCAGAACAAAGAAATTAGGTATTGAACAGGCTGTAAACCATTCCAGGGAGTCAGAATTCTCATCCAGTGTGGCACACGTGCTTCGCGACGAATTCATGACCCTTCAACATGTGGAGTTCAGTAGTCTGGTGGACTGATCCCAGGTTTCTATAGCTATGGCCTGGGTTCGATTCCCACTTTAGCCACTGGTCTTTAATAGACACAAATAAATCCAGTTTAAACCTGGTTGCGTCAAGTGAGGACCGTAACGTATGATTTCACTGTGGTACGAAGTTCCTGTATCACTATATGCCTTCGCTACCAACTAGAGATGAGGTTGGGCCACAAGAGAGGTAGAAATGGAGGTATGTAGAGAGTCTCTCACTACTTACCTTTATCACACTACTAATTTTATTTTAGCTAACGAACCATACGCCTTGTACGGTAATGAGGCACTTTTTTATCTTTCATTTGACTTTGAGATGTTGAAAACTTCTGGACTGTGATTTGACCTCGGATCTTTGTATTTGCGGGATTTGATCCGTTCGTGACGATACAGTTCCATCAATTCGTTGTTTGCTCAAGATTACAAACTCATCATGGCCTCTGCGTAACGCATGTGTCTTGGTTCGAAATCTGGTCAAACACAAACTTTTCCTTACATCTGTTTAAGTTCTAGCATGATCATACGCAGCTGCTGGGAGTCGAACCGCTCAATGCCGCTGGGTATGAGGCGGCGGTGGAGTGAGTGGATTCTGTAGTCTTTTATGGGGTTGTGTACTACTGAGGGCTACTGCGGGGACGAAGCTTCTCCGTCGTTTCTAGGTCCCGAGTTCCATACAATACAATACAATACAAAATCAGGCTCATTTTATTAATTGATAATATCTATAATTGGAGTATATAACGTCTCTTTAGGCCTGTGTTCGAGTCTCGGTATGAAACGAAAGCTTTGCTTAGTTAACATTGCCTATGGGTACAGTGCCTAAGAAAACAGTTGGTCATGTCGTTCAAAGTTCAGTTTAGCTTATCATGAATAATGTAGATTTTTAATGTCACTTAGTGTTAGATGAAAAGGGTATTAGGTGACTTTTAGAACTGTACATAGCTCCACGTAGTTGTCGATGGTGATGACAGACCGCTTGACTCTGCTAATCGTGGTTTTCCTAACTGGTTAGTTCCTTAACCACCTTATATAAAACCACTCGAGAAGCGAATGACCGTTAATAGGGGTTTAGGAAATCTTACTGAGAGCAGTGGCTCTTCGAATTATCATATGCTTTTTATTCAGACGATATAAATAATGCCAGTTTAATGCCATCCGAAATTAATTATGACTGGTTCTTGACTAATATAACTGATAAGCTGTAAAGAGCAAGATTCTGTCTATACAAACAACCCCCAAATGTTGTAGCAAATGAAACCACAGTAATAAATTTTGACTCCTATGACAATCCCTGTTTCGATTGTCCTATTGTAACCTGATTGTATACTGTAAATCAGAATGCACAATGTGAGTCTAACTATTTTTCATATGCAAACAAATTAAAATTTGTCAACATACAATTTTCTACACAGCTGAACTACGTTCAGTTTTCGAAAAAGAACGAAAACGATTCTGCGAGTGTCTAAGGCACCCAGTGTTCTGATTATGAATGGTTGGTAGTAGAGGACAAACGAGAAGATGAAAATTTGAAGTTTTACCACTATGTATCACAAAGCACCATCTCGAGCGACATGATAAAGTGTTGACGCTGGAGGATGATAATACACATAAACATCATTTTTATTGTGTAAAAGTTCTTTCAAGGCTAGCACATAATAGCATTACTAAATATCAGCATTCGATTACGGCATGTTGTCGATGCTATTTTCATTCTAAAGAATTTTACGTTAGCTTTACATTACTGTTGAAAAAAAAATCCCTTTGCAGCACCATACATGATGATTAACTACAGTTCAGACTGAAACCAATAATCAGTAACAAAAGGATGTGATATAGCCAATGTTAGCTTATTTATTATCAAGAACAACTTGATTCACATTTAATTGACCGTTCACAGTTTAAACCAGTTAACAGTTGCTAAGTGCTGACACATGGAAAGTTTTCCTAACACATGAAATAAATTGTGAGTAGGGCCACGCATTTAAGACTTAAACTAAGAGTTAAATGTACACTGTTTAGTTGGATAACACTAAATTATAATTGCCTGAGCTGCAGATCCTAAAGTGGCGATTTTACAAAGAATTTTGGGGTATAGTGTGTAATAGCAACAGTGTGTCATTTAAATAGGTTGATTTATTCACTAAAAACATCAATCACATGCATGAATCACGAGAAAATATTCAATGAGGTACAAACACAAATTCTAGACATCTAATCAGTGGCTTTATTTTGATTAGTAATTTTAGTCGGTTGAACGAGAAAGTAAGCAGTGCTGACGATTGTATCGATCAAAAAGTGAATCCAAAATTTTGTGAATTCTACACAAAGAGCAGTGATCGTAGACCAGGTGACTGAATTTGAAACACGTTCTGATACAGAAATGCAAGTGCGATCCAAGAGCGTACTGATACCCACATGCTGCCATTTATGTAATGTTACACAACCGCCTTGATGAACGCCGCTGTCGAGTGACAGGCTCTCGATTGAAGACGAGGTTACATTTTCTACTGACGTAACTCTGTTTCCAGCTCTTCTGCTAAGATGCGCTGATCTCCATCTCCCAGCGGCTGACATGCTCAAGATGCGCACAGCTCCACGTCCATAATAAATCAAGATCTGCACTGCTTACGTCTCTGTATGAAAATGAAAAAGAAAAAAAACTTTTACCTCCGAACACTACCACGTCTTTGGGAGAGACTTACGCTCCGCATTCCTACACGTCTTCGAGGAATAGCCCCCCTAAATATGAATGCTTAACCTCGAACTCTTCCACGTCTCCAGACGCTCCGCCTCTCAGAGTTTTCAGAAGAAGTCATAAGCTTCACATTCCTCCACGTCTTCAGAAGAGGTCATAAGCCCGCGATCCTCCACATGTCTTCACTTCTCGACATCCTCAGAAGAAGTCCTAAGTTCCACATTCCTCCATGTCTTCAGAAGGAATCATAAACTCCGCACTTCTTCACATCTTCGGAAGAAATCATAAGGTCCACGCTCCCCCATGTCTTCAGAAGAATTCCTAAGATCCACATCCCTCCAAGCCTTTACAAGAAGTCCAAAGTCCCACAGTCCTCCGCGCCTTCAGAAGAAGTTATAAGCTCTGCACTCCACCGCATCTTCAGAAGAAGTTCAAGACATTTTGCTGGATTCCAACGTCCAGCTCTCTTTTCCCACCGAACCACACCTGCTCACCTATAGCGCAAAATGCACAAAACTGTGGTCTAATGGAGGGCACTTCTATGCACAGAATACCGCCAAAAATAACGTCGCGATTTCACGCCAATCGCAAAACAAAGCTCCTCCTTCTACTAATAATACGGTTGCTTCAGCTGGATGTGTGGACTTCGCTGACTGAAGTACCATGGGATGTTTTTGTGACCAGTAACTAGCCTTGCAGTAGAGACCCTCAGAAATTCTGCGAGCAGCACATGAGGCTGGGCCCTCATCTCTGCAGGACGCGTTCTCTTCAACAAGGCGTCAGATGGCTCTCTACCAAGGCCCTCTGGGGAACCTTACGGAGCTGCGCTCTCCTGCTGCTCGCTGGCCCAACTTTGGTCGCTGGGCAAGGCAAGGCAGGAGATACACAATAGTCGCTACTCTGCGCTGCGCTGCGCTCTGGCATCCTCGCTTCCGTGAGGTGAACACCTGAGCCACCAGCCCACCCTCTCCTGACGGTCCCTTTTTTTCCCAATAGTCCCCGTCTGGCCTGTCTCACATACAATGTCTACGCCTTCTTATACACACAAAAATCATCCACAAACAAGTAAGACCAGGAACTCATTAAATGAAAAAGGAAATGAGGTTATTACAGCCCAGAATTTAGAGTCAGTTGGTTGGTTCAAATGGCTCTGATCACAATGGGACTTAACATCTGTGGTCATCAGTCCCCCAGATTTTAGAACTACGTAAACCTAACTAACCTAAGGACATGACACACATCCATGCCCGAGGCAGGATTCGAACCTGCGACCGCAGTGCTCACGCGGTTCCAGAATGAAGCGCCTAGAACCGCACGGCCACACCGGCCGGCTTAGAGTCAGGGTGTTTCTATATATGTCAAAATATGTTTCACAGCGTCATGCCTGACTTTGTGATCAATCAAAATTTACCAAGTTCAGCAACAAACAGAAGCTGTCATTTGTAGTATCTGGTAATCCGGAAAGTGCGTTAGAATCAGTTTCTTTATGAAGTCATAACAGAGACTCTGGTTCATATTCTGATAAGGTAATGTGCATTGTTTGGTCAGATTAGCTTAGTTCATACCGTGCAGATATGATTAGGGATATTCTTAGTTTAAATGGTGCTCAGGGAGTCACTACATGAAACAGTTACTGACAAGCCGTATGTAATTACTGAACATGTATATAATTTTTCGTTGCAAAATAAAAAAAGACGGAAATGAGAGACAAAGAAAGATTAGAATTTTTTACGGAACTAGTCTGCCATATATGCATGGAACTATTTAAGTAAGGCGATGTTAAATATTGGTACCACAATCGTGTCATTAGCGCTTCTTAAGGTGCAGGACTTGCCAGCTGCAACGTGAACTCCAGGCATAACTATACAGTGCCAGTCATATTCCAAAATTTGAGCACGTACAGCGGCGATTTTTTGTTCACTAATATTTGTGAATAAAAGACAACAAAAGTTGACTAAGAAATTAAATTACATCTGGGTCACACTACTGTTCTACCATCTAATACGGAAAGAAATAAATGTGGAGAAATGGAAAAGCATTTTACAAGTCAAACTCTTGATTTATTTCAATGATAATATAAGAAAAATATAATAAATTTTATGCGTAGAGTATTTCGTTTGCTTTTTTTTCCTCGCTTTCCCTGTACAGTACACTTTAACATGAGAAAACGACGCACCTTGAAGGAATTACCCGAATGGGACAGAATTCGATAGATGTAATGTACATGTATAGACAAATAAATAATTACAATTTCAGAAAAACCGGATGATTTGCTCATGAGAAAGAGTTTCACAAATTACGCAAGCAAAAACCCATTGTTCCACATCTGGCATTTATGCAAGTAGCTATTCAGCTGGAAATTGATTGACACAGTTGATGGATGTCTCTCCTGTCCAATTGGCGGGTTAGATCGTCGAAATCCCCATGTAGCAGGATGGCCCTGCCCGCAGTGCTCTATAGGTTCCCGTTGGGGAAAGATCCGGCGACATTCCTGAGCAAGGTAGGTTTTGGCAAGCAGGAAGACAACCAGTGTGCAGTCGGGTATTACCTTGCTGAAATTTAAGGCGAGGATGGGGGTTGACTTCCGGCATAAGAAGTCACCCTCATTCTGCCAACGGCCTTGTCAAAGAGGGCGGAAGAGTGGACAGAGGTTCAGGGCACTCTCTTGTCCTTGGGCTGGGAAACTGCCCTGAATGCGGAAGAACCAGCAATGATCAACGGCATGACGATGCAGAAGGCAATGGAAACCACTGTATTAAGGGCATTTGGTCTGTATTTGGAAAGGTGTCACAATGATCTCTCCATCGGCAAAAGATTCCGGAATAGTCCCCCATTCGGATCTCCGGGAGGGGACTGCCAAAGGGCAGGTGAACATGAGAAAAAGATTGAATAACCAACAAAAGGATAACGTTCTACGAGTTGGAGCGTGAAATTTCAGGAGATTGAAGGTGGTAGGAAAGCTAGAAAATCTGAAAATGAAAATGCAAAGGCTCAATCCAGATACAGCAGGGTTCAATGAAGTGAAATGGAAAGAAGACAAGGTCATATGAGTATAGGGTAATTTAAACAGCAGCAGAAAATGGTATGGTGGGAGCAGGATCCGTTATGAATAAGAAGGTAGTGCAAGAGTGTGTTACTGTGAACAGTTCAGTGATAGGGTTGTTCTTATCAGAACTGACAGCAAACCAACACCGACAACGATAGTTCAGGTATACATGCCGATGTCGCAGTTTGACGATAAAGAGATAGAGGAATTGTATGAGGATATCGAAAGGGTAATACAGAACGTAATGGGAGATGAGAATCTAATACTCATGGGGGACTGGAATGCAGTTGTAGGGGAAGGAGCAGATGAACAAGTTACCAGAGAATATGGACTTGGGACAAGGAATGGTGGAGAAGAAGGATTAATTCAGTTCTGCAATAAATTTCAGTTAGTAAAAGCGAATGCTCTGTTCAAAAATCACAAGATCAGGAGGTATACTAGTAAAAGGCTGGGTGATACGGCAATATTTCAGTTAGATTACATCATGGTCAGACAGAGATTCCGAAACCATATACTAGTTTGTAAGGCTTAACCAAGATCAGATATAGACTCAGATCACAGTGTAGTAACAACGAACAGTAGGTTGAAGATTAACAGGTAAGCCAGGAAGAAACAATACGCAAAGAAGTGAGATACGGAAGTACTAAGGAATGACGATATACACTTGAAGTACCCTAAAGCTATGATACAACAATAAGGAATAGCTCAGTAACCAGTATAGTTGAAGAGGAATGGATATCTCTAAAAAGAGCAATCACGGAAGTTGGAAAGAAAATCGTAGATGCAAAGAAGGTAACTTCACAGAAACCATGGTTGACAGGAGAAATACTTCAGTTGATTGATGAAAAAAGGAAGTACACATTCAGGAATACAGAAACACAAGCCGCTGAGGAATGAAATAAATAGGAAGCACAGGGAAGCTAAGACGAAATGGCTGCCTGAAATACAAATAGAAAAAGATTTCACTGTCGGAAGGACTGACTCAGCAAATGGCTCTGAGCACTATGGGACCTAACATCTGAGGTCATCAGTCCCCTAGAACTTAGAACTACTTAAACCTAACAAACCTAAGGACTTCACACACATCCATGCCCGAGGCAGGATTCCAACCTGCGACCGTAGCGGTCGCGCGGTTCCAGACTAAAGCGCCTAGAACAGCTCGCTCACAAAGGCCGGCTGGACTCAGCAAATAGGAACGTCAAAATAACCTTCGGTGAAATTAAGACGAAGGGTGGTAACATTAAGAGAGTAACGAAAATTCCACTGTTAAATGCAAAGGAGAGAGCGGGGAGGTGGAAAGCCGGCCGCGGTGGTCTCGCGGTTCTAGGCGCGCAGTCCGGAACCGCGCGACTGCTACGGTCGCAGGTTCGAATCCTGCCTCGGGCATGGATGTGTGTGATGTCCTTAGGTTAGTTAGGTTTAACTAGTTCTAAGTTCTAGGGGTCTGATGACCTGAGATGTTAAGTCCCATAGTGCTCAGAGCCATTTGAACCATTTGGGTAGGTGGAAAGAGTGGTGTATTTACATTTTGCGGCGTGCAGTTGCAGCTGTAGCAGTTATAAAGCTAAGTACTGCCAAAGTTATTTGTACACTGTTGTAAAATTATTAAATTTAATAGTATTCAGTGATGATTCTTGCTGTTTGTGGCTAAATAACGATTTAATAACCTTTTAAAAACGTTCGCGCGCTGTGTTCCTTAGAGCTTTCTGTGCGTTGAAGTCGTTTAGTAAATTTCGTGGTTTAGTTTTTAGCTGAATTTTCTTGTTGTTTCTAGCGAAATACTTCAGTAAAATTTCGTTCAGTGTTTTAAATTCGTTGAATGTTCCAGTGGCCGCTTGAATTTTTGGTTTTAGCTAACGATTTTGCGAAGTTCTCTTGGTATTAGTATTAGCTGTGGTGTATTAGTATTAATACAAGTAGTTGCTTTCTTACTAAACAGAGAATTTCGAGACCGCTGTTGTTACTATAAATAGTTCTACTGCTGTGACTGAACTTGGGTAATGTAGACGTATAGTTTTTTTCAGTAACTGTAAAATTTTACCATGAGTGAGAAGTGTGGCCTCTGTCGTAGGTTTGTGTGGTAGTGGGTTACAGTGTGCGATTAGTTCCAAGTGGGGAATGCAGTGGGAAAGCCAGTGGGCATTCTAGCGATATCCTCTCCTGATAATGCAGAATCTGTAGTAGAAATAAGTTGATAGAGGAGCAGAAGCGTAAGATCTATGTCCTTCAGGTGCAGTCACAACGCGCAAAGGAGGAACTAGATAGGGTGAGGAGGGTGAAGGGTGGAGGGAAATGGGAACGAATGGAAACTGGCAGTTGGCAAGAAGGCAGCTAGGAGGAGGAGGTATTCAGACAGTTATACGTCGCGTATAAGCAATAGATCTGACCAACTGTCAGAGTTGAGTGGAGAGGAGCCTCTTGTCGCTGTAGACGTAGAGAACATGCAACAGTCCTCAGCAGTTAGGAGGCCTAGGTTAGTTGCAAAGTCTAGCGGTAAGAAGAAGGTTCTGCTGCTAGGTAGTTTGCAAGGTAGAGGTGTGGGTCAGCAGTTGCAGGAAGTGTTGGGGAGTGAGTACCTGGTCACCAGCATTGTGAAACCTAGTGCAAGGTTGGCTCAGGTGACTGACAGCATAGGGGAGTTATGTAGGAATTTTACATAGGAGGATTAGGTAGTGATAGTGGGTGGAGCAGGGAACGGTCTTGATAGGGACGGGGAATATGATGTAGGTGGTGACCTGGTAAAGATAGCTACTCAAACTGGTGGCATTAATATGCATTTTGTGCAGCTGTTTCAGCGTCATGATCGGCCTCATCTTAATGCGGCTGTTATGCGTGTTAACATGCGCTGGAGAGGACGCTGATGGCAGAGGGCAGAGGGCCACATTTCAATGGCGCCAGTTGGGTCTATCAGTAGATCGGATTTCACTAGGCATGGTCTGCACCTCAGTAGGTATGGGAAGGGAAGGCTGGCAAAGCTTATTGTAGGTGATGGTAGGATCACTCATGGAAAAATTCCTGTAGTAACTGGTGTTAGAACTGCACCTTTTTTAGACGGAAGTCAGCTGATAGGTATACCTGCTTAAAGGAAGTCCCTCTAACTAAGGGTTCACCTTCAGAGGATGTCATGTTTCCAAATAGACAAGGATTTACCATATTTCATCAGAATATAAGAGGTATCAGAGATAAAGTTAGTGAACTGCTTATAGATGTTGACCCTGAAATTATTGGTATGTTGGAGCATCACTTAAATAATTTGACAGTTCAGAGGCTTCCTTTTCCAGTATACAGATTAGCTGGTTGTTTTTCAAAGAGTTCCTTGTGTGTGTGTGTGTGTGGGGGGGGGGGGGTTGGAGTGGCTATGTACATAAAAAACAATATTCCATTTCAGTCCATAGATATATCATTGCACTGCACTAAACAGATATTTGAATGTTGTGCAGGGCCAGTTGAATTAAGTGAAACTAAACTTCTAATTGTTGTAGTTTATAGGTCCCCTAACTCTGACTTCAGAGCATTTCTGCTCAAGCTAGGGAGAGTTCTTGATTCACTTTGTAGGAAGTACCAGATATTAGTTATATGTGGTGACTGCAACTTAAATTTTGTATATGATGGTAGAAGAAAAAGAGTGTTGGTAACCGCCTAAATTCATATGATCTGATGCAGACTGTGTTTCTTCCAACGAGGGTACAGGGGAACAGTAGCACAGCCATAGACAATATCTTTATTCATTCTTCATTACTAGATGGGCATTCTGTTAGTAAAAGGGTGAATGGCCTTTCATAACATGATCCACAAATTTTAATACTAAAAGGCTTTTGTACTCAAACAAATGTCACATTTAATTTCAAACTATGTAGGAAAGTTAATCCAAGAGCAATAGAGAGTTTTTTAAACCTCGTCAATGAACAGGAGTGGCAGAATGTTTATAGTGCCGATAACATTGATGATGAATATAATGCTTTCCTTAACACATTTCTGATGCTCTTTGAAAGTTGCTTTCCTTTGGAACGTTCTAAACGAGGTACTAGCAATAATAGGCAGCCTGGATGGCTGACTAGTGGGATAAGGATATCATGTAGAACAAAGTGGGAATTATATCAAAATGTTAGAGGTAGTCACAATCAAGCTACAGTAGCCCATTACAAGCAGTATTATAAAGTGCTTAAAATGTTAATAGGAAGGCAAAGAGTATGTGGTATGCAAATAGAATAGCTAATTCACAGGATAAAATTAAAACCATATCGTCAGTTGTGCAGGAAGTGTCTGGTCAGCAGCACAAGGCCGACAATATAAAGTCAGTTCGTAGTGAAAATATTTCTGTTACTGATAAGTCAGATATATGTACGGTATTTAACAATCATTTTCTGAGCATTGTTGGTGAATTAAAGACAAATTTAGTTTCTACAAGGAATCATATAACTTACTTGTCAAATGAATTTCCGAGATTGAAGTGTGAAATACTCCTCTGTGATACTGACAAGGGGGATATTGATTCAATAATAAAATCACTGAAGTCTAAGGACTCTCTTGGCTATGATGGAGCGCCTAGAAGAATATTAAAGTACTGTGCTGCACATGTTAGCCCTGTATTTAGCCATATTTGTAACTTTTCCTTTAGTAATGGTAGGTTTTCTTGACGACTGAAGTACTCAGTAGTAAAGCCGCTATATAAGAAGGGAGAAAGGGATAATGTAGACAATTTTAGACTTATTTCTATGCCATCAGTGTTTGCAAAAGTTATCGAAAAGGCTTTGTATGTACAGATAATTGACCATTTTATATCACACGATTTGCTATCAAATGTACAGTTCGGCCTTAGAAGTCGTTTAACAATTGAAAATGCTATATTCTCTTTTCTCTGTGAGGTAATGGATGGGTTAAATAAAAAGTTTCGAACGCTAGGCATGTTTTTTGATTTAACTAAGAGGTTTGACTGTGAGGGTCACCAAATATTGCTCCAGAAGTTGGCCCATTACAGAATACAGAGAGTAGCTCACCATTGGTTTACCTCTTAATTTAGCAACAGAGAGCAAAAGGTCGTTATTCTCAGAGTTGAGAATGGCTGTGACGTGGTGTCTGAGTGGGGTACAGTCAAGTGAGGGGTGTCCCAGGGATCAGTGTTGGGGCTACTCCTGTTCCTTATTCATGTAAATGATATTCCCTCTAGTATTATGGGTAACTCTAAAATATTTCTGTTTGCTGATGACACAAGCTTGGTAGTTAAGGATGTTGTCTGCAACATTGGTTCGGTTTCAAACAGTGCAGTGCATGACCTTGTAGAAAATAAACCAACGCTAAATCACAGTAAGACTCAGTTTTTACAGTTTCTAACACACAATTCAATAAAACATGGCGTTTTAATTTCACAGAGTGGGCATATGATTAGTGAAACTGAACAATTCAAATTTCTAGGTGTTCAGATAGAGAGTAAACTGTCGTGGAAAGCCCACGTTCAGGATCTTGTTCGAAGACTTAATGCTGCCATTTTTACTATTCGAACGGTACCTGAAGTGTGTGATCGTTCGACACGAAAATTACTCTACTTTGCTTATTTTCATTCGCTTATGTCGAATGGTATTATATTTTGGGGTCACTCTTCCCATTCTAAAAGGATATTTTTGGCTCGAAACTGGCGGTTCAAGCAATAAGTGGTGTAAGTTTACAAACCTCCTGTCGACCCCTGTTCACGAGTCTGGGTATTTTGACATTGGCCTCTCAATATATATGTTCTTCACTGTTATTAATTGTTAATAATAATAGCTTCTTCCCAAGAATAAGCAGCTCGGCAGAAACCAAACCTGCATTTGGATAGGACTTCCTTAACTTTTGTACAGAAAGGTGTGCAACATACTGCTGCATCCATTTTCAATAAGCTACCACTCGAATTCAAAAATCTTAGCAGTAATCCACGAGCTTTCAAATCGAAACTGAAGAGTTTCCTCCTTCTATTCTGTCGAGGAGTTCCTTGAAAAATTAAGCTGCTTCTTGTTGTATTGTTGATTGCTTTTACTTAAACATTTCGACTGACTATTTTCAGGTTCATAAACATTTTATTTTTATCTGTTATTACTTTTATGTTGTAATTTCATGTACTGGCACGTTCCATGGCCTCAATTTGGTCCCACGGAACTTGACGTGTAAAGAAATAAATAAATAAAACTATATTGGAGGTCTCTATGAGGGGGAAGATTTGTCTGATTGACAGAAGAAGAAACTGGAGTCGATTTAGAAGAGATAGAGCATCCAAAGTGAGAATCAGAATTTAAGAGAGCTTTGGAGGACTTAAGTTCAAATAACGCAGAAGGGATGGATAACAGTCCATCAGAATTTCTATAATCATTGGGGGAAGTGGCAACAAAACGGCTATTCACCTTGATGTGTAGAATGTATGAGTCTGGCGACATACCACCTGACTTTCGGAAAAATATCATCCACACAATTCCGAAGACTGCAAGTGCGAGAATAAATGCACAATTAGCTTAACAACTCATGCATCCAAGTTTCTGACAAGAATAATATACAGAAGAGTGGGAAAGAAAATTGAGGATGTGTTAGGTGACGATCAGTTTCACTTCAGGAAAGATAAACGCACCAGAGAGGCATTTCTGACATTGCGGTTGATAATGGAAGCAAGACTAAAGAAAAATGAAGACACGTTCACAGGCTCTGACTACTTGGTGAAGCGGTCGATAATGTAAAATTTTGCAAGATATTCGAAATTCCGCCCGACTGGCGCGTGCATGTTGCTAATGACGAAGATTGTCTATTTATACTTTCTTGAATATGACACAAAAATTCCAGGTCGATTAGTCATTTGAACATGGTACAAAATTCAAGTCTATGTGTGTGTGTGTGTGTGTGTGTGTGAGAGAGAGAGAGAGAGAGAGAGGGAGAGTGGGAGAGAGAGAGTGAGAGGTAAGAGAGAGGGGATGAGTGTGTGTGGATGGAGGGGGGTGAGAGAGAGACAGAGACAAAGACAGAGAGGGGGGGGTGGGGGAGGGCGTGGAGGGAAAGATGTGAGATGATAGTTACAGTGGCTGTTGACTGTCATTGCCCTATTCAGTGGTAAATGGGGTAACGGCAGTCACCTTGTCAATAGACCGTCAGTGAAATTCGCAGGCAAATATTTTTGAACACGATGCTATTTCATGCAATGATTCAAGTTTAATTTATTCAGTCTGAAAGCTAAGTTGCGAGTGTTTCATTATGACGCCTGCTAAAATACTACACGGTTACTCGTTGAAGAGGGGAGGGGATAGGAAAAGGGGAGGAGAGAAGGAGCGGCAAGATCACGTCATTGTGTGGCATGTCACGTGAGGTTGATGACATCATTGATAAATAGGGTCAATGATTGCAATACTACTGTATTTAGGTACCAATTGCGCTGGAAATAAAGGTGACTGCCTGCCTGGTAAAATAAGGGAAAGCATCAAGAAAGGGACGATGGAACGAAATGAAACGTCATGCGTTATCCGATTGGGAAGAAAATCATAAAGATGTTCTTATTCCCTCCTGAAGAAAGCTGGCTCTCAGTGTTGTAATTGGTCCTCGATACCTTCGATACTGGTGGTGGGATGAAGGTGACATCCAACTTGATCCAGAGACCTACGAGGGCAGTTCAATAAGTAATGCAACACATTTTTTTTCTGAAACAGGGGTTGTTTTATTCAGCATTGAAATACACCAGGTTATTCCCCAATCTTTTAGCTACACAACACTATTTTTCAACGTAATCTCCATTCAATGCTACGGCCTTACGCCACCTTGAAATGAGAGCCTGTATGCCTGCACGGTACCATTCCACTGGTCGATGTCGGAGCCAACGTCGTACTGCATCAATAACTTCTTCATCATCCGCATAGTGCGTCCCACGGATTGCGTCCTTCATTGGGCCAAACATATGGAAATCCGACGGTGCGAGATCGGGGCTGTAGGGTGCATGAGGAAGAACAGTCCACTGAAGTTTTGTGAGCTCCTCTCGGGTGTGAAGACTTGTGTGAGGTCTTGCGTTGTCATGAAGAAGGAGAAGTTCGTTCTGATTTTTGTGCCTACGAACACGCTGAAGTCGTTTCTTCAATTTCTGAAGAGTAGCACAATACACTTCAGAGTTGATCGTTTGACCATGGGGAAGGACATCGAACAGAATAACCCCTTCAGCGTCCCAGAAGACTGTAACCATGACTTTACCGGCTGAGGGTATGGCTTTAAACTTTTTCTTGGTAGGGGAGTGGGTGTGGCGCCACTCCATTGATTGCCGTTTTGTTTCAGGTTCGAAGTGATGAACCCATGTTTCATCGCCTGTAACAATCTTTGACAAGAAATTGTCACCCTCAGCCACATGACGAGCAAGCAATTCCGCACAGATGGTTCTCCTTTGCTCTTTATGGTGTTCGGTTAGACAACGAGGGACCCAGCGGGAACAAACCTTTGAATATCCCAACTGGTGAACAATTGTGACAGCACTACCAACAGAGATGTCAAGTTGAGCACTGAGTTGTTTGATGGTGATCCGTCGATCATCTCGAACGAGTGTGTTCGCACGCTCCGCCATTGCAGGAGTCACAGCGGTGCACGGCCGGCCCGCACGCGGGAGATCAGACAGTCTTGCTTGACCTTGCGGCGATGATGACACACGCTTTGCCCAACGACTCACCGTGCTTTTGTCCACTGCCAGATCACCGTAGACATTTTGCAAGCGCCTATGAATATCTGAGATGCCCTGGTTTTCCTCCAAAAGAAACTCGATCACTGCCCGTTGTTTGCAACGCACATCCGTTACAGACGCCATTTTAACAGCTCCGTACAGGGCTGCCACCTGTCGGAAGTCAATGAAACTATACGAGACGAAGCGGGAATGTTTGAAAATATTCCACAAGAAATTTCCGGTTTTTTCAACCAAAATTGGCCGAGAAAAAAAATGTGTTGCATTACTTATTGAACTGCCATCGTACATTGGGGACAGATTAGTGGACCTTGCTGGTCATGGAAGTACCCTGACATCACACGGAAGTTTTATAGAGACGTGTGCCATATCTGGACGAGCAGTGACCTTTTAAAAGCTCCCTTTGACTTGTGCAATCAGAGTTCCCTCACTCATAACCAGACATTACCTGAAATCACACATGATGATTGCGGCCCTCCACGAATTCTTCTCCTGAGCCAACTTCATAAGCTCAGAGTAGCAGTTGCGAACTACGTCCTCAATCTTCCAGCCTTGTATGCCTCCTCCTCCTCCCGTGATCCGTGAACAGAGTATTCGCTATTATTAGCTGAAGTTTGCTGTACAAGTCAAACTTGCTCCTCTCTCATTCCTACTACCATATTCTCCTTTAGCCCTTTCATCAACTCTTTCCCCTAAACCGGAGTTCCAGTCCTCCATTACCATTAGAATTTCAACTCCCTTTACGTGTGAGCTCTTGTAACAACACTAAATATGAACATCGCAAAAGAATTATCGTGATCCCTTTATCTGTCACAGTAAATTCTAACTCTGATCATTTACATACCCACCGATGGTGTTACATTGTTATGCGATCATGTCATTCTGTTGCATCACTTTCTTCGTCGGACAGTGTATATTTGTGTTCTTATGTGACTCAGATATTTGGTTTGAATTCTAAGCAAACTGAATTTTTGGCAGCTGCATTATTGTACGCGATCTTATTTAAACGGTGTAACCTCATTTCAGTTATTTATTTATTAGATAATTTGTTATTTTTCCGTTAATATGTCTATGATAGTTTAAGGACTCTTGTATTAGGATCTGGGCTTTGAAGCGATGGTGCACGGATACACTCTATAGACTACACGTAGCCGTACTTAAGTCTAAGGCCATGCATTGCCTATATTAGCCATCATATTTCGAGCCGGTATAATTAAGTCAACTCCCTCTGGCATCTGAATTGTGCAATCGCAATTCAGTAGGCTTCTCACGGAACGTGACAGAGAGTAGCGTTGCATCTTATGCGCTGGCTATCTGAATCATATAATCGACCCATCAAATTTGTGACATGGAAAGTACTCCCAGCTAATTACCTCATCAGACCATTATCTGCCATGGATCGATTTTTTATCGTAAGGCTTTATCGCAAGTAAAATGTTAAGAATAGACTAAAGCACATTTCTTGAGTTTGTTAAGGATGTCAATCGTGATAAGATATTTTATCGGTGAGAACTCTGATGTACATAATTTGACCAGTTTTCTTAATGTACTGTGAACACTGCTAACTCTGAAAGAACATGAGATTCGATACACAAGCTTACTTTGTGGTAACAGCAAATCTGTGTTTGTTGGCAGTGTGTATATCGGTAAGTTCATTCATTTGTGTAACTCGCGGCATAATTTATTTCGAAATAAAAAAAAAATGTATGGTGTATCAGTGCTTGCAGGTTAGTATTTTAGTATAGTAGACACAGAGAATTGGGATAGTGTGTAGTA
This sequence comes from Schistocerca nitens, assembly GCF_023898315.1. NCBI lineage: Eukaryota > Metazoa > Arthropoda > Insecta > Orthoptera > Acrididae > Schistocerca > Schistocerca nitens. The sequence continues at coordinate 733,335,909 of NC_064615.1, forward strand.
TTGAGATTGAAATGTGCATTGATGATTTTAATCTACTGTTGATGGTAAATTCCGAACGGAGAATTTCAGTGTTGTCAAAGATTTCGTTGACAGAGATCCAACTTCTTAGACAACTACAGTTTTCGACGTTATGGAAATGTATTTAGCGATTAATGATTAGGACAGCTTGTAAAATATTTTACTAAAAATCCTCCTATGTTCTGTAGTGTCCTTATATACAGCCCACAAAGTAAATTAAAAACACATAATTACTCTGGGTGACGACATAGAGAAGGCAATTTATGGCTTTCGCAGTTATAACATGTGGTACGTAAGGGTACAGAAACTTATCTGTGAAACAGGAGTAAACGTAGTCACGCATAAGAATTGTAGACGATACAACTTCAACATTAATTTCGAATATGTCTGAATTTATTGTGCCCATACTCCATGTCATTTGTGTTTTCCTTTTTGTTTGATGTTGTTTACATCAGTCAAGTCTCTGTAGGTAATATCGTATGTTGGGTGATTAAGTTTTTTATATCATTTGTGAAGGCATGTGTGAAGGCAGCTGTTACGTTGTTCCTATGATCATCTACGATTTTTTTGTATTGGCTTTCTAGTAATTCCTTACAGAACAGCGTCGTTAATACATGTTTCTGTCACATCAATGTGACCACCTGTCAAAACCTCGAACAACCATCTTCCGCAGCGCGGAGGCTCAAGAAGAGAGTCTATGAAGTCCTCCAAGGTAAAGACTCCAGTTCCGTGGCCAGCTACGCCAATTTTCTCGGTTGAGGATCCATGGCGCGAACAGACCGACCGACCTGGTCCCAAAATTTATCGATGGGACTTAAAGCCGGTGTCTTTTGTGGCCATGGGAGTACGGTAAACATACCTTGGCGCTTGTTGGAACACTCACGTACAATGTGAGCTGTGTGACGCGTTGCATTGTCCTTGTGGTAGATGCCATCGTGCCGAGGAGAAAACAAACTGCATGTCGGGATGGACGTGGTCCAAACGATAGACGCGTATTTGTGGTGAGCCATTGTTCCTTCCAGAATGAAGAAATTACGCCGGAAATGCCACGGAAATATTTCCCAGGCCATAAACTCTCCATCCTCCGGCCTGGATTCTTGTGACCATTGTTGCAGGTTGTTTGTTTTCGGTCCGACGCTTCGCGCCATAGGCGCAAACAGCCATCTGTCCGATGGAGCCAAAAAAGTGATTCACCTGTAAAGGCCATCAGTCGCCACTCAGCGAACGTCCATTTGCGATACGGGCGTGCAAATTGCAGCCCTTGTCGCCGATGAGCGGTAGACAGCAGGGGTTTATGAACCAGGCGCTGCTGCGGACGCCTGTACGTAGCAACGTTCCTGGACGCGCGTTGAGCACACTCTTTCGTCAACAGTTGCGCGTCTGTTCCCCGTAGACATCTCCACAGCAGTCGTTCACCGCTGACATCTATGGCCCATGGCACACCACAGTTGCCTCGGCGCGTTTTGGATAGCTCCATTTGCTATGTGCAACATACGTTAACCACGGCGGAACGCGATCACTTTACAATCTTAACCGTTTCGGAGATGGTTCCACCCTTGGCCAGAAAGCTGATGATCATGTCCTTCTTGACGTCAGGTAAATCGCTCCGAAACGCTAGTGTTTCCACCTGGCGCCTGTGAATGGTTATCGAATGTTGATATCGAACATAGGCGGCATCTCATTCATATGACCGGAGCGTGTGATATTATTACGTAGTATTACTTCAGTTTTGGAAATACGAACGTTCTAAAAGTGTATCTGAACTGTAAGATGTGGTCTCTTTTCTCCTGGGTACGCGAACTCTTTAAAATCTTAACGTTACTCTCAACTGAATAGTTTCTATAGATTCCGTTTCCACCTTTCATAAGTGCCTCATAATGCTAAATGATCGCGTTCCATATGAGACCGACTGTAGCTTTCCCTCGATTAAATAGTCCCTTTAAGGTTATTCCAAGCTGCTCTGTAATACAAGGTATACCTAATTTTTCGTTGCCTTCACTTATTTTCACGGAAATACACTCATGGACTATATAAGCAGATTAATGAATAAAAAAACGCTGTTTCATGGTCATACTAGACAGACAAAACCGTTGCGGTACCGAAGTCAAAATCGTGACAAGACACAACAGTTCAATATGATAACGCCTACTGATAAATAAAATATCTGTATGCCGAGAAGTCTTCGGTGTAAACATTTTGACTGAAAATTTTGTCATGTAGTACATAATATTCGAGCATTAGGAAAGTAGTCTGGGGAGCAGACACGTGTACATTTACTTATTCATGGTAGTGAAAGTGGCATATTTGAGACTGCCCACAATCGACACTCGTTTGGCGAGGAGTTAAACATCACCCTTATCCCCATTGCACGACTGTGGACTAGGATTCAGGAGGAAAAACTTCAGTAGCTGCACATACAAGTTCGACAACATGATACAAGCCAGCTCCAGGATCCTTATCGACCCTTAATTGTTCCAAGACATCAAACCAGCACAGCATCTGCCCCTTAACTGGAGACCTCGCATCGGCTTCTCCGTAGAACATTATAGTGAACACAATGGTCTGAGAAGTTTCTCTGACAGCGAAGGTAAGAAGCAAAAGTGGATAAAACCAAAAGCGTTGTAGGATATATCGTACACCAGTAAGTGCTGAGCAAGGTCGTGAACGATGGTAAAGATCCACAGTTCCGCAGCCTTCATGCAGGAAGATGCTTTTGAAGAAAAGATACCTTCATTACAGATTTAAGTAACAAAGCAAAAGCTGAACAAAGGCAAAATGAAAGTAACGATGTTTATGCGATAAGTGTTCGATGAATTCGAAAGTAAAATATTGCCAACTTATCTGACAAAAACGCTTAATAAGGTCTGGTCTGAGAAAATCAATAAGTACATCGAAATCACCTTTCCTGTCGGTGAGTCACTGCACTGGCGCCGAAATCGATTATGATGTAGAGATAATGGAAGCACTGCATTGGGTCTTACGAAATTATTTCACTGCGAAAAATCCCCCATTAATCATCACACGAAATGCGAAATGGCAGATGTTGTGATAAGTTTTCGTAGAACAGAAATTCGTCAAAACTCTGGACCGCATGAGAAATCCATAGGACAGCTTGCTTCTCACCTAGCGGCACTTTAACGTCGCTGGAGCGACGAAGGGCAGCAACTACTTGAAAAAAAAAAAAAAAGAGCAGGTCATTCTTGTTTCGGAGAAAGATCTTTAGGCAGATTCACATAATTTCAGGGCCAAAACGCCGCCTTTAGTCGCATTGAACATCCTTTATGCCCTTGAATTACATAGTTTTTTGAATACAGTGGCCATCGCTATTAAAACTAACATGGATTCCGCAAACAGAGATCATATGAAACTCAAATGACTTTCTCCATTTATAAGTGTCAGGGCATCATAGACAATAGCGCTCCGGCTGTTGGTGTGTTCTTTGACTTCCGTAAGGCAAACGTCCTGCAACGATGTTTTCTTTTGTGGTCTAATATTACTGGGTGATAATGAATTTTTTTATTAATGGTAAAGAGGGTTTTTAGCACATTTTTAGCTGTAAATCTCAAATAAAGTACTTGAAATCCACAGTCACATGCAGTTTAGGTACCAATTGAAAATCTCTGTCAAGTATTCAAATTATAGCTATTTGATCTCTATAATAATGGCAGTATTGTGATTTTTGTGATGCAATCTGCTACTCTCCGTGCTGCCCGGTCGCTGGTGCTACAGCGCGTCCTATACTCGGCCATCACAACGTTCGGGGTCAGAGCGCAAAGATGTCACACTTGATGACGGGCATTTAAGAGCCTCAAACCGGTCATGATTTAAGCATTGGAAAGTAAAATTGACCTTACAAATGAAGCAGTATTTTCAACCTCTTTGTATTTTGCCTTTTGCAGGGTGTCTGGAATGTAACTAGATATGAACGAGACGAATAGACACATTTACGACACTAATTTATTGAAATTAAGGGGAATACATTGTTATACATGGATGTGGATGGGTACTTTAAAATTCAATGTAGGCGCCTGTGACTTCGACCAATCGTCTCAAATTGTAGGACATGGAATACACAGTCGTCTGGAGTAAGCGGCATAGTGTAATGCTGATAACGTCCCGAAACCGGGCTTCCATTTCTTCTAGTACGCGTGGTTTCATCCGCTACACTTCATATTTTGCCCAGCCCCATAAAAAGAAGTAACATGGCGTCAGGTCTGGACTTATTGCAAGCCACTCATGACGTCCGTGTATTCCTAGGCAACATCCAAGAAACTTCTCAGCCAACCACGGACAAACGACATTTTTAAACTGAGGGGGTGCGCCACATTGCGTAAAAGCAATGTCCTATATGTTACCGCATGAACATACTGCGGGCAAAACATAATTATTAAGCACCTGAAGGAAGTGTTCCGTATTCATTGTGTCGCGCAGGATAAATGGCCCAGTAATCTTTGTGACAGTCATTGCACATCACACAGTCACTTTTGCACGAGCCTGCATATGGTCGACGGTAACTCCAGGATCGTCTTTCGCAAATGTGTCGATTCTTACAATCTCCCACATAGAATACGGCCTCGTCAGTGCAGAGGATATGATTAAAGAATTGAGGACAATCTTCGTGCCGCCCCAGCGTCGATTCCCCTTACTCCATTCTGCTATCACCGTCTTCTGGAGTCAGCTGTTGCATAATATGAGGTTGCCACGTTCGATAATTCAGTTCTTTATCCAGGATGTGACATAGCACCTACCTCGTGAGTTCGCTTTGATGTGTTGCCTGCCGTGATGATTTCTAACAGCTGCGTACGAATATTTCCTGCACATACGCCACTTTATTATCAGATCGAGACGTGGATGAACGAACTGTTTTTCTTGCTTCTTTTGCCGAGCCTGTGACAATTGTTTACTGTGTCTGGACGAACTGTGACTTTAATCTCATTTACAGTGTGCCACCATATCGCCACCAGGACGACGGAACATCCTTTACAGTTCATAACGTGCAACAATCTGTGCTCGTTGTAGAACGGTAAGGCTATCGTTCATCTTTTCCGTTGCTATGTGTACTTCCTCTCACGGCAACCGTCTGTATTGCAGAAAATGTAAAAACAAGCGCTCGCCAACTGGTGAGGTAGCAAGGAAGAGGGAACAAATTCCGAATGTGGAGCGCAAGTCTGTCCAGTCAGCCAGATGTTTACAGCTGTATCGATGCCAGTACGGCAATATGACAGTGGAGCGTAAAGCTGAAATACTAAACACCTTTTTCCAAAGCTGTTTCACAGAGGAAGACCGCACTGCAGTTCCTTCTCTAAATCCTCGCACAAACGAAAAAATGGCTGACATCGAAATAAGTGTCCAAGGAATAGAAAAGCAACTGGAATCACTCAACAGAGGAAAGTCCACTGGACCTGACGGGATACCAATTCGATTCTACACAGAGTACGCGAAAGAACTTGCCCCCCTTCTAACAGCCGTGTACCGCAAGTCTCTAGAGGAACGGAGGGTTCCAAATGATTGGAAAAGAGCACAGGTAGTCCCAGTCTTCAATAAGGGTCGTCGAGCAGATGCGCAAAACTATAGACCTATATCTCTGACGTCGATCTGTTGTAGAATTTTAGAACATGTTTTTTGCTCGAGTATCATGTCATTTTTGGAAACCCAGAATCTACTATGTAGGAATCAACATGGATTCCGGAAACAGCGATCGTGTGAGACACAACTCGCGTTATTTGTTCATGAGACCCAGAAAATATTAGATACAGGCTCCTAGGTAGATGCTATTTTTCTTGACTTCCGGAAGGCGTTCGATACAGTTCCGCACTGTCGCCTGATAAACAAAGTAAGAGCCTACGGAATATCAGACCAGCTGTGTGGCTGGATTGAAGAGTTTTTAGCAAACAGAACACAGCATGTTGTTATCAATGGAGAGACATCTACAGACGTTAAAGTAACCTCTGGCGTGCCACAGGGGAGTGTTATGGGACCATTGCTTTTCACAATATATATAAATGACCTAGTAGATAGTGTCGGAAATTCCATGCGGCTTTTCGCGGATGATGCTGTAGTATACAGAGAAGTTGCAGCATTAGAAAATTGTAGCGAAATGCAGGAAGATCTGCAGCGGATAGGCACTTGGTGCAGGGAGTGGCTACTGTCCCTTAACATAGACAAATGTAATGTATTGCGAATACATAGAAAGAAGGATCCTTTATTGTATGATTATATGATAGCGGAACAAATACTGGTAGCAGTTACTTCTGTAAAATAACTGGGAGTATGCGTGCGGAACGATTTGAAGTGGAATGATCATATAAAATTAATTGTTGGTAAGGCGGGTGCCAGGTTGAGATTCATTGGGAGAGTGCTTAGAAAATGTAGTCCATCAACAAAGGAGGTGGCTTACAAAACACTCGTTCGACCTATACTTGAGTATTGCTCATCAGTGTGGGATCCGTACCAGATCGGGTTGATGGAGGAGATAGAGAAGATCCAAAGAAGAGCGGCGCGTTTCGTCACAGGGTTATTTGGTAACCGTGATAGCGTTACGGAGATGTTTAGCAAACTCAAGTGGCAGACTCTGGAAGAGAGGCGCTCTGCATCGCGGTGTAGCTTGCTCGCCAGGTTTCGAGAGGGTGCGTTTCTGGATGAGGTATCGAGTATATTGCTTCCCCCTACTTATACCTCCCGAGGAGATCACGAATGTAAAATTAGAGAGATTAGGGCGCGCACGGAGGCTTTCAGACCTTCGTTCTTCCCGCGAACCATACGCGACTGGAACAGGAAAGGGAGGTAATGACAGTGGCACGTAAAGTGCCCTCCGCCACACACCGTTGGGTGGCTTGCGGAGTATGAATGTAGATGTAGATGTAGACGCATGTCCACACTGTAATTGCTGAAATCCAAACCTTATTTCATGATTTATATGTACACACTGTTTTCATTATGATACGATCAATATCAAAAGTTCTATAGTCATTTTGTTATACCTAGTTAATTTCCAGACACCCTAGTTAGACAAATGCCATTTATTTCGGACCAAAATAGTTGCAGAAGAAATCTTATGTGCCCCTTTTTTTCGAACTTCTCTGTAAAAATGTCCGTAAAAACATGATACGTTACATTTATGTTATTGAATTTTATTGACTCTTCGTTTTGTATGGTAGTTCATGTTGAGAATATTAAAAGCTGGTCTCTCCAATGCTTAAAATAGTTTTTCACTTCTCTGTTTCCTTTCGTTTCGCCATATGTTCCCATCTATTTCTCGCTTTTCTTCTATTTTGTTACAGGCCAGAGAACATGTAACAGTGGAGACACAAGAAGGCCCTTTGAGGGGTGAGCTGTTAGAAACATACACTGGAAATCCTATGTTCAGGTTTCTAGGTATCCCATATGCAGAACCACCTGTTGGAGATCTCCGATTTCAGGCAAGTTACTCTATCTCCCTAGTTTTTTCCTTTAAGCAACTTAATTACTAGAACTGCGGTTTAAATTCTCGTACAACCTGCCACATTTTGAATACGCGAGGTCTCTCTAAATCAGTTAAAGTAAATGCTAGAGTGGTTCCCTTGAGAAATATACCGCCGTCTTCCCTTTCTATCTTCCTTTAATCCAACCTTGTTCCCCATGTCTAATGACCTGGTCTTCGACGGGGCATTAAACGCTAATCTTCCTTCCGTCGATCTGCTAGAAGAAAGGTTATTTGTATATTTCGTAGGCATTAGGTGAGACGTAGGACTTGCAAGACGATGAAGGGAGCTTGTTTTCTGAAAGCTGTAGGGAAGTTAAATGATCAGTAATTACTAACAGTGCAATTTCGTTGTTCATTAGCTCCAGCGCCTTGGAGATGTTACTGTGGGTTTCTGGGGTGAGGCCAATTGTCACTGAGAGACACATGGAACGAATTGCTCTGAGAAAAATTGAGCGCTTTCATATGGTTCCAAGCTGCCGCCGTCTCGGACTGCACCACACGACCGATTGCAGTACATAAAAGTTTCAGCCATTATACCTCTCGGCAAATATTAACGAATAATGCACCAACATTCATAATTAACTGTACTGTCATAATACATTTGCTCCAGTATTCACTTTCATACTAACGGTACCCGATCCTTCTACTACCTACAAAAGGCACGACATTCCCAGTACAGCCGTAAGATAACTTGGTAGCAACAGCAATACGCTACGTAAGTGAAATGTCACTGACATGCAGTACTACATTTCGAGGTACAATAAGGAGATTGTGGATGACACAACGTCATCTCGAACTGTCCAAAATGCGCTTCTCCTTTAATTTAATAAGAAAGAGTATGTTCTTACTACCATGTACGTTGTTGTTGTTGTTGTCTTCAGTCCTGAGACTGGTTTGATGCAGCTCTCCATGCTACTCTATCCTGTGCAAGCTTCTTCATCTCCCAGTACTTACTGCAACCTACATCCTTCTGAATCTGCTTAGTGTATTCATCTCTTGCTCTCCCTCTACGATTTTTACCCTCCACGCTGCCCTCCAATGCTAAATTTGTGATCCCGTGATGCCTCAGACCATGTCCTACCAACCGGTCCCTTCTTCTTGTCAAGTTTTGCCACAAACTCCTCTTCTCCCCAATTCTATTCAATACCTCCTCAGTAGTTATATGATCTACCCATCTAATCTTCAGCATTCTTCTGTAGCACCACATTTCGAAAGCTTCTATTCTCTTCTTGTCCAAACTATTTATCGTCCATGTTTCATTTCCATACATGGCTACATTCCATAGAAATACTTTCAGAAACGACTTCCTGACACTTAAATCTATACTCGATGTTAACAAATTTCTCTTCTTCAGAAACGCTTTCCTTGCCATTGCCAGTCTACATTTTATATCCTCTCTACTTCGACCATCATCAGTTATTTTGCTCCTGAAATAGCAAAACTCCTTTACTACTTTAAGTGTCTCATTTCCTAATCTAATTCCCTCAGCATCACCCGACTTAATTCGACTACATTCCATTATCCTCGTACGGAGAAAGTTTTAATGTGTGCACGATTTACGATGTAGGTAAATTTTCAGGAAACAGTGGATTACATAAAATTTCAGGTATGTCGTGGAATACTGTCGCTGTTATGATGAACGACTGGCTTTCTACTTCTTGCGAGATGCTTTTTGAAAGCAATGTCAGTGAATGACGTTGGGTAACGAAAAGATCATTACGCGAAGGGTCGACTATTCGCAACACTCGGTGAAGCGTGAAGTTACTGCTTTTAATTGTTGTTACTCAATGTCTCATCCCATTAAAATGAACTATTTGCAGCAATGCCCAGAAACGAAACTCTACATATTTTAACAAATCTAGTAAGTTATATGAAATAGATGTAACTTGTTATAGCCGCCCGTGAAGAAAGCTGCGTGGTCTGAGGTCCGGGATGCCCTCAGTATGGCGTCTCATTGTCCGCAGCGCAAAAGTGGTTTACCATCTGGTGACGAAGACTGCCTCTATCTGAACGTATATGGCCCTGGAGTATGTATAATATGATAACACCTAAAAATATAATCCCAGATTCACGGTAAATTCTAGACCTAAATAAACTGAATGCTATAACGTTCGTGTGTATTCTTGCATTTATGGTCTATACTGTCATTATTCTGTATCCGTTCGCAGACACCATCGCAGAATGCTACATAGAAGGCTGTTATGGTGTGGATTCATGGTGGATGTTTCACAGAAGGTAGTGGCGAGTCCGCGAAACCGAACTACTTTGTGGACAACGATGTAATAGTGGTCAGCATTAACTATCGTCTGGGACTGCTTGGTAATAGTTTTGAATATAATTACAGCTCTAAGCTTCCTTACATCATATTTATTATAATACTTCGACATAGTTGGCGGTTTTCAGAATCAGGTACCACTCGCTTCATCTTTGTATGCCGGCTGCAAATTCTTACTAATACAGACTAATTTAAACTAGAATAAAATGGACTAGATTACCAACAGCTTTACCTTGCAATCTTTTCATATTCTCCATGCTTAGCTCTCTATTGCCCCATAACTTAATTTCATGTGTCGTAGACCGAGCAAGGGAGCGCAATATTTGTGTTACCAGATTACCATTCCGAAACAGAGAGGATCAAGCCCGTAATTTTTATTTGCCACTCGCATCACAACTTCATACATGTCCACTTTTAACGCCTTCAGGCCCTCTGGCTACAATTGTATACATTAACATTTACTGTGTCTTGCCTGCAACATAAATATTTTTCCCACTGGAAACATGAGGTAAACGTTTGGGAATTCAACCTTTTCATCATATGTGAGTGCTGCCAAGTGTTGGGAATCACTATGAAAATATCAGCAAGTACTTTACAGGAGACAGTTTTCCAACATCATGATTCGAAACAGCTAGTTCCATCTCAAGAGGCACCGAACTAAAGTGGTTTAGTGACTTCGATTGCGTAATCTGTAATACACTTTACACAACTGCATAAAAACTGGCGTTAGGCCTACCAAGCCAGTAGAAAAGTCTTCATATATTGCTTTCAAAACACAGAGGAGCCTCGGAACGAATCACTCAGTATTTGACCCCACTACTTCTTCAAGTACTGATGCAAATGATGGGAGACCTGATGATATTCAGATGAAACCAACTGGACTAAAAAATGACCTAATTATTGGCACCCTTAATATATTAACCCTCAATGGAAAAATGGAAGAAATGACAGATGTACTAACAGAGAGAAAGTTAGATATATTGGGATTAAGCGAAACAGTGTAAGGGAAAAGTGAGAAGAATTTGAGAGGAGGAGGAAAACCGTACTGGAGTGGGAATAACAGGTTTGGATGAAATGGTGTGGCAGTGATAGCGAATAAGAATGTAGGAAGTAGTACTGAAAGTGTGAGATATATGCTATACAGGATCATAATCTTAAACCTGAGATTCGAAAAAGAAACACTAAAAGTAATCTAGATTTATGTACCTCAAGTGGGATGTAGCGAAGAAGAGAAGATGGACTTTGAAAATGAGTTAGAGAACCATATAGAGAGTGCTAATATAGTGATGGGAGATTTTAATGCACATGTAGGCAAAGACAGAAAGGTATCTGGGCAAGTGTTGGGATGTTTTGGATATGGAGGCAGAAATGAAGGGGAAAGACTCCTGGATTTGTGCCAGAGGAATGGAATGAAAATAGCAAACAGCTGGTTTATGAAGAGAGAAAGTCATCTTATCACCAGATACAGTTGGGATGGGGAAAACAAGAGTGTAACTGATTATATTCTGGTAGATATGGAATGGGGAGAGAAAGTAACAAATGTGAAGCTAATTCCAAGTGTTAGTGCAGATGGAGATCATAGATTACTGGTGGGACAATGGAAAATGAATCAGTGTGTGAAAAATAGAAAAAAGAAGAAAGTGATGAGGATATGGGTTTGGAAACTGAAGGAGAGTCAAAGTGCTGAGAAGTACAGAGAATTAATCACACACAAAAATTCCCAAAAGAAGTTTTCTGCCATGTAGAAAAAGAATGGACTTTATTCAAAGACAGTTTAGTCGAAGCAGCACAAAAACTATGTTGTAGAACATCTGGAAAGGAAAAAGTAAGACAGACAAGTTGTTGGGATGATACCACAGTCCAAGCAGTTAGAAGAAAAAATGGAGCATGGAGAAAGTGGTGGAAAACTAAAAATGACGAAAACCATAAAGACATATAGAGGAAAAGAAGAGCAAAGAAATTGTGAAAACAGCAAAGAAAAAGGCACAGGAAGAGCTTACAAAAAATATTGAAGAAGATGTGAAGCGCAATAAGAAAATGTTCTATAAAATGATGAAAAATAAAAGGAAGTCTTCTGAAGTACCAGTAAAGACGGAAACAGAGGATGGTACTGTGATTGAAGATCCAGGAAATATAAAAGATCTCTGAAAGAACATGTTAAGAAACTGTTAAACGCTGAGGAGCAGGTACACGAAGAAACAACAAATAATTGAGAAATTGAGAGAAGCTGGGAAGCAGAATTAGGTCAAATTACACTGGAAGAAACGAAAATAGCTGTGAAGAAGATGAATCGCGGGGAAAGCCCCAGGACCTGATGAAGTTTCAGTGGACATGATAAGAGCAGCAGGTCCAGTGGGAATGTGGTGGCTGTAAAGAATACTATCAAGTGTGTGGAGAAATAGTACAATACCTGATAATTGGAGAAGGGGAGACATTGTTCCCATCTTCAAAAAAGTTAATCAAAGACTTTTTAAAAACTACAGAGGAATAACCATTATGAGTCATAGAGCCTAGATTTTTGAAACAATTTTACTAAATCAAATAAGTGAAAAGATAGAAGAGGAGCTGAGTGAAGAATAGCATGGGTTTAGGAAAGGAAGAAGCACTATCGACCTGATATTTTCTATCCGTCAACTGATGGATAAAAGTTGGGAGTATAGTAAAAGGGTGAAATTGGTTTTTATAGACATAGAAAAGGCATATGACTCAGTTAACAGGGAAAGACTCTGGGAAGAAATGAAGAAGATAGATATAGAAGATGGATACATTAATGTAATAAAGACAATGTACAGGGGACACAGTTGTAGAATTAGAACACCATCGGGGAACTCTGAATACTTCGAAATAAGACAAGGACTTGAGCAAGGAAGTATTGTATTTCCTGCACTTTTTAATGTTATGATGGAGGGAAGTTACCGTATTTGTAAGAGAGAAAGGGATCAACGGAAATATTACCGTGAATGGAGAACCCCTCAAAGTGGTAGAAAGTTTCACTTATTTAGGGAGTGAAATATCTAGGGATGGAAGAATAACTCACGAAATTAATAGGAGGTTACAGAAGGGAGGCAATTTCTACCAAACAATAAAACATCTGATTTGGAATAAGGAAGTTTCAGAAAAAGCAAAACTCCTTATGTATGAGAATTATTACTTCCCTATTGTCACCTATGGTGGATAAACATGCACAGTGAGAGAAAGGGACTGGAGCAGACTGCAAGCAGGGAAATGAAATTTCTCAGAGCAGTTAAGGGAAAAACAAGAATGGACAGTGTAAGGAATGTAGAGATCAGAAAGGACCTTAAACAATAAAGTATGAGAGAAGAAATTGAAAAAAAGAGATTAAGATGGTATGGGCATGTTGATATGATGCATGGGCAAAGACTCCCCAAAATCATGGAAGAACTAAAGATGGTTGGGAAAAGACCTAGAGGGCTCCCAAGAACACGGTGGAAAATGGGAGTGAGAATATCTGTGGAAAGGAGAGATGTGACCTGACAGCAAGTGGAGGAAGAAAAGTGGTGGGAGGACTGAGCCAAATGGAGAGGACTCGTCAGCACCCAGACTTGGCAGTAGCTGGAGCGGGATCCGTATATAGATAAATAGATAAAAACTGAGAATTTCAAAATATCATCTACATTTACTTTGTTGCGTGCTGTGAAGCTCATGAATGTGAGCTTTGTATCTTATTCCCATACAAGTATTCTTTGTTTTAGAAATGTAACTAATAAGGTACTGTTACAAAAGTAAATAAAGTAATACTATTACTGTTTTACTGGTTTCTATTGAGATTTTGGGAGATACATTTGCTCACGCTAACTTGCATGAAACAATGTTAGCAGTTTTAACACACGAGCCTTACTGTTCCACCATTGCCTCCAGTAGGTCTTCTCTGGTGGACTAGCAAACTCAAAATACCCTCCAGCGTCAATCCCAACTACGATTTCTCTCGAACCAATTGATGCTTGCGGCATTTTGGTTTCTAAGATATCTCTAAAAGTAGTCACTCTGTAAAGTTAATCCAGGTTTTTCGTTCCAGTGATTAATTTCAGGAACAGTGTGATGAATTTTTTCTACTGCGTTTTGTATGTGAGCCGCTAACTAGAAGAAAACCACAGCGAAAAGAACTGAAATTTACTCTATAGTCATGCTCTAGCCATTACTGTGACTATTATGGACGTCCCACGTCATATATTTACACGACCACGGGTCTTGAATCTACTGAATTCCTAAGGGAATAATAAAATTATTTGCAAAGTGGAGAAAGTATCCGAATGTCTAAACTGTGTAAGACCACTGCCAGGTTATTATTGTGCTTTTTCGTCCTTAGTTCCCGCATTTGACCCTTTATTGCTTGCTACAGTACATATGTTTCCCTTTTCTGACAGCATATCCCCCTGTTCTTGACTTGAAATATTTGTCATAACTGAAAAATGTCATATTACCGCCTTGAGCTGCTGGTAACATAACTTATTTATACAACGAGTTTCAGTCATCTGACCATCAGGTTCATAAAAGTATTCACAGAGGTATGTTAGGCAAAATACAAAATCGTTATCGTCAGGTGATAAAACCATGAATAATGCAGTGTTATCATACCATAATATAAATTAAGTCCCCAATCTTAATGCCGATTACAGTCTTAACATTACTGTACAATCCCTACCAAAGTTCTTATAGACTGCCAACGTAATTTATAACATCATGTGATAACACCTAACGATAACCATTTTATATTTCACCTAACAAAATATTGTGAATACCTTTATGAGACTGAAAATGGTCAGGCGATTGAAACTCGTTGTATAAATAAGTTATGTTACCAGCAGCACAAGATCGTATAAGTGAAGTATTTTAACAGGAACGTTTTTCAAGTATATAAGGACTGTGGGGCACCAGCTTCTAAAATGGTAAATACTACAACTGCCAATCTCTCGGCCTCCATTCTCTTCCCCACCTCTTCCGTTTCCTTCCGACATTTCTTATACACTGTCTACCTGAATCTTTCCCAGTGTCCTCCGTCTAGACGACTTGTTCACAATTTGTAGCCGCGCGCGATAGCCGTGCGGTCTAGGGCACCTTGACACGGTTCGCGCGACTCCTCCCGTCGGAAGTTCGAGTCCTCCCTCGGGCATGGGTGTGTGTGTTGTCCTTAGCGTAAGTTAGTTTAAGTCAGATTAAGTAGGAAGTAGGCCTAGGGACCGATGACCTCAGCGGTTTGGTCCCATAGGAACTTACCACAAATTTCCAATAATTTGTAGTGATACACACAAACCTTCCTCGTGATACTGTCTACCTAGTAGCAGTAACTGTATCTAAATATCTGTAGTACTTCTTGAGATTATTCTTCACATACGGCTAGAAATGTCTTAACTGTGTAAGACCACTAACAGGTTATTATTGTGCTTTTTCGTCCTTAGTTCCCGCATTTGACCCTTTATTGCCTGCTACAGTCCATATGTTTCCTTTTCTGACAGCATATCCCTCTGATCTTGACTTGAAATGTTTATCATAACTTATATCATGCTACTCACTGCTTCTCCCGCCATATACCGTCCCTTCGCTTGCTGACCAGCTCGTACCAACCCATCGTTGTCAAGAACTGTTACTCCTAACTACAGTTTATTATACACCCATCATTACTATTAATAATAAGTTGTATATATATTCCTTGCTTGTTAATTTGTTTATCTATTAGTGAAAACCATTTAAAAATCTATATATTACTTCCTGAGATTAACTATAAGATATTAACAGAAAACACAGTGGAAGTCTTCCGTTTTTATAAGGGTGGATGTATCTGGAATGTTCCAGTGAACACACAATTCGGGTTTGTTATTAGAGTTTTGCATGACCGAGCAAGCCAGCACAAACCCAAAGATGGGTCGAGCACAGCCTAACTGGAAACGCTACCCGCACCAGCTGTTGTGGTCGAACATAACATCCATAACCGAATCGTTGGTGATGTTTGACTTCGAAAACTTTAAACGTGTTTTTATTCGTGCGCGATACACCCACACACGCGGCTCACTCGCGTTGTGAGTGTAGTGATGCAGCATGAGGAAGCCAGTGAAGTAATAAGTAAATCTGAAAGCAATGCGTACACATTGAAATAACAAAAATTCTACAAAACGTATGGAAAAAATGACTGTTTGTTTCAAAAGAAAACAGAAAGTATACTTGGGTACTTTTCGTGCATTTAATGCATTATCGTGTTTCATTTAAGGAAACACAGTTGTAAGAAATTCTGCTTCACGAATGCCGACAGCACTAAAAATCACTATAAAAGGAAAGTTTGTTCCAGTGTGTGCTAAAGACATGCGACCGTTTAATGCCATTTCTCGTGAAGGTTCGAAAGAACTAGGGCCAGGATTTAATTCATCCGGGTGCACATTATCGAGAGGTCAGTGTTTCAGTTCGAACAATAAACATATAATTCGACACTTACAGCACATTATATAAACACAGATTGATCTCTTGTGAATAATATTTTATTTACAACTCAAGCCGCGGACGTTATCAAGGCGATAGGAAATACACACATCTCAAAAAGTGTTGCATCACTTCGGTTTCTAGAGTTCCGGAACCTGCACAGAAAATTGGAATAGGTATCAACATAAATATCATTACCCCCCTTTTTATTGCACATAAAAATCACACATTGCATATTGTTCCACCATACAGTGAGATCTTCAGAGGTGGTGGTCCAGATTGCTGTACACACCGGTACCTCTAATATCCAGTAGCACGTCCTCTTGTACTGATGCATACCTGTATTCATCGTGGCATACTATCCACAAGCACATCAAGGCACTGTTGGTCCAGATTCTCCCACATCTCAACGGCGATTCGGCGTAGAACCCTCAGAGTGGTTGGTGGGTCACGTCATCGATAAACAGCCCGTTTCAATCTGTCGCAGGCATGGTCGATAGGGTTCAAGTCTGGAGAACATGGTGAGCACTCTAGTCGATCGATGTAGTTACCCTGAAGGAAGTCATTCACAAGACGTGCAAGATGGGGGTGCGAATTGTCGTCCATTAAGAGGAATGCGTCACCAATATTCTGCCGATATGGTTGCACTATCGGTCGGAGGATGGCATTCACGTACAGTACAGCCGTTACGACGCCTTCCTTGACCACCAGCGGCGTACGTCTGTCCCACATAGCGCCACCCGAAAACAGCAGGGAACCTCCACATTGCTGCACTCGCTGGACAGTGTGTCTAAGGCGTTCAGTCTGATATGGTGGCCTTCAAACACGTCTCCACCGACTGTCTTGTTGAAGGCGCACGTGACAGTCGTCGATGAAGAGAACGTGATGCCAGTCCTGAGCAGTCCATGTGGCATGTTGTTGGCCCCATCTGTACCGCGCTACATGGTGTCGTGGTTGCAAAGATGGACCTCGCCATGCACGTCGGGAGTGAAGTTGCACATCGTGCAGCCTCTTGCGCAAAGTTTGAGTCGTAACACGTCGTCCTGTGGCTGGCCGAAAGGCACTATTCAACATGTTGGCGTTGCTGTTCCTCCGAGCCATAATCCGTAGGTAGTGGTCATCCAGTGCAGTAGTAGCCCTTGGAAAGCCTGAGCGAGGCATGTCATCGACAGTTGTCTCTCTGTATCTCCTCCATGTCCGATCAACATAGATTTGGTTCACTCTGTGGCGCCTCGACATTTACCTTTTTGAGTGCCCTTCCTGGCGCATAGTAACAATGCGGACGCGATAGAACAGTGGTATTGACTGTCTAGGCATGGTTGAACTACAGACAGAACGAGCCGTGTACCTAGTTCCTGGTGGAATGTCTGGAAGTGATCGGCTGACGGACATCCTCCGTCTAATATGCGCTGCTCATGCATAGTTGTTTACATCTTTGGGCGGGTTTAGTGATACATCTGAACAACCAAAGGAGCTGTGTCTGTTATAGAGTATCCACAATCAACGTCAGTCTTCAGGAGTTCTGGGAACCGGTGTGATGCAAAACTTTTTTTGATGTATGTATTATGAAGAATATAGAAGAGAGGACGACTAATTGGAACATTTCGGCGGAAATGTTGCATAATTTTGTTTTGTTTACAACCATGGTGCCAATAAATCGAAAGCCTAGAAAATCACAGCAGGATTCCTTGTGCTGCTCCTTCTATAACAGCACTTAGCTACACTTTCGATGAAGGTAGTTTCTTGTTAAACCATTCCGCGAACATCGGTTAACAATAAATACTGTATGATGCATTGTTCATTATATGAAAGAAAGTGGCCTCTGCTCATCTTTTAAATCGTCTTCTAACCCAGCTGTAACAGCTCGTACACTAGCTGGATTGCTTGCTCAGTATACTGAAGTTGCTGCCTTACTGAAGGAAATGTATTACTCTTACAGATTACAGGGATATGACTTTGAACTTGGAGGAAGAACTGTAGATTTAACAGAAATTATTTAGAAAGAGAACAGATGAATTAGAAGGAAAAGAGAACCTACAACCTCGTTAGCTATTTTTTGGTCTCATAAACATCAACAAACGTGCATTGTCAAAGAGAATGATTGTGAGGTCAATTTAATTACTGTAGCTATAGATACTGTACCGTTATGATGCGAGGGGAGGATAGACTTGTAACTAACTAGAGTAAATGATGTATATTGGCAGATATGTGTTTCTTATCATGAAGTACATGAATTAAAAATCGAGCGCTAATTTTTCTTCGTCTGAAGGTTGTACTTACTTCCAAACGTAAAATTGCTACGTTCATCTGTCTTTCCGGGATCTCAGTATGTTTGATATGAATGAAAAACAGGAAATTCCTAGCAGTGAGCGACAAATGAGTGCAAGCTATTCAAGTACAAGATGCAGATATTAATGTAATCGTTTTTGTATAGTGAGTGCATAGTGTCTTACAGCGAAACAGATGTATTATAATTCATGTAATATGTCATCGCTGTAAAACAGACTTTTATTCAGGCAGGCTTTCATGATTTCAACATCAGTTTTGTATTACTTCCCCCCCCCCCCCTCTCTCTCTCTGTCTATCTCTCGCACTATCTCTCTCAATCTCTCTCTGTCACTCTCTTTTCTTCATTAGATAGAACTTTCATCACTTCCAGTGTCACCACCAGCCAGAAAGAGAGATCTTTCAATGACTGGAAGAAAACGAGTCCAACCGCAGCAGATGAAATAGATGTCTGTATATTAATGCACCTCGGCGATGATGGGGTGTCAAAATGGTGGAGCAGAAGTGAAAAGGATCTACCAGGCAGGCACCTGTCACAAGACGTATTTTATGTATCCTAGCAACAAGCGCATCTAGCAAACGGTGCTTTAGTAATGCTGAAATGTTATTAAAAAATCGCCACAGACAGTTAAACCCAGAACGAGTTACTGATCTATTGGTGATCAACAGTAAATATTAAGTTTCTTCTCCTGCAAACAAACATAAAGATACAGCTGTAAATATACAATTTTTTTTCGTATGTATTCTTTGTAAGGACCGTCCTCTCCTATACTTCAGCGAAAGTATTTATAGAATGTGTCCGTAGTTCACTATTAATGGCACGCAGAATAAAACTTCTATTTGGAGTCTTATTTTTTCCCAGGTTTGTACTGAAATATCAAATAATTTTCCATATGCTGTATGAATTTAGCTGTGGAATATAAGCGTTCTTGAAAACATTACATAAACTTAAAATAAATTAATTAAATTAAAAAAGAAATGCAGAGGGAGTAAAAAAGAAAAGAAGTAAGGGAGAGAGAGAGAGGCAGTGGATTTGTGCAGTGCAGCGAGTCTAGGCGAGCCGAAGCGATGCATCAGCCTCGTAAGACCGGTCCTGCTCGCATGTCGAGTCCAGACGTCAGACGTGGAGCGAGTACGTGACCAAGCCGATTCATGGTGGGCGGGATACGAGCGGGTCGGTCCCCCACCTAGCATCCTGACCATAACCGCATTTTGTTTGGCATTCCAATAATTCTTGTTTCTACCCTCTTAAAAGTGCCCATTACAACAATTCTGCCATACAAAGATATCAATGTGTCCTTTAAGCGGAACTTGACAAAATGTAATGCTGCATTTGACCTCTGCGGCTAGTGTTCTTATTTCTCATTCTCACAACCAGTGGATAACACATACAGTAGTAGCTACAGAATTCAATTTATATACAACTGGCTAGTAATTTATTTGCCCTTCAACTGTACCTGACCTTCCACACACACAGAAAATTCCAAGTGCTTTGTGTCGCTGACAGAAGCATAGGTGCCTACCACGCACCTGCAAACACTTTTTCTGGGAGCACATGCTAAAGGAGCAACAGTATAACACCTGAAGAGTATTTCATCGGTGTACCAGAACACCACCTACAACTGTGTGAGAACCATGACCGACAACACAGAACACATGCAACGCGAGCATGTCGGCGAGGAATACACTGTTATCTACAGTTCCTGAATGAAGGCTTGCACACTCGTCGAAATTGGGTGTTATCCTGCTTATAAAATTGGACACGGAAATTTATCATGAGAACGCAGTACCTAGAGCTACAAAAAGCCCTCGAAGAAGCAATGTCTGACCGTATTAACTTAATACATACGACTTGGGTCACGTGCACTATTCAGCGGCATCAGAAAACCATCATGCCTTACGTTTTACCGCTGTGCTAGTCAGTAATACACAGCGCCAACCTGCTGTCACTACAACGGCGTCCTACATCTTGTGCGTCCATCACGGTAAGACAGATGAAAGAGCAACTAGTGCGAAAAATTTACGTTTTGTCATTCGACGCCAAAGTGATCATTGTCATGTGCTTGTTAGCGACCGAGGAATTCGTGGCTGCTGGAAAACGGAAGCTGACGCAATGACACAATATGTCACCAGTACAGTCGGGAGAGGAGGGTAGAGAGCTCTCGATGACAGCATATCCAGATCCCCTGTACTTTCATGTACGTTTCATCTGAGAACTCTGTACTAGCTGAGCGTCGAAAACTGTTTGACGTATGCCATACCTCTGCAGTAGTCCAGCACATAACGTTGGCACGCTGTTCTCAAAACTCTATTCGCGTAGACGCACTTTGGTCACCTTTCCTGGGTGTTCTAATATTTGTGTATCAGTGTATGTTCACTCGAGGCTTAAGTTCTGACTGCTTCAGCAACGAATTTTCCATTACCATTTTGGAATGCCCAGCTAGTCTGGTTAAAGGTAACAGGATATCACCGTCGATAATAATCAATAATGAGATCATCCTTACACCATACAGGGGAATCTGCTTCAAAGGAACTCCTTTGAAAGGTAACGAAAGAATAGACACAGAAAGCACAGTTACAATAGTCAGACAAAGAAGGGACTTGTGCTTGAAAAGTATGAAACAGTATTAACTTACTGTATGCCTGTGAATTATGTCAAGTGTCTGTAAACGTCTGAAGACAGGTCGGTACTTACAGAAAGATAATGGGTTAGTGCAGCATGGTCATAATTCTGAGTAAGTCCTAGCTCATTTCTTGCCGAAAGTTCAGCTGGTTACCTGATGTGAAAGTCCACTGGAGAGACGTTACATATTTATTCTCCAAGCTTCTTTAAAGCTGTTAGTTTATTTCTATTAGGTCCTTGACGATTAAACGTATAGAAATAAACATTTTTAGCAACCATTTAGTACCTGACGTTTTGTCCCGCCAGAAATAAGTCCATGTTTACTTAATTCACATGAAACGTTAAGGTCAAAACACAGAAAACAAGTCACTACTTCGATATTTGAATTTGGTACAATCAGAACAACATCAGCCTCAGCTGTTTCTGTTTAACATCAGATACTGGTGTGAGGAATACCATTACACTGCAGGATCTCTGGATTCTTCTTGGGAATGTTGTCAGTATAGTGAGTAAGATACTGTATGCTGTCACACCGACAGGACGTTAGGATATTGTATTTATAGCATAACCTTATTAAAATGATAATGCTATAAACAGAATTGTGTACGTACTAATGCAAGGTATAGTTTTGTTCGATAAAAACTTATAGCCAGTTAGTGTTATTCTAAGTTTGTTGTTAACTGCAAGAAATGTCTTGTAGGTTTCTTAAGCACCGGTGATGGAGTGGTTCCTGGGAACATGGGCCTTAAGGACCAGACAGAGGCCCTTCACTGGGTGCAGAGGAACATAGAGGCGTTTGGTGGTGACCCAGACAAAGTCACTATCTTCGGCCAGAGTGCTGGAGGAGCGTCTGTTCATTACCACGTCCTGTCCTCTTCGAGCAAAGGTATTTAAACAAAATGTTTCAATACTCTATTTTGAAAGCGTTCTTAACAGAAAGAATAAGAAAAGGAGCCATGGCTTGGAAATAATGACAATCATTTCATGGCGACTACAGGATTGATTGGATCGGTGAGTTGTAATAGGGGTCATGTCCACTTTTTATCCAATTACATCTACCTACGTCATAAGCATGGGAACAGAAGATAGTCTGAACTTTAAGAGCTTGTGGCCTAACCACTACATAAGGGATAGCATTTATACAACGAATAACCAGTACTGAATATCCCTACAATGTTCTAAAGGAGGTAAATATAGAGATAGTATGTTTGTGACTAAATGCAGTTCTTGGCGAGCATTATGTGCTCTCGTAGATAGCTGGCTATTTGTCAAACATAATGGAAGGAAAACCAAGTTAATTCTACATTTTTATGAGATTAATTAATTTCGGGCCATGCTCTATGGTACTATTTCATTTGCTCATACTGCAGAATATTGTACATTACAAATGCATTATTAATTAGTTATACTTTAAATGATCTTAGTATTTTGTTGCACCCCCTTGGCCCTTACAATAGCCTACACTCTGTCAGGCATAGAGTCGATCGATTTTCTAATGCTCCTGACGTCAATTCGATGGTGTCACACATTCCCATTCACCCCCAACAGTTTCTGTTTTATTACTGGTTGTTTCTTCCGGACCCTTTTCACAACTAGTTGCCACAAAGACATCGGTTGGCAAATTTACCGGCCACGTACATTCTCTGGCGTCCAATTCAGTCATGACACAACGAATCTGAAACAATAGATTTGGACGATGTGTAACAGCAGTAAGCTTTCTTGATGTGTGGCATGTAACCAGGTCCTGATGGAAAATCAACTGGGCACCTGGGAAAGCATCATGTCCTATAAACATCAGTGAACATCAGTGAGCATCACTTTGCATTGTTCCCTGAACGAAGTACAACCTTCCTGCACCTTGATATGTCGTTGCTTCCATACCATTACCGATTGAGCATGTTTCACAGTTCGCACAAGGCGATCAGGATCCATCCTTTCATTGGGTTCACACCTGATGAGTTTCGGTTTGTCACTCATCATGAAAATTCGGCTTACAGCTGAGAATACTACGGTTCTCCACGGCACTTTTGTCCAGTTTAAGTGCAGTATGGGACATGTCAGCCTTCAAAAGTAGAACTGTTCATCCACTTATGTACTGCAAATGAAAGAAGTGATTTTCCTTTATCATAGTAGCGTCTATCATAGTGGCTTCGTCAAATTGGTGGGCGATAACAAAATATATTTTTCCCAATCATATGAAGTCATATTATTAGGTGTTAGTGGAACATGTATTTCAGCATACTTAGGAAGACTTTATTGGCTGTAACAGATTAGGGCTGGACAAAAATAAATTGAGAGCTAGATTTGTTTAATAAATTAAGGCATCACACATTTGATAATGATCTTCAGTACTGTTGTCGATAACCTGGAGAGTGTAAGCGTGAATATATATTTTACATAATATTAGTGATAGAAAGATATCTTCTCTCAAAATAGTGAGCATGATAACTATCACTAACTGTAACTTTTTTACTTATCAGGTCTGTTCAAGAACGCTATAGCAATGAGTGGATCAGCCTTAAACCCTTGGGCCTTTTCCAAAAACGCCACAGACAGGGCAATACGCTATGCAAAGACTTTGGGATATACAGGGAAAAGTTCCAATGACCTTGCAGATTTTCTGACAACTGTAGATTTTGGTTCGCTACTGAGTGATGAAACAATTGCTCTATCCGATGAGGTATGCATGACTCTTTTTCCTTGAGATTTGGTCGCAGCACTGGAACTGCTTGTAAAGATTGAGGTAATTCATCTGTAACGCAACGCAAATCGTTATGAACTTTTTAATTGAAAAAGTAGTTTGTGTAGTCAGTAATGCTGGCTAAGCAATTAATTTGTTACTGATAATGGACTACTAAAATGAATTTCAAGTTCTCTCAAATTACGATATTCTTGTCCAAGTGTACAGTAACTTCAGACAACTCGTTTTGCAGCCATGTGTCATTGCTGAGCTTCTTTCAGAGACATTCCTGAGATTTGTTACTTAGCAATAATTATTTTCATTCAGTGTATTATTTATAGCTTTATAGATATTGCTGAAAATCCTTTGTAGTATTTAGTGTCTACTTATTGCAAAGGATAACAATCAAACATAATTTAAGTAAGTTTTTATTCAACTATATTGATATTTGTGGCAAGGGTAAGAAGTAACGCACTTTCCTTTGTACGTTTAGACTGTGTTCGTGAACTGGAATACACGGTGAGTAACATATATGTAGTTATATGAATAACCATCAAAACCTGCTTTCCTAAGACAAAGACGCGACACCACGATGATTTTACTGAATCTCATACATCGAATGGTTCGTGTACATTAAAGGGGACACAGGGCTTTCGAAATCATATACCTTATTTCACTCGAGTAAGATCCAGGAAGTGTGCACTAAGATATCATTCTAATAGATAAGAAATGTTTACGTGCATTTATATTCAACTGCCTTGGGTTAATTTTTGGAGCTTAAACAAGTGTCACCTCTGGTGAGAGTAGGCCAACACTGCGAAGAGTAGAAACATGTCTCTTCCAGAAAATAGCAGGCTATCGCTAATGAAAAATAAAAAAAAAATTACTCCGCTAATTACGTGAAGTAGAAGCACCATGTTCGCTTAGTGTTCTGACAAAAGGCTTAATCGAATAAAAGAGTTCAAAAGAACTTCCAATGTGGATTGGGTAGAATTCACGATCGAGACCGTCGATATACCATTGGTGCTGTAATTTCCTGCAGGCAGGCAGCAAGAATGGGAAACGTCATTTGCAGGGCCAAAGACAAGAGAAGCTGACACAGACGTAACTTTCCAGCGTTCACCACACCAGTGCACAGCGCATAGTGCATGGCCTTCCTATGGAACGTTAATAGTCGTATCCAAACAGCTTACAAAACTTGCGAGTTTGGAAATCTGGTGACTAGGGTTAGGACTTTTTCGACATGGCATACATTTTTCGGTTAGACTGAAATGTTCTTTAAATACATACATATGCTTGTTATGGAAAAAAGTAAAGAAATTGCTGTAAATTGTTAAGTAATAATCTCATGTATGGGCGTTTCTGTCTCATAGAGCAAATTTTAGTAAGTAAATGGTCGTATTCGTTTTATTTTCATTCTTTCAAGAACTAAAGAACTTTTCCCAATCAATTTATTTCTTTTCTGTTACATTTCTGAGAACTGCACATCTCATTTTCTATTCAGGAAAACGGCAAATTTCTACCTTCCTCAACCATTTCGCGTGAATCCATAATACGGCATTCATTCTTGCGCAATAATTGGTTTGTATAGCCTATTGTTACTTCGTGCTTTAGCCATTCTGGACTCCGGACTGCAGCCAAGTGTATCGTTGTGTTATTCAATCCTTTTGAAGTTCAAGTAACTGCACAACAGTTCAGAAGAAAAAGTACTCAAGTAAAATTACAAAAGTTAGTGTCTCAAGTGAAGTACAGATTAAAACTGGAAAAACACTGCAATAAATATTCCTAGCGGAATTACGTCAATCTTATTCACTATTGTGCGGCAAACTTTGTACAGGTTTTCTTTGTACTGACACTCCAGAAAGCAAATTCAACCATCGAACATTACAAGAATTCTTAGAAAGATACACAGACAAATCTCTATCTCATTCTTCTACATAAGGATGGACTACGCCAGTCGAAGCTACGAAAAAACAATTCAACAAATCACACAAGCTGAAAATAAAAGAATATGACAAATCACAGAATCTATGGGAAGATTTATTGACAAATTTAGTTGGTACGTCAAAAGGTATTTTCGAAAGCCTCTTCACGGTTTGCAACACTTAAATTGTTAGCTTCAGACCTTTCGTTACCACCATCTATCTTGAGTGGACTGTTGTATATATGTCTGTAACTATTACTGCCAGAACTTCAACGTTGTGAAATGCATCATTGATTCAGTCGACAGCAGTGAAGTCCCTTCGATTCAGCTAGCTCAAGAATTAATCAAAATTTAGATTTTATTCCTACTACCATAATTGCTTTGGGGCAATCAGAAGCAATCACCTAGTGAAGTGGACACAATAAGAATAAAAATTGTTGAATAAATTAGAAGACATCTGTGGTAAAATGAGAAAAAATGTGTCAAAGAAAATGAAGAAGCTTTTAGAATAAAGCGAAGTGTACCGTACTCTATGTTCCAGGCCAATGATTGTCGCTGAGTGAAAAGTTCTCTCTTAATCACTTAGAGTTGGATTCAAACGATATTGCTCATTTTCAATACGATACTCTTATTTCAGCTGAAGGAGAAATGAGTTTTTCGGAGTACATGGCTTTGTTGGTTGATAACAGGAAGTAATTCTTCTTTGAAAATTTGTGCAAGTTACTGATTGTATTTTGCAACTCAGAGGTCATATAATGAAGTAAAATTAAGGATATAAAAAAACATCGCACATTGATTATGTTAATGTTAATAAAAAGCTTTCTACATCATCAAATTCCAAGGTTTAGTTTCCTTCTCATGACCATTTTATTCTTAACTAAACAATTCATTATCAAAGAGTGACAATGATTTACTTTTAGCAGAAATTTTACATCACTTCCATACTGTTAGGTCATAATTTTTAAGTCATTGTGCATATTTTTGTAAATTTGCGGTCATAACTACATATTTTTGTGCATATTATGGTGACATTTTGGTACTACAAATGTTAGCCATCGCCGCAACGAATGTAGTTCGTTTGTGGAAATTGATGAGTGTCTGAGTGAGAATAACGACTCTCCAAACAAAGCATCATTTTATATTTCAGCACCAGTTACTGGTTAAGAAGTTGGCATAGAAACTAATCTAATTGGTACTGACATAAAATTGTTAGTTTTAACCCAACACCAAAAGCAAAGAATAATTTAACCCTGCTACTACTAAACATTAAGTCTGCAGTATTAAACCGTTTGTCATAGTTTGTCACAATAACAATAATTTTATTTTGTAATAATAATATGAATTCGTCCTGGATTTTCCATTGTTCTAAATTAGTTTCTATAGGCACATACTTTAATTTAGCCCATTGTTGTGCAGTAGTTTTATTTTGTTGAAGTCTGACGATGAAATATTAGTAATACAGTCTGCGATAAGGGATGTCTATTCTTGAACACGGAATCCTATTGTTTTCGTGTTGAAAGCTTGTCTTGATATGCCGTCCACATCCGAAGGCACGGTTTCAGGAGCGTGTAACTAGTGTGCTTTGCTTTACGTGTATCATGGCAGAGAACCTTAGCTGAGTGCGTCATTCTCACGATGGCGAAGTCAGTGTAAATTCTGGACGTGATATTCTTGGCAAGATAACTATACTGAATAAGGGGCCCAGAATTCTATTGATTTTTGAGTTACGAATACCTGATTCTCGGCACCAACTGCTAATGTACAGAGCTACTACCAATGTACCGTACTTGTAATCACGTTAGATAATTCGTCGAAAATTAAAATGAGCACAATACTTTGCCTATTATTCACTCGTGATGCTCGTGCCCTTCTTGCACACTCGAAATAAATTTTAGACTCGTTTAATTTTGTATATCCTGCGCACACATTCCCGACCGTGGCCACATTCTACAGAAGGTAGCCTCTCTCTCTCTGTCTGTCTCTCTCTCTCTCTCTCTCTCTCTGTCTATCTATCTATCTATCTATCTACCCATTTCTCTTTTGTCTCTGTGTGAGCGTCGCCATCCTCAGACAGGCACGACGACGTCCCATTAACATGATGTCTGCACCTGTCTGTCACAATGATCATTTGAACACCACGCAAAAGTTGACTGTAGCAAACATGCGTTTCTCACGTGACAGGCTGACGACATCAAGACTTTTCTGACCAGTTTCTTTGATCACAGTACTTTCCTAACCAAAAACATAAATCAAAAGGACACTGAGCCCGAAATCTAATTGAGATATAAATTTGCATACTAAAAATTGAAAAAAGTATGTGTTATTAAAAAAAAAGTGTGGTGACATCTGAGTTGTCCGACGATTTTACCGTTTTGCAACGAGTCCAGATCGTCCGTATACAGTATGGTTACCAAACATACTACTTGCCTCAGGGACGTAGCCGATTCCATACTGCAAGCCTGAAATGAATGAGTAGCACTGTTTGATGATTTTTTCGTTATGTTAGACCATTCTCCCTTTTTTTATCAGTTATGTTGATTTACTATAAAATTATGTCGTACCACAGTTTTCAGACCGTCAACGAATGTTGCTTTGACAAACTGCCTATTGGCTTCTGTCTCGGGTTCTTCGGCCGACGTTCATCTAATGATTTTTCTGACGTTTCGCCAGCACGAGTGGCTGGCATTGTCAAAGCTTCACCCTCCATTGCCGGTGGTGAACTGGAGGCGAGCTCGCGGCCGCAGACTATATGTACCTGGCGCGCCAACGTCCGAGGGCTTCTCCGCGGTCATTTCCGGTGCGGTTCTCCTCTTGCTACCTGCGACGGTCGTTCGCTGCAGTACGGGAAGCCAGGATCCGTTTACCTTAAGGCTTTCCTCTTTCTTGTTGAAACTGTTCGCGTGTTTTTGTATTTCTACAGCTTCTCTGAACAAGCGCGTGTGATAGTGCTTCTCTACAGCCAGAACTTCCGTGTCGGCGAATTTTATTACGTGGTCGGTCTCATTCAGTGCGTGTTCTGCCACGGCCGATTTCTCCACCTGCCCCAACCTGCAATGTCGCTTATGCTCTTTGATCCTGGTGTTAATGGATCGTCCAGTCATTCCGACATAAACTTTTCCGCATGTGCAAGGTATACGGTATATTCCCGACATTGCAAGTGGGTCTCTTTTCTCCTTCGCCGATCTAAGACACTCTTTGATCTTCCTTGTCGGTTTGAAAATCGTCTTATTCAGTGCGTGTTCTGCCACGGCCGATTTCTCCACCTGCCCCAACCTGCAATGTCGCTTATGCTCTTTGATCCTGGTGTTAATGGATCGTCCAGTCATTCCGACATAAACTTTTCCGCATGTGCAAGGTATACGGTATATTCCCGACATTGCAAGTGGGTCTCTTTTCTCCTTCGCCGATCTAAGACACTCATTCCCAGAGTGACGGACAGAATCGGCCGTATATTGCGCAAACACGGCGTAAAGACGATTTTCAAACCGACAAGGAAGATCAAAGAGTGTCTTAGATAGGCGAAGGAGAAAAGAGACCCACTTGCAATGTCGGGAATATACCGTATACCTTGCACATGCGGAAAAGTTTATGTCGGAATGACTGGACGATCCATTAACACCAGGATCAAAGAGCATAAGCGACATTGCAGGTTGGGGCAGGTGGAGAAATCGGCCGTGGCAGAACACGCACTGAATGAGACCGACCACGTAATAAAATTCGCCGACACGGAAGTTCTGGCTGTAGAGAAGCACTATCACACGCGCTTGTTCAGAGAAGCTGTAGAAATACAAAAACACGCGAACAGTTTCAACAAGAAAGAGGAAAGCCTTAAGGTAAACGGATCCTGGCTTCCCGTACTGCAGCGAACGACCGTCGCAGGTAGCAAGAGGAGAACCGCACCGGAAATGACCGCGGAGAAGCCCTCGGACGTTGGCGCGCCAGGTACATATAGTCTGCGGCCGCGAGCTCGCCTCCAGTTCACCACCGGCAATGGAGGGTGAAGCTTTGACAATGCCAGCCACTCGTGCTGGCGAAACGTCAGAAAAATCATTAGATGAACGTCGGCCGAAGAACCCGAGACAGAAGCCAATAGGCAGTTTGTCAACAAGTGGCCACGAAAGCCTTAACAATTTTGAATGTTGCTTTCTTACAAAAGTAGTGCTCTAGCATATGATGCCAACACTGTGGGAGATACCCTGAACGAGGCGTTTCCTTCTAGAACTCCCGGTCGGCAGGTGTGATCCTAATCCGTAGACTCTCTAACTCGCTGACGTTATGCCCTTGGATTTTTTTCTGTGCGGATTTGCCGGAGATCAAGTTTTTCGAACAGCTGTAACTACATCAATGATCTGGACACCCGATTCACTATTCCAAAACCTTAGTTGAGACAGATAAGTTGCACTGAGCGTGGATAGATTGGACTATGTGTTGCAAGGCCTGCGCGTGATAAAAGCAGTAAATATTGGAGAAGCCAACTGAAGAACGCTAAACCAAACTTTTTGAGACAGTTAATCACGTAATTCAATAAGTGTTCGTATATATTACTTAGTCCTGATCTTATAATACAATGGAGTTGTGAGCACCTTCCCATACATTCTGTGAACTAAAGATAAACTGTACCATTGTAAATGTGGTGTACACTTAAAACTCATACACATATTTCATAAAAGAGGCTTAATAAAGTTCAAGAAGATGAGGACCTTTCGTAAGAGTACATATTGTAGTCATATTGGTCGAGGGGTCGGAAAACATTTAAATTTCCTACACATATTAACTCACTAAAACTTCAGAGCAAATAATTATATGGTGAGGTTACCACCGAGAATTGATGAAGATTGTCACAAAATTGCGCTAAAGTGGGGAGTAATGGAATATTACGTACTGCGAGCAGAAACTGCCAAATAGTAAACGTTTGGTTTTGTTGTATATTAGGCTACTAAAATATGTATCACATCTCTCTGTACTAGAAATATTTGTAATTAATCAGCATGTAACTGAGTAAAAGACTTTCTATTTTATTGTGACAGGACAGTAAGAGTTTGTTCACTTGCGTCTGGGTACCCAGTGCAGAACCTGAGCACGAGTCTGCATTTCTTACCGAAGAACCGTGGACTCTAGTCGCCGAAGGACGCTTCACGTATGTCCCTTATATGTCTGGTGTCACTGACCTGGAACAGCTCGCACAAGTCATGAGTAAGAGAACAATACATCTCCAGTGTTTCTTGGCAAACACATAATCACCATGTAAAATATTATTTGAAGGATGTAGTTAATTCATAACCTCTTCCTGGGGACTCAGAAACAGATTTAATATTTCGATGAATTTGTTCATAATTAATTTTCTGAAAGACAACGTTAACACTTAGTATGTATAAAATAGACTTATGTCAATATAGTGTGTATGAACGATGGTTCACGAGGAATCAGAGTGATGGATGATATGTCTAATCACTACAAGTAACTGTTGGCATGTCTAACAGCCATGTATGATGCTAAAGGAATTTTTTGCAACTTTATACACGGTCCAGTCACGTTAACATAACCACCCCCTATGTTCGACGTCACTGTGCAATAGCCACACGCAGACGGCAGCTGGCAGATCGAGCAGCGAAGGGTACGTAATGCGTGGGAGGGGGCGGGGGAGTAACGATGCAGTCGTTATGAACTTCAGGTTTTGTCGGCGAAAAGACTATTCCATCTAGTTTCGGGTGTGCAGCCGCAAGAATTCTCCTTCTTCTAATATTTCGGCTTTATAACGTTCAGCCATCTTCAGAGTGAGCCGCAAGGTGCCGCTCCAGTGCTCGCTTCGTCCCTTTATACTTACGTGCCGCGCAACTGCGCATGCGGCCACAGATGCAAATGCGTCAGAGACGTATCTCGGCAGCAGAGACGTGCACAATGCGCGAGTTACACCTATGACTCCGCAGGTGTAATAAACTCACAAAGACGTCGTCACAGTGCAGCTCACAATGATATATCGACATGCCAACATAGATCGACTGCGGAGTCATAGATGTAATTCGCGCATTGTGCACGTCTCTGCCGCTGACAAACGTCTCTGGCGCATTTGCATCTGTGGCCGCATGCCCAGGTGCGCGGTACACGTGTATAAAGGGAGGCAGCGAACACTGGAGTGGCAGTGTTGCGGCTCACTCTGAAGATGGCTGAACGATATACAGACGAAATATTAGAAGAAGAAGGAGAATGTTCGCGGCTGCACACCCGAAACTTGATGGAAAAGTGCAGTCGTTGTTGAAATGCGGAAGCGGAGCGATTTATTTGGAGTCTTCAAGGGCATGAACATTGGCTTTCGGGCCAAGGATAGAATCATTTCCGAAATGGCTAAGTTTGTAAACTGTTCGTGAGTCGCCGTGGTTAAAATATACCATACAAGGCAAAATGGCGCTATCCAGACCTGGCGCGGAGGCAACTATGGTGCACCATATATCATAGATGACAGGAGTGTACAACGTATGCCGAGATATGTAGTGGCGAATAGACGTGCAATTATTGATCAGCTGATTGCCTACATGAACCAAGAGGCTACCAACAGAGTCTCCTCAGCGACCATTCAGCGAACGTTGCTGTCTATAGGCCTCTGCAGCAGGAGCCTGGTTCAACACTCATACTGACAGCTGTCCATCGCCGACGAAGGCTGGCATTAACACCCCAGTAACACAACTAGACGTAGCAATAGGTGCCCTTTTGAGATGAATCACACTTTATACTCCATCGGACAGATGGCCGGTGGTGTGTACGACGTAACGTCTGAAAGCAGACACCCTGCAAAAATCGTCGAAAGGATCCAGGTAGGAGGCAGGAGCGTTATTAGAATGAGATTTTCACTCTGCAGCGGAGTGTACGCTGATATGAAACTTCCTGGGAGATTAAAACTGTGTACCGGACCGAGACTCGAACTCGGGCGGGACCTTTGCCTATCGCGGGCAAGTGCTCTACCAACTGAGCTACCCGAGCACGACTCACGCCCCGTCCTCACAGCTTTACTTCTGCCAGTACCTCGTCTCCTAACTTCCAAACTTTACAGAAGCCCTTCTCAGATGGTAGAGCACTTGCCCGCGAAAGGCAAAGTCCCGAGTTCGAGTCTCTGTCCGGCACACAGTTTTAATCTGCCAGGAAGTTTCATATCAGCGCACACTCCGCTGCAGAGTGAAAATCTCATTCTGAAAACATCCCCCAGGCTGTGGCTAAGCCATGTCTCCGCAATATCCTTTCTTTCAGGAGTGCTAGTTCCGCAAGGTTTGCAGGAGAGCTTCTGTAAAGTTTGGAAGGTAGGAGGCGAGGTACTGGCAGAAGTAAAGCTGTGAGGACGGGGCGTGAGTCGTGCTTGGGTAGTTCAGTTGGTAGAGCACTTGCCCGCGAAAGGCAAAGGTCCCGAGTTCGAGTCTGAGCCCGGCACACAGTTTTAATCTGCCAGGATTTTCAGGAGCGTTATCGTCTGCGGCATATTTTCGTGGCATTAACTGGTGATTTCATCATTCTGGAAGGCCAATGGATCAACACAAGTACGCGTCTATTCTTGGGGACCTTTTCCTTCTCTACATGCAGTTTGTTTTTCCTACGCATGCTGGCTTCTTGCAGGAGGAATATGCAACGTGCCACACAATTCGCAGTGTACGTACATGGCTTGAAAAGCACCAGGACAAAGTTACCGTATCACCAACCTCCACGAATTTAAACCCAATTCAGAATCTGTTCAGACGTGTGTGAAATCTTATGGAACTGCTAAGGTCATCAGTTCCTAAGCTTACACACTACTTAACCTAAACTATCCTAAGGATAAACACATACATCCATGCCCGAGGGAGGACTCGAACCTCCGCCGGGATCAGCCACTCAGTTCATGACTGTAGCGCCTGTGACCGCTCGGCTAATCCCGCGCGGCGAATTCAGAATCTGTGGGCCCATCTCGATCGGGCTTTTAGCGCCATGAATCCTCAAATGAGAAACTTAGCACAGGTGGCCACGGCGCTGAAGTCGGATCCCTGTCGGTACCTTCCTGAACGCCACTGACGCTCTTGCTTCATGCCGCGCAACCGTCCACACAGCAAAATGTGGTTATTCGAGCTTTTGATACGCGGTCCCGTTAATGTTACTGGACAATGTATGTTGAAGATGTAGGCTAATTTCACAAGTAAGCACAGATATCTGAATCCCATTCCATTACGGCCTACTAGACAAGTAAAAAGTATTGAGAGAAGAGACTGTGCTCTAGTTGAATCTCCTAAGTGTCATACTTTTCTGTAATCAGGTGCGTGCCTACTTTACCGTAATATTTTTGACTACAGGTCACGGGGCGCTATCTTCAGATTCACGAGTGAGAAACTTGGACGAGAACTTTGACGAGATTGTGGGTTGCGATCTAAGACTGCCCACGAGGAAAGAACGCTTGGATGGGGCGCTTTCTGTGAAACAGTTTTACTATAACGGCAGCGAGATCACCATGAAAGAAAACTACACTACAGCTCTGGTAAGTCACTGCCTCCCCGTACATAGCAGCTACCGCAATTGTGCAGTGATGCTACGATCGCTCGAGAAAGTCAGTAGATCAGTGAGTAAAAGAAAACTTATAAGGTAGGATATCAAATGCAACTCAGAGAAATTAATTAATTTCTTCTGGATACAGAAATGTCTTTACGGTCACTGAATTAAATTGTGGAAAGCATGAGGAATACCTCGTACTCTGCTGATGTACGAAGAAAGTGCTGCTAAAACGACAAAAATCAACAATGAATACTTAACATAATAGCATCAAAGTTCTAACGTATTATTTTAAATCTGACCTGGTGACCGCTACTTCCGTTGTTCTGGAAAGAGAAAGATTACGAACTGATTTCTTTCTAGAGTGATCGCCTGAGAGCTGTCCTGTAATGCTTCAACTTTCGATGGCAGAATTTAGATATTCGATTCTATTTTAGTCCCATGATGGCCTTAGTGACCACAATGTAAGTTTTATGTTATCTGCGTTGTTCTTATTACTTCTCCTCTTACGAGATAACTTTGTTCCTTGTTACAGTTCGATTCCCACCTCTTTTTCGTGGAAGGAGTTGATGCCGTCATCAGGAGCACGGCTCGATATTCCTCAGAGCCTGTGTTCTACTACGAGTTCTCGTTCAACGGTCCTCTCAGTTCATTCCCTGGTGGAATGGGTAAGCAAAATAATACCACTAAAACACATAAGTAATGAAGTGTCACTATAACTGCCATCATAATAGCTGTGTTATGTACTATAACACTTTGACAACAACAATAAAAAAGAAAAGAAATGAAAAGAAAAGAAAAGAAAAGGCGTGAATGAATCTGAAGTTGAAGGTTGTTTAAACCAGTGTACCAATTATGATGAATTAAGGCCGCAACATGTCACATTGCGTCATTAAGTCATTTTTGATTAGCTACATGGGCACAACGAGATATGTTCAGCTGTTTAGCTTACAATATGGTCCGTTAATATGCTTAGCTCTAATAGAAAACGCAAAAAGAGATCTGTCCTAAGGTAAAGTACTGTATCAGTCTGCTGTTGCTAAAATCTAGGTTTTGAAAGTTCCATTTGTGGTGAAAATAGTGCTACGTACATTTTATTGTGCTTGTAAACCAGGATGCACTGGGTTAATTGTGAACAAACAGCATTTTTCGTTGCGACAAATTCGGTGATATAATTTTTTTGCTAAATGAAGAGGTGAAAATATATTGAATGTAAGGATCTTGTGCTGCGGCTGCTGCCATTGAATGCACACCACTCGGAAATACGCCCTACCTTTGCGTAGTTGACACTGCTCTCGAAAGAAACCTGTGAGTGAAGAGAATCGTTCGATGTGACAGAAGTGCAATCCTTCCGAAAAGTGCTGTAGTTTTCAATGCTAGGCCATGAACAAGTGTCAACGCGCGAACCATTCAACGAAACATTATCGATAAGGGCTTCCGGAACCGAAGGCCTACTCATGTACCATTGATGACTGCACGACACAAAGCTTTACGCCTCGCCTGGGACCTCAACACCGATACTGGACTGTTGATGACTGGAAACATGTTGCCTGGTAGGACGAGTCTCGTTTAAAATTGTATCCAGCGGGTGGACGTGTACGAGTATGGAGGCAACCTCATGAGTCCATAGATCATGCATGTCAGCAGGGGACTATTCAATCTGTTGGATGCTCTGTCGTGGTGTGGGGCGTGTGCAGTTGGGAGTGAAATGGGACCCCTGATACGTCTATATACGACTGGCAGATGACCCGTACATAAGCATCCTGTCTTATCACCTGTATCCATTCATGTTCATTTTGCATTCCGACGGATTTGGGCAATTACAGCAGGACAATGCGACACCCCACTCGTCTAGGATTGCTGTAGAATGGCTCCAGGAACACTCTTCCGAGTTTAAACACTTCTGCAGTCCACTAAACTCTTCAGACATGAACATTATTGAGCGTATCTGGGCTGCCTTGCATCGTGCTGTTCAGAAGAGATATCCACCTTCTCGTGCTCTTATGTATTTATGGAAGCCCTGCATGATTCACGGTGTCAGTTCCCCACAGCACCACTTCAGACTTAAGTCGAGTCCATGACACGTCGTGTTGCGACACGTCTGCGTTCTCGCTGGGACTTTACATGATATTAGGCAGGCGTACCAGTTTCTTTTGCTCTTTTCCAATTTTCTCCACATCGAGGCCTGTATAGTTTCCCGTAGTGTCAATTGGCCTTCCAGCAAGACCAAGATAATAATTTTGTTGAGAGTGTATTATTTACTATCATCGTGACTCTTCTGTTAGTTGGAGTCTGTGTAAAACAAATGGGACTGTGGATCCCCACTGGTGACAGACAGTTTGGGTTTAATTCTCCAAACTAGTTTCAGCCATATACCGCCGTCATCAGTGGGTTTCTTTACTCTAACACACACAGGAAACTAGCACAGTTACAAAACATTACCTATTATTAAATTTGTACTGTTTGATTCCAGGTACACTATTGTGTGAACAGGTTTATAATACGTTTCAACTTTAAAGTCCTGGAATGATTTCTATGTTTGTTGCCGGTTTTACAGCATGTTATCTTAATGGCACGAGCGGCCGTTGTTAACAAATACCGATATGTGGTCTTACAAGCGTCAGTGTTATTACTATTGGAATTAGCCGTAGTGTTGTGAATATAATGTTGGTGGCTGTTAAGTTGTAATGTAACCATGCCATGTACCCACGTTAGTTGGTCGTCTTTTTGGTTCTCTAAAACACAGAAAACCATAACTCACTGCCTGAGCCGTAGTTCAACACATTACACCATCTATGCACACAAACGCATGTCCCATCACACAGAAAGACATAAGTAAGAAACAAATGTCGACAGAGCTCCTACTACAGCCTCAAAACGTTCTCGCAATGTGCGATACATCTCTCGACGTTTGTCAACACCGAGATGGAGTAATGTTTTGCATTAAAGCCAAGACGAAAAGTTATGTTTCTGTCTGTTTTTAGAGCAACAAAAAGCCGACCAACTAAAAAGAGTACATCACATGAGTAGGTTACAGCCTAACAACTACCAAAATTGTCTGAGATATATGTAACACTACAGCAAATTCCAATAGTAATAACACGGACGTTTGCAAGCTCACATTTTCGTGTTTGTTAAAAACGACCGCTCATGCCTTACAGATAATACGGTGCATACCGAAGAAACGGGAACATACATAGAAATCATTGAAGGACTCTAAAGTAAAAATGTATTACAAAACTGTTCACTCAGTACAGTAACTGGAACGAAAGACTACACATGTATAGACGTTTTTCGTACTTTTCGCATGTTTTATAATAAATAAACCTACTGCTAGCGGCTGTATTTCACCAAAACTAGGTAGGGGAAGAAAATAAACAAAAGTGGTTTGGCTCAAGGTGGACCCACGATTCCACATTGTATTGTTTACTGGTGAGGATGCAGTCACAAATCACAGGGAAGTATATCTGAGAAGAATGCACTAGTTCTCATCATGAAACTCACACTGGCTTCGTCAGAAGTTCAGCCAAAGACAGTGGAGTATGAACGTACGGTATCGCATAATCGGACAGCACGTTATCGGTCCGTTTTCAGTTGATGTAGCTTTTAATGGGAAAAAGTGCACACTCTTTCTGATATCTACTTTACCGTTGTTGTTAGAAAATGTACCCATGATTCTTCACTAGCAAAACATGCATTAATTTTTTTTTATTTCCAAAAAATGTCGGAGGAGGCGTTCCTATTTACCGGTGTCCATCACGATCGCCTTACCAGTAGGTGATCTTCCGCTGTGCTCATGTAATGTATGTGGTGGACATGAAATGGGGACTTCTGCAGGTGTGAAGTGATGACTTTGGATATTTGACATAAGTGATTTAACCAGTGCTACAGAGTATACGAAAGTGTCTCGATGCAAATGGTTCTCAGTTTAAATCTATTCTTTACAAAAATCACAAACAGTAATATTACGGCACGGAATATTGTCTTCATTGCTTTTCTTTCACAATATTGGTTTTACCTTATGTCATGTATCATTTTAATGTACAGTTTTTCCACTGTACAAGTACAGCATATGCAAAACAAATGGGACGAATAATTTAAATTTTACTTAAAAAGTACATTTTATGCAGGAAGTTCCAGTAAGTTTGTGACTAAATACAGTCGTTGGAGAACATTATGTGATCTCATTGATATCTGGCTACTTGTCAAAAATAATGGAAAGAATATCAAGTTAATTCTCTCATCTTTTTATGAGATGAATTATTTTCGGGGCATGCTTTTAAATCTATGTAAAGTTAAACCCAAAAGCGTGACAATGTCTTAAGCCGATAATGCAAATTTCCTTGGAGAGTGGAAAACACTTTCGGGTGATGAGCCATCCACCGACCGAAACCAAAACAAAAAATCCCTACATTTAACGTATTTTTACGCTATTATCTCCTGTTAGATCTACGGCCAAAAGTAGTATAGCTGCATAAACAAAAAACATAATTCCTGTATCTCGGTTATTATTGTTCAGAGTCTACGGATTAACGGTTACATTTTATTGATCAAATAACATTAGCAGAATTTTGCTGATATAACTTTATGTATGTCTAGGGGCAGCCCATGCTGACGACATACATTATCTTTTCGCAACATCGACTCTTGATCCAGATTCGGACGGGGGTATTGTCCGGGCTCAGATGACAGCTATGTGGACTAACTTTGCTAAATACGAGTGAGTACTATTATTATCACCTTTCTATACCAATTTTCAATTTGTTATAATTTAAAGTGAGAGAATAACTTTGAACTGCGTGATGTCGATATATGACTCTTAAAAGATATTTCAGGCGTCACCACGATCAGAACATAATAATCTGCACAAGGGCATCGATAGGAGTGTTCTATGAGTGATTTGCAGTAAATGCTACAGAATACAATTGCAGTGATCAAGAGCTTTTTGATTTCATCATATTAGGCGTCTCATTTTTCAGTTGCATTTTTGTGACAAGTCGAAATCGTCATTTAACATACTGAAAATATTAACAGCGCGTCTAACTACAGCAGTAATAACATATCAAGCCGTTACCTAATTGAAGACTGAAATACATAGAAAGTTGCCATAAGAGAAGAATGAATTGTTGTTAGAAGTGTGACGTATTATATCCGAGCCTTGTGAGGATGAACATACAGAGGAACACATCCTTAGCACCATATTTTTACTCGGAGACTGGTTATACATACGTTACGAGGGACACAAGAGAGAACGATAAAACTGTCATCGAGGGACGGATGGATGATTACAGTTTCAACGTCCCCTTGACGTTGGGTGACTATAGGCGTTGCTGAACGAGAAGGAAATCGGCTGTTTACTTTCATTGGAGCCATCCCGGCAGTGGTCGTGATCGAGTAAGAAAAATATGACTGGAAAATGCTATTCTTGTTATCAAAACCATCAGTTTTCAAGAGGAAGTAAAGTCGGGTGTGCCGCCTGACGAGAAAAGGTATCCTCTCAGCATTCGTATATTACGTGCTTGTCTATTTGGTTTATGGGACAGAGACGTGAAAAGAGTTCGGCTTATGCCTAAACAAGGACGGGAAACTCACATCAATGCAGACCGATGTACAACTGCAATTCGGTGTAGCGTGTATTTAGTCGCGACACACTGAAGTACTAACGTGCTTTGAATCTTAGATTTTTTATGATGTGCGGTATTCAGCGCGTATTTCTGTTTTCCATTAAATTATTTTCGGTCGAGCACATCTATTCGTATCACTGTGTATACGAAACAGATGTAAGGAATGGATACAAATACATTGATTTAATTCCAGTTATC
Organism: Schistocerca nitens; assembly: GCF_023898315.1. NCBI lineage: Eukaryota > Metazoa > Arthropoda > Insecta > Orthoptera > Acrididae > Schistocerca > Schistocerca nitens. The sequence goes on from NC_064615.1 coordinate 733,375,927, forward strand.
AGAATAAGACTTTTCTCTCTTCATCTTTTGCACAAATCGTGAGCGAATTACGGACAGAGATACAGAAACACTTATTTCCAGTGTTTTTATAGCACGACACTTCAGCTGATGACAGCATGAAACAACGTGATGTGACGGAAAGTAACTGGTATGGCGTCATCTATCATGGTTCCATGTGCTTACGACATGCAAAGAACGCAGCCTACGTTTTCTGAATATAACGAGAACGCAAATGACAATCTCAAATCAAAAATGGCTCTGAGCACTATGGGACTCAACTGCTGAGGTCATTAGTCCCCGAGAACTTAGAACTAGTTAAACCTAACTAACCTAAGGAAATCACAAACATCCATGCCCGAGGCAGGATTCGAACCTGCGACCGTAGCGGTCTCGCGGTTCCAGACTGCTGCGCCTTTAACCGCACGGCCACTTCGGCCGGCTGACAATCTCAACTCTAGAGACGCAAGGAACCTGTGGCCACCGTAACAATGCTCATAAAAGCTGTGCAGTAGTATATTAGAGAATACTGTATACCGTTTCATGAAAAATCCTACAGAACGCACTAAATTCTGCAATGACTCCCTCACGGTGCCCGAGACAGCTGAGTGCTGCTCAGTCCAGGGCATCAGTGTGGGACGATAAGCGGCCGTTGATATCTGCTACTGCAATGTCAGGTAGTCACTTCACCTTCAGGTTGCTCGATGTTCGCAAGTCTACGCGCAAGTCGTTATTCTATTGCAATTGTAAGTACGGATGGAAGGCTCTGGTAGCTCTCACGAACTTTGTTCTGCCATCAATAAAAATATTACTCCTTTGTGCATACCCGTTCTCAATAACTTTCATCATAGCAAACGTGTCCAAAACTTTGTTCCATTAGAACATCAAGATTTCGAAGTGTGCAAAGATATAATTACAGATAGTTAGCATATGATCTCTGAAGCCACAGTTTAATGACGAACAGAAAGTGCATATCGGTGAACAGCCTCATAATCAAGTGATTCTTCGGTTGCATCAAGGAAGGTGAAAAACTAGTAACCCATCGGAAAAGTAAATCATAGCGCTATTTCTGCATGGAGAAGCTGAACCATCCTCCCTAAGGATCCAAAGCTCATGCAAAGGATTCCCATCTCTTTTCATCTCTGCAGGTACACATGTGCAGTAGATTGTTCACTACTTACACACAACTTGTGGCTCCGTCAGAAAATCACTTCATGGTTTTCATCCATATATTTTATCAAATGTTTCTACACAAATGGAGAACTTATTGCTTACCTTACTGAGAATTTAAAACTTCACGGGAGCTGACACGCGGAACTTTGGCATCACGTACAAGAGCTACTGGTAGTGATACTTCGTTGGTAACATCCTAACGCAGAATATCTGATCTCTGGCAGTAACGATAATTTTACTGAAGCCTTTCGATACTACTGACAAAAAGGGACAAACACTTAACGCATTTCAAGATTTCTTCACACGCAGATGTTATATTAACTAATCAGTCATCAACAAAACCCAAAGGTAGTTAGAAATGAATAACGTTATAGTAATGAAAATGTTTTATGAGCAATCCACTATAAGCTTTAATATACTTTGAAACAAAACTAATCTGTACAGTCTGTGGTTCCACTGTATCTCACTCGAAGTCTAATGAAATGTCTTCTATTTCTGTGATTGTTTACTGTTGGCAATGACATAAATTGCGGATGGAGCGCTTAGAAAGCCACAGCAAAAATCAAGGAAAGTAAATTTAAATGTACCTTTAAGCCTCCATCTCTTGTCATGGGTATGAAAACAGTTATATTACTGTATCCAAACGATAAGTATTATATTACAGTTTTTACATGTTAAATATTTTTGATGTTTTACGTATTTAATTAAGGAACCAATGACAAGGGCAGGTTACCATGTTGTTGTTGTTGTGGTCTTCAGTCCTGAGACTGGTTTGATGCAGCTCTCCATGCTACTCTATCCTGTGCAAGCTTCTTCAGCTCCCAGTACCTACTGCAGCCTACATCCTTCTGAATCTGCTTAGTGTATTCATCTCTTGGTCTCCCTCTACGATTTTTACCCTCCACGCTGCCCTCCAATACTAAATTGGTGATCCCTTGATGCCTCAGAACATGTCCTACCAACCGATCCCTTCTTCTGGTCAAGTTGTGCCACAAACTTCTCTTCTCCCCAATCCTATTCAATACTTCCTCATTAGTTATGTGATCTACCCATCTAATCTTCAGCATTCTTCTCTAGCATCACATTTCGAAAGCTTCTATTCTCTTCTTGTCCAAACTATTTATCGTCCATGTTTCACTTCCATACATGGCTACACTCCATACAAATACCTTCAGAAATGACTTCCTGACACTTAAATCTATACTCGATGTTAACAAATTTCGCTTCTTCAGAAACGCTTTCCTTGCCATTGCCAGTCTACATTTTATATCCTCTCTACTTCGACCATCATCTGTTATTTTGCTCCTCAAATAGCAAAACTCCTTTACTACTTTAAGTGTCTCATTTCCCAATCTAATTCCCTCAACATCACCCGACTTAATTCGACTACACTCCATTATCCTCGTTTTGCTTTTGTTGATGTTCATCTTATATCCTCCTTTCAAGACGCTATCCATTCCATTCAACTGCTCTTCCGAGTCCTTTGCTGTCTCTGACAGAATTACAATGTCATCGGCGAACCTCAAAGTTATTTTTCTTCTCCATGGATTTTAATACCTACTCTGAATTTTTCTTTTGTTTCCTTTACTGCTTGCTCAATATACAGATTGAATAACATCGGGGAGAGGCTACAACCTTGTCTTACTCCCTTCCCAACAACTGCTTCCCTTTCCCTCAAGTACATCGCCCTTGTATAGACCCTCTATATACTCCTTCCACCTTCTGCTTTCCCTTCATTGCTTAGAACTGGGTTTCCATCTGAGCTCTTGATGTTCATACAAGTGGTTCTCTTATCTCCAAAGGTCTCACTAATTTTCCTGTAGGCAGTATCTATCTTACCCCTAGTGAGATAAGCCTCTACATCCTTACATTTGCCCTCTAGCCATTCCTGATTAGCCATTTTGCACTTCCTGTGGATCTCATTTTCGAGACGTTTGTATTCCTTTTTGCCTGCTTCATTTACTGCATTTTTATATTTTCTCCTTCATCAATTAAATTAAATATTTCTTCTGTTACCCAAGGATTTCTACTAGCCCTCGTCTTTTTACCTACTTGATCCTCTGCTGCCTTCACTACTTCATCCCTCAAAGTTACCCATTCTTCTTCTACTGTATTTCTTTCCCCCATTCCTGTCAATTGTTCCCTTATGCTCTCCCTGAATCTCTGTACAACCTCTGGTTCTTTCAGTTTATCCAGGTCCCATCTCTGTAAGTTCCCACCTTTTTGCAGTTTCTTCAATTTTAATCTACAGGTCATAACCAATAGATTGTGGTCAGAGGCCACATCTTCCCCTTGAAATGTCTTACAATTTAAAACCTGGTTCCTAAATCTCTGTCTTACCATTATATAATCTATCTGATACCTTTTAGTATCTCCAGGGTTCTTCCATGTATACAACCTTCTTTCATGATTCTTAAACCAAGTGTTAGCTATGATTAAGTTGTGCTCTGTGCAAAATTCTACCATGCGGCTTCCTCTTTCATTTCTTAGCCCCAATCCATATTCACCTACTACGTTTCCTTCTCTCCCTTTTCCTACTACCGAATTCCAGTCACCCATGACTATTAAATTTTCGTCACTCTTCACTATCTGAATAATTTCTTTTATTTCATCATACATTTCTTCAATTTCTTCGTCATCTGCAGAGCTAGTTGGCATATAAACTTGTACTACTGTAGTAGGTGTGGGCTTCATATCTATCTTGGCAACAATAATGCGTTCACTATGACATTCCACGCTCCGATCCGTAGAACGCCAGTTTTCTTTCTCCTGATAACGACATCCTCTTGAGTAGTCCCCGCCCGGAGATCCGAATGGGGGACTATTTTACCTCCGGAATATTTTACCCAAGAGGACGCCATCATCATTTAATCATACAGTAAAGCTGCATGCCCTCGGGAAAAATTACGGCCGTAGTTTCCCCTTGCTTTCAGCCGTTCGCAGTACCAGCACAGCAAGGCCGTTTTGGTTATTGTTACAAGGCCAGATCAGTCAATCATCCAGACTGTTGCCCTTGCAACTACTGAAAAGGCTGCTGCCCCTCTTCAGGAACCACACGTTTGTCTGGCCTCTCAACAGATACCCCTCCGTTGTGGTTGCACCTACGGTACAGCTATCTGTATCGCTGAGGCACGCAAGCCTCCCGACCAACGGCAAGGTCCATGGTTCATGGGGGGAGGAGGTTACCATAGAATAATTGAATGTTTTCTGCCAAATCACAAAAAGATTGCAGTAGGTCAGATGAGTTCCCAATCTGTAATATTTGCTACTTCATGTCCATTTATGGCGTTATATGGTCCCTCGTAAATGTTAAATTTTTTTGTTATTGTTTGTTGTTGTTATGCATATAAACTGGTTTCCTGTTCTTTAACTTACGCGTGTGTCTGTGTTGTAATGTGAACCTGAACAATGCGAGCAGTTTGCTTCCGTAAACGCTGTCTGCTGAAACGAGTCGCCAAATTGGATCGCGGAGGACACGGCTTGTGATTTTGGGGGGATATAATTCGGCCTCGCTCCACCAGGAGCTCATTTCGTCTACGCATCTGACGATGCCGACTCTTCTGATCGACGTAACATTCAAAGTGCTCGTTGGACACTATGGACCGGCAGCACACCCGTGGACTGTTCGATAACAGAACATGCATTACGGTATACAACTGAATAAGCCGTATAACGCGAAAGACAATTGTTGCAACAAGAGGAGTAATATGTATGATGGGATATATATTGCTTAAGCAGATATAACCAATTCTCTGATAAAAATTTATTACAAGCACAAAATTTTGACACAGTAATAGCCCACAAGGTTTTAAAGTGAAGCTGCATATGCAGTGTAATTATGGCAGTAGCAATGAGCAAAAAAAAAAAAAAAAAAAATATTCCTAACACTTGTAAAGGTAAAATTTGTCAAATGTTACAAAAAAAGTGACAAAAGATAATAAAGATAAATGTCATAATTTTCCACGTTAGTAATGAGTGGCAAAGAAAAAGCAAAAAGTAATGTTATTTGTGTGCGCACAACTACGAAATTTCACTGCTTTACCGGACTACACACAGAACACAGACCATTACTAACCTACAACAAACATATGTAATATAACAAATTAACTACAAACACATTTCAGCACAGGAAAGAACCGTGACTGAACTAACAAAACAAGACGATACTGAATGCGTTCAGAAAATTAGCTGCAAGAAATAAATCCGGGTAGAAAGGCATTAGTAATTTGTCTTTCAGAAGAATCATCTTTGAAATATCATCTTACGTTAACAAAGAAAATGGAAAAGACATAAATACTTAAATGGTACCCCAAAGTAAACTTAACTTTCTGATTAAATAACGCTGTAAATGACGAGTTTTTGCTTCATATTCAGCATTTTAGTTTGAATGAACCAGGAATAAATGATGGAAAAATGGTGTGGTTAAAACTAGCGGTAAGAAACAAGCGCAATTAAAGTAACCAACGCTAGGTCTCAGTGTACTGAACACGTATGAATTCTTATTTCGTTCCTCAGTCTTTATCACATTTCTTATCATTATAAACTTATTATTATCATAATATCTTTTAACACTATTTCCTCATATACTTTAACATTCATGCTCATATTTCGACCACTACGAAACAAATTATCTGTTTCAATATCACATTTCTCCTGTGTCAACATCCCACAGTACCACGCATCATTTGTCAACCGCCATACATTTCATCTTACCTCTTCAAAACCAGCAACATTACAAACACAGCCAGAAAACCTAAATACAAGCTAAACCATAATACACAAAAAAAAAATTAAATTCCTGTAGCACACTAAGCAGAACGAAAACTCATCTTCAACTAATCTGATCATTCTCCAGCCTTAAAGCTTCACTTTGTCACATAATTTTTAGCGAGGTGGCCCAGTGGTTAGCACACTGGAGTCACATTCGGGAGGACAACGGTTCAAATCCGTATCCGACCATCCTGATTTAGGTTTTCTGTAATTTCCCTAAATCGCTTCAGGCAAATGTCAGAACGGTTCGTTTGAAACAGCAAGGCCGATGTCCTTTCCCATCCTTCCCTCACGCGATGGGACTGATTAACTCAAATCAACCAACCAGCCAAGCACATTACTTTGCTTACCTAGATACATTGGACTCCTGAATTATATTTTCATCAAAATTTACTGATTCCTAAAAGGAACAGTTATATAACTCGAAAAGAATGTTTTCACAAGTAAATTTACACACATAATGTCGTCTTACAACATTTAAAGACAAACTACAAAGTCATGGCAGGAAAATCAAATTTAAAAGTAATGAGTATACTACAAGAAGAAAAGCGAACAGGATTCTGTAAATCCTTCTTTTCTTTCTCAATAGCCCATGCAAGTTTTACAAATTTTTCATCATTTACTTCTATCAGCTGAGGAACAATTAATCCCTTCTGTGGTAGACATAAATACCTTAAACAAATAAAAAGATATTCAGATACATGGCAAAGTACCCTCTACCAAATACCATATATTCTCTAGATTACAATGCAATATATGGAACTGAAAGAGCAACAATAAAAATTACAGCAATACATATTCCATAACCAACTGACAGTCAACTGGTCCAAGAAGTTAGCTATGTACAAACATACTACATGAAAAATGTTCATTAAGTATTCACAGCTTTTCTTCTTTTCTATTATTTCGAAACACAATAAATTTTCTAACCGTTAGGAAACATTTGTAATTGAAGCCGTCGGCCATCTTGCCTACGACAGAAATTTTATTCTCTAAAATGTTCACCAACACAACACAAGTTTCATTGTTCATCAGATATCCGAATGATAATGTCAAAAATCACTAACATCGCCTCGTCCAGTAAGTTTTCTTTCGATTCCTGTGAGCTGATCGCACATGGTATTTACGTCCCGTTTCTGTTGTTGATTGTTTTCATTTCAGCAACTTTAAATTGTTTATCCGAACCCCTTTTTCATTGGACGACAAATTTGTGATTTTCGCGGTAAGTTCGTCAACTTTGTCTGAAATAGTACCCGGTTGTCCCTTCTGTATTTCCGATTGTAATTTCAGTACTTCGATTTGTTCACCTGTTTCGCGAAAAGTAACATCGAGTCACTCCTTTTGTTCCTTTACTTGAGTGATCCGAGCATTCTGAACTACAATATTTACTTCGCCTAATATTTCTTCACATGTTTCTCTCGACTGGACATCCACAACATTGTTTCATTGTCGATGATAAAATCCGCTACAGTTGTAAAAATTATTGATTTCTAAAAAGAAAAACTCTGCCCGATTTCAGGACATACGTCCCATATCAGGTTCATCTGAAAAATTTGAAATGGATAATAATAACTATCCACATGATTAATATAAACAGAAGCAACGGAAATTCTTAGAAAAAACGTAAAGCATATTTATTAAAATGTGGGTCTATAGAGGATGCGTAACTAAGGTTAAAATAGTTTAAATTATGTTAAAATAGTACATCTATGGTACATAGGCTATTTTAACACATTTTAATCTACTGGGTGATCAAAAAACCAGTATAAATTAGAAAACTGAATAAATCACGGAATAATGTAGATAGAGAGGTACAAATTGACACACATGCTTGGAATGACATGGGGTTTTATTAGAACCAAAAAAAGTACAAACGTTCAAAAAAGTCCGACAGATGGAGCTTCATCTGATCAGAATATCAATAATTAGCATAACAAAGTAAGACAAAGCAAAGATGATGTTCTTTACAGGAAATGCTCAATATGTCCACCATCATACCTCAACAATAGCTGTAGTCGAGGAATAATGTTGTGAACAGCACTGTAAAGCATGTCCGGAGATATGGTGAGGCATTGGCGTCGGATGTTGTCTTTCAGCATCCCTAGAGATGTCGGTCGATCACGATACACTTGCGACTTCAGGTAACTCCAAAGCCAATAATCGCACGGAATGAGGTCTGGGGACCTGGGAGGCCAAGCATGACGAAAGTGGCGGCTGAGCACACGATCATCACCAAACGACGCGCGCAAGAGATCTTTCACGCGTCTAGCAATACTTGGTGTTTTTTTTTTTTTTTGTTCTAATAAAACCCCATGTCATTCCAATTTGTACCTCTCTATCTAAATTATTATGTGGTTTATTAAGTTTTCAAATTTATACTGACTTTTTGATCACCCAGTATTTTAACCTTTGTTATGCAACCTTTATGAACTCAAATTTTAATGCACGTGCAGTGACTTTTTTTTTTTTTTTTTTTTTGAGAATTTCTGTTGGTCCTGTTTAGCTTTGATTATTTTAATTATGTGGATACTTAGTATTATTCATTTACAATTTAGCAGATGCACCTGCAGGTGGGACATGTATCCTGCAATAGGGTAGTGGTTCCCTTTTCAGAAATAAACAGTTTTTACAATTGAAACGGATTTTATCATTAATAAGAATTCTTATTTACTCCAGTGTTGATTGTTTTCAACATCGGAAATCATCTCATCTACCCTTTTTTCTCTTTCTGAACGTGTTTCGTTCTGTTGACGCTCGTCTCATTATTATGGAACCTGGTGTCAATAATATTCATTATCGTTTGGAATTCATCATCATTGATCTCTTTCCTAATTAGAGTTGTTGAATTCTCTTGATCTCTTTCCTAATTAGAGTTGTTGAATTCTCTTTCTGTGATTTTACCTCTTCCTGTGACCTAGTATATTCTTCGTTTTACTTTTTTATCTATTCTAGTTTCTCTTCTGGTTTTCTAGTGTTTTCTTCCTGTGGCCTAATCATCTCTTCCTGTTTCTCTTTCAGTGACCTAATATTTTCTTCCTGTTTCCTGGTACTTTCCTGAATATATGCTATCGTCTCATTTTGTGGATTTTTTATCTGTAGCAACAATTCAGCAATACTGACCTTACCAGATTCCACAGTAATGTCAACAGAAGGCGACGCAACACTGACTGGACACGAAAACCTAACTTGTCCCAGATAGTAAATTAGTAAAAATCCTGCATATATATGAAATCTAGTAAAATATCCACTACAATGACCTTAACCTGCACAATTAATTTCCATCAAATCGCAAAAATAACGCTCAAATCAAACAAAAACAAATTCCTTAAATTGTTACAGGAACGTATGTACAACCACTTCGGTTGCACAAAATTTTGTCAGTTCACCACGGTTTCGACTGCACTAGGGCAATGTTCATCAGAATAAAAAGTTACGTGGAATATATGTAATCACACCATGGTTAAAAACGTCTGAGCAAAAATGCTCTCGTCAAACAGAAATCCCGAACACTAAATGACATACAAGCGAACGAGTAACACTGCACTATAAGAGTAAGATCGGCTGACAAAGTATGTCAAATCTGAACTAACCTTACTTAAACTGATCCTGACAATAATTTTGTAATTCAGTGCGTAACGGTGAATGATTTTAGACGCTCAAAAGTGATGAATATTAAAATACAGTGGCGCAGAAAACTAACTAAGAAAAAAAGAAGAAAAAAGATACTTACCGAGTGCAGTGCTGTGAAAAGCAGCTATGCTATGCACATCATGCTTTATTTTGAACGACTGTGATTCACTCAATACACTGCAGCAACACCCAATTACCAAATTAAATTTTCCTGAGTGAACGGTGGGAAGAACTAAGCTTACTAAATGATGACAAGAACGAAACATTCAAAAATTATGTATTGAATTATGAAACTCATTCCTTAACAATTACAACAGTTACTTTTGAATGCATTATGGGAACAGCAGTGATCAATGTCTTATACATAATTACTACTAAAAACAGTCTTGATCACGATTTATTTAACAAGGTGACCGGTTTCGACCACTACTGTGGTCATCTTCAGACCATTGAGTAGGAACCTCTTTCTGTTGGAGATTCTCCAACAGAAAGAGGTTCCTACTCAATGGTCTGAAGATGACCACAGTAGTGGTCGAAACCGGTCACCTTGTTAAATAAATCGTGATCAAGACTGTTTTTAGTAGTAATTAATTACAACAGTCTTTACAAAATTCATTTCCAATTAAAAATTATTACTGTGCCATTTAATACGTTACTGAAATGGTAAAGGAGCGCAGAAACTAAACTCTGAATGAAAGACGTATGAGCAAATAATTTTGCTTCATCTCGCCTCGACAATCAAGCTAACTGACGGGAATCAGCTAGAAAAATCACGGTAAAAATTTGCCTCGTTCAAAGTCATGAAAAACTACGCATGTGAGCGTCCTGTAGCGACATTATCTGAATATCTTCATACTTTTCTAATGAATCTTTAGGAAACTGTATTTCCAAAAAGCAACGTCCTCCGCGTTTGCGTCTCTGTGTTCAGCAAGTTATTTCCAGACCGCTCAGCAACGTGACCAACACCCGACTCTCTCGCTTAGTTGGCACTGAATGCTCACTGGCAATGTCAATCCCACGGACCTCTCACGGAATACCAGAAATAAGCTAGAAACCTTACACTCTGCAAAAACTATAATACTGAGTGAACCTGAGCTGCACTCATAAAACGATGATGGCTGGGGGCTAGTTACAGAATAACTCAATTTCGTTTGATTTTTGACAATAATTTACTTTTGTGTCTGTATTGTATTGAAAATTTCTGTACAAAAGTCCAAATTTTGACTGTATATAACGCTGAAAATTAGTATATGTGGTTTCTACATGACAGGGGTAATCGATACAGTAGAAAACGAATGGATAGCTTTAAGAGATCAAGTAGTAAAGTCAGTAAAGGATCAAGCAGGTAAAAAGACACGACCTAATATGTGTCCTTGGACAACGAAAGAAATACAGAATTTAACTGATGAAAGGAGAAAATATACAGGAAAAAGGGAATAAAAACGTTTAAAACATCAAATTGACAGTCAGTGCAAAATGGCTAACGAGGAATGGCTAGTCTACAAATGTAAGGATTTAGAAGCATATGTCATTAGGGGAAAGGTTGATAACGCCTAAAGGAATATTAAGTAGGCCTTTGGGGTAAAGAGGAGCAGCTGTTTGAATACAAAGAGCTCAGAAAGAGCTCAGATTGGAAAGCAGTCCCAAGAAAGCCGAAAGTTTGAAGGAGTATACAGAGTGTCTACGCAAGGGGGATAAACTTGAAGGCAATATTACAGAAAGGGAAGTGGACGCAGATGAACATGACATGGAATATACGATTTTCGACAAGAAGCTGACAGAGTTCTGAAAGATCTAAGTCGAAACAAGACCTCTGGAGTAGACGATATTTCGTCAGAACTACTGATAGTCCTGGGATAGGCAGCCATGATAAAACCTTTACATCTGGTATGCAAGACGTTTGAGGCAGGCGAAATATCCTCAGACTTCAAAAATGATATAAAAATTGCACTTCCAAAGAAAACAGTGGCTGAGACGTGTGAAAATTACCGAACGATCAGTTTAATCAATCATCGTTGGAAAATATTAACACGAATTCTTTGCAGAAGAAAGAAAAAACTGCTAGAAGCCGACCTCGGGGAGGATGAGTTTGGTTTCAGGAGAAATCTAGAAGCACGCGAGGCAATACTGACCCTCCGACGTATCTTACACGATAGATTAAAGAAAGGCAAACCTACATTTACAGAATTCGTGGACTTAGAGAAAGCCTTTGACAGTGTTGAAGGTAGCAGAGGTAAAATACAGGGAGTGAAAGGCTATTTACAGCTTGTACAGAAACCAGACGGTAGTAATTAGAGTTGAGGGGTATGAAAGGGAAGCAGTGGTTGAGAATGGCATGAGACAGGGTTGTAGACTATCCCCGATGTGATTCAACCTGTGCACTGAAGAAGCAGTAAAGGAAACCAAAGAAATATTTAGAGTGCGAATTAAAGTTCCGCGAAAAGAAATAAAAACTTTCACGTTTGCCGATGACGTTGTAATTTTCTCAGAGACAGCAAAGGAGTTGGAAGAGCAGTTGAACGGGATGGACATTGTCTTGAAAAGGGGACGTAAGATGAACACCAATAAAAGCAAAACAAGGATAATGGAATTTAGTCGAATTAAATTAGGTGATGCTGAGGGAATTTGCTTAGCAATCGAAGCGCTTAAAGTAGTGGTTGAGTTTTGCTATTAGGGCTTCAAAATAACCGATGATGTTCGAAGCAGAAATGATATAAAATGTTGATTGGCAATGGCAAGAAAAGCAGAGAAATATGATAACATCGAATATAGTTTTGTGTGGTAGGAAGTCTTCTCTGAAAGAATTTGTCTGGAGTGGAGCTATGTGTGGAGGTGAAACATAGACAACAATCAGTTTAGACAAAAAAAGAATAGAAGCATTCGAAATGTGGTGCTACAGAAGAGTGCTGAAGATTAGATGGTTCGAGGAGGTACTAAACAGAAGTTTGTGACACAACTTGATCAAAATAATGGATCGATTGAGAGGACACATCCTGAGACATCAAGGGATCACCAGTTTAGTATTGGAGGGAAGTGAGGGGAGGCAAAAATCGCCCAAGACCAAGAGATGAATACAGTAAGCAGTTCTAGAAGGATGTTGGTTGCGAAGTTATTCGCAAATGAAAAGGCTCGCGTAGAATGGAGCAGCATGGAGAGCTGCATCAAACCAGTCTTCGGACTGACGACCGCAACAACCATATAACCGTACGTCTGCACAAATTGCACTCTATGTAAGGAACCACGGTTTGAACAACACTGGATTCGTCGAGGTGGTCCTACTTCACGCCCATATCCATCATAAGGCATGTGAACAATGAACTTCAACTTTCGCGGACCTATGAAGACCCAAGTTTACGAGACTCCTGTCGCTACTCACATGGAGACGGATTATCACAGCCGCGGAAAAAGTTCGGCAAACTCCTGGGTTTTTGGAGACGATAAGACAACTCATGGTGTATCGTTGTACACTCCGCCGTTACCATGGTGGTCGTTATTTTCAACAATACGTCCAAGCGAACAGACCCGCATTTGTTAGTACTGCACTGTACACTGAGAGAACAGACTTAACACGCTGTCACATAAGTGTAAGAGTTTCTTTTCAGTGTTGTGGCATTACTTTGTGTTTTTGCTGAGCATTTTGGTGATTACATGCGGATAAATCATAATTACGTTATCATTCGGTATCTAGGCAGCAAGGAACCGCAAGTCCCTTTTACTAAAATAGTCTTAAGATACTCCTGGATGACTTATGAAATTTTGTAGGTGGAGTTTTGCTGTATCCCGTATACGTGTGACGACCGAGTGGTCCGCTGCGAGGGGCGCGTCGACAGAGATGTTACCACACGATAACACTGTATGCAGAAGTGGCACCGCGTCATCTTATCAGACAAATTCCGGTTCTGCGTGCAGCATCGTGTTAGATGTGTCTGTATGTCGTCTGGCACAGGGGAACGAACGTTGTCATATTCCATTTTTAATTGTAACATGGGCCTGGCGTAGAGTTGAAACATACGGAATGACATACTGACATGTTTCATCGAAGTTCAATTCAATTCAACGGCAAACTGTATTGTCTCAGAATCATTGTTTCTGCGAGAGGTGGCAGCTTAATGTAGAAAATTTCGCAGTCACTATCCCACCATCTCATCGACAGATTTAATAATGTAGTCCTCCTGCTATACTGTACATGCACTGCCATCATTAGATAAAAATAGAACTTGAAGCACAGCCACAATGTTTCACGTCAAAACTCTGCCATACGTTATAGGGAATCTGACACATCAGTACACTTCTTAACGGTATACAATATATTCGGGTTCTGTTTTGATCTCAAGATGGGTATGGTCCAAATGTACCATAAGGAATCTCTACTTATTGTGATCTAGACAGATTCTGAGTGTAAGAAATTAAATGTTACGTTGGTGAAGGGACGCTGGGTAATAAACCGCAATGTTTGTATTCTTGTTTCAGCAACCCAACACCGGAAGGAAACACGCTTCTGACAGAAGTCTGGAACGAGTATGACGAATCGTCTCCGACATACCTCGAGATAACATCTCCTCTTAAAACAGCGAAGAGTTTGTTTGGTCCAGATATGAATTTCTGGCACGATCTGCTGCCGTAAACACAAATTTCCTTATGCGGTTTAAGCTAAGTTGGGTCATTTATTACGAAGTACTCGTACTAAAACCGTAAATATCAGTCAGTGACTTCATCATAAAGTGAAATGGAAATAAGATGACAGTCCTCTTCATTATAAAATATGTACTAATTGCTACTAAGTGAACGAATAAAAATATGTTATAGATGTAAATGCTTCAATAAACTTTCGTTTTCCAACATATTTTGCTTTGTACTACCACCTACTTTCACTTATTTTTAAGTAATACTCCGACAGTCCGAAACTATTTTGCGTAAATGTACTAAACTCTGACGCACAGTGTACAATATATTCTGAGTTTCTTTACGGCACCGTTTCTTCAATAGATGGTATATAGAGGTAAGTACAAATCATCACCCTGCTTCTTTGATAACACTCCGCAATAACTTCTTGTTGTGTTTACAAAACAGTAGATACAATGATCGCAGACTGACATGGACAGGTAGTGTTCGATTGATTGAGAGAGAGAGATTCATGTTCACATATGAGAACGGATGACGAAATAACAATATTGATTAAATCTATTGTACAACTCTGTCGGAAAATCATCCAAGAAATATGGAAGGTTCTCGCTTTACATCATTTAAGTATCCGCCTGAAGAAAATTTTTCACCGTCGCAATGCAAAGAATAATGTTGTCAATTAACAATAGCAAAATAAAATACAATTCAGTGATGCACACACACCTCTCATTTAGAAACAGAGCACCACTGACGTCACAAGCCTCACCGCCTTTTCCACAGTGTCATCATCAGGTGACAAGCCACGCCTGTTTTCGATGATATCATCCTGTCCATCGCTCCAACCCCCACCCCCTCCACTTCTCAGTCCTCCAGTTAGAACCTAGTGTTTTATCTGGCATTAAGACGAAATAACCAGTCACAGCACAGTATTTTCGCTGCCATCAAAATAAAACAGCCCATCACAATGTAGCCCCACAGCAGCCATAGTGGCTATCCTCGAAGATATCCAAAGGACATGAATTTTTTGCATTATATTCAAAAGCCATTTGTAGACTTAGAGAAAGCTTTTGACAATGTTGATTGGAATACTCTCTTTCAAATTCTGAAGGTGGCACGGGTAAAATACAGGGAGCGAAAGGCTACTTACAATTTGTACAGAAACCAGATGGCAGTTATAAGAGTTGAGGAACATGAAAGGGAAGCAGTGGTTGGTAAGGGAGTGAGACAAGGTTCTAGCCTATCCCCGATGTTATTCAATCTGTATATTGAGCAAACAATAAAGGAAACAAAAGAAAAGTTCGGAGTAGGTATTAAAATCCATGGAGAAGAAATAAAAACTTTGAGGTTCGCCAGTGACATTGTAAATCTGTCAGCGACAGCAAAGGACTTGGAAGAGTAGTGGAACGGAATGGACAGTGTCTTGAAAGGAGGATATAAGATGAACATCAACAAAAGCGAAACGAGGATAATGGAATGTAGTCGAATTAAGTCGGGTGATGCTGAGGGAATTAGATTAGGAAATGAGACACTTAAAGTAGAAAAGGAGTTTTGCTATTTGGGGAGCTAAATAACTGATGATGGTCGAAGTAGAGAGGATATAAAATGTAGACTGGCAATGGCAAGGAAAGCGTTTCTGAAGAAGAAAAATTTGTTAACATCGAGTATAGATTTAAATTTAAGGAAGTCGTTTCTGAAAGTATTTGTATGGAGTGCAGCCATGTATGGAAGTGAAACGTGGACGATAAATAGTTTAGAGAAGAAGAGTATAGAAGCTTTCGAAATGTGGTGCTACAGAAGAATGCTGAAGATTAGATGGGTAGATCAAATGACTAATGAGGAGGTATTGAATAGAATTGGGGAGAAGAGGAGCTTGTGTCACAACTTGACTAGAAGAAGGGATAGGGTGGTAGAACATGTCCTGAGACATCGAGGGATCACCAATTTAGTATTGCAGGGCAGCGTGGAGGGTAAAAATCGTAGAGGAAGACCAAGAGATGAATACTCTAAGCAGATTCAGAAGGATGTAGGCTGCAGTAGGTACTTGGAGATGAAGAAGCTTGCACAGGATAGAGTAGCATGGAGAGCTGCATCAAACCAGTCTCAGGACTGAAGACCACAACAACAACAACAACATTAAAAAGCATTTCTCCAAAAAAATTAGGTAAGTTGAAACGTACAGCATTTCCACCTCAAAATACATCAGAAACACACACACATTTGTATTTCATCTCCGTCAGCTTTCACATATCAAATATTGTACGCCTAAGAAACGTAACCTCTCTCTCTCTCTCTCTCTCTCTCTCTCTCTCTCTGTCCCTCTTTCTCTCTCTCCGTCTGTGCAAGGCACAATAGCATGAAACAAGACGATATAATATATTACAGAGGGTATTTTTCCAAATATTCACTTTCTGAGCAAATGCGACGGACATTTTTTAATCTCAAAGAAACTAAGTTATATAAATTTTCATCAAAGAGTATGCATGGTTTTTGATAAAAGACAAATTCGATGACATATTTTCCTGGCGATTGACTGTTTAATCTGGTCAATGAAAAAGTGGTATTTCCATATGCATATGTGAGTTAATGTCACATTTAAGGTCTACAATTTACATTTTTCACACACAGACACACAGCCGCGCGCGAGCGCTCGCACGAGTGCGCACAATGACATTTTATATATGTTTTACATTTTTCTGATATTTCCATTATTTACATTTTTTAGGTGTTCACAATAAAATCAAGCATCATCATCGTATTAATTTTTCATCTAGCAGTGACCCTTACCTGGGAGAATAAAACTTTTATCAGCCTATGCAGATAAACCTAGCTTGTGTTGTATAACAGTAGAAAGTACACTATGTGATCAAAAGTATCCGGACACCCCCAAAAACATACGTTTTTCATATTAGGTGCATTTTGCTGACACATACTGCCAGGTACTCCATATCAGCTACCTCTTTAGTCATTAAACATCGCTAGAGAGCAGAATGGGGCGCTGCGTGGAACTCACGGACTTCGAACATGGTCAGGTGATACGTCTGTATGTGAGATTTCCACACTCCTAAAGATCCCTTGGTCCACTGTTTCCGGTATGATATTGAAGTGGAATCGTGAAGGGACACGTACAGCACAAACGAGTACAGGTCGACCTCGCCTGTTGACTTACAGAGACCGCCGACAGTTGAAGAGGGTAGTAATGTGTACTAGGCAGACATGTATCCAGACCATCACACAGAAATTCCAAACTGCATCAGAATTCACTACAAGTACTATGACAGTTAGGCGGGAGGTGAGAAACTTGGATTTGATGGTCGAGTGGCTGCTCATAAGCCACACATCAACACGGTAAATGCCAAACGACGCCTCGCTTGGTGTAAATAGCGTCAACATTGGGCGACTGAACAGTGAAAAAACGTTGTGTGGAGTGACGAATGACGGTACACAATGTGGCGATCCGATGGCAGGGTGTGGGTATGGCGAATGCGGGGTGAACGTCATCTGCCAGCGTGTGTAGTGCCAACAGTAAAATTCGGAGGCAGTGGTGTTTTGGTGTGGTCGTGTTTTTCATGGAGGGGGCATGCACCCATTGTTGTTTTGCGTGGTGCTATCACAGCATAGGCCTACATTGACGTTTTAAGGACCTTCTTGCTTCCCACTGTTGAAGAGCAATTCGGAGATAGCGATTGCATCTTTCAACACGATCGAGCACCTGTTCATAATGCACGACCTATGGCAGAGGTGTTACACGACACTAACATCCCTGTAATGCACTGACCTGCACAGAGGCCTGACCTGAATCCTGTAGAACACCTTTGGGATGTTGTGGAACGCCGACTTCTTACCAGGCCTCACCGACCGACATCGATATCTCTCCTCAGTGCAGCACTCCGTGAAGGATGGGCTGCCATTCCACAAGAAACCTTCCAGCGCCTGATTGAACTTTGCCTGCTAGAGTGGAGGCTGTCATCAAGGCTAAGGGTGGGCTGGCACCATATTGAATTCCAGCAGTACGGATGGAGGGCGCCACGAACTTGTAAGTCATCGGCCAGGTGTCCGGATACTTTTGATCACGTGGTGTACATGGTGCTTCTGTTGTAACACATGTTGCACAGTTGTTTAAGCTCCGAGTCCAACACATATTACCCGTAGTCATCGGTGGTACCCCATTACCAAATGACTCTTTTATACTCTTTGCTCTGCACATTATACGCCCAGACTCTCCTCTTGACGTTTTGTGCATTAATCTCGATGTATAGCATCATCCAAACAGCTTGCATAAATGATAAAGTTTGTTGAATCTTTTTTAAAACCAACATATGGTGCAAACAGTTTTGAATGTGGCTGTCTCTCACCAACCGCATATAAGTTTAAATGGAGAAATAACACAGCCAACCGTTTGCAAATAATTTTCTAACACATTGTACTAGATTTCGACACCTCTAAGGAGTCTTCATCACAATGAAATTTTAACAACCGTGAAGTTACATTGCGAGCAGGTATTAGTCAAAATTACGACCACACAAGATGAAGTCAAAAATTAAAAATTAAAAAGTTCTAGAGTTTGGTACGTATGTCTTATAAAGAACTTCAGCAGGCTCGTCTAGAATCTGC
The DNA here is from genome assembly GCF_023898315.1 of Schistocerca nitens. Taxonomy (NCBI): domain Eukaryota; kingdom Metazoa; phylum Arthropoda; class Insecta; order Orthoptera; family Acrididae; genus Schistocerca; species Schistocerca nitens. The sequence continues at coordinate 733,394,731 of NC_064615.1, forward strand.
CATCCTCGATGAAGAATTATGGCCTGTGGCCTTTTCAGATCACTTCGCATATATTTGCACGGTCTCCCTACATCATCAACGGGTGTGGAGGAGTAGCGGTGTTGGAAATTGAATACAGCGCACCTCAGGGAAAATGAAGGCCGACGCTTAATCGAAGACGCTTGGCGCGAATGTGAACGACGCCTCCCGACATATCCGACGACGTTCGAATGGTGGCTGCAATCCGTAGGACCTGCGATGCGCCGAGCCTTGAACGCATACGGAAGGGAGCAGATGATGTGGAGGCGCCACAGGATAGAATTTTATCTCACGACGCTTTGCAAACTCTCTGTACAAGCGCCCTCACAGGATCAGAGTGCTGCAATAAAACGAGCGCATTCCCACATAAATTCTATAATGCGACGAAGTCTGGAGGGGTCGCAATCCGCGCAAGACGCTTTCAACGATTCCGTGGAGAATCGCAGTGGATGTATCACGTTATCGGAAAAAATAACGCAACCGCAGAGCCTTAATACAGACGGTCGTACTGCCGGATGGTCGCCGTACGACATCGCAAAAAATATTGCCCTTGTGCAACAATACGGTCACTCCATGACGAAGTGGAACGCGGTGAGGCAGCCTTCCACGACGTTCCACGAAAGCTACCCGCATGCCTCAACGCGACGGCCGAACGAGGGTGCTTTACCGAACATTTAAAGACCTCATGATCTCGCGATGGACTGCGATGTACCGGAATTGATGTCCCCCGATGTGCCTCTTCCACCCGGTTTCGTTAAAGGAATGATCATCCCTATTCACTAGCCATCCGTTTGCACAGAGATACTGGCCTACCAGCCACTGAACCTTCTTAATTGCGACTACAAGATCTACACCAGGATACTTGCAGGAGGTTTGAAACGTGTACTTCGCCATGTGATATCTCTCCACCAAATCCAGCTAGGAAGGGTAGCAATATACAAACGGCACTCTGCGACTACCGTGGTGTGATCGCAGTGGCAACAACATGTCGTCTCCGGGGTGTACTGGCGACGATAGATTTTGATCGCGCCTTTGACAGGGTGAGCCATGCCTGTCCCGTGGAAGTGGTGATACAAATGAAGTTTCCACGGAGTTTTGTCTCTGTGGTGTTGTTACGACCCCACGGCGCCTCATCCTGATTGGTTATCAGTGGACGCATGGTGCGGCCTATCACCATCTCACGATCGGTCAGACTAGGGTGCCCGCTGTCGACGGTACTTAGTGCCATCGCTCTAGCGCAGCTACTCTGAGGGCTCCGGAACCGACAAGAAAGAATGACAATAAGGCACCACTAATTTATAAGCAGATTATGCGCGGATGACCTAGTGTTTCTAGCACAGGCGGGTGACGAGGCAAGAGCGGCGTTGCACTGGATTAATTTGTAGGGTATGGCTTCGGCAAACCACATGAAAATCGGGAGAGGACTCGCAACGGGAAGTGTGGCACCATTACAGCCGATAGACAAGATGAAATGTTTGGGAATTACCTTCACTACAGACGATCCACTCACGGTTGCAGTCAACTACAGACATCTTCTGCATACAATTCGTGCGATTGTTCGAATTCACTGGTTAAGGGTTCTAGATATGACCTTTGGCAGTATACATCTAGCTTCTCGCATCTCCCATCTATCCCAGGTTCTTCCTATGTCGGTTGTGTTGGCGCACTGACTTATGATGGCATTAGGTTATTCCGTGAGCAAAGGCAAGCTTTTTAAGGTCCTTCACCCTCCCTAGCAGTCGTAAAGGCCTTGGACTAATCCACATTCACGACCGAGCAGTGGCGATTTACGTAAGTAAGCACGATGATCAAGATGTAGACTCGACACCAGACAAGTCTGACGGGCACCTTGACAGACGAAGTGGCACCATCATCTCGTCTTGCACCGGTGGCAGTGGGTCACGTCTCACCATCGCTTCCCTACATACGAAACCATTCTGTGGGACACAGTTATGTACGTATGGAACTACCAACTACCAGGACGGCAACGACACTTCATATATATCGCATCGCGACTCGAGCTCGGCCGAGTAATGCCACAGAGAGGCTGCAATCAATGGCGTACTGTGCACCACCTATACCTTGATACGGAGACACGTGCACTGTGGAATCAGGTAGTAAATGAGAAATATGTGACTCGTTCCAGCTTACATAAATTCATATGACGTATACGCCAATCTATCCACAGTCCAATTTTATGGACGCAGATTAACATCGCCTCAAATGCGTACCTTCGGCGGCACTGTGGTGTTTGGTCCAAAAAATGATCGTCTTCCTTCTTCGGGTGGCGCCGCAAGCAACAACACCACAGATACTATGTCTCCCAGATACGAGATGTTTTCCCCGAAAAGAGACCATTGCAGTAACTTAGATTTACGGTCTGACTGTACTTTACCTTCTCCGAGAGGGCAGTAAGAGTGTGCAAGACTTGCTGGTTTTAGTACAAGAACGTCACTCATTGATTATGCAAAATTCTACATATTGAACATATTACGCTAGTATTTTTAGAGAGTGCCTTGCTTGATCCACCACCCAGTTGGGGTGTACCGCGTAGGAGAATGTAATTAAAGAAAATATAGTATACATTTCATTTTATAAAGAACAAAGTCTTATTGTCACACAACAGAAATTTTTATTTGCCTTATCATTTTACCTGCAACATTTTACTCGTGTGGTAGGCTTTAATAAAAAAAAAAGAAAGCAAAGGAATGCGCAGTGGTTAACGCACCTGCACAGTAAATAAATAGACACAGTTTCTTATAAAAAGTATTCTGGTGGATTGATTATAGTTTCTTTACTTAGGAGGTATGGGTTCGATTCCCACTTTCGGCATCTTTTTTTAAACTCACTCGAACAGTTCTCCTTCACCTATAGTAAGGCCAAGAAAATTTCAAAAAAAAGTGGCACGAAGATGACGTGTTAGCTTCTGATGTGAGGGTTGCCTTGGGCCAGCGTTCCAGTATCGCTGAAGGCAAGATTTTTTAGCCGTTTCGTAACAGAGCTACAGGCAGTCACATTCAAAGTTAATAAATTGTAACTATCATATGGCAAATCTGCATGCTGTTTCAGTTTCACATAGGACAACAAATACACACAGACCGTTTCTAAGTCCAGGTTGAGTAATATCTTATTCATTCGTGCTGTTATAGGCACATTCGTGTTATAGTACTTCGTATTTTATTAAAATAGACTTTCGTCGTAAGGTTACCAGGGTTAAGCTGAATCACGGTTTTTAGTTGTTGGCAACAAATACCAGCTGCGATAGACAAGATAATGGGGAGGGTTTCGTAGTGCACAACACCCTTATTGAGCCTCCAGCTGCTAAAACATTATGTTCACACTGCCCTTTGCTTGTGGAGATGTCTTTCCTTACAGCGCAGCCATCGATTTCCTATCAAGAAGTTAACCTAAAGACGTCATAACTAGATAGATAAAAATAACAATACTGAACAAGAATTCCCAATGAGTGAAGTGATGAAGTTCAAGCTAAATTTTAGTAATAGTCACCTTTTTGATTTTTGTTGCTTGTAATTAGATCCTCTTGTACTCCTACATCCTATTTCTGAAACTTTACTATTGAATGTAGGTGGAGTTATACAGTTAAATGGTTACGGTTCATCAAATATGGCTGTTACCGATACTTCCCGAATGTAGAAAATGAATCATGACAGAACGAACGACGTTTCCTGAAACCGTAAAATGTCCAAAATGCATGGTTTCCATGCTAGAGACCATTTATTCAATCATACATTGTTACAGAAACAGCAGACTAATACGCGCTGAACCCTGCAGCCACAGCTAGACTATGTTCTGAAAATGGTTTCAATCTGCCTTAAGACATGTGTGTACGCGTCGTAGGATGTTCAGTCTCGCACGTTCATATCGGCCAGGCGGCATCCGAAGAGTGTCAAAGGTAGCACGAATATGCTGCTCCAGTGTCTCCACATCTGGAATGGGCTCTGCATATACGATACTTTTGAGATGGCCCAATAAGCGAAACAGCACGAGATGATATCCGGTGAACGAGCAGGTCATAAAACTGGACGACCAGGGGAGACACCATTGAGATGCGTCCAGAGGTTAACAGCGAAGTTGGCTGGAGCACCATCATGTAGCAGCCACACAACACTTCGAATATCAACGGCACTTCTCCCAGCAGAAGAGCCAAAGTCTGCCGCAACAAACGCCGATAGTTCCGGCTTGTTAGGCGACGTGGAAGGAAAACTGATCCTAAAATACGGTCGCCAATTATCCCGGCCCACACATACCGATGCTGATGATTCACCCACAGATGACTGTTATGAAAAGTGAGGCTACCACTCTACGTAAGGTGGCCTCATTTGTGAATAGGATGGATAACATAAGTCCCAGAATCGTGATTGTCTGGTGAAGAAACCAGTGACAAAACTGCTCCCGATGTGGAAAGTCTGTCGCTAGTATGCCCTGCACAGCCCGTAACTGATAACGGTAGTAACAATTGTCAGGGAGAATGATCCACACGGTCGTCTGGTGTACGCTGTACTGGCAGGCCAACTGCCTACTGCCTGGTACTGAAACGGCGGTCACCATCCACAGTGATAATCACATGGTGTCCGAACATTTCGGGTACATCCTTCATGATTTCCTGCTCCTGAAACGACACTGTCTCAGACAAAACGTGAAACAGTTTTGCAAACATTGAATGCTGTGGTTGTTTTTGGCGGGGTAGATCTCCCAATACAACGTCGCAGCTCGCCGCCCGTTGTCATTTTCCACGTCGGCAAGCTCTCGTTTCGAATACGGAACCATCGAGTACAACGCTGTATCACATCTACTACAAGGTGAGTCAGCAAGAAAAGTGAATCGGACAGAACATAATCAATTACTACGGCAGGAGAGGGCGCTAGGGCATGATATATGAGGAGCAATACCACTTTCTAGGAGGGTACCATGTATACTGTAACTGTGACTGAAAGGAACATTGCATATTAGACTACGGTCTCTGTAACAAACTATGATTCAATAAAAAGGTCTCTAGCATAGAAACCATGAGTTTTCGAACATAACTTCATTAGACCTTTTTCATTCTGTATCCTCTCATCGATCAATCCCTAGAGTTAGTACACGGTGGAAGATCGCTCGGCTAATCCCGCGCGGCTATAACAGGATGTACTTCATTGAACTGTGATCTGTTTAAGTGTTTGGTATTTCGACAAATCACTCATTTCTTGATGACTTCTTGTAACCTACGTTCAATCTTACGCAAACAACATATGACATTATTGTCGGAGCACACTTGGCTACACCGTCGTGACCCCACGAATTGTGAGTGTACCTGACAGTACTGTATACATATGCTTTAGGTAAACAATCACATCACCTAACAGACCTTGTCGTTCGAATGTAAAACAAAACTCCATTATATAACTTATAATGTGTTGCCAGGTCTGCATCGTCAGTACTAGTTATTCGTTGCCTTACCTTGCTCAATCAAGCAACTCATAATGGGGCCTCTAAGAACCGTAATACGTGAGTGAAATCGTAAAGTCGGATGTTTTTCTAAAAATTCTGTGTACTCATGTAATCGTTATGAAAATCCGCCAGGATAGCCGAGCACGCTAACGCGCTGCTTCCTGGACTCGGGTAGGCGCGCCGGCCCCGAATCGAATCTGCCCGGCAGATTAACGACGAGGGCCGGTTTGCCAGCCCGCCTAGATGTGGTTTTTAGGCGGTCTACCACATCCGTCTAGGTGAATACTGCGCTGGTCCCCACGTTACACCTCAGTTACACGCGTCGCAGACATTTGAAACACGTGTAAGTAGGCTGTTTAGGTTTTTTTATTGGTAACGCCACCTCAGTATGAAAATCACTGGCTGTGCTGTGTGCAGTCTGTGGCTGCTTTGCATTGTTGTAATACTCGCCATTGTAGTGTTAGGCAGCTGGCTGTGAACAGCGCGTAGCGTTGGGCAGTTGGAGGTGAGCCGCCAGCAGTGGTGGATGTGGGGAGAGAGATGGCGGAGTTTTGTAATTTGTCATGATATCAAGGTAAATACATTGTTTGTTCTCTATTAATATCTTTCATTTGCTAACTATCCCTATCAGTAGTTAGTGCCTTCCATAGTTTGAATCTTTTATTTAGCTGGCAGTAGTGGCGCTCGCTGTATTGCAGTAGCTTGAGCAGCGAAGATTTTTGTGAGGTAAGTGATTTGTGAAAGGTATAGTTTAATGTTAGTCAGGGCCATTCTCTTGTAGAGAATTTTGAAAGTCAGATTGCGTTGCGCTAACAAAACATTGTGTGTTGAAAGTCAGATTGCGTTGCGCTAAAAAATATTGTGTGTCAGGTTAAGCACAGTTATGTAAAAATTGTTAAAAGGGGACGTTTCATATGTCGACCCTTAGCCTAGGATACCTCACTGGAATCTTCTGATTTTTTCCTTGTAGTTTGTGTAATTAGTGTAGATTTTGTTTATTGCTAGCGCGTAATTATAGAGAGAATTTCCTTTGTAGTTGTAGTTTTTCATTGTTGTACAGTAAAACAGTTGTGGCATGCATGTAGATTTGCAGCAAGTATTTCGCAGCTGCGCTTGCAATTAACTAGATATTATTTTCAGTGCTATGTTAATGTGTTTTCTTATTTTTGCTCTTCAAATTGTGTTTTTCTGTGTTGTCGTGTGAAATACTGTGACAATAATGGCGTGTGAAAAACGTAACACTAGGCTCCAAACTAAATTGAGAAATGACAGTGAAGACGAAAGCAGTATGTTAGCGCCGCAGAGTAGTGAATTAACTAATGTTAAAAGTAGTAATTTGGTAATTGCGCATAGGGAGATGGAGCGGGTTGCAAACAATGGCGTAGACAGTGAAACAATCAGTGAGCAGGGAAGCATTATCGATCGGTCGGTCGGCAACAGCTCGCCTCAGGAATTCGAAATGACAGGACACGATCTCGCAAATACTGTAGATTCAGGTTTTGGATCCTCACCGTTTTCTCAAATAAGTCAAGACACATTTTCTGCTTGTCAAAATGTGAATGTTGCCGGTGCAAATTCACTGCCGAAAACCACTGAGGAACATGTTTCAGACACCAATGCATTGTTATTACAATTAATACAACAAATGGGACAAACACAGCAAAAGCTTCAAAAATTAGACACAATTGAGCAAAATCAGAAACAAATGGAACAAAATCAGAGTCAAACACAGCAACAGTTAGACGCAATGGAACAAAATCTTCAAAAGTTAGACTCATTGGAGCAAACTCTTGAACAAACACGTGAGGATTTAACTACTGAGTTACATCACATTGAATCGAAATGTCAAAAAGTCTGTAATGACGTAAAAACACAAATTTGTGAGCATTTCCAACCTATTTTTTCGCGTCATGAAAATGCACTACAGAATCACGAAGCAGCCATAAAAGAACTGCAAACTACTGTTCATGAAAATCATGAGACCTTGCAAGCTAAATTTGACTCAGTTGCATCTACCGATTCGGTTATGCAACTTGCAAAAACTCAGGAAAACTTGAAGGACACAGTAGATTTGATTTCAACACAAATGGACACTCTGAAACTTGGTTCAGAAAAACACACGGAGGAAATGTGTTCACTATCGGAGAAAGTAGGCGAACTTTCGGATCAGGTCACTAACTTATCTACAAAGGTAGATGATGATCTGAATGACACAAGACCTGTAGCCTTCACTGACACAGAAGAGTATGAACAAATTAGAAAATTCAAACAAAATCAAAATCAAATTAATACGCAACACAAAAGAGAAATCCGCGAAGTACAAGATCAGCTGACACAGGTAATACAAGAATTACGTATTTCAGAGGACACTCGCGCTCCAGTACGGGAAGAGGGACATAGAAATACGGAACAACCACAAAATAATAACACAGGACACTTCGGAAATTATGAAAGAAATTGGCAAGGCACACCGAATTTTGAGATGGAACCGCCGACACGACGTAACAATGACCGATATGCGACTCGCCGACATGATGACTTTGACTATAAGCTGTTCATTACTACACGTAAATTCAAAACGTTTAAAAATTCTGCCAACGACATTCATCCACAAGCGTGGCTCCATCAATTCTCTCATTGTTTTCCCCCTAACTGGTCATTAGAACACAGATTAGAATTTATGTGTGGCTATTTAGAGAATGAACCAGCTGTAAGAATGCGTTCGGTCATTCACGATTGTCATAGTGAAGGAGAATTTTACCATGCCTTCCTCTCAGCATATTGGTCTCAAGCCACACAAGACCGAGTAAAACATGGCATCATAATGATGAAACATTTCGAACAATCTGAATTCTCCAGTCTTGTGAAATATTTTGAAGACATGTTGCACAAGAATCAGTACCTGTCAAACCCATACAGCCCCTCAGAACTCATCCGCATTTGCTTAATCAAACTGCCTGAACATTTGCGACATATTATTTTGGCAGGACGTTGCAAAGACGACATTGAAGCTTTTCAGGGACTCTTACAAGAACTGGAAATTGACACTGACAATCGCGGAACGCAGGAGCACAACAATTACAGATTACATCCGTCGCAATTCCGCGATGAAAGAAATAATAACTGGACGCGACAAGGCTATTCTCACAACACAAATCGTGACCGAAACAGACACCACCCGTATAACAACCGTTGGCAGAGTAGTAATAATTACAGGGAAAGATCACCTCTCCGCGGTAATGACTATCACAGAGACAATCAGAGAAACAGACAATATGGGAACCAAAACAATTATTATTACGAGGGACAGAATAACTTTAGACGCAACGGTCCAGCGCGCAGTTACGATTCAGGGAGAAATTCTCCACCACTTAACCGACAAGAAAGAAACCACAGAAACTACCGACATGACGACAGACGATGTGATCGTAACGACAGACCTGAATTGCATCAGAACTGGCGGGATTCAAACAGAGCTGGGCCCTCTCGGCAAGGCGAATTTGTAGAAGTTCGGTCTCCTAATCCGAATAACGACGCGCGCCAGCAAAGAAACAGACAATGACTCGCACAGCAGGCAGCCGCGTGCGCCCGCTGGCTCCGAGAAAAATAACACAGACGCTAACCTTGAGAAAAATTCCAGTATTCTTTACCGACGTATACCACTTGATAATTGCGTTTAAGTTGAAACTCTGCGTACTAGGAAGAGCAAAGGTTTACACCACATTTCACATGTAACACCGTTTATTGAGAGATAATGTGCTTTTTTAACTTGAGATTTTAATGCAACATTTTGGTTTATTTGAAAATACATTCTGGATTTAAAGTGCTTTCTGAGAGATACTAGATGACACAGTGGTTAGTTTATGTGACAGCTACAGGATTTTATCACGACGTTACTAATGAGTGACAATTTACAATGTTGCTTTTGCGGTGTATCTGTTTTATATCTGCACAGTTTTTCTGAATTCTTCTGGAAAGTAAAACATGTTTTAGTAGTAACTTTTGTGGTATAGCAACAATGAGGCAGCCTTTTCCGTAGCACAACAATACGTTACGGCACAGTACTTTCTTCATCACAACAATAAGCGTAATAACTAAGATATCTATACGCAAAGCATTTCACTTTTGTGTATCATCAGGTAAGTACATTGACTTCTGTAGAACTTAGCTTTCGGAGGACGATAACTACGAGACTTCCACAGAGATTATCTTACAACATGACGCACAGTTTAGCGCTACAGGACACGTATTTGAGTGATTAATTTTGTACTTAAAACATTTATTTTTAAATATTTTTGAATTACAAAGATAGTTTTCCGAGATACATTTCATTCCATTGATGTAATTTGTAACACCTGAGGGTATAATTACATTTATCCTCAGGGGGGTACACGCTTACTTTGTGTACCATGTGTTTGGCATGCACAAGGAGCCCTAGCTAATATGGTATTTGCTTATACAACTTTACACATCGGTACCATATTTCTCCAACACAGAATTACACAGCTATCTGATTATTTACCTGAGAGAGACAAACATTTATTTTACTACATCAGTGACAGATGTTTACGTAATTACACAGTTGGATAACTTCACACTTATGAAACTGTATTTTGTCTGTAATTTGTAAACTGTTCATATTTTTTCGGAACCATTGTGATACTATGAGAGCTTTGAATGATGTATTTGGTATGAGATCATGATTTTTAAGGTACGTTTGAGGTAGATGACACTATTGAAATGAGCAGAGAATTTTTTTTAGGATTTGAAATTATTGCAGAAAGCTACGACGTTTTTGAGAGTTGACTGAGGTGTTATGATGTTATATTTACGACAACGATGTGTATTATGTTGTTGAGGTATGTTTATGATTAATAAGCTAATGTTATATGAAGAATTTGATTATGCTATGTATCTAATGATGAAGTATTGAAGAAGCGTCGACGAATTTGTATATGTGTAATAAGGTAAGGAGTAATGAGTAGCGGTTAGGAACTCTGCCTTGTGAAGACGTATGTTGGAAACCGAGAATCGTACTTTTAGAATTATGAAATGTGTGTAAATGCGTGAATGTATCACAATGCCGACGAAAATTTTTTGGACACTGTTATATTCATAGGATTTTGTTTTTACAGATTTGTAATCCAAATTCTTGACCTGTGAAATATTTTTATGTAACACTGCCATTGTAGCGAAAACTGTTGTCGTAAATATTTCCGTACGAAAGTTAAGTGACCACCTGCACGTAATGCGTCGCGGGCACCCACCTGGGCGACAGCCGCCCGAAAAAAAAAAGCCATTAGCCTTCCAGCGGCACAGGTAGAAAAAAAAAAGGGGGGAGGCCATTATCCTCGCTATTGACGTTCCTTTGTAGAAAGCATTGCAAAAACGACAGGGTCGAACTTGAAAACGATGAGAAACATTTCACGGCTATTGTCGTGCTAATTGAGAGAAATGCCATATGGTTAGTGAATGACGTTTCACGCCTTGCTTTGCCCATTTTGTTTAATATCTAGTTTCTAGCTGCACTGCAGCACTGGTTAAAATAAAATTTTATAGATGTACTAATATAAATATTTTCTGTCTGCAGATCTATTAAATAATAATTTTGTAATCCACATTCTTAAAAAAAAAAAAGGGAGCACTTGGAAAGGAAAGGACAATAAGAAGGGACTAGTAACAGTAACTGCACACATAATTTTCTTCTCAAGTATATGGTAATATTTTTTTTACAATAAGTTGTTGTGGTGCACCACTTTAATTACATAGTCATTAAGATGTGAATATACATTTCCCTTGTCTGCATTGTTGTCTTTACTGTAATATTTTTTCTGCTTGAGCGTTGTCATGTTTAGATATAATTTATTGCTTTTGCTTCTGCTGTTTGTCAGGCATAGTGTTATTGAATTTGACTTTGTATTATTCTGTTAAGCCAGTTTTACTAATGATTTCTTTTTATTGTTCGCTGCACATTGCCTTAGATTAGTTGTAGTATTACAATTGCTTTGCTAATTTCTTAATGCTGCTTGCTTCGCAAATCTGCGTTTTTTTATTGTTGTTTATATTAATTGTTTTATGTGATGCTGCATTGCCTCGTCCCTTAGTTTAGCATCTGAGCTCAGTAGATATAAGTTAGCTTAAGAGGGGGTAGACTATATAAGAAACTAACTATGATGAATTGGAAGAAATTCATTGAGAAGCCACAAGAAACAGATATGGCAAAAATGAGTATTTTGCACTGAGAAATAATTATTTTGAAAGAAATATGAATAGAATACAGGAAGGAGGTATAGATAGGACTTTTTGGAAATAGTGAGGAACGAAGGGAGATCTCCGAAAAGTAAAGAAAGTTTTTGTTTGCAACATACTGCAGTAAAAGAAACCCTGTCCTTTCCTTGTGTTATCCCACTATGTGTTTGTGTTCCCTTGTGTATTTGTGTACTTCCTGTCTTTAGTTGTTTATCTGATAAGACCTATGTTGTAGAATTTTTCTAATACCATGTTATTTACTTTGTAATGATGTTTATACAGTATTTGTTCTGTTTTGTTTTAATGCTCATGTGGAAGTTGATATTCCAAAAGTTATTCTGATCTTTATGTATGTACTTATGTCATTATTTTTGTAACACTGATGTATATGTTTATTTCTATTCTTTTGTAAAGCCCCTATTACTACGAATGTTATCTCTACTATTATGTTTTTAATGATGTTTTCTGTACCCTTGTAATTGTATTCTTATGTTATAAAATTGTAATTGACACCAGGTCATCAAATTAAGTAACTTGTAAGTTACATTTCACTGCACACGTTTCTGTTGGTCATAGTATATGGACAATATGTGAGAAGTAGGGAGTGATAGTGTTTGCATGTGATTTAATGATTCAGCAAGGGACTGGATAACAGCATTGCTGGTTCTGAGGACAATTCCAAAAACTTTGTGAGTCCACAAGTGGTGGTTATGGACTTGCTACATTATCCGCAAGACTGTTCGATGGTGATTGTGCACCTGCACAGTCACAACAGATGGTTGCTGGCCATCTCTACAAGGACTACAGTGGGTCTGCACCTATGGTGGCCCACCAGTACCGTCATTTCTACAAGGACTACAGTGGGTCTGCACCTCTGGTGGCCCACCAATACCATTATTTCTACAAGGACTACAGTGGGTCTACACCTTTGATGACTCACCAGTACCATTATTTCTACAAGGACTGCAGTGGGTCTGCGCCTCTGGTGGCCCACCAATACCATAATCCCTACCAGGACTACAGTGGGTCTGCTCTGTGATGACCTACCCACCAATACTCTTCAAAACTTCGACTGACTCCGCTGTGGGTTTGCTCTGTTGTGGCCCATTACCTGTCAGCATGTCAAGAGTCAGCACTGTCTTTCCGTTGGAAGGGCAACACTACTTCTTCAAGACTGCATGGAAATCCACTACTTCCGTGTGCATTTTCTTTTACTGCTCAGACTTTGAGAAAAACACTGCAATGTGATGAATGATCAGGACTGTCTTTATGGACTGTGAGAAAAAATTTTAGCTTTTGACCAACATTGTATCAATAAGTGTGTGCATTTGATTTCTTTGTTATTGTAATTACGATTATGAAAAATTTTAACAAATATGTGTTGCCCACTGCCCAACAAAATTTGTAAAATTTTTTGTGGGGAGCATGGGGGCTATGTAAGTAGGCTGTTTAGGTTTTTTTATTGGTAACGCCACCTCAGTATGAAAATCACTGGCTGTGCTGTGTGCAGTCTGTGGCTGCTTTGCATTGTTGTAATACTCGCCATTGTAGTGTTAGGCAGCTGGCTGTGAACAGCGCGTAGCGTTGGGCAGTTGGAGGTGAGCCGCCAGCAGTGGTGGATGTGGGGAGAGAGATGGCGGAGTTTTGTAATTTGTCATGATATCAAGGTAAATACATTGTTTGTTCTCTATTAATATCTTTCATTTGCTAACTATCCCTATCAGTAGTTAGTGCCTTCCATAGTTTGAATCTTTTATTTAGCTGGCAGTAGTGGCGCTCGCTGTATTGCAGTAGCTTGAGCAGCGAAGATTTTTGTGAGGTAAGTGATTTGTGAAAGGTATAGTTTAATGTTAGTCAGGGCCATTCTCTTGTAGAGAATTTTGAAAGTCAGATTGCGTTGCGCTAACAAAACATTGTGTGTTGAAAGTCAGATTGCGTTGCGCTAAAAAATATTGTGTGTCAGGTTAAGCACAGTTATGTAAAAATTGTTAAAAGGGGACGTTTCACACGTCCACACTGTTTCACCATTTACACTAGCCACAGACAGTGAGGTACACTAATTCCGTCCTGCAGGGTACGGCGTGGCGGCAGAAAGGGCATGCGGCCATCCCTAACACTAACATCACCAAATCTGTTGTAACCACGCCGACCCTGCGATCGCTGCGGGACTATGGCGAAAGAGAAAGAAAGAAAGAAATGTAATCGTTATGAAAGTCTAGATAGGACATTTGCCAAAATATTCTGTTCACCTTTGATATAAATTACCTCAAAATCGAGCTTCAGGAGAAACAGTTACCATTTGGCTAAACTTTTATGCAATAGTTTACATGTCAGTGACACTGAAAGTGTTTGATTATCAGAATATACTATGGTGTGATATCCCCATAGGATGCGCTGGAATTTGCAGAAGGCCCACACTACTGTGAGCACAAGTTCGGTTATGGAATAAGATCTTTCACATTTTGTCGGTGTGCGACAAGCAAATCTGATTATATTTACATATTTACTTTCATCGTATTGCTTCATCGAAACAATATTGCCCCCCCCCCTCGACCCTGGAATGACGCATCAGTACTGATGCAAACTGTGTTATATTAGGCTGTCAGAATTTACCAAAGCTTGTTTTATGGCGTGAAAGTGCTTTTGCACTTTTCTCTCCTTAGCCATGTGTGGATTTTTCTCAAAAAACCGAGAAGTGCGTCACTGTTTAGTAGCTGGTAAGGCACATACTTACGGAAGAATGAGGCTGACCTCATGAATGCTTTTAATGTTTTTAACTTTGTAGAAAAGTGTTTGATGGTGTCTAGTTTGTGCGGATCAGGCCGAAACTTATTCTCTTTTCTGGCAAATTCTGTGACTTCATAAATGGAAAATTTGTCTAACACACTTCTTAATATGTACAAATACTCATCCCATTCAGTTGTAGCAATAAGTAAATCATCCACACAGATTGTAAGTTGAGTCAATAATTTGGGACCTAGCATCTTATCAAAAGGTGTAATAAATGTTCCTCGACTTACAGCAAGTTTGAATAGTAAAACGTGAAATGGCTTCCGCCATCACAGACATATTCCAGTACGATGCTTTTAAATCTATTATTGTCAGGAATTATACTCCATGGAATTTTAATAATTATTCCTCTGGGTTTTCTGGTTTGATTCTGCTATGATGTTAATTAGCCATTCAACCAAAACAAGTCGTACATTTCCATTGAGTTCGGCTACATCATGTATGAGGCTACAATATGGTGAGTGGGATGATTCAATAACATTCTAGTTAATCATATGTTTGATCTCCTTTATTACTTCCTCTTTTTTTTGTCCAATGATGTACAACAGAAAGTTTCGTGAAGTCTACAGTTCCGTATGGCAGACATATCCCTTAATTACTCCTCGTTTCTTTTCAGACACAGACAAATATTGCGAAAACGATGTACTTAGTTCTCGTTTCTCTATGACTGTTAAATTATTCATTTCTCCTACGTAACCCTGAACGCCGTATAAAACTATCGTTTCTGCTTTGATGTGTTCATTACATTGCTCATTCACATAAAAGACCTCTGGGTACGTCAGATGGATACTCACTTTTTCTGCTAACTGCTTATTCACTGGTTATTCACACAAGACGTTTTTTTTATTAAATCAACTGAATTTACGTTATCGCCTTTGTGAAGATAACATTTGCCCTTATCTAGGTCAATTTTCACTTGATACTCCCCGAAAAAAATCCATTACTAGGAAATAGTTAGCTATTAGTCTTTTTGCCACTACTTATGTACAAGTGATTATGGTACCAGGGAAGGTTATTTCCTATTGCTGTTAAAATATGGCAATACTGCAGAGGTCAAAATAGATAGGTTTAGTTTCCTTTTTATTTCATTCGACACGCTGTATGAAACAATGTTTGTAGCCGCTCCTTTGTCTAGTGTCACTTGTACAGCTGTTATTCCTGTTTTCGCACTAACCATCGTCTGCAGTTCATCGTTTATTTCTTCCATATCATTTATGTTATGTGTATATAGGTTATCCCGCATGTAGATTTTTTTTCATATGTTAAGGAATAATTATTTATCACCGTCATGCACCCACTCCCGTTTTCAGTCTGCGGGGGAGAGGGGGTGGGGTCACTTCTACAATGTTTACAACGTGATCGGTATTTCGCCATGTTCTATTCCGCGCATAACTGGGGGCGGCATTCCACTGATTTTGCTCATGCCGCTCCCACAGTCGTTGTTTACATAATTGTTATTTATGCGTGGGAGTGGAGGAGGGGGAGGACATTAGTGTTTCACGTCCAGTTGTCATCTAGGTCTTTAGAAAGCTCAGATTATGGAAAGATGGGGGAGGAAATCGGCCATGCCCTTTCAAGGAACCATCCTGGCATTTGCCTGTAGCTGTTTAGAGAAATTAGGATGGTTGGACCCGGGTTTGGACCGTCGTCCTCCCGAATGCGAGTCCTTTATGTTAAGCATTGCGCCACCATCGCTCCGTGTGGGTGTTCATGGCCGTTACTGTACCCTAGTTGTGTGTTATCGCCCGGACCGCACCAGTTATTAGAACCATTACGGTTGTTTCTTGGTGATGAGCCACAGTACCCTGAATTATAATTTCAACCATTTGTCTTCTGGAAATTTGTGGTAAGGTCTCATGGGGCCAAACTGGTGAGGTCATTGGTTCCTACGCTTACGCACTACTTAATGTAACTTAAACTAACTTACGCTAAGGACAACACACACCCATGCCCGAGGAAGGACTCAAACCTTAGACGGACGAGCGGCATGGACCTTGACAAGGCTGGCGTGGGCGTCACAGCAACGGCAACCGCCATGATCATGTTTCACATCAGCCTATGGACGTTAATGCCATTTATTCAAAGCCTTCTGCTTCACGTGCGTCAACAGCTCGTCGTGTGGATCAAGTTTTGCCAGACACTTCCTCTCGCATTCAGCGCGATACGAGGAAACTTTTTGTGACATGGCACATTTGTGGACGTTCTGTTCGCCTGCAGCTGGACACTGGTGCGTCAGTTTCTTTACTGAACAAATCAACGTATGACTTGCTTGGTTCGCCCCCCCTTCGTCGTTCGCATTCCACTCTGCCTGCATTTACTGAACAGGAAATCTCTGTGCTTGGCGTGTGTAGTTTGCAAGCCACGTATGGTGCAACGACCCGTACAGTGTCTTTCCACGTGCCATTCTCTAGTGATCCTACGAACATTTTTGGCATGGACGCATTTGAAATTTTCGGTCTCGCAATTCAGGACAATGTACACTCCTGGAAATTGAAATAAGAACACCGTGAATTCATTGTCCCAGGAAGGGGAAACTTTATTGACACATTCCTGGGGTCAGATACATCACATGATCACACTGACAGAACCACAGGCACATAGACACAGGCAACAGAGCATGCACAATGTCGGCACTAGTACAGTGTATATCCACCTTTCGCAGCAATGCAGGCTGCTATTCTCCCATGGAGACGATCGTAGAGATGCTGGATGTAGTCCTGTGGAACGGCTTGCCATGCCATTTCCACCTGGCGCCTCAGTTGGACCAGCGTTCGTGCTGGACGTGCAGACCGCGTGAGACGACGCTTCATCCAGTCCCAAACATGCTCAATGGGGGACAGATCCGTAGATCTTGCTGGCCAGGGTAGTTGACTTACACCTTCTAGAGCACGTTGGGTGGCACGGGATACATGCGGACGTGCATTGTCCTGTTGGAACAGCAAGTTCCCTTGCCGGTCTAGGAATGGTAGAACGATGGGTTCGATGACGGTTTGGATGTACCGTGCACTATTCAGTGTCCCCTCGACGATCACCAGTGGTGTACGGCCAGTGTAGGAGATCGCTCCCCACACCATGATGCCGGGTGTTGGCCCTGTGTGCCTCGGTCGTATGCAGTCCTGATTGTGGCGCTCACCTGCACGGCGCCAAACACGCATACGACCATCATTGGCACCAAGGCAGAAGCGACTCTCATCGCTGAAGACGACACGTCTCCATTCGTCCCTCCATTCACGCCTGTCGCGACACCACTGGAGGCGGGCTGCACGATGTTGGGGCGTGAGCGGAAGACGGCCTAACGGTGTGCGGGACCGTAGCCCAGCTTCATGGAGACGGTTGCGAATGGTCCTCGCCGATACCCCAGGAGCAACAGTGTCCCTAATTTGCTGGGAAGTGGCGGTGCGGCCCCCTACGGCACTGCGTAGGATCCTACGGTCTTGGCGTGCATCCGTGCGTCGCTGCGGTCCGGTCCCAGGTCGACGGGCACGTGCACCTTCCGCCGACCACTGGCGACAACATCGATGTACTGTGGAGACCTCACGCCCCACGTGTTGAGCAATTCGGCGGTACGTCCACCCGGCCTCCCGCATGCCCACTATACGCCCTCGCTCAAAGTCCGTCAACTGCACATACGGTTCACGTCCACGCTGTCGCGGCATGCTACCAATGTTAAAGACTGCGATGGAGCTCCGTATGCCACGGCAAACTGGCTGACACTGACGGCGGCGGTGCACAAATGCTGCGCAGCTAGCGCCATTCGACGGCCAACACCGCGGTTCCTGGTGTGTCCGCTGTGCCGTGCGTGTGATCATTGCTTGTACAGCCCTCTCGCAGTGTCCGGAGCAAGTATGGTGGGTCTGACACACCGGTGTCAATGTGTTCTTTTTTCCATTTCCAGGAGTGTAGTTTGCATCAACGCTAGTGACCGTGCAGACAGTGTTGCCGCACTAATCGATGATTTTGCTGGACTCTTTTCTGATGGCCTTGGTTGTGCCACAGACTTTGCAGCGCATGTTGTAGTTAAAGACAATGCCATGCCTATTTTCCGGCGCGCACGCCCGATACCGCACGCACTGCGCGGCGCCGTAGTTGCTGACCTTACGCATTTGCAAGACAGTGGTGTGATTGAACCTGTTTCTGCTTCGCCATGGGCTTCGCCTATAGTGTGTTTGAAGAACCCAAACGGTCATTTGTTCAAAATGGTTCAAATGGCTCTGAGCACTATGGGACTTAACAGCTGAGGTCATCAGTCACCTAGAACTTAGATCTACTTAAACCTAACCAACCTAAGGACATCACGCACATCCATGCCCGGGGATTCGAAACTGCGAACCTAGCAGTCGCGGGGTTCCAGACTGTATGTCCATATTTGTGCTGACTTTAAGTCTACAGTAAATCCCCAGACTGTGCAGTGCTATTTTGTGATCAACACCACCTTGGATTGTTGAAATTCGCCGCCTTCCGTTCGGTTGCTTCGGCTCCTGCTTTTTTTCAGTCTTACTTCCAGCAGTCGTGTGCCACTGTCCCTGGTTCTTTCAACTATCTGGACGACACAGTTGTATCAGTTCGCACCAGTGACGAACATTTGCAGAATTTTCGTGCCTTATTTACAGTACTTTTGCAGGCAGGACAAGAGTTTAACAGAGACAACTGCAATTTTTTTCAAGCTGAGATTCAGTATTTAGGACATATGATTAACGGACAGGGTATCCACCCCTCACCGTCACATCTCAGTGCAATTAGAGGCTTGCTAGCACCCAGGAACTTGAAAGAACTTCAGTCTGTGTTGGGCAAAATTACATATTATATTCGATCTACACCAAATGCAGCACTGATTGCAGTGCCTTTGCATCGCCTTCGGCGGAAGAACGTTCCTTTTGTTTAGTCTTCGGAATGTGACGCTGCTTTCCACTAGCTCAAATCTGCTTTGTTGAGTGATCGCTGTTTTGATTCCTTTAGATCCCTCCAAACCAGTTGTTTTGGATGTCGGTGCATCCTCTCACGGCATCGGAGCGGTTCTCTTGCAACGCATTAATTCTGTGGATCGCCCGATCTCTTTTGCGTCTGCCGGTCGGAGTAGCCGTGCGGTTCTAGGCGCTGCAGTCTGAAGCCGAGCGACCGCTACGGTCGCAGTTTCGAACCCTGCCTCGGGCATGGATGTGTGTGATGTCCTTAGGTTAGTTAGGTTTAATTAGTTCTAAGTTCTAGGCGACTGATGACCTCAGAAGTTAAGTCGCATAGTGCTGAGAGCAATTTGAAGCATTTCATTTCTGCCTAGCAAAACTATTCTCAAATCGAGACGGAAGCTTTAGCTATTGTCTTTGGAGTCACTAAGTTTCATGATTTTGTGTACGGTCGCAAGTTCTATTTGGTCACCGACCATAAGCCTTTGACGTCGTTGTTCCACCCGTCAGAGCCAGTTCGGGCCCGTACCGCATGAAAGTTGCAACGTTGGTCTTTGTTTTTGTCTAACTACAGTTACGAAACCTTGTTTCGGCCTATGGCCCAGCATGGCCATGCTGATGCTTTTCTCGGCTGCCTATCGGTCCTCACGAAGTGTTTGATTCTTTCGAACTGTCCTGCATGTTGATTGATTCACAAGATAAGGAATTAGCCGATGGTTTTCCGGTGGATTTTCGTCGCATTGCTGCCGCGACAGCTGCGGATTTTTCTTTCCCGATTCTTTTGCAGTATATTTGTAGTCAATGACCTCCATCTGCTCCGCAGATTCGTGATACACTTTGCGCAACGTCACAACTTGTCTGTACACCACGGCGTTATCTTATTACGTACTGACAATGATCAGTCTCGGGTCGTTGTACCTCGTTCGTTGCAGTCGGAAATTCTCAGATTGCTGCACGCTGGTCATTGGGGTATAGTGCGGACGAAGCAATTGGCGCGTCGTCACTGCACTTGGGTCGGCATTAATAAACAGACTGAGAATTTAATTGCTTGCTAACTTTCGCTCTTGAGCGGAACAGCAATCGGCTCTCCGCCAGCGCTTCTTTGCATGACTGACTCCTACTGTGACTTGGCAGCACGTTCATGTTGATTTTGAGGGTCCTTTCTGGGACGCCTGTTGTTGATAGTGTAAGAGGTCCATGATTAAGGAATTTGCTGCTAGCGCACTCGAGCAGATGTAATTTCGATGGATTGCTCACGCGCTGCCTGCGATATGTAAGGTATAAGAGAATGACAGACCAGAGAGCAGTGTTGTATGCAGTAGGAACTGTGTAGTAGTAGTTGCTAGCGAGCTGTCTGGTGTATCGTGTTGGCTGGGCCGGTCTTGGGTACCGATGGCGGAACCTGAGAATTGTAGTATAAGGTAAAAGCAGCCTCGCGCATATGTAGTATTGTTATATCAAGAACCACGTAAATGTTTTTAAAAAAATCTCTTAATAATAATCTTTCTCATAAAAAGTAACTTCTGACAATCATTCATTTCATTTTAAAGAATTTACTAATTTCTCCAGTCCATGGTCATCCCGATTATTGTAAAGAAAAATTCAGTTGTTCTTTTTATACATGAGAAATCTATCGGCCAGCATTGCACTGGGCTGTGCCAAAAAAATTTCATATAGGAGCAGATATATATGCGTTATCCGGGGACTTCATTGAGGTTAAGATTTTTCTATTTATTCAGAATGATCTTTCAGGGCCATGACGTAGCACTGCTGACGTCTAAAATTTACCAGTTTAAATTCACACAGTCAATTATTGAAAGGTTATCTATGAGTCACATTTTTTTATTAGGAGATTAGTCACATTTTATTGTTACAAGGTTACGGAATTTATCTGTGGGAAGTTACGCTGAATGTGAATTAAATAATTATATTTTTACTGTTGGGAGGTTTCGGAACTTTTCTGTTGGGAGGTTACACTTGGCGACAACCGGCCAGGATCGTATTTTCTTTGTGAATTTCTGAGAAGTAGTCATATATCTGCTCTTATTTACCTAATATTAAATGTAGTTTGCATCTGGCGCAACGCATTTACTAACTTGTCACTCTTTCTTTCACAGATAATCAGCAATTTATTGCTCTTTGTTGTAATTGTATTTCTTCCAATTTTGCTTTGTCTTTGTTTGATTTTGTGCTTAACTTTGATTTGTGAAAATGCCGCGAAAAACTGCTAACAGTACATCGCGATGTGCAATGAGTGAAAAAGCCGACTCGAATAATTTGACCGATAATACTAGCTACACTCATTGTAATAGTGATAATCCCGTAATTACAGATAATCAGTGAGTGCCGATCACTAGTAATGATATTACTCCCAGTGATGAGCAGGCAAATTCAATTATGTCCACCGTAAATGTAACAACTGATGACGCGGCATGTTTCGTTACAATGAACGCTTTCCAGTTTGACACGAGTGATTTGCAAAATTTACGTAGCGAACAGATAATTGTTTCTAACGAAGGTGAACAATGTACTCAAAATATGTCAGATTTATTTGATTCCGGTGTAGTGACCAACAGTGCACATCCGATTGGCAAACCTTTTCAAGAATCAGAGAATGACCAAACTGTTACACAAAACGTGACAAATGCCGATACACCATCGCACAGCACAGAGAATAGAGTAGGTAATATTGGCATGGATCAAATTATGGCATTATTGTTACAACTTCATGAATCGAACAAACAACTTAATGAAAATCTCAAACAACAAATTAATGAAAATAATGAAAATCTCAAACAACAAATTAATGAAAATAATGAAAATCTCAAACAACAACTTAATGAATCGAACGCCGGCCGCGGTGGTCTAGCGGTTCTAGGCGCGCAGTCCAGAACCGCGCGACTGCTACGGTCGCAGGTTCGAATCCTGCCTCGGGCATGGATGTGTGTGATGTCCTTAGGTTAGTTAGGTTTAAGTAGTTCTAAGTTCTAGGGGACTGATGACCACAGATGTTAAGTCCCATAGTGCTCAGAGCCATTTGAACCATTTTTTGAATCGAACAAACAACTTAATGAAAATCTCAAACAGTAAAATGAAAAACCAGACAACAATTACAAACAACTTAATGAAAATCTCAAACAGATTAATAAAAAACTTGACACCTCTAGTGAACAGCTTACTGAACAGATTACAGCCGTTGCCGAGCAATGTAACGAAACTAAAAAACAGTTACGTGAGAAAATTATGGCCAGTGCTTGGAATAGAAGTGAAGAAATTAGATCCGTTGCACAAGAAATATGTAATACACATGCAGCCACAACGAAATTACTTAGAGATGAAATTAGTGCAGTTGCTAAACAATATTCAGAAAACGCAACACAGTTACGCGACGAGTTTAAATTAATGTCAACAGAACTTTCACGCACACTAGATGCGAAAGTAGACAAGAAATTCGAACAACAGAACAGCCAAATTGACGAATGTTTTAATCACCACCTACAAAACAGTGAAACGCGTTACCGTAAATTTATACACGAACAGAATAAAGTAAAGAATCAAGTCATGGAAACAATTACGGCACAGAGACAAGAAGATAAGCGAAAGTTGTTTACGAAAGCAAAAATATACGTAGACAACAACATTGCTACAGTATCAGACGAAATCAAACAGTTGAACACAGAATTGCATGATGAAATCTCTGATCTTAAAAAACAAAAACAGACACACACACACAGTAGACGTTCAGACAGTGACCAGCAGACTTGAACAATTGCAATTAATATAGGATTCCGATGCCATTAAAGCAGACGTTAAGAAATTGAACAAAACCACCCGTAAAATTAATGTTTGTGACACTAAAAATGACGAACAGGTAAAAGCACTGACTGAAAAAATCGATGAATTGGCCAGCCGTATTGATGTTATCGAAAATAACAATAACACCAAATCAGACGATACCTCACCAATTTCGTTCAATCAAACACCCGAATTCCAAAACTTACAGCAGACAATCAGTGAGATAGGTTCGTCCAGTAATACATTACATAGAAAATTGTCATCTTTACAGCAAGAAGTGACAGAGATGAAAAATGTTTCAATCACACAGCCAGTGTAACTTAGGTAATCTACAGAGAGTACGTGACTTGGATTCCGGGCAGACAAAGACAAACGGATTATCATACAATCCTGAACCAGTTCACACATTCAGAGACGATAATTTTGATTATAAGCACTTTCTATCCGTGAGAAAATTTAAGGTATTTAAAAATGACAGAACACAGATTCACCCCTTGGATTGGACACAACAATTTAGCTTTTCTTTTCCACCAACTTGGCCCGTAACACACAACTTGAATTTATTTGCACTTTTTTGGAAGGCGAACCGGCAACTCGTATGAGACCGATCGCGAGACAATGCTACTCAGTAGAAGAATTTCAGAATGCTTTTCTGTCAGCCTATTGTTGGTCGAAGACGACACAGCGCGGAATCACGGATCAATTAATTAGCTTACCGAATTATGAGAACTCAAATTTTTCCACTGTCACGCAATTTTTTGAACACATTGTACAACAAAACCAATACTTAAGTGAGCCATACAGTGAATCAGCACTTATCCAATTATGTATTTCTAAATTACCACGATCGTTAAGAGTATCACTTTTAACAGGACAGCAGAAAGAAAATATTTCGACATTCAGAGATCTGTTACAGTTTTTGGAAGTTCAGCAATCAGACTATTCCTTCATTAACAAAAATTTTTCACATTATAACCAAGGCCAACAAGCATACGGAAATTACGATCAGCCACGCTATTTTAATAGCAAAGGTGATAGACGGTCCAGGAATGACAACCACCAGAACTTTAATAACAGACAAAATTTTAATTATCAGTATCCTCATAGTTATCAGAAACAGCAAAGACAGTTTGGCAACAATAGAGGCTTTCCCCCACAACATCAACAAAACCAGTCGGTTAGCATACCTAACCAACAATGTAGTCTGCAATGTCACGCTTTAATGTTTGGCCGCCTACACGTATAGCGTCGGCTCCACCAAATAGTAACGCACAGCAACAAGGAAATCACTACGTACTGAAAACACACCATTTCAACTCATATCGCAATGTGCCGTATAGCAACGATTATTATGACAGACGTAAAAGTAAAGAGCACAGTTTTCAGCGTACCAGCAGCGTAATCAACCAGAACAGATTATCATGAATGAACCAGACAGTCGGTATCATCCCGAACCTAATACGTCAGGAAGAAATAACAGAACAGTACAAATAGTCGAGATGCCACAGTATCCTCCCGCAAATAACAGCACGT
Organism: Schistocerca nitens; assembly: GCF_023898315.1. Classification (NCBI taxonomy): domain Eukaryota; kingdom Metazoa; phylum Arthropoda; class Insecta; order Orthoptera; family Acrididae; genus Schistocerca; species Schistocerca nitens. The sequence continues at coordinate 733,419,468 of NC_064615.1, forward strand.
CAGAAAGAATTTGACTAGATACAGTGCAGAATGAATCTTCCAGCAACGTAAGCACTACTTTTGACACACAGAATCTTGTTCACGAAAATGTTATTATTTTTGACGACATCCGAGACACTCTTTTACATGAAAAACCAGTTATACAAAAAACCATTTCCAACCCTGTCATTGAAGTAAATATTGGATCATCCATATTTTCAGCAGTAATTGATTCTGGATCACCTATGTCAGTTATAAATGAAGAAACTTTCAACGAATGTAACAAAGAGAATACCTATCCTACGTTACCATTAGGCAAAACTAAAGTAAAAGGAGCAGTATCTGGTAAAGGAGTAGATGTAAAATTACAGACACACTTATCGTTTTGTACTGCAGGTCATACGTTTCACTCAAATTTTTGGATTGTTCCCTTACTGACAACAGACGTTATTTTAGGCACGACTTTTCTGGTACAACATGACGCAATTATTGACTTTCAAAATTCCTGTTTAATGTTAAAGGATGAGAATGTACAACTGGCATTAGAATTTCAACACGCTTTATCTGCAGATGAACAGGCAATTAACCGAACACAGGTCTTTTCTACATCGCGTAACACGGACTGTCATTCCACATTGTTCACAGATACGTACGTACACAACTATAATACACCAGACGAAGCCGACTATGCAAATGATTTCTGATAAAGTAAAACAAAGCAGTGCAAATACAGACGACGAACTTACTCAACTACGCAATATTCTTTTACAGCAAGCTCCAGTTTTGACAACGTCCCTGGTACTATGTCCGGTTTTATGTATAAATTTCAAGTTAAACAGCACGACACATTTAAAGCTAAACTTTATCCCATTCCTTATATCCACAGAGAACAAGTTAAGAAAGAATTGCCAGCTATGCTTGACCAAGGAATTATTGAACGGGCAGTTAGTCCGTACATAAACCCGCTCCATATTGTTAAGAAAAGGATGGTTCACTTCGACTCGTGATTGATTCGCGTCATGTCAACGACATTATTATTATTGAAACAGATCGCCCATAGACGCTAGAAGAACTTTTACAGAAATTTCATGGTACTGCTATTTATTCCACATTAGATTTGAAATCGGGATATTGGCAAATCCAGCTCCATCCGAACTGCAGAAAGTACACAGCTTTTCTCTGTTTTGGTGATTGTTATCAATTTTGCAAATTACCGTTCGGTCTAACAATTTCTTCAGCTGCATTTATTCGCGGTTTGAATACTATACTTCCGACGGAACTTAAAGCCCGAATCACAACGTATGTAGACGACACTCTTATTGCAGAAGCTAACTGGCCTGAACATAATCTGATTCTGGAACAACTGTTGCAAACTTTTCGTGCACAAGGACTCACAGTTAATCTTAACAAATCGCACTTTGGGGAAACTTCCATAAAATTTCTTGGACATGTAATTTCAGCAGAAGGTATTGCGCCTGACCCGGAAAAACTTCAAGCTTCACGTGACATTACTGTTCCAACGACAAAGAAACAATTACGCAGATTTCTGGGATTAATTAACTTTTTCCGTAAATTTATTCATTACTCTGCTTTAAACACCCCTAGATTATGCCAATTGACGGGTAAAAACGCTATTTGGTCCTGGGATAGCCAAGCACAGTCTGAATTTGTTAATCTGAAACAAGCTTTGTTGAACGCACCACTTTTATCACACCCAGATCCTACCAGAAATTTTTCCATTACCACCGACAGTTCTAACACCGCTTTAGGCGTACACATTTTTCAGGAAATTGAAGAAAATGGCACTACAGTAATTAAAAACATCGCCTTTGCAAGTCGCATTCTGTCACCTGCTGAATGCAATTATTCTGTTACAGAACTTGAAACATTATGTGTTGTATGGGCATTTACCAGATTTAGGCATTTTCTTTATGGAAGACATACTACCGTTTACACAGACCATAGAGCTATACAGTTTTTACTTTCCGCTAAATTTACACATGACAGATTGAGCAGATGGAAACTTTATTTACAGGAATTTAATTTTACAGTTGTTCACATTCCCGGTACACAAAATATTGTAGCAGACGCACTTTCCCGTTCTCTCAGCAACAATCAGCAAGACATCGCAACAAACTTCTGCCAAGCAAATTCTACCGTCATGTATATTCAATAAGTCGCATTCGAAAATTTCATTTCGTCATCATTACGAGACATAGCACAAGAGCAGAGCAAAGACAAAAGAAATTAAACTTCTTTGGCAAGATAGGAATAACGTTACCATAGGAAACCATTATACTGTACGCAAGAACATTCTGTTTCGCCGCTCTCACCCTGACAGCAACAACTGGTTATTATGTATTCCTGACGAACTTGTTAACAAATTAATTTGGTGTACTCATTTAAGTTACGCACATCATGGAGGCATCAAATGTTTTCTTATACCTAGACAGAACTGTTATTTTGCGAACATGTAGAAACGTATTCGACGAGTTTTAGCGTATGTAAAATCTGCAGAAAGCTAAATCAGACACGACTTCACATATTCCTCCGTTACATCCCATTATACCCGTTAAATTGAGACACATGGCCGCTGTAGACATTTTTGGTCAGATTCCAAGATCTCATAGAGGTTTTTGTTACATCTTTGTCGCTGTTGAACTCACTTCGAAATTTGTTACCTTCACTCCGTTACGCAAAGCTACTGCTAAATCTGTTTCGAATGCATTTGTAAAACATTTTTTATTCCATGTAGGACATGTATTGAAAGTAATTTCCGACAATGGACCACATATTTCGATCTGCGATGTAGACCCGTATGTTATGAGCTAGAAACATTTCTCCGATCTATATATCCAGGTATCACGCTTCTTCGAACCCTTGTGAACGACTGATGAAAGATATTGGTGAACTATGTAGAATATACTGCCATAAAAAACATATTGATTGGGACACACACACACTCTCATTCCAGGATGTAATTAACTTCATACCAAATGAATCTACTATGCTAACCCCGACTGTTATATTGAAAAATGCTGACCCACCTAACAAAATCAAAGAATTAGTATCTTTTCCTACATCTCGTCGACTACGTCACCATGAAATAATTGAAATTGCGCTCAACAACATCAAACGCGCCGCAGAGCGCCGGAGACGACAGCAGAAACAGGTTTGCACACGCCGTGACTTTCACATTGGACAGAAGATATTAGTATGCACACATTATTTATCCAACAGAGGAAAGAGTACATGCAATAAATTCGAGCTTCTATGCGCAGGTCCATATAGAATACGAAGCATTCCTCACCCCAATGTAGTACATGTCGAAACTTTGAGAACCAGGAAAAGCAAGGGCAATCACCATGTCTCCAATATTAAACCCTTTATTGAATGAACATACTTTATGATTTATCACACTGTAATGCCATTTCCTGATATTTATATGACCACTTACTGATGATGATTATATTTTTTCTTGGCAAGCGCCCGGCAAGGTAACGTTAGCAGGTCGCTTTTCTTGTCGTAAGACACCATACCGTGCACATTTTCCATTTTTTGTGTATGTATGATTGTTTTCCTATCGAAAGTAGAATTTTTGTCTCTATGCACTATGTAATCTTTAAGATATAAAAAAGACCAATTGAATTTGACATTTTGCTTTATGGCATCTCAATATCTTGACTATTCTACATTTTTGCTACTACATTATGATACTGTGTGTACATTTTTGCACTTTAAAATTGTCAATGTTTTTGACATAATACGTTTTCTGTCACACTATGCTCTATGCCTAGGTATATCACTATAAACAAGTTTTTATTTAATGCGTATATGATTTAAAAGCAAGATATTAATCCTTATTCATCGTTTTCAGAAAGCAATACCGTGCAAAAGAAATAAATTAAACACCCACCGTGGTTTACTCTGAAATGGAAATTTTACCATCAGAATGAAGGAAAGAAAATGCAGTATCTTGTCATGATGAGTAAATGGATCAGAATTAACAAGCATTAACAATAATATACTATACACATCGTATGACAGCAGTCTTGACTAATTATTTTCTTTCAGAATACGAGGCGATTGATGCAGGCCGTCAGACAGAACTACAGATGTTAATTTTAGTGATGATATATGCTAGAAGTAAGAAACTCTATACTATATGAAGTATAGTTGTATGAAGTAAATGGTAATATTAATATGAATAATGAAGTGTCTATTTTTTTGCAGATGATAATAAATGATGATGGTAATATGAATAATGAAGTTTTTCTTTGCAGATGAGAATAAGGGTTAAGTTTATATATTTACTATTAGTTAAGAGATCCTATGTAGTTATTTAAGTATTTGTTGCAGTTCCTTTTGACAGTATGTCTTATGTCGCATAGTATAATGATTGAATGTTTTGGGCAAGACAGCTAGAGTACATACATAATAAGTACACGTTTCATTACCTGTTAATTCGAAGTTTACTACTTTTCAGCATAATATACATTTTATCTTTCAGGGCAATAATCCATTTTGTATTTTTTCCAGGAGAAGCTTTTCATGATATTAATATGCTATAAGCATTTAGTTATTAAACCTGTTCTAGTACTTGCATTTTCTTTACCCAGTTGTGTATCATTCATGAATGTGATCACATATACTCTACTTCTTTGATATCCTTTGTACAGCTGACTCATGACAAATTACGTTATTAATCCTTAGTTCCAGCAATAAGTCAAAAGCAAATATTTTCATGCCCCAGCAATTAATTATCGATCCCAACGCAATGCATTGCTAGCAAAAAAAATTTTTATTACCAGTCCCAGCTATTACCAGAATATAACTAAATAATGCTACCAGTATAAGATATATTTCTAGTCCTAAATATAATACAAATTTCTCTGTTGTGTTGAATCCATTATATCTACGTATTATTGGACTACAGACCTTGAGTAATAGTTACAATGTGTTACATTTTAAATATGTCTTATGTCATTTACATGATATCATATATAAACGCTAACAATTTGATGCTACATGCAATAACTCCTGTTTAGAATGCTGACTTCTGAATAATGTATAATAAATGCCTTGTCACTGGCCAATGAATGCCAATAATTACTGTAATGAGATGTCTTATGATGCCAATGATTACTGTAACGAGATGACTTATGCATAAATGCAATGCCAATGATTGCTGTAAACTGTAATGAGATGACATGATGCCAATAATTACTGCAATGAGATGAGTTATGAATATGCTATGCCATTAATTACTGTAATTAGTTGACTTATGAATAAGGTTCTGTAATAATTACTGTAATGAGATGACTTATGCATAATTGAATGCTACTGATTACTGTAACGAGATGACTTATGCTTAAATGAATGCCACTGATTACTGTAATGAGATGACTTATGCATAAATGCTATGCGAATAATTACTGTAATGAGATGAACTATGAATAACGTTCTGTAATACTCCATACATACTACTTAAATGCTGTGTAAACAGCCAATGAATGCCAATAATTATTCAGATCGGTTGATACACTAGTGTAATTCTATGATGACTAGCATAAGACAAATGTATCCTTCACCTTCTGACCTAATTACTAGCAATTACTGCAATATCCGTATGTCCTGTCCATCCTCATTATCATGGAGCACTATATTTGGTTTTCGCACTAATTCTACGTTGATGTAAGAGTATGGATTCTGCAAGAATGTGGTGTTCACATATCAAGCTGTCCACCACCTTGAACGATGGAGGTGTTATTATGGTCCTACTGTTTGGTGTACCTAATGTACTACCAAAATGATAACATTGAATATTAATACAACATTTCAGTGTCTTGGCTACACTGATAAATACTTCAGGGAAGAGAACTTCAGAGTGTCTCACTTGATGTTGTGCTTCTGTGAAAGATAAGGACTTTCAGTGCAGCTACGTGCAACCTACTGTGCTACAACCATGATGCAATCCTTCCCATTCCTTTCCTAGTTCTTGTA